>NW_024525378.1:1377518-2664730 GCF_017590135.1 Pyrgilauda ruficollis | reverse complement strand
GGGGGTGCGGGGGCGAGGGGCTTTGGGATTTTTAAAAAATGTGTTACTGTAGTAGTTAGTCTGGCAAAAAAGAGAAACAATTCACTTTAATATGATGGAGATACTCAACTCCATTGAAATTAATGTTTTAACAATGATAATAATCTATCAATTGATAATTGAAGTATTTTCATTTTAGGGTATAAAGGGTAAAACTACCTCTCTGTAATTCTTCTACTGGTAGTCTTGCACAGTTCATTTAGGTGTCCTGCAGCAAAGATTTAGGGTACAAAGTCTGATTAAGGGGGAATGTATTCGTTGGCTTGCTTACAGCATGTGAGTTTCTTCTGCATAGTAACTGCCTATGGTACCATCCTGGAGAGGGATTAAGATGTTTTATATTCTGTGTGTGCATTGGAGAGGATGTGTTTTACCTAATCTTGTTTAGCCACCATGCAGACAGCTTTGAGGATTTTTTTTTTTTTTATCCCAGTATCCTTTAAAACCTGCAGATCTTTGGAAAGGGAAGGTATTTCCATTTCTTTCGTTTGCTTTTCAAAAGTGCAGAGCTTGGCCTTTATCTTGAGGAGCAAAGAGGAAAATACTAAGCATGGCATCCCTGCCTACAGGCTTGGTACTTGTTAAATATTTCGGTCAATTAAATGTAGGTGGGAAAGATTGAATTGCTCTCAGAAATTTGTCTTCATTTTTTTGTATGAAAGCAAAATAATATGTTCTCAAGTTCTTTGATGCTAATTGAATAAAATATAGGTCTACACATCCCTTGTCCTCAAAAGTGTAGCAGATGTTCATTGCTTTGTCTTCAAACGGCCATGTCTGGCATCTTTTTCAAAGTGGTGTCTTAGCGTTGAAGGACTGACTGCTGCTTTTTTTTGCAAGGTGCTGTGTACATGCAGGGGTAGAAAGACAGGGAAGGAAGAAAGCAAAATGATCACCTGAATGGATGGGATTATTTTTGAAAGAGGAAATCTGTTCCCAGTGTCTGAGATCTTTTAAAAATCTTCAAATGCACCACAACTATTTGAGAAAGGGAAGGATTGCATGTGTGCCCAAGGGGTTTGCAGGGATTGAGAGTCATCAAGGTAGCAAGTTAAAGAACTTGAAAGTTTGGAAGGATGCTAGAGGGCTACAGATGCCCTAAAACAATAGGATTATTAGAAAGCAACTAGCGTGTTTCTTGTCTCTGTTAGGTTGTTACTACCCCAGTAGCTTTTTTATTATTCTCATGCCAGGTTCTCACATTTTTAATCCTTCCTTGGGACCTGGTTCTGCACTTTTGTTGCCCTCAAATCCCTCACAAAATGTGCTGCCAGTATTTTTCTGTGACCCACACACCTATATGCATGTGACAGCATATATTCATAGTGAAAATAATATTTTTAATCACAGGGTTTTAATGATACAAACCAGGGTTCTAAGTGAAAAAACTAGGCCACAAACTACTCCTGGATCTGAGGTTAGGGTACATGGACAGACTAGTAAAAAATTATATATATGAAAAGCTACTGGCTATGAGAGATTACAGTGTTAGAAGAAAAGAGAATTTACAGATGGCTGGATTTCATGGGTTATAGGCACTTAAATGACAAATGGCACAAACCCAAAGAAAACCAAATTATGTGGTTGGGGACTTTCTGGGTAGTAGAATCTTTCAAGGCCAACCTCTCAACAATAGGTACCCCCACACATAAGAGCAGGATCATGTAGGTAAGGGTATCAAAAATTTGAGGATAGATGTAGTAAAACTGGGATCAAGAGGGAAAAGATACATCAGGATAGATTTTTTGGATAAGACTGGGTGGAGAAAGATACGTTGAAGGGAAATGAAGAGGAAGATCAAGTAAAAGAAAAAAAGGATAATAAAGCATATGATAAGTTTCATTGACTGTTTTAAGGTGGCTTGTCAACAAATGTGAACTCACTGGGGGATGTTTATACTAGAAGAGCAGCTATCCAAAACTTATTGTCAAACAGTCTTTTGGTTTTTAGATGGGTACTAGATTAAAGTTGCAAAAATGATTTAAAGACCTCATCCCATGTACATAGTCCTGAAGTTTGCAACAGCTCATAGATTTTGTTTCTGTCTTAGCAGGTGCAGACTGGATGCCCAGCTGTTACTCTAGTTTGAGTAAGGCTTACTTCTTCTGAGAGAGAACAGTTGAAACAGTTAAACTGTTGATGTATTTCATGAAAGTTCATTTTGAATTCATTCACGTCTACCATTTATCTAAACACTGAAAAATATAAACTTCAGAAAGAGATCAATTCAAGGCACAAAAATCTATTCAACACGAATTACTGAGATCCCAGATAAATGAAGGCTGACATAGTATTGTGTAGTAAGGAAGTTGTATTGTACCTGCAAGTCAAACTATGAAAAACCCATTGAAGGGAAGAGCAACATGAGGGAATGAAAAGGGAAAGCCGCAAGCAAGATTCACAATGTCGTAGAAGAAGAGGACTACAAGTTCTTCAGTTTCAGAAATGAACACATACTAAAAGAGTATTTTGGGTCTGGAAAACAATTACTAGATCACTAAGTCCAGTTCTACAGCCTGACAGACATATCCTAATTTCACTCTCATAAGGAGTTTAAGCTCAATACCTCAAAAAAGAGACTTTCACTCTTACACCAGTTGTGGGTGGCCAAACACTCAAATAGAATAGCAGGAGAGATTGTGGTGTATTTGTTCTTCTAGACATTGAAAATCCAGCTGGACAAAGTTGCCAGCAACCAGCTCAAGCTGGCCTCAATTTGAGTAGGGGGATTGGATTGTGTGGTCCCAAGAGTTCCCTTCCAATGCCAATAATTCTTTGATTAAAATTTATTATATTCTTTTCTCCTCATCACTCCTACCATTCCAGAACAATACAAACTCAGATGGATTGATGGCTGTGGTTGCTTTTCTGAAATAATGCTCAGGAGAAACATACCACAACTAAGTATGAAAAATATCAAAATTATTTCCATTGTATGATATTGTGAACACAGTCATAAGAAACAATATTACTTAAAAAATCAAAAGCAGAAGAAGCATTAAGGTCAAAGGTAGTGAAAACGACAAGAGAAAATGGCCTTAAATTGAGAGAGGGGAGACTCAGATTAGATTAGAAAAAAATTTTCGTTTTAGGGTGGTCAGATATTGGAAAAGGTAACCCAGGGAGGTTGTGGAGTTATGATCCCTGAAGATCTTTAAGAGGCATCTGGACCGTGTGCTGGGTGATGTGATTTACTGGTTTAGGGGTTACAGGGCCAGTGCTGGGTTGATGGTGGGACTGGATGATCTTAAAGACCTCTTCCAACCTTGAATATCCTATGATTCTATTTTTTGCAAACTGCTATTCTGTGATGCTGCTTAACATCACTTCCTCCTAAATATTCAAAAATGGGCTCTAGGCAATTCCTTTGTTATCCATCAAGGACAAATTAGGTAGGACTTATATACTGTGAGAATGAGTTAGCACAAAAATTTTCATTGACTTGACCTTTATTTCTGTAAAGTCCTAACTGCATTTAAATGCTTCTCACCCACCTAATCCCCACCCCAGTTCCCCTCCTGCAAGTTTGAAGGATTTAACCTGGTAGAAATTCAATGAGTTGAAATATCCAGGAGAGAGAAATACAAAATACAGTAGACAAGGAAAAACACTGATTGAAAAACACTGAATTACGTGCAGTGTGCTGAGAAACCTCTCTTCAACATCTATATCTCAAATATGAAGCAGTCTTCGGGGACATCTACACAAGGTGAGAGGATTGTAGCTGAGCTTGCCTTCTTCAGAAATCAGCTTTTCTTTTCTTCTTATGTTGTCCCAAGATGTTGATACCAAAATGCTGAACTATTAAGGAGAAAGGAAAGTAGACAGGATGCTGCCCTGCAGAGAGAGAGGAAATACAAGAGTGTAATACAAGGTTCTGCCTGACACATATGTAATGAAGCTGGGGTCCTGGCAAGCAAATACACAAAACAGAATATGACTTTCTAATTGTATCTTTTTGAAAATTAATTCCTCAAGGAGAGCTTGTGCCTTGGCTTCCACTGTAGCTTGTGGTATTTTGATGAAGAAAGAAAGGAGGTGTAAATACAGTGCCAGTATTTCTCACTGACTTAACACAGCAGGAAGGGGGCAGATAAAGGCATTTGTTCTATCTCAATAAAGTTACACAATAATAAATATGCTTTTTCAGCACTTTAAAGGTCTGAATCTCCACAGGTCAACAGGTCAATAGCATGAGCAATACTATTAAATTCATATATGGCAAAATGAAAATCACCTTTCTTCCTGCTGTAAAAAAAAGTCCTTCCCTGGATCAGAATAAATTTTCATTCTAATAGGACAGCAGAAATAAATTCAAAGTAAAAAGTACTGCCCAAGATGCGTGAGATTTAGAAAAGACTTAGAAAAGAGTTAATATAGTATATAAATCTGAGATTATTTCTTCTTCCTCAGTCTACTTTAAAAATGGTGAATAGCTCAGGGAAAAGCAGAATTTCTCTAGATCAAAAACAACGGAGGACACTTTGGCTACCCAAGAACACTCAGTTGATAGATTCTGGCAGTTGATAGATTCTGGCATTACTTTGTATGCATTGGCTTTTATTCACCTGACATTTCTGGACATAATTGCATGTTCATAGCCACTCATATTTTTTCCCTTCAGTCACAAGGGTTTTGAGAACCAAGTTTTGGAAATGTTAGGCCACATGTATTTCTGGAGCAGCAGGTCTGTCTGACATCTCCAAAGATACATGCATCACCACATTCACCACAGGAATATAATTACATACTTATGGTGATGAAAATAACATCAGCCCTTGTCCTGAATAGGATGAAATCCTGAAGGATGTTATTCTTGCAGATCTGTATGGGGTCCCTGAGTAATTTTCCATCAAAACATGTGCAATAATACAAAGAGTACACTAATGTTACTAGAATTGCCATAGTGTTTTCCATAAAAGCTGTCCATTAGTCAGTCACAATTTAATCTTTCAGCTACTCACCAATTCAAGGGAAACAATAGGATGTGCTCCAGGAACTTGAATGATCAACTGCACTTCAATGGTTTGAGCTACTTCTGGAACATGACGAAATGAAGTTCTGGCTACACTGGGAAAATAGTTAAATTTGCATGCTGCAGAAAAGGATCTTCATTTATGTGTGCAAATTACATTACTGTATATCCCTATCCTAACACAATATTCTTTAGTTGGACTGTAAGTCCACTTCAGAGTTAGCTTGCATCATATGCCATAAAGAAATGTAGGGAATATGTCCTTGTGAGGCTGTATGGCAGCGAATTACTCCATCAGGGAAGCACAATTAAGAATTTAGTTGTTACTTTTAAAACACATGAAAAATATTTTCACATTATCTAAATAAATAATAAGAAAGTTGAGAATATTTTCTCAAGAACAGTAGTAGTGATTGCACTTACGTCCTCTTTCTGCAGTCAGTGGTTTATGGGAGATCTGCTGCACCTTGGTGAAGGTCTAGAAATTCAAAAGAGATGAAGCAGAACTTTAGGGCAAGCCCTTTAAACAATGTATCATAAGGAAAGCTGCTACAATCTGTAATAATTATTTACTAGTATTCTGGCATCTCTTTACAAAATCATTACCTATTTTTTCAGTTATTTGTTACAGTACTAATCAAGTGTGATAAAATTCTTTGAAATAAATTCATTAACCTGAATGTGAAAAATATGAAATTACAGCAAGTATAACTCTGTGAGAACTTGGGTTTATGTATTTATAAGGTGCATACAACTTCTGTGTGATCCAAATGTAGATAATTCAAATATAACTCCAGGTTTTTAATGTTTGGGTTTTTTAAATTTGCTTTCTGCCTCTCACATTTCTCAGGAGTACATATTTTGCAGACTAATTATTTTGGTCCTTTTATTCCACTGCAAAGTTTATATCAAACAACAAAATATTGGAACATTCCTAGCACTGCAATTCAAGCATTTATAGATGTCAACCATTATTTCATAGCCATAAAAATGAAAATAATTTTTTCACCAAAAATAATGTTATGAAACAGTTAGGGTCCCAGTTCCATCCAATTTCTCTTGTTCAAGTGTATTCTATATACATACATAAATATATACACAAAGAAAAGAGGTTTTTCCCATGATTTTTGAATGTGCTAGCTAAGAATTTCTTCATTCATTCTGGGTTTGAGAATAATGGAAAGATGTAGATAATGAAATAATCAGCTGCATCAGCTGGGTCTGATGAAAAATGATAGTAATCTCATTGTTTCCTCTGTTCAAACTGTCCTGAAAACAGGACTGAGATTCAGCTTCAAGGAGAAGTTGCAGGTTTTGAATGATGCAGTATAATTCCAGTAAAGTTATTGCTGCTGTTTTGCTGAGATCTGCAACAATTTGAGACTTTACCTTTGAGTCTCACTGGAAAATCTGCCATTCAGCTTTATTTAATCCCTAGGTCAAGTAACGTAGACCTATTCACATCCATTCTGTTAAACTCTTAGTCTATCGAGGCAGACAGGCTGTACAGATCCATGAACATTCCCTGGGATAAAAGTCATCGGATCATTGCTCCTCAAAGCACTTTTTTCTCCATGTGCACCTTATTTCAGTGTCATCTCAAAAGGTCTAAACCTCTTGGAATACCTGAGTTCTTCCAGCAGGGAAAGTATCTGGATAGAAGCACAATGCAGAGGCAATTCTGCAGACAGAGCGTGTACAAGTGGCACACTGATGCATCCTGGCACTGAAGATGCCCATAGGGAATAAAAAAAGGCAGAGCAATAAGAAAAAGGAGCCTTATCTCCAGTGTGAAGTGTCTCCAGTACATAAGGGCTGCTGCTTAAGGGCTGCTTTTGACCTAGTTTGAACTGCAATTGTAGCACTTGCTACACTACAAACAAATGACTCCTGAGGTCTGGAGAGCAGAAATAGGATGAAACTAATATCCACTCCTTTTTCTAAAAGCGTATTAAATTCTCCTTTCTTTAGAAAGCAGATATTGCACTGAGTAGTACAGTATTAGTTTGTACAACAAAAACAGGCAGTATCCTGGCAAATGGATGTGTATTTCCAGGTCCAAATGTCCAGGAGGACCAAAGCTTGCACTTAACACCTCAAATATTTTTGGTCTTTCTTCTGTACACCATTGGATAATCTCTCTTGAATTGCATGCTGTGGAAATGGGATAGCTCCTGAAAAGTGTGACTATTATTATGTAGCCTCATATGTCTAAAAGCTGTTGTCCTGTGTTGGATTTTTAAACAGAGAGGTCAGTAGCTAGAATAGAATAGAATAGAATAGAATAGAATAGAATAGAATATTTTGGCCGTAATACACTTACAATAATCAGGTAGCCCAACTGCCTGACCAGTTCAGGACTGACCAAGTTAAAGCACGATGTTATGATAATCATCCAAATGCCTATTACCACTGAGAGGCTTGGGGCATCAATCATCTCTCCAGGAAGCCTCTTTGACCACCCTGTCAGAAAAGAAAAGCTTCCTGAAGTCCAGCCTAGACTTTCCCTGGTAGAGCTTTGAACCATTCCCACATATCCTGAATACAGAGAATAATCAGTAGAAGAGATGATTTCTTGCCTTTCAGAAAAAGAGATTTAATGTAGACATATCACTGTGTATGCAGGACACCTTGAATCCCCTTAGAATATTTTATTATAATATTCACATATGGTGAAAAGCAGTAAGAATAATAGATCTTTCCATCCCACACATATGTTGTTAGCTTGAAGTCCATCTAATATGGCTTTAAAAACTTCTTCTTCAGAGCTGGAATATCTGTGGAGGTAGGTTATAGTTGTCACAGATTACATTCTTTTTAGTTAATTTTAAAAATCAGTAATGACCTGTAGTTGATGGAATAACTCAATGAAGTTTTTTTATTGCCCTGAATGTATTGTTAAACTAGATATGTTTGAGGTCTTTTTCTATTCTCTGATTTGTTAATAACCGGAAAATTTATTTCACAGTCATACCAGTCTTGGCAGAGCAGACCAGAACTTTTTTTCTCAGTTATCAGCAGACAGTAGTCCCCTTAGCTTACTTCCATTGGACACCAACAGGACTCAGATATACATGCACAGTTAGTGTTATGTAGAGAAACTAATTTATAGAGCCTGGATTGCTTTGGCTTCCCTAGCAAATAATTCTGAGTTGATATTTAATTGTACATAACACTAAATGAGAGCTGGATATTAGCAAGCTTTTTTGTTATCCTAGATAGAACTAGCTGAAAAATTTGCTTTACAACATCTCAAGACTTCAGGTAAACTTGTATCATGGAGACTGTAATTATTACCAAAATAATAAAATCCTCAAATGGTTACTCAGTTTTTATTTTAGTTCTTTCTCAAAAACTCACAGCCTGCTGTTCTGGATTTGACTGGGATAGAGTTAATTTTCTTCCTAGCAGCTGGTACAGAGCTGTGTTTTGGTTTAGTATGAGAATAATATTGGTAGCACACTGATGGTTTAGTTGTTGCTCAGCAGTGCTTACCTAAGGTCAAGGACTTTTCAGTCAGTATCTCAGAGTGAGGAGGTGCACTAAAACCTAGGAGAGAGCATGGCCAGGGCAGCTGACCTACACTGGGCAAAGGGATATGCCCAGTATATAAACCTGGGGGAGTGGTTCAGGTGGAGCTGATCATTGCTTTGAGAATGAGCTAATCATCAGTCAGCAAAAGGTAGGCAACTGTTGTGTATCACTTGTTTCTCTTGGGTTTCATCTCTCTCTCGGTTTCCTTTTTTTAAAAAAAATTATTATTACATTTTACTTTGCTTCAATTATTAAAGTGTTTTTATTTCAACCCACAAGTTTTACTTCCCATCTTACTGGGAGCAGGGAGTGAGCAGGCAGCTGTGTGGTACTTAGGTGCTGGCTGAGGTTAAACCACAACACCTGTGCACAGAAATGAAATCAATGGGAAAACTGCAGCTGAGATTTCCAGGACTCTTAGGATCTAGCACTCTTCAAAAGACAGATCTGGGACACTGCTGTGTTTCACCATCCGATGCACTGTGTCATTGTAATCCACTATCAAAATGCTATAATTACGTGTCAGCATACTATGCCAGAGAGTGAGATATAACTATGCTGACCCATCTCTAGCTAAGTTTAGAGGCTTCTCAGTTGTCTGCAGCCCTTGCTGCTTCAGTAGACAAGTCTACTCCAGTGATATTGGATCACTTGAAACAGGTAGCAGCAGCCTAGAATTTCTAATACTTGAAAAAATTTGTTACCAATGCACTACTGGATGCATCGGTTTTGGTGCCTTTTTTTTTTTTTTTTTTTTTTTGTGACTTACTCAAGGCTAGGTTTGGGGGAATAGATGTGAAAAACCTTTGTACTTGGGAAAAGATCTTTTGAGTCAAAGCTCTCTTGGTAATAGGGTCCTACCTAGAGGCCTCTACACATTTTTGTTGTACACTACTGAAATGGAGTCTAAAGTCTTTCTGTCCACAAATTCATCAGATTTATTAAAAAAAAGAAGGCTGGAGGACCAAGGATCAATCCAGGCACACTGGATTCTCCAACATCTTAAATAGTTTCTGTCTAAAGCAACAATAAACCAGCCTGCACATCGTGCACATCCTATACATAAAAGGGGTCTCATGATGGTGTTCTCTGACAATGTTTTTGGTTGTTATAGACTGATATATAGGCTTGCAGTTGTTGAAAAAATTGGACATTCCAGAAAATTTTCTGCAAGCTAGTAATCTTTCAGGGTTGAAACTGAGAACCACAGATAAAGTCTGGACTGCTCATTGAGGAAGAGGGTTGTTTATGCTGGATTTCCCTTCCCTTCCCTTCCCAGGAGCAAAGTCCATGAAGGACATACATCACAGTGCATTAAGTTGTCTTTCCACATAAAAGGAAAACTGAAGTACCACAGCAATAGGCAGTGTGAATTTGAAATTATTTGATAAGAAGACAATTTATCAGATAATATGATTATATATATTTTAAAGATGTTAACATATCATATTTAAAATATTACAGATTCAGCTTTTATTCTGATAAATACAACTATAAATAAAGAATAAAATGACTTGCAGATTTTAAAATATCTCTATATGAATCATATCCAAATAGAACTACTAACTGACATAAATCTGGTGCAACTGCATTAACTATTTTTACCTTTGAAGCTCTGAATCAACCTTACAGCTGCACCAGCTACAGACCTGAGTTACAGATATGTGTGGACTCTGAACTCTCACTCCTTATGCAATGTTTCTTCAAAGTCTCTCCTCTGCTTATGGCTTAAATCATGCACATGTACAAAGAAGGACAATCTGATTGTGGATTTTTGTCAAATAGGCCACCTCTGTCTTTTACTTCACTCACATCCTGAAAGCTCAGCAAGTCCTTAAATTCCTTGTTTAACTGAGGGCTTTGTACCATATGCTCACAAGTCAGTTTCACTCAGAAAAGTGACCAATATAATAAAAATGATAAATGGCCAGGAAGGTCTCAATGAACATCATTTATCTTTTCAGTTGCTAAGAGACTTCTGAGAAGATGCATCTTCAAGAAATGCCTCTGAACTATGAAACTTTTTATTCCATTTCAGTTAAGTCTTTTTTTGTTATTGTTTCCTCCACTGTTTTTAGAAATTTTGCATAACTAAGTCAAAGATGAGGACCGAAAACGTATTTTGTTCATAAAAATGTATGTACTTTAAAATATCGAATTTCATTATTTCAGTAAGAAGATGACACAGGTGTTTCCAAGAGCTTGTAAGTGAAGATTCTGAGAAACTGGGATTTAATATTGAGACATAAACTTCTTAACATAAATAATTTAAACAGAATTTCTAAAACTTTCTTCCTGAAATTAGGCATGTAACAAAAGGAGATGATAAGTTATACTCACATTAACAAATACTGCTTTTACTCTTTTGTCACTTCATACACTGTTTCACTTAAATAACTCCAATTGTATTTAATAACGTTTTCTTGAATAAGAATGTTCATGAAACACATTATGAAACACATTATTATCAAATAAATATTTCCATTCTTCTTTGCATTTTAGAATAAGTTTTTCTTTATCAGATTTTCTGGACACTGTACAGTCGCTGTAATACCCTAAAGACATGCGAACCTTCTTCCAGAGATACATGGTAGTGGGGGCAAAAAAGGTAATTAAATCAACATGGAATTAGACATAGATCAGGATTAAATTTTTAAAAAACAAACCAAGCACAAATAAATATGAAACTCTTTATCTCTTCCTTTTCATATTAGCCAAACCATGCTTCATAATAAACATGGTTTATATAAAGCACACTATGTAAATTCCCATGCTCCCCAGAACCGTTGCAGAGAAACAGTGTCCTGTGGTTTTCTTCCCATAAACAATTATCAGGCTTTATGTCCTGTGATGTGTGTCTCCTTTCTATCTTCTATGAGCTGTTGAATGCTCTAGAAGTCTTTTCTGTTACTAACACAGACCTCTAAAGGACCTCGTATGACTAGGACCTGAGCTATGACCAAGGCTTTTGCCAGATGCAATTGGAGGGAGAAGGGGAAGTGGCAAGTAGTTGGGGTTAGCAAGGCACTTGGTTCTGAGAATTGCCAGCCCTGTTTCCTGCCATTGTTTATTTCACCTAATTATTCAAGCATATCAAAAGGCAATCAAAGCAATCATCAGGAATATCTACATGTTTTTCTTAAAAATACAGTTGCTGTGCACTTTTGACTTAGGTGGCTTAAGTTTTAAAAAACCTTGAGCAAAATCATGTAAATCTGTTTTTGTGATAGACATGTCCTTGCAAGAGCTTTTTTGGAGAGAAGGAACATGCCCTTCTCCCAGGGGGGCTGCCCAAACCATCCCAGGAACTCCTCCACCTCTGCATCTTGCAGCGGCTCCGGCTTTCCCTCTCTCTCTCCCTCAGGCCGCATGACCTCCCCCTGCCCCACCCAGACACAGCTGGGCAGGGGAGAGGACCCAATCTGCTCACCTGCCGGACTCCAAAGAGGAAGTCTCTCTGGGAGTGCTCTGCTTTTAACCCCTGTGTGTTCTCAGAGGAGTATCCAAGTCCCCAGTGGCCACACCAGGTGCCAATCTGAAATTTGGCCACTGATTGGTTTGACCATAACTTCCCAAAACTTCACTTCCGGGTCAAACCACAACACCTTATCAAATAGGGTTCTTGAAAACTGAAATCACTTTGCTAAAGTGTATAGAAATAAAAAAAAAAAAAAAAAAAAAGTGGTCTGTGGATTTGGTAGGAAAAAAAGTTGGTTTTTTTTTGCCACATAACTTTTGCTGAAAATCATCTGAAAACTGAATAATTCCCTTTCTGTTAATAATCACAATTCTAATTACAACTTAAGTTTAGAGAGGGAACAAGAACCAGGAAAACATTTCCTGAGAACTTACAATTTGGTATTCTGTCAAATACAGTTACTTGAATATGATAAGTGCATTTATTTCATCAGTACCATGGCTCATCTATTTTTAGAAGGTTTTAGTAGTTCCCTTCTGTGATCTGCTTAACTTCAGGTTTCCCCTGCAGAACATGGAAGGTTCCTGATTATCATTCTATGTGTTCCTGGCCAAAGTTCCAAACTTGATAAGAGCAAAGAACAACTTTACATGATACTTGCATTGGTTCTAACCCTTCAATCCCTTTCTAGGTGAGCCCTGAAGAAATGAATCTTTGGCTTTCTTTGTTTTTTATGCCAAGAAGGCAGCAGTCTCCTAAGCCCCTCTCGCAGTTTTTACCTTCACTGTGTTAATCTGTATGTAACTTCCTCAGGTGTCACTGGAGGTCTAACAAAACACAACTATTTGTAGGGCTTCTTAGTGTACAACACAACACAACTATAAGGGCTTCTTAGTGTACAGCATATCAGGATGTGAAAGCCTAACTCAACAAATGCGCTATATGGAGTATCAATGTGGACTTTGCACAGAAAAATGTTGACGCTCCTGTACACTTCAAGCAGGCACCCTTCTTGATTATACATTGACTCCTAAAAGAAACTGTAGAAATAATTCCACATGGGCAGTTAAGGGATTTAATATAATGTGTCTGAATCTATTTTGCCTGAAGGAAGCTCCAGTTGAGCACTTCAAGCCCAGCCACCAGATCAACCCTAAGATAACTCAGGTCCTTCCATGCCCAGTACTTCAATCCCCTGATGCAGGACCTAGCCCGCTACTTTCAAGTCAACTTTGTACAGAGGATGATTTGAATCACTGGGTGAAATGCTCTATTCTATATTCCAACTTGATGAATAAGACACTAATTCACATTCACCAGGCACATATGCTGATACCCAGCAGCAGAAATACACAGGGAACACGTCTGGTGAGACACAGACACATCTGTTAGTTGCTCTGAGGGAGTATATCAGAATGCTGGAGTCATAAAGTCTGTTTCTTGGTATTCTGGTCAATATATTTGGTTGCATGAAAATCTATGAGTGGATCACCAAGTGTCATGATATTGAAAGACTAACAAAGATTTTTGCTGGGTTTTTAATTGCGATTAACTTCACTGTTGTGCTCAGATCATGCAGAAACCAAGTATTGAGACTTGTATTTAAACATCACTTGTCAGCTACTCATTTCACAGGTCTTTCTTGGGAACACTTGAGGAATTTCACTAAATTGACGCTGATCACAAATGGCCTATGGTACAGAGCAGTGACAACATATCTATACAGGAATCCACACCACCAAACTCCAGAATGTTTTCTCTCAGAAGACAATACCTTCCTCAGTGTGAAGAAGGTATTCTGCCTCAGCAATTCTCCCAGCCTACAAAGGCTTCTGTCAACACTCTGAAATTTAAGATTATGAAATTTCAGTTTAATTTCAGTTTAAGTGTCTGCTCTTAGAAGGCTCTATCTGTTACAGAATTATTGGTTTATTTTATTTCCTTTACGGAAAATGGGGAAATGACATTGTTTGCCCAGTATTTTGGTATGTCCCTTGTCCCTGCATTTCTGCTGGTCAATGATGAAGTGAGTTTCTGATTATAAAAAGGGGTGAATTAATCTTCCTAGTTGTCAGTCCACATTTTCCTAGGAGAAAAAAGAGTGCCAATAAGACCTTCCGTCTTCATCTAGACTCTGTCTAGTCACAGACTAGTAAGAGCTGTCAACCAGGAGATGCAGAAGGGTAAGAATAAACTGTTGTTACCCAAGAGTTTTGAACTTTATAGCTCCTGGTATGTCAGGGCATATTCATGAGGCAGGAGGCAAAATGAGATTCTAGGTTTTGTTAGCATTTTAGTTGTGGTAAACCTTCCCTCTGGCCAGGATAACCTTCTGTGATGTGGTCTTGCTGGCTTAGAGACACATTAAAGACATTAAAAACAGTTTTCAGGGTGTAGGTGATCAGTCCTTTGTGAAAATTCAGTAGACATTTTGATTTGTCTTGAGACCACCACAAAATAAAGATCCCCAAGGCTGCAGTAATTTTTTGAATGTAGGCCAAATTTCCATAGGAGCAATCTGTTTGTGCTCTAGAGGTTTTGCCATACATTTCCTTACTTGCTATGTATCAGTATTGTTTCCATGGGATTTTGCTTCAAAACACCCAGACACAATGTCTCTGGGAGACTTTCACTAATACCAGTGATGAAACCACTGAATGATCACTTGGATCAGGTCCTCAATAAAAATATAAGTTTTGGTGCTGTTTGTATACTCTATTGGAAAGGAAAGATAAGTAATATTTTTGAAACGAACAAATAAAATAAGATAAATGGTTGCCAATATGTCAGGATGTTGAAAAAATACACTTAGGTATATTATATAAAGTGTTTCACAGCACCAGGTCACTTACACATGGCTTGATTTATGGTTTTCCTCGAAACATTCTCATTCATTTTGAGCTTTAACATGCTCATCAGAATTACTTAAGCTAATCTGCTTGATTGCTGCTGTAGCAGCTCTTGGCTTGATGTCTGCTTAGTTTCAGACTTTGTATTCAACAGGCTCTCCTGTTGCCCTAGCAGTATGACTCACATACAGTACAAGGCAAATGCCAAGGTGCTGCCAGTCACAAGAAACCCATAGAAATGGAAGTGAAGTATTTGGTAGTTTCTTTTTCTGACCACAGGGTGTTGATGGAAAGAAACAAGGCAGGACAATCATGCTGCTTTCACATTTTGCTCAAGTGCCAGGAGGCGGTTCTTTCACAGTCACTGCAATTGTTCCTGTTTAACATGGAAGCCTTAAGCCAGACATAATTAGACTTTTTCTTGACAAATCATTTGTGCAAAGTCTTGACAGGTTGAAAACTGAAACGGTTGTGCTGCATTCTTCAGGGTCTGAAACAGACAGGATTACAGAAAAATGAAAGCAAGTACTGTGAAAGCTATAACTTGCAGAAATATGTGTCTAGCGCGAGTACAAAGTCTATGTCATGTTTGATCAAAACAATTAGACAGAATATTGTCTCGTGCTTTGCTGGTGTTATACTACAGTATATTGGTAATATATAAGGGCTGTATTTCACTAGATAAATTCTGTGCCAAATGAGATGCAAACAAACACACCAAAAAATATAATATGCACATATCTGATATTACTGCAGAGCAAAGTCAGTGTGTAAGTCTTACAATTTGAGCTCATGTAACAACTGAAAGCTTCTTCTAGTAAGACGAGCTATTGCACTGGAAAAAGAAAAGCTCCATGCACAGAATTATACAATCATTTCAACTGGAAAAAAACTTAATGATTTGCTGTATCTGAGATATTCATATTCTTCCTATGCAGATTACTATCAGTAATACGACATGCACAGTGATGTCATGGCACAGATGTAGACATTTTGAAATATTTGCAAATTTTTAATCACTACATAATAAACAAAATCCTCAAACATCTTAGTTTCTGCTTGTGCTTGCAAACTCCGTGATTTTAATGAAAATGCATAATTGCAGCTGGAGTTTAACAGCAGATTTATAGTTATAATGAAGAGTTTTCTGAAACATACTACAGGAAGTTCTTCAGTACATTAGAATGCAAATAATTAAATCAGTGCTTTTCATAATATATCCTGAACGTCTGCTGAAATAGAACTACTGATTATTCCCGGTAACATTGTTTTGTGTTACTTCACAAAATGTAGCAATTTGTAATAAATCTGTTTGGTAAGCTAGTTCTAAAGCATCACACCAAATCTTTTCTGCTTTCCAAGACCTTTTCAAAGGCATTATCAAAAATACTCTGTAAAATATGAATATTGGAAAGATACATTCCACAGTCACAGGTGATCTTTCAGCTTCTTTATGGATGGAAAAAATTCTCTCAGAGATTGTCAAGCCTTAGTGTTGTGTTTTGCACAGAAATACAATAAAAGAAGAGAGCACTTCTTCTTGTAATGAAATAAGTCATCAGCTGAAACTTTCAAGTTGGCTTCAGATTTTGCAATCGCACCACGATGTGGTTCTGCTGTACCACCATATGTATGTGCAGAACCAAAACAATACTTCCCCAGTAAAGGTGTATATGTCTGCTCAAATGTACGTCACTTCCATCATACACAGTACGTGTGCATTCAAAAGATCTCAAAAGAAATGTTCTTGCAGAGGTCAAAATGCATGTGGAAATTCTGAGCTTTTGCATATCCTCATGTGCTTTGCTCTTTCATCAACTATGTGGTAAGAGAGCGCATTATATCCTTCTTATGGTTTTCTTTAACAGACTGTATTAGTAACCATACTTCAAAATTACCTCAGCAACAGATAGAATTTCATGTCCAATACTTAGAGAGAAATAATATCTCTGCAACTCAGTTTATCTTTCTGTTGTCCTGTCCTCTATCAGTTCACTAAGTGGTTAAGCATACAGAGTTGTGCCTGTATAGCTTTTATCTCACGTGACTCTGGCTTAAACTCAATCATCTTCACTTCTTAAACATAAACTGACTAATTCTCAAAAGATTATAGTTAATAATAAAAATTCAGGTAGCAACCGAAGTAAAATTATTTCTGCCATATACATTAGGTCTTTTCCTTCTGCAGCTGCACAACAGCAAAATTCTTGTTCATATGAATTAATTTTACCTTTGGCAGCTTGGAAATGTATTCTTTTAATTGCACTTTTACTGTAATCCAAACTTGTTTAAGAGACCAAAAAAATTTTGCTAAATCTGTTTGACTCAGAACATATGCTTAAGTCTTTGTTGTAACTCACTCAGGAGTGCTTTGGTGTGTGGTACAGAATGGATTAATTAAATGTAGCAAAAGGTAGTAATCAGTAAATTATTTGTGATAATATGTAATTTATTAAAGATTTACTTAAAAAACCACATGTTAAAAAGCATTAAGACAATCTCTGCTTTATTATTTCAAGCAGCACTTTTCACTTTGATTGCAAGTAGTAACTTCTCAGCTTCAGAAGAGGTCTTGTTTTTGCATGACAAATCCCTCCTGTACTTTTTCTCTGAATGCTGCCTTCTTTTAGTTGTACTGCATTTCTAGACTTCAGTTCTGTAGAGTTTCACTTCCCTCTGCTCTTTCTAATGTTTGTTAGCGTGGCTGTTCTTAAACATATTGAATTATGGAAACAATGAAAGCAAGGGCCTATAAGCAGCTCAGTCATGTACGTCCATGTGAAAGTTGCCAGCACACTGCCTGTGGGAAAGCAACCTTTCTGCCTTGAGATACCAAGATACTCTGTCAGCATTTTCTAGGAGGAAATGTGTTTCTGTTTTAAGTACACAAATGAAAATAATAAGAAATAATAATATTGAGCTCTGAGGATAGCATAGGGGTGTGATTATAAGCAAAGTCCCTAGTAAGTCATTAGATCTCTAATATTTGAGTCTGTGACAAATACTGTAGCTTTAAAATACTGATATATTTTTCATGTCTAACGATTGACATTGTGCCTCAGAGTGTCTGCCTACCTGGAGGGAGGTGTAAAAGTTGTGGGAATTGTCCTGTAAGAGGAAAAGTAAGAGTAAAATCAAAGTGGCATTGGCTGGGGTTGCAATTCACAGTCAAATGATGTCTGTGCATGAAGAGTCACTGGAAATGACACCTCCTTTCTTAAAGACATTGGGTGAATAGGAACAAATACAATGAATTCTGAACTGAGATATATATATATATTATCTTTGTAGTTTATATATAGTTTTATTATCTTATTGTTTTCTTGCCAATGTAGCAAAAGCTCAAACCAAATTGCTTGGATTAATAAAAAAAAAAAAATTTAAAATGTATTATGGGCTTGATTAATATTATTTTATTTATATTAGTGAAATCCAGTATTTTAAAAAAATAAATTTCTCTCAAAAATAGCCAACCAAATACACATCTGGCCACAGCCACTGTTGGAGAAAAAAAATTGTCATGTTCTAGTATGGTCTGGCACAAACAGCTGCTGCCACTCTTCTGCTGAGAAATGCACCTGTGGATGCTTAACAGCAGCACACAAATCCCTGGGTTACAGCCCTACTCATGTGCTTTTCTGTCCTCTGGAGACAGAGAATTCTATGTGCTATAAAGCTCCTCTGCCATTAACCTGCTGGCCCTGTGCAAAAACAGTACAGCAAGAGGAACGCTTTTTAATCCTTAGAAAGCTACTTGAAGTCTCTTTTCTGTCTTCTATCACAGCTCACTGTAGGTAGCCTGAACTGGTGTTAAAACTTAGCTGAGAAAAATTGGCTCTCAGTGATATTCACTCATTGTGTTACCTTTTATTTTTATGGGCCCAGTGTTAAGGAAAACTTCCTCTCATGTAAAATGGTGATATGGTTAATGTGAATGGAGAAGGATGGAAACAGACAGCCAGAGTGAAAAGAAGTAAAGGAAATGATGTTGTTTGAAATACAACCCAGTAAATGGGTATACATAAACCCAGTGTTGCATGAAGACTCATCTGATTTTCCTCATAAGTAATCTTAGGAAAATAAAGACAAAAATAAATATTAAATTTTTCTTTTTATACTACTGTCGCCAAGTAGAAGGCA
The DNA here is from genome assembly GCF_017590135.1 of Pyrgilauda ruficollis. NCBI lineage: Eukaryota > Metazoa > Chordata > Aves > Passeriformes > Passeridae > Pyrgilauda > Pyrgilauda ruficollis. The sequence goes on along the minus strand of NW_024525378.1, from coordinate 2,645,775 downwards.
AATTTTCAAAAACAGTATGAACACCTTTGTAAATACAGAAAAAATACCCTGAAATGAATTGGGATGACAGGAAATTTCTGTTGATTCTAATGGATTTAGGATTAAGCCCTAAACAACAGATTTGAGAGGGTATTCCTAAATAAACAGGAGTGTGAAACTCCATGCTTGATAGTGGGGAAAAATAGCCAGTGAATGAATCATCTTTGGTGCTGGTGATGTAGAGCTCCCTAAATAAATGCTGATGGCCGTACTGGCACACACTGGGGAATGGGTATCACCAGGTATCCATGGTGCAAGCCAGCAGGAATGTCAAGAGAGCAGAATGCAGTGCCCAAGAGTAAAGGAAATGTTGAGAGATATGAGTGCTTTTGCTGGAAGGAGAACATTTAGTTTCCCATAAAACACAAGACAAACTGTCTCAAATCCAATTCACTTAGAAGACTGAGAGAACAAATTGACTTTGCACCATGCTGTGACTATCTCCTGACTAGAGCTTTATTGGAATAAATTAATTTTATTAAAATTTTTTTCTACAATCAATAAAAAGGTAAAGAGAGGATCTTATCCACATAAGTGTCCCAACAATGCTACAATACCTGAACAAAAGAGGGCAAGATGTTACTTAGGAGACTAGAGATGAAAATCCAAATTTTGAATTATGTCTGGGAACCACAAGAACCTTCAGAGGTCTGGGACAGTCTAGTGAGAATAATATCACTCCACAGCCAAGTACCCACAAGAGAGCTCTTTCAAGTAGTCAGTGTAGAATAAATGTGATAATTCAACCTACGAATTATAACAGCAGTGTCTGGGTGATAGAAGGAAAGATATACATTGTGATTCACAGAGATGTGTACAGCCTTCTAACAAGATAGTACAGACTTCAGAGAAAGAAGAAAATAATTTTTCAGCAGAGACAATAGAAAAATTGACATAAGATTGACACTATAAGACAACAGACTCATAAATAGAAGAAAATCTACCTAGTAAAATGATGGCACATTAATTTCCATTTATGTGTGGAAACGTTTTCATAAATAATATGGAGTGAAAATAAAGAGGGAATGCTCCCTTGTGGCAGTAAGTTGTTCTGGACTCTTGCATGCAGTACTGGAGTGATTAATTTCAACTAATTTGAAACTTAAAATCTGAAAGAAAAACTGATATTTCTAAGGTCATATATCATGTGGATGTAATAGTTGCACTGCCTGGGATCCAGGAGATTCCAGCAGAAGTCTAGTGTCCCAGAACTCCCATCATTATGATGTGCTGAACCAGGGATGGGGAATTCCTGCTCAACACACACTAAAGGAAACTTTGTGTTTAAGTTTTTGTGGTCCTTCCTCATGCTCCCACCTTATCTGAGCTTGTACTCTGCCAATTAATTTTCTTCCAAGCCTTACACAAAGTCAAACATTAAGAAAGCAAATCATACAGTTGTATAGGTGACAGAAAATGAGTCAGAGCAGGGTGCATTCTGTGTTCTGTAGCTCAGTTCTGTTCACTGCAACAGCTCATACGTCTGACTGCCAGGGAAATTAAATATGGAGATCCTTAGGGCTGCTAATGACAAGAAAAAAATTGCCTTCTCATAGCTCCTGCAGAAAAATTACTAGCCAAAAGTAGAACTACCTTCTCAGCCTCAAGTCTGCAAATATAACAAAATATTGTAGTTAAAATAAATAAAAAATGTTGGACTGGTTTAAAATCATGATATGCATAGCCTATCATTATGCATGACCAAGCAAATGGGCAAGAGTGAAATCAATACTGTGTCCAAGGCTCTCTCAGGCAAAAATATGTTTGAAAGAAATTAACACATCTGTACAAGATGTGTCAAATTTTTTTCTAGTTGAATATGTTTGGTAAACATATTTATTAGCAAGTTAATATTAACTGATGAGAGTATAGACATCTATTGATATGATCAGTAATGATGCAGGAATCGCTAACTCTCCAGTCAATGGTTTGCACCAGCACCTGTGGATCTTCTTGCATGATCGGTGTGATTAGCCTTTGATAAACTGCTATACTTCACCAATCTTTTAGCCAGTGGCTTACTCAACCTATATACTGCCTCCTATAAACACTTCAATCTGAAACAATTTCAGGAAAAATATTATTCCCAAGGTAGTGGCTCCGTTTGCATTGCTTCTACCAGACAGTTTTCTGAAAGGCATCCCCTGAGCTTACGGCAGTCTGCTTGCAACATTTCAATTGTTTTATTTCTTCTTTTTTCCCTTTCTTTGTTGTTGCTCTATTGGAGACAGCAGCATTTCATATTATAACAATGCCTGTCAGGAGTTCTTTACTGTGCATGATAAAATGTAAACTCTTTAATTAGCTTTTTTTTTGTAATAAACATTGGAAACTACTTTAGCATCTTAATCAGTAGAGTTCCAAAGTTATTTTGTTTACTTGCCTCTGCTGCTCTTCTTTATTTGCTGTGCTCTATCACTCTGTTGAAAGCTATCATTTACAGTTTATCCCAGTATTGATGAGCAGTGTGTTTGCTATTTTTAACTAAAACCAAATATTTTATTAAAAGTCTCCTAACATATCTCACACACTTTGACAGAAGGCATTTGGAAGCACATTACTCACTCTAAGGTGAGTTTGCTGGAAACAAGTTGCTCTAATTTATTTAACCCAACAGTGGCAATTAGGTACCACAAAATACCAAGATATGCCAAAAGGAAACATTTGCAAAGGGGCTGCTAAGTGGATTGCTGGCTGCTGAAGAGTATCAGACATGGTTGTTTTACCCACAGATATCATAAACTAACCTGGTTTTACTATGAATGGGATTTGGAGGTACACTGGTTTTCCATGCTAGCACCCAAAGCAGCAATACGGTGCTAAATACATGTTTCCCAAGGAGAAAAGGTCAAATAATAAAAGAGGCTTGGAAAAGCTCATGCCCTAGATATTTTTTGATGAGCATTTTTTAATAGCTTTTATTCCCCCTCCTTTTCCAGGCTTGAGCAGTAAGAAAAAAAAAGCATCTGAGGCTGCTATAAAGATTGTGCTTTACATTTAGTTATGCTCTCTCCAACAATCAGCTGTTTAGCTGCTGAGATCCACGGGTTGCAGAAACCCACAGTGGCAACTATCCACCTCGAGATGCTCCTCCAACAGCCTGCTGGGCTGCAGACAGGAAGCTGCAGCTGTGGCCTGGCCTGCAGCTGCCTCAGAGACAGCTGCGGCACAGCCCTGTCTGTCTTTCCTGTGCTGTCTGAATGCCTGTTGAGCAGGAGAAAACTGGGGTAGAGTAACAACTTCTCTTTCATTTCATGGCTTACTGAGAGAGGTCAAAAATCTGACACCAAGTTAAAAATATTGAAAAATAGAATTACTTTTGGATTCTCCTCATTTCTTATGCTCTACTACCCAAAGCACTTGGAAGAATGATAGCATTTATAGCATTTATAGGTAGGAGGGTTTTTTTGTTAATTTGGGGATTTGGTTTTGTTTTGCTTTGGCATTTCTTTGAGTTTTTGGTTTTTGATTTTTTTTTAAATTTTAAATTTTTTTTTTTAATTACTGTGTGTAATATGAAACATTTGGTGCCTCTTTAGGACTATCTTAAAAAGCCCAGCAGAAATCAAGTCCATTATTCAGGCCTTCTGCAAGTGATAATTGAAATTACAGTTGAGAAGGGATGTTCTTTCATGAAATGTATGATATTATGTTTGCATTTGAAAGTGGGAAATGATCCTCACCAAGTTCATCTCATATGAATTAGGCTATCTCTAATTCCTGCAGTGTTGGACAGGATGAAGACTAGGAGATCATATGAAAGAGACTCTCTAGATCGGTAGCAGCACCACTTAATACTCCAAAAGATTTAATATTAAATCTTTTGGAATTGTATTTTCTTTTTGAAGAGATTATATTATTCATTTATATCTTGAATATTGTTAAGATAACAAAGGCAAGTTTTTCTACTAAATATAAGATCTGCTACTTGCTAAGCCAGAAAGCATTTTCTTACTAAGGGTTAATCAGTAACCAAATGTTCCTGGTCTGTGATATAACAATTATCTTAGCTTTATATCTACCAGTTCACCTGTGGATTATGTTCTACTGTGTGATATTATTCCAGCAGCTTGTTCAAAGACGCTGAACCAAATGAAAACAAGCAAAATATTGAACAAACAAAATATTTTTGAGACTATTATTTCAAATACAGAGTTAAAATTACTACGTCCACAAAAATGATGACATGTTGTTATAACCCTAGTCCTGCTACCTACTCTATCTACATTATACTCCAGTTTTTAATTAGATGGTAAGATCACAATTATTTGTTTTCATTTAAAAAAAAGGACCTAGCAAAAGCCAAGAGTCTGCCAAGCAATCTGCTTTCCATCAAATTCTTTCTTTTCAAATGGGTGTATCTACTGGAATACATAATGGACTAAATAAAAGTTCATCAGAATTCCCCAATTTGTTTTGGCTGAAACTGTCCAAAATTATTCAGTCTGAAGCAGATATTTATATGGATGCTTTTGGTCTGAAAATAGAGTCAAGAAACTTAAAGATACCTAATATCTGGAAGACTTTTCTCTCAGCCTATATTAATAAGCCGTGATATGGCTGTCTTTGTATTAACCAGGAGTTGACTGTCAGGAAAAATTAACCAATTCAAAATTTGGCGTTAAAAAATTAACACCGTCTCAAACCTTTATTCAGAAATCCCTCAAAAGGGAAATGGAAGTGAACTTTCTAGTGTTCCACTTCTCCTAGTCCCAAAATGAGCTTCATAATTTTAGGTTTAGCTGTCATCTATGGTTTCATCAAGAGCACTTGCTGTTTAGCTGTTTTCAATTGTCAGCATGTAGCATGCAGGCACCAGACATGGGTTATTTGGTTATTTACAGATAGACATACTTGCCATTCCTAAAATATTCTTCAATGGAAGTTTTTTTTGCTTTTTTTCCTGAGGCTTTAACTCTTGCACTTCAAATTGGCATTTAACTCTTGTGCCTCCTACTACTTTCAGTTTAGAGTGCCTCCTTCTCCCAGGAATGTTTAGTATTGGTCCAGAATTTGATATGTTTACAGTTTCAACATGTTCCCCAATTCTGGACATCGTCCTTTTTAGCAGGTGTGTCTCCCAAACACAACCAAACAACACATTTCAGCATTGCCTGTTAATTACAATATTCAACTCCTCTTCACCCTGCTTCATTTCAACACAGCTGTCCCAGAGAGCTAGGGGCAAAGGAGGTAGACTGATTTCTCATTGCTTTCTGAGATTTCATGTGTACACGTCAGTTTAAATCTCTAAATATAGACTCAGAAGAGTTACTTCCTCAGGAGCATTAGCATGAGCTTCTGAGAATATACATTGCTGTACTCTTCCTCCCTTTCCCTTCTCTCCAAGGAAAAATATAAGGAGCTATTGTCTCTAGAACCATGATAGTGTTCTAAAAATAATCACCCCTTCGAGATGTGTGCTAGAGACCTAAGCAAGGAGACACTGATACCCTGAGATAAATCTTTACATCTCTTATCATGCTTACAGCATCATTTTGACAAACCCTCTTCCCATAGTCCTACTACACAGAGGTGACAGAGAGCCATTTTGTGTCAGCAGGGGTTGCACAAAGCAGGACACTTTACTTGAGTAGACAATGTTAAGCATGAAGACAGTGTTTTGTTTTATTAAAGACCAGCATATTATTCTGAGTTTTATGTTTCCTTCATTTACAGATGAAAATTATAATTCTTTCCTTACATGTGTGAATTTTAAGTTCATAGCAATTGCTTTTGAAATAGCTACAATTAATTTTCTTTGTCTCCCGGTTTGCTATTTCTTGCAGCTTTCAGGATACAGAGTTATCTTCAGGGAAGGGACCATGAGTCAGCAAGAAATTTGAGGTAGATATTGTTCTTACAGCAAGCATGCCAAAAAACATCCAAGGAAATCTGAAATTCTAGTTTATTTTAGCTCAGACTGAAACAATGGACCTTTATAAAAAGACAAGTGAGGCCTGCTTAAGTAAGACAATAAAAGTAAGAGAATACAAAAATAAATCTCTCTTTGCCCACTGTATCCTTGCTTTTATTGAGCCTTGCTCTGAATTCAACAACTTTCAAGGGTTTCTTGAACCAAACTCAATACAATCCTCTCTTGAAAAAAGGGAGTTTTCTTTGGGTTTTTTTCTTTTCTATCTTTTTTTTCCCCTGTCCTCTTGTTTCTTTGACCCTGATCATCTCCTCAGGAACCTCTGCTCCTGCTGAAGCCTCTCTGCTTGTTTGCTTGTTGGGTTTCTCACACTGCTTGCCCCACAGGTTTCATCACAGGTTTTCCCATCTATAGACACTTATTGCTCTCAGGTAAGACACAGAAGGGAACCGCTTGACCTAGAGCATTCTCTCTTATTCATGTGTTGCTGAAGACCAGATGAATGTCAGCTTGCCCCTGCTGCCAGCCACTGTGCTTTTTAGAGAGCATAACACAAAAAAAAAAAAATGAACAAACATGGCACATTGTTTCATCTGTTCTTTTCTTCTCCAAATTCCATGCATAAGGTTCAATTTTATGCTATCATCAGAGGCCTAGTCACAGCAGAGAGAAAATTGGCATTGCCATAATGAATTAATACAAACCTCAAAGAGAAATTAAGTTCTTTCCATTTTCTGTCACTAAGGGGTATAAGATAAGGCAGGAGAAGGCCAAAACAAGTGCTTTGGAGGATGTATTATTTTAATAGAGTGAAGCTGTAGATGTGACAGAGTGTTCTTGTATCAGAGCAAGAGGGTGTACTATTTCGCACTGACATTTCTGGGGTCTAAATTACTTCACTGCCAATGGTTATTTCTAAAGCAATGAGATTAAACAGTATTTGGTATGATTTCTTGAAGAGTTCGATCTGATGATGAATTGATTGATGTGCTCAGCCTGTAATAATTGTAAAGGTTATATAGATAAAGCTAAAAATAGTGTGCCTAAGTGCACTCCTCATTTAAGAAGGTGTATGCTTTATAGAATCTGTTTATGTAGAAATATAAATGCGTGTTAACTCCTGCTAATTAGGGCTGGATTGCAGTATTGCCTATTCTGAGCACCTGAAAATCAGAAGTCACATCTCTAGAACATGCCAGAGGATAAAAATCAGAAACCGTCTTAGATATTTTATGTGTTGTCTTCATTCTGGTAAGGTGAGACAAAATCTGAAGCTATGGCCTAAATGTGGGAACACATAGCTGAGGTTTAAAAAGCTTCACATTAAAAATGTCAGGTTACTCACTGAATAGCAGCACTGTTGCTATGCACCTGGACAGAGCAGTAAAAGGGCAAGACCTGGCCCAAAGGCCATGGCACGGAAGAAACCTGAGAGTAAGGCTTAACACTATTACAGTGTCAGTACTCATAGGTACAACAAGATCTAAGGCTGGCAGGCTCCTTCCAGCCTAAAGGATTGCAGCATTCCCAGGGGAAAGGCAGGAAAGAGAAGAGTGAAAAATATTGGTTGGGCAGCCTGAGAGAAGAGTTAATCGTGATAAGTGGGCCTCTCTGAGATTCTTGGGAATGGTGTGACTATTTTGGAGATGTGGTCAGGCTATTCATAAATTCAATGGTTCCTAAAACCAGCTTATCTCCAAAATGCTTATATACTGTAGTGGTTTTGGTCTGGAATCACTTTTGACCTAGCTTCCAGAGGACTTCAAGACCCTTTGACCCAAGCTGCCCACTTTGGACTGCCTCAAGCTTGACCTTGCTTTGATGATGGCTGTACTTTGTGCAGACTAACCTGAGTACAGCAGTCTATGATGCTGTATGTTTGTGTGTATGAGCACTCATGCACGTGCACATTCGTTAAAGAAGAGCCTATATGCAGGTGGATATAATGCAGAGGAAGGGTAATGTACCTTACATGGTGATCTAATATGACTTGTTACATTTAGATCACTTTTGAAAGCCAAAACTAAACAATCAGGTTATTATATGGAAATGTCAACGAGCTACTCTGCCTGTGGCTAGTTTGCTAGCATTTTTTCATTATGGAGTCATAACTGCCAGGATACATGAAACCATAGATGTAACTTTTGATTATTCAAATTGCTCCAAAGATAAAGACGCTTCTACATAGAGCCAACACTTAGGCTTACATTTATAACTCTAATAAGAAGAATGTCAATCTCATAGCTCACGATTTTATGTTTAATACCAACATCTTAATGTACCATCAATCTGAACCAAAACCAAACTTCTTGAAATAGACAAGATCTCATGATACATGCTCCCCACATGTTTCTTCTCTCTTTTAACAAAAGAAAAAAGGAAACTGATCAAGAAAAGTCACAATTAAAAAAATAAAATAAGCATTATTCTTGGAAAGAATGTCTCATTTTCTTCCTTCCTTTTGGCAGTTTTCTAGGTTGCTGTAGATTGAAGAAAATAGGAATAAGCATCTTTCGACCACAAACAGATATGCTCGATAAAGAAAATGTCAGCAAAAATACTAAAGCAATGTGTCACAGCAGCTTTCTGACAGATAGAGGGAAAAGGTAAAAAATGTTCTATCATGTCCGACAAGGTGTTCTTTTTGAGATTTAAAGATCACTGTGCAACTTTAAACATGTTTGTCACTTTGGCTCTGACTGGAGCTATCTGGAGCTTCACAAGAACTTTATCAGCTCAGCATAGGGGGGAAGAAAGAAGCCCATTCCCATTTATCTCAGCCAGGTTCCCTTCAAAGCCAACAAATAAATTACAGTGTACATTTGATACAAATTGATTTCTTAACTCAAATAACAATGTTGTCCTCCCAGTCAGGCCATGTGTCACTCATTCGCGAGCCTGAGTGAAAGGCTCAATCTGTCTGCGTGACAGAAATAGGCCTGACGCATCTCACCGAGGAATGCTAATAACCCCGGCCTGGACCGGGCCTTTGTGGGCAAGCCGCGATAAGGAAAATCAGCCCGTCCTGTCAAACACCGCGAAGGCCTGATCGCTGTTTGTTCCAACAAGCTGCATAGGCCTCGGAGCCGCCATCCTATTTCATGTAGTAAATGAGAGGAAAATAAGATCCGGCTACCACGGTTAAGATGCCGGTGACTGTGATGAAGCCAAAGTGAAAGGAAACCCCATTGAATATCTTGAACTGATCTTATCAGCTGCTGGAGAAATGAGATATTGGCAGGGGCTGTTGAGTTTCTCACAGCTGAGCAGGTTAATAAGGTTGGGAGGCAGGCCACAGGCTAATTGGATTTGCCTTGGTTTGATAAACAGTGGCAGGCCCACTGCCAGAAAAACATACACAATGTGGCTTTTCCTCTTTGTTTGTCTTTAAGACATACAGAGGGGGGAAAAAAAACCTGAAAAAAGAAGCTGCTTTTTTTCCCCCTTTTTTTGAAGCTAAAGGTGTCTTCCTGAATTCCCAGATGAAGAGGCCAACAAAGTCAAACTGTGAAACAGTAGTTGTTGGGTGTTCTGATTTTAATCAGACACCATTTAACCTGCCTGACCTCACAAAGTCAGCTCACATCAAAACAGCACAACTGTAACGGCTAACTAGAAGCAGAAGGAAATAACAACCTATTGAAGCTTTCCAAAAGCTTAAAATATTCAAAAGGAAACAATTTTGCAGCCTCATCTCCGGGCAGATGCAGCCCAGGAAAAACAGAGAGCCCATGCAGCCATCTCCATGCTGCGCCTGGTGCAGGCGCTCATGTTGTGTCCATGGTTGGTGGGCAAGGTGACAGCACTCCTTCAGACCTCTCTAAAATTTGATCCCATGGCCCTTCAGCTCTTGCCATAACCCTGCTTCTTTTCCGTGCTGTTACTTGGCAGGATCTGGCCTGGAATTTGCAAGAAGTTGAGGAGCTTTTTGATTAAACACTGCAAAACTGTGCCCTGCAGGGCAGGCAGAAGGCTGCTCCATTCCCCCTGTGCTGCTGCGCAGGTTGCTGCGAGCTTCCACCCACACTGCCCAGTAAAACCTGCCAAAATGCCAAGACCTTTGCATGACCTTGGAAATGTGATGCTTTGAAAAATGTTTAGATGTTGAAGCAGCTATGTTGAAGTTGCCTCTGATAAAATCCTCTCACTAGTTTTTGTGTCACCAGGTTTGGCTTGTATTTTCTCCACCGACTATTCTAAATCTTGGGTCTATTTTCTCTTTGGATTGGCATTGGCAGGGCCAGTGAAAGGAGAAATAACCAAATGAGGTTGGTGGTGCCTTATTCACTGCAGATACGAATATAGCACCAGGGCAAGGCAGGAATTACTTAGAGCAACAGAGGAATACACATACTGTAAATATGAGTGTGAGAACATGAATACATTTTCAGCATGTACAATGCTCCGTACTGTGGCATCTGAACATTGGAACCTTTTTATGAATTTCTGTGACTTTATCTATGAAAGTTATGAATGGAATCAATAACCAATGAGAAATTCATGCCATCCGAGTGGAGAGCTTCTAAGTATCTTCATTTTTTTCTTTTATGTAGTTTCTGTTCCTTAAGGAAATATGTTTGCATGCCTTTAGATTCAGTGAGTTGGACAAGATGAGGAACTAGAAGGAAACATGTCTAAGCTTATTTCACATTTTATTTTTCTCCATTCAGAATGGGAACTTTGTAAGTTTTTAAAAGAGATTAATTTCTCTGAGAAAATATTGTTTCTCAGTTATGTGAGAAATACAAGTAATGTTTGAAGTCTTGGTTTAAATATGACCACAACAAAGAGTTTTTACTTTCTTCGTCACCATTCTTTAGAAAAATATTTGCATTTATGACTTTATTATTTACTCTACTTTGTATTTCACTGCTTTAAAACATACTTTAACACAACATATTTTATCAGAATTTTTCAGAATACTAAGTCAAAATGAATAGTATTGTACATTTCACTTTTTTTGATTGAGCAGATATTTCCTGAACAAATCTTTCATGCTTAAAATTCACACGTTTCAGAAAGCAAAGCATACAATTTTCAGCAAATATTGCCTGTGCAGGCAGCTTAAAATTTTAGCAGGTTCAGAAGTATCCCTTTTTGGGGCGGTTTATATTTGTCTCCTAGGCTGACTACTCCTCATTGTCCTTTGGGTTTTCCTTACACATTTTCCAAATAGCATCAGAATATTACTTGCCCAATAAAGGAGATACATTTTTTAGAAATAATATTTAACTTTCTAGAAAACAATGTCAGCCCTCACCTGAGATGTGTGATGTCGAGAAACATAAAACTACCTCTTCCATCTGCTAGCTGAACTCTGCCTTACTGTAGATGAAATTCCCTTTCATTCTCTGGTCGAAAGTATATCTAATTTGTAGGAAGTGAATTGGTTTGAACAGAACAGAAAGTAGATTTTTTTTCTCCCCAAAAAATGCAGCTAAGGACTGGTCTCCCACCTGCTTACCACATGTTGTAACTGTGGGACTAGCAACTTCTCTAGAGCAGAGAAGGTCCAGGCAGTTCAGAACTTACCACGTCCTTTGGCTCTGGAAGAAAACATAAGAGAAAGGGAATGCCTTGCCAGCAGAAGAGTTTCTCAGATCAAGATAATCAAAGAGATTTTCTTTATTTTTTTTCTTTTAGTTTTGGGCCTGGAAACATTTAAGAGAAATTTTGTTTCACGATAAATAAGAACAAAACCTGTAAACAGTATTGTAACAGAAAAAATGAAACAAAAGCCAATCCTTGTTTCATGACGGAAATAAAACCATTCAAACAAAATAAAGAAAATAATTTGATCTAAACATTGCTTAAATTAAGATTCAGGTTTGTTTTTAAAGAAAGAAAACTCTTTCCTCACTTTGAGTATGTTTCTGGACACCATCCCATGATACAAAATTGTCTTTGTACTTGCAATGACTTATGCATAATAGTTTCTTCCTTTCACATTTTGAGTGTTTTATTATTTTTGGATGCACATCAATGCAGCATGTGGCACATGCATAAGGCAGACTGGGGTAATGGAAGTATATTTTCTGCAGTATAAATACTGGCTAGAACTAAGCTGACAAAACCTCTTGTTCAAAATCCAGGTTCACTACTGTTGAAATTAATAAAATTTGCACCTTTCAATAATAGTAGGATCAATCTTCAATGGCTTTCCAACCTCACATAAAGCTTGGAATAATGCTCCTATATTTGCTGTAAGTTGTATTTGGAATCATTAATTGGTCTAGTTTCCTGATATACCAAAATAGCAATGAACAGATGAATATGAAATAATATCTTCCTAAAATCATCAAATACAGCAGATGAACTACATTTGAGCTACCAATTTTAAAATTGCATCAAGCCCAAGTACTTAACATAGTACTGATCTTATTAGCTCAATGTATTTCAGGAATTACTTAAATGACTCGTGAGCTAATGTTTTCTATTTAAGCTCAAAATTTATGATCAAAGTTTATCTTTTATTCAATTTTAATTTTTAAAAAATAGACAATACGTGAATCAAAGCTAATAATAGCAGTTCCAAAGGCATCTCATAAAGACTAGCATGTGCTTTTACCTTTAATCTCAGTGAGAAGCCCCTTGCCTTTAATGGAAGTATTCACAGAATATAAAATTGAGCAGATGATGATATCTTTAAAAGATGAGGGCCTAAAACAGCACCTGGCGATTAGTACTGAGTGCTACAATATGAATAGACCTCATAATGGGGTACTAAGTTTTTCTTGGAATCTTTGTACTACTATTTTTGGAAGGAAACAGATGAATCCAGAACTTGGTAAAAGTAACTGCTTCAAAGCACAAGTAAGATATTAGTAATTATGAGGTTCTGTGGAACAATCTGGCTGAAGAACATTTTCCCCTCATTATGTGGCAAAATTTGTATGACATTCACTAAATTTCATATGGGGCAGACAAAGAAATGGAGATATAGAATAGATTCTGAAAATGTTCTTCTTCAAGAATAACCATTACTATAATGTCTGTTCAGTATTTTCATGGCCAATAATATGATGAGGCAACTGCTTCTCCCCAAAGCACAAAGCACTCCACATACTTGGTTGTGTTCCTAATGTTTACTTTTTGAATCGAGTGATTGAATAAAGATTTACCATCAAACTTGTTTCTTGTAAGGTATACTAATTTATTTGTAATAAATAAAGGAAGAAAAAAATGAAGAAAATCATACAGAATGTGATAATTAGCAGAAGTATATTAGTGTATATTATAACAAACATGTAAAAAGACACTGTAGATGTAACTTGCCATCCTAATTCTTTTTTTTTTTTTTAATCCAAATTATGAATAGGTAAGAGAGATTTTGTAGATTCCATCCCCTCAGTTACAGAAGGTTTACAGCTAGACAATTATATATATATATATATATATATATAAATAGATTCACATCAATATTATTGTATCAGTATTCCATAGAAATTTGAAACTGTAACAATGAGGTTTTATTTTGCTTACTTAAATTATCTGTAATTTGAGTCAAAGAAAGGAAATAGCATGATTCTGAGAATTTGTTTTGCTTTCTCAAGTTAAGGTACTGTAAATATCCCCAACATTTAAAAGCATTGCAGTCTTGGAAAATATGTTCTTCAGATTTCAGTATAAAGGCATTAACATTACATTAATGTGATTTACACATAAATTAAAATGCTGACTCATCAATTTTAAAAATGCTGACTCACTCACACTCCTTTTTCTATAGTAAAATCACTTCACTTTCTTATACTATTCTGTGATGAAATAATATAACTAAAGTTTCTACTTCCCACTGGTTGCCAACAGATAAATCCCCTTCCTACAGTGTAAACTTCTGCTATTCCAGCTCTAAGTGTTTCAAAGACTGTTCCTGCTGCAGAAAATACAGGTGCACAGTAGTGGTGGGTCTGTATCACAAACACTTGGTGCTCAGACCCCACTGTGTACCCAAGACACATACCAGAGGCTTTAGTTCGGACTTGGTTAGTCTGATCCTATGTGGTGACCACTGGGCAGGGTCATCATATATATATATGATGTATACTGTCTTGGGCCCTAGGTTTCGCTGTAATTTTACCTAGCAGGAATACATAATTCATAACTCCATAGTCAAAATAAATGAATTAGTAGCTATCAAGTCTACATCTATATTATAAATCTCCATTACTGAACAGCGTCATTCAGTATGAGTGGACCTGTAGAGTACCTGGTACTAAGGACATGATGTCCACACATTTTGGGGTAGCAGGTTTTTTTAACTTTGGACTGGTACAGTGAAGCTATTCATGATAAAAGAGCTTCAGATACATTTCCTGATACTGCAGAAAACATCTTCCAGCTGCTCTTTGAGACACTTGCTTTCCAAACCCCAGGTCAATAATTGGGGAAAATCAGGAGACTGATGTCACCAGCTCCTTCCTGCCCCGTGTCTGCTAATGCAGACTCACTCTATTTCTTTCTATACTGTATTCAATTATTTTTGTCTGTTGATAGCATTGCCATATGTTATGTCAGAAGGATTTTCATCATCAGGGTTTAACTTTTAGCACTGACTTTTTTAATGAAAACTTTGGCAAGCATCTTTGTGCCAGACCATTATTTCCCCTTCCAGGACAGTCTGGTTTACCTGTTAGCAAGCTGATTGCTTGTTTTAGGATTTAGTTATCATCCCTATCATCTTAATGAGCAGCTTCCTATTTAGTGCTACATCAGATTGTCTCTGACACTTGACTAACAATTCTTTTCCAGGAGAATATCTGAGCTTTTCTTACATGCCATTTTTATGAGATCTATGATATTTTTCTACTGTAAAAAGACAATTATTCAATCAATGAAAGAAAAATTACTTCGGAACAACCTACCTTCTCTTAATATGTATTTCTTTTTCTCCCATTTTTGATTTACCTCTGTGTATTATTATACTTTCCTTCAAAATGTGTTCTGATATTTTCTGCATTACTTAGATCGAGCTGGTAAGTCAGTTGACTTCTCCTCTTAGTCTAAAAAAAGATATATCTATATATAGATATATAAATATTCATTATCCTATATTTATTTTGTTCCTTATTAATAGACTTGCATTGCAATAGGAAGATTTCAACTGGATATAAGGATGGGGAAATAGGGGAACAGGGTGGATTTCAGCCTTGGAGACACAGCTGGATGCAGTTCTGAACAAGTTGATCCGATCTCATTGCTGACTCTTCTGACCCTCCTGCTGAGCAGGAAGTTGGACTACACTACCTCTTGGGGTCCCTTTCAACTTAAATTATTTTGTGGTTCTATGGTCATGCAAATGCATATTTAAAGTATGTTCACAGGATCTAATCCAAGGACACTCTAGAGACATAGACAGTTCCAGGATTACAAATATTGCCGTGAAACTACAGATGTCTTATTATATAGACAGATTCCATGTCCTAAACGAAAAATCTCAACATACTAGACATTTGTTTCCACACATTTCCACAGTGACAGTTTGACATACTCCATCAAAAATCGTTAGGCTACTTATCATCAACATTTTCATTTTCCTGACTGTTGTTCTCATAGACGCTAAGGTTATTTCTTCTGGCCATAAATCTATTCTTTGTTGACCAATAACAACAGAGAGATCATAATGTATTGCTTATTCAAAACAATTCTGAAATTTTATTACATTTTCAAAGACCACCTTATATACAATTTTTTTGAGAATCTTCTAAAAGTTGTAACAACCATCCTTGATCTGTCTACAGATGTTTACCCATCCACTATAAGATATTGCTTGCTTTCTTCAGGATTCCTCTCAGACACAGATGTAAACCTCTGCCTCTGGCAGACAGCATAGAACTCTACTCTGCACTTTTTATCAATGAACTATTGTTTAACAATGGAACAAACATCTCTTTTCAGTGGTACAAATCTGCAGCCCTTTCTGAGATTTACTGCTTTCTGTATCATTCTATTCTTTGTTCTACCTCCCAGTCCATAACTCTTATGGACTGAGCTAATTATAGTAATTTTATTTAGGTGTTTTTCTTGAACTTTTACTGACACACTTGCAAGAGGTAATGGGAAACAGGAGATTAGGGTAGCATTTCAGTAGTAACTATATTAATCTGCTTATGAATAAAAGCAAATCTGTTTTCCAGATCAAAAATCAAAAAAGATATCAATTGACTAAACAGGCCAGTTTTGCTATTACATTATTAATACAAACTCTTATTGCATATTCTAGTTTGAGGTAAAATCACTATTTCCAAAAAGATCTGAAAGCTTCTTTTGTCTGCGTACATCAATAAAATAATGTTAATTGGTACAGGCAGAAGATTCAAATTATAGTTTCAAATGAGTTACAGTAATATATGTAAATTGCAAAAGGAATGAGAAAACCACATCAAGTAAATTAGGTGGATATTCAAACATAAATATTGCAAATTAATATGAGAGAAATAGTGGAATTTAAGTGAAAATTAAAAAATTAATTCTTCAACCAGATATTTCTCACACAATTTTCAACACTTGAGAGAAATAGTGGAATTTAAGTGAAAATTAAAAAATTAATTCTTTCTTCAACCAGATATTTCTTACACAATTTTCAACACCCCACCTCCAAATTCCATGTGATATGATCAAAACACACCAGATTGCTAATCATATTTCAATCCAGACATTTAGAGTGATAAAATTAGTTGTCCATTAGTTGTCCTTCACAGGTTTTAGACATTCAACCATTTTGCCATAGTTCAAGAAGTTAAAAGATTGGAGGTAAAAAACTTTCCAGAAATATTTTTAAGCTTGCTTTGGGTAGATTTAACTCATGTTCAAAACATTAAAACTCAGTCTTCACTAGGTGACACACAAATGTACCTCAGGATATGTGGGGTTTTTTTCAATTGCAGAGAAAAAAATTTCAATTGCTCCAGAAATTCCTTCATACTCCCTGGCTGTGAATCTTCAATTGACCCAAATCATTCTGGATAATTCATAATCATAATGTTGGAAATGTAGGGGTTCATAGATTTGATAGCTGTTGATGAAGAAAAAATTAACTCTGTCTTCCTTCTCATTAACTCTTGTTTGTTTCAGAGAAAAAGCCTCAAACCACAGAAGTAAAATATTCCCCACTTTCAAGTATTGTAAGACATTGCCACAATGCTAGGTGAACATATTCAACACACAAGGTCAAATATGCATACAGAATGTGCCTTTCAGAGCTATACCATATAAATTGCATTAAGCTTCTGTTTGATTCCGAATCTGGGCTGATATTTGAGAAGCTGCTTTGAAACAGAAACACGATTTGAAATAAATTTCCTGATTTTTTTTTTATTACCTACTGAGTCAATCTTGAGGCGAATTTTGAGACATGCAAACTACATTTTTTTGAGAAAACAAAGTCAGAAGCTTCATTCCAAAATCTCTCCAAACACTTGATATGACATTTGATTTATGTAATTAAATTCAGAATCAAGATGTAGATGGCCCTTCCTGCAGATCCATGGTACATACTTAGAGTGTTATGGTTCTTTTTTCAGAAAGCTGTAATCTATCTGTGCAACAGAGACTGCATTTGTTCAACAACCCGCTTGAAAACAGACATAAGGGAAATATAAGAGCCTACTGATGCACTTCCCTTGCACCAAGTTCCTTGCTGTAAGTAAACTTGTAGCAAAAGTCTAGTTTTCAGTGAAATATTGCTCTAAAATGGTTGCAATATTTCAGTGACAGCATTTTGTGTATCTTGTCAAGCAGTGACCTGAGATATCCCCAGCTGGCATAAAAGTATACAAATATTTCTATAAAATGCTTAAAAAAATTTAAAGTTTGGAAATTCATAATAATTTACTGAATATTAAGAAAAAGGTTTCCTTGTAGTGACAGGACAACAAGACCTTCTCCCACTTTCACAGTCTTCTGGCTGTAGTAAAATTTCATTTTGCTTCTGTAATGTTCTCCTGCAGACCTCTGCAAAAGGTTGGGTGCCAGCAGATCCAAAATTTAGTAGGTTTTTCTAGGCTCTCATGCCACTGAGGAGAAAAGAAGGACTCATGTAACTATCAAGGTACATATATTAGCAAAAAGACAGGTCTAGAATGCTGAAGGGGACTGAAATGAGGTGTGAGATGAACATGCTAAACTAGAGATCTTGCTTTCTTAGTCAACAGTCTCTGTTAATTCATTGATAGTGAATTTAGGCAATGACTTGCCCTCTCCTTTATACTGGGTGTAGAAACTGTAATACAGTGATAAGCTTTATTGCTGCCTGTATGGTCTCATCTTGTACAGCATCTGGAGTGAGAGGCAGGAGCATAGTGTGAAGTTGTGATGTGGCCTCCAGCCAGCTCTACACCAGTATGAATCATGTCCCAGCACAGAATGAGAGGCTGTGTAGTATGGTTCAAATGGAGCAAACCACCCCATTCCCCCATCTGACTCCCCAACCCTATTTCGAAAAACTGAAGTTGTCATGGAAGCCTGGAAAATAAGAAAAGGGTGTTTTACTTACCATGCCTTACTTTATGAATGGCCTAATTGTTTAATTCCAAATATAAGTGATGATATGTTGTTCTGTGTTTCCTTGCAGACAGAAATGGTTGCTTGAGAAGAGCTGAAACTGCTCTCTTTGATGCAGATTTGCTTGTCAATTCTGGCTAAGCATTTCTCAAAAAGTGTGTCCGTATTTCTAGTGAATATATTCTACACTTATTCTGGTACTCTTTTCCTTCAGATATTTTCCTATTACAAATGTAACTGTTAGCCTCAGACTTTACTATGGATACTTGCTTCTCAATGGCACCTGAGAAATGAGAAATATTGTTCTTGTCATGAAGGAACAAACACTTAGTCTGCTATGGTGAGAAAGTAAGTCATTAAGTATCAGCAGAAGGAAAAAGGATATTGTAGTCCCTGTATTCACTGTACAAAGACAACTATAAAAATTAAATTTCTGTAGAAATATGGTAAGACAATTCTGGCCAAATATGCCTGTTTTCATAAAGTGAACTGCACACATTTTATGTCTGTGAATAATTTTGGCACTATTATATAAAAAAACCAAAAAACCAAAAACAACAACAGCAACAACAACAACAACAACAACAACAACAAGCAATGGAGGAAAAAGGTATAATTCAAACTAAAATGTTAGTTTGTCAACAGGAAACTCATTTAGAATAGACAGTCCATTACAATTTTACCCCAGAAAGAAGAAACCATAGGAAATATCTACAACTGAGAAAAGGAATTGTGTGTGTGTGTGTGTGTGTGAATTGTCTATTCTTTAATGCACTAATGTGATCTTTATGGATAATCAGTTATCCAGTTCAACTCCCTGTGACCCAAACTAGTGGAAACCTCAGGAAAATATTCTCTAACAGTTTACACATTCATTAACTATTATCAATCAGTACAGTTTTACTTTTTAGCTGTAGCTATGAAAAATGCATGAAGGCAGAGATGAACTCTGGTTTGTGGCATTTGTTGTGAAGCCCAGAAGCAGCAGCAACTCGCAACCTATCATGCATAAAAGCAGAAATAACTTTTATGAGCCCAGTCATGTAAAGCTTGAATAGTCAGATTCATGAAATTCACTGAGATTTGGATTAAATTTAAACCATTCTATACAGTTCTACTTTTGATTAGAGCTCTGTGTGCAGTGAAAAAGCTCCCATTTGAATGGAACTTATATTTTTAAGAAGTTTCAATGTGCTAGAATTTAAATTGAGTTCCAAGCTTGATCTTAAATTGTACAGTGGGTCAATTTACATTCAGTGCTAAGGGGTGGGGGTTGGGGGGGGTGAGAAAGATAGCACTACTTTTTATATTTTAGTTATGGATTGAAGTTTATAAATATAAGGATCAAAACATGATGGAGTTTTACTATCTCCTTTTATGAAATTATGAAGTTTGAAGTGCCCAAATGAAGAACGTAAACTAAATAACAGAAACTCTACAATGTTAATTATTTTTATTTTTGAAGAAACAACAACAAAAAGTCCTTTCCATTTCCACTTCTCTTTGCTTCACATTAAAAATTAGTTGCATTGTATTATATATATATTCCAGCCATTTACCTTCTCACTTTTTACCTGTGGTTCATAAAATATGGCGTAGATTTAGCAATGATGGGGGGAGAAAAAGCATTTTGTAGATCAATTTGCATCACAAACTAGTAGCATTTCATGTTTTGTATGTTTAAATTCTATATGAGTAGCAGCCACTGTGCTTTCACATATTTTCTGTAGATGCAGAAAAAATCACCGAGGCTCAGAATTTATTTCAATATCTAAATAAATTCTCAGCTCATCATTCAGATGACTTCTGGACTGCAAATAAAGTCATACAATGCATGAAGAGATTAAATCACACATCTGGACTCCTGCAATGTATAAATATAAATACATACATACACACACATGCACCCCCTAATACATACAGCTAAGGTTCAAATACAAATACTTTGATCTGAGCCTCTCCTTTGGCTGTGGTTCAGACTAGACTAGAATAGCTTGGCTTCTCTTCCCCAGAACTGCAAGCTTAAGTCTCTAATTTGTAGGAAGACAAAAGCAGACATTCTCATAAATCTATTTAAAGAAGAAATCTCTGGCAAGGTTCTACTATTTGGGGCCAAACCCCTGCAAAATAGATAGCACAATTTTAATTTTACAGCCCAGGCTTATGGTTTAGAAGTCCACTTGCATAACAGAAATTACCTCTTTTGCAGGATCAAATCCCAGCTGTAAAACACAAATCCTAAAAAGATGCCATCAAATGTTTAATTTTCAAGTCTACAATTTCTTTCACAGTATAAGCTTATACATTTTTCTTTTTTTATATCAAAACCTACTAAGAAATTATATTATTATTTTTATTGTTATTATCATTGTCTCAAAATGCAGTCTTTTAAAAGAACATTACTGTTAACTTTTTAAAACACAGTGTTTTAAAGGACAGGATTAGATCTTTTTCTATCTTTATGATTACTCATTTTTTAGAATACATCATTAGATATGATTTGATTGACCTGGAGAGAACTCAGAAATTCATAACTTATGGAATTCTGAAAATTCTAAACAAAAAGCCCAACAAATGCTTATTTGTACATTTTTCAATGAATATTCTACTTTTCAGGCATATCAACTTTTTAAAAATTCTAATATATTAAGTATGGACATTATCTACTAATGAAATTATATCTGTAGGAAATATGGAGGATATTTTCTAAAGATAATTTTGCTGCTAATTTTGAAAAGCTCAATTATTTTGCAAGTGTTTGTAAAGGAGGATTTCTTTTTCTTAATGAAACTTAGATCACTGAGATAGAAAACATCAAAATCCCTCTGAATTTAATATTCAGAATTTTCTGCAGAGTTAGTAATAAGCAAATTTTCTCTTGTCATGTTTGTCTTTGTTTCCAAGTGTGCCTGAAAGCCTAATTTGTATTATTTTTTGGTACTAGGGGTTCAGGGAACTACGCATGATATTTTCTGCTTAGGATATTTCTCCACAGTTTTTTTACCTAGACTTTAGGCCTTTGCCACAGGATTCTCAAGAAAATCTTAATAAGTTATTTTAAAATTTAAAGCACACGTGGTAAGCAGTTTAACTGGTGTGTAACAGTTGCATAATATATACCTTTTCTCTACATCATGGTCCTTCTCTCAAACCAATAGTTTGCAAAAGAAAGACAATGGGGACAATTCCAATTATAGCAAAGCTGTTTACCCAGTGGTCACTTGCATTCCTTTGGAAAGACGGCACACTTTGTAACAATCGGGCAACAAGGTTGTTATATTTCGGTCTACTGGCACTAGGATGAAAATGTCTCATTGACACCAAAATACTTGAAATTTGAGCATAATCAATGTGTAGATATGCTGAAATTTTATTAGTTTTTATAGAGAGCATCCTTTCTATCCAAGTAGTACCCAAATATGTCGCATATAATGCAATGGGATTTTGGGGAGAATTTTGACACATTCTAAGAAATCTCACTAACTCAGAGAAACTATATGATGAATTAGTAGCTCCTATTTCTGTATAAAGGAACTACAGGACCTTTTTACAGTCTGCAACTTAATTTCTTCAAAAGTCCATTGCCAGCCTTAATGCACACTGGAAGAAAAGTGTTTTCTCAATGCCTTTTGCTTTTCCTGAAGATATAGTGAATAAAAGTATAGCAATATTTTGTAAGTACCAACAGTGAATTAAAGGAATCCAATTAATTGAGTTACTCATAGCATCTAATGTGTGATTCCTGTGCTTGTCAATGATGGCACATTTTCTAGTCAGGTTCTTCTGATACTAACATAATTGCATCTGCTTTCTTAGACTTTGGGGTTTTTTTGTTTGTTTGGCTTTTTTTTTTTTTTTTTTTTTTTTTTTTTTTTTTTTTTTTTTTTTTTTTTTTTTTTTTTTTTTTTTGAGGAGGGTAAGTTGACCCTAGAACATTGGTACAGTGTTTTAGTCATCATGTGTACAAACCTTTGGTACATGCAATATATACCTACAATTTTTATATTTTGTCAGTGTAGGAGCAGATGAAGAAGTTAAGGAGCTGTGGACTTTGCTGGCTGAAGAAACTAGTAGGAGCTCATAGCTGCACCAAGGATTACAAGCAAGATATGAGGGAGATTTTGGGCTCTATCAGTAGTAGAAATATTTGGACAGGGAATGTACATGAAAGGAAGGACAAAACAGCAGTTGCACAGGGAGTCCCAAAAATTGTGTGTATCCACAGCTGAGAAAATACAGGGATCTAGGAGGACAAAAATTGGCATAAAGGAGGAGAAAGGAGCACAAGCAAAGATTCAGATTGAGCTGTTTATCAAAATGAGGTAAAAGATTAGCAAAATTATATCAGAAGAGAAAGGGTCTTCAGTGGCGTGGGATGTTCATCTACCTACATTTCCAGCTGTTAAAGCTACAGCTGGAGTAAGTTTTTACCTGGGTTCATTGTAGACATTGGTCTCCCTCCTGCAAACCTAAAAAAGCCCTTCCCCATATGAAGAGAGGATGAAGTAGCTCAGCTTGTTCAGACTGGAGAAGAGCATACTAAAATGAAAAAACTCCAGACATCTCCCTTCCAGACTTCATTGATGATATTAATTTTGGACAACCAAACCACGGCTGCCCAATTCTCTCGTACAGCTTCCCATGGCCTCCTCTGAAAATAGTGCTATATAACACTTTAAATACTTATGCAGAAGGTGTGAGACAGCACAAAGGTCAAGCTACACCCAAACATTCTGTTTAGTAGCATTTTAGTTTAATAACAAATAGCAGAAATAATAAAAAAAATGCAAGTTTAATATCAAGTAATAACAGCAAAAACTGCAGCAATCTGCCAGTGTGATCTTAACTGGCAGCTTTGCTATCAAGACAGGATGGAGAATGTGAGGCTATAATAAATTACATGAATCAAAGTCTGATTGTTTTCACCAGCTAATATTTCTGTGAAGTAATGTTTAATCTCTTCAGTGTGGATTCTCTATTGATTTATTGCATTATAGGCATTCAAGAGAAGTCATTCCAGGGAAGCAGCTAAGAAAATGTTTCTTTTAAGTGTATCTTGTAAGGAAAAAATAAAATATGCCTAGGTAGGAAGCAATAATTAAGGTTGCTAGATAGCAGAGTACAAAGAAGTAAATGGGTAGAAATATTTTGAAAGCAATGCACTTCATGGACAGGCCTGTAAGCAAAAAGCAGAAACATCAAGAAATCATGGAGCTCCACTATAAGGATGAAACACTTTAAGACTACTATTTATGCATGGTAAAGCACAACTTACTGAGATAGCATCAGAGACACAAAACAATTCCGAAAAATGTTAGTCTATCTCATAATATTAAGAAATATTTCTGAGAATGCATTAAAATAGAAAGTTTTTAATAGAATTACCTTAAAGGTGTAGATAACATATGCATCTTGAATGAGCCCATTTACGATCGTAAATAGGCACAGACATACTACACAGCTACTACACATACTTCACTAAACTCTGCTCCCTGCTCCTGCAATCAGGGCAGCTTTCTCGTAAAGGATTTCCACAAACTGACTGCAATTCTTATAAATAACTTGCTGTTAAAAAAACAATAAATACATTTAAAATAAAAGAATTCTATCAACATATTAATTGAAATAGAAAAACTCCAAGAATAAGAGATCTGACAAAGAAAATGGCTCTTGTGTCTCCCTCCCTTCCTTCACTCATTTGAAAAATTAAGTCTAAAATGTCTTCCAAATGAAAAATAACTGAATCCACAACTTGTCTTATATGGGAAAATGGAATTGTCTTATTCAAATAGCTAACTTAGATACTAATATCAGCAGTTCAGAGAAAAAAATGTTATATTACTTATTTAGATAATAATACCTGTTATATGTCCTTCAACTTTTTTTTTTTTTTTTCTGGACAGAAGTGGTTTTTTACTGGTAGAAAGACTATAATCTCAATTGAACTTTAAATAGAAAGATCACTGTAAATTGAACTACTGTCATATATGGAGTAAATGTAAGTACTCTAGCTGATTTCAGCCAAATTAGGACCAGAGATCATATAAGCATTGGACCAAACACTAAAAACAAGCCAGCCAGCTTAAACACTGACAAGAAAACTTCCACTAAGTTACATATAACAAAAGGCTTTTGCCAGAATAAACTAGAAACAATGTTATGCATCCCAACAACATTTTCACAGATTCATAGAATATTCTGGGTTTATGTCTTTGTACATTACAGTCATACCTGTAGTTTATAGTATCATCTGTGGTGATAGAAGTAGGACTTTGATACACGTTGTTCATAGTTGCTACCTTTGGAAAAGTAAAAGTAGCAGAAAATGTGCAGGAGTCAATACATTCTGCCCAGGATTTATTTATTTAGAGCATTTGGCCTACAAATCTGTAGCTCTACCCCAGAGAAAAGGAACAACCACCGGCCTTGGGCAAAATCTTCCTTCAGTGTGGTAATGATGCTTAGAGGATTTCTATTAATGTTCCTCCTTGTATTTGTACTGTACCATACACTTAACACAGTATCAGTAGCATGGATTGTTTGAATAATTGTTTGGATCTGATAATGCATCAGAGCTGATTTCATGCAATGAACAGTTCCCAACCCTTCCACGTTTCGAGTTGTCCCTTTAAAATCAACAACTCTTTCAGAAAACTAACTCATGAGATGTGCCTTTCCAATGATAAATTGAAATACATGGTTTTTTTCATTCTTTTCCCTTTTCTTCCCTTGGCAAGTACCAAGAATTCATATGAACAGCTGTTTTCTTGTTGGAAAAGGACAATGAGGAAGGAAAATCAACTTAAAAATGTTATTTTTCTGTAAGTTGAAGTGCTTCTTGATATTTACAGGCATAAAGGAGGCAGCTGCATTCTGTCCCAGCTTGAATTCATAAACCTAACTTGATCGCCTTCTGAAGAATTTATGAATCATGGTTAATAATCAGCTTTAGGCCCTTCTGAGGAAAGAATCACATTTTGAAGCTACAAAGGTCCACTAAATAGCCCACGGGAAATGACCCTGCATCCCATTAAATATAAAACCTCACTATTATAGGACTCTGTGTCAAAGGGAAAACATTTCAGTCTCTGCTCCCTTCAAGTGTCAGAGAGCTCCCTCTGCCTAAATGTTTTATTAAGATTGAGGAAACATACCAGATTCTTGCTTCTCAGTGAAAACTGTTCTCTTCTTCTTGAAAAAGTTTTGTTCCTTTTACTTTGGGTGAAAGAAAACAAACCATTTCCTTTCTTCATTCCCATATATTCATTATGGTCCACCTTTTTTTAAAGCTCTTATCTTTCTTTTTATCTATTTCATATGCCTGTGGCAAACACCATAGCTGTCTTCTTTCTATTCCAGGAATTGACTACAGTGTATTCTTTATCTTAGTTAGAACAGGTTGCTATTTTCCTATTTAAATGGAAGATATGGATTGAAAGTCAGATGTGAAGGTCAAAGAAGTGGTTCTTAGTTTATTGCAATTTAAGACTTTGCAGGTCACTTTTTACTTGATGGACGGCACAATCACAAACAAATTATCGAGAAATAAAGTGAAATTCACATTTCCTTTAATAATATATTTAAGTTTCCCAGGCATAAGTGGCTCCCCATCTAGTTTGCTGTCTCTTCAACTGCAGTAGTGGTATTGGCCACACCTTCTACAGAAAAAGGAATTTAAAAGGCCTTCTTTGTGTTTTATTAGGGAACATACATACAAGGTATGTGAAAGTGAAAAGACAAATAAAACAGGTAGACCTGTGGCTGTTGATGCCCATTGTGTGATGTAAGAAGTAATAGCAATAAATTATGATAGATAGGAATAGCATGTCTTTCTCCACTTATGAAGGGGAGAGTTTAACCAAATTACATTCTGATACAACCATTCTTACTTAAGTCAACTTCCCATAGCCTATAAGACCTTTGTTATAAAATTTGTTGGCATAACTGATGGCTGTTCAGAAGTTCCTTAGACTTTATGTATTTGACACAATATAAATAACACCCAAGACGTTATAATGATTATAAAAGCCAGTAGTGCTAGCAAGTTACCACCACCAACAAAAGCCATAAATTCTAATATCAATATTAAAAAAAAAAAGTTACCTTCAATCACTTGAGGTATGAAAAGAACCTTCATTGTGAGGAAAGGAAGATGGAATGAAAAAAAAGGAATGCCAATATTGTAGAGTCCGGAAAGAATATAATTACATTATTACCTTATCTGAAAAATCTAAAAGAAGAAAGGTTTCTGGAAATAATCAGTGTCTGAGAGTCTTCAACAAATTTGACATGATCTTATAGTATTTTAGCTACAAAAACCAGCAAAAACAAATTTCTATTGCCCACACAGAGATTTCATTTCTGAATGCAGAGGAGTATCTTTTTATAGATGCCTTGCAGCCTTACTTGGAATATTGCCTGCATTTTTGGAAATTGTAAGAAAAATGACAAAAAATTGTAAGAAAAATGTTAAAAAATGTAGGAAAAATGATAACAATTTCCATTAACTTTGGAAAAAAAAAAAAAAAAGAAGGAAAAACTATTAAAACTTGTAAAGGAAATAAAATTAACTAAGAAGGAGAGAAAAAGAAGCTCAATGGCTTTTGACCTGAAAGAAAGCTAAGCACCATGCTCTGGCCTGTCAAGAAACCATTTATACAAAAAAAAAAAAATAAGAAGATGAGTTGTCTTATGACAATGTTGAATTTTGTCTTCCAACACAGAATGAAAGGTCTTTCTGCTCTGGGTATGTGCAGGTTTCTGGGAATCCCATAAATCTCATAAAATATGCAAACACAAATGCTTATTTGTAAATCACTTCTCTCCATGCATCAGCTTTATATGATTTTTTTTTTTCTGACACTAAGTTGAACTTCGATTATTTTTGAATGGCCTGTTGTCTTTGCTCCAGTGAACAGTCACCTATTTTTCCAGCCTGCAGGAATAACATATTATTTAAGAAAGGTCCAGATGGTATGTGTTTGGTGAATAAATCTAAAGCCTGTTTTGTTTTGTTCTATTCATGTCTCTCATATTACCAATAAGTTGCATGAAAGTTATGGAATAGATTGCCAGAGAGTGTCACATTCTTGATAAGTGGAACATGCAAATGCAGGAATTCACTGTTAGAATAATCCAGTGGTAATATTTAAAGTGCTAAAATATTAAATAAAAAAGAAGTCTAAAGAAATAAATATTAGTCTAGCTACAATGATTATACTTCCAAATATATTACAACCACAATATTATACATATAAAACTTTCAATTGTATTTCCTCCTTTCTATGGCATTATTCCCACCCCTTGTTCCTCTGAGTTCCTAAGGCCAATCGCTAACATTCTGGGAGGGGAAATTGTTACAGCAAGTCATCACATGTCAGGAGCATTTTGGTGGTGATGTTGACGGTGTCATCCTCCTGATAATAACATATGCTTAGAGCAACTTTACGTGTTTACTAACATGCTCTACACCTTGCTCTATCTTACTTGTTCTGAAAGTCCAGGCTGCATCCAATCTTTTTATGTAATTACAGATTTGACATACAATGGATATTTGTCCTGTGAATTCTGCTTCCTTTGTTATGATTAAACCAGGTTTCATTCAGATGAGATTCCTGTGAGGAACAGTATTTGGGCATTGGTCAGTTGCTTATAACTCTGGAGTCTTCAAAGTCACCATCATGCTACATTTTCAAGAAGTTCTATATCATTCCTTGTCTTTATTCATTTATGCTGCATTTTATTCCATGACAATGGATCTCTCATTCCACATAAAT
This sequence comes from Pyrgilauda ruficollis, assembly GCF_017590135.1. NCBI lineage: Eukaryota > Metazoa > Chordata > Aves > Passeriformes > Passeridae > Pyrgilauda > Pyrgilauda ruficollis. Next base: position 2,617,587 of record NW_024525378.1, on the reverse strand, counting down.
ATTTGTTATTATAGTGTATTAATTACAAAATGTGCAGAACAAAAACAACTGTTCAAAGTCAAGCAAAAGCTAAGTCAATGCAGGTAACTGTTACCTGATCATTAAATGATCTAAAACCTCCACAAACAAAAACCTTATCTCTAGAAAGGCTAAGACAAGTCCAGGTCCTGCAGTCTAGAAGAAGCCTGAGGCTTCTTACAGAGAGTAACAACTCCCAATTCATGGGGCTAAAAGGATGCATTGAATAGTAAAGTGGGAGCTGCTCATGAGCACTGAGCACAAGAGTTCACAGGAGATGCTGAGCTACAGTGCAACCACTACTTGCATCTCTTGGATGCACAAGATGTCACAATATGAAAAATACTCTTGGGAGAGAAGAAAAAGATGGGATAGAAACCGGAGTCTAGCCAGCTCCTTGTGCAGTATGATTTCTTGGAGACAAATCTGATTTGAGACAAGCAGCAGAAAAACTGAATAAACTCACAAACTTTTAAACCATATCTCCACCAAAAGTCCTTAGCTTATTCTGTTTGTTTATTCTGTTTATTGAGATTATTAGCCTTGCTTGTGGATTTAGCTTGTACAAAGAAAAAAATGATTGGCTACTGCCCAGTAACTACTCCAGAGAGATTTTATTTTCTCATAACACAAGGTTGTGGTCATTATTAGCCTTCTGTGTCATGTACAAAATGGTTAAATCCTACCTTATTGTCTCTTATGCCCTTCCTGTATTCCTGTACTGAGGACAACTTCACAAATATGTCATGTACTCTGCAGGACAGGGCAGAAGTGTCATTACAACTCTATGGAAACAGACACTATGATTTCATGTGCAAAACTCTGCTTTCCTGGTGCCATATATATTCCATTATGAAGTATTAATGACATAGCTAACTATTGCACAACACATACTTAAAGGTATAATACAGAATCTATGCATAGCTTTAAAACAGAAATGGAAATAAAGTTAATTTTATAACTAGTGTTTAGCTTCTTTGATTAAAGCCAAGCTGTCCTTCAGTTTTTGTGTCCATACAGTGATATTTGGCCTAAGGAGGATGCATTAATGTGCAGAACAGGCTTGCCAGGAGTCTGATAAAATATGAACTTGTTCAGGTGTTCAGTTCCTGAGCTGGTGATACAAGTTCAAGCATAAAAGCTTTAGGAAGAAAACTGGAAAACACTTAATTATCAAAATCATAAAGTATTGTTTCAAGCATGCCTATAGTGAAAGCATTTTTAAGACTCATGGGTCCTTTTCTATGTTGCCGTAAGTTTTTCAAATATTTTTGTGTATAAAATCATAATATTTTATGATTTATTCCCAAACACTTTGAAGCAAGAAGAAGGACCCTCAATATTTCCACAGGTGAGAAAGAGGTGAAAGATTTTTCTTCCATCTGTAAAAGCAACTCCTTAACAGACATACAGCTTATTTGCTTAGACAAATTCCTTAATGCAGGTTTTAGTCTAAGAATAAACTGAAGCTACTGAAAAGAAAAATATATTGTCTACATAAAAGGTTATTTATAGATCTCACCTGGGATTAGCCAATAATTTCTTTCATATGTGAATCAAATGCAAAAAGAATGGAAAGTAATTAAAATATGATATATTACATCAAAAGACAGACGTTTAGAAGCACATCTGCAGCCTACCTATGGGAAAGACACAGAGAAAACTGACACAAAAAATGCCTGTAAATGTGAACTGAGGAAGTAGCCACAGGTTACTAGTTCAAAACATAACTTATATTTGACATCTGGATTTTGTGAACTGCCTTAAAAAATAAAAAAAAAAAAAAATGAAGTGGTGGAGTATAGTCTGCAGCTACAACTCTATATCTCATTTTTCTTAACTTATCTTAGGGGTTACAAGAGAATGCTCATAATTGCAATCCTGACAATGTCACTGAAGTTAATTATGCAAGTATAACTCTTCCTATGGGAGTTGCTCATGTTGAAAAATCAGCATGTTTTTAAACTTTCAGTGCTTTTTTATGAACAATTCTGGACATACAGAAAGAATTCTTTCTGAGAAGAGGGTGAACAATAAAGACTGCTGGATTTCGGGCTCCTTACAGTAACTGAAATGATTAAGTCCCAGTTAGAGGAAACATTTAAAAATATGTAAAATTATGGTGATGGATGGTACTGCCATGGCTCATTTGCCCTCTGACAGTTCTCACATTTCTATGCACAATGGTTTCACAGCATAAGACTGGAGTGCTCTAGTCAAGAACATGGGAATCCTGTCTGCAAGTGGAAGCTACTTATACTTGCAAGAGAAGTTATGTGTGAGACGTGGTTCTATTTTGTCAGAAGATGAAGTAATGCAACATCACACAATGCCAAGCTATGTGAGCCCTCCAGCACAGTGCCAACACAGAGATATAAATGCTTTTTTTGATCAAATATCCATTCTGTGCTAAGATTGGCATTTGGAAGCAGACCAAACAAAAAGACAGCTGTGAATACATAAATGTCCATATAAAGTAGGCAGAATATACACCCCTTCATTGTGCTGAACCCATGCAAAAATGAGCTCATCTATGACAATGTATCCATGCCCATTGAGGAAAGAGAGGTTTCACCATTCAGGAGATCCAAACGTTTAATTTGTTTTTTTGTGAAACAGAGATCCATTCTTTCAAGTTCAAAACATATTTTTGAACCAGAAGAGCATACCTGCAGTATTTATGCTACCATTGACTGTTCTCATCTAGGCATAGAAATAATAGTCTTATTTTGACTGTACCAGTTGTGAGTATCTGTTAGGTTGGTCCTGTCTGGACTCCAGGCACCCACTAAACCAGCTTTATCACTTGTCTTCTCAGCTGGACAGGGGAGAGAAAATATAATGAAAGGTTTTTAGATCAAGGTAAAGACAGGGAGAGTTCCCTCACTGATTACCATTGTGGGCAAAACAGAATTAACTTAGGGAAAGTTAATTTAATTTATTGCCAATTAAATCCAAATAGAATAATGGAAAAAAAAAAAAAGAAAGAAAAAGAAAGAAAAAAGCCAAAATATACCTTTGTTTCATGCCTCCCTTCATCCCTGGTTTAACTTCACTCCCGATTTCCCCAACCTTCTAACTTGCAGCACTGCAGGGGAATGGAGAATGGGGGCTGCATCACGCTGTTTTGGCTGCTCCTTCCTCCTCAGGGGAAAGTCTACCTACATTCTTCCCCTGCTACAGCACGGGTTCCCTCCTATGGGAGACAAACCTTCATGACACAATGTGGGTCACTTCCATGACCTGTTCCCCCAGGGACAGACTGCTCCAGCATAGATCCCTGAAAGAGCCACAAACCCTGACAGAAAACTTACCACAGTGTGGGCTCCTCTCTTCACAGGGACACAGGTGCCCCCAGGAGCCTGTTCCAGTGGGGAACCTCCTCTCCTTTGGACAACCACCTGCTCTGGTGGGCTTCTCCACAGGCTGCAGGTGGATCTCTGCTCCCCTGCGGACAGCCATAGGCTCCAGGGGCACAGCAGCCTCACCCTGGTCTGCACCATGGTCTGCAGGGGAATCCCACCTCCTGCACCTCCTGCCCCTCCTTCTTCACTGACCTTGGTGTTTGCAGAGATGTTTCTTTCACATATTCACACTCCACTACCCATCTGAAGTTGCTTCTTCCCCCTGCCCCCCAACCCTTCTTAAATCTATCTGCCACTGTTGCTGATGGGCTCATCCTTGGTCAGTCAGGTTCACCTTGGAGCTAGCTGTCACTGGTTTCCTGGGATATAGGGGAAGCTTTGAGCACCTCATGGCTGAAGCCATCCCTGTAAGGTAGGGAACACTTGCAACATTTATAAATGACCATGTATCCATTAATTATATAATGATATTATTATACAAACAAATAGTTGATAGACATTGATTTACACTTTTTATTATTTTTCTATAGCATGAAAGGACATTTCAGTTGAGGAAAGGTATTGAAATCCTATAGAAGGCCTTGATGGAAACAGGAACACTGTTCCATTTAGCTGGGCCATACCTATAAATTCAGAAGGAAATAGCCATTCTTATTGTTTCATGCAAATCTATCAATATTTATCTTTAAAAAGAAAATGAAGGACACAAATAAAAGTCTGTTATTTACTATTATTAGCATAATATTACTAGGAAAAACATGTAGTCAGACTGATCACAGTCTTTTTATTAGCACACATTTCAGAGATATCCCAAATTATCTTTTAGTTGGTTTCCTTATTAATTCAGCTAGAGAAAACACACCATTACAAGATTAAAATGGTATTATTATTGCAGGGTGAATATGAAGCTTACTGAAAACAATAGTTGTTGTGACAACAATCACTGAAAAAGAAAATTAAATACATCTAAAAGTACTACTGATAAGGCTGTAGTCAAAACTCTCTTTTTAATCTACATTATAACAAGTTAGTATTTTTTCTTTCATGTCGCTAAATTATATATATAACAGACTAAATTGCACCAACATTAGCACATTACTGCAGTTCTTCACTTCCCTGAAAGTAGGAAGTATTTACAAATTTTCCAAATACAGTATATCATGACTCTTGGAAATACTCATCTACATGATTCATGAAAAAGGAAGTTGTTTCCAGCAGGTAAAAACAATAAAGACAAAGAAATATTTTGCAATGCAAATAAAAGAAGATGAAAAAACAAGCACTTCCACAGTCTGACTGTAAAATCATAAGACTGCAGAGTATGATATGCATTAAGCATAATTATATACAAATGCATACTTTGAAAATGAACATCAAAAGTGTGTTTATATTGCAGTGAAATTAAGCACATGTCCCAGTTAATATTAATAACTTCCTTGTTATATGAGTGTGTTTTCATTTTAAGAGCATTTTATTTTTAGTCTTTGCCACTGAGTTGGATTCTCTGTTGCAGTTCTTAGACCAAAAATACATCAGTAGACCATTGCTGTGGAAAAAGACATTTCCTAGCTTGTCTGCCACTGCCACTTCCAAATGGGGTATTACAGAATCATACATGTGATCCTATCTAAAGTCCACTTATACGGGCTCTTCTAGCTGACAGGCATCTGTACAACTGGAAGAAGTGATGTATCAGAAAATACAATAAAATAAATCAGTGGGACAGTAAACATAAGTTAAAAATAGGGCGAAATTATGCAGAAATATTGCTCTATTATATAGAAAGCTTGGAGTTAAGTGAGAACAAACTTTTTTTTCCCCAATGATTCCTGGACAACCGATGATTCCTGGGCCAAGCCATACAAGAAATCTGCAAGGAGAAATAATTCTTCTGTTTCTGAGTCAGTCTATATCAAATTGTCATAAACTCTTTTGGAAGCTCCACTCTAGAATAAACTTCATCTCAACAGTTTTGTGTGAATAATGAGATAGAGAAACTGTCTTGCAATATTTACAAAAGGGAGCAACACTATATACTTACATACTCATAGATACTTAATAAGAAACTCAAAGGAGGTCTTGTAAGAGCAAAATATTCACTGGAAGTTTGGGAATTATTTGGATCCTCTTGTTTGAGTCACAACACAAATGCATGCATACATTTTCAAAGAAGGTTAGAGGAAGAACAAAAGAAAGTCAGTATGGGCAAACAGCAGAGTAAGGAAGTAGATTAAAATTAAAAAGCAATCCTTCAAATACGTGAATTTCAATCTGAATAATGACCAGAAAAGAACATGAACTTTTGTAGCTTAAATATAAAAACACACTAATGCCAGACCAAAAAAAAAAAAAAAAAAAAAAAAAAAAACCACAAAAAACCACCAAAACCAAAACAACAAACCTAAAATCTTACCAGGAAAAATGAGTATTTGAATGAGATGACAACATAGATTACAATGTAGCAAAAGAACTAAATTAATATTTTGAATCTCCCTCCATCAGGTACATGTTTGAAGATATTTTTGTTTGTTTGTTTTAAGCCAGAACTCTTTTTTTACAAAGAACTCAAAAGAGAATAAAAATATCACATTTAAATGTCGGAAGCACAGCTCATAGGACAACTTGACAAAACGAAGGATTTTACACCATCAAAGCCAAACACATGCTTTCAAGACCTTTGCTGAAATTCAAGGAATAAGTGTTAGAATTATGGACTGAAGTATGTGCCTTCACACTTCAAATTAGCTTTATACCAGAGGACTAGAAGTAGACTTACTCTGGAAACTCACTGATCAATAACCTGTACTGTGAATGAAACAGAAAATAAGACTTTTAAGTCTTATTAAAGACTTAATAAGACAGACTCTTAAGGAAAATAAGTAGCCATGCTATAAGAGAAGACTCTACCCTGGATAAATAAATGGCTATAAATTAGGATGCAATAGAAAAAATGGGTTTTTTCATGTAGAAAAGAGTTGACCAGTGAAGTTCTGAATAAAATGTCATGTAAAGAAGATGAATAATTATGCAAAAAAATTTTATGATCATGATGATTTATTTGGGTTCTTAAAAAGAAGAGTTGGCTGCAGCGGGTTTCAAAAGGACTACATAGCCCTGAGATACAGGATGATAAACTGTGAGATGGGATATAATGCGAATAAATGTGATGTGCATATGGAAAAACAAATGTAATTTTATGACAGGTTCTATAATGATGGGTTCTAAGATGACTGTTAAAAGTCAGGAATGAGCTCATAGATTATAATAAATATCTTCACACAATTCAGTGTTCACTAAAAAAAAAACCCCAAATGTTAAGTTTTAATAGGTGAAGAATAGAAGACAAGACAGAAAAGAGTACTATTTGACTATACCACCAGCACACCTGCATTTGAATATTGTGTACATCTGACTCTCTTATATCCTGAAGAAGATACAATGGAAAGTCAGGAATGTGTTCAAAAACAGCTTCCAAGTGAGGAAATGTTAAATAAACTAGCACGGTTTGAGGCTGACAGAAATGAGGGTGGTATGATGGCATCCATAAATGCCATGGTGAAATGGTGCAGTGTAGAGACTGCATTCCCTTCAGCTCTAGAACTATCTGCAATCAAGCAAAACCACAAGGTGACAGGTTCAAATTTCCATACAATATGGAATATTAGTGGTAGTAATAGCCAGTCTGAAAGGCAGTGGGGCACAACTACTTTCATGGAGTCTAAAAATCATTGGAAGAAAATATAAAAGATTTCACTGGAGTCTGTAAGGAATGGAGATAACACACCTTCCTCTAAAAGTTTCCTACATGTGCAACTGCTGGGTTCAGGGGAATTTCACAACATACTCGTCATCTTCTTCCACTTTTTTCCAGGCATCTGCTTTTGCCTACTGTCAGAGACAGGATACGGGACCAGACAGGCTTTTGGTCTGATCTGACACAGCTGTTCAGATGCTCTCAGTGATAAAACTCACTGTTCTTTATTATGAAAAATAAAAATATTTGATTTTTTGTCTGTTAAACATTCCATGTAATAGTCATGAGTGAGTGCTCTATTTCTTTGCAAGTGTGTTTGAAAGCCTCCCTCTTGATCATCACATACTGAATGCAGAAGAATATTGCAGTTTCTGTCTCAACTACACAGTGCTGTTATATATTAAGAGTACTATAAGTACTTAAAAGTGTATTCATTGTTGTGGAAATCTTTAAAACTTAAGAAGGATTTCCAATGCAGTTCTACTGGATTTCTTTTTTAGTGTATTTGCAAATCTGTTTTGGTGAACACTCAGTACATCAAAGAAAAAAAAAAAAGTAAAAAAAAAAGAAACCTTTGCAGGACCTTTATATTTAGCTTTACAGAACAGTGGAATGGTTTTTTTGAACATTAATACTCAACTGTGCATGTGCTCCTGGTCTGGAAAAATTGTAATGTCCAGTGGTTTCATTAGGTCTACCCTTGTAGGTTGCAGTTGTGTGACATTATCTACATACAAGTCAAAACCTTTTTTTATTTTTATAGAAAGCTTCAGAAAACACAAAATTTTTGCAACCAAGGATTATATATAATCTTTGAAATAATTTTCTTATTCTTCTGAAATAATTCCTCATTTTAGTAATTCATTCTTCCTTTCATCTTTTGTGTTTGGTCAGATGACATTTCCCTGATGGAATATGGTAGCTCTCTTATTTTTGAGGAGACGCAACACATGAGAAGATAAAAACTCAACTCAGTGGTCTTACTCTTATTAGGAAAATGTTTCAAGGCAACAGATTTATCACTCGTATGAAACTCCTTATATACAGATCAACACTATCAAATTTTGAATGAATTTTCTACTGTTTTTCCAACTGCATTAGTGTTTGCTTTTAAGTGACGTTATTGAGGAAGATTGTGTATGGAATAGAGGGGGACTGTAATAAAGACAGAATATGTGATGTTGGAGGGGTTTTAATTGCATAGTTATTGAGTGTAAAATGGATATGCAAAACCCAAAAAAGATAGTGTGCAGTCATAGCGCACAACCATAGAGCTTACTGAACTGTCTGTGTGGGAAGACATTGTGTCAAATTGTCAGGGAATGAAATTCTCAGAAAATTTGTAAAATATTGCTAAAATTTTTATACAGCATGGAAAGTGTTGGCAATTATTCAGGCTTGGATGGATAATATTCTTCTGGAGAAAATTATAGCTGCCTGTCACAGGCTGAAGTTTCCTGGAAAGCATCTTCCAGATATCTTTGATATCTTTAATATCTTTACCAGATAAACCTAGGAAAGGTAGTGACTTTCAAGTAATAATCTCTGAGGCACTTCCAATGTGGACAACAATAAAGTCCAGAAGTTTGCTTTGCCATCTGATGAGAAAGTGAGTCAAAAAACTGCTCTCTAAGGAAACAATGTAAGCATCTTGGGTGACCCATAAACTCCATTCTGCACCATATCTCTTCTCAGCCATAGAAAACATTATTTTCAAGAGAAAGAAAAACAAAAAAAAACCAAACCAAACCAAACTAAAAAAAAAAAAAAAAAAGAGACTGGAAAGAAATATCACATAGGATTATTCAAAATAAAAGGGTTTCTATAAGTTATATGGACATCAAGACTACCCCTTAAACAACAGATTGGCTTGAACCATCCTACTCCCAGCCACTGTCAATCACTATACCCGCATCTTAGAAGGTTTTTTTTGTTCTGTCATTGGGCATGTTAGGGCAAGAAGGATTGTCCATCAGAGAAGGGGGAAGACTAGAAACTCCAAGTTATAGGATAGGAATAGCGTGATGACTTGCTCAAGGTGGCATGCTTTAGACTTGACATGAATTCTGCCTAATTTTTCTTTGTATTTTATAAATACTGTGCACCCGAACAGCCTGAAAGCAATAGTCCTCTCACCACTGGGAGCTGGCAAACCTCCCTCTAGGTTTGGTTTTTCATACCTGTACTGAAATAAACCAACATGTTTCAGATGCTGCTGGATTGAGACTTTGTTTTTACTATTAGAAAGTCTGATATTGTATAACATTTCCAAAGAGATTTTGCTTGGTTGTTCTCCAATGCAGAGACGAGAACTATGGATGAGCAGTGGGAAACAATTTAAGAAATGGCTGCAGACCTTGCAACTGAAATTCATTTTGGCTAAATCTAAACAAGGAGGAGGGTTACAGAGGTCAAATGTAGTTATGTAGTATGTAAAGACTAGAATGAGCAAATAATTGAAAGGCTTTTGAAAAATATATAAACAGTCTGGTAGAAAGACAGACTGAAGAGAGTTTATACAAATAAGCAGAGGAAAGTTAAAAGGATAATTAGAGGAGCAAAGAAATAATATTGGATGTCAAGCTGTATGGAATATTTCAATTAAAAGCTCTTCAACTATATCTGTAATAGAGACATAGGTTCAAAGGTTAAATTGTCCCATTAAAAACAATGATGGGGGATTGAAGACAGGGCATAAGGAAGTGGCAATTTGTTAAATGTTATTTAGCTTCTGTTATTACAGCTGAAGAAGAAGATGGAAAACTGCTTGGCAGAAGAATTTTGTTTCTCACAAAGATAGGCCAGCTCCTAATAAAGTGCAGGTAAAATTGGAAGTAAATGAGCCATTTATCAGCAAATGCACATTATCCTGGTGTCACAGACAGAGGTGTAGGAGATTTAGGAAATATACTCTAATTTGCTATAAGTTAGGGAGGTTCTAGCTTATTATCAACACTTTTTTGTGTATAACCTTTGTGCAAAGTCTCATACAGCACTGGAGTAGCTCAAATGCCTTTACAATTATTTTCCTCAGTGCAGCTCATCCTGGGCTTTTAGAAATTAAAGTAATAGAAATTATTCAGGCTAGTGGCAGATTATATATCAAGGCACACCAGTCAAATATAGAGGTAAGAACATGCAATAAAAGAGCAGAACAAATCCAAACCTTCACTAAAGAACCATATGAAAATAAATGTTGGGAAAACCTAAGAAGATTCTTGCAAAATATAGAGAAATATATTTCCTCAGATCAGATATCAGCACTGCAATGAAATATTAAAGCTTTGAGCTGGACGACTATCACAGCATATAAATGAATACATTAACCAGCTCAGTTTATAAACTCTGAGTAAAATTCGAGTATCATATTCAAAAGAACCAGAAATGTTCATATGGCATAAGGTTTAAAATCACACTACAGAACAAAAGCAGCATACACCGTATAATGAGATGAATTCAAATATTTTTATAAGAGAGACAAATAGGAATAATACACAAGACACAGTGAATATAAAGATTTAAATATGAAATGAGTTTTCTGTCATTAAATAAATCTTGAAAATTGAAGTTCAGCACCTTTTATTTCCAAAATTCAGCATTCTATACTCTCCTAAGGATGGCTGGACATTCAAAAGTGTCTCCTATTAAAACAGGCAGAATTGAGAGTTTCTGGGAGTTTTGAATATCTGGCAGTTTGAGTGTGTCATCTTTCTTAACACCATTTTTTATAGTGAAGAGTCAGATCTGTGTTGCCTTCGACAGCCCTGTTTTGGCATTTCCACCTTTTATTGCTCACAGGCAAGATTGACTTCATCAGCCTCTTCTCTATGACAGCTAATATCAGCTAAAAGAGTTTTCTTTGGTGAATCCCATCTCCTCTTTATATCTTTGCACCACTGGAAGCTATGAGCTTCCATAGAAGGGAGGAGCCTTTAGGATGCAAAATGGAAAGTGGATAGCTGGAAAGCTGTTCAGAAACCCATCTTCCCCTAATTACAGGGGTCTAGACAATTAGAATAGCAGATACAGCTGTGAAGCAAAGAAATAGTAACAGCTTCTGTCATAGACACTATGGCAAAACTTTCCATTAACCAGTTCTGGGCCTTTAGGGAAGCACGAGTGGAAAATAGGAAGCTTTTTTGTAATTTGATTTTTCTTTCTGTAAAAGTAAGATGTAGAATATTCACATTAAGAATCTCAAACCTCATTTTTGACTAAAACTCTTCACATCTCAGATGCAATACCAATAGATTTCTTTCTGTTTCAGCCCTCATGGACTATATATCCCTTATATATTCTTTGCCAGCTTTACAAAAAATATACCTGTTTCATCATAGGAGTTGATTATTGTAATTTCCTCTTTAAAAATCTCTCAGGTTTGTCACATCAGCTCTGAATATAAGAACTCAACTTCTCTATTGCTGTTCAGATGAATTGAGCGTATTATGCTATTCCTCTCTTTTGCACAGTAACTGCTTCTTAAAAAGCTGATTTGCTATCAAATGCCACTATTTTTTAAAGCTCTTACTGATGTGGGCACTGATTCTGTTCTTTAATCTCATTTTGACAGGTATCTGTGCCATGTGTATCTCCTATTATTTAAATACCATACTGTCACAACTTTGGAAGGTAAATGTCTTTTGCTTTGTTTGCTTCAGATTTAAGATGGTTCTAAATTATGTCACAATGTATATTTTTATGTCTTTATAGTGTTTAAAATTACAAATGTCCCAATAGAATGAGAGAGAAAATATAAAATCCTTATCATTACCATAATAGCAATCATGTTTGGTATTTCAGTGCTTTAGATGCAAAGAGAATACATAATTTCCAATAACCTGTCATAATTATTAAACCTATGCAAAAAGTTTCTGTATTTCAACAAAATTCTCAATAGGAACAATATATGCTAAAAGGTAAGTCTTGAGACTTAAATCAGATTAATGCACAAATCTGCTTTTATCATAAAAGGAGAGGGGGAAAAAGCCCTTGAATTATTTTCCTTTTTCTTGCTACATATCTCAAGCCATTACTGCAAACCCATCAAATGAAAACTGCATCTTCTAGAAGCTAAAATTGCGAACACTACAAGTCATGTTGCAGTTGACATGAAAACAACCATTGCTGGCATATCTTGTATTTTTACAGCTGACTATTCTCTCCCTGACATTTTTAGTAAAGTTGAGCAATATCCAGATTCCAGCCTTGATACCAGTCGGCACAGCAACATTCATCTTAAGATGACATCTGTTGAGAATTTTTCAATAACTTAATGGTTATAAAGCATGTGAGGAGGGGGATAATAGAGGGATTATGACATAAAAATGCTAAAGCCCTTGTGGGGGAACTGCTGCACATAAAGTTTTGATTTGGTAATTCAAACTAATGCAGTTTGTAGTCCTCTAGAGAGAGGGCAATAATGGTGCACAATATGCTCTTAAACACTGATGCATAACACATTGTGCTAGAGCCAAAAGGCACTGTACAATATCATTATGGTGCAGAGAGAAGCAGTAACTTTGGGAGCTGCTTTTACAAAGATCTGAATGCACAGGTAACAAACAATGCTATTCCTCTCCTTTCTATGCTCCTCAATCTATTCATCTTAGGAAAACATATCATTTATTGTTAATAGGACAAAATGATAAAGTTAAAAATACAAAGAATTGTGTCATGCTGTACACAGTACATATCGTCTTTTTTTTTTCCTGCTTTTTAGGATTAATTAGGCAAGATTAAAATTCTTCATCGTTTGTCTTTGAATGTGGTGAAATAGGGAATGGACCTATTTGCACATAGCTAGAAAACAAATAAAACTAAAGATCTGTCTATGTGCAACGGACCCAAATTAAGTACTAATAATATTTTTGGGGGATAAAAAGCATGCAGAAATGGAATGGAAAATTATTATAAAATTCATAAAAATCTCATGCAATATACAAATAATATGATGTTTTATTATTTTTTACTATTTTATTATTGTTGAAATGAGCTTATTTAATTTACATTGCATGTGCTGCTGGATGTGATGTCAAACATAACAATCAAATGAGAACACAGTTTTTTGATTACTTCTCCAGGACTTCTGGCAGTGTGAATTTAAGGAGACAAAACCAATATGCTTGAATGGCAAATTGTCTGTAGAGGACAAAGCAAAATAAATAAAAAAGCTCCATATTAGCTGATTTTCTAGAAAATGTATATATAGATGACTTTCTGGTTCATAAGGACCCTATCAAGGTTGAACTCCATCATGCCCTTCCTGTAAACATGATGATACATTTTTGGATTTTTTAATCTGAGTCAAAAGTTTAAGAGGTTTTGTTATTCAAAATACTTTTTCTTCTGAGGAGGCCTATAAGATAAGTAAGTATTTTTGTGCCTTTGCATAAGTGGTGATTCATCTCGTCTTCCTTTTGTGGCCCGAAAATCAGTTTTCCAGTGGAGTTTGGTCGATTTGTCTAATCATAATTAATGGTATCAACATATGGAAAAAATGGTAATCAATCACATCCCAATTTGCTTGTCCCATTTGGATTAGACTAGTCAGCTTCCCAGGGGCCTATGTCCTTCAACTGTCTCTGAAGAAGCAGCCCAGACAACTGGCTCATCTCATTCTGACTGACAAAAGTAGACAGAAATTCTGTGTTAAGGACTGAGTACAGAAGTTGAGGAAAAAAAAAAAAACATCAAAAAACAGAGAAAAAGATTTGCACTCCTGCATGTGCAGGTATCAAGTGTCATTTCAGGTAGTGAGGCTAAATCTCCTGGCTGTCTGCTGCTGCTCCAGACACTGTGTCTTCCCTGTAGGTCATAACTGTCCTCTCCATGCTGGTGTGCCAGGCAACTGAGGGTATGTAAAACAAGTTAGGGGCTGCTGTTTCACTCATTCCAGTCCATGGGTGCTCTGCCATAAAGGGAAAACCTGTCTTATCTCACCAAGGGATCAGGCTCTGAGCTGCTGCCCAATTTTCAGTTATATCTGGTACTACAGACTCTATCTCGTGATTCACTGTGGTCTTCTGGATCTTTGCTGCACAAAATCTTGCTCCTCTCCAGTGGGCTCTGGAACCATAGGAGTCTGTGTAGCAGTACATCACTGGGTCATTGTGCTCAAGAGGCTTGTGCTTTATGTACAGCGTTTGTGTCAACAGGAAGCTTTGCAAAGGGGCCCAGATCTTGTCAGAGAGAGTTATTTATGTGCCATGTGATTGAACTTAATTTAAATTAATGTCTTTTTGGTATCCCAGAGAATATAGTGGCCAGCATTTCCTCTTTTGTCATTCAGCTGCACTCTGGCATTTTTTTCCTCACACACTACTGGTGACAGTAATAAGTTTTTAGGCTCATTTCCTTTCCAGTTTTTTCCATGTTTCCCATGAGGAGTCTGATCCCAAATTTTCTTAAACAAATGGAAGATTTTTTTTATTTAAAGTAAAAATGTCTGGGGGGAATTTTCATTTTCAGCTGAGGGGCCTTTAAGTTTATTCACGCCTCAATGAATAAGAAGCTTGCACACAGTGGATACCCAGAAATGAAGACATTGCTTGGCAAAATATCACCCAACAATAGAGCAAGCAGGACTCTGCAGCTCCCAAAAATCACTGTTATAAGGCAGCAGTGTGATTTAATAGAGGTTAATTTGGAATAAATTAATTTTGGGTTCAAATGTGGTGGTTTGAATGTGTGTCACATAGCTTCTTCCTGTCAGGATCATTGCTGGATTTGATACTGCCCATCATAGACAGGGCTCTGTGATCACACATTTAGTTCTCATCTAGAGCAGAGCAGTACGAGCACATTGATGAAGCATAGATGTTTATGACTGAGAATCTACGACATTATAGACTTTTCTCAGAGGTACAGTTGTCTCTTTTCTATGTTGAAATGCTTGGAAAGGTGTAGGAATGTAGGTGTTGCAAATCTGTCGGTGCGCAGTAGTTCTTCACTCATGCCTGGTCCACAGCTGGCAAAGGTTTCATTCCCACTGTTCCCTCTTTTACATGAGGACAGAATGCCAGGCAACAATGACTGTGATCCTGCTCTAGACCATTTACAGTGTGCATGCAAACCAGGAGGTGGGTTTGGAAAAGTATAGAAACTACTCAAATGATGCAGCAAGATTAGTAGCCCCAAAAGGATAGCTTGAATTTTATCTTTTTTCCCAGCCTGCAAATTTCGGGACATCTATTGAGTGTGATAGATGAGATGCATATTATCATTGAAAATAAAATGCTGGGATATAAATTACCATTAAAAAAAATTAGTGACTCATCTACCAATTAAAAGACTCAAAATTCTGCTCCATGCTTAATATATAATGAGGGAAATTACACTGAATATATGTAAATCTTTTTATGTTTTCTTTATATATAGTATCATAATCCCTCGAATGAGAATTTATTGCATTGTTCCATTGCCAAAGTGATGTCTACAAATGAGGGCTCAGGGAATTGCTGCAGGCTTTCTGATGAACTGAGCCAGCAAGCCACTATGGACACAAGCCTGAGTTTTTGAATGAAGAGGATTTACACATGCAAAGATATTTGTCTTCTTTCCCTTTCAGATTTCCAACAAACAGCTCCTCCCTTCATACACTGGAAATAATTAGAAACAAAATGAAAAACCTAAATGTACTTGTGTGCTCCAAGTCTTCTCCATCTTTTTCAGCTACATAATTTTATTTCTGTTCAAAGATGCAACTCTTCTTTACAGTTGTCACTGATGAGATAATTAATACAATAACTTGAAATTCATTATTTTAACCATCTTCTAAACACTTCTAAAAATACTTAAATGCCATTTTGCAGACAAATTACTTGGGAAACAATCTATCTATCAGGGAGACTTTCAGTTAAAAGTTTGTACAAATAAATATATTCTATATGTTATTCTTTTCAAAGAATGTTTGATCTAATAGCTTCTAAAGATGGAATTTTGTTTGATTTCCTCGCTGTTTAATACCTAAAAGAACAGTCTGAAAAAGACGAAAGATGCTTTAGTTTGCTTAGCTACTTAGCATTAGAAGAGTCAGTATTTTGTGAATTACAGAACAAGATTCAGTTTAAAGGATGAATTTTTTTTTTCCTACCGATTGCCTCCCTGCTTGAAAATACTAAGTGGCCTTAAAGTGCCAAAGAGTTATAAGAAGTTTAAATTAATGTTAAATATATTAATCCTTTTTTTCCTATGGAAAAAGGAATAAATTTAGTATATTCACACATTCAAACCCCAGCTATTTAATGATTTTTGTAGGATATCTTATATACATTAGTGGTGTATAGTGACCTGAAATACACATGAAATCAAGAAAAAAAGAAAAATAGGACTGCTTTTGTCCCTGTACCCTTTGTGTCTGGCCTTCTCATGTGCTGGGATATAAAGTATGTGACTCCATGAAACTTTTCACCCCTTATCTTTCCTTGTGCATTTGGATAGTATATATTTAGATGCTCTGATATCAGTGCAGAGGAGAAAACTTTCCTGAATACATTTTTATAATCATTTGTATACATAAGGCCATGGTATCTACAGATTGGGGAAATTAATATTAAATGTTAAGGCAAAGCAGCTAGCAATAACTAGGGAACTTTCAAGGTCATACCTGCAAAAATAATTTCTTGTACACTAAAAACAGCACTCAGTCATTTCTGAAAGAATAAAAGATAGAACATCCATTGCAGTTTTTCATCACTTTCATGGGTTTTCTTTTGAAAAGAAGTGCTACATTCTAGACTCCTTCCAGTCAATCAGAATGCAGAATTCTTCTTCAAAAATTCTAATTTTACTCTACAAGAAAGCCCTATTCCCTCAGAAATCATTTATGAACAGCTGTTGAGCTTTGCTAGTCCACTCTCTGGGGTGAATCCAAGATCAGTTTTGGTTTGAACACAATTGTGAGGTGTACAAATAACTGTTTTTAAAGGCAGTATTCTCACTGTAGTTTAAATTCAAGGTTTTATAAATGAGGTGGTACAGTAAGAAACGTTTTTAGTTAAAACTCTGCAATGGAAAATGTCCCCCAAGTCAGAAGGCAGGACCCACTCGATCAAGTTTATAATTAAGCAATAATCTCAAGAAAAGCAGTCATTACCAGCCTTTAATGACTACTTTGTTGGTTAACAGCTCAATGTGAAGTTGAGGATTGTTAACACTCTATCAAACTTCTTGTTAAGTGTGCTAAGTTTTTATTTAAACACACTTGGATCGCAGCTGGAAAGCTGTGGGGGAATCGGACATTCCCGAGTGGCTAATGACCAGTTTTTTTCCATCACTCAGAACACAGGGCACATTCCTTTATGTTTATATAATAGCTGTTAACTACAGATGGCTGGTGCCACCCGATTTTGGTACTCTGTGTGACCTTAGTCATCTACTGTATCTGCAAGCAGTTGATGCTCTTTTGCTGTTCAGCTTTTGTGGAATAACAAAAATTTATCTTAGAGCCTTTTGGAGACTCCAGCCAAGAAGACATAATAATTACCACAGAAATCAATAGTAACAAAAAACCAGAAAGTACCTTTCCAAATGCTATGACAGCCTCTGCTGAATCAGATTTATTCTGGTGGGCCAGAAAAGAAACCATTTTGCATATTTGGTGAGGTGACTGGGAATTAATCTTACAAGGTCTACTGAAGTAATTCAGCCTAGGAACATCTGCTGGAAAGCAAAGTCATACCTCTGAGTTAATGGCAATTTTTCATCCGAACTACCTGTGACAAGCGGCCATTTTCCTTTGTTTCTTGCATTAGCAAAGATGATGATATTTTGGTATAATATATGATATATGGTTTATGATTCCTTTTTGAACAGGTATCAGCATTTACACTGCAACTGAAGAGCCCTTAAATTAGCAGCATGGGTCAGACTTGCTGAAAAGCAACAAGGATAGAGGGTGGCTGAAATGATGTCATACACGGGTTTGTTGACTTTGTTGAAATACCCACAACAGTCGTGGAGTCAGACAAATTCCGCCTAATCAACCCGATAACTTATTATCAAAAGGATCTATTTCTTTGTCACGTCTGTCAGGGTAATCCGGAATTCATTATCATATTAATGTCCTGACTGGGCTCCTCTGGACCTCTGAGTTTTGTTTGTTGAAGAGCTTCCTGGGGCGTTTGGAGAAACAAAGCGCACTCTCTGGAACATGAGGCATTCAGAGCCGCGTACAGATGGGCCCGGGCTCTTTGTTCCTCTCTGCCTGGGAGGCTGTTATGGGAAGCAGCCAACCTGCAGTCTGTCACAGTGAACATTGTCAAGTCATTGTGTACTTTTAATTGTTACTATGTACATGGAATCTGAAAGGTCGCTCTGGATATATAGTACAAGTGCACAGAGCCCTTTGCCAGACCAAACAGCTGTCCTGTGGTGTTCCCATATTCAGCTCCAGTCACCTTTCCCTCATTGAAGGATTCTTCTGACAGAGCAATTAAAACATACGATTTATTACTAAACAGTCAATAAGGAAATCTTAGAAGTGCACTCTTTCACCACTTCACTGTTTCCCATGTGGCTGTCTTAACAGGTCCTTTTATATTTAAGCAATTATTTCTGCCCCAATGATATTACAGACCCGGCAAGATTAATTAAAGAGCCGACAGCAAATTACAATAACAACCTCAAAATACAATCAGAGAGGTCAAACTGTATACCAGATTCTGTTCTTAGACACTCCTAGATAAAATAAAACTCCCTAAGTTTGGCTGGCCTGCAAGAGATGAACTACATTCTTTTCTTTATTGAAGATACATGAATATTTCTTCAGAAGACTTTGTGTAGCTTCTCATTTTTATTTGCAGCATAAAAGATTCAGTCTTAAAGGAAAACGTAATTGTATATGGTGTGAATAATCCTTGGCTGTAGAAGCACTACTCACCAGGGAGTCTACAAGCCGTGTTAAGTCTAGATATGCTAATATTTGTTTTCCCATCATGCACCTCAGCTTTTGTTTAGGAAAATATGATTGCTTCCAAAGTACAGCTGAACACTAATAAAGTGGTGTTTTTAAATTTTTGTCAAGTAAATTAGTTTAATCAATATTGTTATGTATGTAAATGCAATAATTAATAAATAATTTAAAATTATTATGTTCAAGATGCAAATGCGCAGAGATTTCAAGTTCCTGCCCACTCTGCTTACCCCAAATGTGCCAAATATGAAAAAAACATACAAAATGTATTGTGAAGAACATAGTCATTCTCATGAAATTTTGCTGCATTAAAACTTGATAATGAATAATTTCCATGCTGCATATATGGTAAAAATTAATAAATATGTATATAAACTTATATTTATACATGTGACTGTAAGGGGAAAAATACTATATTTAAACTTTTCAAACTAAAATTTAACAGACAAAATTCATGTTCATAATGAGCATGAATAAACTGTAATCCAGGTCCTAAAGTTTTAGATACCGAGCTCTTCATGATTAACAGTACAATGCACAATCCTGAGGGCCCTGCACTTCTGAAAATGTACATCTATTTGTATATAGAACCAGGTATTCTTTAATATGCAACTGATTTCCAGCTCTTTGGTGGGGGTGGGGTCCTTTTCCTCTTTCCATATTTTTTTCTTTTGATTTTTCCTGTTTCTTTTCCCTGTTTCTTTCTCTTCCTGAATCAAAGAATGGGTAAGGTTGGAGGGGTTGTCTGGTCCAGCCTCCCTGCTCAAGCAAGGTCAATACAGACTACATTGCACACAAGTATCCTTACCCTTATCAGGACTTTATCCTTTCTTTATTTTTTTTTTTTTTGGTCTTGATTGTAGAACAAAAAAAAGTCAGGTTTAGTATAGTAACAATGTATGATAATGAAAATAACCTTCAGAATTTTCCAATACCCATTTCAGAAATCCATTTATGACAATGAGATATATTTTTATGATACTATTGTTGTCACTTTTGTTATTAGTATTATTGTTATTCTTCAGTGCTTCCTAATGATCCTGTTTATAGAAATGAAAACAGTGAGACTTATACAATTAAATTTGAGAAATTTATTATGATGAAAGCCTTTCCATCTAACATTACTAACATCCATTTAGCTAACTGCATTTCTCAGTTACTCTTTGTTCTTTGTTTACATGAATAGTTATATATATTTATTGTCTGTTTAAGTATTAGTAACAACTCAGCTTCCTTCATCTCCTACATCTCTTGGATGAGGATAACTAGTAGATCAACTTGCAAATTCTTTTAATTGCCCTGGAAAACCCTTGCTTTTCTGACACTGCATTTAAACCAATTTCCCTGTTACTCAGATCACTGTGGGTAACTTAATAGTATCACAGAGGAAGAATTAAAAATACCTGTAGAAGCTCCAGTACTAACTTCTACAATGATTACATCTCAAAATGAAGTTTAGACATTAGTTTATAGCAATTATTACTCCAGTTTCACTAAAAACTTCTGAATGAAAGAAGTATACTACTTCTCAAACAGGGATAGTGTCTGACTCCAACGAAATCACTAGGTAACCATAAATAAACCTATTGTGAGCTCTAGTTTAGGAGTCCTCAGTGCTGATCAAGGAACCTTGGAAGGCACAGAAATACACAAAGTACCAGGCAAAGCAGGGCAAGGCAGAACTCTATGTAATGGCTGAAAGAGAGGGTTTTAGTAATGCACTTTTACTCAAAACACTTTTTATAGAATTTCACCTCAGAGTATTTGCTTAACATTTTGCTTTTTCACAAAAGAGAAACAGAGAGAATACTGTAGAAAGCAAACACACATATCATGAAAGATTTTTCCAAATTGTGACCTGGTTTATTTCACCTTATCCCTTGAAAAACTCCACAGAATGAAAACTCAGTAAGTAAATCCATGCTGAGGTTGATGAACCTACGGCTCAGTCCATAGGAGACCAATATTCAGTGGAAATAAGGAATTTCTCTTCTGTGAAAAGTTCCTCATAGAGTTAAATGATATTTGCCATTTTTTGAATATTATTTGTGTCGGTCTAAAACCATTTCAAATAACCCTTTTTGTTTCAGAGACTTGACAAAAACCAATAATGAGCACTTACAACATCTAGGGTTATACCAAATACAATACCTTGCTTATAGCTCACCATTGCCTTAAGTTCCCACTGGGATTGCTCTGCTCTGGTGTTATTCAACCCTTTTTTTTTTTTTTTTTCTGTGAGGTTTTTAAAATTTTAAATAACTCTACAAATAGTGAGCACTATAAGACAGGTACCAGGGAGTCAGCAACAGCACTGCTGATGTGCTGTCCTGACAAGGTGTGGGTACAGAAGAGGGATCCTGGCATGTGCTGCTGACCACAGGCTGCCCCAGGTGTCCTCTGCTGTTCTCTTCTGCCTGGCCCAGGAGAAACTGGTGTTCACCCAGCCCTCCTCGGAGCCAGTCTGGGGGCTAGACAAGATGCCAAGTAGAAAGAACAGAATATTTTTCTGTCAGTTTCTTCCACTGAGCCATCCCTCTGGGGAGTTGGAAGCATACCACTGCCAGGACACGAGAGTAGGCAGACACACATAGGCAGGGCCAGGCGGAAAGGCAGGGAAGAGGGAAGATTGCTCTGTCTGGTGGCAGTTAGCTGTCAGATCAGATTAGCTGTATCATAAAACAGTGTATTATGGCACAGCTCCAACATAAACCAAGGCTGCAGCACTTGAGTGGGATGAGGAAGCTTATTTGTGTGCTCCCGCATTCGAGAGTGATTCCACTGTGCAATAGATTAGTGAGCTGATCTATGTAAAAAGAAATAAAAAGAAAATGGGGAAAAAACCCCAACAAAACAGCACAAAACTCAACCACACATACAAAAAGGATTATTATTTTGAACTCTTTGGGGTTTTGATCTATTTTCTACCACTTCATGCAGTATCATTGTGCCACCAGGGAAGAGAAATGGATTAAGGTTGTCTTCAACTAGTGCTGACATCTGAAATCCATTGCTGCAAAAATAAAGTCCAAGTACCTTTGCCCTAATAACTAAATAGCAGTTAAGTTCCCTAATTTGGAGTGTCAATCTTGCAACTGTGAGTTTATCTCTGTGGTGATTATTACCTCTACAAATAGTTCACTTAATCTAAAATTATACAACAATTGAAAAGCAATTCATGATATGGACTGAAATTTTTAAATCGAAAATCGCTTCTAAAACTATTTCATTTGATGACCAGCTATTTGTATGAACAGTGATGGATGCTGACAGAATTTCCTTAATTTGACAAATAAATGATAGCTACCAGTACGGATATGCTATAACTCACTGGCACAGATATAATTCTATAATTTATAATAAATTATATAATGTGAAAGACAAAATTATGAGTTAACTAAAATAATTCAGTTAAAGATCAACAACTATACTTGATACAAAAAAAATCTAAGGCCAATATATTGTATAGAGATGGACCAATCAAAAGATTTAAAGCAAGTTATATTTAACACATGTGTTGTGAATAAGTCTGGAAGATTCTGATATTCAAACCAGTTTCTGTTGAATATCATTGAATCATATGACTTCACAAATATTTCTTGCTAGAATCGGAGAGTTAAAATGTATCATTGTGACCCCTTTCTAGAAGACATTTTAAGCTATTGTTTAATATAAAATAGTGTACCATCCTGAAAGTATAAATAAATAAACAAGATTTGTTATGCTAGTCACAATACTAATGCATAATAGTCCCCACTTTTCAATTTCCTGATTATTACTTTTCCAATTTATCTAATCTTTAAATCAAAGGTGAATTCTTTGCTGAGCATCCACCCTCTCATATTTTATTTAACTTCACCCTTGTTTCTGCTTTGTGTCTGCCAGCTAGTGCAGTTTCATTTCACTTCAATCCGTTTTCTGTCTCAAAAAAAAAAAAAAAGAAAAAAAAAGTAGATAGATATAAAGACACATAGAGAGAAAGGGTGGAGAGAAAAAAAAAAAAAGGAAAAGAGAGGAAAAACTTGCAATAGACAAAATTTATCAATTAAAAATTAGGTTAAAAATAGTCTTTCATGTGTACTGCATGTCCCAGAGCTAGATTAACATTGTTGTGAACATGTTGCACTAGTCAGTTCATTGCCTGAGGAAAGTTTGCAGGCAAAATTCATCTGCACAGCTAGCACACTTGAAAGACTCAGGCACAGGGCTGTGTTCATGGTCTGGCAACAACAAAACACCTGCTTGAAGTAGAGACAGAATAGCAAGCTGGATGGAGTTCAAAAGAATCAAATGATAATCACACCCTGATTAACAGAAAAGTGAATTACCGTAGTCCTTTGTCAATAGCTGGCCTATTTGCATAATATCTTGCAATGCCCAACAGGTTAGAACTTTTTAGTTACACATGGTCAAACATTAAAAAATGGAAGGAAAAACTTTATGCCTGTGTAATTCAGACACATTGCATGCATATTGTGTTTGTTACATCTTCTTAATGCTATCTAGTCTGATTTTGGCAAGTGTACAGAAAATTCCACCCTCCTTTTCCTATTCCCCCACCTACCAAATATACCAGGCAAACAAGAAACACAGCCTATAATTTTGTTTGGCACAAGTTTTTTAGTATATTTGACAGCAAACAACTGTATATTAAACCCATTTGTTTCAGCAGATGAAAGTGAGTAATTTTTGATTCAGTCCATTAGAGCTGCTCTTGGCTATGTGAGCTTTTGGAGGTTTATCAGCAAAAAAAACCCTGTAAAAAACTACAATGCCAGAACATAAAACATGGAATGTACTACCTTAATTTCATACTGAATGCTTTTTGTTTCATAATTGAGTTTTCTGTGCATACCCTGGGTTTTATTTTAGATTAGTTTCAAAACTGAATGTTGCCATGATAAAATGAGCACTTCTGTATTCATATCTTTACATTGCTAATAAGGTAGTGAGGCATGTCAAAATGGAAATAGAAAACATAATAAAGCCAAATTAATACTCTTGCTTGATGTTTTCCTTTATATTATAAATTTAGTCTTGCTTCATAGGTATTTATAGAAAAACATCTTCTTTTGCTGCAACATAAGGAAAGTCCTGCTAGACCCATCTTTCGTTTATTCAAAGAATAGGCAAAACATGGATTGCCACTTTCCCTGGCAGTGTCTCTCCTTAGTAGGAAAGCGTATGAGAGGAAACCTTATGGGATCATTTCCCTACTGTAGTTGAGATATCAAATATGTCATGGCAAATATGTCACTTGTCTAGCTTGTTCTTTAAAATGTTCAAAGCTTAAGACTCTCGCCATTAGTTTTTGATATTTTGAAAAACCCTACTGACATCTCAGTTATTACAATTTAAATGTAAGAAATTTTTCTATTGCACCTATGACTTCTTATGTTGCTTATCTTGTCAAGGAAAAGAGATTAATCAATTTCTCAGTTCAATAATCTTCCATTTATTAGGAAATTAGAGAATTGTCTCCACTTTCTTCTGCAGCTCGATGAAGACTAGGAACTTCAGTCTCCTCTATTAACAATGCTTCCTAAATCTCTAAATTCCATATTAGTTTCCTGCATATGACCTCTAGCTGGTCCTCTCAGGGCTTAGAAGTGACACAGCAGAAGGATGATTTTATGTGCCTTACAGGTATCTTCTTCTCTTTTCTCATTTAGAATTCTGAATTTAGACTAATATTTG
Organism: Pyrgilauda ruficollis; assembly: GCF_017590135.1. NCBI lineage: Eukaryota > Metazoa > Chordata > Aves > Passeriformes > Passeridae > Pyrgilauda > Pyrgilauda ruficollis. The sequence continues at coordinate 2,592,842 of NW_024525378.1, read as the reverse complement.
TCTTGTGACACCAAACATCTTTTTGCAAAATTTTCATATGACCAGTGTTCTGCCCATATTGGTTTTACAGTGGATAACTATCTCCTGTGTTCTATAAATAAGAATCTATTCTCTCTTTTTCACGGACAGTTTTTCCAGTGTTTTTTGACAATTTTAAGTTGTCTTCCTGGTCTCGAAAGATTTTGTGGTTGTGATGCCTCCCACTCACTTAATAAACATTCCATCATCTATGTCACAAAAGGAAATCTTGAACAGGACAGCAGCAGATGATATGTTTGATTTTATCAATGAATCATAATATTTTCTATCTTTTCTTTGCTGATACTGTAACATTTTTTTAAAAAATATGTCTTTCTAAATGGGTTAGGAAAATGTGCACAATGTTAAGAGATTTCTGTTTTAAAAATATATCTACTGCTTCTGCTTTGTCCACAGGGCCTACTATTCTATAATAGAAGGAACTAATTTGCTATTGACAAATCCATGCTGGCTGATAGTTTTCCATTACCTTCCAGGATACAAATATTTTGTGGGATCGTATTTTTGGTCCAGCAGTTTTCTGAGAACTGAAATTAAATTGGTTCATCTGTAATTCTCTTTTTAGAATTCCTATGCCATTTTAGAGATGAGCAGTCCATCTGCATTGTTCCAGTCTTCAGTATCATTCCCACCCTCTGAGATCTCAGAGATCATTGCTAACAGCTGTTAAATCACTGTAGTACTTTCAGTAATTTAGGATGAGGTACATGGTCCTCACATGCTAAAGTATCTTCTAAACAACTTAAATGACAAGTGTTCCTTGAGAACATGGGCAAATGAATATAACACAGGAAAAGGAAGGCAAAGATGAGTGTCACACTTGATGACCACTGAAATTCACAGATTGTTTAGGCTTCATAATTTGTGAAGGTGTGTTCTTAAGGAAAGGTTGAGGGGAAGAGATATTAATAAAGTGTTAATGCTTCCTTTCCCAAAACAGTTCTTGTAATGCTGACATTATTTAATGTCATCAAATGTCATTTGATCTGATGTCATTACTACAGTTTTAAATAATGGGTCGGAGGAGAATAAAGATGTGTCTACAAATTTGTGTTGCCTGAGTGACAAGCTGATCAAAGGAAAGGGTGCTATCTAGTAGATATGTCAGTGCTGCTGTATTGATGATAGAGAACAGTGTTTTAAAAATTAGCACATGAGGCATTTTAAAATCAATGGTGTTGCACAGTGACACAGACTTCTAGACCAGCTACATAGGCTCAGAAGCAATATCTGTGCCATATCACATTGGTTCTGCAACAGGCAGAAAAACCACCAGATATCTAGCTGTTGTCTTCATATTGGCATTCTAGATTGTATTTATAAAAGAAAACTTTACTACATTTCACATTTTGAGATGAATGCATAAATATAGTTTTTTAAAAGTTACAAATGTTACACTTTTGCAACCTTTGTGTTACTCTCTGTAGCTCTTGAGTTATGTTATTCCATTTCTAGGAACTCCAAACACAATTTTTGTCAGCTTTGGTGCATTTTCCACACGTTTTCTACAATTTTTGAAAAAAAAATAAAATAGAATGGGCTTTTAAAGTAAGACATGGCTTGAATGACTGTTCCTGATTAGCTCCAAAATAAGATTTTTCTCCTGCCTTATCAATTCAGCTTATTAATATTGCTTTCCTCATCCTTATGTTAGGACTTATAGAGCAATGGATTTACAGGCAGTCAAATGTGCCTGAAATTGGTTCTATTTTTTGGTGAAATTTTTTTTAATGAAACACAGTACCAGAACACCTATGTGCAAAAATATGCCTCAGGTGAAGGGAAGCTTGTCTGTCTCTGGAACCTCTTTTGGGAGCTGAACTGCTGCTACAGCACATCCCTGTTGTCCCTCTATGTTTTGTAACATAACATTTTTGCCCAATCCTTGCAAGCGTTCAAGGCCTGGTTAGATGGGGCCCTGGGTAACAGGATCCAAAGGCTGGCATCTCTGCCCATGGCAGGGGGTTGGAACTAAATAGTCTTTAAGGTCCCTCCCAACACAACCCACTCTATGATTCTGTGATAAGTACTAATAAAACCATGATAGCAGTAAAGTCTGGAGCACACATGGCTACTGAGTGGCTTCTAAGTAATACTGCCATCACTAGTACAACAGACATTATTGCCAAGCACTGCAAGACCTAGAGAAAAAGAAGAAAGCTCTAGACACCGTGGTATGCACTCTCTCAGTAATAATCTCACAATATTGTTTTCAGATTGCTTTCCTGGCCTGATTTATTTCTAGTAAATATTAAAACTCAAGTATTCAGGTGTGATGGCTTGCTTTGCAACATCTATTATTATTATTGGATTTTACTTGGAGCTGTGGCTGTGTTCATTCAAATGGGTTGAAATTAGGGTAATGTATGTGACCTCTACTACTGGCATTATCAGATTCCTGTGTACACTACTTTTCCATCACTTGAAGCAAGTAATCCTTGTTTCCCCTGCCTTAAAAAGGTTTTGATTTACAACCAGGCAGGCTTTTTTCAGACATGATGGGTTTGCAGTACAATATCTGGATAATGTAATTTTTTATTAAATGGCTTGGCTGAGAGAATGGTGGAATGATTCAAACAGAGCAAGATAAAAATGAAGTTTTCAACAGATCAGCTTTTCCTCAGTTTTGTAAAAGACTCATATGTAGGTCATACAAAACATTTTCTCACCCCTGTTAATTAAAAACTGTGGCTTCACCTGTACTCTGCTGTTTAACTTCTGTGTTTGACTTAGGGAGAGAGTGATAGTTTACCCAAGAAAACTCAGATGCTCAAGCCACTGGCCACGGATATTGTTCAGATTGCACAGCTGATTTATTCATTTCTGTATATGAACAGTATTTACTATTAGACCCCTCTTTTAGACATCCTAATTGTGAACTTCTTGTTCCAAGAATGGATAAATCAATTCCCTGGTGTAACAATATGTGGAGTAAGAAAGGGATAGCTCCTCTGAAGACCTTTATTCAGACTCAGTTTGTAGATATCTCTGTACTGCCTTGTCAACTTGAATTTCAAGACCAATTTCATAGAGTCCAGAATGGGTTTTGTCTGAAGAGCCAGACCCATTTTCTTCCAATGTCCTTGCCCAGAAACACAGATGCAGAGGCTTTTAAGGATAGTGGAACACCAAGGAAACAGGAGTTATGAAGAGGTTATTCTGGGAATGCAAAGTCTGACTGGGAGATGAATTCTACTGTCTTCTGCATCATGCCAGATTAAATGCAAGTTTTGAGTCTGTCTAGTTCAGCAAAGATGGCACTCAGGATTTTCTAACCAGTTGTTTTTTTTTTTTTTTGATGATTTTTTGAAATTAGAATTGTAAGCAAGGCATTTCTAGGTAATTTGGAGCTAGTACCGTATACTTTCTGGTCATAATACCCTTTTCGGAAGCAGAGTTATTCTAATGGAGAAATGCATGACAAATTTATATATTCATTATAATCCCTGTGTGAGAATTATTTACAGGAATGAAGAAAATATGCTAATTTAATTTATTTTGTTACATTCAAATTAAATTTACATTGTGAAACTTCCTCTATTTATGCCATGACTGAATTTTGACCTTTTCATGTGAAAACATTGTAGCAGTCCAAGTAACCATAGGAATTTCCTGTCATCACATAGCAATAAAGTACAAATGGTACTGAGGAAATGTCTTCTTTCTTAGTACAATCATATTTACATGAATGCAAGAGTCCAAATTCTGTCACTACTCATCCATACTACTTTTTTAGCTATGTCTTTACACCTGAGCCAAGGACAAACACTTTAACTAACCAATTAGCAAAAAGCCCTTTTTTTTTTTCCCCCTTTTTTTGGGATTCTTTTGACAAGTGTAGTACATAGGAGCTATGCACTCAGGTTCTCAGTTCTAAGAGACTGTGCAGAGTGAGTTCATTCTTGAAACTTGTTATTCTAGACATGCAAAAGCTCTTAAGTTAACAACCAAAATGAATCAAGGTAGCATGACTGCAGTAGCTCACAGATGTAATATTTCATAAGGAAACTAATTGTTTTTCATTCTAATTTCTGTAGAAGAAAATAGGCTTGAGAAATGCAGGCAATAGCACCAGATGATCATAAAAAAAGAGTCAAGTGAAAAGGAAATTTTTCCTTCAGATCAATCAGTGCACTTGGCAACCCACGCAATAAACAAGAGAAGCTGTAAAGAATGGGTATCACTCCTGCCAGGAAAAGTAGTGCTTTGTAGTAACAGCAAGAAAAAGTTCTTTGCTGTTACTCCTACAGCAGAAGGAATTTTATATTAATTTTTTTCACAGCTTATATTCAGACAGTTGTAAAAGATGCCACATGACCACCAGTACATACCTTTCACTTTAAAAAAAGCATTGAAAAGGAAGACCAATTAATCACTTTTTTCCCTAAAGATACTAAATTAAACAACAATCAAAATAGAAGTAAACTAACCTCATTGTTCTGTAAGTAGTAGAAATAAATTTTTTATGAATTATTTTTTTTTCCTATTTCAAATGTTACCTACGTATTTCCTTAAGAGGTTTGCATATTCTATTTTCACTTTCATTTTATTTGACTTTAGAAAACCATAACCAGTCTAGGAAGAATACCTTTTAAAAGAGATATTTATACTCAAACTTCAGAGGATAAAGACAATAGAAAGTGCAAAAAAATCAGCTGAAATATTTTCAGAAATAATTTAATTCTCATGTCACTGCTGACTGACAGCTCTAATAAATTCCTACATTTTAAGCAGACTTACATTTCACATGCATTTGCTCTCCACTGCTGAGCAGAGTGGAACATCTATTGTCAAATGCATAAAATAACATTAGAAATGCAAACTTAATGTAGCCAATGGTAATGTGTTATTTAAAACTTATGAGCCTGAATAAGGGCTTATTTTCTCTAAATTGAAATTTATAGTTTCATTTTAAAGTACTAACTTGAATATTGATGGGCTTCAGGCATGCTGTTATAAAATGGGAAAGAAAAACAAAGCAAGTAACTATGAGGCATAAAGCTGCTATTATGGTAATATATGGAAACTTATATAAAAAGTGGATCCTAGTTACCTGTACTAATAGCAAAAAACACACAGTAGAATTTGTGCAACTGGTATAGGGAATTCATACTTTCCTCCAATATATGTCAAATCTAGGTTTAGAATCACAATATTGAAACATAGATGGCTAGAGAATGGTTTTGAAATAGCACCAGAATTCTACAGTTCCACTCTGATCAGTAAAAATAAAGACAGTGTTTCTCAGTTGCTTTTTGTCAGGTTTTCCTGACACTGGATGATTATACTCTACATGGCTATAGGCAAACTAATTAAATTTACATGAAACACAAATCTTCTTCAATTTCAAAATTAAAAAAAAACTCTCTACCAAAGCTTGATTTGCAGATATTCTAAATTACTGAAGTTTTTTTTCACCTCCTCTGGTCAAACATATTATTGAGCCATATATACATACTTCAGAAACAATTCAGTATCGTTCAGAGCTTGCAAAAATATTAATTTGAAAGCCTATAGCACTTGTCATCTCTTGATGTAAATATTTAACAAAGTAGTAAATAGTCTACAAAATGCCCCTGGAAGAAGTGCTTTCAAGTAAAAAATTTTATGACGATTAAGAAAATTATATTAGAAATTACCTAATTAAAAAAAAAAAACAAAACAAAACAAAAAAAAAACAAAAACAAAACCAAAAAAAACCACAGGTATTGGTTCAGAAAGGAATTCAGTCTCCCAAATCAAACACTTGTAATTCAGTCCTGCGAGTGGGATTCTGCACATTAAAAATGCCAATCTCGATGGATCAAAAGAGTTAGATTTCATTAAATACAGGTAAGTACTCAGGAGAGAAACATATTTTTTAAACAGCCCAGATGAAACAAAACTAATCATAGCATGGCAGAATCATTTGGGTTGGTAGAGGTCTTAGAGATCATCTTGTTCTAATCCCCTTGCCATGAGCAGGGGCACCTTCCACTATCCCAGGCTGCTCAGGGCCTCATCCAGCCTGGCCCTGAACACTTCCAAGAGTGGGGCATCCAAACCTTCTCTGGGCAACCTGTTCCAGTGCCTCATCACAGTAAAGAATTTCTCCCTAAAATAAAGTTCATTATTTAACTATGATTAGGGTGTAGTCAGGCATCAGGGCTTTTGTGCTTGTATGCCTTCTCAGTTCACTTCAATCATTAATCAGTCACAGGTATAGTTGAGATAACATATTGGGCTTTGACTTGAAGTCTATTTGAAACTAGGTGATAGGTAAAACATTTGTAATTAATTATTTTGCTGTTACAGAAACCCAGGTGGTAATTTTTGGTCATTCTCAAAATTCCTCAAGGCAGCTCTTGCTGTTTCACATCTGATTATTACACTTAAATGTGTTGATTATCAGTGTGAGTGGAATGTCCTAAAGGCTTCTCTCTGTGATTTTTGCTGCAGAAGTGATCAAATTGTACGCAGACAAGACATTAGAATCTAAATCTTCAATGAAAGCTATTGTTGCGTGAACAGCATCTACAACAGTCCTATCCATGCAGTTATTTAACAGATGTTCTCTTATGTAGTTAAAACTATATGCAAATTTAAGATTGTAGCCAGTTGATTAAAAACAATAATTTGAGGTGCTCTCCCAATCCAGCTAAAGATGCTGCTGTGAGAACCCTTGTAATGGAGGGTCCTTTTGCCACAGGACAGCTGTCAAACCTCCTGTTTAGGAAATTTGGTTCCTTATATGAATATTGCCCTATATCAGGGCTTATCATCTACTATTCTAGTAACACAGAATAAGAAAGAAGGTATATTAATATTTTTTAAAGAAACAATATATTTTATCGGTGCACAGAAATTCATTAACTAATATAATTTAATAAGAGTTGCCATATATTTACTCAGTGCACAGCATGGATTCAAGGTCTTTTCCTGGTTTAGAGGTTTTACCAAATGTGAACACACCTAAGTTGGCCCTATTAATTGTCAAATTTATTCCCTCTAATGGTAATGTGAACTGTTCCTTATCATTAAACTATTTTTATAAGTGATTCTCAAATTGTTTTAGAAATGTTTCACTAAAGGGAGAGCTTGAATGATAATTTTATACATCTGAAAATTCTGAAAATGCTTAATTTACAGACATATCCTTTATAACATGCCAAATCTAGGTGTCAAATCTATTAAGTTTTGCTCAAAACATAGATCTATAAAATATAGATCACACTTAAAAAGAGGAAAATACAGGCAGTGGGATACTCCCAGAAAAGATACTATGTTCAGGAAGGTAGTGATGACTGACTATTATTTCCACGACTTGGACCTGCTCCAAGAATTGCAGACTACATCCACTCTCCTGCCTTGCTTTCTGAGCACTGCCAGCTCAACTGAGCACCTTACAGTAAGTTATCAGATAGTGGTTAAATTACTATATTAATTTTTGTCCTCCAAATCAATTAATTAGGTTCCTATCTGGAGGACACAGAGAACGCTGTTTTTTTTTACTATTTTATTTTTATTTTCTGGAGAATAGAAGGGTCCAGGAAGACTTTATTGCTACCCTTCAAAGTATAAAGTACACATGTAAGATGGAGAGAGACTTTCTACCAAAGCCTTTTTTCTTCCAAGATCAGAAAAAAGGGCAATAGTTTTAAACTGCAAGAGGGTAGACTGGACATAAGTAACAATTTTTCTTATGATGAAGGTGGTAAGGCACTGGATAAGGTTGCCCAGAGAAGCTGTGAGTGCCTCATTATTTGAGGTATTTGAAGTCAGGCTGGATAGGGCTCTGAGTAACCTGGTCTGGTAGAAGGTGTCCCATGGCCAGTGGGTTAGACTAGATGGCCATGAACGGTTATTCCAATCCAAACCATTCCACGATTCTATGAAATTTTTGTGTGATTTTAAATTGTAAAAAATTGCATGGAAATGCAGGGTTCTCTATTAACAGACAGTGCAAATACAAGTGCTTATCTTCTCTCTCATAGTTCTATGGAGTATTCACAAATACAGAAGGTTCCAGAGCTCTAGGGGGCCAGTCTAGTAATCAGACAGAGCCTGGCTGTGTCAAGTTTGCAGAAAAATATACTTTCTCATAAGCATTTGCCAGAGCGTAGTAGAAAATAGTAGAAAATTGTTGAAAGGGTCTAAGAATTGCATGGAATAATTAGAGTTTATTGTTACTTTTCAACTAAAGTATTTTAGCTCCATGAGATGTCTGATTTTTGGCCAACTCTAACCTAAATTTGATAGGAAATACAATGGCATCGCTTGGCTTTGGTTGGCATGGATCTGACTGCTGTTGCTGGGAAAGTGTCAGCACTCAAACTGTATCTGATAGAATTCAGTAGAAAATACCTCTTTAGAGTTTATTTTCAGATGAGACATTTAATATTTTTTGCTTCTCTCTACCCTTTCTAGATTGTTATCTTTTATTAGGACTGCACAGGCACTGTCACAAACTCTGAAATTTTGCAATTATCTCCAGAAGCCCAGGGAATTGTCTGCTATCACCTTGACTTGGTGCCTGCTTACCATTGTTTCAAAAACCAGAATTCAGTCTTGCATCAGAGCCAATATCCATTTTTGATACAGAACATCTCTTAAAGTACCACTAACACTCTAATTCCCAGTTCTTGAAGACCATAGCTCACTTGTGCTGTAATATGTGAGAAATGTTTGACTTTAGTGCAGGTAGAAACAGATTCTAGAAATATGAACAGATTCTAAGTGGGAATACAAATCTCACTAAAGTTTGCAGCATTTTCAGTTTTTAATGCTAGTTCATTTATAACTAAAAAATATAAAGAAAATCCCTTTGATAAAGCCTTTTGAAAATTATGTTCTTTAAATAGCTAAAATGCTTGTAATACATCATAACGATGAATTTTAAAGGAGTATTGGTTTATGCTACGCAAATGGAAAGCAAACTAACTTCAATACACTTTAATTGTGATTTGTGTAGCTGGCTTCTTTTGTGACCTACTGAAATATTTATAGTGGACAGAGAAAAGAGGCAGTCACAACTGCAAATTCCTGCAGCTGGGGAGATCTCTGTCACTGTGGGCTTCTCTGAGACAGCTCTGTCCTAATTTCATCTGACTTTGAATATGTGCAAATCACAAGAAAATGTGAACTGACTACAGACTGAGAAAATCAGCAAAGACAGAAAATCATTTTAGAACACAGTGTTATCAATATTTTACTTAGTCAGGATTAGATAAGTTTTTCAGAAATTTGCAACCCTAATTTCAAGAGATTTATACAATTTCTTTAAAGCAGTGATGAATAAAGAAAATCTATGTAGAAATTAATGTTGCTGGGTTTTTTTCATGTTGATTCACGACACAAAAGAAAAAATTGCCTAAATTTATCACACAACATAACATGTGGACAACATAAGCTATAATCTGGATTGTTATAAATAATGCCTAAAAGCATTTATAATATGCTCTGCTTCCAATGTTCTGTATACTAATATCTTCTGAAATCATACTTGGAATTCATTAACACTGACATGACTGTGACCTTGAATTCAATGATCAATGTCGTGATACCATTCAAGTCCTTCCTGATACCCAGAAGCAAAAGGGTAAGCTTTGTTTCAGCCTCAATCATCTTCTAAAATCCCCATGGTGATGGTTTAAAAGTTTGGGATCTTTTAATGTTTCTTTTCATTTTAAAGGAAACAGGAAGTGATTGGCAACCTTGACCTTTGTCAGTCTGAGTTCCCAATTTGATTAGATCAAGGACAAATGAGGCCTCTTCATATCAAAATCTATTCTGTATATATAGCTCTGTAATAAATGTTCACTTAACTAGAGGAAAGCAAAATATCAAAAGCAAGCAAACAAAAATATCAGTTAGCCTTCATCTTAATGGGGTAGGGTAACTGACTGAGCGTTAATCCATTGTGCTGGATCACTTTGATTGTGGATGTCAGCAATACCTGAGACGGCAGGGATAATACAGGAAAATATGTTAAAGAAATGTCAAAAGGTTTTGATCAAATTAAAATGTCTAAGGCATACTCAAGGCAATCAGCTTAAACCCAGAAGTTCAAAATACAAAAGAGGAACATGCTGGAGGGTGGATTTTCTGTTGTTTATTTTTTTCCTTTCCTTTTTCTCAGAGCGATTGCTTACCTACCTAGCAAAAACTATTGTTGTTTATCTTGTCATCTCTGAACACAAGGCCTGCTGAATCTCCTAATCCAAAATATCATAAATTAATAGCGAATTTTGCCATCAGTCTTAGACATCTGCCAGTTTTTATGAATTTTTTATAAGAGGTTGCTTAGTTTTTCTCTCACAGCTTACTTTTACTAGGGAATTTTTATTCTGTGACAATATTTAATCTCTTCAATATTCTCCGTAAAAAGGCCACAGAAATCTAGTTGCATTTGTCAAGGAATAAGCTAGTGTTAAAGCAATGCTATGTATGCATCTGAGTTACCTTTGCTCTTTCTGTGTCTTAGAAAAAATATTCTGTGAAAAGATACACAGAAATTTTGCTTAAAGAAAGCAATAGCTGTTTCCAGAAAACACTGCTGAGTTAAACCTTATATTAACTGAATGCGGAACTTTGATAAGTCAGAATTAATAGTTTCCAGTCAACTTTCAAAGAGATAGTACTACATAAGTCTTCCAATTAAAAAGAAAATTAATGCATACAGAAGCCATTATAAATAGCATCAAATATAGCAAACCATATTTGGAATACTTTGATTAAATTTTAAACCAAATCTGTTGGTAAGAATTACTGATGATAATATGTCCCTCAAAGTTCCTCTCTTCATGGTGATTACATATATTCAAACATAAAGTATTAACATGATATTTACATTGCCTTATTTTTAGCACATTACACTTAAACACATTTTCCTCTGATCTGGTCCAGGAGTTGAAGTCCTAGGCTTTGTGTGTGGTAGATCATTCTTGCTTTAGAAATTGAGTCAAAATCCCATCTGAAAAACTCAAAAAAATGTCTCACCAAACAGCAGGGCAGCAGTCTCCACTGCTCTCAGAGCTCTCAGGTTTGCCCTTCACTTGCAGGCAAAATCCAAACATAACCAGAATTATATGGTATGTAAGGGTGGCCCAGTGTTCACAGCAAGCATCTCTTTTGATCCTGAGTGCAGCCACAGAGATCTATAGATCTGCCTTTTACTGCTGTGGTTAAAACCTTTCCTCCTTCCTCAGAGTTGAGTAGTGACCAGGCAGGCCCTGTCAGATGGTCCATCTGCAAAGAAATTTTCTTTTATGATCTCAGAAGCAGCTACTGAGCCAGTCCAGTAACCACCACAGAGCTGTTTCTGGGTCTGCCTGGGCTCTCCAAGCAGAGCAGAGCAAGGCAGGGCAGCACTGCACACCACATGTGTGTAAAGACATAGAACATCCCAGCTGAATTCTGTGTCTCTGCCCAGTGCTTCACTCACTCTCTTTCTTTGGGCTCAGGCATATGGTGTACATCTCCATACAGTACCTTTCCTTATAGTAATGCTGCAAAACTACTCACAACACCAGTGACAGGGGTTCCTTTTGAAATGCAAGAAGCAATCTTTAGCCAACAGCCTAAGCCAATTTAAAAGCTCTCTTACTCCTTTCCTTTAAACTGAACAAATAACGGAACAGATTCTTTCCAAACCATTTTATTACCTTTTGAGACTGATAAATCCGGCTTCCATTATCACCCATTATTTTAATTTGTGAGTTTGCTGTTTTTGAGGAAGACACTTCTTTGTGGGGATAGGAGACACAGATGTCATAAAGAGATTTGGTGCAGGAATGTCAATTAACGGAAATATAATTATTAGTTCAAAGACATCACTGCAAACCTACTTGATACCCAGAAGCAAGAGGTATTGCAAATAATATATTCATCATAAATATTGCCATGTGCAGAACAGACGAAAGGCAAACTAATCTCTGTCTTGCCTCAGCAGCATACTATATTTTTTCCCAAATCACTGCTCCCTGTGGCATCCTCTCTGTATTCCATGTTGATTTGTTCAGCTTACACTGTTTGAATTCCCTAATAATGACTGAATAGTGGATGAGTGTTTTTGATAACTTGGTTGAGAGCTATCTTGCTGGTTAGAAGTGTAACAACCTTCTGAGCTGCCTAACTTCTGAGTTCTTCATGAGATTTAGGATAATGATTGTGATGGTGACTATTTCTCAGCTAATCTTTAAAACTTTCTTGAAAAAATAGAAATAAAAAATAAAATAAAAAATAAAATAAAAATAAATAATTAAATGACTAGTGGGAGGGAGGTGGGAAAAATAACAGCAGTGTTCAGGTCTGTAATCACAGCAGTGGCTGCCCCTGTCCGTGTCTAATGTAAGGGTTATGGAATATCATAATCCCTTCTCTGAGCTCCTTTACAGCAGCAATGATGACTAAATTTCTTGTGTCTTATCACACTGTCACAGACTGGAACTAGGAGAAGGAACTCTGAAGAAAACACAGCATGAAAACTGGAGAGCAGATGATCAGATTAGCTGCTATTGGATTTGTTAGCAGGGCCACAATCTGACTGAAACAGGCTCGATTCCAAGGCCCATGGAGATTTAAACCATCAGCTCCCCCCCTTACCCCTTATCCCTATCACACCATTATTTATTTTTTTTTAATATATATCCCCCTTCTCCACAAAACACGCATGCTTTTACCTATTTTAAGTCATCTTCCAAAAGGATGAGGTTAAGAGTTTAACACTTCACAGATTCCAGTGGTATCAGATGAGTTGATGGATTTTGAGCAAGAGGATCCATCAAAAAGTACCACGCACAAAAAAAAATCCCCAAATAAGACTGAAAAGCAGCATTCCTTTACTATGTAGTGAGATTTCCCCCGTTTTACAAGGCTTCTGCAATGGAACTTTACAGAGGTCTGCTGTAATGTGTCCACTTGTGCTGCCTGCATGGTCCTCAAGGTAGATTACATACCACCCACAGCCATAGAGAACACAGTGAGTGCAGCCCAGTCACCATGGGCTGCATCCAGTCCCCCTCATGAAAGCAGGTAAAAATCTCACTGCATAAGGTAAAAATTTAGTTTGATGATGTGTGGCAGTTATTGGTTTATAAAAAACAACTGAATGCTACATTGCCTAAAAAAGCAGTCAATTTGTTCATGATGTATAATAAATGTAGGACACATTCAACTTTATATGTCGAATCAAGTTGCAGAGTAAACCAACTACAATATTGTAGAGCATCCACTGTAACAGAGGAAACGTGACATACAAAGAAGAACTTAAGGAAATCTGATTGAGGACATACTTTCTTAATAGGTATTAATATTTGTATGAAAGAAGATCAATTGAACATCAAAGCAAAAAGTTTTGTGCACAACAACAACTACAACAAAAAAAGTAAGCAGAGCATTGAAATCTTGAATTCTGCAAAGAGATATTAATAATGCACAAAAATGGACACCTGCCTAAATTTTTGCACAGTAAGGGCTTCAGTTTTCAGTTTAAGATGCAAAGCAGGTTTCTATTCTTACTAGTGCCAAACACAATACTTTCCAAATAAATCATCACAAAAGAAACAAAGACATATTGAAGTCCAGCTCTGTAATTATCTTGATGAAATGCTGCATTCAGTAGAGTGATAGTTAGATACAGAAAAGAAAAGATACAGAAAAGAACTGCAGCGCCAGGATAACATTATACGTGAGTCCATAATGTTTTAAATTTAGAATATTTGAGCACCTGTAACTCTGAAACCTGTATTTTACTCTCCTTCAATAATCTACTTCCATGGTAGAATCTGTGGTTCCAATTTAAGGTCATTTCAGTGAGGGTTCTCAAGTTACAGCGATTTTATAAACTGCGTGAGATATTAATTTCTATAGATATAGATTTATTGCAAAGGCATTTCAAGAGTTTTGTTCTTTGAAGATATGATTGAAATATATCCTTTGTTTGCTTGCTGCCTTTTACCAAATATTCTTCCACCTAACACTCAGAACACCAAAGAAATTTATGTGCATGACCTACAGCATTCTTGCTATCTGTACTGGTCTGTGTAAAATTATTTGATCATCCATTCATGACTATGCAATATTTTTATTTTTCAAGAGGGCATCTTGATGTGCTAATAAGACCTCACCCAAAATCAATCTTTGCCATGATCCATCCTTGAGAATAAAACCAGCACCTCCAGATACTGTGCTCTGATTAGTTATAATTTACCCCATGACAAATATGTAGGATAAAAACGTTTTTAGATATCATAATGCTGAATATCCTGGCTGAAGTTCTTTTGAATAGATAGTGGCTATTGGTAGAAGCGGCTATTGAGGAAAGCCACTTCACACTCACCATTTTGCATTTCTGTAACAGCTGATATAATTACTTTTAAATGTAAAACATTTTATTTTGAGAGGTTTTTTTTGAGACCAGATAATACCATGTGATGTTACACTGAAAGATGGTTTGAGGAAATGGTTAGATCAAATTGCTCAGAAATTTTGCTGGAGCATTACTCATCATATTTCTGAGATAAAAGGGTTGCATTCTTCACAGATCTTTTTCTTATTCTGGTATATTCTTTAGCCAAGTAATAGTGTCAGCACAGTATCTGAAGGACTTAGGGTTTGGGGTTCTTTAGTTTGGGTTTGTTTGTTTGATGGATTGATTTTTAATTCACATCTTTCCAGAAACCATCATGTAACCTTTCTGGAAGCAAAGCTTGTATTTAGATGTGAATTATGTTTATGAAAACTTCTTCCAAAGTCCATTTGAAAACTGAAATAGTGTGTTACCAGCAAAGTCCTCAAAGACCCAAAGAACTATATTTATAGGTCCTTGCATGTCAATAAAAATTGAGAGTGACAGAAATTTTCAAATCCGGACACATTTTCATGATTTAAAGCCATATCTTGCCATCAGGGTTCTCTGAAATTTGTGATTATATATAAAAGTTCTCATACATTTCAAAATCCTGTATTTTACATAGGTGTTCATTTTTACTTTTCCCAGAAAGGATCTTTCTTGTTTGCAATTGCCTTTACCACATCAAAAGAAAAGAAAGGAACAGAGAACTTGGATTTTAAAAAGAATAGTCAAACTTTTAGAGAAGGAAAGAAGGAAAAATCTTCTTTCAGCCTTTCCTGTTAAGCTATCAATTTAAAAATCCTAGGATTCTTCAGATTTAATTCTATACCAAAACCAAAATTTGGTTAATAGTTTTATTGGTTATGTTAGTCTGAAATAATGTAATGTCCCAGTTACTTGGTTTCTGCAACTTTCTTTTTACTTATGTGATGAATGTAATAAAGAATACATAGTGGCCTAAAAGGACGTATGAAATATAAAGAGAAGATCTTTAAAACCTGACGATGAAGGGTCATCGCAGCAGAATCTAAAATCCTAAAGAGCTGAAAACAACACAGTCCCATATTTCAATCCATGAGACCATAAAACACATCCAAACCACTGATGGCTCAGAGAAAATAAGATACTAAGATACTGCCTTTGTAATTAATCTACCCCTCTCCTTTTACCCAGAATAAGATGAGGTTAAATACAATAAGAAATTTTTATGTCATCGTACCTGTTACTCTGATCAATAGATGTGCAAAGCAAGGAAACACATGTACAAGGTACTCTTATTCTAATAAGGGAAAAGGGAATACAGTTTATATCAAACTGGATTCAATCAAAAGAGCAAATTTATTTGTTGGGGGAAAAATGATTGAAACAATATTTAACTCTATTCACTTGTTCATCCATACTACAGAAGTTTAATATTATCACAATGCACTGAAAAAATACAAATTAAATATTACATGTTTAAAAAGTTGTTATAAAACACCTTTTAAAAAGAAGTCATATGATATATGAACTGCTATTTATCCTAACAGAACATAGTGAAATAAAGCCCATCTCAAGCTATCTTAAGTATATAAAAAATATTGTGACATAAAATTCAGAATGTGTAAAGGCTTTTGCTTTGTTTTTTTTTTTCACTACTCCAAGAGGAAAGAGTGTTCTATCACATGTATCTTTCCTCTCCTTAGGAAGTGGGCTGGAATTAGTTACAGGACATAGAACTATTTGGACTTGTAGTACCATCGCCTGTGTCTGAAAAATAAGAATACTCTGACCACAGAGCTACTGAGTCAACCTCCCAAAGGTTCACTTTCTATTGAAAAAATAAATAATGTTTAATTACTTATAGAGAGTGGAATGAATTATTCATAGAAATAATTTCTCTAACAAAAGAAGTGAGAAGCATCTCACATATCTTTCAGTGTAATTGAATGAATGGAGAAGTCATTACCTGCAGCATATCACAGTCACTCACAGTCAATAAGTTAACTCCACATTGGATTTCTTGGACCTCTCAAGTACAATCCTTCCAGTTTAGTTGTTTCCTCTTTTTCAAGATAAGAGCATATAATTTCTCCTTTCTAGGCTATGTCCCAGATGTCACACAAGATAGATCAGTCAGAGCTCACCTCATGAAGTTTGGCAGTTCTTTCCTGGGAGTAATGCCAGTGAGAAGATAACTGTGTAAAACAGTACTTTTTTCAGGTGAGGAGAAAAACTTTCTTAGAGGAAAACAGCCTTTAAACAATGGATGAAATAGTATTCCTTTTCAGCTCATGCCATACCATCATCTGTATTGGCCAGCAGCTGGTAGGGTGCATTCAAGTGCCTTATCATCACAGTTTTTCAGAGCATTTTCCAGCTGACCAGCCTCCTTCAGTTTCTAGAGCTTTGTCTTTGATAAGGTAAAGCTTCTAGAAGCTTTAGATGGAATGAAAGAGCCTATAGCTAATAAGCTAGTCCACTTATTTTTAAATATATTGACATTCTTGTTTCAGGATCCGTCACAATAGCTTTTTTCAATATAGTCTTGATAGATATGTTCAGACAGAAAAACCTTGTAGCCCACAGAAAGATAATTTTACAGTAAAAAACAAACCCTTACTACAGTCTATTACTATGGCAATGACATAACATGAGTCTGTGCACAGAGTGAAAGCAAAGGTGCATCTCAGCACTCACTGTCCTGTCTCTGCCAATGGTACTAACAGGCTGGTTAAGGAGTAGCATGAAAACAAAATAAATTTCTAAAGATGCATTGACAAGTACTCTCTCAGCCCTCAAAAGCTTGCATTTTAGACATGTCCTGAACCAGAAGTGGTGTCCATGTTTTTATGAATCCTCAAAGGATTTCTAGTTTATCAATTTTTCCAGTGACCCCTTGCATTCCACTAAACTTCCAACACCCACAACATGTAGTAAATTCTCAGAGGTCATTACCTTTAGACTCTTGTAGATACCTATATTGAAAGTAGTAGTTTAAATTCTCTTTCTGGTTTATAAAGTGTCACTGTAAAGAACTGACTTAAAGGAAGTCTCGACAACTCAGAGTCAAGGTCTATGCTGTGAACATCTAAGTTAGCTAAGATGAATGCCAACCTTTCTGCCAGTTACAGTTCTTCTGGGGCAGTGTCAGATACAGCAAAATTAATCAATCTTCACAACTGCTCCCACTTCCCAATAAAATACAGACTAAACATCTAGAAAAGTCAATATGGAATTTCAAAGGGAATCGTATCTTTAAAAATTCCATTGATTCAAAAACATTGAAGTCCCTCTTCTCTGAAATTATTGTCAGTACATTAAAGGATGATATCAATGTTCACAAAATAAAATCTTCCAACAAGAAAACCTTAGCAGAATGGTCACTGTATATGACTCAAATGTTCAGTAATTTCTCCTATGTTTTTATTTCTTTTTATAAAAACAACAGTCTATTTTATTCTGTATTCAGTTCAAACAATCACAACCACACAATACTTATCATTAGTTTAGACACCAGGAGTTCTAATAGAATGTTCCCAGTGTTTTGCTAGATTTGCAGTATAAGTTTAGGGTTGACAATATTGCCTGGTTTGATTTTATATATAAGTTTGATTTTATAAGTGCACCTCTTCTAAGATTAAGATTTTTTTTCTTTTCTTCTGTAATATTTATCAATGTTAAAATGTCTAAATATCGAGTTAATTGTCTGGCAACCAATATGAAATTACTATAAAGGAAGTTAGCAGGGGAGACAGAAGGAGAGAGAGAGAACAAGAGAAAGAGAAAGATATAGTGAGAAAGCAAGATAGTGAACAAGAGGGTGAGAGAAATTAGACAAAAGAGAAAAGAAGATTGCCAGAAAAAAAAAAAAAAGTGAGAAAGAGAATGGGATGGGGATATAAAGAGTGGGTGAAACAGAGAAAGACAGAAAAAGAGAGGAAGGAAGAGTGATAAAGGGGCAAATAGAGAAAAAAAAAACCCAAATAGGTAATCAGAAGGCTATAGAAATAATACCAAGAATTCAGGAATTATACTGCAAAATATGAAAAAGTAGAAACTTATTAATAAGAATCCAGAGTAGAGTCACACATTTAATCAAAGAGCTGAACACACATCTCCTATGAAGACATGCTGAGACAGTTTGCTGTTCAGCATGGAGAAAAGAAGGCTCCAGAGAGAATTTGTAGTACCTTCCAAGAAGGAGAGCTCACAGGAGAGCCAGAGAGGCACAAAGGCATGTGGTGATAGAACAAGGGGCAATTCCTGTAAGCTGAAAGCAGATATTTTAAAGAAGATATTCAGAAGAAATTCTTTATGATGAGGGTGGTGAGGCACTAGAATAGGTTGCCTCATTCCTGAAGGTGTTCAAGTCCAGGCTGGATGGGGCTGAGCAACCTGGTCTAGTGAAAGGTTTCCCTGTCCATGGTGTGGAGGCTTTCCCTACATGGTAGGGAGTACATGATCTTTAATGTCTCTTCCAACCCAAACCGTTCCATGATTTTATGTGTCTATGAAGAAAATATAATGAAGACAATATTAATTTAAAATATTTCTGAAAATATGTAGGCCATATTTTCAATTCGTTTATCACTGTATTCCTTTGTATATCTTGCCTGCAAGACGAAGCCCTGGCTCACGCTTTGAGCAAACTACACATTGCTCCGCTCCAAACCATGTCACTGAGGTTCTTTTTACCACGAGGACAAGAGGGTTAGAGCCAGTGTCCATATTTTATCCCTCAGCCTACTGAGTACAATGTGGGAGTTTTAATTTTTCAGCAAAAGATGTCTCTGAGAAGCTTGCATATATAATAAATTTTATGCATTATAGCATTGCTGTGGACATCTGTCAATTTTACAAGTTGACATTTCAGGTTTCTGTTCTTTTTAGCATGTACCCTAATGAGAAAAGCAGTAAATAATAAAAGTTAATAAAAATTAGAGCTGTTCAAGTTACTGGTAGTAAACTGGAGAGGCTGTAGAAAGAAAAATAATTGTCAAAGTTTAAAAACTAAGACACAGCGCACTTAACTCCCAGACAAAATATATTTCCTCTAAGAGGAACAACAGGACAAAGGGTTGCCCACAGAAACCTTATAAATGGAAGTTCTTGCAATGAAGTCTCACTTTTCCGCTCAAATCTCATCCTGTCTTTTGGAATGAGTGCTCTTACTTCAGAAAACTTTCACTCTCATTTTTCTCATACAAACTTGTTTCTGTGAAATTTGTTACAAATAAGAGCATACACAGTAAATCGAAGCAAGAAAACCCCACAGACTTGTCTTATTAGGGCATCCTTCTGCTCTTCAGAATTAGTACCTCTCCACCTGGAAGGACTATCCTGAAGAGTATAAAATTTCCTTTGTGTCCAAAATACTAAAATTAGACAGGTAGTGTACATTTTAACCATTGCCTGAAATTATTCTCAGACAGTTTGTTTTTTTCTTACTATATTCTGTGAGTTTCTAAGCAAGCAATTTCTCGTGTTTTTTCCTTTTTAGCTGAACTTTGTGTCAGAACATAAGGTACAAGCAGTTGAAATACCAAATTAACTAAATGGATTAGAAAGCAGCATAATGATAACTGTGATCCATGTTCACTCTTACTTCAGATTGTAAAGGAGAATCCACCAATTAGCTAAATTAATTTTGATGGATTCTCTGCCAGGATTTCACCCATTCTGAAAACAACCTTGAAAATGTGAATTAGGTATAATTTGATCAAATCTTGTCTTGTGTTGTTTGCAGGCTAACTAAAACAATAGTGAAATACTGTGTCCATTGAAGTTTCTTAAATTTCACCTGAAAACTCTGGCAAGGGCATCTCAGTGTCTCATTCACCTATTCTAGAATTTACTGCAAAGATTTAACTCAAGTAGGAGAAATGACTGAATTTAGGTCAGATTTAGCACTCATCCTAGCCAAGGGAAAAGAGCCAACTATTTCACTCCTGATCATTTTGACTGCAACATTCATCTTAATTTCATATCCCACAATTCTAAACTACTCCTTTGTTTTTTTTTGGAAGTCAAGCTATCCAAAATAAAACAATAAGAAGTTCCCCTCCTGATAATCTCTGAAACTAAATGGAGTTATGGTGCAACTTGCTACACTGACTACAGTATGTTCAGAACATCTCTGGCTGCTTATTTATCATCAGATTACTTTTCCTCAGGTATATTTTTCTAAGAACAGAGGAAGTTATGAGTTGCTTTTGGAGTTTTTTTTCTGTAAAGACAAGTGCACCATAAATTCTGTTTGCCCCACACTAGATATATATATTCATGGATCACTTGCTCTTGAAACTTTGAATTTAAGCGTGCTCTCACTCATTCTTCCATTTAGTGACCAAAGAGAAGAGAGCTGCTGTCTGTCTTGTGATCTGTGGCTTTCCCAGCTCTCTCCTTATTGCATCCTTGCTAGCTCCACCTGGGAAGGTGCAGCTAGGAACAGGGACCAGGATTGGAAGTGCAGCAAAAGCTTTATGGTTTTTAATCCTCACGGAAGCTGCACAGGCACAATCAAGACAACTTCCAGTTATCTTGTAATTCTTCAGCCTCAGCTGCTCAGGCCTGGGTTTGGGTATTGCTGCTTCTGGACTTCTAGAGATGGTTGCAGATACTGATCTATCATGACCAGGATAGAGATCTTCAAATAAATATGTAATCTAAAGGGAAATCAGAGTTCTGAAAAATACAGGCCATGTTTTTCCCCATTTTCCTGATATAAGAATATTCATGCTGTTAGATATGGCTGCTGTAGAAGCTTTCAAGGGAGAAAACATTATTTGTGAAAGCCATATCCTGTTCAAATGCAGGTTGTGTTATTCAAAGACACAGAAGGTCAATTTTAACTTACATGCCTGATTTTTTCACTTAGTCACACTTTTACTTCCATATAGTTGTTATATTTCCCTCATTTTACATGTTCTTTGTCCCTTTGGTAGGGTGCATGGCCCTTTGTATCATCTGAGATGAATGGTTTTTTCTGGGAAGGTCATAATGCTATTTTCTGAAAATTATATAGTGCAGCTGACTAAATTTTCTGAGGAGAAATAGTAATAGTTTAAAGTTTGGTGTCCAGTAAATCAAAAAAGAATAGGTATCTCAGGGATCTTAATGCAAAACAGCACTCGTTTCATACTGTATTTCTATCAGACTCTAAAGAGATACACACTTTTATTGCTAAACTGTTCTTCAGTGTGTTATAATTTGTCTTGCTGAAGCAGATTTGAAAGGGAGTGTCCAGGCTACTGTCAGCAATGACTTGTGCCTTGCGGGGGTTTAGAGTATACAACACACCTGTATCCTTGAGAAGTACTACTTTTGAAAGCAGCACCTGAACTCCCAATACACATTTTTTCACAGAGAGTAAATTCAGTTCAAATGCTAGTTGCCTAAGAAACACAATGAATTGTTTTATTAAATGTATTTGTATTAATTTTAGTACATTTGTTCAGGAGGAAAAACATCAGCTTCCGAATATCTTCTTTACTCACTGCTATTGGCTTCATATATCCCAAATTCTCACACATCTGTCCCAGTAGTCTGGCCACCACTGTGCTACACTGTCCTTCTTTAACACAACAAACTAGTCAGTTTAGCCATTTCTTGACTGGTCACCTTGAATATGCAAAAGTATTTTGAAGAGGTTAAAGCATTCCCCAAGGGCTATATAATAGGCATAGCTCTTTAATGAGTGCCATATGCAGATTATCTGTCCCTGGGCTGTTCCATCTGGAAATTAGGTTTAGAGGAACCTGTTCACTGATGCTCTGTTCCTTCTTCATTTTCTGGACCCTGTTGAACCTCCCAGCACAATATTTCTAAAAGTCATTACACTTCCCTGCAGTTTTAGAAAGATATCATGAAGTCCTTATGAGACAGGGAAGAATCTTAGATCTAAATATTTTCATTGAGTAAATCTTCATCTGTGAACTTTGCATAAGACATTCATAATTGTGCTACTACAACTAGACAATCTAAGAAGACAGAGGTAATACAGTTTGCTTTTCCTTCTGCCTCAGTCAAGTTTCCATGCAAATACTCAATTTTAGTTCCCATGCAAATACACAATTTTAGACTGTGAGTATCCTTATGAAATTCTGTATCTATGAGCATACTGAACAGTTCTCCTGTTTCTTACAGCATTGATGACAAAATGACATTAAAAGATCATGTGAAGAGATAAAATTTGCAGAATTACAATTAAATACTTGTGGAACTTTCCTTTTTCAGATTTCACTTGGCCCTAACCCCATCTTGCCTTGATGATCACATTTTTTACCAACTATTTGATTAAATGAGGCATCAGTTACCTGTCATTAATTTGTAAATATATCTTACATTTCAGCTCAAATTCTATCATTTAGTTGCTGATTATTAGCCATTAACATATGGAGACTGGATATGCTATATACTCCCTTGGCTGTAATATTTTTGTTATGTTTTCTTTAGAGTGATTAGCTCTTCAGCAAGGTTTTAAAACATATAAAACTTTCCATTACTATTTTTTGAGGGAGCAGGTCTTCAAAATCCTGAAATGTCAAGTCAGTATTTTTGTGTTTTTTTGTGTTTTTTTTTTATTTTTCCTTGCCCCAGGAAAGCCTCTGTGTACTGCTAAAGCAGTGCCAAAGCTGTGTGAGCTCCAATTTACCCTCTTGTTGCCAAGAACATATTTGTAGTGAACCAGCATCATGAACTGAGAGAGACACCATCTCTCAACAAAACTACCACCTCAGCATAAGTAAGCTAATCAATAAGTTAATGGCATGAATCAATGAAAAAGATTTGGGAGAGATCTTAATTAAAGAAACAACTGCTGATACAAATTATGTTTCCAATGTATTGATGTAGCAGAGGGCATGAGGTTGAACGGAGATGAGTGCTGATCAATGGCTTGGACATTTGCATTTCTTTTCATCAGAAACCATCTCTCTTCATCCTTAGGCATACAGGCACGCACACATGCAGGCGCACATCGCTACCAGCAGCACCTCAGAAGGTTTCTTTGTCTTTATTGATTCCTGTAGCACTTTTCTGGAGGCTATTGTGGTTGCCTCACTTTACAAGGTGAAATGAAGGTCTCCACAGACTAGATGATGCTCATCCCTTTAGACCTTCCTGGATACCATCTCAACACATTAAACCAGTAAGAAGTGCTTTGCCTCAGTGTGAGCATCATGACCTACACGTTGTAATGTACAGATGTAATAAGGAAGTGCAAGTGTAACTTTGGCAAGCTATAGTTACACAAAATATAATGACAATATTCCCTAACACAAACGGACAAGCATGTGTGTGGGTGCATGTGCATGCCTTCAAGAGGCATGCAGAAAAACAGACAGACAAAGGGAGAGAGAGATAGTAAGAGAGCATTCTCCAGTGGCTGAACAGCACAAACATCCAAAGTCAATAGATGGTTTCCCCAAGTGATTAAATCTGAGACACAGTTTAAAGAGACATCAATCTGTGATGTCAGCAATGCTCAACATATAGCTAATGGAGCTTCAAAAGATCAATATTCAAACCTGAATTTTTTTCATGCTAGAAACTCACACCACTGTGACATCTCTAGCTAGATGCAAAGTAGAATTTATCTTAACTGGTTTTATCACTGCTATTCATATTTTTGTTTCATCAGATGTTAGTGTGCCTGTTTTTCTTTTTTTTTTTTTTTTTTTTTTTTTTTTTTTTTTATTTGGGACGGGAGGAAGCTTTATTCCCTAGGATGCAAAAAAGTAATTTAAACTTTTGCTTAGCTGGTAGCCATGTAATCCATCTTATTTTCCTGTCAGGTTTTATAATGAAGTCAAAAGCAATCCTAAACTGGTGACATAATAATCTAATGCTGTGTAGTAATGATTATGCTGGATCCAAAAGTATGTTTTCTCTGCACATTAAAATTGAAGAAATACAGAAATTTCAATTATCATCATCATAGTAGTATCCCAGGGTAACAATAGCAAAAATATCTGATAGGAGAAGAAAGAGCTACATTTTTAGCTACTTAAATCATAACCAAGACTCAGTGAAAAGGCTGAAAAAAATGAATAGATTGAAAAGTATCTTTCAATAAAATACCAGTTTCCTGTGGTTGAATTGCTGGGTATTTCATTAGTTGCATTTAAGAAGCCATCGGAAAAGCAGAGGAATCTAAAAGATTGAAGTCATTATCAGTACTAATATTATCACTGTTCTAAAATAGCATCCTATCTAGAGCTAAACTCCAGCATTTCTCACTTATTAGAGAATGACTCTATTGACACAAGGCAGTATATGCAAACTGGCTGAATATATGGTAAAATGATTTAAATATTAAGTGAGCTCACTCTTCCAAATGTTAGTTCAAAGACTGGTAGAATTGGAACCCCGCTCTAATCAGGCTTTCCCATTTTCTTCTCCCACAAGAAATAAAAGAAAAACAAAACCAAGTCAAATTAAGTTGTTAAATGGTTTAAGGATTTGATATCTTTTGCTGTTAATTTAAAAGGCTGAGCTGCAGCTCATTTCTTTTCATCTTTATAGCAAAGCAGAGAGTGACCCCAAGGGTCAGTGAGGATTATCTCTGTGTCTTTCCGTTCCATCTTACGTTATTAGTTTACACTGCAAATGAGAAACTGATGTCAGAAATATGCCAAACATTATTTATAAATATAGAAAAAGTCAGGGTGAAGTCTGATAGGCCTGTGGCTTTGCATGTAAAGGTCTCAACCACAATTAGTAATTAAGATATGTCCACTGTAAGGTGGAACCTCTTATCTGAAGAACAGAAAATATTTTTTTGGGATGTTGGTAATTTACATGAAATACAACTCTGAAATGTCAAACACTAAGCATTAAATGTATCAGAAATCCTATAATTTAAAAAATATAATTATTAGAACAGTGTCTTAAGGTAAAGAGAAATACTGAAGTCATTACCAGTCTTAAGTTGACTGAAATTTATTAGAAAGTTACTTAAAATTTTTCCATATACTTTGTTTGATTGACATTAAAATAATGATTCTTTGCATTTTTTTATAATTAAGAGTTTTAATTGCACCAAAGTATTATAAATGGTGCATATAAAAAGAGGTGAACTTTCTCCATTAATGAAAAGTCATACTAGTCGTATGAGGACTTTTAGTTAATTAGCATTAGGACAAATGCCATATGATAAAACATTGTATTTTTACATTATCACAGAGGAGTGGAAACTACTCCTTATATTAATCATTGGAGGAACAATTAAAAAATAACCAAGGCAGAATTTAAGATTCAAATACTTCAAGTAGAAATTTACTGCTAAGAAAGTGTGAGGGCAAAATAGCTAATAGGCAATGATATTAGGAGAGAATAAATTGCTCTGGCATATCAAAATCTACTGAAATTTTACTAGTGTTATTTGAAATCTTGTGCCTTTCTATCAGAAGCTTTATATAAAAGATGTGCATTCTTTTTTCTATGCTCATCACAAGATTCTGGAAAGATGTGAAATACGACAAATATGCTACGTTTAGGTGATATTGCTCTATACCCTATTGCACTAATAAATCAGAAAGAATGAAGGTCACACATTTAAATAGCGATGCTCCGTTTGCAGCACATCATACTTTCTAACCCAGCCTCTAATGAAGTCAGAAGTTGGTGAAGTGCTGTGCCACAGAGGGCGCATGTGCACGCACACATATTCTCACAAGGGCTGATCATTAAGGCAAATCAGTAAGTCAGGGAAGTCATACTTTTATTAAATTATACACTTTTTATTTTATTTTATTAAATTATACTAATGAAGTCAGAAGTTGGTGAAGTGCTGTGCCACAGAGGGCGCATGTGCACGCACACATATTCTCACAAGGGCTGATCATTAAGGCAAATCAGTAAGTCAGGGAAGTCATACACCCCACTTTTATTAAAGCAAAGAAACATGATGTTCTGACCCTTACCACCAGAAAATAATAAAAAATAAAAAGAACAAGCAGATATCTCTGGCCAATCAAGTGACCAGATCATTCATTCAAATTTCATTCCAGTGTGTTTCTCTCATCACCCCCATCTCTAGCCTAGATCAACCTGCACACAGAAAGAGTAACAGGTGCCTGTAGCATAACTGACTAGAAACTTTTGTTATGCTTTAAATCCCATCTTGTGGAGCACTTAGTGTATCATGTTCACAGATACACTAAGTATGTTCTGTACACATGCCTAACTTGGTAGATTTGTAAATTAATTTTGCTTTTACTTTGTTGTAATGTTTTATTCTCTCCCCTTTCCTGTCTAGATCTGTTATTTCCAGGTTCCTGCACTGTAAACCAAGGAAAATCAAATATTTCAGGTTCAGAAGCTCCAAGGACAGGAATGGGGACAGACAGATGGATTTTCTTTATTCAGCTATGCTGCCAAAGCCAATGGCTCATGGCGTTGTGTCTCAGGTTTTACTGGGTGCATCAATGCACATTGCTCTTTCCAGCAATGTTACAGCTGTTCCTCCGAACTTTTAGGATAATTTTATAAAATCTAGTAGTCCAGTTTTATTTGACAACACTACTACAAAGAAGTCAAGGCATACATAAAGCATTGAAATTAATTAAATAAAGTAGTTTAGTTTTGTTTTGTTTTCCAATGAAAACACATGGGAATAGGTAAAAAGAGAAAAAAAAGACTAGCATGTTTGAGCTTAGAAGATTCTGTGAAGTCCACTAGGAATTCACTAGGTAATTTCACTTGGGGAGTGTGACAGTAAGTGAAGATGAACACTATTCAAATTGTAAAATATTTTAGCCTGAGATACTATAGACTTAATTGGCAGAGACATAAGTGAGGACTGGCAGGAGGAGGCAGTGGGTCATCAGTATCTCAACATTTAACTTTCAGGTGTCTCTTCACAAAGTTCCAAGTGTGTTTATTAAACCCCAAGGTCATGTATACTGTCCAAAGGAAAATATGGTTAAAACATCCAGCATGAAATCTACAGCTACAGGAAAGTGCAGTTTTGACGTAGGAAATTTTTCTAAGTACTGGTTATTTATCCAGGAATTTGGACAGTTTTACTCAAATTATACATTATTCCCAGGGTAACTGTTTGGACTTTGATTATCCTAGTGGCCACCTTCCAACTCTGGATATTCTATGATTCTATGAAAATTATAAAGAGAACAATAGGAACTAGTTGCTAGAAATCAGTAGTTTTTAGTTTAAATAATGCTCTGAGGAACGCTTAAGAAAAAAAGTGTCCTCAATACACATTCAAATGTCTCTAAATGTTGCTTGAAAAAGAGAAAAGTGGAGTAGACCTTTCCTGTCCCTCAGGATTTAAGTGAGCTCCTGAAGAGTTGGCTTTAGCAGTATATGGGAACATATTGGTAACAACAAAGTGAGACAAGAACAGCTAATCAGTGGTATACAGTGCTGTACAAATTGCCACCTTACAAGTGAGGCTGAGGATCTCTCCCAGAGTAGATGATTTTTCAGATTACATCTCATTACCTCTTACTCACACTGGCTTATACAGCATAGTTCTTTAAATTCTTTGTATCACTGTAGTGAAGAGGTAGCTCTTTACTCCGGCAAACTGTACTGAAAGTCCATCAAAAGCGTTGGTGGGTTCATTGAGACTAAGTTGGAGGCCTGATGTTTTCAAAGGATTTAGACAATGGGGATACTGGAGCATACAGTCACCCAGGACACCTTTGTAGCTCTAGTATGTGCTAGTTTAGTCTTTGAAGCTCCTACTTCTTTCCATAGCAGACTATAAGTCTTCCCCATAGTCAGAGAAAGAAGAGCTAGTAGAATCTCCAAGTGTTGCTCATTTGGGTCATCTCCTAGCCAAAGCAACCCCAAAAGGCTTGGAGGAGTGACTGATAAAGAAAGGATTTGCTTTCTAAGTGAACACAAGCTTCCTGGTCCTTCAAGGCCTTATTAGGCCTTCCTGGCCTAATAGGAATTGCTGTATTAAATGTCTACAAGGAGATCATAGCACAAGCAATTTGCTTTGACAGAAAAGTTTCATCCAGAGCTCAGGACATAAAGATGCACAGAATTAAAACCATTTCTGGGAGATCACATTTTAAATGGACCATATTATGACTTAACTATCATATCAAGAAAAGTAATAAGGGCTCCTTTGTTAGGCTATAAATACACCCAAATTTGCTGGAAGAACTTGTCTTCCTGCCTCATTCATTATGTCACAGAGAGTACCATAATCACCTATGGCACCTCTGTGTGTCACAGTCTCTTTTACATGGCAAGAAGACTTCTAGGAAAGTTTCCATGAAGCCTTCTTGTATTCAACATTACAATGCAAATTTTCTCTGTGTACTAATAAAAAATAGTTATTTAAAATGAAAAAAAAGTTTCTTAAAATTAAAGAAAAATCACAGTACTACATTTCAAACTGTTCAAGCTCCTATCTAGTCAATCTAAGGGATTTTTGAAATTTTTTAATCCATTTAATTCTTGGAATCTAATCCAGATCAATAAGTATTTGCAGCTGGTTGAAAAGAAGCTAGCTATCAACTAATAAAACAAAGCACTGTGGAGCAATACTAAAAACAGTAAGTTTGAAACCATGCATCATGACTGCTCAACACACAGAACAATATTCATTTTGCTTTTCACTGCATGCAAATGCACTGCACAGAAAAGAACATACAGATTGTCGTTCATACCTATATTCACTTTCCCATACGTTGCATATACAGTATAGTCCTCAGAAAGTTTCTGAACTTACTGAACATGTTGTAAGGCTTATCCTGTGTGAATCTGTTTGTGAGTTGTGAGCTGTGTGTATTGATGAATGCAATAAATTCAGACTAGATGCTGTTGTGCTATTACACCATTAAGCCTTTGTCAATCTTGAATCCTTTCCAGACAGCACTTAGGCACACTTCAGAGGACTGAATAATTCAGAAAATGTTACCAAGAGTCAATATGGAGGATGCTACTTTGCTTTTTTAAGATTATAAGAATTCAACCATATAGATATGAGCTGTTCTGTGTCACATGCCCCTGAAGATCAGAGGACAGACAACCAATCATTCTATTTGCAAGAACAGACCTTGGGACAGTACTAAATATAGAAACAAAACCAAAATATCATCCATTTCTAAAATGGGTAGTCTGACTCCTCTACATTTTGCTCATTGGCAAGTGGCTGTTTCAGAATTCCTTTAGTGCCAGTGAGGAAGAGATTGAGAAGCTGCCTAGTGGTCAGCCTTGCGTGCTTGCCTGCTTGTCTCTGCAATTCTCACTCTGTAAAATCACTTCTCTTCTGGTCTATCACAGACTGAAGAAAAGGACAAACCCTAACTTTGCTTTTAAGGAAAGAGAGGCTCTTACCTGAAGTCTTAATGAACTTGTTAGAGAATGCTCTATTTTTATGTCAGGGATGCTCCAGAAAATGATCCATGCAGCATAATTCTATTTGTCAATAAAATATAGAACACAAAGATGTATGTGGTTATTGCTCATTTAATTAAATGTATAAGTTACTAATTAATTAAATGTATAAGCATTATTTTCTCTGTTCTCATTAGAACATTGATCTAAGGAGAAATTCTACTCAGTTACATGCTCTAATAAAATAGAGCAGCAACAATAAAAGACAGCTTCAACTTAGATACACCCAAACCATAACCATACAGAGTGGCAATAAAACAATATTGATACCAGACCAGCAGGTATTTAAATTTTGATCCACATAAGTCACAATTTTTTTCCCTGAACTTATTTAAATATTGCAAATGTCATAAATGTTAAATCCACATCTCTTCAATTTTATATATATATATATGTGTGTTATATATTCATATGTATTGCTTTCAGGGAGCAGTTGAAGCGTTTTATAGGTACCACATAATATTACATTACTGGAAGACTATGTGTCTTTTTTAGCACTTATTTTTGGTACATGACATAATTTTATTTACAAAAATTACTTGCATGCTTTCCGTTCATCAAAAAAAGCTTGAATATTTTTTAAATTTGCATCTCAGAGTAATTGGATTATGCTTTTGTTGTGAAGGATGTAACAGTTTTATTGAAAGAATAAGCAATCAGCTCCAAATAATATATCATTATACCAACCTTTCAGGGCACAAAAAAATACAGTTCTCACTGAAACTGCTTAAACTACAAAGCTGAATCTCTTCAACATGACAGAGGTGCAAAAGAGAATTTTAAGCACCTGTGTTTCCAGTAACAATTCTCAAGGAAAAAGTTGCATTCTGACTCTGAGAGTCATAGAAGCATTTGATTAAGGTAGGTATGGGTCCTTCCCTCCCGTTTGCCAGAGAATAATACAGCTAAAGGTCTGGGCATATAGAAGGTATACCTGGAGATATATAAAATAACTCTAGCTTGTTTTTACTTCTCACTCCCCATTTCATGATGATATTTTTTACTGCATAAAGAAAAAACAATATGATATATGAAATACTACTCTATAGAATAAATATATTTCTCAAAATAGAGGAGTTGTTTTTAAACAACTTATATGTGTAAGTATTATGATTCCTCAGATCTTTTCTTTCCTAAATTAGCATATTTTGGGTCTGATTTTATTGGAAACAGTGTGGGGGACATTTTGCGTGGCAAATTTTATTAAACTCAATGCCTTTAAAATGTTAGTATTTTTTGAAATATGGGAAAAATATTCTCCTTCTCATAATTCTACAGAAAGTAATCCATAATGATGAACTGAATGATTAAACAATGTATATTCAGGGAATATGTATTTTAAAATATTATTCCCTATTGTATTGGGGGCATTCTATGACTTTCCATGTCATATTATTTATTCAGAGTATTAGGAAAAAAATTACAAGGTAGTCTATATTTTATCTTTTGGGCATTTAAAGTGTGCCCAGTTATCAGGAGAAAGCCCAGTTGGTTTTATGATTTATCAGCCTCTGCATTTCAGTCACATGCCCACAAGACCATACCATGACTTGAAATTTGCACAGGCTGTCTATATATTATGCTGCTGTGAGTAAATTATATTTTAGGAAAGTATATACTCCTACTTGCTTTTAAAACAGAGACAAAACTCATTGATTTCCAGGAGAAACAAACTTGGATCAATGACTAAGATTTTCAATACCTGAATTTAAGTTCCTAAAACCAGTATTCAATCATATAGGAAAAGGCCTCATTATCAGAGCTACAGAGTTCCTAAAACCACTTGTTGAGATTTAAGGTTTTGTGAACTCAATTTTTTTTAATAAAACAGGTCATTTATTTGTGCATTTAGGGATAGACTTTAAGTACCTAAATTTAGGATCCTATTTTAAAAATTCTTGGCCTAGAAATTTTGGAGATATTTTGTTTCACATATTATTGACACTGTGGTTCAGGAGGTGAGATGAATATTATATCCTACATTACAGCCCTAGTTCTCCACAATGTTTTTTTTTTTTTTCAATTATACCAAATATATTTACTTGTGGCTGGCTTTAGTACAAGTTACAATGGTAACTTTGAAATTCTCTTATGACAGAATGACAGCTGAAATTTCTTTTCACCAGAAGTATTTAAAAATCAGTGAAGAAGTGGGCTCTTCTGGTTGTTCCCTAAAATTGAAGTACAAATGTTCAAATGTAGATCAAGTCTATCAGAAACACTTGGGTCAAAAAATGCTTTTTGATTTAAAAAAAAATTTCTTTATAAAAATTTAATTCATGAAAAAAAATCATTATCGATTTATCATTTGGTTTCAACTGCTGAAAATGTGAATTCAGTCTTAAGGGTTGGATTGGTGAGTTACTGATGAGATTGTGGAGCCTCCATTCACAGAATTTGGCTGGACACAGCCCTGAGCCACGTGATCCATGTTGACCCTCTAGGCAACCTCCAGAGGTCCTTTGCAATCTAAATTTTTCTGTGATTCTGCAACTACTCTTCCTCTCTTCAATACCAAAATGTAATTTCCAACTAATTATAGAGAAATTTGCAAAGTTTATGTATTTTCTGAATATGCTGTAGATTATGGATCCAGCTATTTCTTTGGTGTTTTTGCTCCATACCACCAGAAAAGAAATAATATCTCTGGTAATGCTTTGAAGGTTTTTCTCTTCTGAAGAGAAACTGCTTTATGAGACTCTGGACAAGCTTCTCTGAGGAGAGCAGAGACTAAATGAACAGCCTAAAGCAGCAATCAACTGAATCAACAACCTAATGGCAGCAATCAGTTCCCAGGAGGATATTTCTTCTATAGCACAAAGGATACTTAGATATGTAAAGAAAACAAAAAGGAAGACTCATCATTTAGCACAGATTCCTGAGTAATACTTTCACTGAAAAACAGCAGAGTCATTGCCATATGATAAGAGATTACCCTCACTAAATATATTTAAAATCCCTACACTGATGGGAGCATTTCATATTCCTCTTCCTGTTTTCTACATCTCTGAGACAAGACAACAGGACTTCCAGAGAGCTGTGCCATGCCTTGGACTCAAATACTGTGCCATGCTTTGGACTCCAGCAGAAAGGTTCATTAAGATAGCTTAGCAAAACTTATGTATGACAGCTGACCTTTGGAAACCCTCTGTGTATTCCTAGACCACCAAAAATATGAGATCTAGCAATTAATTTCATGTGGGTTTCTCTCAACAATGTATTAGCTAATATGTTTCATCTCATATTTGCCACAGATTGGTTGGCCACAGGTATGTTGACAATTACAGTTATTATATATCTATTAATTAAACTCATAGATATGTCTGAATTCTTAGAGCAGAGAACAAAAAGAAACTCAAGGACTCAAGCAGGAGCCCGTCATAACCTTGGGCTGAATGTTTTGCAAAAATCACTTTGTTCCTACTTTATGTCTGTAACTTGAATTTGTGGCTAATAGGACATCTTTTTCTTTTCTGCCACTTGTGAATTTCAAAAAATGGTGCATTCCCTTGCTTTTTAAATTGTCTGGAAGTTGGATTTGTTTACAACTACTTTCTTATAATTTGACTAGAGCAGCATTTCCTGCTTAGGAAAAGCATTTCCTGCTTTAAGGAGTGTTTGCTTTATCCACCTTCATGTGTGTCTCCCTATATAGTAAATACTTCCATCCTGGTTGAGAGAATTTCCAAACATTCATGTTTGGAAAAAGAATAGAAAAAACCCAAATGGAACCTATGCCAATATTGCAGACGTATTTTCACGTAGTCTTGCCCACTCAATTGCTTTTCAGTCAATGAGTAAGTAAATCACAAGACGTATCACTAGGCTACCAGGTATTGATTTGCTTGCTAACTTAACTCACAGTAAATGAAGGTTGGCCTTGAGCTGGAAATCAGGGACTATTTTTTTCTGTACATCTCTAGAGTCAAGATCCATTCTTCAGCCATTAAAATGTGTGAAATAAGCTAGTAAGTAGTTAGAAAATATAAAATAAATAAATACATACGTGCAATTTGAAGGACAATATATGTAGCATATAAAGGCCAACATTGAGGCAACTCAAAACTTGCAACCCCATAAGAGGCTGTGGATACTTGTATTCTTTTTGTGCCTAGTGTTGCAGTTTTTGCTGATGGAAAACTACCATCAACATTAGATCAAGCCTTATAATGGCACCACATTCAAAGTACTTAATTTGAGAGTCCTCTGGAGTCCCAATTCAGAGGTCACCCTGCCATTTCAAAGGAGAATGCTACAGGGACGTCAAACAGAGAATCCATTCCCAACAACAAATACTTAATGCATTCTGCTAGTTTGTGTTTAATGTGTAGCTCTAGCCTACAGAATTTTAAAATAAAACAAAACCATGCATTACACTTTTGGAAACAGAAAGTTATTCATGGTCTGTTCCCTGTAATTTTTCTGGTCTTCAGACGCTGGCAGCTGAGAAACATATACCATTCCTTTCAGCTGCATAACTCTCCTTCTAGCGATTAATTACTTAGATACTTCGGAATAAATAGGATGTAAAGAAATACCTAACAAAAGCCTAATGCATCTCCAATGATGGAACCCTGTGCTATGCCTGAGATGAATATCCTTTTCAATTTTTTTTTTTGAAAGACAAGCAGATTATTCAAAATTATGGCAATCAGATACTGGCAGAGAAGAAAAATAGCGATATGCTGAACAGAAACCACTTAAATGCTGCGAGTCTTGATAATATAATATTTCCACAACTGTTTCTGTTTAAAACTAATAAAAATAAACATAAAACATTCCCTTCTCCTCCTATCAAATTCATTACTTTGAGCGACAAAATGACAAAATGATTAGCTGTTAATAAGGCCCTGGTTTAAAAGATTGACTGACATTGCATTACTCATTTAATTTCCGCTTCTCCTAGGTTTTTTTTTTCCTTCCTCCAAGCACAGAGGGAATTAATATTATCACATCAAAGGCCTCTCTCTAAATGGGGGAGAAAAATCATTTAAAAGGACAGAGGCTGTGATTATTCAAACTAGGTTATTTGCACCTTGTATATATAACGATATCATGGTACAACTTCATTTTGTTCAAATTGCTGTCAGTCACTAATAGAAGAAATTTGCTTCCGTTTTATCAGCGCTATTGTGTTCAGTCAGATTTGTGGGTGTAGGACGGGGAGTTCAGGCTGGGCATTAAACATGAAATCTGATAAGAGGGATATGAGGAACGGAGAGTAAGGAAGGTACAGAGCAAAGGAAGACTGATTGTGTATCCAGCATTCACAATGCAAATGCCTCCCCACCCCACCTTCCTTCATGATTTTCTTCCCTCTCTCTGCGTGTTTTTTTTATTTAAAGACACAGATGCAACCACACACCAAAGTATAAGCATGAGCCTCTGTGGAATAGTAGATTTAGCAATACAACTCTGTGCTCTGGTGATTTTATTTCCTTTCACTTTGATTCCTGACAGACAAATTATTCTAGGGATGATTTAACACCTAAAGATGTATGTCATATTCCATAAAATAGTTGTATCAGTGGGAAAAATTATGAGTGGCACAACCCCTGGCCTAGCAACATCCAATGATCTATCAGCA
The DNA here is from genome assembly GCF_017590135.1 of Pyrgilauda ruficollis. Lineage (NCBI taxonomy): Eukaryota > Metazoa > Chordata > Aves > Passeriformes > Passeridae > Pyrgilauda > Pyrgilauda ruficollis. The sequence continues at coordinate 2,557,524 of NW_024525378.1, read as the reverse complement.
TTTAACTCTTGGCAGATTGAATTATTCCCCTCCCTAACTGTAACTGTGTTAGGGCTTGCATGACAAACAGTCCACTTGTCAAATATTTATCCTGCCTCCTAAAAAAAAAGAAAAGGAAAAAAGAAAGGGGGGTGGGGAGGTGGGGGAGCGGGGTAGAGGGAGAGGGAAAATAATAATAAAAAAAAAGATTGACTAGGATAAGGAGGGGGAATATAAGTGGTAAAAGACCAACCACAGCATGAAATATGAAACATAAATCACTGGGGTCAGGGAGAGCAGGGGAACTTGGTTACTAAGGCTCCAGATGGATTAAATAATGCACGTCCTGAGGGAGGGTGGGAAGGCAAGCACTAAAATAATAACAGAACAGAATGCTCCTGTGTCGAAAGGTTTGAAGACAAGCCTTGTTAATTCAGAAAACAGCAGAGTTAAATTAGCCCAGGTCCCTGTGAAAAGTAGTGTTACATATTGTGCAGAGAGATAAATTTTCACCCACTCTCTCCAATAAACTGGCCACTGACAGGTGACTGCTGTGAGTAGTTCATTAAAATGTCCAATTCATGAGAGACTTTCAAAATTTATAATGCTTCCTATAGACAACAGGGTCAAGTTCAATGAGAAAGGAAGAGAGCAAAGTAACTAAAGGAATTATTCACTAATTACCTTTTAAACACATTTGCAATTTTTTTTTCCAACAAGTATTAACTTGCTTTTAATGCCTCTGGGTTTATGGCTTTAAATCAGAGAGAGAGATCAGAGTTCAGCACACATCCCTGTTTTCATTGTCCTCTGGATGGAAGATTTTTGAACATGTAAGAGCATGTGCTAAAGCCCTCAGAGTAAATGATTTTAGAAGATATAGGATCAGATGTTTAGAAGGGAATGGAAGAGTCATGACAATTTTAATTAGCTTCCATTTACCTGTAAGCCAAGAATATATACTGAAGTTCAGTAATTACGAGTGGAGTGGATAGTCCTGTATATTACGAAAAATTACTGGACACCTATGAAAAAAGCATAGCAAGATTTTATTGTGTTATCAGGGATGAAATATCTTTCTGTAATGAGATAAGTACAGTTGAATTTCTTTGCAAAATTTCAGTCATAACAATTATCCTATCCAGAAATATTTTAAAATTTGAATGTGTTTTAGACAAGAAAATTAATATCCTATAAGAAAGATGGCAGGAAAACAGTGTTTTCCATTCATTTCCAGCATTTGTTTCCTTTTGAAAATCTTCCTTGAAAATCACCAGGGTAAAGATTTATCTTTACACACATCTCCATAGTAATCTGGGCATGCTCATCTATGCCAATGGATGAGTCGGACTTTTCCTGAAATTGTAGATTTAGGCTGCTGCCAGCTGGGTCAGGTTTGTCATCTTCAGAGCCTTCTAGCATAGAGTTTAGTCTTGGTCTTAGTCCACACATAGGTGACAATTATCGCTGCATGTTTCCCCATTACCTCATACTTGAATCCTGAGAAGATATAAAACCCAGAAAGCTTTTGTTTCTAATTATCACTACAGGAGGAATATAGTCTGGGACAGTTTTGACTATGTCTGTCTTTGGACTGTCTTCTGAAGGAAAGTAGTGGTGGACTGTTAGAACACAAGGACTGACAGGGTGACATGAGGAAGGGGACAACTGACTGATTCAAGTGGGTGGAAGAGTCCTTTTAGTCAAAAGAACAGGGAAATGTTACTAATTGAAAATTATGAGGAACAAGAGAGAAACGTGAATGACTCAATGGAAGGTTGGAGAAGGATGCCAGAGGCATTTGCAGAAAATCTCAGAAATACAATGACAAAATGTGGTTTAGTTGATGGGGAAGTTAGGGTATAGGTTGGACTAGATGACCTTAATGGTCCTTTCCAACGTAGTTCATTCTGTGATTCTGTAACATCATGTTCAGAAATCTACCTTAGGGACAGAAAAGCGTCTCTCATTGCAAAAGTTGGAAGATTTGTAGCAAAAGTGAAGGAAGGGAAGTTAGGAAAGAAAGAATCAGAACAATCTCATGGTTAGGAGTATGCAAGAAAACTGGAGGGGATTTCAATTTGCAGATTAAGACAGATAAATGCAGGTGTCTACATGTGAACTAGGTGCTGCAGCTCCCCTTGTACTCAGCTAAATGGAATATACTGAAAGGCTACACAGCTGAGCATACATGGGTATTACCTTCAGGGCGAACTGATTAACATAAAACTCCATTGGATCACACAGGCTGACACTGTCGGGATTCAAACTCTCCCTTCAGAGACTGTGGCTATGCTTTTAAAGGTTCTATGTTTTTCTTGGGCAAGAAAAGATTTTTTCGTGAGATCGCTATCTGTGCATTCTTCCAGTTCTTGGTTGGATGATTAGAGGCCCAAGAACTTGTTTGGCATAAACAATGAGAATTCACAGCTACAAATGCAGCAAATAAAAATAATCTTTCCACCCACAAAGTGCTATCTAATTAAAGTGTCTCCGGAAAAAAGATATAATTCAGAAAACAGGCTTCTCAAATTAAGAGAAGTACCAAAGTATTTTGGAAGTATCATTGACATGAACCTCATTCCAATCCAGTTGTTTTTGCATGGGCATAAATTCCATTGTTTGTTAAGTGTAAGTGAATGATCAGTACTATAGATAACCCATGAAGGGCGCTCAAAATTGCAACTTCAGAAGAGGCTTGAATAAATGCATATGTCCCAGAGACCACAAACTGAATGATGATGGGAAAAGAGTATAGTGAATAGTTATTGATAAGAAAATATTATCCATTTTATGATGCAAGGTTCCAGTAGGAAAAAAAAAAAAAAAAAGAACAAGGAATGTGATCATACTATTGATATCTTTATAATAATGCATACACTGACAGAATAAATTAAGGTTTCATGAGCTATTTTAATTCTGGGGTTTTCAAATTTTTGAATGCTTGCTTCTCTTAATGTATTTTATGTGCAATTATATAAAGTGCAGTGCTTTTTGATTTATTGCAAATGAATATACTTTGTTTGCTAGAGTCATGTACATCATTAGTTCAAGTGGAAGAGCAGCATTTAGATTATATGTGTTTAGAGTGTCATGCTATGCCTTTCTAAGGTATATCTGATCATGCTAAAAGTCCATGAAAACTCAGGGTGAGCAAAAAAAGATGGATGTGATTCAAACCATTGACTTTCTGGATATATTTGTAAATTCGTTCAAAAGTCTTCAGGACTTTTTTTTAGAAATGAGTTGCCATAAAAATAACTTTAATTTTTATTTGATAAAAATATTAAACATATTTTAAACCAGTTTCTGGAGGGCTTATTGTTCCTCTAGGAACATTAGACAAACATTAGAAAAAAATTGCCTAGTATAATGTTCAAAAAGTTTCCTAAATAATATATATAGTCTCATTAACCCCATATGAAACTAAACTAAAAATATTAAGTCTTAAGTGAAACAAGACCTTTTGATAATTGCTTAAAAATAATGTTTTTGAGATAAATCCATGTGTAAAATCCCCCAGACCTTTTCATATGTAGATTCCTAGAGAGCAAGAAAAGAAACAAATTCTTAATTTGCCAGTAGTTTAATTTATTTACTTCATTTACTGAATGTTACTGAAAGCTTCTTTTGGCTTTTTACACAATTACTCCACTCGGGCATGGTATTGCTCCTTGTGCTATTTACATCGTGTTATCCTCACCTTGCTCAACAGTATCCATCCTCATAGGGGGAAATTTTTCTTTAGAAAGTGCTTAGTCATGGCACTAGTCCTTGTTGGTATGTCCACTTTGCTTATCAGAGGAATTCTTGTGCTGTCATGGACAGAATCTCAGGAAAGGGAACACGGCCTCAAGCTGCACCATTGCTTGTTCTGTGTGTCCCAAATGAGGACAGAGGTCATGAACACCACGCCCATTGCAGACACTATTCCAGTCCACTCTATCTAAGACATAGTTTTATGATCTAAAAGGCAGTTTGTTATACAGCTAATGAAAATAATTCTATCTAGAAAAGAGCAGGGACTTGTGAACAGGATAATTTTTATTCATCCTCCATAGCTACTTCACTTCAGCAAGACCACTTTGCATGAATAGAATGAGGTAGGGTTTTACCTTAGGAGAGATGACATTTACCTGGAGGTACAAAAGTAAAAACTTTTTTTTTTACAGATTTTATGTTATTTTAGGACTTAATTGATTTGCAATATTTTAAGAGACTTCATTCCAAATGGAACAAAAATGTGATATAACAAAAATTCTTTCATAATAAAATTATCTCAAAAGTGTAATTGGCAACATTGAAACATTTCATTTGATAAAGTTTTCTTTTTCATTTGAATATAAAATATATAGACTAAACGTGCACAAAAAATATACAGAGATAAATATCATTACATGCATTTTATAATATTAAAATAAATGTAATAACCTATTTCTGTGAAATAGAGCAAAAAGCTTTAAAAAGTGCTCACTTTATCCCACTGAACATCAAGAGGGAAAAATAATATTTTTTAATTTTCTATGTAAAAGCTGTGAAATTGACACATTTCCATCAATTATTCCACTTTAATGAATCTTTATATTTTGCTACAAATCTGCTCAAACAGTAGGCTGGCTCCAGTAATCCATTCCTCAGAGAGACTATAACCTGTTTTCATGTTGACATTGTTTTCAGAGATTCTGTAAAAGAGAGATTCTTTTTTAAATGAGAGAAACTGAGAGACACTCAGAAAGCAAGTAGGGTCTGAGAAGAACTTACACAGGGAACTCAAGAGACCATGTGCTGATTTCGTGCTTTTTCAGGTGAGCAACATTACACATAGTTTTCACAGCTCTTTATCTAAAGTACAGAAAACCCTGTTAAGACCCATTATTGAGCATGAAACAACTTTGATTGCTGCCTACAGAAAGAGAGAAATTATTACTCATGGTTCTTTATTTTGTTGATTCATTTATAATACATGGATAATGTATATCTATGGATAATTTGTATAGAAAAAAGTTTTGAGAAACTAAGAGTTTTCTGATTTTTCTATAGCTGTCTCCATGTAGTGTGGTTTTTGCAATGTGGTGCCAAGCAGTCTCAAAAATGCTCAAAGATGAATACATATATATTTACTTTTGGTTGAATGTAATTTATTTATTATCACACCAATTTTAGGACCAACCCATGTTTTCATAAGTAAACAAAACTCTCTAGGTTCACACATGTGTTTCTTGTGTACATCTGGAAACCTTTCTATCTGTAGTGGAAATTAAAAGTACTTTTGACAGTTCAAAAGTAGTCAAAATGAGAAAAAGACCCCAGCAGATCATATGATGGTGTTAACATCACTAAAGTTATTGCTTTGAATTACACTACTTTTCTATTAGGTAAAATAAAAGTCATAAAAAGCCCTTGAGGTTTTGCTTTGCTTTGTTGTTGTTGATACAATATCTGCAGCAGCAAATATCCAATTAACAGAAAGCAATAGAAAAGAGAGAAAAGATTACTACTACATACTCATGTTCTTCAGTGACACCATTCTGGTCACTTCCTAAATCAGGGAAGAGAGATATAAAGAATTCATATTACAGTTTTTTTATATTGCACAATTACATTGCTAGCATTCATATATTTTGCTCTGAAACCACACAGAAAGGCTCTGATGTTTGTGATGTTCACTTGACAGGTAGTGTGCCTCCACATCTTCTCCATCCAGCAGTAGTTTGCATAGCTGTGGAACTTCTTGGTGCTGCAAGCAATAAATTGTCACAGACAAAGGAGATGGGTAGTGTCAAATACAACAGGCTTTGTGTTTCATGGAGATGAAGTTCTGGAGCCTGCTTGGTACTTCTCTTAAAAGTCACTTTTGGCATCCCTTGAATGGGCTCACCTCATCTCACTGCTCACCCATCTCCTGATTCCACTCCCTGTAGTTGTCAGCTTTGCTCAGAGTTAGTCCTAGATTGAGTGGGAATGGATTTTTGTTTTGCAGGCCCTCTTCTCTTTCCTAAGGAACTCTCTGATCACAGTGTGATGTACCAATGAAAGGAGAAGGGAGGTGAGAGATCAGTCTTGTCTGCCACAGGTTGCTATTCAAAAAGCTGTTTTCTTGAGTGTTTTCACCTAAAAAGATAATACAATTTCTGGAATTTCTTCCATCCTTCCAGCCACTGCACAAAAGGAGGAATTTTGTAATAAATGTAAAAATGGTGAAAGACCTCTCATAGCTTTTCTCTTCCATAAATGCATCTCAGAGAAAGAAATTAAAAACAATTATTTTGTTTCACAGTAAGAGCTCAGATTCTATCACATCTTTTGAAGTGAAGTCTGTAGTTTGCTGATGAAGCATGATCCATTTTAGAAGAATGCAGGTCTGTTGGATAGTACAAGTTATTATTGGAAGGGTTGCATACTCTCCCAAATTCAGAAATCTCTTGGCCTGTTTTCTATATAATTAACATAAGTTTATATCAATCCTTGTTTGTCTGAACTTTATTGAGTAATAATAGATTGCTGCATTTTCCATTTACCTTGAAAGTACTCTAATCAGAAATTCACTGGAACACAACCTGCATCAACTTTGTTTAAAATTACATATTTAGAAAACAAAGGTTACTACAAAGATAATTTTATTCACACTTAAATTGGTGAAGCAAATGCTTATCCCAGGCATGTTCTTTCCAAATATAAAAGCACAAATCAATTTTTTTAAAAAATACATGAAAATTCCTCAACAAATAATATCTACATTGGAAAATTAATCTGCAGATCACATTTAAGCAATCCAGTTTCCTTAATTCTTTTCTTTTAAATAATTGAAATCAGCAGTTTCTTCTGCCCTTGGAACTAACAAATAGCTGGTTTATATACGGCTTTTTCTTCTGTCAAAAGAAATGCATGTATGCACTGAAAATAAGAAACAGGGATTTTTATGCAAAAAGATAATTAATAAAAGGAATGACATTTGTATAAAAATGGTGTTTAGCTTGGTGCATCCTCAGTCAACTTCTCAATATCTTTCATCCAACATTATAAAACCACTTATGTTCAATACCGATAAATGTGCTCCTTGTAAAGCTATAGCTGAAATAATGTTTCAAAGCTGCACTTGGCAAAACAATAATAAATGCATTTTGATAAAATCTCAATTCTATTTTTTGAGGATTTATTTCTAAACTGTTGGTGCAGTCTCCACCTTATAAAATAAAATTAAATGTGGTCTGGCAGGATCATCATCTGAACAGCAGATTGAAGGGTGTTTGAAGGATCGCTGCTGTGTCTGAAAGACTCTGATCAGGACCTTGTTTGTCAGACTGCATGTTTGTCAACACTGACATATCAAAGAGGTCAGGTCAACAGCACTTCAGTATAAAGTGAGCAGGACAGGGTCAAATGGAAGCACTGAGCCCTGTACCAAGATCAGATGGGAAAATGTGAAGTAAATTTAAAAGGAGGCAATTGTTCCTCTCTCTTCACTGAATGCAGGTGGATGTTTGTTGACCTGGAAGTTGCTTTTCTAGATTAAGAAAATAAAGTAACTCTCAGCAGTATTAAAACGGGAAAACATTTGGAGCAGAAGCAGAACCTTTCAAAGTTTCAAAATCCTCTTTAGATCCTAAAACCTCATAAGAGAATGTGGAAATTGAGTGAGATTGGAAGGAACAGGAGCAGAGGCCAAAATCACACTTCCTTCAAGCACAAAATATACCCATTCTGGAGAGTGTCCCCAAACACACTCATGAGCAAGTCTAGGATGTCACATCCATGCCTCATTCAGGCATTAGCACTGCTGACTCTTCACCTCACTGTCTTTAAGTGTCTATTCAAAATCTGTCCTCCTTTTAGGCTGCAATTACACACACCAATCAGAGATGGTGCCTTTGATCAATTATCATCTGCTTTTACAGATGCAGGCAACATGATTTACCAAAGGCTGCAGAGCAAATCAGAAGCAGAGTCAGAAACAAAATCTGGATCTAGATTTAAAATAGATGGGCTACCAGTAGACCAGCCGAGGAATAAACTTTGCATATTTATGCCATTTCAGCCAAACACAGAAAACAGTATTTGATTTTCCAGCTGGAGAAATGTAATTACAACAATATGTTATTGATTTGCATGGTGCATTTTGATGTTGATACTAAACACTTTAGTGGAGAATGGATAATATGTCTGGGTAGATGGACAGCTGCCATAAACCAAAAGGATGTGATGACATTTCTGCAAGAAAAACATCCCAGTGGATCAGAACTGTTGTTCAGCAGTTTAAGTAGAAAGTCAAATGTTAGGACACTGAACTTGAAAGCCCCCACCTAGTACACTGTCACTCTGCCATCTGTCAGAGAGAGTTGGGAGAGTTGGACCAAAACAAAACATCTACAGCTAATCTCTCCTGAAGGTTTTAAAAATTATTCCAGCAGTTATTCAGCTACAATCCAAGGATAGATCTTCACTACCACCAAATTAAGTCATTTTACCAGTGAGATCGAGATGGTTTTAGTTGGCTTCACTGAAAAAGGACTCCTTAGAGCACTATAATCTGCTCTGGCTCTCTGAGTGAAAAACAAAGTGAATGAAAGCCAGAGAAAGAATTTTTATTTTAAAAAAACAGACATATGCCTGCTGGGGACTGACACACTTTTTATCACCATTAAGAGAGCTGTCCTCAGATCAGCACTGCTTGGTCAGGAAAAGAAATCTGACAATGTGTAGCTTACATCTGTTTATATTTAGCATCTCTTAGCAGAAAGTTGACAAGGTCTGCCCAAGAGGTTTATGATCTCGTGCTTACCACCCCCACCATTTTTTTCCTTCTCTCTCTCTCCATAAGGAACATTCTTTCTCTTTTGCAATATAAAATGGCAGCCTTGGGGCTTGACTGCTTTTTTCCCTTCTCCTTAGCTTTTTCTGTTAAGGTCAACATTGCTTCAGAGTCCACCTATCACTTCTAATCCAGTTGTTTCCAGTATTCATTATATCAATTCCTAGCACAGAAAATATCACCTTCCTTGACTCTATCTGTGAGTTCTACTGCTCATCATGAAGAAATTCAGAGCTGTTGAATGATGATATGTTAGAGTGAATAAAAAAGTGCTGCAACAACAAAATAATAAAAAAGGGGGAGAAAAAGGAGTGGAGAAGAAGGTTTCTGAAGAATGTGGGAAAGATAAATAGGACTGATACTTTGTTTCATTGTCAGTAGCACTCTGGGGTTATTTGAAGCACTTATTTATGCACTGTAAGCAGAACAATACTGAAGAAGAAATGATTAAATACCAGCTCTCTGAGCAATAGACATCTCATTGTGGCAGGCCTAGACTCACCACTGGGTGGTTTTGATAAAGGCAATATGAGTTGATAACTGATACAGTTTGCCAGGGAGTCATCTGGGGATGCTGACAGCTACTATGCTTTAATAAAATCATTAGAATGTAAATGTTTTTATTGCAAAATAAAGAGCCTCCAGCAAAGTTGACACTATCGCTGCTCCCTCCACTGAATGAAAGCACCGATTAGCATTCAAATGATATAATGATAGTCTGGTTATCTTTATTAAAATTTTTCAAATCGAGTCTTCATTTTGCATGATTGAGTTTTAAACAAATGCAATATTCAGTAGGCTGGTGAGCCAGTCTGAACACTCTTGAAATAATTAAAGTGTGCCTTTTATTTTTTTAAACATGTGTTTCATAAGCAATGAATTGGATTTGCTATTTTAATATGACAATATCTAGTTAGCTTTGCATAAAATAGGGATGTTATAGCATAATTATTGAAAGAGTACAACTTTTAAACATATGTTTCATAAAGCTGAATTCAATTTTCTGAAATGTGACAATGCCAGTCAGCTACTGAAATAATATCAAAGGATGACTTGATTGTTTAGGTTAATTTCTTGGACAATCTTTGCTATATCATAATTGATGGTAAATTATATGCTTTGTGGTATTTCTTTTCAAAGGAAACACAGAACCCATTTCCCACAATGCTCATCAATTCACAGTTCAGACTTTACAACTGCAAGAAAATGAAGGAAATTCTAAGCAAGTAGTTCAGACCCTGATTTTCTGCAAGCATGATTTAATGTACACTAATAGAGGTTTTGAAGTATCCAAGAAGAGCCTCAGGAAAACTGAAGCATAAATTAACGATCTAAGTCCATTAAACTGTATTCTACGTAGGATCAATCAATCATTAATAAATATTTAGAAATCCTATAGGACATGATCTCTTTTTCATGACTTCTTTCAGTCTTGTCAACTTAGGCTAACATTTCTCCTGGATTAACCAACTCTATAAAACATACTGTACTACAGATACCAATAAATACACAGTCCTGTAAACAAAAAATGTTTTAGCTGGTTCTTGGTTATAGAAAATCAAGAGAATCAATGATTACATAAATGTTCTTTAAAAAAAATGTGCCTGAAATAGCTGTAGTATTGATTGAGACAGCTTCAGAGCTGAATTCTAAAAAAAAATAATTTCTGAATAGCTGACAAACTCTTGTATCCATTGTTTGAGAAAGAAATGGATAGTGCATAGGAGCAGTCTTAGCTCTTACCTAGTAATTTATTACAATGACTTTCTGAAGTTGTCCTGGATGTTTCAGAAGATTCTAAGGAATCAGACATTTTACTATTTCCATTTCACTGAAGGTGTGCCAGGGACTATCATCAAAAGAAGGCATATAAATACCCCTCTGGTAATAAAGCAAACGTGAGAAAACAGGAATGTTAAAAACATATCCTTTTAACTCTTGTGTATTAGGAAGTACTGGCACACAAAGGTGTGTTATAGAAAGACAGCAAATAATTGAGAGGGTTTGGTGCAGGGTTTTGGGCTTTTTAATATATGTGTAGGAGAAAGGAACTTACCTAAAAAATTAGATTTTGACACCCCTGTCAACATAGTATTATTACACCAATTTGATTAAATGGGACTAGCATGCCTTTAGCAGCAGCAACTAAGAGAGGACTACTGAGAGCTGCAGTAGCTGCTGTTGAGGAAAATCCGTTCCTTTTTGTACCCAAAAGATGTTGTTACTATCTAAATGACACAGGAAAGCGTTCAGGCCACAGCATTCCTTTCCCTCTTCATCAGATTTCAGAACAGCCTGTAGAGCAGCCTGCAGCATCCTAAGAGCCCTGTGCCTGAGGACTAATCCCTCGCAGAGAGAGAAAACATCTCTCCTGTCTACTGCCAATGCAGTCAGTCTGGTCCAAATGAGGGATATTGCAACAGTCTGTGGAACTAAGCTTCAACAAATGCTTTAGAGTTATTATTTAGAATTTTATGAGATTACTGATCTGGAAGAAGGCAATCTTTCCAGTTTATAAATAAGTTGTCTTTTAATGACAACTTGCAAAAGTGAGATCAGGACAGTAGTAAATCTATGTAAAAGCCATTTCAATATAGATTTTGTTGAATGACCAAGGGAAGTCTTCCCGCTATCACCCACAAAATATAGGTATATGGAAATCCTCTAGTGGGGTTACATACAGTAACCACACAATCACTTTTGTTGGAGCTGGGCATATAACATTTCTTTTCACTTCTTTCAAAATTTTTCTAAAATAAACCAGATTTCTTTTTCAGGCAGAAATTTTCTCTTCACAGAGAATTTCAACTGCAAGCCTGATATTTACACATGCCATTGCTTTGGGACAGGTATAAACATCTAATTTGGTTGTCACATGAAGATTCATAAAACAGATCTAATCAGTGTGTCTGGTTATAATCAAAGTCTGAGGGAAGAAAAATAAAAAGGTGGCATTTCACTTTTTGTTATCTGGCCCAGGTATTGCATTATTGATTCAGGGAGGAAATGTGCTGAGCAAGTGGCCCTGGATGGAACTAAAAGAAACCCTTGGGACCATTTATGAGATAGAATGTGAGCTCAGTTAAAGAGCTATAGCACATGCTGTTCTTCTTATTGACAGGGAAGGAGTTTGCTTTTTTTTCAGTACAATCAACACAGTAACACATACTTTAGAGACTTAGGAAAGACTACAATCCCTCCATGTAAAAGCTGGACAGACATGACTGAAGTCCAAAGTAAATGAAGAACAGAAAGATAGATACGGATTTGGGTGGACATAGGCCTATACTAGGTAGAACATAAAAAGACCCAAAAAATCTGGAAGGAAGAAACAGTGGATATGTCAATTGAGGAATAACTGAGTAAGAAAATCTTTGAGAAATGTGGGCAGTGCCCTTTTAAGTGAACACTGAGGCTTTTTTAGATTGTGCTTATTTGATTTCAAAGATAGAGTGGCTGAATAATTGCTGCCTTTTGAATGTAGGGGAGTTTTTGTAGGCATGCAGGCCTGAGCAGAAGAAAATGAAGAAGGTTAAATTGGTAAGACGAAAAGAGAAAGGAAAAGAATGATAAAAAAGAAAGAACAGAGAGATAGAAAACCTGGAGAGAGGATTTCCAGGGAGAAGAATAAGTAGAGAAAGATGGAGAGTAAGAATATTGTACCGTGTAAAAACCCATGAAATTGCAAGAATAATATAGAAATATGGGAATCTTTTAAAGTAGATAAAAAGAGAAAATTAAAATTCAGTTATAGCCTTAGAAAGGGATCGATCCATTGCAACATTTCATAGTATTATCAGTAGCACTATGACATAACTTGCATCCTGAATTTTCAGTCTTTTTTAATAGATGGCATCAACCTCATGGGGGACAACACATAAACTGTGTATGTTTTTCAGATGCTAACACATGCTGGACAAAGTTCAGCAGCTGCTCTCACAAGTGCCTGTTGAAAAAGTGACTGAACTGCTGGCATAGCGATCCAAGTGTCTTGAAAACAACTGCCGTATAGTCCATCCTCTGCCTCCTCCCCATACTCTTGCTTCTGGCTCACAGAAGGCTGTCAGACACACGAAATTCTCTGGGCTTTAACTAACAGAATAAAATATCTAATATAAATTACCTTTGACTGCTGAAAGTCTTTATTTACAGCTGCTCAGAGCTGCATCTGGAGAGTTTAGGTGGAGACTACAAGTGCCAGATGGTGGCCAGACTTACCCAATTAGCAATCTCTCTCATCCTGTGCCTGCGTCTGCAGAGTGACTCCTCACATCACAGTTGCCTGACTCAAGCCAGTACCTCTATGGTCTAAAATAGTAAATACTAAAATAGTAACAATGTTGTCAGGTGAGCCAACACAGAGCTCTGTAGCTCTTTGCTATGTTTTTCTGGCTATTGAAATTAACGATGTAGCTCTTGAACAGCTCAACTTGTTGACAGGTAAGGCCCAATCCTGGATTGCTTTTTAAGGCAGTGATACGTTTAAAAGAGTAATGAGTTCTGTCCCGAGTGGACAAAAGTGACAAATCAGGGAGAATGGGATAAAAGAAGGTTGACTTTCTCAAGTATAGGTATTTATGTTCAGAAAAAAAAAAAACAACAAAGAAGCTTATCAAAGCATATTCAAATCCAAAAAGATCATCTGCTGAAATCTATGTGGCATATGAAATGATTGAAAAATTTTCATTTGTAGTTGTAATTGTGCTAAAGCACATCATCTAGACAGATCTGTGATTAGACTGTTACATATAGTTGGAAAAGCAAATAAAAGTCACAGGCTTTTCTGGTGCACAGTTTAGGAAAGGCAGAGCTATGCAGACAGATTAAATCGCAGATTCTCATAGGATTTTGGAAAAAATTCCCTGTCCTACTTGAAGAAATGATTAGTCTCATCCAAAAAGTCTAATTAAAATAGTTATGTTACTCTGGTTATGCTTCTCCAGGTGATTAGGAAGACAGGAACTTGTATTACAGCATGAAGGTGGAAAGAGGTTGATGTTTGCATTTTGTTAGATAGAGTTTCTTTTGCTCTTCTGACCTGCCCTTGGCACAGAACAGGGACTGGGGGAATGTTGGCTTTAAGCCACTCAACACCCGGAGACTCTGAGATCATTTGAGAATCATTAAAGCCTCCTCTGCATCACAATGCCAACTCCTCTCAAGAAGGAGAAGGAGAACAGGAATGGGAAGTGTTTTGATGAATATATATAACCTGGGAAAGGCAAAGCGCAGAACTTTATTACATGTACTGCAAATCTCACAAGAGATATCCAACATGTTATAGGACTCAGGTTTCCAACTGTTTCGTGCTGCAAGAGTAATTAAAATTGACTACTGATGAGGATTGGAAGTATTTGCCCTCCTCTGAAAAGCCTGCCACAATACCAGCCCTTTATTATGCTCATATGAAAACCATATTCCTTCCTCCACACCACCTTTAGGGCTGCTTCGGTTACAGCTTTATGGACTCAGGGCCCATAACTTTGCTTTGACCCTGAAAGACAAATAAATGCAGAATAAATCAATGTGAAACTCAGAGAATGCCGGCATGTTCCATCACACCTCTTTGGAAAACTCACCAAATTTCAGCAGGTTTAGCATGCCAGTATACAGCTGTAACAAAATTATGTTCAGGAACAAAATTATAACTAATTACACTTTGGTTTCTGATTGTTTTATATGGATAGTATTTTAAGGATATAATGAGTAAATTTAAAAGGGTCATCAAATGAAACAGTACAATTTACATGAGCAGAAAGGCTGAATGGATGTTTCATTCACTCTTTAGTTTTATTCTGCTTCTAGCTGCTTTCCATAGTTTTCCTGAGCACTGGGTATTGCCTACTTTTTTCTGTTCTTCTCTTGTTATTTTTAGACATTAGATGTACTATTTTTCTTCCTTTGTGTGTAGAAGTAGTTTTGTAGCAGCTACTGTTTTTTTCTTTTTTAACATAAATTTGTAGAAATTGTGACCCAGAGAGACAAAATTAGAACTCAAAGAATCTGTTCAGAAAACATAAGCACCATAGAACTTGGTCTGAACCTGATTCAAATTAAAAAAAAAAAAAAAAAAAAAAAAAAGGGTAGGTTTGAAAACACTTCTTAGTCAAAATTTTAACCTCTGTAAAAATTTGGCTATAGCTTAATATGAAAGTTTTTGCTAGGAGAAAACAGATTATTCACTGGCACCATATTATTGATAGGTGATATAAGCAGGGAGCTTATATCCAGGGAAGAAGTGGGAACTAGATACCATTCTGAGGTCTGCTGATTTTCCTGATTCTATTCTGTTTTGATACATAGCTTTTTTGCTGCAGCCCAATTTTGCTACATGGTATTGTGTTGATCTGCATGCTGTGTGTAGCCACTTGCCCAAATTGTTCCCTGACTCTTGTTTCTTCTTGCAGCCCATTTCCCTGGCCTGTGGGTAAGAGAATTACAACTTACTCCAATGCCCTGCAACCTGAGATTTAAGTATTATGGCTGCTGACATAAAAGGGGATCTCATTCTCTTTTATTCCTCCCAGCATATGACCTCAATCTCTATCCTTTAGATAGCTGATTATCCAGACCCTCTGACTCTTTTAATCCCTTCTCCCTCATTTCACTGAGACTGCTTATGGAGTAAACCAGGATTTTCTTTAAGTGAGGTGGAATTATCTAGTTTTCTCAAATCACCAATGTATATTTAGCTAGACATTGGGCTGATGAAAACATAATTGTAATAAGCTGTGCTAAGGGTTCTGAATCTAGAGGTTTGTTTATACAATTTGCATTATAAATAAAAACTTGGGCTTTTTTCTTTTTTTAATGAGATATATTTGAGGTTACTCATACACAGCCCTAAAAAGACATACAAAAAATTAGCAAGGGATTTATTTTGAGTAACTAGATCAAGGGTAGAATTTGTTCTTCACAAGGGAAAGAAATAACACAACTTGCAGGAAATTGATCAATGCCTCCAGACCCATATTGTGGATTTTTCTTCTTTCATCTTTACACACTGAAATAAAGGGACCTATCTGTTTCAACTGGGGTTTTATAGGTATGTTTTACCTGCACTGACTGAGTTATCTGTCTCCTTGCTGGCAAGGAGGTGGATAATCCCCCGTCTGAAAGTGTTGCGTTTATATAATGAGCTTTTTTTGGGCAAACATCAGAAGTGACCACAGTCTCAAAACACAAGGAAGAACACAAATTGGAAGAAAAACACAGCATAATAGACCTTCTCATATTGTGCTCAAGGGGACTCCAGGGACCAGCCAATCCATACAAGAAGAATAGTGTGAGCTAGATGGGACCCAGTATGATTAATCACCTGAGCAATGCAGATTTAGCGCATTAGGTGAAAAGATAAATGTGTAAAACGCTGTGTCAGAACCCATGGAGTGGCCCACACGGTAATTCAGGGTCAGTAATTGAACTTCACTCTAATTATCCTGGGGAGATAATATTAACTTATAGTTGAGTGTGAAAGAGAGAGTCCATAATTCATCACTCGATGGGGCTGCTCATTGCATTGTGTTATTGAAATATGATGGCTCCATTTTTATCCTGTCATAATGACAACTGATGTGCTTATTTTCTTTCTCTGTGCCTCCAGGGGATGATGAAATAGTAAGCAAACATTCTTTCTGGTGAAAGAACAGCACTTTATCACACTGGCTTCAGCTCTAAAAAAGCACTTGCAATCTCAGAAACAATTTCTAGAATGAAGGCCAGGCATTTTCTCTTGCATTCTGGTTGTAGTCAGCTAGCCTGAAGAAAAGCCATTGCCTTTTTCTTTTTATGAGATATAATTTTTCCTTCCTCTGTTATCAGTTTCAGTTTCTTAATTTATTTTAGAAGTTTCCTTTCCTTCTCTAATTTTTCCAGGATAGATTTGTCTTTCATTCTGTTCCTTTCAAAAATATGATTTTCATCAGCAAAGATTTTAATATCAGCCCCTAATTCAGTTTGACGTTATTCAGCATCTTAAAAGTATTCAAATTTTTTCTGTCAGGAACTTCCTATCTTTTGCAAACTTTTTCTCCAAGTAAAGCAGATTCATAGAATCATATAATGGTTGTGTTGGAAGGGACATTAAAGATCATCTAGTTCCAACCACCTTGCCATGAACAGGGACATCTTCCACCAGACCAAGCCGCTCAAAGCTCCATCCAACGTGGTCTTGAACACTTCTGATAATGGGGCATCCACAACTTCTCCAGGCAACCTGTGCCTGTCTCACCACTCCCACAATGAGTGGGATATCCTAATATCCAATCTAAACTTACTCTCATTTTATAGCCATGCCTCTTTGTCCTTTGCAACATGTCCTTGCAAAAAGTCCCTCTCCAGCTACCTCATAGTCCCCCTTTAGGTACTGGAAAGTCTCCATGGAGTCTTTTCTTCTCCATGCTGAACAACACCAATTTTCTCTGTCTGTCTTCATAGGAGAGGTTCACCTTTGGTCATCTTTGTGGCCTCATTTGGGCTCACTCCAGCATGTCCATGCTCTTCTTGTGTTGAGAGCCCCAGAGATGGATGCTGCACTCCAGATGGGGTCTCACCAGAGCAGAGTAGAAGGGGAGAATTCCCTCCCTTAACCTTCTGGCAGCACTTCTTTTGATACAGCCCAGGACATGTTTGGCTTTCTGGGCTGCAAGCACACATTGCTTGCTCATGTCAAGCTTCTCATGAACCAAGGCCCCAAGTCATTCTCTTCAGGATTGCTTTCAACCCATTCCACACCCAGCTTGCCTTTGGGATTGCCCTGACCTAGGTGCAGAAATTTGCACTTAGATTTGTGGAACTTCATGAGGTTCACATGGATCCAACTCTCCAACTCTCTCTCAAGATCCCTCTGGATTGCATCTCTTCCATGTCAATTGAACCACACAGTTTGGTTGTTATGAATTTGGTTCAATTGGTTTTGGGAAAAATAGGGTGTTGTTTGCTGTAAGGGGGGAGGGGGTCCAGGATTTGGTGGAGGCAATGGACAGACGAGGCAAAGGGTGATTGGACCAAGACACCAACAAATCATTTGACGCCCTGAAGAAATGATTGGCCCAGAATAAACATTGCTAAATGCCAATCGGAGCGCTGAGATTCCACCAATCAATGTGCAGATCCAAATCCCACCAATCTTGGACCTAAGGGGTGTCATAAAAAGGGGAGTTTTCAGTTGGACAGGGTTCTTTCCATTCTGTGAGTGGTGGGATCAGTTTGCGGGAGGGAGAACCCAGTGTGTTCGTGACACATTGATATCTTTGAGCTGTTGTGAGGGGGTTGAAGCTTATCTTGGACCCTCCATTCCTTACAGCTTATTTTTAAATAAATGAGAGCCTTTTTAATTTTTCTTTGAAATCTGGCTTCATTCATTCATAACATGGTGACAATGGCAAACTTACTGAGGGTGCACTGAATCCCGCTGTCCATGTCACCATCAAAGATGTCAAACAGCACCAGTCCTAATATCAACCCTGAGGAAATTACTTGACATTGGTCTGTCCTTGGGCATCCAACCGCTGACCAAATATCTTTGAGTGCAACCACCCAGCCTTTTCCTTATCCACTGAGTGATCCATTTGTCAAATCCATGTCTGTCTGATTTAACGACGACGATATCGTGAAGGGACAGGGTCAAGTGCTTTCCACAAGTCCAGACAGACGATGTCAGTTGCTCTTCACTTGTTCACCAACTCTGTAACCCTGACATAGAAAGCCACCAAATTTTTGAGGCACAATTTGCTCTTAGTGAAGTCATGCTCGCTTTCAAAACCTCTTTATCTTCCGTGTACCTAAGGATACTTCCCAGGAGCACCTGCTCCATGAGCTTGCTGAGCACAGAGGTGTGACTGACTGGCCTGTAGTTCCTCAGGTCTTGGTTTTTTTTTTTTTTTTTTTTTTTTTTTTTTTTTTTTTTTTTTTTTTTTTTTTTTTTTAATGGAAGCTATTTTCTCTCCTTTTTCCAGTCAGTAGGAGCCTCACTGGATTGCCACAGTGTCTCAAATACGATGGATACTGGCCTAGCCACTTCATCTCCACACTCCCTCAGAACCCATGGATGCATCTTTTCATTTGTAGAGAATAGATGCCTCATCACTGAAAGTGTTCAAGACCAAACTGGATGGGGGTCCAGTGAAGACCATGGCAGGGGGTTGGAACAAGATGATCTTTCAGCTTATTTCCAACCCAAGCCATTCGATGATGCTAGAAGTTGTGCATCTTCAGGTTCCTTTATGGTCTCAAGCCTGATATTTTCCTGCAGTTAGTGTTTTTCATTCTACCAATCTCTTCCTTTGCCTTCTGTAACTTGGGCAGTGTGGCTCAAGCACTGCCTTTTATAGAATGATTTAATTTTTAGATGCACATGGTTTTTGTGCAATATTCATAAATAAATATATTATACTTGACTATGCAAATGTGACTCTCAAGACTTTTGAGGTATTTCTTTCTTTTTTTAAACAGAAAACTATCTTGTACATAAACTGTACCTTTTTCAATTCTCTTATATTTTAGCATCAAATTATTTTGAAAAAAAATGTCTTTGGACAATGTTTTCTGATACATAATATTTTATGGTGTGTTTAGAATTCTTTATGGGTGTGCAAAATTTAAACCTCCGTGAGGATGGAAAAAGCTACAAGAATATGTAAAAGAACAACTTAGTTCCCTCAGTGTACATTTTCTATTGTTGGACTATCTGAATTCAGATCAAATCCTTTAAAGAAAAAGTTTACTAAAGTTTACTGAGTTTACTAAAGCTTTCCTAGTAATTCGTATTCGTTTACACATCCAGATATAGGGGAACCTTTCTGGAAGCATGAAATAATTTTGTGTAGCCTTATGTTATATAAAAATTGTTAGAGTATTGAGTTAATTAAGCCACTGATCTTTAATACTATCTATGTTCATAAGCTTAGATTCCTGCTGTCTTTCAGAATAAGTGGGTTTCTGTGTGTATCATCCATCTATGGTATTTTAGAAGTTCCACAGTCAACATAAAAAAGTGAAAATAGAAAGTAAGCAATGTTTTACATTAGTCGCACAACTGAATGTGGTTTATCTTTTTAAATAAATGGCTACATTAATATTTACAGACTTTTGTATGCAAGTAATTTCAAGAAATCCATTTGCTCTTTAATAAAACTTATCCTAATGACTGAAGGTTTGATTTATGGGCAGATTGTTGTCACCTTGACTGCCTGATCTGTTTCATTTACTGCAAGAGTTCCAAGACAGGTCATGATACTTACATTAGGTCAGGATAATAATGTCACCAGGATCACAGTCCCTGACAATAGCCTATTTGTCTCATTTAAACAATGAACACTATCGGTGAAAATTGCAGACTGAAACCATAACGCACAATGGACAGCAACATGCAACTGTGTAGGATACAAAGAACCAATATTGACACAAAACATGATCTAGTTGTTCTAATTTGCTAGCCATCTATTTTGTTTTTCAAAACAGTCTCCAGCAGTACACAGATGATAATGAAATAAAATATTTTTGGTATGCTAATTCACAAATTAAAGCATTCATTCTAATAAGTATGGGGGTCAATGTGGTGCCACCTTTCTCATCGTGTAGTAAATATCATGGCAAACACAGGATATTCTCTTCAGATATAGCAGAAATAATGTATTAGGGTTGTTTTTTGATTGACAGAAAGCAGAAAACCAAGTCTTCTCAAGCCCTTAACAAGTACTTCCTGATCTACTTCAGGTATTCAGATCCAAGATATTTCAAATCACTGTAAAATTCAAAAGTGTATAAGCACAACCAGATACCCTTTTGTACAATGTAAGGACCGGAATAAAATATTACTGTGCCAAAACTCGTATTGGACAAAGAACTCAAAGGACACCCACCTGTTCAGTGTCGAATTCGTGAAATTCAGTACTCAAAGTAGAAGCCTATTTTCTATCCACAAGAAATGGTACAAAGTAAGCACCTAAGACTGCAGATGTAAAGGTTGCATGGGGACTAGGCAGGTGGTAAAAACAGATAATAAAAAGCAGAGACTTAATGTACCCCCTGTGCTGAGGTCAAAATTCCTGCTTGCAACACCTGCCTTGTGTACACCCATGGGTAGATGGCTCTGCACCCACCTGCTGCTGTGAGCCTGGGGCTCCTGCAGCAGGGTTTGGTGCTGCAGCCCTTTCACAGAGCACCCTTAGCTGATGCATTCAACCTAAGAGCACCTGTGCTCCCCCATGCTATGCATACACCTCGTGCTCTATAACCAGAAATGCCTGTGGTGAGACCTTCCTTCCTACACATGGTCACCTCCCTGTCTTCTCCACAGCGTGCTATGTGTGTCTCACAGACGCCACATATTAAAGTGATCTGGAAACAATGATGAGAGGAATGCTTCACGCTGCCCAGAGTTCGGTAATTACACATGGTCCTGAGCTGCATGCCTCCAGAAGCTGGGATTTATGACTCAACGGCTCTGCTTGACACAGGCATGTCAATTTTTCCTTGTGTGCAGAAAACTGTATTTGTATTTTCTTGCTGAACATAGGTGGATGAGCAGCTGGTGATAGTTTGAGAGGGCTGAAACTCCAAATCCTCAGAATAGAGAGTTTTAACCTATCAAGGTTAAGGAATGAAATTTTCCAAAGCAGAATTGAGGTGAAAGCAGGAAAATTTACTAAGTACTCTAAACAGCCCATCTAAGCTGGGCCACATTGCACCAAGAACACAGAAAGAATGGTACTGGAAATAATTTGTCAGATTATGCATATAATAGGAAACATTATAATATTTTCAATTAACTACTTGAACTGTTGAGGACCAAGCATGGTGCCTAAAACATATGCAAGTCTTCTGAAAATTAATGTGTAAAGTATCCAAATATTATAAGATTGTCATTCTTATTGCCAAAGTGACATTGCCTGTTAAAGCAGCTAGTATTTTAGTGTTGCATTGTGTAAGTAAAATTATCTATCCTGAGATTTTGAATGAGAGTTAATACTACCACATAAAATGAAACATAACAAAAGAGTTCTAATATCAACTTCAAATTAATACATTTGTCTGCAAATTTTCTCCAGAGATGTATTCCTTCTTAGTGCAAAAGAAGGCCTCCTCAAACTAAAAATAAGCAACAAAGAAATCACACATTTACTAGCCAGGTAAAAAGTGTTATCCTCATTCCTACCTCACTCACTGAATTTGCACTATAGAGAGTGAAAGATAGAGTTCTTGTTAAATGTACTTTCCTCAAAATAGTTTGTTTAATTAGAGCTTGTTTTGATTTAGTACTTTCTAGTGGGATGATTTCTGTCTTCCAGAGTTCTCTAATGGCAGACAAAGGAGGAGAGAAATGGAATCTAAGAAATAGTCTTGGTTTTGTTCCAAGGAGCATTGTTTTATTATAGTCCTGTCTTGGGATAGCATGTGACAGTTTGGTCCAATGTGGTCCAAAACATAAATTTTGAAGCCTTAGATAGATCTGTGAAATAGAAGTCTCTGAAAGGACAACTCCAAACAATCATGAAAAGGTATGTGGGGACCCTTCCATCCACCTTAAATCTGTGTAACTCAAGGTGACACATCCATAACATGCTACTTCTCATTTTCCTTGCTTTCTTTTTAAATAAAAGGGTAATTTTCACAGCATTTATTGAAATAGTGGATATTTCAAACCCACATTTCATTTTTAACCAGCTATAAGGAGTTCCTATAGATAATAAGTCAGTAATTCCTTCAGAAATCAATGGAAATGCTCAGAGCTATTATTAACTTGACAGCATATTGCAAGATTAGTAGAACAATTTCACTATGTTTATAACTACCTCATGCTGGCATTTGATTCCCATTTGTCTTTAAAATGAAAACAAAGAAAAGTAGTTGCACAATCGCTCTCAATCTCTGTCTCTCAAGAACCAATCATTCTATCAACTACACTATTATTTTCCTCAAAGCAATGAAAAAGTTTCTGTTAAGGAAATTTAAAAGTTCAAATGGATTTTCAGCAAATATCATTAAAAAATGTATGTGAAAAAAAGAGTCATTCATTTAGCACCATACACAAAAAAAAAAAAAAAAAAAAAAAAAAAAAAAAATTTTTTTTAAAAACCACAAAAAAAAAAAAAAAAAAAAAAAAAAAAAAAAAAAAAAGTTGATTATCAATATATGGCTACATCATAATCTACTTTTAATGGCTAGGGAAAATACTCAGAAAGGTTAAAAAGCACAACAAATTCCTGACCTACAAATAGATATATATATATGTGTATATATATATATATATATATATACACATACACACACACAGAGAGAATTGTAGTTTTTATTCTTTACATGTCTGTGTTGGCTGCTACTTATCTCTTTGATGTCTTTCAAATGGTTAGAGATGGTTCCATTATTTGCTTATGAGCTTTTTTGGTTTTTGTGGTTTTTTTTTGTTTTTTTTTTTTTTTTTACAAGGATTATAACTGATATGTCCCTCTTGTTTTCCTTCCTTTTTTAAAACAAGTTAATAAATCTCGCATTTTTCAGTCTCAAAAATATTAGTTTACTTTTTGTGATTTCATTTGATCATCAGAACCAAATGAGTTGAAAACATCTGTCTTATTTAAATACTCCAATTTCTTCCTCCTTTGTTCTGGATTGACAACTTCTTTTTCTCTTTTTCTCATCAATTTTGCTAACAAATGATGGTTTACAATTTTAATGTCTTATGAAGATCCATAAGCCATTAAAATACTTGACCTTCTAGGCATCATTTGCAACACGTCTCCATCTCCATGAAGAAGCTGACCAATGATATTCTTAGTGACTTTCCTTTTCTTATAAATATACATATTCTGCACTATCAGTGCCATTTCGTGTAAGTTGCACCTCATTTGCTGTCTAGACATTTAGGATTTTGTCCCAATGTGTCTGCTCCATGTTTTTCAACTTATTCTCAGTGAGCTGACATATTCTTTGTTTCCCGCACAGTTTATCCATACACCTGAGATCTATAAAAACTCACAATTCAAGGAAGTTTCCTAACTATCTTTGTTTTAGTTATTTCATATTTGTGCTTGAAGAAAAGGCCACTTATATCACTTTTTTCTTATATTCACCTGCAATACTTATCAACCCTCTCAGTAAATATGTCTTCCTCAGAGCCCAACATTTTTAATATTTTTTCCATGTCATTTTACTTCTTAACTTCTTTACTTCTACCAGATCTTGAATACCATTACTTTCTTTTTATTCACATTAAGATGGCCTTTCACCATTACACTCTTATCCAATATTTCTATGTTGGCTGGAATTAGCTCTAACTTTCTGTAACATTTCTCTAATTCCCCATTCCTTTTGAAAGCAAATTCTGTGCGCTGAATAATTTTTCTATTTTTGTCGCAGAAAACCTTATCCTGAACAACTTCACATTTTAAATTCTAGTAGATATTAACCACATATCTCCGTTGTTTCCTACCCCCTCCTTTCTACTCAGAGATTTTCAACAAGATTCTCTCTTTTTCTTCTACCTTGGCAAGCACACACATCCTTCATCTTCAAAGCAACGCTCCTCCTTTTTTTCACTACCTGCCTTTCTTGTACAAGGTGAATTCCTATCTTGTATTAACATTCCTGTAATAAAAATTATCCTATAATGTATTTACTAAAGCAATTTATTCCCAAACATGACCAACTGGTAAGAGTCACAACACTTTTTTCTTTCCCATATTTCTTCCTTTAAAGTACCTAAAGTAAGGTATTTTGCAGACACCACATTTCCTTTGCACAAACATATGAACAGTTTTTTTAAAGTAAATAATCATTTGCTTGTGAAGTGCCTCTGCAATACCAACTTTCCACTTACCAAAAATATTTCAAAAATGCTGTATCAATACACAGCTACTCAAAAACCCTGTGAAAAATTATTTTAAAACTAAAGTGGACTGGATCACCTGGGTTTAGACTTTTAATAAGCCTTTGTTTCCAGACGTAAAATTAAAAATTCTAGTACATTCTTTGTGCAGACCAACAAGATCAACATGTCATTTATCCAGGCACTAGCCATGTAATTGTCTGTAAAAAAAAGTTATGGAAGAGGATAACAGAAAGTGCAAATAAATGTGTAACTCTAGAGCACCCGTTTCAGTTTTGTTCATTCTTTTTCCTTTAAGTTCAATTAAAGTGCTTCTTTTATCTTTTTGTGTTATTAAAGAACCAAATTAAACTTGGGGTAAGCTATCACAGACCTTCAGGATGAAATAAATTGTGCAACTACAATATACTCTATTTTTCATAGGGTTTATAATATTCGTGACATTTTTAGTAAAGATAGTAACAGACAGAGCTTAAAAACCAAACTTCTGCCGGAAAACCAGAACTGACATGACAAAGAGCTGACATAATATCCAAGATACTGATTTTTATTGTATTTGATGTCTGTTCAGACATGTTTGACATGTCTGTTTTCACACCTCTTCTCCTCTAATAGCAGCTGTGCTCTGATGAGATATAAAGTCTTCAATTTCCAGACTTTCTTTTATTCTTCTCATCAAAGTGGAAAAAATTCTCCCAACATAAAAGTAGCCTTCTCATCCACTGGAACTAGGGCTCCAAATATCAGTTTTGACCAAAACTTCTAACAAAGCAATTAGTGCTAAAGTAAACAGGTATCAATAATGTGTGTGTAAAAGGAATTATCCCAATTCAGCCTTTTATTTACTTTACACTCATGTCTACTCAACCTTCTCTAACCTAGAAAGAAACTCTACAGCTTTGCATGGTGACTAAACTTTTGACTAATAAAATATTTTAAGCTAGGGAAAAATGAAAATTATATAACTGGTATTATGTGCTCATAAAATGTATAACTCAGTGAATGATGGCACAGGTTTAACTGATGCACTGTTCTAAGAATCTGTTGTCAATTAGGGGTGTTAGCATTTGAATAAAATACCCAGTCACGCTGTCAGAACTTCCCAAATTGATTACTCAAACCAATTAAATCTTACTGCCCATTATCCTGCTATGCAAAATTACCTGCATAAAAAAATTAAACAGGATTTCCTGGTGTTACTCTCCATGAAGGAAAAAAGCCATAGTAAAGGTAAGAATCAAACAAAATTCAATGAAGTCTTGAAAGACTTGATTATTTTTCCTCAGGTTGTATGGTATTATTGGAAGGTTTTGGTTGGTTGGTTGGGTGGTTGGTTGGTTGGTTGGTTGGTTGGTGTGAAGAATTGCCCACTAAGGACTGAATACTGTCAAAATGCAAAATAAGGCCAGTTTACTTCATTTTGCATGGAGCTTTTAAAGCTGTGGTCTAGGAAATATGTTTTATTAGCTTATAGCCACTTGTCACTTCAAACTATAAAAACCATTTGCTAGACAGCAATTAAGCAATTTTATGATATTAATTATGAACAACACGGAGAAGGAAGTTGATATAGACAATTATTATTTGTGTTGCAAATCAAACCCACCTTATTTACAATTCTTAAAACTGAAATTGTCTCAGATTTTACAGTTGTGATCAGATGTAGATCTTTTTATTCTGAAATTATTCTACACAGTACAGAGGTGCATTTCTAGTCATGCCTTTGTTACTTGAAAGAAAGTGGTTATATATTTCCAGTTGTTTTTCTTTTCCATTTCTGTTGGCCTTTTACTTTGAAACAAGACAGGTCAAACAGAAAAATGATGAATAATTCAAAATGTTGAAAGAAGAAGACATTGAAAAGCCTAAAAAGGTCTGTTTCAGACAATTCAGGGTATTAGTTCTTTCCTCTCCTTTGGTAATTTGCAATTTTTTCCCTGGAAAGAGG
Organism: Pyrgilauda ruficollis; assembly: GCF_017590135.1. Taxonomy (NCBI): domain Eukaryota; kingdom Metazoa; phylum Chordata; class Aves; order Passeriformes; family Passeridae; genus Pyrgilauda; species Pyrgilauda ruficollis. The sequence goes on along the minus strand of NW_024525378.1, from coordinate 2,530,962 downwards.
CAGAACTTTACGTGCCTTCCCATTCTAGGATGACAGCTACAAAAGTATGACTTGATGAAAAAAAAATACTGTAAAGATTTTTAGGCTGATGTTTTTCTGTTAATTGAGATTAACAAAGATGAAGAACAATTAATACAGTAATGTGGTGACATACCCTCATATAACTAACACAGCTGTTTTACACAGTTTGTTGCTTTGAGTGGACAAAAATAATTTTATCCTTAGATTATTTTTTTAAAATATGGTTGCTGATAAGCTTAAGTCTTAGAAAAAGGCAATCATTTCCAAATAAATTTAAGATATCGCCTTAATAATTTTATTTAATTAGAGTGATTCCTTAACTTGTTGGTATTCTATACAGTGTTTGTTGAATAGACATCTGAAAAGAAGTAAATCACTTGTCAATAAAACAGTCTTCTCAAGGCCATCATGTACATTTGAAATAATCACGTAATGTTCTCTTGATATTTAATTCTTTGTGTTTATAAAGATGAGGTAGGCTTGATGATACAGTTAAATGCTCTCCTACTCTTTAGATTAAGTCAGATTTAGTTTTTTCTCCAATGTTGCAAACATCTAATAAAATAATCTTTTAGCATAATTTCATTATTTTCATTACTTTCAAGCGATATAATTTCAGTTAATATTCTGAGTGAACATAGTGTTGATAGGTCATACTGTAATTTAAATAAATGTTCTCCCCTTATTTATGATTCCCAGACTAGCCCTAGCTGTTTTAAACAGAGGCAGAGCAATTTAGTGAATATCAATCAGTTTTACCAGGTTGGATTTCTCCTCTCCTGTCAATAAGTTTAGTCCTTCAGGCATGACAATTCACATCAAGGGGTTTTGTACAGTGCTTCAGCTCCTTAGGTCATTTAGATATTCTTTCTACTAGATCGTCTTTTGACATGTGCCCAGGGATAGTTCCTTTCCCTCACATCCCACTCACTATTCAAGTGAGTATGGTTCACATCCAGGTTCTCCCCATACTGTTCTTAGAGGAATACTGGGTTGCATGTCTGGAAGATGCCTAACTTCCAGCATGTCTCTAAAAATGCTTCAGATGACAGAGGAATGGTGAGCCTTTTCTCAACAAGATATGCTGTTTTCTAGAATTACAGAATTCTTTGTGTCAACAAAAGCCATGTCACCATTAGCTTGGTAAGATAATATGCACAGGAAAAACAGATGTCCTAGCCTGAAAGTTTCAAAAATACCCATCTAAGCACTTGAGGTTAAGGCAAAACTGGCGACAAATTGTTATGTTGCAGCACAGAACACAAAGGTTAAAAGTAACTTCACAAAAATTGCAATTAAAAACTAAAGGTGAAGGGAATATATTTATTTTTCTTTGGGTTTTTTTGCTAAAATGATGGGTTCTATCAAAATGCATTGTATTCAAGTCAACAGTCATTTTTATCAAGCAGCTTGCCTGAGCAAAAAGGAGCAGTCATGCACAAGTGAAATTAAAATCTTTCTTCTGTCCTCCATGTGTTTCGGTTCCATGGCAAAACTCTATTTGTTTACTGTGCTTTCATGGATAGGACATTTAAAGAGGGGCTGTAACACAAAAAACTGAAAAACTATCATTAATACACTTGCAACTTTCAAAAAATTGAGTATATATGTCTAGCAACCTGCAGGGAAATGTAATATTATTAATGCTACTACTACCACTACTGCTACCAGAAATAGTAGAGTAACTATGAAGGATCATAAATAGCATAAGATATTGTTTGTTTTTTGAGATTAGACACCCATTCATCTTAGACAATAATAAAAATAAAAACATTAATGTGTTCAGGGGATCTCCAATACTACTGCATTCCCTTCAGGACAGAAGATAAATTAGAAATAAAAAGTCAGCTCTGTGACATTTTTTATAGATTTATAATTTTAAAAGACCACTTAGAGAGTCAAGTGGACAGAAGAATGGCAAGGTTTCCAAAGCTACATGATAATTGCACTTGTTAGCAATACCCCACTTTGGTTGCACACTGGATAGTAGTCAGTATGAAAAAATATAGACAAACATCCTTCAATCTCTGCATAGTCATTATTAATAGGTTCTGGGAACAAGATGGGACTGCACAGTGGACACCAACAGCAGCATCTTAGAACATTCTGAATGGAAGGGCAATATAATTTGTGTGAACTGCCTGACCATTTAACTTTAACTACCATTCCAATAATTTCCATTCTAAAATTATGCCATCTGCATAGAAATTCAGCTGGTTATGTCTGACAGTAAAAAGAGAAATTAAGCTCTTCATGTTCTACCTGTTTTATGTATAGGACAAGGTTAAAAATTTTGCAAAAAGGATTTTCTAATTTGAGTGTTGCTATAGGGTGTATAATGATTTGTCCCTGCAATTCTAGAAACACAAAAAGAGAAATATAACTGAAAAGTCTTCAGCATATCATTTTGCCATAACTTTTTGACTTAAAAATATATGTATTTCTATATTCTGGTAGCCTACCAACACAATTTAAAGTTGGTTTGTTTCAATGTGATTAGATTCTTAGAATGCAGATGTGTAGGTGCTGTGTTTGCATGTCTACATGCATATGTTCACATGTGTGTGAAAATATATTTGCAAAGGAATTTCTTCTTCCAATATAATATGTTTTCTTAATTATCATTTGGAACAAAAATGAATGTATAGGCCAGGATTTTTTAACTGTACGGAGCAATGTGGAAGTCAAATTCTTAGTGTTGTCTGTGTACAAAAATCCCTGGTTCACCCTGTGAGCAAAATAAAAAAAAAAATTTAAAAAGAAAGACAACTGCTAGCTCTGATCAGCTGTGCCATATTTTCTAAAAGCCCATGAACCAGAACAGTGGGTTAAAAGGAAGTTGACCTGACACATCCAGGTAGACTGATAAACTGAGCTGAAAACATTTCATCTTGCAGCAGATGCTAGGTGAAGCATATATGACAAATTGTAATGGCTGCAGGGTAATGGATCACCTGTAAGGGCTCAGTGCTGCTCACTAACTCACTCTCTCTCTCTCTCTCCTGCTTTCTCCCACATGCAGCAAGGTATTTTCCCTTCACAAATCCCAGGCCTGCAGGGAAAAATCACAACCTTGGGCAAGTTATTCAGCACCCCCTCCAAAGCAAGAGCACTGTTTTTATACACACACCTTTATAGCAGGACAGGCTTCAAGCTCAGAGTCACAGCTGGTCTCCCATAAATTCTTACTTTGGGACAATGCCTGTCTGGCACTGCTGATCATGCCTCTAAAGAAGGCAGCAACTGTAGAGTTGTTAGGCCCAAAGAAATATTTTTACTGGTATACCACCATCAGCTTCCACTAGTTATCAAAGATGTGTTTCCCTATAAATGAGGGAGTTCTAAGAAAAACTATGTATTCCTAAAATATTGTGTCATTTGATTAGACTGTACCACCACAGCAACACTCAGCTGAGGTTCCAGCTCAAGGCTGAACTGCTCATATACTTTAGCATATAAAGAGATAAGCCAGACAGCAATATAAATAGCGCAGTCTCTGGTTTCTGGCTCCCTGTCTGTCAAACTGCCTGCCTTGCAACCCAGCTCCCTTTGGGTGCAAGCTGCTGAGTCTGACAGAGGAATGTCTGACATGGGGCACCAGCCACAAAAAGAAGAACATCATATACATGCAACTCAGAAATACTGGATAGGGTTTGCTTAGAGGCCCCTGAACTTTCTGTCATTCCCACTTTAAATGTACAGCTAACCTCTGTCTCTTGTTATATCAAAGAACATAACCTGGAGTGCTGCAGTTTGCTGTATTTCCCCATAATGGAAAGTACAGGTTTTCTGCATCCAAACCTGCAAAATTTAACTCAAAATTTATAGCAACTTAGTTAAACTGGAGTAGTTTAGTAGGCAGACATGCCATGTCCATTTTCATAAGGTGGTGTTTTAGAATACAGATGTGTGTGAAATCAAGGCAAGAAAAGATTAGGATCAGCAGCAGTAGCCACACACAAGTTTTTCTACTTTTTTTTTTTTCTGAGTTAGGAAGGCAAAAATATGTAAGAAAAGTTTTATGTAAAGAAATGTTTTAGGATATTGACATAGTTTCTTCTAAATGATCAATCTTCCACAACTGCAACATTTTCTGGTTTCTGTTTTTTTAACAACTTGGCTCCAGGTTTGTATGAAAGTTGTCCATGGAAATATTTCTCAGACAAAACAGGTTAAAAACTATGTGTTTTCTTTTATTTGTAAAAACAGCTCTCTTATTCATAATCAAAATATCTATATCTCTCATAGATGTTCTAATACATTCCAGGAATATTCTCTTTGCCTTCATTTACTTTCTAGATCTTGATTCTAAGTGGCTATTGTAAAGATTATACCTCTTATTTCATCCAAACAGGGTCAAACAAATATATTTTCTATTTATAAAGCATCTCAGATTAAATTAACTTTGTCGTAAATTGTAAATGAGGCCATTTGTGGAGCTGGGATGTTGAATGCAGTGTTAGTCACCATGAAACTAAATGACACAACAGACATCCTCTGTTGACTTGCCGCACCTAGAAGCCTTTAATATGACGCAGCACATGCCTTGCCTCTCAGTTCTACCTATTCAGAAAATCCATCAAAATTAGTGGCATTACTGCGCTATAAAAGAGGTTTCAGTGAGACAAAATTATTCCCAGAATTTATAGTGGATAAGTGAGGAAGAAAATTATTTTTCCAACAAAATGATTTTGTACCAGCTGAAATGAATGCACAGTAGCAACTGGAGATTCAGAAGAGGTATTCAGGCTATCACTCATTGAGACTACCCTCTTTATCATCTCATACATCCAAGCTGGAAAAAGATCTACTTCTCCACTTCTGGTCTTTTCACATTATATATAGTAAATTTACACATTAATTGCATCTGCAAAGAAAGGAAGAAACAAAACTCATCCAAAATAGCTTCAGGGACAAGATATATTTTCAATAGTCAGATTTCTTTCAGTTTGGACATTATTGGACTTCAGCTCATAGTGAATCATTATTCCAGGTAGTCAAAACTGACATAAGTTGGTGAAAATTAAGTTTATATTTGGACAATTACAATAAGTCAAAAAATTGAAATAAATAATTGAAATAAATATTAAAATAATTTTGATAATTCAAATAATGGAAACAAATCAAAATATATAGGTTGGATTTTAGTAATCAGAAGATTAACAAGAAAAGTAGTAATTTTTGGCTGTGGTTTAAGTTGATGCTGATTCATAGGATTGACACTAGAACAACTATTTTATTTTATTTTGGACCCTAAGATCATGTAGACAGTCCATACCAACTTCTGCAGGATTTGAAATGACAGTCATAAGCTGAAATGTTTATCTTGCTTGACTGCTAGCCACTGACAGTGTCAGCACCAGCATCTCTGTGTAGCAGTCTGGCTCAAAGCAATGCCTTGTGTTCCAAGGGTTTCCATCCTTTGACTTTGAAGAAGAGAATACTCATCCTTAGACATTGTGCTGTTCTGTGTGATGTGTAAGGTATTGATACTCCTGTCAGGCAGCTTTCAGGACCTGAGCACAGAAAGGGAGGGGGGTTTGCTGTATTCTTTGTCTTTGTGGCTTTGTGGTGGAGTTGTACTCTGGATTCCAGGAAAATTGGCACAATATCCTTGTTTTAAGATGAAAAGGCTTTTGCTGTGAAAAAGAGTATGAGGATGCTCTAACCAATGTCTATGTCTAATTATTATTGCTTGGTGGAAGCAAGGTTTCTTGTGAAATATTTTGTTAAAATATGTACATGTTTTGTCAGCAGAATTTCTCATGTCTTTCCTAGGGGTTTCCTTCTTTACATCCTTTCTTTCTTGTTCAAACTTTCCTTCTTAAGTCATCTTCATAATTTTTCATTGACTCCCTTTCTTCCTCCTATTAATTGATCAATTTGTGCCTTTTAGATGGTGATGAAAGGTAATGTCATTTCTATAATTCTAATTTGCTATGTCATATTGTGGTGGGTTAACCTTGGCTGGCTGGCAGGTGCCCATCAAGCGACACTCTCAAACCCTTAGCAGGACAGGAGGAGGAAGTATGATGAAAAACTCACATGTTAAGGACAGGGAGATCACTCATGAATTATCATCACAGGAAAACAGACTCAACTTGGGGAAGAATAACTTCACTTATTGCCAATTAATAATAGAGTAGGATAGTGAGAAATAGTCACAAAACTAAAACCATCTTCACTACATTCTCTCTCTGATCAGACACATCTTCCTAATTCTTCAGCCTCCCTCCATTCCTGCCCCAAGGAGTGCAGAGTAGATGCAGAATGGGGGTTGTGGTAAGTCTTTACTGATGCTTCTCTGTTTCTCTGAACCAGTGTGGGGTCTCTCCCATGGGGTAGAGTACTTCTCCATCATGGGCCCTTCCCACAGGCTGCAGTTCTTCAAGAGCTGCTCCACTGTGGATTCTTCCTGTGGAGTGTAGCCCTTTAATCAAAGACTGCCTCTGCTTGGGCTCCCTTTCATGGGCCATGGTTCCTTCTAGGAGATTTCTCCTGCATAAACCTCCAGGAGCTGCAGCTTTCTCCAGGGCTAATTGACTACTCTGGTGTGGGATCCTCGACAGACTGTAGTGCCAATAACTGCTCTGGTGTGGTTGCCATAGGTAGCAAGGCAGCAACATGCTTCACCGTGGTCTTCTCCAGGGGAATATTGAGTGTACCCCCAGTCACTTGCCGATGACATCAAGTGGGCAGAAGAGTTGATCAGCTGGAGGGTGGGAAGACTCTCCAGAGGAATCTGAACAGGCTGGATCAATGGGCCAAGGCCAATTGTAAGAGTTCAGTAATATCAACTGCCAAGCCCTGCCCTTGGGGCACTACAACCCTGTGCATCTCTACAGGCTGGGGGCAGAGTGGCTGGAAAAAGGTTCGTCAGAAAAGGACCTGGGGGTGCTGGTAGACAGCTAGCTGAACATGAGCCAGCGTGTGCCCAGGTGGCCAAGAAGGTCAATGACATCCTGGCCTGTATTAGAAAGAGCATGGTCTGCAGGACCAGGACTTTCTAAGTTATCACCACCGGTAGCATGAGTAGAACAAAGAAAGATTAAAACTATCCTTAGGTAGAAAACAGGAAGATGAGCTGAGAACTCAGATCTCAGAGCCTAAACTGTTTCATATTAAAGACATCAGTAAAAACTCCTTTAAGAGTAGCCAAATAAGGTTTCTATTTTCTGCCCAATCTAAGGATTTTTTTCATATGACAAAGTGTTAAAGAAATGGCAAAAGTACTCATTTCTTATTGAAGTACTAATTAGAAGAAGTTTCAAAGACCAGGGGTGAAATGAACATTCCTTCTTGAAAAGGTAATTCCAGCTGACTGGAAAGCTTATTATTGTATTAACCAATCAAATAATTTAGAGAAATTCTAAAGAGAAAATGTGATCTATTACACATAATTTCTAGAAAACACAAGAAATCTGCAGGTAAGTTGTAGCAGGCACGGTGGAAGTAGGAACAATCAGCAGACTTTTATCAGAAGGTTATTTGAAATCAGGATTAACACTCTTCATATAGCAGTCGCACCACATGCACATGACATTTAATATGTGCTGTTGGCAGTTAGATAACCTCACAAGTGGGAGTTGAAGAGCCCATCTATGTTTAGGCTTTCTCACATAGTATGCATTTAAATTGAGATTCCTGCTGTACATCGTTACTCTGTCTCTCTCTCAGAGAAAATGGATAGCCAGTGTTTCATAACGTGAGTATTCTGTCAGATACAACCGATAAACTTTCTTTTTCCTCCAAAATGAAAACTAAAAATCAACAGTAATGTCTTCAGCACCATTGGATAGCTGATTCAATAGTCCCAAAGTCCAACTAAACATGTGTTTCCCATTAATGGGATAAATCTTTGGAGACCAATAAAAATGGTGGTAAAGACCTAGATCTTCTCACATATCCAATATATGCTTCCCGTCAAACAGTCAGGTGATTAAAGATCAAATTCTTGGTTTGTCATAGCTTTTTCTGTGGCACATATCCTAGAAATTGGCATATTATCAGTTTGATATTCTGCATCCGTTCTACAATCTAGTCACTGGTTAAAAAAATTTGAAGCATTTTCAAAAGCATGATCAGCAGACACCAGTTGCTTAGTAATATTCTTCCTAAAATTTTAAAACTTTATTTTTCTTACTGTTAGTGAACAGTGATGTATCCAGAAATGTTAATGGACCTTAATGTATCCAGAAATATTGCTTACAATCAGAACAAATCTGAAGGACAGAATTATTCTTGTTTCACAGCCTAACACAATGAGAGTTGTTTCATTGTGACTTGTGTGGTTTTGTGAGCAGTTAATATTATCATAATCATCATCATCATCGACAACAACAACACCATCATCATCATCCATGGCCTTTGATGTATGTTTGTTTTTTTTTTTAATACCCCTTTTATTTTTTCTGCCATGAAGGAGGAAATAGCAAGATACCAGGAGAAACATCTCATATTATCATTAGGCCAAAAATCCTGGGAGATGCCTATTTGGGTCCATAGAAGAAAAGTAAACTGGATATGAAACAGTAGCTAATTTCATGCTGTAACTAAAAACATGTCTTAATTTCAGCATGAGATTGCTACCAATTTTGTAACTGTGAATTTAAATATCTGCACATCTCAGCTTTTATTTTTCAGGAAATACTGCAGTTATTTACTTAAAACACTGGTTAAGTACTTTAGTGATTTGTATTTATTCCTATTTTGCTACCCTTATTTATTATTTGTTCTTATAGTAGGTTCAGGCACAAGAAGTACAATTAGCTGATTGAGTCATAACAAAATATATCATGATGCTATGATTCAAATTATCTGAAGAATTTCTGTGATTTTTCTATCCACTGGGATTCCACTACACCTATGAACAACCTTGTTGCTATAGAATGATGACAAACATTTCTGATGCAATTTGTGCAAAGCATCACCTTAGATTATAACTTGTAATATATTTTGCTATACAATGATTTTTTCCTATGAAGAAAGCACTACTGATCAAGATTCACGGAACTCTAGCTGCCATTTCTCTTAACTGGCCAAGAAAATTTCCCTTTTTTCCTGAATGACTCTTTTCCACTATAACGTGAAGTGCTAACCACACACAAGTAAATGGATAGTCAAGTCCGCCTGTCCATATAAAATAGTAGGAGTATGCAATATTAAAGGACTAAGGTATGACATAATTCAGGGTTTTCTCCCTTACTTAAATGCTCCCAACTAAAGAATAAATTTCAGTAATATAATTCCTATTTTTTCCCATAGACTTTGAGTTCTAAATGATATTTAAGGCTGTGGAGGAAATTAAAAAAAAAATAGAGGGTATCTTCACTGGAGAAGCAGAAAAAAAATAGTGATAGAGAAGTAACAGGTTGGATTTATAATTATTAATTTTGGTATTATTCACTACTTCTTAATTACTGTTGGTAAAAAAAAAATCCTATGTGGTGTTAAAAAATGAAATTATGAAGTTTACTGTGTGAACCCTACTGCTGCCAGGATGCCTTCTTTCAGCTCATACATAATGTATATCTTCCAGTAGAATTGTTTAGAAGGCAGAGATGACAAGAAAAAGAAATGTGAATGAAATGCATGTACATGTCTATGAACACAATGTAATATACATAGGTTTTGAATAATAAAAATCTTAAAGTTGAAAGTACTACAATTAAGTTCAATCCAATAGAATTCCATATGCTTATTGATTTATGCACAAGCCTATTCACATATATTAGGCCTAACTCTGAAAAATAACATAAAGTTGTCATATTCCCTATTTACCCTCTTGGATTTGAACTTGAGTACTTTTATGCTAAGCTGCAGTTTAGATATATTGGTTTTGTTGTTTTTTTTTTTTTTTAATCAAGTTGCTATTGCTCAACAAGTTCAAATCATTGTGCATAAGACTAAAGGGATTCATTAAAAAATTGGAATCTAAAAAAAAATATCCAGTATTTTTCTTCCTCCTTAGCAGTATGCTAGAAATAAATGTCTGCAACACTCCCTTGGAAAAGAAATTAAGAAAATGAAAAATATGTCTTTCCAGTTTAATACCACCTTCCAAGAAATTTGATGTCACTTGTTTCAAAATGCTAAAAAATGTCCATTTTGAAATTGTATTATCCGCAATACAGTGCTTTCTAAACTTCTTTGTGCTGAGTTATAGAAAGTGATATATATGGAGTAATAATACATGAGCAAAGGAGGGGAGCAAAAAGCAAGCTATAAACAATAGCCTCAGAAGGAAATATGAGCGAAAACTGTTGGACATTCTTGAAAGCTTTCCAAGAACAGGGTTCAAGTTATATTGTGTGGGTTTTTAAAATTTCTGTTATAATTGCCATCACCTTTCTTATTTCCTGCTCCCTTAAAGAGAGACTTTACAGGCTAGATTATTGCCATTTCAATTTGTGCTTGGCTTTTAAGTGCATAGGATTTCCAGGTCTACAGAGCCGGTACTTGAAGTATGGAAAAGGTACATGTTTTCTGTATGATACAGTAGAAATATTCATAAGGTTGCAATCTTGGGATCACTAAAGTTGACATTTTTTATTTTGTTTTAGATGAAAGCAATACACATTCTTGTGTATAGCATAAAAAAAAAAAAAGACAAATTAAGATACTACAAGATTATCATGCCATTCAGAAACATATAGGAAGGTGCAACAAATTCCTTTTATGCTTTCTGCATAAACATGCACTCCAGAGTCATTAACAATATGAGTGATGGGCTGAATCTTGCCACAGTTGCTGTGCAGCCAGCATCTTTTCATTTACAAAATGAACTTGCCTCCCATGAGTTATTTCAGTGTGGCTGAATGCATCCAAATGTAAACTGAGTATATTTTAATTAGTGCATCAGCATGTTAGCAAGCTAGTCTCAAGATGAGAATCAGAGATCCAATTTGAATAGGTATCTGGTTTCTGATAATGCTGAAATAATCAGTGTGCAAAAGATCAGCAGAAGCAAAAGGAAGTTACAAGGAGTAACAAGGAAGTTGCATCCTTGACCTTCATTTAAATAGCTGTACTTGGGATGCCACAGTAAGTATCCCTAGCTGGATTAGCAGCTGCTGTGCATCAAACTGACTCCACTGATTTTCAAAGGCAATAGATCTGTTTACACTATCTGACGTCCTCCTTGACATAATCCAAAAGTACAGAGTGAGTCAATATGACACAATGTAGTAACACAAATCATAGGCCTAACATTATGCCGAGGTCCCTTTAAAATCAGTGTCCAAATCCCAACTGAAGTTAGGAAGTATAGGTTTTCAACCTCAATCTTTAATTGAATCACTATCATGAGAACTACCATGGCGAAACTGGAAGACTGTAGTGTTTCAATTCAGACTTTCAAACATTTTATTAGACACAGGCACAGACATCTACATGAAAGTTTCAGATGCCAAAATACAGATGAACTGAGCAATTTTCGTCTTGTTAAAAAGAAAACAAAACAACAAGACAACAAAACAACAACAACAACAATAACAACAACAACCACCAAAAAAAAAGCCTTTGTTTTGCTAAAGGAAGATCAGTGAATTTTCTCCTCTACTTTTTTATCCTGTTTACCTGTGTAAGCCCAATTTTACACATGGGCCTGATGCCTTTTCTTCTCAGTGGTTGCTTTTTTTTTTTCCTTGCTATTTCTTTCAGTCTCTGAATCAAAGTGATTCCAATTAATATCAAAACTTGAAAAATTTCTTATAGCCAAATAGAACTAGACATACTCAAAACTGGATTTTAAGGAACTAATTAATTAATTCAGCATGAATCAGACTCATTAGTTCATCTTAATCTGATTCCCCATTAAGTTAGGTTGAAGTTTAATGAAATTTATCTGATATCTTTTTAGCTAGGCATCACACAATTTTAGCTGCTCTGTTTTAAAACTCACTGGAACTGATGCAAAATTGAAATTGAACTAAATTAATCAATCCATCTCCAAAAGTGGTGTAGAGGCACCTATGTGAGTGTAAAACCACTATGAGTGAGATGTGTCTGTTGACTGTAGACAACTACTGTATAGACTTTTACATCTCAGCTGGTTATCTAGACTCTGTAATCAGTAAAGAGAGGCACTTGGAGGCCATGACTCATGTGGGTTATTTTAGATGGCTGCTGTAGAAGAACTGTGCCCTAGAAGATTTTGGAGCCACCAACCACAAAGGCAATCCATATAAATACCTCGGATACAGATGCATTCTTAGTAGGCACTGAAATGTAAGCATATATCAGGGTGTGATTGTACTGTCTTTACTGTGTTTAGCTGTGCTTTTCAGTGTTTATTGCAGACTTTCCTTTCTGGGTAACACTTAGTTTGACTGAGATTAGCAAAATTAGGCCATACAAATCCAGGTGAATTTTCCAGTGCTATCCCAAGCTAGACTCTGTTTAGGTGTACCTAAGCAATTTAGACAAGAGAAAATGCACTTATGTAAATGAAGTTGGATAAAAGACACTATTTTCCTTGCTTTCTGAGATACTTATTGAAGTTGAACTTCTTATTTTGCATGTGTATATAAATATTTGTAAAAGCATTTTATGGTAGTGCCCACAAAATTGTGATTGACAACCACCTAAAAACATATTCTAGGTAATGAACAGAAATGCAAAATATTTTAGAGCAATTACTAAATTATACTCTGGTTTTTAATCTCACCCCTGCAAAACAAAATAGGTAAAACCTTCTCAAATGCACAGTCAATTGAAAAAGAAATAATTAACTGTAACCTTTGTTGTTCTTTCTCTTTTGTGATTCACATCACAAAACTGCTGTTATAAGGCTTCTGAGTGAAAAAAAACCCTTGAAAATTATTCCTACACTTTTAACCATTAAAGTATAAAGAAAATAAAAGCAATTCAGGACCTGGAATGCTGTGCTTCATCCTACAGTACCCCAGTAGCTCAATTAAGACCATATCAGATCAGTTACTTGCCTGCTACTCAGCTCAGGTTTATGATCATCTAAGTGGTCAGATCTTAATCAAACAGTGGTGATATCTAAGAGTAGAAATAAAGCAGTCCTTTTTTTTCTTTCTTTCTTTATTTTTCTTTTTTTTCTGTATCATAGTCTTTGTTATCTGATTCAAAAACCATTTGGAAAATTTTCATTTGTTGCTGAAAATCTTGTAAGTAAGATTGGGAAAGAAAGAACTCCATCAGTTGATAGCATGAATATGAAATTGAGAAAGTGGCACCACAGCACTAGATTCACTGTGACCCTAGATAACTATAGAAAAGACAGATTAAAACATTAACTTATGTTCCTCTGAAGAGGTAGTTTCTCTTGGGTTTGAGGCTAAAACTTACTCTTGTGCTTAGAATCAGATTACATCTTCTGTGTCAAATTCTACATCATTTAGGCAGTTATTTTTTGTAAGTTGGACTACAATAAAAGCAAAAGAATTTCTCTTGAGAATTTAAACATTCTTGAAGGTGCACTTCACCATAGATAGATTGGAGACCATGCTGGATGGCTTGAGCTTGGTCCTAATTGTATAATTAAGCCTGAAGCTCTGACAGATTTATGATCTCTTTTACTACATATTCTTCAGCTCAGCAAAGTACAAATAATTTTCTTTTAATCTAAGAAGACTTTTCAAGTGTGCAAGGCCAATATTAATGTTATTCATGTTTTTATTAATAAGATAATCCACACATGAACTTCAAAATAAAAGCATTTTATAGGTTCTGAACTTTGTAAATGTTTTGATTTCAATTTTCAATGTCAACAATGGCTAAGTGATGGTGTAGGCTCTCTAGACATTCCATATAATAAGATACAAACTATATTTATTTATTATTTTTTGTTAATTTCTTCAGATCATGTGCAGCACATAAAAGTGTACCAACAATCACTCCTTGGTAAAGAATGACACAAATTATGAAGATTTTCAATAGAAAATAGCAACAATAAAGTCAGCAGATGATAGATCTAGCTGGATGACTTCACCTGCCTCATTCCAGAAAGACGTGTGTACAATACTCTACTGTGCACAGTGGAAGAAAAGGCAAGAAGCATTCTCTTTGTAAATATTATATTGGGAAGGCAGATTTAGTTTTAATTTTGAATGACAAGTCAAGAATATTGTTTAATGCAAATCCTTTCCAAAAGAGAACATACAAGACACAATATATTATTTATCATTCATTTTCTGTACTTCATTATATATATCTGCTATAGGGAATTTATGTCATTTTTTGGTGCAAAAAAGATGAGAAAATACACTTTCAGGGGTGAACCCAATGTGTATAAAAGCCATGCTATTCATTTGTTTATGGTGGGTTGTATTTTTAAAGTCACTCCTCATTTTATTACCATAGAACCTCCCCTTTTACTTTGTATATTTTGCACTTTATTTGCAAAGAGCACAGCTTGAAACCAGTAATTTAACTATTTCATTAGCTACTGAAAAAAGAAAAAATGTTTCCCCTCTTGTTTTCTGCTTTTTAAAAAAAAATTAAGTTCAATGTTTGTGCAGATCCTAGGACAATGTGGTCCTGATTTAGTACTTGCAACCTAGAAATCCGCAATAATACAAATAATTTTTTATTGTGTCATCATTTGGTAGGGAGGAAATTATTTTATTTCTCAAAAAAGTAGCAAAACTCACTACCTAATAGTAAAAGAGAAAGAAGAATCTATTTCTCAGCACTGTTTTGTGCCATCAGAATAGGTGTCTCAGGTATCAGAGCATATCATGCTCATAATATCACAATGAAGATTCAGTATCAGTTTTGCTTAAGAAAAAAAGAGAAATAAAAAAGAAAGAAAATTAAAAGTCCAAACTAGAGGTAATTCTAATAATAAAATTTTGTACTGAAAATGCCAATTCTACTACAGAATTCAATACTACCCAGAATTCAGGGGCTGGGTTGCTCATGAGTTTATTTCATAATAGTCAAAAATATTCAATTTAACTTTTTATAGTCAAATACTGTATCAATTTTTTTTTTTTTTTTGCATGTACCACACTTCACTTGATAAATTTTGGAAAGAAAAGCAATCTATTATGAATACAAACAACAAAAATAAAACACGACAGAGTACACTCAAAACTGTTCACTATTCTATCAGAATCAGATTGGTAGAGAAAAATGATTGAGACAGAGGAGTCAGCTTTCATCACTTTTTGGTTATATGGTAGTGTGAAAAAGTGAATTAACATTTCATGTGATCCCTTGAAATATTTTACAAGGATACGGTAATAGAAAATGTAGTTCTGAAAGAGTGCATTTATGTGCACCTAATGTTGATTTTCTTATAGAAACATTTGAATATTAATTTAATATATGTGCAGTCTAAGTCACTTCCATTCTTTAATAAAGAACTTTTTTCTTCACTATGTAAGATAATGTTTTTAATAATTAATTTAATTTTAAATCAAAATTTATAATGGACTTCAAAGCTTAGTTCTGAAGGAAAATAACTTTTTAACTACAAAAAAAAATAAAATTCAGATTTCTTTAATTTAAACAGCAGAAAAAAAGGAAACAGTAAAACTTTCCTTTTGTCTTTTTACCAAGTCATGTGCTTGAATTTAAAATCAAAATTAACTAGATCTTCCAAGTCAATTTTTAAAAATAATTTTGCACTCCATTCATTTCATCTAGTATGAGCAAATATGGCAGAATTTCATAAGAATTATTTACTCTTCCTATTTCAGTGGTTTTCATAAGTATTAGAAAACATGAAAGACTTAGTAGAAACTGATGATAGGACCAACAAACCATTTTGAATGTATGACTGGAATTCCTTAAGAAAAATGTCAAGGGGCAGTTTAAAATGATCAGCCAAGTATTTAAAAACTATGCATATTGTGATAAAAGCACTTCCTTACTTCACTGGAAAAGTTACAGGAGTTTAGCTGCTCAAAATATTTTGTACCAGTGCACTTCTTCTTTATCAGATAAGTTCTACTATGGGGCAAACTGTCCTTTAAAAAAGACTTGCCTGAATGCCAAAAAGATCTTCATGCTTAAATCCAGCTCACCTTCCTGTAATATGAATATTAAAATTTAACTCCACACAGTTATAATTTAATGCTTCAATTAATTATTTAACTAAGCTGAAAAGGAAAAAAAAATGAAATAAAGAAGGTATTCAGCATACTCAAGGTTTGTACGTTACACTGAATTTCAAAAGTCAATAGATTTTTCTGGTAGAAATCGACTCATTACAAGGTTACTGGTACTCTAAAACATTATTAGTTATTTATGTGTATTTTCACTTTTTTAAATTAACCATGTTTTATGTTTAAAGGTTGGTCATCTTTGAAATTCCTCTTTTTCCACTCACTGCTTTATGTTTTCTGTTTCATTTTTGAATGTTTATACTAGCTGCACCAATATCCAATATTTGTACAAATTTTATCTAAACTGTTCTAAACTTCCAACTATTGGATTGAAAAATCCACTTAGACATGCAAACGTCTCCTTTCACTATGATAGAACAAAAAACCCTTTTTTTTTATGACACCTTTTTTTCAACAGTTGTTGCTTCCTGTTTCCTCTTAACCAGTCAGAAAACTAGTGAAAAAACAACCAACCTTTTTTTCATTAAAATGTATTGAAATCTAAAATTCTAACTAATGAAAAAAATTGCTGAAGGAAAGATATAAAGCTTGGTCACAAATACGCCCTCTACTAGAATTCACTCTACTTACAGAAGGTTTATATTGGATATTGGGAAAATTTTCTTCACCAAAAGCATTGGCACAGGCTGCCCAGGGAAGTGGTTGAGCCACCATCCCCAGAGGCATTTGAAAGACATTTAGGTGTGCCACTGAGAGACACGGTTTAGTGATGGACTTGGCAGTGCTGGGTTAACAGCAGGACTCGATGATCTTAAGGGTCTTTTTCAACCTTCATGACTCTGTGATTCATCACAGCACATGAAGAGCAAAGCCGTGTGTTTCTGCAGTGATATAACCCACAGACCCCGTTTCAGAGTGAATTGGGATGCGTATGAAAGGGCTTGTGCTACAAAGTTGTTTGAGCTACACGGGAAGGGCAGCCTAACAGTGATTGATGACTGACCTTCCATGTTGGACTGCCTTGAATGTTTATGATGGAAGTCTTTCGAAGGCCAGTGTTTCATTGCTAAAATCCTGGCCTTTCAAAGGTCTCATGAGGAAGAAGGGAAGCTTTATTGTGCCTCACCAACCAGATGCATTTAGCAGTCTGCATCAACAAAGATGTTTGCACTGTTTTAATACATACAATCTAAACTAATAACATAAAATCAGTACTTAAACCACATGCCTTGCTAACTAATTTCTACTTTATTTCGTACCCAGTCACAAAGAATTTAGCCCATCAAGATACAGTACTGGTTCTGGAAATGATGCAATGCTTTCAGAGAACATAATGAAGAAATATGCATCAAGCTTCCCATTCATTTTCTCTTTTCTTGTCCCTCCTTTGTATTTCTGTAAAATATTAATGTGATAATTTCACCAGCACTATTTCCTAAGCAGTAAAGAGTATCCTGAGACAGTTGCAGATTTCATCTGGTCTAAACAGTTTGCATAGGCTGAACTCCACAGTCACACTGGGACTTCACAATGTTGAGCTTGTTGGTTTATATTGGCTCTGACTTGATCATCACTGAATTCTGCCTTCTATATTTTACAGTGGTAGTTTCGGGATAGGATTCACTGTGACCCCACTGGAATTTTTTATCCTTGCAGACAAAGAAAAACCTGTAGCTTAAAAAGGTGAGTTGTGGCTGCTGTGGGGATGCAGACAGAGTTTTAGATACCTCAGATCCTACAAATAGAAACTGTTTTTTAATCCTCTTTCCTGAGTAAGAGACTATGTCATGCTGCCTGTTAAGTTTCAGGAATAGATGGGACACTGTCTTCTCTGAATGAATGTGGAATATGAGAAGAGGGAAAAGCGGTTGGATTAGATTTGGGCTGAGTAAATGTTGATCTTTCCTCACCTGCTCTGCACAAGTTTTCACCTCGCCGAACATTTTTATTAAATTTTAATCAAAAGCACAACAAAAAAGATTGTTGATTGTAGAAATGTCTAACCCTCCTCTAAGCTCCTCTGCTAAGTCATTTTATAGATGTTAACAGTGCCACACTGACATTGAGTTCAATGTTGTTTTACAGCCTAGCTGTCCTACAAATTATCACAAAACACAAGAGCATAAAAAAAATACATGGCTACATAAATGTGACAGACCTGAGACCTCAAGCCTCTATGAAATTCTTGATGTTGATTTGTTTTTAGAAAGCTCCCTCTGCGTTTGTTGTTCCTGATGCTAGTCTTCTGTGAGATCACAATTTGGTTAAGGGGGGATCTTGTGCTGAGACCCCAGCCTATAAGTCTGTCAGGTATATGTTTGGGGGACTGTAAAGTTGCATCCATAGGATCTTTGATCACAAATAGATGGTCTGCCTCTTTTTTGGTAGTCATACATGATCAAAGAGATCCTTCATTTAGAAATGCAAATGCTGCTGTCAAGCTCATAAAACACATACAAGTGACAATTTTTTACAGTCCTGCATTGTACTTCAAAAAAGCGCTTTTTTTAAAAAGGTCATGACCATTTTGATATCAGATACTGTTATTTGTGAGTGGAAGGTCAGCAATCTTTTATTCTTCTGACTTAAACATCATATGAATATGTGTATTAAAGCAAAGATGAATCTCTCAGAATGAGGAAATGAATTTTTTAACAGATGTTAAAAGGCTAATAAGTCCACAACCCTTAGCACCCAGTCCAAATACCAGATTTTTATATTGCAATAAAAATTTACCAGATTTTTGAAAGTATGTGATCTCTTGAAAAGAAAAATCATAAGAAACTTGGATCAGATGTCTATTATTTAAAAGACTTTACAATCCACCAAAGACTGCTTTTGGCAGGGAAGTAGGAAATGAGTTGGAAAGCATTAATAAACTTTCAGGATACTTAAAAACACCAGCTTATGGTACTTGATCTATATGTGAACTCTAGATTACTTCCATTTTTTTTTTTTAAACCATAAGCTTAGGAAAAAAGAGAGTTTATCTAAGTAAAAGAAAGAAAACAGAATGCAGGGAAAGAAAGCTTAGCTTGGACAAAAGCTACAAAAGATAGAAAATTAAGTGCTTGATTTTTTTCTTTTTTGCATTGAATTTAATTAATACTTTCAGAGTTCTACAGAAGGAAATAGAAAATTGTGATAGAATTCCATTTTAATTTCATTTACATGTTACTGAAATCCATTTTACAATAAATTCATAACAAAGTGTCAGTCTCACACAGAAGCACAAGAAAGGTATGTCACCTAGTTGGTAACAATCAAACAGGGTACATAAACTTTGGGATCAAAGAATAGATTCCAAAACACATTTGTTCCACTGGCATGACAGGCCAGAGGACTGTCATGATGATTTTTTCCAGTCTTAAGCCAGATCTACTTTGCTTTTCCATAAAAATGTTAAGTGGTTCAAATTCAGTGCAATGCTATGTAGAGTGAGGAGACCCCAGTAAGAAATACCCACCCTCTGAAAACACTATTTCCAAAAATGGTAGGAAATTTTTGAGATCAGCCTAAGACTTTAAAAAGTTTTAGAATTCCAGAATTCTTGCTTCTTTTTGATGAAGGCCTGAAAACTCTTTCTCTACAGTTCTGGAGGGGGTTTTATTTATTTATTTATTTATTTTTTTTTTCTTTTTTTTTTTTTAATGGCCCAAACAAGCTTTGAAAATTCTCTCTCCTTGTATTTAACATAAATGCGTCAAGACTCAGCTGGTTTTCTTGAAAGCTTTTTCTGAGGACTGGAAAGCGTGTTTTGTGTGAACTCAAGCACCTTAATTGAAAGGTGTCTATGAGTGTACTGAAGCCTTAATAATGCTGTGTTTTATCCAGAATGTTAATTAGATGTTGTGCTAGATGGGTATTAACAAGAAATAAAAGCAAAACAGTTTTAAAGAGTACGTCTATAAATTCCCTACCTTTCAACTTTCCTTCCTGTGAACTTTTTACCAGTTCTTCAGTCACATTAGAATTGTATAGGGTTGAAAAAATTTGCATTCATCATGAAACAAACCAAAAATAATTTTCTTAAGAACAATGCCCCTGTCTGACTAAGAATGTCAATAATAAACAAGAATGAGATCAGGACAGCAGCTTGTTTTCCTTCTGCTGAGTGTCCTTAACATAATGCTAATAAGACCCTTCTATGTGACTATATTAAAGCAGCAGGCAAAGCAGATTTGAATAGATAAACTATGTCCAGTAGAAGAATTTGGATATAAACCTTTAAAAGACTAAAATAAGCCACTTTTCTATGTATGCTGATACAGTAGATATCAGCCTTCCTAGATAATTAGATGCATATGACTGTTTTCTGCACTGACTAGAATGAACTCAGAAACATTTCTAAAGAATTTGAAAAAGCCTTCAGAAAATGCTGTAATAAAGCACCTCTGATAGAGCATCCGTAGTAAAATGGGAATTCATTCCACTAGAAGGAACAATTTGCTATTAACTATATTTGCAAATAGAAAGAGAAAGAAAAATTGAGTGTACAAAACTTTAGGAGATGCAAGTGGTCACCATTCAATGAACACCTGGTGTCTACTGCTTCCTGTGAAGCTAAGAGGAGTCAGAGGAAATACCAAGTGTTTTTTTTCTACTGCTCTTCAAACAGACTGATAAGAAGCTTACAGTCAGCAAAGAGACACTCTGGTTAAAAAGTTTCTTTTCAATTACAAGGTGCTTACTAAGGCTCTGAAATTTTGATTTAAACTAATATAGGGAAAAGAAAAAGAATTTTAACCCAAAACAAATATTATTAAAACATTATATACCTGAAAGTACATCTATGGAGTGCAGAACAATTTTGTGTTTGCTCTCTCTGATTATTAATATTGCTATGGCAAATCACTATCACAAAATTCTCAAGAGCTAGAAGTGCTGTGGGATTATAAACTGAAATATGACTGCCTTATATTTTCCAGAGTAGAGTCCTGCGTGATTAGTACTGCTGAAGACAATGGAGGAGCAGACTCCTAATGGAAAAGTTGACAGTGACACACGTAATTGGATAATATGGTGCAAAATTCTTCAGGACAGACAGGCAGGCAGGCAGACAGACAGGGAGGGAGTGAGAGACTTTTTGAGAGCCACTGCTACTGAAAAAAATACCAGTGGTTTAATTTGGATAATAATTATACCTAACATCTCTGCTTGCTATCATAAGTCTTACTTTGTCCTGTGCCACTTTGCGAAAACCTGACTTTCCAAGGCCATGCATTCCTTGGGCATCACTTAGCAGAAGGCCAAAAATATATGACTTTTTTTTTTTTAAAGAAGTTCCATTTTTCTTCAGAATGATAACTGAGCCCAGAGGTGACCCTTATACACAATTGCAGTTATTCAGGTCTAAAAAGCCAGCAAATTCACATGTAACTATATCTCCCAGCTTCAACAGTAGGGCAGACTGTCAGCTCCCTCATCTGTCAGCACTTGTTCAGGCTGGTAAATGAAGACTGGTGCATACTAGCAGTATCTATTTGCTACAGGATATGCACTCAAGAAAGTCACGAAAAGGAGTTTCAAGCAAAGGCCAAAACCAATCAGTCATTTTCTCCTGTTAGTGATAAGAAAAGCAACATAAAAGAGAGGTGCTTGTCCCGAAGGTGGTATCAGTAGCAAACTGTCACCAAATAAAAATAGTTAAAGTCCTAATGACTGTACTAATTCAATACAAATAGCCAGGTTCCAGTTAGCTTAGCATTTCCTCTTGCTAGGCCTCAGGGAGGAAAAACAGAGGTCCTACTGTTCAGAAGACAAATCGTGTGCAACTTGCTTTGGGTGAAAAAAGATATGCTGAAATGGTGGAACCATCAGTGCCATATTGCTTCCTTGGAGCTGAAGTCCTCAAAAACCATGCTGCATCTCATTAAATTAGCAAAAATCTTCCTGCCATTTTGCTTCTCTGTGTTGTGAACACTCAGCCACAGCTACAGCCCCTCCCATGCTGAGTGTATATTTGATAAACCTTGAGGCAGTGGAAAGCTGGGCCATCACCCAGGAAGACTGGGAGAGGACAGCCAGGCAGAAAGGGAGCAATGCAGAGAAGCTCTCCTTGATGTGGTCTCTCCCAGAGTGAAACTGGCTGCTCTTTGTAAGCTTGCCTCCCCCATTGTCCAGCACCAGGAGCTGAATTTCTGCACAGGGAATTGAGAACTGTTAAGACCTACTGCTCTGACCTGAAACGATTTTTTAACATACTTCTGTTATTCAAAAAAGCCACAGAATGCCAAAGACTGTGTAAATGGGGTTAAAACTCTTCCAGTCAGGAGCAGATTGGAGGGAATGACTGACTAAGGCTCCACTGATGCTGCCCCACATGACAGGTATGATCTCAATCACATTAGGTGCTGCTGTATGTCTCTTCACATCTAGAGAGAAGCTGTCTCTGGCTCTGTAAATTCATTGTGCTTTTGCAGTACCCTATACAATGGTTTATTCAACTTAATCAGATCACTGAAAAGGAAAGATGCTTTGATAGTTATTTTCAAGCCTTTATGTATACAGCAGTATGTTCTAATATTTTAGAAACATTTTACATACATAAAATATAAAATGGAGTGCCTTGATTTTACGACTTTCGTTTACATATTTTCAAGAAAATATACTAGTCAGAAACTGAAACAATTTAAATTATTTGACTATTGTTCCCCCATTTTCAAAATAATTATAGCTTTCTATGACATTTTTAGCATTAGAAATTAATGTGTTCTCATATTAAAGTGTTTATCATAAAAGTATTGTCTACAATGGTTATCTGTATTATGAAAATATATATTTGATAAAATATATAGAATGGGAAGGGTTGTATAACCCTTCCTTTTTAAAACAAAAGATAAAGAAAACCCTTTCTATACAGTCAAACTTCCCTTCTCATAACACTTTTTCTAACACTACCTTTTTCTAACACTATCTTTGGGACATTAAAAGAAAAAATCAACACCAAAAACATTCAAGAGATGCTTTCAGTAGTGGATGCTCTATTGAACTTCCATTCCTCTTTCATTTTTCCCTGTCAGCCTCTTGCACTGATGTCAGTAATTTACCTTAGATTTGACTTGCTTCTCGTACTGCCTCTCTGAACCCTTACACAAAAGATGTTCAGAAAGAGACTGTGCTGCAGTGATTTCATTCAGCCTAGATGTTTGATTTCCACAGCTCCTTCAGATACAGCTTGAAAACTTCCACTCTTCAGACAGCTCTGAGAAAGGATACTTTTCCTTTACAGCCTGCTGCCACTGTCATTCTGGATATAAACACTTCCTGTTGTGTTTCCCCTTTCAACTTACAGCACTCAGATAGCTCATAGACTGTGGACTTCTTTGTCTCCCCCAGCCTCTTTCCTCACAGGTAACTTTCTGGTGAACTTATTGCCCTGCTCTGAGATCCTAGCCACCTGAGCATGGCAGGTAGCTCTAAAGAGAGAGTAACTGTATTTCTCAGGACCTAGATCCACTTATGACAGAAATAAGCACCATCATGAGCATGTTGTGCTAAGGATATTGTGCCTCAGTTTTTCTGTGGTATCACTCTTCATTCAAGATAAGCAATAATATATATGAGCTCTCCAGCTACAGGCTAGAGGAACCACATCAGAACACAAAACCTGACAGAGTTTTTAAGGACAATTTCCCCCCTCTATTTTCTCTCTCCCAGACAAATAGAAGTAGTACTCTGTCAAACCAGCAGATGTCTTCAGGATCTGCACCTTTCTCTGGTGAAGGCATGGAAGGTAACAGTGTCCTTTCAAGGTGGCAAATTCTTAAGTGTGTTAGAGATTTATGAAACACTTCACAGAGTGGGCAATTTCCCTTTTAGAGGTTTGTGAGCAAGTCAAGTGAGCAACCAGATATTGTGATCCATTCTTTACATAGTGCAGCTAAATGACAGCATTGAATATACTTTTAAGACTTAAAAAAATGTCCTCCCAGATCTATAGCAAAACTGATAAATTACTGTAGTAGTAACAGCTCCTACCTTATCTTAAGTCTGATTCTGTCTTCTTTTACTAGCAAGAAGTGGATATCATTCCTTCTGCACTGGAATGAAGATCATCTACTATTGTGTTTTGACGTTTTATGTGGATGAGTGTAGGGTCAGCCTGGGCCATTTAAATTTACTCACTGTTAAGCTAAATATATAAGCTGGAGTATACATAGAATATTTTACAGCTTTCATGGCATGAGTCAACCCTCTCTGAATGCTTTCCAGTTTGTCAGCATTCTTCATTTGTTGTGCATGCAAGCAGTAGGTTCAGAGTTGCAGTAGCCACAGAATCATAAAGTCACACAAAGGCTGAAGGGACCACAATGGGTTATTGGGTCCTATTATTTGGCACCTGCACAGGAAGGAAGTTCTGCTCATATTTAGGTGGAATTTCCTGTGCATCTGTTTCTGTTCTTTGCCTCTTTTCCTGTTGCTTGGCACCACCAAGAAGAGCGTGGATCCACCCTCTTGTCACCCTCCTTTCTGATACTTGCAGACATGGACAGCTCATTGTCCACCAGGACTCCCAAATCCTTCTCCACAGAGCCTGTCCTGGTGCCTGGGGTTATTCCTACCCACGTGCATGACCCTGCATTTACCTTTGCTGAACTTCAGGCAGTTCCTCTCTGCCCATCTTTCCAGCCTGTTGAGATCTCTCTGAAGGGCTGTACAGCCCTCTGGGGTATCACTCACTCCTCCACAAATAATCATTGGGATCTGAGTGGACAAGTAGCCCACGAGTCAAAAGTGTGCCCAGGGGGCCAAGAAAGCCAATGGTATCCTGGGCTACACCAGGAAGATCATTGCCAGCATGTCAAGGAATGTGATCCTGCCCCTCTACTCAGCCCTAGTGAGGTCACATGTAGAGTGCTGTGACCAGCTCTGGAAGGCAACAATTATGGTTAGGGGACTCAAGCATCTCTGTTATGAGGACAGATTGAGGGAGCTGGGCCTATTCAGCCTCTAGAAAAGATAACAGAGAGGGGACATTGTTAATGTGTACAAGTATCTGAAGGGAGGATGTCAAGGGCAGGGAGCCAGGCTCTGTCCAGCAGTAGGACAAGAGGCAATGGGCAGGAAATGATGCACAGAAGTTCCATCTGAATATGAAGAACTTCTTTACTGTGTGGATGACCATGCACTAGAACAGGTGTGCCCAGAGAAGTTGTGGAGTCTCCCTCAGTGGAGATATTTGAGAACCATTGGGACACAATCCTGTGCCATGTGCTCTGCATGAGCTGAGAGGTTGGACCAGATGATCTGCTGTGGTCCCTCCCAACCTGACCCACACTTATGTGATTATGTGATTTCAAATGCACTGGGTTTAGATCAAAGAATTGCATGAGCTTGTTGTAGTCATGTAAATGACTAGTCTGTTATAATCCACCATGATAACGAATTCCTTTTTTTGACAAGACCAGGCTATGATATTAAAAAAAAATGCATCTTGCAGATACAGTTGGGTCAAAAGCTTAGAAGTGTGCTCACCTGTGAAATGAAGAGAGCTCAGAGACCTTCACTCATTAATGCCCACATCAGCACATGGTATATTGAATTTCACAAATCAAGTTAAAAAATATTTTAGGAAATTAATGTTAATTTTCTAAACATATTTGTGCCCTTTTTTTCCAAATAATCTTATACTGATAAAATTGATCTAATTAATATTCATTGATCTCCTTTTTTTTTTTTCTTTTCATAACTTATTTATTGTTTGTGGGGTTGCCACACTTTAATGGCTGTTGCCATTTATCCTTTAGGCTATCTTGATGCTTGTTTTCAGTTTTGATAAGCTAAACTTTTGCTGATAGCATTTTAGACATCTAGTTAAAAAATTATTAAATACTTTGCAATAACTATTTAGTCTTTTCCAACTGAGTTTTTCTGCCAGTTCATTTGTCTCATAATTGTTTTTTTCCTTTGTTAAACTGGCCCTTTTAAGCACAGGTTTATATCTTATTAGTATGTCTTTTATTCCTTTTGCGTACTATAGTGAAATCAAGTTGCAATCATTTGCACCCAAGAAACCACTAATTTTTAGTCCTGTGATCAGGTCCTCTTTATCTGTCAAGATGAGGTAAGACAAAATTCCTCTCTGTAAGATGAAACACTCTCTAAGTTAATAAATTGTCATCTGTCATTTTTAGAAATCTCTAGGACGTTTCAGTACTGGCAGCCTGAAAAAACCCAGCATATGCTGGGCAGATTGAACTCCTCCCCCATTCCTTCCTTTTCCTGATAAAACATTTTTTCTTCCTATACATAGCAAGGTACTTGAGAGAAATCCATAGCATGGAGGAGAAAGAAAGAGGAAAAGGAAAAATTAGATAGGTTGATTAATTATTCTTTAAATACAGAATCAGAAAAGGGGATGGTAGGGATGTGATCAGCTCTGGTCCTAGATTTTTTGCCTGGAAGACCTTCTTCTTTGCTTCCTACTGAATGTCCATGGAAAAAGAGCATCCCCATTTAGACAGGTGTAGCACACAGGGGTTTTTTGTGTGTGTCCCAAGGGTGGAAAGAACAACAGACAGCGTGCCAACACAGAAGCTGTTCCAAACCATCAAAGCATCTGTTTCTGAAAAGCACATAAATAATACATTTGTTCTGAATGTATATGTGTGATAATTTATTATATTGTCACATTGATTCATGATGCAAAATTATTTGCTTAAGATGATATCATTTAAATCAAAGCTGGATGTTTTTCCTTCCCAACAGCAAAATTAGTAATAACGAGAAGACAGATTTTAACTGAATTCCGGTAACTTGGGGCTGAGACTTGATTCCAGATATGTCCTTTTTTATTCACAACAACCTTCCATTTCACTCTCTTTGTTGTCTGCATCATTGCCTTTACCTTTCTGTCTGACATCACTCTACCTTCCAAACTTGATTTCTGTGTGCATCGAACAAACTAGAAGCTTGGGCAGGGGGAGGGGGGGCAGTTTGTTTCTTTGTGTATTAGTTTTGTTCAGATATCTAAAGAAACATAAAACCCAGGAAATCACAGCTCAAAATAAAGAGAATAAACATAATAAAACCCTAAGGAATTTAAGTTGTTTAACTCCATCTGTGGCTACTTAAAGATGTATAACTGTAGCACTGGTAATCACATTAATGAGATGCTGAAAATTTGTGAATGATGAAAGTGATGAAGACTGAAAGAACAGAAAACTGAAAATAATACTTGGCATTGAATAAGCAGATAAAGAGAATTAAGTGCCTACAACTCCTTAAATTCCATTCATAGAAATGGGATTCATGAGATATCTACCATTTTGGAAGCACTTAGGAAAAAAAAATCAGCTAACGTGCAGCTGGCAGAAACAAATTCAGTAAAGACAATTTAATTGTTATCACAATTTTGTGTCCATTCCCTGAGGATCACTGAAATAAAATAAAAAATACAGTCAAAATTGCAAAACTACATTGGTCCAATCTGCAAAAAACTTTGTTTTGAAAAACGCCTTTTAAATGTTCAATGAGTGTTGCTGAAAAATTATTTGGAGGCAAACACTAAATATACCAAATATATTTTATGAAAGTAATATAGCTGAAGATAGTTTATCAAACTTACTAATTAGAAATAGAATCAGAGAAATTGTGGGACAGGATTTTTCTTTATAACAAGAATCATCATTTGGAATTTAAGAACAAAATTATGAAAATTATAGCTGTGTTTGATAAATTAAACAGTTCTACAGTAATAGCTTCATAATTTTTAAAAATATCAGGAAACCTGTACCCTGTTGACATATTCCAAGAAAAAACAATATTCATTTCCCTTTCTTTTTATTAAATTTTTAGTTCTTGAACTGTGGACACGTATCATTTTACTGTTTATCAAAGATCACATGAAATTGTGTATGAAACTACATGCATCATACTGGCTTTAAATTTGCAATTAGAATGTTTAAGTTGAAAAGTAATATCTGAATCATAAGATTAAATGGAGAAATGATAAACAGGTGAAAACTTGCTAAGCAAATTATTAAATTAGTATCAAATTGTACATTCCATGACTATTGCAAAGGACAGTAAGTAAAGAAATTGCTAAGGGTAAAATTAAATAAAACCTCCCTGGTGTATACAAATTTGGCAAAAGGAGAGGAACATAGGTAAGAAATGAGAAAAATCTAAAGAAAACAAAACAAAAACAAAAAAAAAAGACAAGTTTGAGAAACTTTTTTTTCTAGCGAAATTGTGAAAAGGTATTTAAATAAATGCTAAAAAAATAATAATTTCATTGTTTTGCATTACTACAATTACTGTTCCATCTCTTTGTAGAAAAGGCCATTAAAGAGCTGTAGTTCTTGAAATGAAATTTTAAATAGAGAAGATCCTCTAAGACTTCAATTGCAAATGAATTGCAGCAATAGCATTTTTTCAGACTTGAGACATAAGATGCACAGGTTTCTTACCGCGGTATAACTGAGACATACGTCCTGATCTCCAAGTCCTTTTTTTGAGGAGCACTATGACAACTCTGACAGCAGACCTGTGTTCCACTCAAATGCAGGAAGTCTCACTACGAAGGTTTATTGGAAGCAGACTTGACTACAAATACTATTAATGCTACTGCTCAACATTTGTATTTCAGTTGCTCCAAAATAGTTGAGCCTCTCCCATTCTTGGTGGCATTTGGACTAATATGTATTGCTGAGGAAGGAATTATGTTTATATTTACAAAAGAATCTGCTACCAGAATTTTGTAGTACTATCAGAAATTACAGTATTACATTATTTTACATTATGTTGGGGAAAAAAAAAAAAAAAAAAGGAAGAGTTTTGTGCTGTGTTTGACAATAAAGTTACTGTGGAAATGAAAGAGCTGAATCATGCTTGTTTTGCTATTCCTACTTGCCTCAAATCCCTCAGATTTCAATGTTACCAGTTTCTTCTCTAAACTGTGACAGATCAGTATTACAGCAGTGTTCATTTTCAAGAGAATTCTTTCAAGACCTTTTCAGACTTCCCATTTCTTCTCTTACACCTTTCCCTTGCTTGTTCAATTCCAAATATTTTTCTTGACCTTTTGGCCTGCAGCTTCTTGCTGCAAACTGCAGAGAAAACCTAGACCTCTGGCTCCTGTTAACTATAGACATGACATAATCCTGCTTACATTACTTCACTATTTTTTTTCAGTGCATGCATGTATATACATATTCTGCTTAACTAGTCATCTGGGGAAGGATGTGAGATCATTTTGTAAGATTGGACCAGAATGGAATTTAAGGGTCGTTTTTATAAGCAAGTGGGCAGCTGCAGTTAACTCTGTATGAGGAACTAATCTCTTGACATTTTCTGAATTTTAAACCCTTGGGGTGCAGTTTTTAATATCTATATGCATATTTACAACATTCTAAAACATAAACAAATGAAATAAAGTCAAAGATAAGATGGTACAGAAATACTTGGTTATTGCAAGCACTTCTGGGCTTCCAAGCAAATCCATCACCCCTCATGGGCTCTACAAATCTGCCTGGATCAGAATGTTATGACACTATTAAATAATATTTCAAACCAGAAACCACTCTTGACTGTTACAAAATCAAGAAACAGGATTAAACTTTCAGAAGATTTTTTTTTTTAATTAGTGGATTTCAAAGAGAATTTTCTAAGTTTTAAATTATATTCATTTCAATGTTCCAAAAAAGCGATAAGCCATAGTACCAGCCTACTTAGCCTGTTTCTATAACTATGGATCTTTATTGCATTCCTGTCATTCACACAGTTACAGTACATGGAGAAGGCAATTGGTTTCATCTTATTTCTCAAGTGGCAGGAAAGAAGGCTGAGAAGCCACCTTGCAATACAGTTGATGTGGCCCTTCTCTGCTTCTAATCCCAATGAGGCACAATCTGAGAGCATTCATTTGTATAAGCAGTTCAGTGCCTGGGCAAGTAATACTATGACTGTCTAAGTACTGTGCATGTGACATAGCTCACAAATATTAATTTGTTCCTAGGACATTGACCTTGTTCCTCTATATATAGTCAATACTCACACAGACAACAATTATATAATTTCATTAAGCAAACACAGATTTTTTGTGTTTCTGTATTCAGTTGAATTTATGGTAGTGATAAGAACTGCGGTAGTTCCTTTTTCATTCTTCAGTATCTTGCTTTACAATCCAAGGGTCTATCAGAAGACAATATTCCCTTCAGAGATTTTTTGCCCTCTAGCAAGTTTTTCTGACATCTGCAGTGGAGCTATGAGATTCTTTAAATAAGGAGCTCAAATAAGCTTGTTACAAAACAATTTTGATTTAAACAAAAATTACTTATGAGAAAATAAATTAATTTTAACCCCTAAACGTCTAATATACTTATGCATTACAGCTATAGCTGAAATTACCTGTTGTTGCTAGTCAAAATCTCTGCAGTTGTGTATGGAATCCACCTTATTTTAAAACCCTCATATTAATTATAAACACTGTGTAGGAAGTCCGAGGAGCCCTTGTTGTATCTTTTATTTAAATTTCCTCACAGAAATATTTTCTTTATGATAATTTTCAAGAATTGTCTTAGTGAGGATACTACATTTTACAAAGCTGTTTTCACATGAGCCTAGGCAGAAATGATACACTTTATTCAAGCAAATTAAAAGAAGAAAGCAGAAATTTGCAAGTAGTCTTAATTTCACTGCACTTTTAAGTAGGAACCTCAGGAGTAAACAAGTTGTTTCAGTAGAGCTGGCCTAAATTGAAAAGGCTCCATATGCTAATTTTAGAGGTGCTCAAAGTAACCAGACATAATTTCAACAAGTCTGTCATTAGCCCTGATTTGTTTCTCTTGGTTTCAGCTGCCTCTATTAATTTCTCAACCTGTCACCTTTTATATAAAACAAGTTTTGTCATAAGAAAATATATTTTCACCGTCCTTTTTCTCCATATACTTGGGGTTGTGGCTGTAAAGAGATTTTTTTCCCCCTAAGTCTTCTGAATTCTGTATTGAAGTACATGACAGGTGCCGAGTCAAAACCTATTATCTTTAGTATAAACACCTTTGTTCTGCACTTCTTAATCAAGTGTTTTAAAAGAAAATAAACTTTTAACAGAAAAATTATAAACCGGTTCTGTCTCTATGTCCTTTCTTACAAGACTGAAATAAACCTTTTACATTTTTTGAGATCCACTCCACTTTCTGAAATACCCTCAGCTTTCCCTCATTTGTACATACTCTTCATATATATAGAGACATATGTAGAAATTATTAAAATGCTGTACATTTTCCCTCTCAGAAAGGGTCAAGGAGCTGAAATTCTTTTTCATTGTTTAACCTATGCTCCTCATGCTCCAGTTCCAGTGCTAATTGTACTTTCTCTATATATTGAATAGATAACATGCAGCATTATTCTGAGTTTCTGACAAGGATAAAAGGCTTGTGGAAAAAAAAAAAAAAAAACAAACCCAAAAAAAAACAAAAAAAACCCCACCAAACTAAAATGTCAGGAAGCAATATATCTTTAGAAGCTTACACAGAATGGAGGGTGCTTTGAGAGCACAACTGAGGCTTCCCAGAAAGTTCTGCTCCTGTTTTTTTGAGCTTCCTGCATTGTTTCATGACATGACCTCTGAAGACATCACTGTGCTTCACTTTACTTCTGTTTAATCATCTACAGATCATTTTCTCATCATTACTTTAACTCCTGCAAAATTCATCCTAACTTCTCAACAGAAAATAAAAAGAGCTGTAAGGGGCAGTGAGAATTTCAGAATCTACCATGTTTAAGAAAGGAAATATGAAATTAAAAGATAAGATTGTTAAATGTGTTCACCTGTTGTCTCAAAAACTCCACTCCTCCAAATGTATAGTGAAAAATGCAAATGTTAGAATAAAAATATAATAATTATATATTATAAAATAAATATATAAATACAAATATGTATGCATAGAATCATATTATACAATGAATATAAAAATATAATATTAGCCAAAGAAATCTGGGTTTAAACATTTTTAAAAATAATCGTCATAGTACATTGGCAGTAAAACCTTTTCCATCTGTACCATAAATATATGTGCTCAAGATTAAGATCCTTTGTAGTACTTGTGTTTACTAAAAGATAAGCTCTTCTAGTATCAAAATTAAATCCATGCATGCATTTAAAAAAATTCAAATATAACACAAAATTAACTACAGGAAACTGCAGCTATAAGTACCATATAGAACTTCAAAAACAACAGTGGATGGAAATTATAAAATATTTGACATTTAAATTCTTGAGAAAGGAATTTTGAAAGACTAGGTCTAATGATGAATTAATGAAATTAAATAATCTTGTCTTCAAAATGTTTCACTTACTGACCTCAAAGCCATCAACTTGGTACAGCTAATTTTTATACAATAGACTGAAGAAAAAAAAAAGATCAAATTAAATAAATAACTTGTGTGACTAAATAATTCCACAATTATTTTTAAATTGAGGGTTTCTTTGCCTTCTAAAAAGAGGGAGGGAAGGAAGGGATTAAAATTTGGCAGAGTGTAATTTAAATTTATAATTTAAATCAATACATAAAGCAATCAAAGAAAATTTTAGATAGCTTGTCCTTCACTGTTGATTTCTACCATCAAGTTCCAGAAGTTATAAAGCATGGTTTTTCCTTATTTAAATATAGAAATATTTTAAATATGAATGTTAGACATTGCAAAAGAAAATTAGATGTTGCAAAATAACCTGATCATCATTGTATAAAAGTGATACTGCAGAAGAGTATGAGGATAATGTTAACAACTTAATGTTATGTAAATCACATGCTGGAAATGTGGAAGAAAAATGCATTTCTCATTGTTAGTTCCTGAAACATGGAAATATTATAGCTGCATGCAAGATAACATGATGATTTTCTGGCTTGTGCTCTGTAGGAGCAAGGGTCTTCTACAAGATTTGTGAAAATGGTGACAGTCACTCTCGAATGCTACTTGATGATCTAATCAAAGTGGAAACCTGTTCCTTTTGGAGTCTGAATTTCCTTTGACTTTCCAGATTACATTGCCACACTTCCATGACTTTGCATACAACACAGGCAATCACAAATTATTTTTCTTCCATGAGTATTCTAAGTGATTGAAGTATTGCATATGAAGAAAGACACGCTTTCACAATTTTAGTCCAGAATTCCAAATATCAAAGTGCCTTCTCACATAGACATTACCTCCTTTACATGATCTCCATCTGGAAATGTTGGGGGTTTCTTTTTGTTGTGTTTTGTTTCATTTTTTAATTCAAAGAACTAATATAATCTTAGGAAATGTAATTCTTAGGGTATCTGTGGACTAGAACTGCAGATTAAACCCTTAATCTTGCTAAGAGAGACCTGTTGTTCTGCGACTTCCAACTGCACTGAGTTGTCTCCACACTGGAGATTTCTGCCGCTGGTCCTACAGAAGCACTTCTCAAAGGTGACAGTGCATATTCCTCTCATCACAGAAAGACCCAAAGAAGGTTTGAGATATTGGAAAAACCACTTGGCAGCAGCTCATTCCTTCCGAGGAGGAGGTCTAATGCCTTTGATTGTTTTAATGCCTGGAAGAAGCTCCAGTTCCTCCATGAGCAAAGAAAAAATGTTTACATTTATAGTTAACTACTAGACTCTTTTTTCCTCCTCTGTCACTGATTGAGAAGAACATGTCAATTCAGAGATTTAAAGGATGTCTCAAAGAGGTCTGTTTGAGGCTCAAAGAGCACCTCAAAGAGGCTTTGCCCTTCCTACAGTTCTGTGACTCTGATTAAACGGTCCAAGAGTGAAGCACCCCTGGAACAGTGAAGTGGGTAAGCGTAGTTACACCTATCATTTAATGGAAAGGAAGCCTACATAGGTATGAAAAGGACTAAGAAGTACAAGGGAAACTTTCAAGGTGTAAATATGCACATGGGTGATAAAGAAGGTGAACTGGTGTATTTATTTTCTGAAGCCTTGCAACACTAACAATTACCTTTCCATCGAGAGACCTTTACACTTGGGGTTGGGAAAAGTAATATCCAGACCACCTGTTGGGAACCCTGTGTTACAAAGCTTTAGGATTTCACTCCGTCAATGAAAATAGTTGGTTAGTTTTACGAATCATAGAATTGTCTTACCACTAATTCATTACTCTAATGAGTGTGTATTGAAAAAGTTTTCACAAAAAAGAGCTTTTCCCATACCTTGAAATTCAAAACAACAGTTTGTTCCTAAAATTGGGATAATTTCATTTGCAGTAACAAAGATTTTATGCCACTTTGGATTTATAAGTGAAACCAGCTGAATTAAATTAAATAAATTTGCAAGTGGAGCAATTCAAAGTAATTACTTCAGTGGGGCTCGGTATGGCCACAGTAGTTTTCCTGTGACTTCAAGTCTTACCATGGGAATGGATTCCTGTACAGAAACCTTTCAAAGTCAAAGGAGATCTGAAGTACACCCAAGCTACTGATTTCTGGCCTTTACATATGCCAAAAATGTGAGGAAAGTTATGCCCATGTGTCTTAGAAGAAAAAGGAGAGGATATTTAGATTAGGGAAGTGGTAGCAAGGGCTGATGAGCACAAATCAGAGGAGCAGATAGATAAACAACACTTAATAAATTATGGAAAAGGCAAAGAAGCTCATGGACAACTTAGGCATTCAAGCTCTAGCTGGCTATAAATATGAGCAAACAAGAGATATGAACAATAAGATTTCTCTGAGAAGTTTCAAGCGGTGGTTTGACAATCTATCAAAAAAAAAAAGGGGATTGATTACCACTACCCCCAAAATAATTTATATTATGCTTGTTTTTTTCTATTACAGTGTTGCTTACACCTCCACTTATTTCCATACAATGGAACATAGTTTTTGTTTAGATATTTCAAGGAGAAATCACATATTAAGGTTAAACTACTATCAAAAGTTTCACAAATGGGATGCCATATATATAGATCTATTTAAGGAATTTCAAACAACTCTTAACATCTCTGAAAAAAAAAGCTACAAAAATATAAAAATCACATTTCTAAAGCATATTTAGTTACACCAGTTGGAAGCATTAAAAATAGTTTTAAAAAGACATTCTGAAAAGCCACTACTGTAAAGATTTGAGTCTGCCTAACTGGTACGTCTAGACTCATTAAATGTCAAAATACTAACTGCCTCTTATTTTCAGAACACAGAAATGTATATTTTTCATGTCACAGATGCCAGAGGTGAAAAGCAATTTAATTCCAAGCTGGCATGATATTAAAAAGAACTGCTGCAGAGATTTCAGGAACAACAAACCCACTTCAGACCTCAGGGAAAGCCTGCAGAGAAGTGTCCTTACTAAAATATAAAAAGAAAAGCTTTGAACTACAACATGGAAACAAATACGGACATTTTCTCTGAGCTCAAAAAAATAAAAAAGAAAGGGAATAGATTATTCCAAAACGGAAATAAGGTCCTGGCACCTCAGCTATAAAAAGCTCACAGGACTAAATATGTTTAGTCTCTTCCCTTCATGTTTAGCTTCAGTTTTGACTAAGAAAATGTTATCCTTTCAGATCAATGAATCTTGGTAATGGTCTCTGCAGAAGTTAATTTCCACTTTATTCTATACAGTAGGGAACACAGTATGAGATGCTCAAAGATTTATAAAGCATATTGTGGGGCTGGGAAGAGCCACAGGTTAAGTGCAGATTTTGCCTCTTGAAACTTCAAAAGACAGAGAAAGAGAAATGAAGGAAAACAAGAGCCAAAAAAAGATGCTGACCAAAACCAGCAGTTTAGGATTTTCTTTCTTACACTAAAGCTCAAAAAGCCTAACAGCGGTTCATTAGGGAAAGAACCCTAAAAGCTGTAATTTTATTTTTTTTTCCAAATACGAGTTTTTAAACACTGTGCAGTACTCCCAAGGCTTGGTAACTATCAATAGGCTGAAGACCACAACCAACCCTGTTATGACTTTTCAACATGAAATAAGGGCTTCAGAATCTGGCATCAACTTAAATGGCACATGTCTACCTCCTCTGGCTTATCAAGCTCTAATAATAGCTACCTCATCTCATATGACAATTTCATGCGAGATGGAAAATGACAGCATATAACCACAGGGAAATGTAGTTTTGGGTCCCCTTATATATGGGGGAAATGGTCTTGTGGAGAGAGGACAAGATGATAGTAAAATGTTTTGGTGCTAAGCTTGGATGAGCAACTGTCCATGCAATTTTACTGCAGCCTGCCTGACAGAGTCCTGTCACAGCTGCACTGTCAGTGCAAATGACATCCTCCCAGACACGTTTCGAGCTGACTTCTGCAGCAGACCAAGGATGGTAAGCACAATATATGAGACTGACTTCTTTGGAAAGAGAGTTTGCTTGTATAAAGGGTCAGTGTGCCACCCACACTCTGGATCAGAGAAAAGATGCTTGGCTTTTTATTTGCAAGTATAGGTGAGATGTATAGTCAAAGGAGTGAGGATAGCATCAGATGGGTTGGTGGGAGCTGTAGAGCCTGTGGGCTTTAAAATGCATGTTCCCTAATGGAAACCACCTCCCTGCAGAAAACCCCACAGAGAGTACTCTCCTAAAACTGACCTTGGATATGTATAGGCAATTGTATGGAGTTTTACTGTGAAGAATGTAGTGTAGGAATACACAGCTGAAGGCAGAGATTTAGGTAGTTGGGCTGTTGCAGAATAAAACCAAAATGAATAATGTTAAATGAAATAAATGCTACCTGGGCCCACCTGAATGTCAGCTCCTACACTAAGTTGGAATGTTAGTCTGGAGGATTAGTGTCAGTGGGCTCTTCGTTCCTGCTCCTGTTGGTCATGATGAATGGAACTAGGTGATCTTGAAGGTCCCTTCTAACCCAAGCCATTCTATGACTCCTTTCAATAATTTTCCAGAAGCAGCAATGAGCTTCTGGAAGGTCTGTACAGTGATCTGCACAGCTTGCTGGAGTCCTGCATCTCCCCCTGCCCAGGGGTACCAGAATGGGCACAGAGCTGACAAAGGAGCCCACAGGGCAAGAGAGAGCCAAATAGAAATAGACAGGAGTTTTTGTTGATTTCTCAGGTAATATGTGCTTTTGATTGTCCAGATATGTTGAAGACAAATTGTTAATTTATTTCATTTAGCATGCTATAAGACTTTAGGACTCACTCCTCAAGTTTTATTTATGTGAAGAAATACTTGCACACAAATAGTCTTGGTAAATTACTGGTGACTGTATTCACATCTGTGCAAGCTTTATTCATATTATCAGGCTCTTTTAAGCTATATTTGCATAGAGTACGATGAAGACTATCTTTGCAGTTCCCCAAAGGGAATACATGAGCTTTCATTTCAGGTTTACAGACACTAAAATAAAGGGAGTGAAAGAAACAGTTTGCTGGAGAAGAAATTATTATTTTACTTTTTTTAATCTAAGAGCACTTATTACTTCTTACTAATCCTAAATGCTTATTGCAAATACAAATATTTAATTGACATTAGAGTTTATCACTGTAATAGGATATAGATTACCATGAAGGCAACATAAAACATTACTGCACAGAGCTGTTAAAAAGGCCTCCTGATTGGCTCTGCAAAGCAGTCTTGTGCACCATGCTTTTTGCAGGCTTGTTTTGTAGGAAGAGCTCCAAGTATTCTGATGGGTGACCAAAAGCAGAAGAGAGCAAAGAACTCAAAGCAGAGAAAATGTTGTTGAACTGTTAAGCAATAAACAGACACTAAAATCTGGCTTCCATTCTTTCTGTCACAGATAACTTAATAACCATGATCCACTGATTAAATACCACTAGAAAATAAGGGCAATTATTTCCCTTATTCACAAAGTATTTGTGATAGGAATGTGTAAAAATTTTAACCTAGAATGTAAAAAAAATGAGAAAAAATTGGTTTACAAACTACACCTCAAGAATTGCTCAAAAAATTTTATTCAAAAAGCAATTTTTTTCCACCTTTTCTAATTAAATGAAGTCAGGAAAACTGCTAGTACCTTTCAAAAAATTATGAGCATTTTGAAATAACGAGACAAAATTTAAAAAAAAAAAGTTTTCAGTGTGCATTATGAATTCACCTCCTTATTTTTTAGTTAAAATATAGTTCTAATAAAATTTTCATGACTCATGAGATATAACAACTTGACGTTGGATGACGGTGTGGGCAAACAGATAATAAAAGCAGGAGCAGTGCTAGTCCAAATTGTGGTACATATTTTGAGTACTTAGGAAGTCAGTAAAACTTTTGCAGTTTCTGGTTAGCTTTTCCCTGATTTTCCCCCTGAATATTACAGTGCTGCGGAAGATATGTCCTATGGATCCACTCATCTCCAGTGATGATATTTTTCCTAAATGCTACAACACCAGAGAAAGCACAAGGAACAAGCCTCAACTGATCCTACTTTATCCTTTTCTGTGTCAGTGCTATACAGATAATTTTTGTGCCATTACACAATATATATAGTAGAAGGATTAATGACTCTGGTTCTCCCTTTTGTAGGACCATTTCTGGAGGAACGCAGGGATTGTAATCTATCTCCCCTATTAGATGAAAAAATCATAAAGAGCATTGTTAGAAAAATATCTTGTAACAGGAAAAGAATAGAGTTGGCAAAAGGAGAAGTAGGTTTCTGCCTTACTTTTTACTGCTTAATACCCCAAAGAGTAAGCAGGACTATGCTTGACTTTAAAGAATTACCATAAATTATACTTCCTACTCAGCCTGAAGAGTACACACACACACACACACAGAGGCATCATATTATGCTGCAATTCCTGCAGTGGACTATCACAGGACCCCATTTACCTTCTGCATTTTGAGGTTGATCACAGCAGCTCCAGTTCAATTTATATTTTTCTCTTCAACTATATTGTTGCATGTCTGAGCCCGTCTGTGTTTCATCCTAATTCTTTACAACTAAAAGAACACTAAAAATGTAATTAGATTATTTAATAAATTGCATTTCTAAAGGTCCTCTGACTTTTGCTGAATTCAGTGATATTTAGGGCATACAGTGCTTTATCTACTCTATTCACCCACTTCAGATTTCCCAACAAATGAGAGAAGTAAACCATAAGGGGTTTTTTGACTTTAAAAACCCTTATTTTCTAGAAAGTCAGAACGATGGAAAAAAGTGTTTCAAAAAGTAGCTACTGCTCACTGTTGCACTTTCAGAAATAACACGGAAGCCTGAATTGTCCCATTCCCCACAGTTTTAATTAATTTGTTTTCTTTCAAATTTGAGAATTAATTATTGCCTTCCCCACTTGTATTATGATGTCATACTACAAACTTGCCAGGACATCAAAGAAATGAACAGATCACCTAATTCTGTGATCTTGACAGCAGTGTGAAGAATATTTTCATGAGTCCTCTGTCTCTACTTTGCATGCAATGGGGATTGTCTGACATTTAGTAAATGCTATAGTCTTGATTTCTAGAATTCTGCTCAGTGGTAGTAAAATTTGTCCTTAAACAATCCCCAATGTAGCTGCTTTTTCATTTCCATGCATAGTTAAATTTAAGTTTCATCTGTGTGGGTTTGTAATCATGTTGTAGAGAGGGGTGGGGTTTTTTTGGGTGGGTTGTTTGTTTGTTTGTTTGGGGGGGATTTTTTTGTCTGTTGATATTGTTGGTTTGGTTTGGTGTTTTTGTCTCCAGAGATGTATGACCTGGGAAAAATGAGGCAAGTGATGGAAACCACTTTCTGCAAAGGAACAGATTTTCCTTTCATGGGCTATTTGAACACTGTCTGCCACACTGAATATATTCTCATTCTTCCTTGCTCCAATTTTGCAAGTCAAATCTGCTTCAAACAGAAAAGTAATATTGAGAAACCCTATATTTAGTCTTGTAATATGGCATAGCAGCAGGAGAGGGTCTGTCAGTCAGCTGGAGTTCTGCTCTTTGCTTGGTTGACATTAGCTGGAGAATCTCTTTTCTTGAGAGGTGCAGAATCTAAAAATTATTCTGTAAATCTGACTCTGATGTTACAAGACTTCATTGAGAGAAAGCCACCACTGCTTCCTTTGAAAAACAGATTGAAAAGCTTGTCAACTTTAGAGATGAGACACAGAAACATGTTCCAGATTTGGAGCATGTGTTTTGTCATTTCTGACGACTTTCAACAAAACTTTCAATTTACTAGTATTTTTTGCTTACTTTAACAATGTAAAATCACACACATATTTATTTCCTTTTTTAGAAAAAATTATTCCACTTTCAGAAGTAGGATTCGGAACATCTAGCTTCCCAGGGAAAAAAACCATGTTTAGGAAAGTACAATTTTGTTTGGTTTTCATAGTCCACTGGTGATTGCTGGCACCTGAAATGAACACT
Organism: Pyrgilauda ruficollis; assembly: GCF_017590135.1. NCBI lineage: Eukaryota > Metazoa > Chordata > Aves > Passeriformes > Passeridae > Pyrgilauda > Pyrgilauda ruficollis. The sequence goes on along the minus strand of NW_024525378.1, from coordinate 2,490,622 downwards.
GGCCAATATGCTTATCTGCTCCATTTGATGAAACCAAATCAGCAGAGAATCCAAATCAGGTGCCATGATGTCTTAAGTAGAAGAATCCTACTACCCACACATGGCTCCCCATTCTGAACAATGCTTTGGGAATGTGAGGCAGGCAAGCTCATAGGTCGATGCTGAGAGGTATGACCCTGTTGGCCTCATATTTTGAAACATGCCAGAAGCCTGTGTACAAATAGTGCTCTTTTCCTCACTTCACAAATTTCAGCAGTTTAACAAGTCCCTGAAGTGAGGCAGAATGCAAAGCCTCATCCAAAGCATCACAACAAGAAGCTGGAAACCCTCTGGAGATCTGCAGTCCGCCAGTGCCTCCACTCTGCTGATCTTGTCTAAGCTGTGCTGAATGAAGGTCAACCTTTCAATTAATGCCTATTCCACCGTAGCAAATTACTTTTTTTTTTTTTCCATGAATTGATATGATATAGGAGATTTTTTTATTATTAATAATTTAAAGGTTCTATCTTTATTCCCTTTTCCAATGGCCTGCTTTAAAGCATTAGTGGAGAATACTAATAGGGCTACTTTCACATGGGATACGTTGGTGTAAGAGATAGTACCTATAATAAGGTTGAGCATGAGGCATAGGTAATCCCCAGGTACTTTGTGATATTTGATTTGATTTGTGGTCCTTTGCAAAAGAGGCAAAACATGCTTGAACCTGATAAATGTCCTGTAAGAGAAAGAAAAATGTCTATTGGTCAGAGACCAAAATTACTCCCAAGGGGATGTGTTGCTTTAAGAAAGAATATTTTCCATATCCAACTTATTGCTAATAGCACAATGAGCTAGAGGAAGAAGCAGAGAAATGTCAGATTTAGATGACTCTTCAAACTCCTTCTATTTAGCCTGTAATAATGCAGCGTAATAAAGTTTTACAAAGAACAAATTCTTCCCATAAGTATTTTATTAACAATTATCAGGTTTTGAGTGGTTTAGTTAAAACACTGTTACCTGTACCTTTATGCTTATAAAACATGCCAATAGACTTCAGAATTTTTTATTTCTATTTTCCTTATACCTTTTCCTGATAGGAGTCTATATTTTCATTTACAGGTTCACAACACCTCAAATTTTGCGATACTGGTCTTGCTTGTCTATAATTAAATTATTGCTATGAACAGCACTGCAGCTAATGTAGCACGTCTTAAAATTGCATTCTTCAAGGCTCAGACCAGAAATTATGAAGAATATTTTAATAAAGACAGTAGACAATGTTTTCCCAGTTATGTTTGTCAAACAAAAGGTTTATTTCTCATCAGCACACCCTTGACTTGGCATCCAAACCCTCGCAACATGATGACCTTGGGAAAGAAACAACTTGAAGATTCTTAGCATCGGAATTTTTTGTTCTCCATCTTTTTCTGTTTGGCTTCAAGAGCCTTGTAGGTTGTGGATGTGAAAGCACTATATTTTTGAAGAATAAATACTCAGCAAATTATAATAGTGTAATTTTGGAATTTTTTTTTTTAATTTTTTTATTTCTAAGACAAGCCTTCTGTTCCACAAGCACAAACAATTCTTTTGATTTTTTCAGTGTCTTTGGTGACATGGTCCTTAGTGCACTCATGAAATTTGAAAAGGTTTAAAATTATAGAGAGAAGATGAAAGTAGCTGAATATCAGTGAGACTAATGCAGTATAAGAGACATATCTCACAGAGTGTCTGAAGAGCACCCCAAAAGTAAGGAAACCTGGAGATAACAAATAGAAGAAAAGTTTTGAAAAGCATCTTTATGATTTGCATAACTGGGCTATTTCAACTAGCCATTATTCAGACATTAAAGTAGAGACCTTTCTAGATGTTTAAAATGTGTAAGTGTCTAAACAAAAGTAGTGGTGAGACCGCATATCCTAAAAGAATATAGGACCAAAGAAGCCATATACTTCAGAAGTGAGATGTCTAGTATTCAGTAGAATGCCAATCTTGCCACCTCTAGGGTAAAACAGTATATTTTCCCCTTTTCATTAGCTAAGTCAATAACATTAATTATTTTAACTAACAAATGTGTTTCTGTAGGAAAAGGTTAAAAAAGGGCTCTACATGCTTGAAAAATGACAACACAGATATCTTTCACATCTTGGTGTTATGGCTTGAAGACTTAAATCATTACAGGAAAAGAAGTGACACTGCTTATCCTATCCTCTTGGTGAAAGTGGCTGACAGAAGGACTTCATCACACACACACACCACACAAAAACTTACACAAATGCATAGAGAAGATTTGCACTAATCTAGTTATCACCAGCACTGAAAACACCTCTCTTCCTTTTATTCTTTTTGATAAAAAGTGCAAGCATCTCCAAGCTTTTCTCATTAACTTCTCTTTTCTATACTTATCAGCATCTTTTCCACATTGTTGGGGCCATTTTCCAAACAATCATTTGAGGGAAGGGGAAAAGCCAAAGCAATAATGGGCTCAGGATAACAATTGAGACTGTTCCATATAATAAGCAAACCTGAAACAGTAAACTGAGAAAGAAAGACGGAAGGAGAAGGAGAGAAAAGAAAATGCTGACTTTGGGTCAGGGGTCAGCTCTCTGATCTCATTGTCAGTGCCTCTGCCTTTTGCGTTATGGAATTTGTCTTTCATTACCCTGTCCGCCACTCCTGTCAATACACCCTGAAAAGACTCCTCAATAGGAAATTGTAAAGTTCTGGTTGATGTAACAGGGGGAACTACCCGCTGAAGCCAGCTTGTGGCTCACTGCCCTTTCCCGGGTCTCCGCCCTGGTGCCACTCTTCCCCCAGCACTGCCTCGCAGAGCATCAACAAGGACTGCAAGGAGAGAGGGGTTACACAGCCCAGCCCAGCCCACCCCTTCCTCCCAGGCAGGGCATCCCTGCTGCTCCAGGGAATGTGGAGCTTTAATATCTGAGCTCCTCAAGTGCTGCAAAGGCAAACAATGCAGGAACACCTACTAACACAAAGAACATTGCAAAATCATTTGTTTCACCAAGAGAAAGAGCATAGTGATTTTCTGAAAAAAGGACATGAGGCAAAAGGAAGGCACTGAGTGAGGTAATGGGAACATTAAGCATCATATACAATGAAGATATTTAGTTCTGGTTTATTCCCTCTAACTTCCTACCTTTAACAGACTGGGGATTTCCATCATAGTTAAGAGAGTTATAATCTCCCCTGACATTTGTACTACATCAACCTATATTGAAGGCCTTTCCAATTGAGTACTCAATTATCATTAACATTGCTGAATGTCTCAAGTGGAGTTTTTATTTGGTACAAATTAATGAATGATTTTCAGTTTTCAAACAAAAATACTTGTACATTAAATGCCATTTGAAATGTCAGATTTTCCTTTGTTTTCCATTTATCCTTCAATTTAAGTAACAGTGTATTTAAATTCACTTTTTTAAAATTTTGAAGGGTTTTCTTAAAATTGGTGTAATCAATCAAATTTTTCATGCAAACCCTAAATTTAGTTATATAACTGGTGAACTTAAAAAACCCTTTACTGGAAAAATTTGCTTGAGATAAAGAATCATGTGTCCACTCTGTTTCTTAAGTTCCAGCAAACTGTAATTAAAGTTTTGTTTTTTATTTAGACACAATCTAGATTACTGAATTTTTAAATGTCACTGTCCTTGGAGGCACACTGAGATCTTTGAAGCCAAACTTAAATCTTTGCATAGCACTACTCATAAATATGCTAGGATATGTCTATTCCAGCTGCAAAACACTGTCAGTTTACCAAGAAGAGTTGGGGTATGGTTCATTTAACCCAGTCTAATTCAGTTTACACTTCTTATACAGGGGAGAGCTCACTAAGGACGATGCTTTAATTTCTATAACATTTTCTGCAAAAGTCCAAAGCAATCCAGTAGTGTTTCTCCTAAGTAGTTTAGTCCTATCAGCTTAAGTATTCTGATATCATCCTCTGTAGGTTGATTACTTTCCCTACAGCTTCTCAGTCTAGAGGAAAAAAAATATACCATTAATAAATTTATCTACACCAGCTTTTGATTTCACCATGGGCAGGAGTTGTAATGAGGGAAGGAAGGGAAGATGGGTAGGGTATGGGTGTGGGAAGGAAGGAAGGAAGGAAGGAAGGAAGGAAGGAAGGAAGGAAGGAAGGAAGGAAGGAAGGAAGGAAGGAAGGAAGGAAGGAAGGAAGGAAGGAAGGAAATTGTTCTTGATATTTCAGATAGGACAGCACCCTATAAGAGTGACAATAGAGTAGGGAAATAATTCATTCGTAGTGAGCAGCTTAAGAACAGGACATTATGCCAATTTGCTAGCCTTTGGAAAAAAGAAGAGGAAACAAAAGATGTTTCATCCCCAAACTTGTAATATTGGCATAAGTTATGCTCTGTCAGATATGTGAGAAGCTTCTCACAGAAGAAACATTCATGTTTCTCCTCTTAGCACCCCCACCTCCCCCCAGCCCAGTTACAAACCTCTCCATGCAAACCCAATAGAACTATTCAGGAAGAAAAATTAACAAATCTTAAAGGATCATGGGAATTTCTCCATGACAAGAAAATTGAGACTGGACTTTTTTCCCCTAAAAATTATATGTTCTCATCCACAGTTAAATGAACTTTTGACCAGTCCTATTGTCTTTGTTTTGCATAATCAGATTAGTTTATCACAGTGGTTCTTTGTATCCTAACAAATCCCAAAAAGGGACAGAGAGCCTGATGCAATCTGGAATTGTGGAGACCATCTTAGAAATGAGAGCTCTTAATTCTTGTTTGGACCCCTAAATATCTTCTCATCACTCCCCATCCCAAATGGACAACCAATTGTGCTTCAGATGCTAGGGATCATAAAATAGTCATGTAATACTATCTTCTGCTCTTACTGGGTACTGTAGTTAGTGGAGACTGTCCATCAGTAGGACAGACACTTTCATAGACAAGTATATATGGCAAAGGCTGGTATCTGAGGAGGTGATATCTTACGTGATAAAGCCTTTCAGGAGCACTGATGTAGAATAAATGCTACCAAGTTCATTTGGATAAAAAGTAAATTACACAAGTGTCCCCCTCAGACCAAAGCAAGCAGATTTACCTGTTATGAAGTAGTTCCAAATGCTGATACAAAGGTGAGTTTTGGAATGTGGAAATTGGGCATTTTCTTTTCCTCAGATCTTATGTGCTTGCACCAACATAGGAAAGCCTAGCATTGTATCTTAGAAAAAAGCACTTGAGCCATTTATCTATATCTTACTGTTAGGTAAAAAGTCTAACCCAACTCAAAAGTCGAACTGTGCCTTTTCAGTAAACAAAAGTGAATTTCACCCACAGCAATTCCACTAGCCAATTTACCAACAGATGTTGATTTACAGGGAAGTCTATTAAATGAATTTGTCCTTCATTAATAGACGCTATGTTATAAAGTTTTCCCCAATAGCTTTCCACAGCACACTTGCTCCCAATTTGGTTGAAGTCCAGTCTTTGCTATAAAATACAAAATACTTGGCTGCTAACTAAAAATATATAGCAAGCAAGAAACACTTTTTAATTAATATAAAAGAAGTAGTTGTGTTATTAACAGTGGTACTGGGAAAAAGTCAGTTTTATTTGTCCTCCTAAATTATTATTATATGTCTCCCACTGCTGGCATTTTCTTTGAAATAATCGTCCTTTTTCCAAAAGGTAATGGATACTTTTACCGTCCATACTTTCCCTTTATGAGCATTTATAAGCCTCACTGCACATACTTTATCCAACAGGTAAGGTTCTACCTTATAAAAAAGCAATTTAGCTTTATAGATTTGGCAATACTGAACACTTGGTTAAATGAAGGGTGCCTTATTTAAGAAATGGCATATCTGAAAAGGCCTGTTATCACAGCTTTAAGTCAGTGTAAAAACACTATCCAGTACACTGCTTTGATATGGACAGAAACTATTGATTCTGGCATATTCTCACATTGGTGGGTGCCTGGAAATCTTTCCATATATGCATCTCTTTAGGTGGAGAAAAGATGGTGTATATTTTGAGGATGATTTTTTTATTTAAGACTGTGTTCTTTTGTTTAGGAAAACATTTGTACAGAAATTTGATATATTAATTGGTCAAGTTTTTAAGTTACATTGCTTTTCAAAATAAGGGACTTCAAAGGAAGAATTTCTAGAACATGATTAAGTCATAATGAAATTTTTTGGTATTAAATGTTACACTTTCGATATTCCAATCTTAGCCAATTTAACATTCAGACATCCCAAAACTGTGTTTATTTGAAAGAAAAACAAGTCAAAAAAATGGCAGAAAGTTGTAATTAAATACTAGGGTTTATAATGTTAATGTGATTAACATTTTATAACAACCTCAGGTTATTCTATATTATTTTTTAAGCTGGCAGAAAATAAAGTATGCAAATACTGGGGCATTCGAGGGTCACTTCAGGAGGTGTGCCTATGGCCATTTTTTATTAGAACATTAACTGATTGACTTTAAAAGATAATCTGTAAAACAGAATAAGCACAATTTTGCACAATTTAAAACTTAATAGGCATCCTTTATTTTCATTCAGCACACAGCAATATCTAGTAAAACTTTTTTTTAATTTTTGATGGGTGTTAGTTGAAATTAATATAACTTTATTTTATTTTGTGGTTTGGTTGGGTTTTTTTTTTTCAGAATGGGGTGGTGGGGTTCTGGTGTGGTTGGTGCTTTGAGCTGGGAATTCTTTGTCTCTTAGTGACAATTTAATTTGAAAAGCAACAGACGATCTTAGTCTTCAAAGCGACAATATCTCTCTACTTTTGAAATGTTCCCCAAGATGTCCAAAAAACCCTTCAGCTTATTTGTCCTGGTGATCTTTTTGCAATAACAAAGTTGGGGAAGTTTCTTACAATTCTCTATTATTGCATTTTGTAAACAATTTAGTTGCCAGGACTGTAGAGCTGTTGTCACCCATAATCCTCTCTTGTGTACCATTGATAGAGTGACCTTCATACTCCCTGGCTCATCCATCATACAATGAACTTTTCACTCTGCACCATGCTCACCCCTTCCGAGTAAGGAAAACCTTTGTCCACATCCCACTTTGCCATTCACTGGAGATTCTGTACTTTTGCAAATGTGTATCACGAGAAATGAAAAAAAAAGGAGAAAGTGAGAAAAAAAATCACTAGTTCAGCATCTTTGAAAGTACAGATGGCTAGCTTTAAAGCACATCTATCATTCTCATTTGGAGCTCTTTATCCGATAGGCTGCCCCCACTTGTGCTGCCCCACTGGACAGAAGACACCTAGTGAATCAGTAACAGGGAAAAACTAATTGCCATTCGAGAAATGCACTTCCCCTGCATTGCAGGGTGCTCTGTGCCTTTGCCTCACATCCCTAAATTTAAGGATCCCATTAAAAAGAGTTTGGTTTTCAAATCATAAGCAAACTCTTTAAATGAAATATATTAATAAATGAAGATTAATTGATATTTTCTACCATTGGCAAATGGTATTTTCTACTAATTGGCAAAAAAGTTTGCTTTTAAAATGGCTACACAAAACATTATTAAGGACAAGCGATTCATCCTGTTCGCATATTCATGTACAGGGTCTTGAGTACTCCTGCACTAAAATATTTCTTGTTCCTCCAGAGAATAGGTTAAAACATTCAATTCTGGTGCCATTCTATTTGTAATTAATCCTTATTTTTCTCTGTTTTTATTGGCATAACACTTGACTAAAACCTAATCTCAGGTTTTTAAAGTCACCTCTTCAGCTGCTTATATGAATAAGTTCTCTATGGATATAGAGCCAGCAGAGAGTATCAATAACTATGTAGCTAACCCCTGCGAAAGAAAAAAAGGGAAATATTTACCCTTAAGTTAGCACAAGGCACAATGTAATAGAATATGAAGTGAATTATTGGATCCCTATGACTTGCTATTATTTTACCATTAGTTTGATTGGTTGGCTTTTTCCTTTTTTCTAGAGATTTTCAGAAAATTTTAAAAATAATAGACATCTATTCATTATTTTAAATTATTTATGAGACAATAAATCATAGAAAGACCTCAAGCTTGGAAAAGATCTATTAAGTGGTATAGCTGATGTGAGAAACTAGGGACCAGCACTGGTACATCACTGACATTTTCAGGTAATGAATGTAAGTAGCTTTGGTTACATTTAAAGTCTTGTTTCATTTTCTTCCTGAAGGTAGAGCTATACTCCAAACATTTTGTATTTACCACTATTTTTCACAGTTATATACAAACAAATTTGCATTAAAATGCCTATAAACAGAACATTATTAATTAGGTATTTCCGAAGAATTTATCTGCCTTTATTAAAAAAAAAAAAAAAAAAAATTCCAACCAACCAACCAAAAAAACCCCATCCCAAACAAGAAAACAAACCTTTTAGACTAACACCCATGACAGGAAATATAATTAGGTTATAAATGCCTTGTGAACATTTTTTTTCCTCATTTCATTTGAGAGTGTTTCTACTTTGTATTCTAAAATTTTAGTGCCTTTATAAACCCACAATCATGGACTTGAACTGTCTCTCAGAGATGTTGACATAAATTAACATAATTTGAGTAATTTCCACCAAAGAAAGTGAGCAATTACATCACAGGGGAGAGAAGTATCTCCTCCAAAATCATTCACTGTCAAGGTTTGGTCAGGCCTTACACTCATTCACTGATATTTTCTCCAGCTTTGTCTCCTAGGTGCTTAACCTGTGAAACTGCAAACCTTTATTTCCTAGCTGCATATATTCCCTCATCAGAAAGATTTGTAATTTTAAAATGTGATTTTTAGTTGTATCTAAATAGAGGAAAACTATAAGAGAGTAAAATATTTTTAATGTAAACCTCAAGTAGCAAGAGTAGTACTTATGAAAATAAGTTGAAGAAGAATTCTAGTATGCATGTTTATCAAAAGCCAATTTAATATATATATTTTTTTTTTTAAATTACACTCTTTCCACTTCAGTTTACTGCATATGGATTTTTTCATTATATAGTTCTGAGAAAAGCTCATCCTCCCTCCTTCTATGGGTAAATTATATAACTAGTTTCTCTACAAATTCATAATAAAACACACTCAGGTTTGAGAGTGAGCTTCAGTAAAGAAAATTACTTGTGGTAAGAACCTGTAAAGTACAAATGCCTTTGAAACAGCTCTTTAGACTTTTTTTAGGGCTAACTTCCACTGCACTGGGTTGAAACCTCTGCTATCTGAAGAACAGAGGTGCTCCTTAGTTATACTGGATGCCAGTGCAAAAGATATTCCCCATTTCTACTGATTAGCAAAACCAGGAGATGTCAAAGTGGCCATGATCTGCCAGGCAATGGGTAAGAGAAAAGTACACAATTCCTGCAAGTGGAGCATACTTGTTGCTTCTCTTCAACATGGCATCCACTCACACTCACCTGAATGTTTACTGGCCAAATTTTTGGGACCCTCCTGCCCAGCTCAGAGACTGAATACACACAAGAAATCAATTTGCACCTCATCAATATAGCTGTGAGGTTAAAGGTTGGGATTCCCTTCCCAATATGCTAATGCCACAACAAGAAATTACAGAAGCATTATATATTACCTAAAGACAAAAATCCTCTTTGCAATGTCAAAAAAAAAGCATCAGCTACTGAGAATCTTAGCTTAACTACTGAAACTAATCTCTATATAACTAATTAAAGTCAGAGAGGACTTTACTATTGAATTTCCATTCACTTACACAGCCTGCATGCAGGGTGAATAACAGAGAAGAAATAATAAACTGCAGCATTTCAGAAGGGAATGACTGCAACAGGAGACCAGCATGAAGGAAAACCTTTTGCAAGTAGAAAGTGCACCACCAAACAGGTTGAGTTCATACTGTTTCTGCAGTTTTTCTGCCTTGTCTCTCAATCTTAAGTCAGCTGAGCAGCAGCTTTCTTAGTGGGAAAAAAACAGGAGGAGGTCAGGCGGAATGACCTCCCTATTTTGTCTCCCAGTGGCCTGCCTCCCATTTACTACACCTTTTGACATCCTTAAGTAGATATCTCTTTAAGTGTTCAGTCAGTAAAACAAACTGCAATGCAGGCAAAGCAAAGGGGGGTGGGGAAAGAAATGTTCACTCTAGGACTCAGATTGAATATGAGGCACACACAACCTGTAAATGTTTCTTGTATCTTCAGCCACAGATCAAAAATCATCTATTATTTCACTTATTCAAAAAATACTAATTTACAGTTTACTAACAAACTACTACAGCTTTCAAACTGCATCACTGAGAGTCACTTGGTAGAAATGCCATATTCTAAAATAAGCTCTGGAGCTATATCTCAGGGAAATCTCTACTCCAATTTGATAATTCAGCAGCAGTGTTTTGGATGTTAATAACTTGACTAATCAACTCAGAGTGAGGAATGTTAGTGTGTACTGTACTTAATGAATCCATGTCATCCACATACAAAAAACTAATTCATGGAGTAGTTGTGGTAGTACATATGAGAGATGCACTATAATGGGATCTATGGCTTGGAATATATTATTTCAAGACTGTTGTGGAAAAGTTCCAGATGGTCTGCAAAACTTTTAAGAGCTTTTTTCAATTTATAAATTACACATTTCCCATCTCTTTCTTTTAGCCATTAATTAAGCAGTTTAAATATTATGCTATGAAAAGAAATTCTTAAATAAATGTCAGATGCAACTCATGCACTTTAAATAATCAGAACCATAAATTTTAACACCCTGGATGCATGTGTTTATATCTGTAATCCCTAAAAGAGAAACCTGAAAGATGTGCATTGCATTTAGGACATCAATAATTAGTAGAGAACTTTACCAAGAAATGGATTTTTATGATTCAAATATCACAATAAGTCGTGTTCAACATATCAAAACGTAGGTGAATTTTTAGTTTTTCAGAATTATTACTAATTTATTCTCTGATGGTCACAGAGTTAAAGCTGACAAATAAAAGCTGATGTAAAGTTCTTATGATAAGCAGTAAATTTCAACATCCATGTAAATTGGAACCTCCAAATACACATGATTTTTCATGAAACAGTAATTTTTTTTTGTAGGATCAGACTCATACAGCTGTAAGCTGTAAATGGGTACATACCTTTCTTTCAAGTTTAATTTTCTTGAATGACATTTCCTTTAAAAATTTGGAAAATTAAATTGTCTTTCATTATCTCTTTCTAAATCTTGCTGTGCAGCTCTCCATGCATTATGTTTTAAAGCAACTTCCCAAATAGAACAACTACTTTTTTTCCCCATACTCTGTTATTTGAATTTGTTGTTTGTAATACAAACCAATAAACCAATCCCTACTCAAAAAAAAAAAAATCTAGGTAAACAAATTATTAAGCTGTTGTACACTGTTTATATTAGTGAAACATGCTGTTTTCTATTGCTGCACATAACAACTGGTTTGGGCAAGTTAAACTAGATTTTAGTGCTGAGTCAGATGAATGGAACAAGAAAATAATAATAAATCCATTTTTGTTGTTAAGGTGAGCAAATATGAATGAAATACAGAGACATCAGGTTTCAGATATGCTAATAACAAAAGAATTTTGAAAAATTAAGCATCAATGATATTTTAAGAAGTAATTAATGTTAGCACATGGCACTGGCATACACTGGGAGAAGGCAACACGTAATGTAGATTTGAAGGCTCTGTTTCCTTTGGAATTAAATCTCTGGATAACAATAAGTGGCACAAAAGATTCTACCTGGGTTTGGTAAAAACATTTTACCAAACTTTATTTTTTCAGTCCATTCTTTGGCAAAGCTAAGCTTTTCTGCAGTAACATATATATTTATAAAGCTTTTGATGGGAGAATTCCAGAGGTTTGTGGCTTTAAAACAATCTTCTTTAGGGAGAACACCGGAATTTTGTTTCCCCCATGGATCCAATCAGCTGCATCAGTGTAATGATGCTCGCCTATTAAGCCTTCCAAAAGGAAAGGTATTTAACTTGGACTAGATAGTGTGATGAGATGGCTTCCAGTGTGGCCTTATTCTGCATCCTACTTGCAGGCAGAAAAGGTCCAGGATGGCCCCTAATGATGCAAACATTTCTCTAGAAGCAAAAGCTTTCTCAAGGTTAGGCAGCCTGACAGTGCACTGTCCATAGTTCAATCTAGAGATGCTCTCTAGAAGATGCTCAAACTAGAAGATGTTCTCTCTTGGATATATGCTTTCTGGAGAAGGGTGGAATAATTCAGGAATCAGCCTCCATGTCCTAAAAAATCCTGATATTTTAGAGCATGCTATAGAAAATATGGTGACAGGATTTATTGCTTAGACACTGCAAATATAATCATCCCTGTAATACCTAAACTTCTTTTTCTGGGAACCATCTTCTGCTTTAGGTGCACTAAAAGAACGTACTGATTTTATGTTTATTTTCAAAATTTTGACAGTCTCTGATCATAAAAATTTCCTTTTTTTTTTTTTGTCCACATTTGACAAATGAAATTTATTTGCATACTTAGACAAGTCTACAATACATTTTTTAAATGCCCTGTTTTTCTTAATGAGTAATTATTTTAAAAGCAGTTTACATAAGGGAGATGCTACTAACATATTTTTCTCTTCAGTGGTTAACACATTTCTTAAACTGATCTTCTGAAGTGGGCATTTTCTCTTCAAAATGTCCCATTAATTCCTATTAGGGAGCTACTAGTAAAGAAAATTGCATGTTAACTTTTATCAATCTGCACGAATAAATGTTAACCATTCTCAGTTAAAAGCTCTCCTTTTAGCTCCACTCAAGTGAAAACACCTAAAGCAGTGCACACGTTGGCAAATCATTCAGAAGATTAATGCACTTAGGCCTGTACAAAGAGTTAGAGATGTGTATTAGCATTATAGATTTTAATTTGAAATGATGTCAGTCTTTTCTCAGCAGCATTGTAGTGCAAGGACTGCCATCTGCTTATAATAATGAATCTGACAATCCACGTAAATGTGATTTGCTGCTTCTTTTGCCAACATAATGGCCTGGATATTGATCCTAATGGCGGAGCAGTTGCTGCCATTTCATTCAATAGAAATGGGAGGAGAGGCTGAAAGAGTGAAATTTCCAGGATTTCTCCTGGAATGACAATTAAAAACAGAACTCTGGGCTTTTCACTATGAGAGTGGATGAGGAAAGGCATTGGATGGCAAAAGCTAAGTGTCATTCATAAATCACAGATCTCAGAGGAAGCTTGCCTCCAGCTAACACAGTGGATACAGGGATTTCATGCCTTCCATTTTCATCACCTCAGTGCAGAATTGCAGGTGTCCCTCAGGATGGCTTTCCTCCAGGAAATGGAACCTGTTTTCCTGGGAAGTGCTCAGACTTGGAGCTGTCTAGAAGAGAGGCAAGGGGCTATTTCCCTAAGCTACAACCATTATTATGTCTAAGTTGATTTCCAACTCCACTGTTAATGTGATTTGTGCTCAGCCCAGCAGTATTACAGTACCTTTATAACAGGGTGCATGGCGTTTCCATGACAGCCAGAAGAGGTAGGGATGGAAAATGCCATTTGAGATAGCCCAGAAGTGTTTGATTGATACAAGACATAAGGTCAGAAGCGTTAAGTAGCAAACTCCAGTAACACCCACTGTGATTTTCTTTAAAAGTGAAGTTTACAAGTAGTGGCATGTCATTTTTTAGTAGATTTTAACCAAAGGAGATAAACATAAAGATGCTGTTAATTTTACCTCAAACAGTTCCTGGACAAGTCAGTGTGACCTCAGTGACTGAAATACTAATCTCCATGGCAATTTATAGTGATTGCTCACACCTACACTCAAATTTTAAACTATAACAAAGGGTGATATATGAAGCAGCTTACACATAACTCCATTTCAGAACTGTTCCTTTCCTTGGAGCAGCTTTAACTACTGATGTTTCAGCTTTCATTTCTAACCTTGAAGACTTCCATTCATAAATGGAACAGGCACTGCTCATTTCAAGATATCCTTAGCAATCCATCATCTTCATGTCATTTGATCTCCCAGGACTACAATTTTCAAAAAATGTTCTCAAAATGTAAAACCACCTACAAGTAAAAACTGCAGTGTGCATGTAAAACTTTTGGGATATTCTATCAACCACGGAGCCTCCTAATTTAATGTAGAACACCCTAGAATATCTTGCATCTTCTGCCTTACCTGAAAGAAATTTATTTCCCACAGAGCAATGCAGCACTGAGTAAAAGACAACAGGAGGAAGACAACCTACACAAAAACAGTGAATGTGAAAGAAATGGAAGAAAAAGAAAGAATAAATTCCAAAGCTGTTTCCAACAAGCTTATATAAGAAGCATAAAACTTTTCCAAAACAGCACCATAGTTACTCTCCAATCTTTTTTTCTGATGATTGGTGATAATAAAAACCACCAGTGATACTCAGCTGACAGTCAGAAAAACCCACCTGCCCTGAGGAAAGTAGGCAAACAGAATTTGGCATAACCACAGAGAGGTTATTCTCAGATGTGAGTATAAAATGAAGGTGACTTATTATAAATCACCAGTTTTTGTCTGACTGACACATCTCCAACTGAAAAACATCTTTCATCTCGGAATGAAGGAGAAAACTGTTCTCTCATCTTCTCTCCTATTATTCTTGTCCAGTGTCTCTGCCCAGGTAGCAGCAGGCAAGAAGATTTAACACAGGCCCCCAGTATTGTGAGCCTTCATCTTTCTGCAATGAAGATCTGCTTTCCCACAGGTGTTCCCCAGTTTGCTCCTCCTAGAGCTTTATTTCCACTAGTTTTCTTTTTCTGAGAGGAAAGTTCAGGTTAAAAAAAAAAAAAAAAAAAAAAAAAGGAAAAAGAAGAAAAAAAAAGTTCATATTTATATCACTCCAGAATTTTCCTGTGTGGAAACCATTGCATAAAACCTGTTTGCAATCAGAGTGGATGCCTTTAGAGGATGGGGATTGGATATGGATATCTTCTATCCTCTTCAGTTAAGACCCATTAGCCATATTTCACTACTGTTTAAGCTACTATCAGCTATCCAGACGTACATCTTTTCTTTTGATTCAACCTTCTGAACTCCCTTGTTATAGGAAGAAGAACAACCATTTTAGTAGGTACAAACTAGTAGGAAGAAAACTCGTGTTCCAGTCCCAGTTTCTGATGCTGCAGAAACTCAAGGCTTGTTTGTTTGTACCTCAAGAAAGCTTTTTTAATAGGCACAGTTTCCTGAGGAAGAACATTAACACTGAAATAATTATTTTTAAATCTGATTAAATACATATATTATTTTGGACATCTAACCCCTCAATATATATAGTCTAAGCATATAGGAGATGTTCATTGATAGCTTGGGCATATGCCTCAAACTAGATAATCCAGCTTCAGGAAAGGGCACTGGGAAAGCTGTTAGCATGATGACAAACACAAAATACTTCTTCACATCTTCCCAAATATTCATTTCTCTTCAAAAAGAAATTAGTATTAAAGGAAAAAAAAAATGTTCAGCTGGGATTGGAACAAATACATCTTCAAAAATATAAGTGATGTGCAACTCTTACTATGAAGGTACCTTATCAAATCTCTCCCAGATGTCAAGTGAATGTAGAAACACAGTAGCATATTGTCTACCCTGAGGTAATGCCCATAAAGATCCACATTTTCTAGATCCATAGAACATATTCTGTAGGAAGGGACCTTAAATATCATCTAGTTCTAACTCCTCTGCCACAGGGGATCTTCCACTAGATGACACTGCTCAAAGCCCCATCCAGCGTGGCCTTGAACACTTCCAGGAGTAGGGCATCCACAGCTTCTCTGGGCCACCTATTCAAGTGTCTCACTACACTTGCACTAGAGAATTTATTCCTTGTGTCTATTTAAACATTCTCTCAATTTAAAGCTATTGTCCCCTGTCTTATCCCCACATGCTTTTGTAAAAAGTCCCTCTCCATCTTTCTTCTAGGCGCCCTTCAGGTACTGAAAGGCAGCTTTAAGGTCTCCCTGGAGCCTTCTCTTCTCCAGGTTGAACAACCCCAACTGTCTCAGCCTGTCTTCACTGGAGCACTGTTCCAGTCCCCAGATCATCCTTGTGGCCCTGATCTAGACCCAAACTGGTTTGGGCATCATTAGCATCATGTCCTTTTGATTTCTTTTTTCTGAGATGTGGAAGAACACCAAGACACCTAGAATACTATCTTCAAATTAAAGCAGAAACACAGATTTTCTACCTTATGTGGAGAAGAAGGGGGTCTGGACCTGTGTCAGGTCTGAACTCTGCCAGCAATCCCCTAAGGGGCCAAAACTGAATAGACTTCATTTGTCTGACAAGAAAGTACTTCCTTTTGGAGAGACTTTTCAAGGCTTCTGTCCAGAAGAGTTATGGGGAAAAAATGGTACAATGTTCAATTATAATAGTCATTTTTTCTGATACATCAGCTAAATGCATGGTATATCATTATTCCTACTAGCACATCTCATCCAAACCTTGCCTGTCTTCTCCAATTTAACAACACCTGCTTTTCAGTAACCATAGTTAAAAACACTGAATGGGAAGAGCCCATTTTTGAGTTTACAAATATAAGCAGCCAAGAAGGTCTTTGTGAAGGAAAAAAAAAAAAGAAAAAAAAAAGTGTTTGTTGGTGTTTCTTAATCAGCAGAAAATGAGCAGCTGTCAGCCTGCCAGAATTCAGAATTTAGATGAGCTGTGAGGCCACACTTCTGCTACCCCACATCTGGTTTGGAAACAAAGAACAACCTGTCTTTGGTTGCTCTCATCTTGTAAGTACAACTACCACATAGGTAATTAACAGTCCATCGTAAGGGCTTAGTTTTGCACATCTTCATTTCTTCTGACTCTTCTACAATGTAAGACTTCTTCCCACTTTAAAACAAAGGCTATGTAGAGGAAAGGAAAACTGAATCTTTTCTGATGTTGAGGGGAAGTGAGGTAAATTTACTCTTTCAGTTCATTTCCTGGAGAGCACACCATGGTATATAATACTTTAAATGTATTTTTTCATCTTATCCTTAAAAGGGAAAGAGTATTTCTTCCCTTCCTCTCTAAACTGTTTAGAGATTAACTGTCATTGTGAAGTATATGGTAACTAATGGCAGTATTTTTAAGGTATCATAGAAACATAGAATGACCTGAGATGGAAAGGACCTTAAAAATCACCTAATTCCAACACTCCTGCCATGGGCAGGGACACCTTTCACTTAGACCAAGTTGCTTAGAGCTCCATTCAACCTGTCCTTGAATACTTCCAGGGATGGGGCAGCCACAGATTCTCTGGGCAACCTGTTCCAGTGCCTCATCATCATCATCACAGTAAATTTCTTTTCCTAATATCTAATCTAAATTTACTTTATTGCACTTTGAAGCCATTAACCCTTGTCCTGTCACATCCTGGTGCTATATGAGCAGTATTATTTCAGTATTAGTATTATTTGTATGTTAGTATTGAGCAGTATTATTTGATGTTGTATATAATGTGAATTAATTTCTGCTGTCTATAAAGTGATGAGTTGAGATTCACCACCACAGGGGAATGAAATTTCTCTTACTCTTTGGTCATCTACAAAAAATCCTAGGCAGAAGTCACTCAGCACTGCTGGGTACAGGCTCTGTGGTGAATACTGGGCTTCGTGGGCAGCAGAGAGGCAGAGGGGACAGACTCTTATCCTCTGTAGCTTGAACATCACACATGGTAAGGCAACTTCAACTTTTACAATTTCAGCCCACGAACTCATCATGAACCATGGATTTTTGAAACCTTTCAAAATCTAAATTTGCAGCAAGAAGGACATATTAAGGCAACACTGTCAATAAGATAAAGAAAAAAAAATCATAAACCTGTGATTGTTTTACATTTTAACACTCACGACTGATTATTTCTTCCTCTGTAATTTTAGGACTTGAACCCAAGTACATCAGGTACATAGATACCTTACAAGCTTTTAAATGGTATTTTAACTCCTAGTAAGTGAGCATTTTTCCAACATATTTTCACATAAAAAATGCTTCAAAGTAGGGGAAAAAATCCTAGTGAGACAGTTTAACCAAAGCTGCAATTTCAGTTTCAGTATTTCACAGTCCTTTTCTGCTTAACTGTCAAGTAAAAGATAAGGCCATCATACTGTCTGAATAACAAAAGAAATACAATTTTCCTACACTAAAGTGTACTGGCCTTGTGCCACTGTTAAAATTAAATTTGTCCAATACCAGTTAGCTGCTGCAAACATCTTTATGGCAATAGTTGGCAAAGAGAAGAGGTCTTTCTGGGGTTTTGTGTTGCTCCATTTCTCTGAAACAATGGGAAGAATTGACATTGTCTATTCAGTGTAGAAGATAGGCTGTCAAGTAAAGCAAGACAAATGTGATGTCCTGACTGATTATTTCCTTAGATACTAAATCAATGAGCTTATTATCACAGCAATTACATTACTAATGTAAACAGATGCTATGTGTAGAAAACTGGTTAACAATAAGGTAGACAGAGTGCAGGCTTTTATTTGTTACACACAAAAATATATTTGGAGTGTGTTATACTACAAATGACATTTGATCTTCAGTTCATATGTATCACTTAACTGAATATATGCTCTATACTGTGATTTTACATGTAAGACAGATGTACTGCAAAATGTACATAATTAGAGTTTTACTTGTGTAGTCTTTATTATCAACATATAATTAATGCTCTTATCTATATCAATCATTAATAAAATTCAGGGATTCTGAAATAAAAAAGAAGCACTACAATTCTGCTCACAAATTAACTCTGCCAATTTTCTTAATGCAACTTGTTATTTAGTTTATAATGAAATCAAAAGGAGAAAAAAAGCAATATCCTTTGCAATGGCTAAAATTAGTTTCATATAACTCAACTTGAATTTCCTATCTATTCTTTTGCTTTACAAATTTTTATCTCTAAATTTCTAAGGCCTTCTCAGTTCTGGTAATTGCATATATGCTTTAGATTTATCTAGTATGCATAAAATAAATCATTATAAACACAACAGCATTTATAAAGATATGTCTTTTTAGCAGAAGGCAGCTCCTACCTATGAAACAATTGAATCAGCTCTTAAGCTTTCTCAGCACGGGTGGGTGTTTAGGATATTCAATGTATTAATCCAAAAGAGTAATGGAGAATCAAAGTAAATTGGTGTGCGATTTCTGTAAGAAAGGACCATTAACCACTATTTGACCTAATAGCAGGGCACTTCTACATTATGCTGTGGTTTTTTCAGTCAAAGGAGTGGAAGGAGTCTAGCTAGTACTAATAAAGGGCATATGGAGCTGGTCTAGATATAACAGAGATCATGTCAGAAAACAGCTTGTCAGAAAACATTGTTTCACCAAGTGCGAAACTTTAAATGGGAATGCTGATCACAGAGCACTCACTACAGAGAATTTTGACTCCATTCCAATGCCGACAGTGAAAAGCTTCAGAATTTTTTTTCCTCAAATTGCATTTAAAAAAATGGCAGATAACAAAGCCAGAAATGTCTCTTTTTACCACTTTTATTATATATATTTTAACACTGAAAGGAGCAGTCATATTTCTCCCTACTTTACTATTTCATGAAAAAAATTGACATGGAAAGGTTCCTGTTCATCACCATGTTAAATTAAACAATAACTTAACAACTCCAGTTATTTTCTAAGGCCTTGTTGAAGCAGTAAGATATTTTTCTGAGTCATTCAGGAAGGCTCTCTAGGCAAATTGTGTTCACTATATTCTATAAGAATCTGAGTTCTAATAAAAAATAATCAAAAAAGCAATATTTCCTCAAAGGTTAAGCAAACTACTAATTTGACCACCAAGAATGAGCCAGAAGTTCCTGAGCTGCAGCTGCAGGACATGTTTCTCTGTGAGCATTGCAAGAGTTTATTTTCACGAGATCTTGCAATGTCCTAGCATGTTTGGAAGTAGGTTGCTTAAGATGCTTCCATTCTACAAATCCATTATGTACATATGTATGTACATGTGTACCAACAACCTTGAAGTGCATTTTTTCTGGTCTGGCACTTGATTCTGCTCTTCTGGAGAGAGAAGTCCTGTCACTACGGCACCACTGAGGAGAATGGGTGCAGGACAAACCTCAGCACCAACACACTCAAACATTCATTCACAGGCTGCATAAGATTTTTAGTCTTGTCAACCAACTGCCTAAATAAGTTTTCCCTGGAAGTCAGTCAAAACCATTTTTCCTTTGTGGAGACTGATTTCTATGACAGATATCAGTCACAGCTGTTTACAGTCATATGTATATTTTGTGCTAACTGTTATCATCTGGAATTTTTCTTTGAAAAATAAACCACTTCTGTTAAAGTTTAAAAAAATCTCTTGGTAAAAAAAAGGATAAGAGATCAAGTGGAAAGTGTTGATAAACTACATTCTTTTTATGGAATATCTACTACAGAATAAAATAGCTTCAAAGGTACAAATAATGGAAATTACAAACATAGTTATTTTTAGTAATAAAAAAACCAACTACTCAGTACTTCTTGAAAATGTCAGGGGAAGTTTCAGGTGAAAGATTTTATCAAAGTTTACTTAGAGACTACTCTCAGTTAAAGAGAAAATAATTTGCAGAAGTTAAAAATTAATTAAGATTTCTCTGTGTAATAAATGAATATTTACATTATGATTTGCATTTATTATGTGTGGCAGATACAGTGTAGCTATACTTCTTTTAAAATCTGTTAGCTTTGGTACACAGCATTGGTCTCTGTCTTCAGAGAATTTCTCTCCCTCCTGCAAAGTTTAATTCTACTGTTTTTGAAATACTTCAACAAAACAGCCCCTTTTTAAAGAAAATTTTTCATGAAAATTATTAATACAGCTTTGCTTAAAACCACAGACCTAGGCATATCATTGTTTGCAGTGTCTGTTCTTTGTGACTGAATTCCTCATTGGCTTTCCATATATTGGTTTCTTACTGCTGAGTTTCACTGCTCATCTAAAATACCTATGAAGAAGATGAGTCTTCTGTGCCCCAGTTTACTCAGAAAATAATTATAAATTTGATTCAGATAATTAGGTGAATATTTTTTGGAATAGTTCAACAACTTTTTAAAAAAATTAATTGTAATTTGAAGTGAAAATCTTGTGGGAGGGATGTCCAACTCATACTTTCACTTTTCTGGAATTTTTGAAGTCTTGAGAAAAATGTTCTGGACATGAGTTTATCATTAAAGGTAAAGAATCATTCAAAAATAATTGTTTATAGTCGCTAATAGTCATTATTCCAGTTTTCCACATGCGTATTTCAGAATCCATTAATTTCTGATATTATTATCTAGGTTGCTAAATGCTGTAACTTCATAACTTCATTTTTATTGCAAGAGACATAAATTCTTTAGTGAGAACAAATTGAGACCAAATAGTTTTGCCATATTCAGCACTTGTGGAATCTCTGTTTCTTAACATATATTCCCTTTACTAATTGTATTCATTAGAATCTTTTTGCTAAAAATATTAAAATTTTAGAAATCCTTTTTAAAATCCATAATTTTTATGCCTGTCAAGAAAAGATATCACATTTTGCAGATGCAGCTGGGTGATATATTTAAAGTAATGGCAGTATGTATTTATTACTTCTATCAATGGTTAATAAATAAGATAAAGGTTTTTAGTTTAGAGGTTTTAATTTCTTTTAAAATCATGTATTATAACATTGAACATAATAAATCAAATTGTTTGCTATCTCATCCACTGTCTGAGCAGTTCTATTGATCGGTGATGAATGAGTCCCCAAATTGCCTACTGTGTGCTCTATTCATGCTCACTGCATTGCTTGTTTCAGCTATGCTTTTTGTGAGACACAAAAAAACCCAAAAAATAAAAACAGCAAGGCTGCAGGTGTGGAAAAATTAAGAAGCTTTGCCAAGGGGAAGGGCTGAACTTTGGATAGGCTGCACAGCTCTGAAATACTCTAGAGATTGGCTTAAGGTGTGAGACATCTGCCTTTCATTTTCTCACTGTATATTAACTGAGACAATTGCAAATCAAAAACTAGAGTCTTTTAGAAGTTGGATCATATACTGAAGAACAAAAGGAAATTTTAAGTAGACTCAGGCAACAATGATAAACATATAGAAAGGGGATATTCTTTCCTCTCTCTTTTTATTGTACATATGCTCCTAAACAAAGTGTTTATAGAAATATGCAGAAGTCCATTTCTTCATGGCTGGTTTTCTACCTTGTTCTTTCACACTTTCCCAAGGTCTCACCACCACTCGACACTGAAACCTCAGTGGATACTCTTTGTGCTCAGAGAAGACACACCAGGTCCTTTAAATGAGGCAGAGCTGAGCAGTGTTTAAATCACTTTTGCTTATTGCTGTGCATAACATAATAACAGATAATTGTCAGAAGAGCCAACTTTGAAGCATGGCTGTGAGAGAGCAAACATAGGTTTCACTGTGCCCTAAAGTTAAATTCCATTCCAACTTCTTAAAGGGACAGCATCTGGAAAGTAAAACTGATTAAATAATATAATCTTCTTATTTTTCTGTGGTCAGCAAAATGGGCTTCTCCATTATGGTCACAATTGGGTAAAAAAACAGTTGTTTCCATCAATACATATGCAGGCAGCTAAAAAAGGGAAAAAAGGTAGTTTAGTGTATTTTTTCTAGGATATTTTTCTTACAGATATTGGAAAAGACACGTCTTCAGACCCAAATGCTCTACCACAAGATTTAGGATATAACCACAGGAATCCTTGTTTAAATATGTGGAATCTAAAATAAAAATTCAAAACAAAAATATAGATAACTTTTTTTTTTTTTTTTTTTTCCCAGAAGGGCGGAATTTAAAACAAAGTAGTGACAGCTCATCACTTCTGAAAATTTGACTACTAACAGATTCTTAATACAGATTTTAGGAACTAGAATCTATCTTTCACCAGCCTTTTGCCTTGTCACTGTTATTTGTCCCTTTAGAATCTCAAGCAAGTGGATTTAAACTTGCAGTTGATTTAAGGTAGACCTTCTACACAGTATTCCTCTCACTCCAGTGTATTTTGGACATGGAAATGATCTGTGCATTTTTGCACAGTACAGGACTGTAGAGAAAAGGAGAAAATGCTACAGAGAACTTGAAGAACTTGAAAGGAAAAATACAAAATTATAATCTGAGAAAACTCACTAAAACCACTTAGAAGTTTGGAATACCGATGGCAAAAATGAAGCATGGAGGGACTAAAATCATGTGATAGTGGTCAAAGTTTTGTATTACTTAAAATTCATCACTTTCAGAATTTTCAGACTGTTGAACATTTCCTTAAATATTTTCTCAAGGATCTCACCATCCCAGGCACTCAGCCAGTATAAAACACGTATAAGTTTGTTATAAAATAAGCATATTAACATTAAATTCTCTTTCATCATACAGAGATATATAATATTTGCTGGCAAAATGTACAGAAAAAAAAGGAAAAATTTAGAAAAATATATTCAGTTTTTAATTTAGGTGGCATTTTCATTTATTAAAGTTTAAAAAATGCTGCAGCGCTTAGAAACTATATTCAATGATCCATAAGTAACACAATTCAATTTTTTCATGTCACATACATAGTAACAAAAAATTATTATAATATCACACCACATTTAGCGAAATAAAGCGTGAAAGTCAGGAATTCTTGAGTTTTACATCTGCCACTGTAGTCCTAGCTTTTACATTTGAACACCTCATCCACTGTGCTTGACAGCTTCAGGGGAGATTTGACTCCTATTCCTGCCCTCCCCCTTTGCTCCAGCAAATGACAAACACAGACAAATAATCAATGGATGCTCATAGAGGCATAGCCACAAGCAGTGAAAACCATTTAAAAAGACAGCCATGACAAAGTATTTCCTACTGTACTTCAGAATCCAGGTAACACATATAAGCACTAGCTCAGGGAACGGTGTTGCCTGGATTCCAAAGACCAAGCTTTGATTTTGTCCAAGTCTTGATTACCAGCAAAGCTACTGAGCACTTCCTACAGCAACCAAAAGATGTTCACATTCAACCCAGTAACCCCCTGATGATGATTAGTGCTAAAGACAGGACTGACAATATGGAATTTTTTTTCCAGTTTGGCCAGTGTTATGATCCTTGTTCTGCACAACTTGCTTTGAGTCATTGATTTGCCAAGGTGAAATAGTTCTTTCTTAAAAACGTAGGCTTGATTTTCTACAGATCAGGTATTTTGGACAACTGTTTTCTGAAGGAGACATTGAATCAGAACTAGCTAAAATTCTTATATTTTTATGTTATTGAAAAAGTAATTCCACTATGTAACCTTTAACAGTTAAGTTTAACCACGCACAGATGCAGCTGCTAAAACAAGGAGCAGAATTCATTCCAGATCATCATTACGCTAGATCTTTGAAGGCTATAGAGGAAATGAGTGTAGAGCTTCTAATAAAGCATTTACAAGCCAATTATGAATTTGTGTGCATTTCTAGACTAGGAAGACTGGCTACAAAACTAAGACATTCAAAAGAGCGAAACAGCATTATGCATACATAAAAATAACATTAAATTCCTGCTTTTACCACAGTATTATACATTAGTGTTTCATATTTGACATGGTAAAATTGTACATGAAAATGTATATTCTGCTGTGTTTCCCAGGAAGGATTGGTTTTGCCACTCAGGGATGCATTATTTATTTATTGAACAGGAGAAGAGCTACCTGAAACTGTGACTTTCTCTAATTATCTATCTTTGCTGCCATTGAGTAGGCACTGGACAAATGATACAGCCCTCTTTGATATCAGCACAGAGGCTAATTTACTGATAATTCTAAGAGATCTGGGGAAATGATCTTAAATTAACTTCTTTGTTGAGTACTCAGAGAACTCTGAAGAGGATTAACTGAAACCTGAAGCAACGAGCACCAGTCGGGGTGTCACGTGCATTCTGCATACTCATTGCAGTCTGCTGAAACACAGAATATTAAAATCAACAAAACAAATCATTACCAAAATGATTTTACATTTCTATGGCCTTTGTCTACAGTCAGAAACAGCGAGTTGCTGCTCAAAGTAATAGCAATATCAGAAAGCAGCTGTGCCTTGTACTGGCTGCTTGTACCCGTGACCAGTCCCATACCACTGAATTAGCTTTACTCTTTGAGAGTAAAGCACAGGGGGATTCATATTCACACTTTTTTTGAAAGAAATGGAACAAAGCTCAGGTCATAACCTGAGACACACTTTTTGTAACTTTACCAACCTGGCAAAGAAACTTACTCTGTTAATCTTGAATCTAAAGTCTCAAGGAACAAATGTATATAAGGATTTAATTTTTTCCACATTATGTTCTTCAAGTATGCTTAAACAAGAAACAAAAGATCACACATTTCAATTACTAAAAAACACACAAGGATGGAGCAACCTGTTTTATAACCTTTTATACATTTTATAAACAACACATAAGTATTAAACAATTTCCTTGACCTTAATACCCTTTATTGTCTTGATTCTTTCTCCTCTATTTTTTAAAGCCAAAATCAAAATGTTTTGTTGTGTTGATCTTATTTTCATTGTAATTTACTTTCAAGCTGATTTTGAAAGCTGTTTTAAAGTTCTAACTTAAGTGAAAATGCAGCTACTACACAATAAAATCCTTGGGAAGAAATGTGATTTATGCAGATGAGTTTGTTAACAAAATTTACACATAAATGAGAACATTTTTTTCCATTCCGGTTGCTATTACAAAGAAACACTGGGAAGTAAATTATCTGTAGAAGAGTACAAGATAAAAAATGTATTAAAAGCTGTAAGAACGAAATTGAAATGTCAAACATAGTTACTTATAAAAAACAGGTGATGGACTCCTTGTAAGCTACCTATTAAAAAGAGTAATCAAAGTGAACTAAAATGACTTTAGTTCTCCCACTAAACTTGTGGCTCAAATTCTCCACAGCTTTATTGCCCGTTTGCAGAGTTTCATTCACTCCTAGGCAGTGCAGGCTTTCTGAATGTTAAGGCTATATATGATAAGGCTCTTTATTACTCACATATATAACATTTGAATTCTTCTACAGGATTTCACAAAATCCTAATAAATGTTTCTTGGCACTAAGATTTTATGCATTCCATAACCAAGATGCTCTGCAGCCTGCAGAAGAGAGAGATGTGGTGCAAATACAGGTTTTCAAGCTGTAAAAAGGCTGTGAAGCCAGAACCTAGACAAGGTCATTGTGACCAAGCTGCTCCTGACTGCAGGGCACGTTTTCAACAGGAACGCCCCTCTCAAAACCTCATCCCATTTCTATCCCCCAGTCCCACCACCCCTGGTTGCTTTCTGGTGGGGTGGTGACGCCTCCTGCCTGGGACCTGGGGTCCTGGGACAATGGGGCCAGGAGCACAAAGCATAATGCTGTGACCAAAGTCTCCTCACTGGCAGGCCTTTTCAAGCCGATGGGAAGTACGGCCACTTGAGCTGGACATGGCTGGCTTGTCAGTTCCTGACAACAAACTGTGTTTGGTACGCAGTGCATTCATGGGCAGGGTTGTGCTTTTGTCCAGAGCCATGCTGACTTTCCCCAGGTCGGTTTCTGGCTTTTGCGGACAGGCAACGGTGTTGAGAAATCCACCCAAGCAGAAAGGGCCCCCCGGCTGGTGATTTCTCACATTTAATTACTTGATTTTCCTTTCCTGCAGTCAGGAAGAAAATGGAATTACATCACGCCCCATGTAGCCTTGGAAAGGGACCAATTGTTTCTAATAGAGCCGCTGGCGACAGGCACAATGCATGCGTTCCTTGTTTCACGTCAGATATTTGATCGTCCAAACAAGTCTGAGTACTCCTGCTCGGAGGATCCTCAATAGGGAACAAAGGGCACCAGGCTTCTCCTGTGTCACTTCCAGCACCACATAAAAAGAAAATCTTCATTTAGGCACACTTCACCCTTTTTCACACTTTCCAAGCATCTTCTGAGACTGAGAGATTGGTTTGGAGAGCAATGGTTTACTACATGGAATTAGTGATCTGATGCTTTATTCTGCTCATCAGTAATTAGTTGAATGAATGCCTCTACCACTTCACGTAACTGCAGACGTGTCTGGTTGTAAATTTACAGTCACCAAGAAGTACGTGACAGGCTTATGACACTTAGCCCTGGGACTGAACAGTAATGACAATTTATTAAATTAGGTACATTTCCCACAGGCACACAGATAATGTTACAGTTCTTGTGCAGATGCTTGGCTGCAGTTTATGTTTAAAAAACCCAAACAAACAAACAGACAGAAAACACTCAAGAATTTCCACATTTAATCAGACCAGTGATGCATTGCAGTCGGTACTGGGTCTCTAGTGGCAGTGTATGGAGGAAGGGTATGGAGAAGCATGGGTACGTAGAGTAATACCTCTCCAGAATACAGCATACATGTCAAAAAAAGTAGAACTTCCCTAGAATACCCTCTCCTTTTTCAGTGATTTTTAGCTTAATAACTTTGTGGATCAGAGTATTTAAGAGCATTGGATGGACTTCTGTTCTACCAATCTTGGCATTACTGCAATTCTCAGGCCTTGAATAAAATATCTAAACACTCTTTCCCCAGTCACTTCTCAATCAGGGAAGATGTGTGCCTGAAAGTTATCTGGGTACACCTTTCCTCCCAGCACATGTTCACTTGCATGCCTGCCAAAATTGATGTTCAGTGCCTGTGCTTCTAAACAAGTACTTAGAATCTTAGAGGGTACTTTTTTCAGGTGCTAAAAAATATGCTAAAAAATTATTTTAAAACAAGGTTTTTCTTAGTAACCGTTTCAAACTAATATACCTATGGGAAAAATTGAGGCAAAACCTGTTTTTATTAAATGCTAGAGATGGGGGTCACTATTATATATACCCATGTTAAAATATTTATCCTATCAATATCAATCTCTGTGAGTGAATTGCAGAGATGAGAGTTGTTCTTTCATAACATATGTGGACAGTAGACCACAGAGTCACCCCACTCCAAAAAACAGGACTAGAATGCAATCATGACCAACAAAAGGGTATGGAGGAACATTTGTAGTAAACAGACTTTAGCAGGGAATATTATCAGGACAGGATGTAAGGAAAAGTAGATGGTACGAGATGATATTATGCCTGAAATAAAAATTACTGGACCTGCATTGCTTCCTAGATGATTCTGTAGATGTGTTTATCAGAGAACTCCTCATTATTCCTAATAACATGAAGGCAGAAATGTTGTATTTCCCTGTTATTTATTGCAAACAACGGCCTCCAGGACTGACAATGTCTACACAGATAGACTGTGTCCCTGTACCAAGAGAGGCAGAAATCTCCAAGCTTTCACTGAGAACTTTTGGCTTCAATATTAATGAACAACACAATATGAGTCCATATGGCTGGTGAGGCCTGAGCAGGAATTCATAGGACATCAGTCAGTGTACTGCAGGAGTCAGGTCTTATATATATTTTAAAATAGAGTTTGTTTTAATGGTGTATTAAGCCACTGATGTCAATAATGAAAGAGAAGCGACAGATGTGCCTGTGCAGATCAACTAAGCTTTTTAATGTTTTTAAATTATTTGTTCTGTTGTAGACCTACATTACCTAACAAAAGAAAAATAGATTTGACTGGTATACAGTCTAATTAGTTATACTAAATTTAGTCAAAAGTAGGAGTTTCTCTTTCATGCATGTCTTTTGATATGTTTTTTAATGTGTTCTTTCTGAACTGGAATAAAACAATATATTTTGATGTTTCCAAACCAGTGGCTGCTTTTGTCAAAACAATAAAATATCAAATTTACAAAATAACAATTCTCTAGAAGAACAGAAAGCAGAAAAAAAAAAGCACATTAAAAGAAATTTTACAGGAATTCATGACAAAGTAGGCTCAACACATAAAGTGCATTTGCCAAAACCAGATGTTTTGTCTGGAAATAAACAATTAAAAAGGAAAAGAAGACATTTATTTTCTGGTAGATTGTCAATCAGGGAAAGAAATCTCAACAGGTAAAACATATAGGGTTGAACAGAGAAGACAGAAAACACCATACTCCAAATTGGGAGTGAACTCCACTCCTGGCTTCCCACAATGCGGTGTTTTTTAGATGCATCCACCAAAAATAGACACAAACCACAGCAGAGTGGTAGATTAATGGAGCTGGATGACTGCACAGCTACTCTTGGCAGCTGAGGCTAAGTAAGGCTATAGGTACAAATGTTAGAAAACTACACCATGGCTGTGTTCTGCCTAAAACTAGGACACAGATAAGGAATCTGGGTGAATATAATGTACAAGTTGTACGTTTAACTAACCTGTTTAACAGTGTTAGTGGGCAACTGGCTATTCCAGTGCAAGTTAGCATTCAGTGGTGTCTGTAGGGGCTCAATCACCCACAGTTTCTAAAGTTTCAGTTTAGGATATGACACTCCACTATGTCTTAAAGAAGAGGAATACAGTGGGTAAATCCTGCAAAAAGGATTTCCACCAAAAGTGATGCAACAACATTAATAATCTAGGGGAAATGATGAAGTTGGATAACTCCTGCCCAAAGACCTTCTCCCAGAATTGGGATAATGGGTGCTAGATGAACTGAAGGTTTCCTTGATGTGAGAACTCATTAAAACTTGCTGTAGCTGCTCTCTCTACAAGCCTGTTCAATTAGATGCAACAAAGATGCAATTATACATATCCTGTGGATGGGTTCTCTGTATCAACTCATAACCAGTTACTGGTATCTCCTTGATTTTGACAACTCCTTCAGCTCAAACAGTCCCAACCAACCTTCTAGTCATCTTATCAAGGCTAAATTCAATCCTTAATTACATTCACCCTGATAAATTTAAATTGATTTTTGTGACAGGGGTTGTATTGTGCTGAAATACTATTAATATCCAAAAGTTGTACTTAAGAATCCAGTGCTGAGTTTGTCACATACCTGGCAGCATTATCTGAGCCTCAGAAATATAAAAATAGTTGACTTCACATGTGAAAATCTCCCACAATGACATTAAACACCCCTGAATTATTTTAACATTCGTATTGCTAAGTCATTATTTAGACAACTTTCTGTGGCCCCTTAAGTGTTATTTTCACAGTAAAGTATGACTTTGAAACAACAGCAAAGGACACGGCGTTTTCCTGGCATTTACAGTAAAGCTGAAATTGATATGTTTGAAATGCCACAAGTAAACACAGATACTGGGCTCAACGTGTAAGGAAGCCCACACATCCCAAACTAACAAAGGCAGCATCAGCTTGGAGCTTGAGCTACATAGAAATTCAAATTATATTTGCCGGCTACTTGCTTTAGACAGCAGTGCTTTCCCATGATCACAGAACACTGCCTGTATTTTGATTCAGCATTCACATGTAAAGAACATTTGTTAATTTTCCATTTTAACACACAGTGAAATGCGTGAGATTGGCACAACTGAAGACTTAGAGCCGGTTTGACATGTATCAAGTGGGTGCATTGAAAAGGCAACTTCAAAATTGAGGGATTGTTTTAAGTGGTTTAAACCTATCCTCTAAGCCAACTTTGCTGCTAAAAAGCTGCAGAGGTTTAAAATAAAAATAACACATTCTTAGCCTGTTTGCATTTGCTATTCAAAGAGCTTGTTCGTCTTTAATCTTAACTCTTTATCTCCAGAACTCTGAATGAACGAAAAAGACAGAGACTATACCAGAATCCTTTGCTCTATCAACAGATACACGGGAATTAGAAAATAACCCTCTGCTCATTTGCCAATAGCCTTTGCAAGTCACCTAATTAGATGATTAAGTCATTAAAGGGATATGCGCATCTGAAAAGCCTCTAGTCAGCCTCTGAAATCAGAGGAGATAAAGACAAGACTCATTTCTTTTTTCTCTTGCACTGAAAAGGTAATTAATCCATTTAACTCTGCCTAGCACTGCTTTTCTGTAGTAAAAAGGAGAGTCTGAAGCAGGATAGCTTTTCAGAAACACTCTTTGAAACATCAGAATGACAAATGCCTCTTTCTTTTGCATGCCACATGAAGAGGTTAGGCTTAGCCTCCAGTGGTCAAAATTATTTAGACAAGAGATCAGCAGAAGTGTGTGTAATGCTGACCGGTATTTGGGATGTTACTGACTACCTGCTAATTTGACTTTGTTGTAACTCAGTGCAACTTCTTTCTCCAGAGCAGCATGTAAGACTGGTAAATAAAATTCTGGAGAAAATTATTTAGCATCATTCACCTTCCCCTATAGAGGCTTCACAAAGTCAGTCTTGGGTGCTTGTCACCTGCAGGATATGGGCTGACTTCAAAACAATAAAAATAATTTCCAGGCTTTTACTGTAAAGCTGGAAATAGTGTGTTGTAAATGACGTACAAACGTGCTGCCCTAGCAAATAAGGAAATCTCCCCATTGCGAACTGCCAACTGCACTGTGGATAAACCAGTGCAGTAACAGTAATTCTTAACATGTCCATCTGTGTAAGGTTTCAGGCTTAATTTCTGTGAATATATTTTGATATTTTCAGTATAACACAACTATGAAAAAATAAAGGTCAGCAGTAAGAAATAGAGCTCAGAAAAACCTCAATCTACAATGCTGTTGTCAGGTTTCATCAGACCAGAGAGCACAGCCCATGTTACAATAGCTCAGCCTCATCATTTCAGCGATGTGAGAGGATCTCAAGACAGGTGACAGTGGACAGAGGTCCACACTCTGTTTTGGAATCCCTCTCTCTAGAATTAAATTGGTGAATGAGGTAAAGAAAAAAAGTTTAGTCCAGTAAGCTTAAAACAAGAAACTTTTTCCTCTGGTTCACGACTCTAGGATTTTTACTGGGTCTGGTTACAGGAATCCTAGCAACGCCGTATAGCAAAAAGCAATGTCAAACATGGAAAGCATATTATTATAAATAACTGCCATTGTTATTCTAAAATCTGACATCTCTATGTCAAAACAATTTCTAGTTTTAAGCCCCATTTGGAGTAAAATTCAGGTCTGCTCACACAGTTTTTGTACTTGCAGTGCTGTAAGTTCAATTAGAACATTGTGTGATTTCCACAATAATTTTTGAAAGAGTTCAGTGTTGACCTGTTATTCTACTGTGTGCAACCTTCATATTGATTCAATACTGTATCCAGGAAAAGTCAGAGAAATCACTCTGAGGTTTAGTACACCTATCAGTGCACATTTTAGTAGTATGTTTTGACTGAGATTTTCAGTGATGTCACAGATAAAAAACCTGATGTATGGACAGACAACACTTTGGAAGTTTTATGACCAGATTATTGTGATGTGTCTGCATAGACACATATTTTCTTGGGACAGAAGGTGCAAAAAATGAATATAAATCTTCACAAAATACTATAGATCCTTAAAAATCCATGAATTGTCAAAGTCCAAATATTTCATTTAAGATTCAATTGACACCTTGATATCAAATAGATATACTGCCAGGGTGTGTTCCTTTAGGCAAAATGATTATCAGCCTTCCTTAGTTGACAGCAATTTAATAATAACACCAACATGAATTATTAATTTCTAACATTACTATAAATACATTGAAAATTTCTTGTCAACCCTTGCCTAGAAGACCATAAATGAAACTTCCCCCAGATAAGCTGAAATATAGCTCTTAAGCCATTATTTTTCTCTGAAAAATGAAAATGGATGAAAAGCATTGACTTAGCAAATGTTTTTTATTTTATTAATTATTCAATATTTTGTGCTTGCTTAAATCCTTGTAATAATTTTGGGTTTTTCCTTAGTAATTATAGTACCTATATTTGATATGCACAACATCAAATTCCTACTTCTTACCTTCTATAATGAGAATAGTTCTTTCTGTCCCACACTAACTATGTATTTATGTATTATAGAATAATTTTAATTTTAAATATAAAAAGGGAACAAAAAGGCAACTACTAATTTTCTAGTTTCTCAAACTAGATTTTATTCCCTAGTTTCTTTAAAAATTAACATGTACAGGAATGGCCAGATCAAAACACCAAGTAGATCAAAAGAGATGGTGGGTTATTTTAAGTGTAAGGTCTTTAACAGACAAAACCTAATCTCTATGCAAGTTCCTTACAGTATGAGCAAACAGAAAAAAAACCAGCAATGAAAAATAGCTTTAGCTATCTAAACCATTCTTTTGAATTCTAATTTGATATATCAACATTATTTCCCTCATTATACAAAAAAAGAGCAACATATTATTTCATATCTCAGTATATTCTAGATTTGCAGGGAAGGGGAGCAAAGCTGAAAAACCTTAGGCAACAAACTCAGCCTTAAGCAAAAAAAAAATCCCTGCCTCTCTCTTGCTTGAGTGGCCCTTGAGAAATCCGTGAATAAATATTTTTTTGCTCTTATTATACACAATATTTCCTTCCTTCCCTATCTCAATTTGCATTACATATTTTTGACTGAAGGCAATAACAATGATACCAGGAAAAGAAACACATGTCAAAGGCCATCTAGATAGCAACCTCTCAATGGTTGAAATCCTTCAAACAAAGTGTAACTTGCAAATGTAACTGGTACCATACCATAAGGCAAACTTGAAATTAAGGTATTTGGTATCTTGTTGAAAATTTCTAGTGGCTAGAATTTCATCTGCAGCGAAGAAATATTTTTGACAGGATGCCATAGCACATTGAGTTCTCTAACCCTCTTCTGAAACATTCTTAGTTGCAAACACCTAATGAAATAGTTTTAGGCATTAAATATGTACTTTTCCCATAAAACAATTATTAATCAAAATGGAAATATGTGTCACAAAATGAAAGAAATTAGTGTAAGGGAAACACAGGGAAAGTTGTAACAATAGTTGTTGCAAAATAGTTGCATAGAAAACAGATTATACACTGTCAATAATTAACAGGTAGGAATTATGTCAAAATTAGAAAAACAAGACAATCAGCAGGTCAGGACCATTCTGGATGGCAGCTAATTCACCAGGGATGACTTCAGGAAGTAACTAACATACCTGTATAAAAAGATAATTAAAATCCACTTTTAGGTAAAGACTTAAACATAGTCTATGTGTACATTGACTGTAAGGAATAAATAAGCATTGCACAGCTAGCATCAAAAATCTCTGTCAACACAAATTTCCTTCTTCCTTTTCTCTCTTAGGTCAGCTTACCATTTCCAAAACCTTCTTAAAGCATTAGCATTTTTCTATTTTCCCCTGTTTTTCCCTGGTTTTTTTTTCTTTATTTTTCTATTTTTCCAACTACATCCTAGTCATACCTCCTATACACCAAGGTCTCCTCCAGTACACAAATTCCTATAATGAAGCTGGGTAGGGAAAAGAAAATATGCAGGAGCTGAAAGAGGATGTTTTCAGTCTGTGCAGTGTTAGGTTTTAATGTTTGTTTTCTAAAGTTGTTTTGTCAATCCAAAACCAAGAAAACACCATCAAAACAGAAATCTTCCTGAGTGGAATAGGTCTTTAGAGCAAGTTTAATATAAGTAAGCTTTAAGTATCACATCATGCTTAACAATATATTTCAATGCAAAATTGATTTATACTATTTTGTTCCCAAATTACTTTTCCCATAGTCAGTACTAGACAAGCTCCAGATGATGCTGTGCAGTAGCTTAAGATGTTAGTACCTCCCCAGCCTGGTCTTCCCCAACAACAAAGTCAGCAAAAGGGCAAAGCTGACCAAGGAAGTTTGGCTGATTAGCATCAACTCAGCACCGCTGGTGATGTAAGCACTGAGATTTCTTGCTGATGCAGCTGAGCTGCAGACACATGTCACCATTTTGGTTTCCCTTTTTTTTTTTTTTCCCCTCAAAACTGATCCCTATAAATTCATAACAGGTCTTCCTTCAATGCCATAACAGAAACTCTAAAGTTAACAAAATGGTCTTCGAGAAGAAATTTTCAGACTGCACAGCACTCTGAAAAACCACATCCATTGACTTTCAATATTATATCATCACTTTGAAGTCAGTTGGATGATGCTCACAAAAGGCCAAATGAACAAATGAGAGGTTTGCCAAGATTTATTTGGGGTATTTAGGTGCCATTAACTAGGGTTACTATCACCTGCTTTCCAAGACATCATTTAGCTCTTTGGATTGCGTAAGGTATAACAGTGACAGTGAATGGGAAAACACAGGTTGTTTCTATCTCCTGATTTATCTCTGTTTAATTCAACCTTGTCTTGCTTTTCAGACAAAGTGATAACTTCAAGGGAAATGACCAGCTTACCATTTCCAAAACCTTCTTTGGAGCACTGTAATGCCAAAAACTTTGGAGCACTGTAATGCCATCTCAAAGAATCATCTATCAGACCTTGGCATGTCTCCTCTCCTGTATTCTCTCCTGAATTCAGCAGGAGGCTTCCAATATGACAACTGATCTACTAGACTTCCTACTAAACAAGCCAGAGCTTTATCTTGGATAAGCCACTTTAAAGGTAGCTGTGAGGAGCCTGCCAGCCATGAGCTGCATGCAGATGAAAGTGAATAATGCAACATGCAGCATGCAGCAATATTCTGCCAGTACTGATTCCATCTACACAACAAATACTCATCATGTGCACATAGATGGCAACTGAATCAATTATAATCTTTCAAGAAGGGTAAAAACAAAGACTTTTGTTTTCAAAGCAGATGTCACCAAAACAGTTAAAAAAGACAAAAGCCAGATAAAAATATGAATAGAAAAGGTCTCTTGATTGCTCTTCTCACTGTAAACTGCATTGTGAGGGTTTTTTTCTCCTGTTTGAAGGGTCAGAATAAAAAGTCTGAAGTAAAAATCATGTTTAAGTTTTCATCTTTGAAAGGATCTACTCTTGGAAAGAAAAAAAGCTGATAATATTTTAACACGTAGGGATCAAACTAACAGTGCCACTCACTATCAGAAAGTAAAATACATTTGAAGCATGTTATTTTCAAACTTTCTTGCCCTAAAGAATAACAATCTTTCTAGTGTAGCTAGGAAAGTAAATACACAAGAATAAAACCACAGAAATGTCAGATGACTCTTTTCTGGTGGGCAAAAATAACCCACTAGCCAACATTTACTCCTTTATCCTTATTTCTGAAAGGAAGTCCCTTTAACATAGAGCAGCAGTACAGCTTCTACCCCTTAAATACATTTGATAATTCAGAGACAGAATACACATATAAAGCATGTATTTAATCTGCGCTCTCAGGGAATAAAACATAGTTACAGAATGAAGAACCCTCTAAGACCTACCAAATTAAAACAAGGAGATACACTTTGAGTCTTACAATCTTTTTTATTATGTAGTGTATTAAGTGGTTTACAAACTGTTTATACCCAAGACAAAACCACACTATGGTTTTTTTCTTCAATCTTTCATTCTCACTTACCTACATAGATTAAAACAAACAAGCAGACATATACCGAGACATAATTGAATAATTAACTCCATTCACACCTTCTACTTATTCCCTACTCCCAAAGCAGATTCTGCAGCAGCAGAATAGCACCCCCTTTGACTCATAGAAGGAATTAAAAGGTGCTCCTTCTGAGGGAGCAGACCACATACAGGTTGGTATTTATCTGAAGATCTTGTCACCCACCATGGTCATGTCCATCTTCGACTGAAAGAAAACTTATTGTAGTCATGTTTGAATACTGCTAGTTGCTAATTTTATTCAGTGTGGAACTGAATAGTCAAGCTGATGCTTTACTCTCCTATTTATAGGCAGCCAACTGACCATTATGAAATTTTAATCTAAATAAAAGACACCAAAATATATATTTTGTGTTCTGTTACTATTACCATCATTGTGCATAACGTTTATTAATGAGACTGGGAAGGTATGAATGTCCTTTGCACAGTTTAGTACAAGGCTGAACAAAGTCATGTTTCAGTACTACATTTAGTTATTGATGAAATGTTGCATTGCTGTGAGAAAAAAGAAAAAGAATTTGGAAAAGTTTGAACTATTTTCCATTGAACACCACCTTCCTTTGCAACAGCAATTTCAAGACTTCCAGATATGTCTAAGAAAAAAAACACACAAAAATTTGAAATAGCTGTTTTCCTCAGTTTCAGTGGGATTTCTGGAGTCCACCAGACAAAATATGGCTGTGAATCATAGTCTTAAATACAAAAATTAAAAAGTAAGTCAAAAAGAAGACTAGAGCAGACATGTATTTTGAAAAATACCTTTCATTATGCTGTTTTCCTCTGATCATCATTGTTTTTTCCTAAACTTTAACAAGAGTCACAGAAATACATGAAGTAATATGAATTCATAATGAGGAAGTGGAGGGAAATGAGTGATTTTTGCTGTTCACAACTGCAAAGAACAGAGTCTTTCCTCCCTATTCAGTGCCTCTCTGGAATGGAAAAATCTGTCTCTAATTTTCCACTTACCCTCAGTGGTAGATTAGAAAACATTCCCAAGTGGAATTGTAAATCTTTGACCACACTTCTTAAGAAAGCGAAGACTTTTGGTTCCTTTCAGAAATGACTTGCCCAAGTTTATAGTGAAGAGAATTGATTCTGTCACATTCTAGTATGTGCTTAATCTAAGGTACTTAAAGATTGTGTAAGAGGAATTAGCAAATTTCAATATAATGATAAGCATAAGTTCTTAAATGAATCAAATGCTCAGCTTCATGAAACGATTTTGTAGGCTATAGCTTGTTAGCACTGCCAAAAGGCTGCTTTATTTCTCAAAGGCATCACACAGCCTCACATGCTCCCCTTTCAGCAGAAAATTATAAGATTTTCTTGGACATAAGGAAGGGTCACTGTGCAATTTCCTTTTACTATAATTTGAAATACCACAAATATAATTTCTCATCATACTCTAGGGAACATAACAATTTTAACAAAATGCAAAGAAAAGGTTGAGTTGAAAAAGAAAGTAAAGAAACACACAGATTAATTTCTGCAAAGCATTTTCATGTTTTCTCCTGGAAAGTTAGTAAGTACCATCAGGCTAGCTTGAGATATTTGGATTTTATTGAAAGAAACAAGGTTGTGCAAATATATGCCCAGAGAATATTTTGAGTCAAAATAGTCCAAAACCTATATATTTCACTTTGAAATCATATCTTCCATACATTAAATTTTCTTTGCTTGTTTGCTGAAGCATGAGAACTACAATTTTAAATATCAAGTTAGCACTATGCATAGAATTTAATAATACTGATTCACAAGAAGGTCAGCTTACATTCACAAACTTAAAAGTAAGTCTGTTATCTGTTTTTGAGTGTCTGTCCTGAAAGACTTAAATAATGTGTTTCAAAAACACTTTACAAATAATCAGAGGTTGTTCATTGTAAATTATTTCCAAATATTTATTCAGAAGATAGCTAGTTATCCTAGTATACTGTAACTCACTATTTTTAGTGACAATATCACTCCAGTGACTACAACAATCAGAATTCTCCTGGCTGTGCTGTTAGCTATCCAGCAGAAAGTGCATTTTCAGAAGGTTAAAACAAAGAGAAGGTACTGTCCAGCAAATATGGCCTAGTATGAAAATGGAGGACAGGATGCCCTGTTCATATTTCTTGTGCTTCTTAAACAAGGATGGTCATGTAACAAAGCCAGATATTTGTGGATGTAAATATGTTGGGAATTTTGTGTCTTTTGAACACATGAGAGAGCTTTATAAAATGTTGATGTAGCTCATCCTCTTTAAGACAGGTAAATGCTGTCTGCTAGTTGGGCATCCAAAGGTTCTGAATGCATTTTCTCTCTTATTACTTTTCCAGCACTCTTGTTGTGGGGCTGTGAAATAGTTTTTGTTTCTTAGGGTTACAGAACTGTTTCTGAAAAAAAATCATCTTGCATTTTTCCACAATGTACCCTACATACAAGGAACAAAAATGCAATCTGTGTCCCATTGGCAGGAAGGGAGAGCTCCATGTTATTCCCTCCTGTCCTGGTCTCTTCCGAAGTTAAAATTGGGAACACACTGAAACTCCTCTCCTGTCTATTTGTGAATGTCTTTCTAAGAGAATCAGGAAAACCAAAAGGACTGTTGCATGGTTAAGTCTTAATATGAAGAAATGCACCAAGAAACTAAAACAAAGCACGTCACAGAATAAACCTCTCTGGTATCATCATCATCAGTAGCAGGTGAGCAAACGAACAGCTTCCTTGCTTTTCGATCCTCTAAATCCATGCCTATTTTGCACACATTCGCAGAGCAGGAATGATGTTCATTACATGTATCTTTTTGCTTTGTAATGGTGCTGGAGGAATCTGCAATGTTTAAATTGTCTGTCATACCTGCCAACATTTGCTTAAGATAGGAGATGAAGTGGGCTTCTGGAATAGTTCAGCAATAATCTTGCCTGTTAATTTGTGAGACCTTTCAGGCACTACAAGTATTTCTGCTTTACATGGCTTTGCATCATTGATCCTTACATACAGTATGCAGGAAAACCAGCAAGAATTCTAACTATTCCATCCAGAATGGTTCTCTCCAGAAACCTCTGTCTGTGGAGGACAGCTGAAATGCTAATGACACTTTTTAAATTTTTAAATTTTTTTTAAATTTTTTTAATATTACTTTTATTTGTACTTTAACTTATGCTTCTACTAACTCTTGTGATTTGTTTTGTTTGTTGCATCTCCTGCCAGGAATACTGATTCAGGTTAACTCAGGGTTCTCCTTGCTCAGTAATTTCTACAGTAGTTTGAGCAATTTTGGTAGACCTTTAGACTTTGTTCATAACATTCAATCTTTCAAATAGAAGCCAAGACTTTTCAAAAACATGCTTCAGAGTTGTAGTCAAAAAGAACATAATACTACCATAAGCCCATATATGAGAACTGAGAGCAAAGCCAACAATAATGACAAAGAGCTTCACAGTAATATAATGTCAATATTTTTCTTGATGCAATGACATATAACCTCTGGGCCCTAGAATTATGTTCCATTTCCGTTACTCATGCTTTACATCTTTGTATGGGACAGTTAGTCAATGGTCTATAAACTATTAAAATGATAGAAAGTCAAACGTTTGGGAAATAGATAGCACCTCACAGTGAAAATGACTGATTTTTCTGCAAGCTTTCAGGAGTTTACAAGTCCTTTTGGACCTAATTGGACTCTTTAATTGGTGGAGGTATGTTATAAAAATTCTAAACTTCCTTTTTTGCATCCCTTTTTGCTTCAGATTAATGTGGGACAGGAGGAGCACTGTCTATACTATCCAAGATGCATTTGCCCGCCAACCCACCTCAATCGATACATCAACATCCTCTGTTTTGTCCTCTTTCTTTCCTAAAAAATCCTTTTTTTGGGCTTTTTTGTTTGGGGTTTTTTTTTTGGGTTTTTTTTTTTTTCAGAAAATACTTCATCCTGCTGTGTTTCAGGGTGACAGCACCTGTTTCACCCTGCCCACAAATGCATTGTACAGAGCACTGCAAAAGAGGAGAGTGGGGAAGAGCACTGTACACCTCAGGATGGGCAGTTGTTTCGTCTCCAAGAAAG
Organism: Pyrgilauda ruficollis; assembly: GCF_017590135.1. Lineage (NCBI taxonomy): Eukaryota > Metazoa > Chordata > Aves > Passeriformes > Passeridae > Pyrgilauda > Pyrgilauda ruficollis. The sequence goes on along the minus strand of NW_024525378.1, from coordinate 2,450,275 downwards.
AAATATCCATGTTTTGAAATCCTTCTCTGAAGTGAGAAACTCTTTGTTCTGGATATAGGAAAGCAAGCAGTGGTGGTGCACAAACCATGCCTCACTCAGAGGCCACTCTCCCCTCCAAAGGCTCCCTCTGCAATGCTCTGTGTATCTGACTATGGTCACAATCTCTCCTCGCCCACTCCAGTGAAAACACCGACCCACTCTGCTGTTTACTTATGGGATTTTATGGTCTTACGTGACACAGACAGTTTTAGAAATGCAGGATAAAATACTCAGAGCTTCCTTTTCATGTCTCCTTCCTTTGCAACATGTTTTCTTTAGTAACAGACGGAGTACAGAAGGATGGAAGATCAGATAGGAGAGCCAGGTGATCCCCTGGCTGATGAGGGGGTTTGGGTTGTCACTGCAGGCACCAGAGAGTGGCTGAATGCCTGGCATTTCAGAAAGAAGCCTGACTCTTATTTTCTTTCCTTGTATTTGAAGGAACTTCACAGTATTTGACAGCTCTTAAAACTGTGCATATCTGCTGCCATGTAAGAAGCTTGCCTCTAATTTAGAAAGGTACAGTAGATAAATATTACCTCAGTAGGGCTTACTAAAAGTGTTTCTTAAATCAACAACTATGCAGTGTAGTTAGAACTATATGCATGCAGAGCAATTTTAGTTTTTTTGACATCTTCACAAAGCCAGTGGTGGATACCCATTTTCAGGCTCTGAGAATGATTACATGATATCTTGGCAGGCCAAGATGACAGTATGCAGCTGGTAAGCTGTTTCTAGCTGTCATAATAGGTAGTGTTTGAAAAGGAAAAAAACAAAGGCTTACTTTAATGAGGCCTACAGCAGCAGCAAACTGAAGTTATAAACACATTTGCTGCTATTTTGAAATTTTCAGTGAACTTTTCTCTTACTTCACGTTCCTTTTTTAAACACATTTTGCTGTCTGCCTTTATAACTTCAACCACTGCTGTGTGCCATCTTGTGTAAAACTTGCTCAGAGAGATTTAAGGGTTATTTTTGTTTGTTTGTTTTTGGGGTGTTCTTTTTTATCTTTATCCCATGTCTCCTTTGAATTTTTTCCTTGAAGAAAGAAACTGTTTCCTCTAAATACAACCACTTGGTTGAGTGTAAAAGTGTTAATTGGGGCATTTATTTACTCTGCCGAAATAAATTCCACAGTGATTCTACACAGAGCTTCAGCAAATCCAGTATTTTTTTCTTCTGAAAGCCTATGCAGGTGGCGTCAGTACTGGATATTCTGTTTACAAATCATTAATGAAGTGATTGTGGCTTTTTTCATTTGCTCACACTTTTGAACTGCTCAGAGCGACACATTCCTAAATAGGGAACACAAGAGTAGAGAGAAGCACACAATAGCCTTATTATGGGGGCCACACAAACACTGGTAGTGCTGAGGGTTTATATTAACCCAATCAATTAAAGATGTACGGAAAGAGTTCAGCTAGTAGGGGACTGGGAAAAAACGGTACACAGCAATGAGTTGCTAGGCATGCTAATCTGGACTCTGAAATTTTCGCTTAGCGCTATATCTGAGCTTTCTTCCTGCACAATAAAAGGTCCCTTTCAAAGCTGAGAGTCCTTAGCAGTGCAACCATTGGAAGTCACTGCATTCTCTGAATGAAATAAATGCCTTGCTTTAATTTCTATAAGGCTTGTGTAAATTTCCTTCAGTACTAAACCATTAGAATTCCGAAGGAAAAATGCATATATTAGGCTATACTGTATCCCTATTGTGCACTAAACATCAACTCATGCTACTGATATGGAGTTTAAAAGCTTAAATAAAGTGTAGAGCTCCTGCTGGGCAAACAAGCTAAACTGGCCCAATGAAGTAACCTTTTTGTTAAGAATTCTCATTTGAATAAACAGCATGGTAGGACTGCTGAATGCAGATGGCTTAAGTGTTTGGGGTCTTCTAGAAGAAACAAGTCTTAGTAGTTTTACACTTTCATGAACAAAATCATATTTTATGAAGGACAAGTGCCCCAGTTTCTCACAGACTGTATGGCAGAAATGAAAGTAGTTTGTAGCTAACTGGTTCATTTTGAAGGCTGCATCAAGACAAAACAAATATACAGATTTTATTTTGTAATTCTCATGTTGCATGTTTTTCTATGCAAACACATGTACAGACACTTGTATACAGAAAGATATAGCTCTATAAGACATCTAGTTTCTCCAAGGAATAAATTAAATCCCTGTGCTCAGGTCTGGCTTTTTTTTTTCCTTTTTTTTTTTCCTTTTTTTCTTTTTTTTGTGGTCTGCACTTATTTGATACTTTCTGAATTGGACATAGCATCAAGAGCTATGAAAGACTCAACACAGCACAAAGCCTCCTTTAACATAGATGCTTTACTTCAACTTTTATTGAATTTCCTCTTATTTGCTAGGTAGATATTTTCCATCCTAACAGCAGAATGCTAGCCCTGTTTTCTTCCTTTGTCTCTGAAAGTAAGCAGGTGATAGGGAAAGCTACTGACCATGCAAAGAGCTCATAGAGCCATCTTGAATGGAATATAACATCTGAGAGATACAAACATCAATTTGGGATGCTATTTAATGGGATGACATTGTGCAAATGGAATCGAGATATGACTGCCCTCAGCTGTCCAATAGATACTGCATTCTCTGCATCTTTTATAGCAGGTGAATAAGCTATTAACTGTTGTGTGAAGCATCAGCTTGCTATTTCTACAGGCTTCCCCCCCTGTACTGTAAGGGCAGCTCTAACAGACAAGTATGAAAGACTGAGAAGTGGGAAAACAATAAAAACATCTGTCAAAAATCTATCTTTGAAAGAGTCTGCTGACTACAGGAAATGTCTTGTATAGAAAAAGACCCCAGAAGGTAATTGGCAAAAATTAGGGAAAAGAGAGGGGAAAATTGTCAAGAGTCTATCAGTAAGAATAATCTCATTTACATGAGAAAATACTTTCTAGTTATCAACATCTGTAAAATAGGCATTTTCATGCTGGAAAAGAAAAATGGGCACTATGCACCAAAACTCTTTAAGACAGACCTTTCCTCTAACTGTTTTGTTGCCATTTGTTCCCATAAAGGTTAGGTAAATTTCTACCATGTTGTAATAGCACTAATTTTTATGTATTTGTTATTATTCTGCTTTTCTCATAGCACTTTAAAGAGTTCTGTAGTAACCACAGACCCACTTACTTCCCCATAAGTAGGATCAAGGAGAGAATCAGAAGAGTAAAAGTGAGAAAATTCATGGGTTGAGATAAAAACAATTCAATAGGGAAGCAAAAGCCACACATATGCAGAGCAAAACAAAAAATATTTCCCATGGACAGGTAGATGTTCAGGTATCTCAAAGAAAGCAGGGTTTCCTCATGTGTCATGGTGACTTGGAAAGACAAACACCATCACTCCAAATGTTCCCCCCTAACTCCTCCCTTCCCCGCTTCTTCTTCCTGAATTTGTATCCTGAGTGTGGCAACATTTGCTATGGAATGTCCCTTTGGTCAGTAGGGGTCAGCTGGACACTTTCCACTAGACCAGGCTGCTCAAAGCCCCATCTCACCTGGTCTTGTTTACATCCACAAATATGGACTTCTGTTAGCACAACCACAGCTCTTTATACCTTCTAAAATGAGGTCTGTGTCTGAATTAAAGATTTCCCTCAACTAAAACTATATAAGAACATCAAAGAATAAAATGTGTGACTAATTAAAGGAAGTGTTTCTCTTTCCAGTCTAGACACATAAATCATAGGGAATAAACCATGTTAAACTGTATTGCGCATTATTGCAGATCACGAACATTTTACAGACCTTATTATCCATGATAGACCACTTTGCATAGCAGATAAATTTAATCTAATGAAATTTAGCCCAAAAAGCCCTCTTAATACCCCAGCTTCCATTAACTTTATTAAAAAGTTGATGTGAATGTAGAGAATTGCTCCTCATTGCTCCTCCCACTGCTCTCCCAGCTCTGCTGTTGCCTGCATGGTCTGCTAATTGCTTGTAAGCGACAGCCATCCAAATTTCACATCTCCCAACATGGTCCACACCTCTTGCTGGGTGAAGAAATATTGCAAGACCAAGAGCAGAAGGACACCCAACTTGCTGAGGTGTGCTTTAAACGGAAAGACTTCGGAATAAAGATCTAAAGTAGCAATGCTCACACCAGGGAAACAAGCCAGGCCAACTAGAGCAGGAACAAATCTTCTCTAGCTGTCATCCAAGATATGAATCAGAATCCTAACCATCTTAAATGTATTTATACCAATGCAGACAGGCTGAGGAATAGACAGGAGGAAGTGGAGCTCCTGGGCCTGTCAGAAAGTTTTGGTATCACAGGAATAACTAAAACATGGTGGAACAACCCACATGCCTTAGAGAAACATGATGGATGGCTACAGGTTGTTTTGTAAAGACAAGGACAAAGAAGAGGAGAAGTTGCACTCTATATTAAGGATAACCTTGAATGTATAGAAGTCAACTATGGTTGACTTTACTTCATCCCACTTGTATCAGTAAACACCACCTCAAGCCTGAATTGATTAAAAATAAGAAGCATAATGACTAAATGCTAATAAAATGCTAAGACATTTCAAGTAATTAAAAGAAATCTGAGATATGGCTTAAATAAGGTCAACATTTCTGATGCTAAGTTTAATTGGAGTGGAAAGAGCAGCTATTCAGTCTGTCATTCATCAAAACACCTAGTGAGAAAGAAGTAGAGTTTGATTTTGAGGCTCAAGATGGGCTGCTGGCATATTTCTCATTCTAAGAGATACTTTGATTGGACTGAGCCATCCAGAAGGTCCTACGTGACATGCCCTGGAGCTTTGAAATGCTAGACATCTCCTTTTATGTGAAAATTATGATTCTGCTGTCATCTTTTCCCGTTATATGTCTTTTTCCTACTCTTCTACCTGACCTCTATTTTTTTTTTCTCCTGCTCTCTAAATATATCCCTGTCTTGTGATACTACCATGACCAAAAGGACACTGAAGTGGTCTGGCCACACAGAGAAGGAAGCTTTCAGATGTCAGTGTCTCAAGGAATGAAATACAAAATGCCACTCGGGAGACAAAGGTCATCTTTTGGAAGACTTCCCATACTGATATATACAGCCAGAGAACTGTGTGACAGCAGAATTCTTAGGCAGGGCAAACCTTTCTTCTCTCTGGTAAAAATTATTCACTGTTTGTTGTCTGTGTCTAGAGGGATATCAGTTCCTTGGTTTTGTGCACAGTTCTGTATTCTTCACCACTCAACACTTCACGTTTCTAATTCTAATTTCCCTGTTGCCCTCTGAAGCATGGCTGCCACCCCTTCCCATCAGGCTCTTCACTGATACATAATAGAACATTCCTCCAACAAGAACTATACACAAAATATAATAAATTCGAACAATTCCTTCAATGGTAATAGATTTTACATAGCCCCTTAGTATAAAAGTAAATGGTATTAACGTGTTACAGAACTTGGGGAAAGTCAAATATTATTAAAATATTGTTGTTGTTATTATTATTGAAGAAAAAGAAAAGGATTTAAATATTATAACTTGCAGAATGCTGAAAATGCATTATTGTTTATTAATTAATACATATAAATATTTTCTGAAGTAAGGGTTTACTACCAGACTTCTGTGCCACTATAACCTGGAATAAATTTTTCAAAATGACACCAAATTCTTCATAATCAAAGTCATCTGGCAAATGGCCAGGACTCTTGTGATTAGGGTCAGATATCAAAGCAAAATATGAAACACTTCACAAATCTGGCACTTTTGCTATTACATCTACAAGAAGTCTCTCCAGAATAACTCCCTGCTTCTCCCAATCCAGAAAGAGTTTTAAAAGGAGAAGGAATGGAGTATCTGATCTTCCCACAATCATTTCCGTGAAGACATTTTTTAATATGATTTGCATTGAGATCCCTCAAGGGTTCATTACAAATCTCTAAATAAGGCTAAACTTGGAGGCAATCACAGATTGAAAACTTTGTTTTTGAGACTGTGGACGATTTGAGGAGATCCATATGAAAAAGAATGAGGATATCATCCTTTCACCTGTGAATGAAATGAAACACCCCCTCCAGTGCTGATGTCTGTCTACTAGCAGAATAACAGAGAATCTGTTGGCAAATTAAGGGCAGTTTGGAGATAAGCAACAAAATACAAGGAGACAAAGAAGACCTATGCTTAATAAAAGTATTATTTGGTTTTGTGGAAATTCAGGTTAAAATGGTAAGTTGAAACTTGTTTAGATTGCAAATGGTGATTGCAAAATAGTGATTTATTGAAAAATAATTAATCACTTTGATTTGGATTGAAATTATTTATAAAGTATGTTGCAGCATAAAAGCATGGATTTATTTCCAGTGTAGCAGCAAAGTTACACCTGTGCAAGATAAAGAGTTACTTTCCTTCAGGAGGAAGCAACTGAAAAAACAAACACATACAGATGGAAGTTCAGGAATATAATAGTGATATGGAAAATGGCAAATTATCTGGGCATGTGATTTTTTTCCTGAATTCTAGTAAAGACTTGCATTAATAATAAAATTACATCAAAGGCTTCTAAGGGAGGATTAAACCACTTATTAAATAAATAATAAGGATCAAAACCTAAATTATTTTTAATGAGAAACTTTTTTATTCTGACAGTTATGTTAATTCATGTGGTGTGGAGAAGAGGAAGTTCCCAGAGACCTTTGGAATAATTCATCCAATGAGAAAACAGAAAAAAAAGACCTGAAGCAGTATGAGAAACAGTTCATGAAGTACTAAAACCTAAGTCAGTCTCCCAGCCAACCTGGCAGAAGCCCCATTACTTGATATAAATGCAGCTCAGTTTCACCAAGACCTCGGACCTGAGAAGAGCCATTATCAGACTTTCTGATGTACCACTTTGCCAACACAAGGACTTACGTTTTAGAAGTTACTTCATGTATTTGGTCTTGAACCTCTCAGCCAAAAATGAAGTGGCCTTTAATACACAACTTGCTCTGGGTAATGCGTTGCTCAGTGTGAAATTAAGGAGTTCCCTTTCCACCACCTCTCTTCTGTTTCTAAAAACTGTCACTTGTTACCAAGCATCCCATAACTATGTTTCCAACAAAGATTACACTGATATTTCTGTTCAGCTACATGTCCTGAAGGGCTGTTCTGCGGTCTTCTGATCAGTAAAAATGTAATAACATTTTCACATAGTCAATATTTAATTCTGTAAATGCAACTGGTAGTTGTAATCTAGGTTATTAACCACACAGTGATTTATGAGAGAGGGCAGACAGTGAAGGGGTGCAGAGCACTAGGAAGGTCCTCTGGTGACAATAAAAAAGTTATAAATTTCATAGCTCTGCCTGAGAAATGTATTTATATCCTATATTAAGAATAGCTTTTTATAAATTTTAATGATCCATGTTATTAATGGTGCTGTCATCATTACTGCCTGTGCAAGACTGCAGTCTTTTTTTCCCTCTTATACTTTTCCATCAGCTGAAGGTCTTACAGTTTCTAAAAAGGTCTTATTAGCAGTTTGCCAAAAATCCCTAAGAGTTATAAGTCTATCTTTGTTTCATTGGACTGCAAAGACTGCAAGGAATATTTTGCATAAAGTTTTACAGCCAAGGCAAAGGTTGGGCTAATTGGACAGAAAACAATTGCTTCTCTATCATTTTTACAAAACCTAGGTCAATACACAGGAATAAAAGTAGCACCACATCAAAAAGAGGAATTTATACATTAAAATTGTCCTTAAACAGTGTAGTATACACTGTTGGGTAACTATAGGATAGACAGTTATATAACAAAGACCTGATATAAATACGTGTGGCACCACAGACTCCATTACAGTGAAAGTCAAGGGTAGTATTTACAAAAAAGCTCTCCACATTTTTATTCCATTTACATTACCTTAGAATCTCTGTCACATTTGGCTGGGTTTGCCAAGGGAAGGTAAACTATGGCACTGCCTGATAGCCAAACAACCTTCACATTTTTCTGACCTTTATACAAGAATTTCAGAGACACAAAAGTAAGTTTAGAAATGGATCTAAGGACATAAAAAAGGAAAAGAAAGCAGAGGTAGCACCATTTCATTTCTGAGCATTTCCCATTATCCACCTCTAAAAGCAGAAACAGACACCCACAGCAACCTCCTGATTTACTGCTCTCAGGAAAGGAGGCAGCTTTTCTAAAACTGTCAGAAATCTCTACAGTAGTCAAAATCCCTCCCACTGTCAGAAGCCAACAATAAAAAGTGGTACACAAACCTCTGGTCTGTCGGCAACTTAGAGGTGTTCAGTAAGGGAGAAACACAACTTTACATGATTGTACATGTAAGTTATATAGATCCTCTGACTTACAAACATAGGTACTTTTAATCATAAAATCATAAAAATAAACCTGAGCCTTATGGGCTATCAGGCACTCCGATGCTTTGGTGATAGCAGCTGTACAGTAGAGGCAGGGATATTAAAGAAGATATGTGAGCTGGAGCAAGGTCGTGGGATATTTTATGCCTGCTGTAGTATTGTATGCCTACTGTGTAATTTTAAAATAGTCACTAAAAAAGGAAAAAACAAAGACTAGGATTGCAATCTCCAGACAAATGTAAGTACCTGATATTTTACAAGTATTAGTATCAATTATGATTTTTTCAAGGATAAAAACAAATTTCCAACACTGAGCCATTATTCTCCAAAATTTTTCTTCTTTGAAATTAATTATATTTTGTCTTCTTTGTTTTTATACCTATTCTGTTTCAATTTGATATGGTGAAAGTAATTTTTCCTTTTGTCTTTTGGCTTCTTATTCCTGGGATAGGAAACATGAATATTGCTATTTGGTAGAGCCAACATTCCACTGAAAACACTGCACTTCAAATTTGTATCTCAACTTGAAATATTTTCTCACCTCTCTATCTACAATTTATAGCTTGAATCCCAATCTTTTAGTTTTACAGTTCTCTCTTCCATTGGCTTCAAGTGTTACATGTTCAGCCTAACACAAGGTAAGCCCTGGACAGAAAATGTAAGTTCCAATCAGTCTGAATATAGAAGATGAGCGAGGGCAAATTCACTTCCATAAAAGAGGAATTCCCATGCCATTCCTAACTGAGGTGAAAAAACCCAACTTCTTAAAAGAAAGTTCAGTCTCCCTGCAGCCTAGTTCTCTTCCTTAAGCAAATTCTACCAAATACATAATAATTGTTTTATTTTAATAATTATTTTTCCAAGATTCTTTTTTTTTTTTTGTTTTGCAAATAGGACCTGCACAACAATTAATATTCATCTGAATTTCTGATCATTGTTTACAGTAGGAATGTTGAAAACTATTTTGGGGAGACTGAATAACAGTGATTGTTAATGACTACCTATGTGACTTTCAGGATGCCTCAGCTCACAGCATCTGTCTCTGCAAGATCAAGTACAAGACAGACTATGAATTACTGAGCAATAATTCTGTTAGAACACTTTGCTAAATTAAACCTTCCACAAAAAAAATTTGCCTAAACCTCCAGAAGTAGGAAACTCAGTAGTTCTTATGTAAAGCTAACAGAATTTGACATGTTTGGCTTAGAAAAAAATTTTTTTTTAAATTTTTTTGTTCATGATAAGTTGCTTTCAGAACTTAACACTATGCAGCGTAAGAATTCTAAACAGTGCATTTCTAGTTCATGAATGAGGAAAAGCTTTTATTCAAGGTGATTACAGAGTATTCTGTTAATTTAACTAGTGGATATTTAACTTCCTTAAATTACTAAAATTACTAAAAACCCAGTTAACAGCATGATTTCAAAATGTAGAGTTCCAAGATATCTGCATTAGTGCATTGAGGCTATTATCTTATTTTATGGAATAAGCAGGCAAAAGAACAAATATAGATGCAAAGGTAATGTGCTACTGCTGCTTATTCTGAAGACAAATAAAGCAAATCAAGGCAGGAGTAATGCTTCAGCAAAGAAAATAGGAATGCATCTTTGTGTGTGAAACAGTTTGCTTCCCCAGAGGTTCACATTTTAGCTAACTTAAAGTACAACAAAAAATGATACTGACTGATCCACATGTGAAAGCTGAGGATGGAAAAAGCAAAGGGAAAAGCAATTTCTCAGATGTAGCATCATATGAAGATAGCCTAGAAAGAAAGCATCACACTGGAAAAAAACCCTGAAATGTCAGGCAATCTCATTGTAATTCTGGAAGCTGTCTTTGAAAGCTTCCAGTAGTGTTTTTAAAAGTATGCCTAGACATATGTCTCAGGGAGTGGCAGGAGACTTCTTATTCAGCAAAGTAAAGAAGAAGAAAAAAATGTGACCAGCAAAAGCTGGCTTGTTTACTTGGAAGCTGCTGAAAGTGCCCAGTGTGAAGCATCAAGGGGAGTGTGACATGAGGCCACTTAAGAAAGTTTTATGAGAAACAGGTGAATCCCTGATACTCAAAGCCATTACCTCTTTTTCCAGCCAGCTTGTTTTTCACAAGGTGTGTCAGAGGAGGTTGGTGAGACCCTCTGTCCTATCAGCCTCTTGGTTACACAACAGTGGTTCCTAAATATGCTGGTCAGCTGTAAACTGTGTTTCTTGGTGATCATTGATCCCTACTCAAACTTGAGATTAAAACATTCCTACAGCCTTATTGCAGAGCTATGCCATGGCTAGTAAGCTAAGGACTACATGTGGAGGGGCCTCCAGCACAGGACACACCCAAGCTGTAAAAGGCTTTTCCTGGGTGTTATTGTAACCACCAGCTTATATACACTGTGTTCCCTGATGAAGATGCCCTTTTTCCATCTCATACCGATTACTGAAATAAGAATTTATGTCTCTTATGCCAGTTTCTCAAAACTGTTGTTCACTTTGTTATTCATTTACTTTTCCCTTCTACTAACAGAGTCTAAAACAGTGAGGAATATGACTTATTGTTGTCATGTTTTTCCTTATTGTTCCTTGCAAGGGAACACTCTAACAGCTGTCTTAGGGGGATTAGAGCAAAACTATCTATTCAAACAGGGCCCTGAAAGTCTCATTAAAGTCTTGCTTTAGCTCCCAATCTTGTAGCCTTCCATGTCCTAATCTGTCCTGTATCTTTTAAGCTAATTTCTCTTCAGTTTGATTTTCTTTCTTTTTCCTTGTTTTATTCTTCCTACTGCTTCCCTCTCCACCATAGCTGTCCTAACAGAAATGGAAACAAGAAGTCTATTCACACTGTCAAATCACTTGTCTGCTGTGATTTTCTGTATGATTCTCTTCCATTTTATCTACTTTTTCATTCCAGGTAGCTACCATTTTTCTGCAAGGAATAGGTCTCTATTTGTTAAGACAGCAGTTACACTATTTAGGGTACTGCCACAACCTAGATCACCTTTTTGAAAGAATCCTACTATTACACACACACATTTTCAAGCCCCAATGGCCCTTCATTTTTTTATGAGAATGAAAATCTGGGGTGAGTTCCAGAAAATACACAAGAGCTACACGAATAGTGCCAGATCCCACACTGGCAAGAGAAAAGGGACAGCCACAAATCCTCATTCTCCAATTAGAATGATGGAGGAGTTTCAAGACAAAGAAAGAACTGGACTGAACCAACTCATACACACTGTTATTTTAATGGTTTGGAGTTTTAATAAGTAGCTGAAAAGAACACTCATATTTGAGTGAGAAAGGACTGTATTAATATATGACAAAAGATCAGGAAAAGGAAAAAGGCAGCCTGACCACAAAAAACCTTGTGGTATCTAGAAGGACCCAGTAGAATCTGTGATGGATCTCCCTTTGACTTTTTTGAGACGCTTGCAATATTCCAAGAAACATAAAATGGAAAACATTTTAAAAAAACTATCAACTATGTGCTCCACCTACTCTCATCAACATCTACATCTCTGCACTTCTTGCTGAAATCCATTAAAGTCCCAGTTCTGCAAATATGTGCTTCACATTCTGCAGCTACTGAGATCTAGTGAAGTCTGAAATGTATTTGCTTATAAACTAAATTACTCCTGGTAAAAAGATCAGGACTTGCAGGTAAAAGTTCTTTATAGCAGAAATCTTAAACAGCAACCCAGTCTTTAAAAATCTGAATTGATTCGAAGAATAGGACTGGAACTCCTTCAAATTTCATTCCTACCATTCATAAATCCTCCTAGCAAGATTAAATTTTTAAACAAAATAAATGTTATAAAAATGGGTTTTGTGGGGTATTTTACATCTCTAATCCCACCCTGCCTAGCTTCCAAGTGCATCTAAGACTTAGGAGGCTTTATCTACAGCTTCTGCTTTGCTGGTCTCTATGCATGTGGCAGCTCTCCTACTGCCTGAGCAGTAGAGTTTGGAGAAAGAATGACCACTGCAGAGCTGTGACAGACAAAACACCCTTCTACAGTCACAGACCCAGAAAAATAAGAAAGTAATAGAGATCACTGCCTAGTGCCACTCCATTCATCTTCAGTGTTCTGCCAGTTTTAACCAGTTGTTGTATAGATCGGCGTAGGAATCAATCAATGCACTGGCATTGTTGCAGTCTATCATCCAATTGAAAATGTTATAGTTCAAGTGAAAGGTGTCCCAGAAACTCCTGAGATTAAATTTAATGTGAGATAATGAAAGTGGAAAATGTGCTGCTATAAGTGAAAATTTTTCCTAATTTTGACTTTCTTGGAAATAAAGAAATTTGCAAAGGAAATCTGTAAGTAAATGATATTTTATTATATTCCATCATATTGTATTATATTCCAGCAAATTTTTAATTATCATTTTACTTAAAGAATTTAGCAATTTATATACTTATTTGTCATAAATTATGTTTTAAAAAATTAAAACTAGTCCATAAATCTATCAAAAAATGCCAATGACCTCATTCAAATCAAGGCAGATACTGAAAATACACCTGAATTCCAAGACAGATATATCTGAATTATCAAGTTCTTCTTCACATCTTTTTCTAGGGTGAAGACCTCATTTGACTGATTCAAATCAGAATGAACATTTATCTTCTTTATAAGCATAAAACAAGAACCTTTTAGCTTTATATCATGTGAATGTTCCAGGAAACATAACAGATGTGCAAAAACACATCTTAAAAACTGAGTTGTGTTTTTCTTGACTTAATTTTCTCTCTTTATGATATAGATATACTGTTTCATCATTGAAAAATACACATGCTGACTTTTTAAAGTCTAATCAACATTGGTTTTTTATTATCACTTAGGCAACCTAAAGCTTCACAGAATATGCTTTATCTCTGGATGTTTTGGATGGAAAAGAACTGGAGCTTGATTATGTAAATCTGTTTCCAGTGCTACAAAGGCAAGGACACTCCACAATTCATAACACAGCTCTGCAACCCCATTCATCCAAAGTGAGGAAGCCACATCTGTTCAGCAAGCTAATAGTGGCTACCTGCTTCTTAGCTGACATGCATTTAGACCCAGACTTGTTGCACAACGTGGACAGTGACAGTGAGAAAACACTGAGGAAAAAAATTCCTAACCTACCTATTACAAGCAATCAAGTTTGACTCAAGTCAGCACACTTAAATGAGTAGAATAAAGTATAAAGGCAGAACAATCAGTAATGCTGAGTGTAAAATTTTAAAGAAAAAGAAAAATTTGAGACATTTCTGAGAATGGGCTCAGAAGATGTGTTCTTTTGGCTTTGAGGCATACATTTAAAGAAGGAACTCAGACATACTGTCACATCATTTATTTAAACTTGACATCTTTAGAGTTTGTAGCAAAACATGGAATTTGGTGGGAATATTGCAGGTTTATCTTCTGCTCATCCTAGAAATGCTCAGCCAAACATTATCTGAGGAAATTTTTGTTTGCATAGATGCAAACACACTCATGCCCTCAGCAGCCTATCTCCTCTGAGCATCCTTCAGCTCCTCACAACTCCCACATGGGAAGAAGCCTGAGCACATACTGTGATTACAGAGCAATTATCTACCTTTCACTCCAGACTGTGGGAGCAGATTTAGGAGGCAAGCCACCTTGAGAAAGTGGAAAGGGAGTGCCAGAAGCCTGGCAGGTGAATGGAGCAAAAGAACAGGGAGGAGCATTGGTTTAGGACCCAGACCAGAGCTTCTTCAGTGGGTAAGGGCTCAGACCTCAGGACAAGGTCTCTCTGTAAGCTAGTATTTGTCAGTAGCCAGTGTCAAATAAAACTACTTTTTCTAAGAGGTACAATTCTTTGCTTTCCCCTTCCTGTTGATGCTGTTGAAAACAGCTCTTTTTAAGCTTCATCTGTGGGCAAACCACTTAATTATATAATCCATGTTTACTGCAAAATAAGACAAACATGGGCATGTTACTTTTGCCAGTATGAATTAGCTTTTTAATATTTTAGATCTTAAAGGCAGGTATAGAGTCTCCCTGAACTCCCAGCAGAGCAGTTTTTCACCTCTACCAATGAGTTGAGTTTACATGAATATGAAGCCACACTCTTTGTATAAAGAGCAGAACTGTGGAGGATAATCAGCTCTGCCATATGAAGAGACTCTGAACTTATCTTGAAGGCAGAACCGATTTTGATAGCTTGGCATCTCATTTTTTCCCTGGAATGGGACTTGTCCTGTGGAGTAATAACTCATTATCAAGGGAACAGAACAGCTTTAGGAAGCCTTTGCTGGATCATCTACAACAAGAGAGTTTCTGACTGCAAAAGCAGCTCTGCTTTGGAGTAGAAAAGAGTCTGAATAAAAGGCAGCTGCAACTTTTTTTCTTTGCACTGAGTCTTTTTGTCTTTGCTTGCTTCTGCATCGGTTCCATTATATAAGTTGTAGAAATGCCTCAATGACAACTCAAATGTGAGCAGCACAACAACCCTTTAAAACTGGCAGAAGGACAGCCCATGGGTCACTACCTGAATGCTTTATAACATCCACAAAAAGAATGAAATATTTTTTATTATGGATTATTTGGACAGATAACCAAACCAATCATACATATGACCAGAACAAATCTATATAATGGGTCCTGCTTCTTAATCATGCAATAATAAGAATATTCACAATACTCATGAGAACATGCTCTCTTGATAATTATTACATTTTCTCCATGGTACTAGATAATATAAAAAAAAATTTAGAAACCACTACCTTCCACGTGAAACCACTACTATACACACGTGATTCCAGGTGTGTATATTACTGAGAAAATATTACACAGGTCTCCAGTTTTGCAAGTGTAATTCTTTTTCTTTCTTCCCAGAACCATAAAAATTATGTAGTTAATCAAAGTATATGAGTGAACAAAGGAGCTCTTCCATATAATTGGTAAACCATATGTCAGAAATAATCTTTATTGATTAGAAACACTGGGATAACAGAGAAAGTCAAAGAAAGCTGTCATTTTAAAGGCATGTTTCAGTGTTATAAGCATGTCTGAAAAACACCAGTTCCTGAGTCTTGTCCTCATGCCACATTCTTATTTTCATGTGAAGTCTCAGGCAATTATCATAAGAATAAAAAAAAAAAATTAAAAACTGGTGTACTAGGTCAGACCTAAGGCACCAATTCTATCTGGTCTCCTATGAGAATGAGAAATGAAGGCCTGAGCATAGCTGAATAGCAACTCCACAGTGGTACTTCCCACAAACACCATTCCAGTTTTGAACAATTTGCAACATGGGCCTTCTGAGGTATAGATAGTATCTTTGTGCTTTACAATCTTTTTCATTTTCATTCTCCCAGCTGTTCACCTCTTGAAGTCTTGTAGATATTTTAGCACTAGTAGCATTCTTATGTAGAAGGTCCCTAGACTAGATATACGTTATGACAATATCATGGACATTTGCACCATTTGTTTTGAAGAGGTCACAGGCTGTTTTATGCTAACAGACCTTAGATCTTGTATTGGAAGAGTAAGCAAATAACAAAACTTTATTTCCCTTCTCCATGATTTTATAGATGCCCATTACATGTCCTCACAAAATTCCTCCTTTTCTCTGAGCTGAAGAGTCCCCCTCAATTAAGATGTTCCTCATGCCAGATATTCTATGCATTTAGTCTTCGAAACAAGGAAGGGTGACAGAAAGAATCTGACCACAGCATTCAAGACACAGGGCATTACATGTGTATTTACAAAATTATGCAATGTTTTGAGATTTATCTTCAGTTGCCTTTCTGGTAATCCCTAACATTTGATTAGAACTCATTGCACTACTGAGCACTGAGCAGAATTTTCACAGAACTAGATCTTAAATTCAAGATCTTCCAGAGTGGTAATGGTCATCCCAGAGCTGGGAACCACATTGTATGTAACATTAGGATTTTTCACGGTGTCAGTTTTCTCTGAAGAGTGAGAAAGAGTGATAGCATTATCACAAAACATTCTTTCACATCACTTAAATTATTCCAATGGCTTCTGGAGGATATCCACATCTTTAATTCATTTATATGCTAAGGCATAACTCATCTTCATAAATCAGCACCTGATATCCTTAATGCATTTTGGAACTGGCTTTGGTTTGTAGGGGTGGTGAGGTGAATAGCACTTTAATTTAGTATTCCAGTCAAGGATAAAAAAAGTGAATGCAGGAGGATAAGATTCGGGCCTTTCTCAGACGAGAGAAGAGTGTGGTAGTATGTGTAATGAGAAGACAGAGTGTCTTCTGAGTATTGACTCAACTGCTAACATAAGTCATGAAGAACTTATGAACAAGATCCTCTTTTCAAGTAAACAAACCTAGAAAAGAATACACAGAAGAAAAGAATTATGGACAAATAACAGTCTGTACATTGAATCTTAGCCTGAGGGGATTTTTGCTAAAAATTGCTAAATCCAAATAAATTCTATGGCACCTGAAAATTATTTCCTTGTATTAGTCACTTTTAAGAAGAGTAGTATCTGTAGGAGAGCACCCAGATGGCAAATAAACTAGATTGGTTCTTTGCCAACATCATTTCTCAAAAATCCTGAATTTGTGGAAAGTATGTTGCACATTTCGTAGTCCTTATGTGCCTCATATACCTGGGGGTTTTGTATGTACTGTCACGTTAAGATACAGGGCAGAAAGCATTTGCCTGTGTTAAATTTATCATTTAATTTCATTCACCTGAATCTGCCCACACTACTCAGGACCTTTTCCGGCTACTCTAGCACCCTCTGAACAGTTTCAAACCCCTATTATTTCCAGAAAAATGTCTCAGGTGAAAAAAATGCAAACATCCTCAAAAGATCTCTGAAATAATCATGACAACAATCACAAAGTAAGGTGGAATTTAAAGATTTATTCCTCTGTTCCCATTTTTCACTGGATGAGAATAATTTCTGAAGAGTTAGTTGTAAGCATTCAAAAACCTTTACAAAGCATTGCTGCAATACATAGCGCAGAGTACACAACTCTGTTCAGGTTCATTCATTGCTCAAGAAGTGGAGAGGAATGTGCTAAGGATATGACTGTATTTTTCCTGGTCCTAGAATAATTATTGTAGCTGATAATAACTCTTTATTATAATTGCACCTGAGTAATTATCGAGGTCACAGACTCATTGAGTGAGGCATTGTATGAGCACAGGGAAGCTGCCCCTGTTTTAAACAGCTTACAATTAAATTAAACAAGATGTATGAAAATGACAGGAAGGAATAAAATTCACAAAGTGAATTGCATGATTGCAGCAAATGTCAACCCATGACTGCTTTTCTCCAGGTGAATTGGAGACTATTAAGCATGGGCAGAGCACGTGAAAAGAAGAACTGAGGCACCAGAAAAGGTAGGACCACTAGTGACTGAATGACACAAAATAGAAATAAATTTCGGGAAGGGCAGGGACACACAAATGACAGGTGTAACAGGCCTGCTGTGGCTCTGTGCACACACCTAAGACATTGTAAAGATGCCCCCTATGAAAATGGCCTAAGTGGAACTGCTCTCACACTTTCTCATGAGAGGCTGTTTGGACATGCCCAGCCTGGCATAGGCAGAGTGCCCCACACTCAAAGGGCTTTTACAGCCTCCTTGGGCTACTCCCATATACAAGACTCTGTCATGCCTTTGAGCAGGCATAGAAAGGACAGGAAAATAATGAGCAAGGGATGCATGGGAAGCATCCATGCCACCTGAACCTGCCATATCCTGCCTTCCACTAGAGTGTCCACTGCCAGGACCCACTCCCACACCCATCTCCTTTCTCGGAGTCCAGGAGTGCTCCAAAACAAGCTGCAGTGCCCTTGAGCACAGAAGAGGCTAGGGTAAGTGCTCCATATTTTTTCAGCCGTGTCTGTGGAAGGTCAGAAAGGTAGTAAGCAACCTGCTCCAATAATGCTACTCCACCAACGTTGTCCTTGAGAAAGTCAGCAAAAAGGGCCCAGCTGGCCCCATCTCCAGCATGCAGGGATGTTTATGGCATGGACAGAGACATTTTTAGTGTGAGTCAAGTGCCAAGTTTACATCTTGGCCAGGTTCCTGAAAGAAAATTTCCCAGACCAAATGTATGACCTTGAGAAGCCAAGCCTATAACAAAACCATCAGATTGAACCTAATCCTTCCAGAGTAATGGGCTTTGCAGTGTCTGAGAAGCACCAGCTTCACGTGGCAGGATTTTGAGTCTTGTGTACTGCAAGGATCATTGTGCAATCTAAAAAGCTCCAGTGTTGTTTGGGTTTTATCTGGTTTGTGAATATCCTTATGCAGGCTGGCTGCTCAGATACACGGATGCAGTAGGGCCAGCATCTAAGCAGGGACTAACACCACCCTGTAGGGCAGCTGGCAGTAGGTGTGGCAGGGTCAAGTAATCATGCACCAGAAACGTGGATTGGGCCCCAAGCAAGTGAACATTATCTAGCTTCATAAAGTAAGCAAATTTTAATTGCCTGGCAACATCAGTCACGATGACCAGCTGCCGGTATTAGAGCAGGAACTTCAGTGGTACAAACTTCAGTATAGATACAAATCTATATAAAATGGAATGAGCTTAGTTTGGGAGGCAGGGGCAGTGATGTAGAAGGATTGGCCTTTCCAGCAGGTTTCCACATCTCATGATATGTGGCTGCAGCCAGCTTCTGCTTCAAGCAGGTGCATGCACCATTCCACGAAACATCGTCCTGGGATTGTTTGTGGAACATTGACTTTTATGTGCCTTGATTAGCACACAGTCAAGTCTTAAGAAAAAGATAACCACAGGTTGTGCTAAGATGTGTATATTTATTTATTTTTCATTTAATTTGTAAATCAAAACACAACACTTTTGGCTTTTTGATCCAGTAAATAAACAAATAATGCTTATTTTTTTTTTTCACCAGACAAAAAATATTGTTCTGAAGTGTAAAAATAGTTTTTGTTCGACAATAGTTAAACATGAAATTTATATTATTTTTCCATATCCTCTATAGAAGATTAATTCCATATAATGATAATATAAAAATAATAATGTCATCTCAGTCTTCAGATGTCTTTCTACAGCTTTAAAAATAAATTATTTTTCTCACTCAAGATGACAAATATAGATTTTTTTGTGAATTTGGGACTTTGTTTAGCTATTTTTTTCATTGAGATGTTTGTTTTTAAGTGGCACTGAGTTTAGTATTACATATTCAACAAACATTTATGGGTTTTGTGAGAACTGCAATTCTTGTCATATTTTCTTCAATCAGATCAACCATAAACACATGTTATGTGGGTGTGCAGTTATTTGGTTCATTTGTAAACATAGGTAATAAAATATCTGTATTGCAATGCCTCTGTGTGCAGAGTATTCATGTCATTTCTTCCACTGGAACTTACTCATTAATCATGGTGACAGCTGATACTTTTTTTCACTGACAAGAGATATACAATTGTTTAAAAATTTGTTAGAAAGCTTAATATTGTCATTTATGATATCTGCAAAATAGAGAGAACCTTCATGGGAAAACGAATATGACAAATATTGATACCAGTGGTAGATGCCTTTTGTCTCACAAGTAGTGACTTCCTTAAAAGGCACTAAGGGGTTAAATGTGAAGACCACAGACTTTTATATGCCTCATGTATGTGTACTCAAGAAACTCTTCACACACAAACTCAAAATTATTTAACCTACACTAGATATCCTAAAGGGTGGGAAGGAGCAAAACTTCTATTCTTAATATGGCAACATATGCACACAGACATGTAATAATTAACTTGACCAAATACACTATGCTGTAGGAAATAAATATTTAGAATTAAAGTAGCAGCTGACATCTGAAGAAAGGGGTGAAGCTGTAAACTGTGATCTGGTAAGGACACACCACCCTTATGAAACAAGAGTAAAAACTGTATCTGAAAACAGATAAAACTTCAGAGCTCCCCAGCTGGACAGAAGGAAACAACCATAAAGGATAAACTCTCATACCAGCTGAGTTTAGATTTCACTTTGACAAGATCCTCTATATTAAATATGTTGAACAATAGTGCTACAAGAAGAAAAATGATAAAACATTTGGAGCTGGTGACATCCTCCAGTGACCTGAGGTGGATGAATACCAAGAAAAGCTTATGAAAAAAAGCTCAATGACTCTAAGAGAACAAAAGTAAACTGTTGAAGGGAGCCTCAGGGTGAAATTTGGAAAAGTCCTGATTTCTGTATGAGAAGTTGAGAAAGAAAAACAAAAGTAGCCTCTTTTCTATTTCAGTCAAGCTCTTGTCACAGATAAACTTGGAAAATCTAGAAAGACTTCAGCCTTCCCAGGCTGCTTTTGTGCTGGTGTGACTATGAATTTGGGATGAGAATCAATTTTCTTGGACACTTATCACTAAATTCAAACTGTTAACAACTCTCCAGCTTGTATTTTCTTTATTTTAAATGTATCTTGAGGTGTTGCTCTATGAGGACTATCAGGAATGCCTGGGAAATTTAGTACCAGCTCATACTACACTTTCCATCTTCAAAAGTGCAACCAGAAGTTTCTGTTGGAGAAAAGACTGTTTTAATGCATCATGACCACAGGAGGAGAGAAAGTGCCTGATAAAGGAGCCAAGAACCCCATAAAATTCATACTCAGAAAAACCAGAAATTATGAGAGTACGAGTTTTAGTGATCTGGCAAGGGAACTGATTAATTGCTATCAATTTCCTTTAGTTAAGACAGTAGAAAGTCCCTTTGAATATACCCCCTTCCATTTTTTTTTTTTTTTTAATTTTTGCACGGAATATTCATGGGTGTAAAGAGAGCTTCGGCGAGAGACTAAGGGGACACACATTTCCTGACAGTGAAACATATTATCTTACCAGTGTCGCTAAAAGACTCAAAGTAGAGTTTTGTCCTTGAATGTATATGCCAATGCTGTTTACGTTAATGGGAGTTATGTGCCATATTCCAGTGATCAACCTTGGCAACTTGCGGAGAACTCCAGCTAGGAAACCAAATGCTTATTTCTTAGATATGCTGCAAAATGCTGTTGTTGGAGAGACGTAGACACCAGCAGATCATACACACTCTTTCCCTTTTGCTTATTTTAGAAGTATAACTGGTCTAGGACATGCTTGAAGAAACCTCACCTCCTTTATTAAATTGACTGAGCATCAGCTCTTACACCAAAAACTCTGTGAATATCCCACCATCTTTTTTTTCTTTCAGAATGGTAGACTGACTTTCAGAACACACCCTTAGATTCCTAGTACAAAATTCATATGCACCATGTTCTTCAACCATGAAATGACAGGGAAAAGAATCAAATGGAAGGTTTATTAAAGTCTCTGAAATTAGTTCTGGACTAATCTAGGGGTTGGTTTTTTGTTTTTTGGGGTTTTTTTTGTGAAAGCCTAAGGTCTCACCCTAGGCTATTTATTTTGTCATTACAATTCTGGCTGGATTCATCCCTCTTTATTTCATATTGGTTTAAAACACCGAAAATCAAATACTTTTTCTTGTTTTATCAAATTCCTCAGTCCATCAGGTTTATATATTAATTTGTCATAGGATGCAGAACATGTATAGTCAAGTGGGAAGAGACTGGGGAGTAGGTCCAGCCAATTCATTTTTGAAGTAGAAAGGCTTCATTCCCTGGAGATAGCATAGCAGGTATTTTGCAAGTGAAGGCATACTATTACTTAAATCCTCAAATACTTTTGTCTATTGTCTTCAAAACTAGAACATGCATTAGCCCATATTAATTCAACCTCTCTGTGACCCACAGCGACATATCACTGTCCTTAATCTTTATAAATGGCTTTTGCACTCTGCACCATCAAAAAACTTTCTTTTTGCTGATCAATACAAAGTGTATTTGAAAAGAGCATTATCTGCCTTTGAAAAGCCTTCTGCACAATCAATGGTCTTCAGAAGCAGATGCTGATCAAGCAAGCATGGGCAACATTGTAGAAAGCTAGTAAATATTGATCCCAATTCAGAAAAGGAAATTGCCTTGTAGTTGCAGTGTCTGACTTCATTTGGCTCATAAGATTACTAAAGGTCTGATTGGCTGATCTGGTAAACACTATAGTGCATCATCACTGATGTCTCTGCATTTGTATGAACAACTTGCTTGTTTTCCCTGGTCACACTGTGAGATAAAACTACAGTTTAAAAAAAATTCAAAAAATGCTGATTTTTGTTGTAGAAAAACACAACTAATTGTTCACATGATTTCATAGTGCATTAAAGCAAGCAATACAAAAGCTCTGACACTGGTATATTTTATGAATTTGTACTCTTAACTAAAAAAACCCAAAACACGATATTCAAAATAATGTTTGATTATCTTTATATATCAGAGAAACACCTGAACTCAATTGGTTTGACAAAGTTACAGACTCAATTAATTTCTTTGTTTCCTAGGAGTTTATTGACAGAACCTGGCTTATATGAGAGTAGAAACAGTAGGCCTAGATCTCTAGCCAGTACTACTCCACCAGTGCAGACAGAAGGAAAGATGCAAGCAAACCTCAGCAGATGATCTAAAGGTCCATGCAATACATTACAATAAAACTTGAATTATTCTAGATTTATGATGTTGTTTATAACAGAAATCTTGTTTAGTACTTCCAAATTGTGAGAGTCACATAATTAGCTGTCAGAAAAGTGCACTGATCGTCATTCTGCAAAAGATATTTTAGCTCACAGCATGGTATAAATCACAGGAGGTGACGGCCATATCCTGTGTCACTGAAGTCAATAGGACTTAATTGATATTCAGCAGCCTATCTGAGCATTCCTTCAGATTGTTGTAGGAGAGGTTGTCCCTCACAAACAGAGGGCAAAAATATACTAATTACAGGTCTAAGATTCAGAAGGAAATGGACTAGCAGAGCTCCACAAATATGTGGCAGTCAGCTTGCATGCTCTGGAGTAAGAATCAGCCCCAAATTCTCAGCAGTCAGAGGATGGGTCACTTATCTTTGAGCCAGACACAATGTTGTGCAATAAGTGACAGGACGATATTATGACACCATATGCATTTTGTGACAAATAGCTATTCTTTATTGTGTATCCTGGCTGGAAGACTGGGATGGGATGGATAAAGTCTATGAACAACACAGACACACTTAGTCAAAAATTTACTCTGGAGAATCAGGATGAGAAAGGCAATGGCCATTCTTCCTGTCCAGCCTGAGGCTAGGTAAATTCACTGGCCTTCACTGGCAAATCATCTTTATAAAAATAAAATCGAAATTTAAAAAGTACTTGTTGTATCACAGAAGTTTATAACAAAATATTTTACTCTTTTCTTTTAATAGATTTACAGAGAGATTAGTTACTAAAAGTCTGCAAAGTACTTTCATCTGTAATCTCAAAGGTATGTCACTACATAGATAAAACAAACTTTTAGATTTTAATTAGTTTTAAGAACTTAAGAAAGTCTGAAATAAAATTCAAGACATACTTTGGCCCCAGAGTTTAGACCTATCTCAGTTGAAAGTAATAATAATAATAACATAATACTATTACTACTACTACTACTACTATAAATAATAATAATAATCCATAGGCTTCAAACCTAGTTCTTGAACAACTTAGAGACAAATTTCCTAGACTGAGAGCCTAATTTTCCACACAAATACAGCAATTAGATACGAAACTGTTCATGTATCATAATGCTGTCATATTGTGGTATTCAATCTAAATCAGGAGGTAAATCAGGGGACAATTGTGTGGTTTTACAGACACTATATATTTGGAGGGTGGGAAGAGTAGTTTGGGCTGTCCAGATCATAGCTGAACAATGGATCTGAAATAGGGTTGTTTCTAGTATATATTTGGAGGACAGAATATGACAGAACAATATTTTTCACTGTCAGTTTGTGGGCTGTTAAGAAAAGTGCTTGGTTTGGGTTGACAAGTCATATGTGATAAATGGTGCATAGTTTTGTAGGACAGTATTTTCCCAGCAAGACGTGAAGGCTTGTCTTATTTTAGAAATGAAGTGGAATGACTTTGTTTTTGCAGAATGGTGGTCTAATGCCAAGGACTTTGGGAGGAGTTGTAAAAATCCACACACATATATCCACCATAATGATGTCAACAACTTTTTTAGCGTTATTAGCATTATTTTGCAATAATGCTCAGAATCCTCATTGGAATGAAGACCACACTGTGGTCTACATTTGTTCCTGTTCAGCACAATCACATAATGAAATTGGGTTCTTTGCTTACTGGAAAAGGCTATTGTTGCATTTTTGCTGCTGACTCAATATATTACAAATATATTACCAGAGAAAGTCCCATATAACTACCGTTGCCAACAACACACTAACATACGTGGTTTAATTTATGTCTCCTCTGGCACTGGTACTCATGACTTACACAATACATGTGAAGGAGGCCCATCAGAGGGCTCTTAAACTATTTCAGAATACTAATCAGTCCCTACACACTACAGCTTTTATGCTGTTTACAGTAAGCTACAAAGGCAGAAGGAAGTTGCAAGTGTAAGCCTCAGCCAGGGCAGCAGTCCTTAGTCCTGTACCATTAGCAGCACCCAGCAAATGCAATTCTAAGATAATTACATCCTTGCTAATCATCAATTATATGATGACACAAATCTTAAAATAACAGCTGTTAGTGAAATATAATTCCTATTTCATGGTAACTACTGCTCCTCTGCAAGACCCCATCTTCCTAAACAGCACCATTCAGAAACCCCTCAGTGAGTTCAACGTACTCAGAAGAGCTTGCACTGTGCAGGTCAGAGAGCATCTCCACCACACCTCACACCTGGCTGCGCAGGGATGGAGGCACAGGGCCAGGATGTTGACTTGTCAGTTCACAGAAACTGAAAAGAGCAAATAACAGCAAAGGACGCTGCAATATAAAAACAAATGAGAGGGAGACTGCATCAAACCCATGTATTGGGGGGGTGATTAAAAGATCAGTCACCAAAAATGCAACTCGAATAAAGAGCAGCATGACAGAGCAATGAAAACTGTAAGGAAAAAAAAAAAAAAAAAAAAAAAAGAGCTAGGTATTTCTAGGTATTTTGTTATACAATGTAATATGCCCATTTTAAGGATAACATCATATCTGCAAGCTCCTAATTAAGAGTTCTGTTTCTTTTGCCCTGGACAATGTGAAAAAATTAAGTTTAGCACAGCAACTTTTTGCATTAAACTGCGCAATGAAAGTTTGATCCCCTGACATAAACTACAAAATCCTCTAGGCTTTTGCAGCTTGGTGGAAGCGGCCAAATCTGCATTCAACTTGTTTTTCACATTTCCATCATTGTGCAGAATGAAGCCTTGCAGAGCCCAAGGGACATGTGTTTAGCTGCCATTCTGCACCACTTGTAGCATTTTAACTTCAAGCCTCTGGGAAAAAGCTGCATACCTATTACTATGGCTTTGGAGTTTAAATTGTTAGTTGATGTGTCCTGTTTATCAAATCCAAAAAGCAGTGTGTGCCTGAAAAATAGACCAGGGCTCTGCAAGCAGCAAAGGATTTTGGCTGGTTGTTTTTTAAATAAAAGCCTAAAGAATTGGCAGTCAAAAGTAAGTAATTGAGTATTTGTCCCTCTTTG
Source organism: Pyrgilauda ruficollis (assembly GCF_017590135.1). Classification (NCBI taxonomy): domain Eukaryota; kingdom Metazoa; phylum Chordata; class Aves; order Passeriformes; family Passeridae; genus Pyrgilauda; species Pyrgilauda ruficollis. The sequence goes on along the minus strand of NW_024525378.1, from coordinate 2,424,373 downwards.
CTGCCTCTGGGTTATTTTACCCTTAAATCGACTCATTGCTGACATTCTAATTTGGGCAAGGTACAGTGCTCACCTATCTGACCTTCTGTATGAAATATGCTTATGAGAGTAAAAAGGAGATGGGCTGACCCATCCTTCTTTCAGTGGAGTTTTTACTTCCATGTTTAGTCAGTGCAAAATAAAACCAAAGTAACAACACCCCAAGCCTAGAATCCCTTTATAATCAAACATTATTAGCATTTTGCAAATTCAAAGTACATTTTACTTTTCTCCACAGCTATTAACAAGGAAATACATATAAAACATAAAACTGCATTTAATTGTATATGCTTTTGCAGACAGGTGTTTTTCTGTAGGCTTGGAGGGGTGTGCTGTTAATTTTCAATAATATGTATAATCTGCCATCCATCTATTGTATATGTGGTAAAAGAAATAGTAGCTGACTTACAGTGTAAAGACAGTCAATATACTATTTAAATCTAAAGAATAGCCTTCATAACTGAAAGGATTAACTTTTTTCACTTTTTTTAAAACATTCCTTCTTAAAAAGAAGTCTGTTGTTATGAATGAGTTTATGTTGGCCAGCTAGACTATTATCTGGGGAACAAATGTTTCCTTGTGAACATGAGACAACTTGCAACTTTTATTATTATATTTCAAATAATGGAAAATAATAGTAAAATTGCTGCAATAAACTAAAAGAAAATCTTGATAGGCAAGTCTGTTATGCCATACGTATTCCCCTTGCTGTTCCCTCACTGGTGCCAAAAGCATGTCACTCAGGTAATTTGTTTTAGACCCTTAACAAGACTTAGAAGCAATTATTATGAAACACTGACACAACAGATCTCACCAACAATTGAAGTTTGACAGCTTGTGAGAAAAGTCTCATGTTTATGTCATTGGAGAGGTGATCCTGGTATGACCTCCTTTTTCACTGCTGTGAATGATAAACTATCGCTTTCCAGTGGTTCACTATAGCTGAAGGCCCAGTGTACTGTACTTGTAAAGGAAATTTTCAGTTGGTTCTCTGAATCAAATGAAGCTGGAAGATCCTTTGGTCCTTTTGACGGACCTAGTTTAGGCTTTATGATATGCTCTAACTGTATAAGAGGCTAAAAACCTAAATATATCCACACCGTGCATTTGTAAAAGACTGTAGAACAAACATCAATAGAGATACATGTGTGGGGCTAACACATACACTTACTGACTGAAAATAGCTTCACATTTGCTTTTCTAAGGAAACTGAAACAACTGGCATGTGAGACAGGGAGAGAAATTGCAATATATTTAATTGCATTGTTTCAGAATAGACGTTGAGGGATTATTTAATGGTTTATGTTCATTGCAGAATCTGCAAGCACCCAAATCAAGTACTGTTAATTCACATTTCAGAGGCAAGTGGAAGATGATGTGGTAGGCAAGTCTACATATACATGCTGCAAGTGTTCCTCAGAATTTATCTAAATCAGTTGGAATTGCTGTGGAGCAGTGGAATAGAAATATTCAGGCAGTGAGTTTAGACCTCCCAGCACTCCTGCATTTAGTTTGAACAGCACAAGACAAAACCTATATTTCTTCCTTTGCTGTTAGGTAGCTTTCCTCTTGAAGATAATTTTCTAAAAAACCAAACCAAACCAAAACAAAACCCCCCCGAATTTAAAGAAAAACCCACCAAACCCACAAATCAACACCACACCTCCAAAACAAACAAACAATCCACCATCTTTCTGACAGTTTTATTTCTTTGTGTACTGACATCTTGGCTTCTTTGTTCTAAATAAATAATTGTAATAAATGGCCATATTTTTGTTCTAAATATTTGCTGATGCTAGTTGGAGAGGGTAGAACCTTAACCTGGACACGTATAATGAGACTAGCCTAATATATTAATTGTGTGAAAGTTGCAGCTGGTAAGTTAGGTTAAGAATCCTGCGATTACAGAACACTTTGACTGCATTTCACCACACACTTAAAATGCGCTTAATTTAACATGAGTTAGATTACATCCCAGCTGAGAGGAAACCCAACCAACAATCTGCTCTTAGGTCCTCTCTGCCAGACCTAAGGTGAGCTTGGCCTGCATGACACTCAGAGTCAGAACTCTCAGAGTGGGATGGAGCAAGTAAAGGATTTCAGGTATGTTCCAGAAATCCATTGGTATCTTCTGATCTTGCTGTGACACCTGGGCATTCAGGCATGGTTTTAAATCGAAGTGTAATTCTGTGATACCTATCTCTTGGAACAATATGGTTACAGTGTGCTTAATGCAATCGCTCTTGTTCACCCTGGAAAACTAAACACACATGCTGACTGTACACCTGAAACTCTAACAGGAGTCTTACTTAACTTTGGGCCATCTGCTAACCAGAGAGGCCTGAACTTTGGGAATCACATTCTGTTTCTCCTTTTGTTTATAAATATATATAAATGTATACAAAGTCCTGCTAATTGTGTCAGAGATGAAAGAGTAAAAGCACAAGCAAACTCAGCTTGAGTAATGGTTATCTAATAATCCAGGAAGTAACAGTGTATGCCTTCTGCATCAGGAAGTTTCCAAATCTTTGACTTTCCAAGACTTTCTAAGAGTTGACAGAATAGCAAACTGGTAATTTAGGTAACTGGTAAATAGCAAACTATTGTAATTTTCACAAAAATATATATTACACTTTAGTGACAGCCTGGAACATTTCAGTAGCCTTCTGCTAACCTGGAATTTGGCACTTTTATTACCACGGTTTAACATCTCAAAGGTCCGTAACAGAGATTCTTCTTCAGTCTCTGAAAAAAAGCTTCAAACAGAGATGTTGTGATATTCCCAGCAATATCGGCATACAGGTCCATAGCTATGTTGCTAAATGGGACTGAACATGATTCTTTAGGTGCACGTAACTAAAATGTTAAAATCTACAAATCCATACAGGCATGATCCCTCCACGTTTCTGCTTACACTCCATGATGAATCTTTGATCAGTGCCCCTCCATATATCTGGTCCCCTCCTCCCATTATTATTTATCTTTATTTTATTTATTGCCATTGAAACTGGCAATCTCAAGGATATGAGGTGTTTAATGTCTTGCTCATTACTGCAAAACAAATGCAGGTTTGTGTGAATCACCGTCATTAGCAGAAACGAGAGCACTCCTAATTGCAAACAATTACTCAACAAGTGTTGCTCTTCCCCAAGAAACCTATTAAATGCTCACAGTGGAGCACCTGGCAGCCTTCTGAGAGTTCAGTTTCCTGTGTAAATGGAAACTGCCATGGAATTTGGTGACTTCTATTCAGTTGTTTTAGATAGGTGGGTAGGACTCATTTAGATGTCTCTAGAAAGAATGCCCAGAACTGGCACAACTTATCAGACTTAACTGCGTGCTTATCCCACTTATTCCAAGTGGTTATATGTTTAGTTGGTTGGAGGTGTGTGTGTTTTGTTTTCTTTATACTTGGGGTTTTTTTGTTGGTTGGGTTTTTAACAACAACAAAAGAAACAAAAAACCCCAGCAATCTATCTTCTGATTCCAAAGATCTCTCTCCAGAAGTGGTAATACTGACAAGTTCTAGCCATGATGCCCTATAGACAAACAAAGCATCTTGGTTTTCCAGAGGCATTAGCAATCATGTCTTTTATCAATAATTTAACCTGAAACAGCTCAGGTTTCTGTGCAATTTACAACTGCCTCCTTGATCCCAGGTATTTCACATCTGGAAAACTGCATCACAGTATCACACCTAAAAACCAAAAAGTTGTGCTTTCTATTTTTGTATCCCCCTAAGGATACAAGTCATAAGAGCAGACTTTCACCCTCAAGACAATAGCAACAGTTGTATTCTTCTTGTGCAGCACCTCAACCAGGTGATGGACACAGCAAAGCTTCTGCCATTTATGAGTTAATGCAGCTGGTGTGTGTGTCTGTGTGTGTGCATGCACTAATTATAGATCACAGCATGCACTAGGATGCTAAGGAAGTTCAAAGAGAATATTAGATCCCTGACTCCAGCAGATGCACAGCTCTGGGGTATAAGAAAAAATGTGTGAGCAAATCACACAAGCTTCCTGAGCAGCTAGAAACAAACCTGGAACCCTGCAGGCTATTGTTGGATTTGTAAAATTGACAATAGCCTCTGCAACTTGTAATTTAGTCTTGTTTTTCATTATTATTAAGATTATTGTTTCAGTTTACTGAGCTCATGAAAATGTAAGTAGAGAAGAATGCAGGGATTATCTGTCAGTATTTATGCTATAAAATATTAACCTGTTGATGCTTTGCATTAAAATGGATTCACTTTTAGAGAGAGCATAATAGTTCTATCATCTTTATGTAAGCATTATACAGTATTCTGAAGTACCTTGCAACTGCTCCTTGAGTTCTGCATTTCTAAACTCAGTTTATACAATATTTAGAATACATTTAACACACAAAACCGTTGTTGTCTGAAGACAACCAGATCAGGCCATAGAGCTGGTGGCTGCGATGTTGCCTTACAGCTGTTTGAGCAGAGCAGGGCAGAACACTTAAGGTTAGAAATACCCAGTGAAGAGTTCTTTCACTCCTCTAATGTAAACCATAGATTTTAAGGACAAAAGCATTCATTTTGCTGTACCATCCAGTTAATCTTAAAGAATTTTCATTCATTTTGCTGTACCATCCAGTTAAAGAATTTCACACGGTCAATAATGGGATAGAGAGCTTCATTACCCAGTAGGGCATCCAATATCAGGCAAAACTGACCTCCTGACCAATAACAAGCCTGCCTTTTATCTTGTTTTCACTGTAGGCAGCCCAATAGCTTGGAGAAACATCTTCCAGAAAGATATCCAGTCCTGAACTGAAGATGCCATGAGAAGGAAAAGCCACCACTCCAATAATCTGTTTCAAGGGCTTCTCAGACCTACTGTGAAATTGTGCACTTGATTTCTCAGATGACTCTGCCTTGCCTCAGCCTCCAGTCATTGGTTCTAATTATGTCTCTCTCTACTAGATTAAAGAGCCTTTAGTATCCTACACTATCTCTCCTGACATTACTTTTACAGTGAGATCAAACCACCTCTGACATTCTTAATACAATAAGCAGAATGATTTTTAATGTTCTTGTAGTAAAATATCTCCTCCTGGGCCTCAAATAATTGCTGTGGGTCTTCTCTCCAATTCTGGGCACTTTTTCAGATGAGGATATTAGAACTGATTGCATTGATATACCTATATATTTGTTCATTACTTCCCTCTTAACATGTTGAAGGAGCATATTTTTGGAGTTTTGCCTGAGTTTTGCCATTCAAACACTCCACTGTCTGGATCAGTTGTTTCTCAGGATGCAACTCCCCCTACTGCAGCTAAACACTGTGCTCCTTGACATGAGATTCTGTTTGTCACTGTTTCCCACTCCCTATGGATGCATCTTTTTCACTTATGCATCCAGACTTCATTACCTGGACCCAGCACTGGTAAGCTCTCCATTAACCCCCACCGGATTTTTTCAGCTGCAGTTCTGTATGTACTTCCAGATCAAAATCTTGAGGCTAGACCTGGAATCTTTTCAATCAACAATGATCTCCCACTGACATTTTTGGACTTTTGACATCTGTGTTAATTATATCCATGACAATTAGCTCAGGAGCTCTGCCAAAATATGACATGTTCATGTAGTATGGCACAGCACCAAGCAAAACCTCTATTACTGTAGATGTCCTGTTGCGGCCCCTGGTCATCACTACCATGTGCAATACACTCCTGAGTAGCACACATAACACTCCTTTTTTTCCCACGTAGCACTTCATTGAAGCTACTTCTCAAGTGGCTGCCTATTCTCACAGAATCACAGAAGCTTTAGGATTTGAAATGACTTCTGGAGATCATCTAGTTCAACACCACTCCACAAAGCTAGGTCAGCTAAAACAGGATACTGACCAGCTTCATTTTTTAGAATATCCAAGGATGGGGACTTCCACAACCTCTCTGAACAGTCTGGTCAAGTGAACAAGCACCATTACAGTGATAATTTGTTTATTATTATTACATTTAAATTGAATTTTCTGTTTCAGTTTGTGCCTGTCATCTCTCAGCTTTTAGTGGACACAATTGAGAAGAGTCTGCCTCTATTTTCTTTGCTCCTTTCTATCACACATTAGTAAGATTTGCTTCTGAACCTTCCCCTCCTTAGCCTAAGTGATCCCATCTCTCTTAGCCTCTCATATGTCAGAGGCTATAATCTCTTCAGCATTTTTGCAACCCTTCATTGGCCTTGCTCCTGCATGTCCATGTCTCCCTCTCACTGGACATCCTAGACTTGGATACAAAATTCCAGATGTGTTCTCAGCATGGCTGAGGAGAAGAATAACCCCCCTTAACCTGCTGGTGAAGCTGTAATGCAGGATGGCTACTGCTGGCTGTCTGCCACAAGGGCAAATTTGAGGCACATATTCTACTTGGGGTCCACTAGGAGCCTTGCAGCCTTTTCTGCAAAGCTGCTTTCCAGTCAGACCCCAGCCTGTTCATGGGGGTGCCTGGAGTTTCATTCTGCCCCAGGGGTAGGGCTTGATACTTATTTACTTTCATTCATGTCCGGAGATTCCCACTGGCCCACTTCAGCAACCTCTCAATATCCCACTTAATGGCAGTGTCATTGATACCTGGTGTATCAAACACTTTTCATGTGTAAATCTGCAAGGGTGCACGCCATCCCATCACCCTGGTTATTAGTGACTATGTTGTACAGTATGGCCTTATTAGTAACCTCTGGAATAAAGAACTAGAGATGAAACTCCAGCTGGCCTTCATGCATGTGACCTCCACCCACCCACCTTAAGCTGTCCTTTTATCTCACTGTTCTGTATCACATTGTCATTGAAGAAGTCAGAGATGGCAACAGTGGAAGCTTCACAGCCATTGCTTTCTGCCAAGCCAGTCATGTAGTTACAGAAGGCTATCATGTTCATAAAGCATGACTTCTCCTTCCTAAAGCCAGGCTGACTACTCCCAATCACATCTCATCCTTCTTATGTCCAGAAACACTTTCCAGAATTATTTCTGCATCACTTTGCACACAATCAGAAAGGTTGGCTGATCTGTAGTTTTCTAGAACCTCTTTCTTGCCATTCCTGAAGAAAAGAATGACATTTGCTCTCTTAGTTGTCAGGGAACTCCCCAAAAGCCTACAGTCTCTCAAAGATAATCAAAAGCAGCCTCATGATGATATCAGGCAGCTCCTTCAGCTTTTGTGGAAGCATCCCATTGGGTCCCACAGGTTTGTTTATGCCCAGTTTATGCCCAGTGTACTTAAGCTGATCCTTCACATACCTAAGGATAAGGTTTTCTTTCTCCAGACTCTCCCCAGTGTCCTCAGGGGACTGGGATTCCTGAGGGCTAATTTTACCAGTAAAGGAGTGAGGCAAGAATGGTATTCAGTCCCTTGATTACAAAGATCACTGTAAGAAACAGTTACAACTCTCATAAGGGCAAGAAGCTTACTGCCTCTTTTTCCTTCTTGATTCACCAACCAACCAAATATAGGGCTTGATTTCAGTAAACCAGACTGCATAACAAGCTAGAAATTATGGCAAAATAGAGAAAAATATTCGTAATTTAAAATGGCAAGTATTATTTTAATTCTTCCGATACTTTTTAATGTTCTCAAAATGTAAGGAAAATGAAAATGAAGAATAGCAGAAAAAAAATATACCAGAATTAGACAAACAAATTACAGTCTTTGGGATATAATGTTCTGTATTAGAAACCATCCCTAAGCTGAGATATGATCAGCAGAGTAGCAGCATGGCTATGCTAACATAAACATTTTTAAAATTAAATATACATTAGAATTATAAAATAGTGTTTTGTATTTCCTTTCTTGAACTATTAACACAAGCAGACCGTCACGGGAAAGCATGATGATTTGCGTCTTAGAAATTAAAGCAATTTTGAGTAACCCATACTGAAAATGCTGAAATCACAAAAGGAACATAAGAACCACCATATTGATCAGCCAGTTGGTAATAAATATTTTCTCCACCTAAGAGGAATAGTGGGCACTTGGCAGAAGTTAAGAAAGGCTGGACAGTTTCTAACATGAATGGAATTGCATTTCTAGAGTGCATTCACTGTTTTTTATATTCTCCAGTTAAAGAGTCCATAACATTCTTTTTTGTGTAGGTGGTTTAAATCTGTTTTCTGATATCTTCTTTAGGTGCCCTGAAAACATTGTACTGAAATAATGAAAGCTGCTCCCTATCCAACCCTCTCCCAGTTACTCACAATTTTATCAATACTTACCATTATCCGTTTCAGCTACCTCCCCTTGAAGCTGAAAGGAGTAGTGCCTACTAGAGGAAAGTTGCTCCATTCCTCTGGCAAAGAAGCAAAGTTGCTCCATTCCCCTTCTCCACTACAGAGACCAAAAATATGGCAAAGCTCAAAAGGAAGATATTCTCGTGGACAAGATGCACATCCTGATTTCTGTTATATAATCTAAGCAGAATGAAACAAAACATCAAGTTTTCAGCATGGGTTCATGTGTATTCAACTTTTCCCATTTTGTCTTCTGCCTTTTTGCCTTATTAATTTTTCAAATAAATGAGTCCATTTGACTAAGTTCCCCAATATCCTGGCATGCACATACAGTTGCTGGGAGAAGGGCATTGTCTTTTAAGTCCACCTAAAACAGTAATGTCTGGCTCTAATTCACTATTCTTCTATGAAGGCCATGGGGAGGATTACATTTCTTTCTTCCCTATTCCCTCTTTTCTAGCTAATGTCTGCTGCTGTCACACACCGCTGATAGCAGCAGAGCGAGATGGGTAAACCAGATCAAAGAGAAATGTCAGCTCTAATTTTTGTCCATAGGCTTGCAAAGTAACAAGGAGTTAAACAGCCATGCCATTTTTCAGCATTTACATTTCATAGCTGGTACTTTTTTGCCATACATCTCACATTAAACAGCTCCCTAGTAAGTGAAACCCAAATTTCTTACCCTCCATAGCATCACTGAGTTCAAAAAGGTCTGAAAAAAGATAGCACAAGGCTGAATTTGGCTCTGTGCTTCAGAACTGACAACCTGGTGTAGCAGCCTGCAGCAGCAACATATACAGGAAGAATTTCTTTCCCTCTGTGGATTGCTATTGCAATCCTTGACTCAGACTTTGCACTGATTTTCTCTGGAAATCAAATGGGAATTTACTGTATGGAACCAATGCAGAATATGCAGCTGCGATTTTCAGGTTAGATAACTGAATACAATCAAAGAAGGGAGTTTTGCCTTTCCCTACAGCCAAATCTGCATCCAGAAATGGAAAGGCTGTCCTAGGTGCAAAATACACTGTAAAAAACAGAATCTATCATCACAGCATTAAAAATGTTACTTGATAGTCACACACTGAATAACTTCAAAAGAAATAGTAAAGAAATAAAAAAAATCTCAGCACCTACAGTATTTAATGGCAGTGGTACTCGACCTATGGAACTCATTCTTCAGGGGCCTATATACAGCTTTTATCATGGGTCTGAGTGAGAAATCGCATGACATGCTGGCTCAGTTCTGTTTCTTTTCAGCTATTCTGCAAACTTGTTGGATGATATCTTTCACCATTTCCTTCCATTTACGTATGTAAAGTTTCTTTTTTCCTCCTTGTAAAAACATACAACCTACACAATCAATTACTTTGCCCTAAGACACAAATCTCACAGTGCCTTCAGGATTTCCTTAACTGTTTTTGATGAATGCATTCATTCATAATTTTTCATAAAATGGTCACACGCGGTTTTGTATTTTTGACTTGTGTGCCTCTTGTGATTTTAAATGGCTCTTCGATTGTTAAAGGTCGAGTGCCATTGCTCCAAGGGGCATATTTTCATTGCGGTGCACGAAGAGTTATGCACGTCAATCTTTAATCAAGATTAAATTCCCCCTAATGCTTGCTGCTCACAAGCTCAATGCAAAGCAAGAAAAAAACTTAGAACAGAAGTTGCAAGTTTAAAAAAATCTATTTTAGTATGTTTGCACCTAGTAAGTCATTAATAATGTCATGATTCATCCTGAATTATTTTCTTCTCCGAAGCCTATGTCATTAACATCAGTAGTTCCTAGAGAAAAGCCTGTGTCGCCTTGTCAAAAATAAGTTTTATCATGAGGCAACTGCTTTTAATAAATAAGATTTGAATGTTCTTTATCACAGCTTCTGAGGAAAAATTAAAAATGAAATTATGCACACATGGATCAATTTTAACTTTGAGAAAAAAACCCCCAAAAACTACAGATAAAATTCTGGGATGTAATAAAAACCATGCATTTGAAAGCAGCATTTCTCCCACACAAAACCAATAAAGAAACAGACTCCTGATCCAACTGAGACTGTGGCTATATATGCTAATGCATAGAACATCCCATGGAACTGTCACAGGTAACATGTGCATGCAAAAGCCCTAATGCATACTGCAGCAGCCCTGCTGATTCAAACAGACAGACCCAAGAACTCCATCCTTCTTTTCATTCCTTGCCTTATCCTCATGTTGATAAATGGATCAAATTTCTTATTTACCTAGGAAGGGAAAAAAAAATCTGTAATGGATTCGCATTCAAGAGGGAAAAAAAATTCCAGTGGTTTTGCATAGTTTTGAAAACCCAAAGAAACAGAGTATATAGAGATTTGGTTTTTATTTTACTGATTTGATATGTTTTTTTTATACAAACGACCACAGCAAATGCATTTGTTTTCCAGTGTATGAAAATACACTAGATTAAAACAGATGGGGCTTTTGGAAAGTATTTATTAAAGAAGAGAACACAGGAAGCTTTTGAAAAAAAGAAAAATAAGGAAAAATGTGTTGAAGTACAGGGGAAAATTTATTTGGACTATTCACCTAGATTTCGGTCTGATCAGGTTTGTGAAATTCCATTTTCTGTGACAGAGATAACAGAGCATTTAATGTAAAAGTTTCTGAGGCCTCTTTTAATGTTAAAGTAAGATCCCCCTTGTTCTGATAGCCAAAAAACGATGGGGTTTTTTTTTACTTAATTTTTCAACAGGAATCTTGGAGATAGTGAAGGCTCTACAAATTTCCAGAGATGGCTCTTTCAGCTTTGCTTACCTACAGAAAACTAATTTCAGGCAGCTTTTCTGAATTTGTAATTGTGGTCTGGAATAAAGTTACTAATTACACTGAGGAGAAATTGACTGGGGGTTTGTCAGGTTTTTTTTTTTCCTTTTTCCAAGTAGAGTGGATTAATACACATTATGAAATTCATTCATTTCAGAGAAAGAATTATACTTTAGACCATAGCAAATATTAAAGTTAGCACAGTGCAAACAATCTTTTTTTAGGCTGAAAATATTTAAGAAAATTACTATAATATACCATCATAAGATTATCAGTTTTGTTATATATGTTTAATTGGGGAATTTTTCCTTATATAATGCTTCTTAACCTTCTTCCTAAATATTTGATACTGTATCATGCAATACAAGTATTGAATTAATTTTCTCCCCTGATGCTTTTGCACTTCTGTGGGAACAAAATGATTTTTTCAAGTGCCTCACACAGCTTCCGTTGGCTTTAGTTCCCTTTAAACGTTGCCAACTCAGGCTGCACAGATTTGGATCTTCCCTTTTGTACCTGTTATTTTCAGGCTTAACCCTAATTTCAGCGTTACAAAATTCAGAGCTATAAATAATCAGTTCATACTTTTAACTGCCGAGGAGCTCTGTTAATCCTTTGAGAGCCACATCTTTACGTGCCCAAACACTTCTTCAATAGTTTATTTCCTGTTGTCAAGCTGTGATACCCAACGCACAAAACACACATGCAAGAACAAGCAATAAATACCAGTTTGCTAAATCTCTCCCCCTCTCCCTCTGGTGAGAAATGCATGTGTCCCGACTGGATGTACATGTGTTTTCCCATGTGAGAATCCCCTCTCTGACAACAAACAATCCATGTTTGTCACTGCCATTGAACTGACTAATCCAGGCAGTATAGAAGGCGACTTATATATCACAGAACAATGGGACTAATTTGAGTGACAATCACTTAAGCGGAGCCGGCTCCTCAGCGGCATTAAGGCAGCACAAACTGAAATGTGCCACTGCCTAAAAACACAGCAATAGCAATGCTACCACAAAAGGGAAAAAAAAAAAAAAAAGAAAAAAAAAAGAAAAAGAAAAAAAAAGAGGTAGAGGGATAGACATTTTTCACGGGATCCCCCAGAGAAAATACTAGCTGAAATTATAATTATAAACAAAATTCTCATTAATAGTGCTTTCTCATTTTATATATATTTACATATATACCCACATACGTATACATCTGTATAGACATTACCTTTTTTCCTTACTCTTTTTCTTTTGTTTGGTTTTTTTTTGTTGTTTTTGTTTTTGTTTTGTTTTTGTTTTTTTTTTTTTTTTTAATTCCCCCTGTATGGCCAACACACCCTTGATCACTTTTTGATCACTTTTTCCTGGGGAATAAACTAGTTCGCCACTCCTTTCCGGGGCAGATCCCCCTTTCCCGCACCCCGAGCGGCGGGCGGGGGTTCGGGTCGGACAGAGCCGCGCGGGTGAGCAGCGGCTCGCTCCCCTTTGAGGTCTCACTGACACCTTCGGGTTTAGGACGGCGGCTGCCGCCGGCCCGAGCCGTGCCGGAGCGCTGCCCGCTGCCGGGGCCGGGCCCGGGGGTCGCCGGGCTCCGCGGGGCGATGGAGGCCGGCTCCGGGCGGGGGCTGCCCTGAGGGGACGGCGCGGCTTCAGTGGAGCTCTTGCACCCCCTACAGGCCGCCCGCGGTGCAGCGGGCGAGGGGCGGCCATGGCGGGGACAGCGGCACCGCGCCGGCCCCACGGAGAGAGAAAAAAGCCCCTTCAGTGGCATTTCCTGCGGCCTTTCCTGCCGTCGGGAGCAAGCAGTACGAGCTTTGACCCGTGTTCTTGCGGAGGATTTTTGAGGGGCACAGAGGGAAGAGAAACTTCTCCTGGTCGGCAGGGTGGCTCACAGTTAAGGCCGTGCTGACAGGAGCTAGGAAAGAAATAGGAGAAGGCCGTTCGTGGTTAAATAAATAAATAAATAAATAAGCAAATAAATAAATAAATAAATGGAAACGGCCAGGTTCCAAGCCAATGTCAAGAGGGAAAAAGAAAAAAAAAAAAAAAAAAAAAAAAAAAAAAAAAAAAAATCCCCCAGCACAGGGCGCCCTGCAGACAAAAAAAAAGCTGACAGGAGCTAGGAAAGAAATAGGAGAAGGCCGTTCGTGGTTAAATAAATAAATAAATAAATAAGCAAATAAATAAATAAATAAATGGAAACGGCCAGGTTCCAAGCCAATGTCAAGAGGGAAAAAGAAAAAGAAAAAAAAAAAAAAAAAAAAAAAAAAAAAAAAAAAAAAGAAAAAAAAAAAGACTTGTCACCCTGACAGAGGGCCCTATGTGGGAAAAAAACACAGTCTGGGAGATGCCTGTTTCCTAAACAGGCATCTCAGCAGAGCAATGGTCCCACAAAAGATAAGGAGGCTTCTCCAAGCAATTCCCATCCTTCCAGCGAATCCAAAATAAAGATGCCTACAGATGGGGCACATCTGAAAAGACACTGAGTGTCCCATCTCAGGCTGAGCTGGCTGTAAGCCCGTCCGTGAGCCATTTCCCCCGTGCACACATCCCAAGTACTCAGCCACTCATCCCTGCTGGGTACCACTGGGGCTTGCAATAGGCACCAATGCCAGGGAGCAGGACAGCCTCACTGGCTTGAACTCAACTCCAACTGAGCAGCCTCTTTGAGGCATCCTAAAGCTATTACATCTGTATAAAAATTGTGTTTGAAATGTTTTGTAGCCTCAGTTGCACCGCATAAATCTTGTTTGACTCAGTTAGCAGCAGTCAAGTTACTGGAGATTGACACGGATTAGAGTACTGCAGAGAAAAAAAACCATAAAAATAAAAGAGGCAAAGGGAAGGCCTCCAAAGGGAAAGTTCACTGTGTGGGCCTGTTTCCAATTTTTAGGCAAGTTCCTGTTTTTGCTCATCACGCCCCATCCCTCACCTGAACAGGAGGTTGTACTGTTACTTCCTTTCTTACTTTCTACCATTTTTATTATATGTATATCCATTACGTATGGGATACAATTCAGACCAGAATTCTAATTTTTTATGGCCAAGTAACAAAGTTAGTATTAATTTTGAAAGCTCAGCACAAATCATTGATCCCATTCTCTTCAAATCCACAGGTTTCCTGTCTGTCAGGTTTAGCAGAACATGAAAGTAAACATAAGATATCTCCCTTGTACTCACTTGTCTCCTGAAGTGGAGTGGCTTTTTGCTTAATGATGATGTAGGGGGACTGAGAGCCACCAAAACACCTTTACTGCCGACACAGCTGTAGGGGAGATCCACCACACTCCCAAAATTCATTTTGACTGATACAAAGCAAGCAGTGAGGAGAAAAAAATCATAAAAGTACTCCATCTTCTCCTTACAGTCACAAAGACAGGAGTTCATGTATCAATAGGTGGAAGTGGTTTTTTTTGTTTTTTTTTTTTTTTTAATTAAATGGCTCTATATGCAGGGTGGTTAGTTAAAGCAATAAATAGCATCCATCTTCTCATTAAAAAACTCAGGATTGAAAATACTACCATCTTATCCTTGGCTTACTGGTACATAAAAATGTGTGAGGAATTCCTTCCCTCTATTACACCTCCTCAAGATAACATTTCTTAATTAACACCTTAATTAGCACTGAGAGGGTATGGCCTGTAGTTTATTGGATCTATTTTGCTCTCCAAGCAGCTGCATTGCTTTTAATCAGCAGTGATATTTCCCAGAAAGCAGAAACAACACTCCTGTTCTAAATATGCTGCAATATGTTTCATCATTTATCTCCCTGTCCACCAAGGAGAATCCTACATAAAGACATGCTTTATACCTGGGCTTTTGCTCTTCTCTGAATATCTGGAGTTTATTTTTTTTTTTTTATCTGGCTGTCAGTAAGAAATTAATCTCAACACCAAAGGCTTGGGCAAGTGAAAAGACTCACCTAGGTTTTGTTTCCTATCCAAAGGTTGTAGTATTCAGGAGTATTCAGGTAGTGAATACGTGCTCAGGTGAAGACAAGATCTCTTCAGTAACCTCATTAAAAAATGACTGAGAAAGTATGTTAATTAATTGTGCAACACAGCTTGTCTTTTAACTTCTGCTTATCTCCAATTTTAGCTGAACAATAATATTTTGGTGTTGCCTGTATGAGCAAGTTGGTATTACCGTTTGGCCTGACCAGCACAGAGAACAGGGAGCTGCTACTCTCAGCTAAGCAACATCTGCTCCATGCTTGCGAAAGCAGGATATGCCTCCATGCTCTAGGCTTGACAGGCTATGCTAGTTCTTAAATTACAAGTGAAGTAGGATGCTGTTGGCAGGGTGGCCATTTTCAGCAGAACAAATTACAGTCTGCCATTGAAACACAGCTCTTCTGAAATCAACTAGTTTCAACGGGAAGAGAACTGAACTGTATTCCTGCTGGTATTTCAATGTAATGACAGTCCCTAATTTTCCCAACCACTAGAGCACTAAGCATGTGCCCTGGTAATTGTCTACTTTTGCAGCCAAAAAATCCCACAAAGTCAGCACGAGATGTGCATAGACAGCATACAAGAGAGTAGCAGACAGAGGAACCTGAGAAGTGCTGAAAACAGTAGGTGCCTAAAAACAATAAATTAATTTTAAAAATGCTCAGCATACTGCCTTTTTCTGGAGCTTTCCCAGACAAAGTGCCTAATAACTCACCGTCAATAAAGCACTGACAAGTTTTAAAATCTATCCAATCATTTATGACAAAAGTTTAATTTATAATTTTATATTTCAGTATCATTCTTCTTTCACTTTGGTTTACACCACTTTTATTCACTTAGCAACTGTCCTGACCAAATCAGCGTAAATGACAGAAACCAGGTAACAATTTATAAGGTTGGGTTACTAATCCCATAGGAGTCTTACTTCAGCTGCCGTGCTGAGAAATTACCTCTCAATAGACCCACATCAGAAATACTGAAAATGTGACAGAAAACACCAAGCAAGAGGGCAGAAAAGAACATTTGAAAGGGACGTGTACTGCTAGGATTTCTGGAACTTTAATAGCTTTCCACCTCAATTTTGGCTATCGTGAACTCAAGCTAAGAGAAAAAATATATCTTTTTAATGAGTTTTACAACATGCAAGTTGCTTTATAATATATTACATAATGATGTAAGTGCCGTAAAGAAGGCTGTGTGCTGCTCTGTAAAATGTATTAGATCATCAATATTTCTAGTTTCGTACTGAGGAATTAGAAATAATGATGAAGATTAGAGTTACAAGAATTAAAAAAATCCTTTGAATTGAACCATTCAGCCATCCCCAGGGAAATACCAAGGAATTTGTAGGCTGAGAAAATAGGTAAGTTTATAGGTTCTCCTTAGGTGAAAGAAGTCATGTTAACATCATAAGTTTTATACAAAGTTTCCATATGCTGTAGTACCCTCTCTGCTTACCCCCAGGTTTCGTTCCCTTGCACCCTTATTGTGTAGCCCAGTTGGAAGCAGATTTATTAAAAATGATCCATCAACTTTTACACAGAAGGAGGTCAAACATCTTCCAGTAGCATGATTCAAAACAGGAATATCAACTTAATCCTCCTGGAAATGACAGGCCAGGAGAGTTTACATCAGTAAGAACAGAGGCAAAGGAAGTTTGAAAAAGATTAATCCTTCCACTTAGTACCATGTTTTCTTGAACTCACCCCCACTCTGTCTCACTTCTGCAGATGTTCTGTATTCCTGGAGAGGAATGCAGACACCTGGAGATGTCTTCCTTCCAAATAGTTTTTTTCTCATTTTTCCCTTTGCTCAGGCATGTGCTTTGAGCTTTTGGAATACCTGTATGATTGCTATGCACATTAGGTAATCAACAAACTAGAAAGGAATCTTTACTGAGTGGGTCTAGAAAGTGCTCTTGTGTAGTTTTTTGACAGTTTGATTAGAGTGGTTCAGTATTTAGCTATTTCTGAAAGGCTAGCTTGGCACATAAGTGCCCAAATGCAGCTTCAAATCTGACACTGAGCAAGCTAAATCGTGCTGGCTGTCAATAAGACATAGATTTCTGTGTTCTTTTTTTTAAATGTTACTTAGGTTTTAACGATATTATGCAAAAACCAGACTGAGTCTAAGGTGATTGAAAGTGAAAAGAGAGATTAATTAGAGAGCTAAATGTAGTGATTCCATCATATACAACTCATTGTGCAGTAACACCAATGACCACTGTAGGTGCACAGAAGAAATGCTGTCTGAATCTAGGGTCCAGGGTCAGAAACTCTGGCAAAGCTATATTAAAAACTATGCCTAATTTTAAAGTTAGAAAGCAGCCTCTAACAAAAAAGATGTGTGATCATTATGTTATAATGAACAGAAGTTGGTGGAAGCATGTGAGGTATAGCACAGCCTGATGACATTATGTTTCAGTCTGCATTTTCATTTAAAATATCTGTGATTTCCAAATTCCTAAGCTTTGTTTAGAGTGAGAAAGTAAATCAGCATAAAATTTCTGAAATGCTGATTCATGTGGAAACATAGGAAAAGAGGCCTGAAGGTCTCAGCAGCTATCAATGAACAAGTAACTTGATCTGGCCTGGTAAGTTTTCCAATTTTGATAAGGGGTAAAAGTGGCTTTTGCCATATTTGAAGCACTTTTCTTTGTAAGTCTCTAGTTTTTGTGACAAAAGAGGCAAAGAAACTGCAGTAGGTGGAGAAGTCTCTGACTGATGCTGCAGAATCCTAGGCATCTAAAATGATCAAGTTAAAGAAGACCTAAGAGGTAGGAAGAAATAAACATTAAGTTAGGAATCAGAGAAATAAATCTCTTTGCTTTCAGCAGGGAGTGCAGTCTCCAGGCTGGTATTAAACTCAGAAAGATAAGGCTGTTATAGATATGTTCCTCAGGCATAAAAATTAAAGGAAGTAAGAGTGCACTGAAATGGCTCTTTAATGTCTTCTGTGATTATAAACTTTGCACCTGTCCTCACAAATTTTCCTTCTATAGCTCTTTTGCCTAAATCAAATGCAATGTAGCAGCTACATACTGTACAGGCTGAATGAGTGCTGTCTCATTTCAGAAGAGCCAGAATTTATATTATTTACAGTTTATAGAACAGTGAAAATCAACTGGATCATTAAGTACCTGGAGTGATTCTCCAGACAGCAGCTGTTCCATACCTGTCTTGCTGTTCCCTCCCAAAGTGAAATAAGTTCTTAGAATAAGTGCATGAATTCTTAGATGTGAAACAATGCTGACATTCAGGTGGGAAGCCCAGTGCTGGCTTCATTGACATTATCTTGGTTCATTTTGCTTTCTAATGAAAATTAAAATCAAGATCCCTTAACACACTAATATTTTGTCTTGCTACCAAGTAACTGGTGACTGATGAGCAATGTAAGTCAAGAGCAATGCATTATTAAAGTTGTCTGAAATGTCATTTCTCACTTCATGGTTATAGCCGTTTTTATGTGTGTACTTTCAGCCACTAAAATCTCAAGGATTTTTTTTTATGATGTTGTGTTAGCCATAGACCTACACTGAAGTTTCGTCAAATCAAGCATTAGGTAAAGCAAGTTAATGAGAGAACTGAGAAGTTCTTTCTGTTGTAAGCTTAACCAGAAGATAATAATGAAACAGTTCCAAGAGTCTTCCCTGGCATTTTTTCAGTGAGTTTCAAAAATGCCCCATTATCTTCATCTATCTTAGGGTTTAATTTCTTAGTGTACTATGCTAACTGTTCGCTACTAGGAAAAGAGAGGTACTTTAGGGTGAGCTGAATTGCCTCCTTGGCCTCCACTGGCTGTGCTGGCTGAACATTGGACCACTAGGGTAGGAGCTTCAGACTCCTGCAGTGCACTTAGGAATCTTCTTGTGGATTTTCCTTCCAACACTGAAGAATTTTAACCCAGAGAAAGGTCTCAGTAGCGGAGTCCCAAAGTAAACTCAGCATGGCTAAAGTTATACAGTCATTTTATCAGTATGGAAATGACAGAAAAACCTCTGAGCACCCATCTGACAAATTATATTCATATAGTTCAAACATGATTTGTGGAATGCTGCTCTTTCCTTAAGAGATTGCATTATGCATGGGACATGTTGCATACAAATAGTTTTTCTGTCTTGGGAGAGCCAGGAGATGAAAAGTGACTATAAGATTAATAAGATTAAGCCAGTCCTTCAAGTGATATGATCACTGTTCTAGACAGGACATTCCACTTTGCCAACTCCTAATGATGCTAAAGCAAGTGCTGAAAGAGTAGAACATTTCTGTCAGAGGTTATATCCTGTAACAAAAGAGAAAGGAAATGCAAAGCAAAAAATCCAGACAGCAACGAATTTACAGTAATACCTTTAATAGCTAATCAATTAAGTTGTACACAGAAAATATTTTCTTTTTTAAAAAACTGCTTTGCCATCTGTGATATTGTGCTGCAGGCATTGGATGGCTTCCATCTCAGTAGAAGAGAAACCAATGTTCTCGGAGAAAGGCTGGCTAGACTAGCCAGGATGGCATCCAAAATGCAATATATGTATTTGGTGCTTTTAAAGTACCATTTCACATACCTGAAAATAATTAAAAGACATATTAAAATAATATGTCAAGCCAGAGAGAGGAATCAAAGAGAAAAATGTAAATGGCAGTTTGGAACTGTTAAACAACCTTTTTACTGGATGTCCAAAAACCATTTCCATACCTGACAGAAAAGGCTATGTGGATTTAAAAAAGAGCCTGGTTTAGTGGGGAAAGGAAAGCACCTATAAAGGGAGCTGAACAGTAATATAGAAACAAGATTAAGGTAAAGGGGAGGAGAAGGGGAGAACAACTGAACATAAACTATTAACTGCCCAAAACTGTGAAAGAAGCAAAGAATAAAAAAAAAGAGAGAGAGAGATCATTGACCAAAAGAGCTAATGTATAGACAGGAGACCTTGTCTGATAGTAGTTTCAGAATAAAGGGAATCCTAGTAAAGGAACAGAACATTATCAGATGGTAATGGGATGTGTGTAAATATTAATACAGTAATGTGCTGTGTTGTGAGGAGAAACAGGGTGAAGTGTTGATAATCTCATGATCATGACGTATATTCCACCCCCACATTAAAGCAAAGAAATGTTAAGTGGTCTTTAAAATTGGACATTTTGAGATCAGTAACCTTAAATATTTGCTTCAAATAATCTGAAGGCATTCATTTTTCTGTATTGTTATTGTTGCTTTTCAGTAATTCTTAAAATACTGAGGTTTTCCTGAATGCTAGAAGGCAGCCAGTGAGGTACTGATATTTAAAAAGGGAAAATTGGATGATGTCAGTAACTGCAGGCCTGCTGTCATAATGACACTGGAAGAAGATGATGGGATGGCTGATAGGAGACTGAATGTACAAAGAATCAAAAGAGAGTAAAAAAGCATAGTCTCAGTCAATATGGGTGTATCAGAAATAGATCTTATCAAGGTAACTTAATATTTTTTTAATAAGATTAGAAATTTGGTTGCTAAAGATAATCAAGTTGATATAGAGTGCTGAGGTTTCAGTGAGGCATTCCATTTATTACAACACAACACTTTGATTAAGAAATGAGAGCAGTACAAAATCAACATGTGATATATTAAATGGATTAAAAACTAGCTAACCAGTAAGACTCAGAAAGTGCTTCTGAGCAGAAATTATCATTAGCCTGTGCTTCTAAATGAGGTTTGAAAAAAATAGTTCTACTCTTTATTCTATTTTTATCAGTGATATAAAAGACAACTTTAAATAGCAACCCAAAAAATTTGGAGGTTCAGAAAAGCAGCAGGTACAGGAGATGATAAAGACAAGTCACTACTGCAGAACTACCTGGCTTGCTTGGCAACATGAGTTCATATTAATGTAGCAAGTTGTAAAAATCTACATGTACTAACAAAGAATGAAGGATATATTTATGGTTGGGGGACTACTGGATAAAGTAGTGGTGATGAAAAGGATTCTTAGGGTGAAGGCAAGGTCAGTGGGAGATAATCAGCTGAACAAAAGTTCCCACTATGATGCTACACCAAGACGAACAGAAATTTGATAAAATAAATAAAATTGATAAAAGTGCTCTTTGATCTATCAGACAAAACTATAATAAAATCAGATGTCTAGAAGTTAAACCTTTGTTAATTCAGGGTGAAAAAGGAAACACCTTTTCGGTAGCGAAAATACGTATGTGTCCTTTAATGTAGGCAATTTTAAAATATTGCTTGGTGACTTGCTTTTTATTTTATTCCTTTTTTCCGCACAAAAAAAAGCAAACAAACAAACAAAAGCAAAAACATACAAAACCCGACAACAACAAGTTCCCACTATGATGCTACACCAAGACGAACAGAAATTTGATAACACAGTGCTCTTTGATCTATCAGACAAAAGTATAATAAAATCAGATGTCTAGAAGTTAAACCTTTGTTAATTCAGGGTGAAAAAGGAAACACCTTTTCGGTAGCGAAAATACGTATGTGTCCTTTAATGTAGGCAATTTTAAAATATTGCTTGGTGACTTGCTTTTTATTTTATTCCTTTTTTCCGCACAAAAAAAGCAAACAAACAAACAAAAGCAAAAACATACAAAACCCGACAACAACAAAAAACCCCAACAGCAACAATAAAAAAAAAAGCTGCCAGAAAGGGTGATTGAGGTATGGCTTATGTTACACAGAAGGCCATACAAATTCATCTCACTCTGTTAGTATTATTTCTGAATTTTACATGCACTTGGCTAATGTCTTCATTCACACTTTTAGCAATGGTGCAGCCACTGTCATTCTTGTCAGGTAACTCCAATTAATGCATCTCTGAATAACCACCATGGTTCATCACAAAGGCTACATTTTCAAGTTTTGGTGGGGATTTTAAGTGTTATCAATATTGCTACAGGTGGCATTGTTCTAGCCATTCCATGTTGTATAAATTGAAAATAGAAAAATAATCAAGTTCATAAAAAATTATTAAGGTCTTAGTTTCTCCATTTAAAAGCTTAGTATTAGACCTGGGGGCCTCAATTGACTTCTTTGATCTGATTCTTGCCTTCAGGACCATCCCATGTTGGTCCTAGGCACAACCCTTGCAGTAGACTTTATTCTTTTAAACTCCTTTGCTCAGCTTGCAATTCACAGACCTGTGCTATTTGCAGCAATAGACAACTCAATATTTTTCCATCCAGACAGGAAATTCTGGAAAAGTTTGACTGAGAGCAGTTTGCCCCAAAAATGGTAGGATCTTTCCACTCTCTCCAAGAGTGACTGAGTCCCTGCTCTTCCTTAGTTCCTGGGAAATCACAGTGCCAGCCCTGTGTAAAAGAGCAGCTCAAAATCTTTTTGCAGAGTTTCATCTAAAAATTTCTGCTGAGATCCAAATTAGACTTTTCAAATAAGGAATAAAGTTTTAATCAGCCACAAGTATACTAAGTGTTATTAAAAATCACAACCTATTTACCTTATTTAAAACAAGAGATTGAAAGCATTTCAAAGTAATATTTAAGCCTCCTGCTGACATTGCTATTCTGAAATATGGGAACTTTATTATGTTACTTGGATGTGTGTTAAGGGACATTACTGACATTCTCCGTAGTATATAAAACTGGGGAAACAGCTAAAAATGTTTTGGTTACCTGTCAGACTTACAAAGAGAAAGTATTAAAAGTTAACAACTAAATAAGTATTTTCTTATTAGAAAGAAAATTAAAGTTGTTCTTGATCTGCTATTTCAGCCTGCTATCTCAATATAGGGTAAGGGGAAATTAATTATTTTTCTGATATCTGGAATCAATTTTAATAGAAAAAGAAGTAGAATGAAAGAAAATAAACAATTCTGAAATGTCTGTTAGAAATCAGATGTGACGTAAACACCAAACAAGATTCTGGGGTCTGACCATACCAGGCCTTCCGCTAATACAAATGAAAAGTAATCCACAATTATGGGCTCTAATTATTTAATAAAATGTTTATTTGTATTTCTAATTCTCTGGGTGAAATTTGATCTCCTGCAGTCATATGAGGCTGAAGTAATTGGGGGTCTGTGCACTGGTTGTGTAAAGGGCCTGCTGAGGTGAAATTCATCCTTCCCGATCTGAGGCTCACGACTACTCCGTGCCGCTCCAGTTCCCTGGCCAGCTGCTCTTGTCCGTGCCTTCGCAATGCTTGGTTGGGAATGGCAGTTGCAATCACTCCAGGTAGTTTATAAGGGTTAGGGCTGGTATGGGTGTCCCATGAGTGCAGTTTATAATTTCTCTTGCCCTTCATTGGGGAAATAGCTATCCAGAGAAAAAAGTTCTTCATACTGCACAAGTGGCTTCAAAAATATTCAAAAAGAGGACATTTTTCTGGTTGCACCACACGTGATGCCACCGGTGTGGTAATAGCTTGAAACATCCCTGGTCTTCAGGCGTCAGACATGAGGGCAGACACATTTTACATTCACTCACAATGGAAAGGAAAGAGACATCCAAACAGAAAGCATCTGTGATATTTTTAATATTTATTCCTTCTCTGTATGTCAGAATGAGACAGTCTTTCGTATATGTATGTGTAAGCCAGCATTTTGCTTTTGTAAATACTTGTGAGAAGGGAAAAAGAGACTAAATCTATTTGGGCCTGGGTTTGGGTGCATGTTTGTGTATTAAAATTACCAGAGTCAAGAAGAGCTATGGAGATGAATGACGAAACTGAAAATTTCCATTCTCCTATTAGTCTCATGTAATAGGAGATTTGAACAGAAATCAAACTCTAATACAAGTAAAGTTTTCATCCATTTTACTGTAAAATGTGCAAGGGTTAAGGCAACATTTTGGATGCTGTGAATGTAGTGGCCTAAGACAATCATGTGCTGTCAAGCCCACAGATTATGGGACATTCTTGTTATCTTGCACATGTGAGGCTTCCAGCCCAGATACTGTTTCAGAGTCACTGAGCATTTTCTCTTATCCCCAAACAACAGAATGTGAACAATGCTGTGGGAGTGAACAATATCTTGTTTCAGTCCATGTGGAAGAGTCTTAAATACACACTATCAGTGACTTTGCAAATCTCTGACAATGATCTATACATTTATATTCTGCAACAAATAAAGCACTTCTATCAGCCCATCAGAAGAAAACATTCAATTAGACCATTTATTTTAAGGGAGATTTAAATGTAAAGCTTTTAATACAGACTCCCAAATCTTCAAAAACTCGTTCTCCTTTCTCTGTTGGGAAGAGTGGAGGGGAAAAAGTGACTCAGTACTTTGAATGAAGACTTTGAGCAGACCCTTCTTAGGGAAAGTTGTTACTGAAACCCTTGGTGAGTGTCTAATTATTTCCTTTAGAGCCACTTTGAATTGAACCATAAGATTCCAATGTGTATTGAATTTAAATTCTACTTATGGACTCTGCTTCCTTTGATTCTGCATTTCTAGCAAGGGGAGCTCCTTACACCACATTAATCATAATATATGGAAGGGCTTCTGTGTTTGCTTCTGCAGTGCACTAAGTTGCCCTGAAGATAAAAAAAAAAAATCCCCTTGGAAGAAAAATCTTATTCTAAATGAAGATTTAAATTGAAATTATTGAAGAAGTTAAGAGGAAAAGATATGCCCAGTAAAATTAGAACAAGCATTTAAATGGAAGAGGGTATCTTTAATTATTTTCTTCCTTGGCATTGCAGAAAATCCCATGATATGATAACTAAGGATACTTTGGGGGGTTAAGAGCCCAACAGCAGAAAAGCTAATGGGATTTTTTTTTCAGATAGAGGTTAAAGTGATGGTGCTGTAAGTAGGCTGTCAAACTATCTCAGCTCACCATCTGCTACATATTAATTTACAATAGAGGGATAGGTGAAGTGGGTGTTACTCTTCAGGAGCTATATAAATGTGTAACTTTCTCAATTAGTATTCACTTCAAATGAAGAATAAATCCCAGGAAATTCAGACTAGAATACAAGCCAGGCAGTATTATATTTAAATGGTAATAGTATATCTGTAATATACACAGCTGGAGCTCCAGTGTATTGCCAAGAACAGAGTCCAAAAGACTAGGCTAAGCCATTTACCATTAATGTCATGAGATGTCTTTGTTTTGTATAGGTATGCAAAATGGGATAGAATATATGTGTACTTCCAGAAGGCTTTTAATTTTATTTTTTTCCCTTTTATTTCATTGGAAATAAGTGTTGCAGTTTTAGTTTGGTGAAAACTGTTTTTTCCTTTAAAAATATTGATTCCCAGTTGCACCAAATCAGATCAAGAAAAGGAAACAGCTGCTTAAGAAAAACAAACTCTTTCTCCCATTCCTGTGTGAATCATATACTAGTTGAAGAGAAATAGAGGAGAACTCTTAATGTTTAGGAATGTACATAGGAAGCCAGAAGATACTTGTAAAAGTGGGAACAGATTTCCCTTTTCTCACTGTAATGGCAGCACAGAGCCCTCTCCCATCTCTTGGATACGTGGGACTTCCTTCAGGTTAATTCCCTTCCTCTCTGAATGAGACTGAAAAACCTTTTCTTTATCTCAAAAGAAATGGATCAAGCACTGGGTGTGAAAATGTGGGCTGTGTACAGTTTATAACTCTGTCAGAGATGCCCATTAAAATATGGTGAGATTCTGCTTTGGTAATTAAAATGCTTGAGTGTATTATGATATATAGAATAATGTGTTCCTTTAAATTCATAGATATTATTTATTCTGGTCTCTTCAGCATTTACTGTAGCATGAAATATTGGTTAACAATTATCAGTGCTTAAGTGAAAATGCTGTTCAGGCTTAGGCTAATCATAGCAGACCTGGCCTTGTTTCATGTAGAAAAATCTCTTAAATCCTTATCCCAAGTTAGAAGCCCTTTTTTTCCCCTCATTCAGTCATTGCACAAAGAATATGGGATTTCCCACCATGACAGGGTTTTTTTGTCCCACAACCTGAAGTTTCCCCAAACCTCCTCCCCTTCTTCCCTCATGAAGGAATAATACAAAATTCAGGGAAAAGTAGAGCTGTACTCTAGCTTTCACTATTCTGTATCTCCTGTGCAAAGCCAGGGTGGTGACAGTGAGTGAGCCACAGAAGGCAGGGGACATGGCTGTGACACTGGAGCGTGGGGGTACAGCACTCCAGCAGATCAGAGCTGTAATGGTGCAGTCCACCTTGGAGGCAAGTTTCTTTATAACACACAGCCATCTCTTGCTAAGCGTCCGGAGCAGAGGTGGTATGCTCAGCCATAATTTAAAGGACCATGACATGAAGAAGGGGTTATGATGTTTAAGTTATAGGCCATCCAAATGTTATAGGCCCAAGCAAGTTCCTATTAGCAATAACTCAAGTCCACTGAGGAGATTTGACATTCAAAACCGATGAGCACTAATCCCTCGAGCCTGCTCCGACCTAGCCACACTCAGGCCACTTGGTAACCTGAGTGACCCAGGAGTCAAACCATGATAACCCTCTTCAATTTAAAGAGCAGCTTCTCCCCATCTGTCTGAGTTCTGACTCTGCACAATAAATTTCCCAAAGAGCATAAAGACCCATCTAGTGTATATCAAATCAATATCATTGTGGCTTGCAGCGATATCTGAGGCTACAGTTCACAAAATAAACTAGGCCAGGGGCTGGATTTCTGCCCTTGGCAATCAATCAGACTCACTGGGTCATAGATTTTAGTGTAAATTAACACAGCAGAAACAATCACGCTCCCCAGATGATGATATAATACAGTATTTGCTTTTCTTTTTCCCCCCATTTCATTGCTCATGCTCGGCGGCTAAGCTGTACTGAACAAGAATAATAAAAAGCAATGATTAGAAAGGTGGTAGTAATCATAAAGCAGAACATTAATATTCTCCTGACAAATGTATATAAAATGCACATAAAATATATACACAATATTAAAAGGAAAAAGGAAAGGGGAAGTGGTGTTAAGTCACTGATGTTTGAAAGGTGTTATTTTTGCTTAAGAATTGTAGAAGTGATCTTGTAAATCAGTGTGAGTGGTTATCATTTTCTTTCATTACCATATTTGAATCCAAAGATGCTAAATGCTCCATTATTGTCTGAATATACCACTTCCTCTACATGGTGTAAAGGAATATACTCTCAAGTATACTGTCAAGTCCTTTCTCCACTTACAATTCAGGTTTTCCTCAGCCTTTATATGGGCATTGCCAGCACTTTTCCCCAGAAGAGTTTTAATTTTTTCTCTTTAGTATGTCATTGTTGTAGGAGAAGAGGCACCTGGTTTTTCCTGACATGCACCTTTATGCAAATTTCATCTTTTGAAATTTTCTTA
Organism: Pyrgilauda ruficollis; assembly: GCF_017590135.1. Taxonomy (NCBI): domain Eukaryota; kingdom Metazoa; phylum Chordata; class Aves; order Passeriformes; family Passeridae; genus Pyrgilauda; species Pyrgilauda ruficollis. Next base: position 2,397,064 of record NW_024525378.1, on the reverse strand, counting down.
GAATGTGCCACATATGAAAGCCTTGCAGGAATTACTATAATCTCTAATTATTCAATTGACATAAGACAGTGTATTGTATTTTCAGTCAGAGACTTAGGAAGAAATGTCAATACTTTCAGCATTAGCAGGACATTTTTTGAATTATAAACACCTATCTTCTAATGTTATCTCATGCATCTTCACAAAATATTTTACAGAAAGAAAATGTGATACACATAAAGATGCCAGCCGGATGTTTAATTTAATGCAACAAAAAATTCTGGCAAGCAACTGTTTCATTCTTCAAGTATTCAAACCTTTACATTAGTGTTCAGATAGTGTAATTCTGCTCTGTATTTATTTGCAAAATACCTAATTAGATTATACAAATAATATATAATTTATATATAATAAAATACTAGTCTGTGTACAAAAGGAACATAGTATGGATTAGAACTGTGTGAGAATAATAACTACCATGCAGGAGTGGTTTCTGTTGAACAGTCAGAATAATAAGATCTATCAAATAACAGTTATAAGCAGGAATTCATTTCTTAGATTAAATTTATCAACTATTTTCTGCCAGGGGCATAAAGAAACAGGCTTTAAAGGTGGCTCTCTTCTGAGATGATTGAAGGCAAACTGCACCTCCTTTAGTGACAAATCTACTCTTTTGTTGTCTGACTAAAGAAAGGAGCTGGATTAAGAGTGTGCGGAAGGGGGAGAATCCCTTGTGTGTATGTAGGTGTGTCCAACTCAGGAAAGGTCTTAAGTAATTGCTACAGGGTAGAACTGAGGTAGAACTGAGGAAGAACTGAAGAATCCGACACCCCAACTACACCATATGTCCACGCCACATATTTCCTGAGCGAAGGGGATGTGAGCTGGACTAGCAAAATATAGTCATTAAAGGGCTACACAGTGTCCCTTCGTGGTAATTTTGAAGGAATCCCCTTTCTCACTGTCTCGGTCCTTGTTTTTCTTGTTTTCTTGGTGGGTATTTCTTGTGTGGCTGAGAAATTCCTGAGAAAGACTCAGTGAAATATACAGGATTAGTGACAAATAACTTAATAGTTTTTCTGAGGTGAAGGAATATTCTCCCCCTCAAATAAAACCTCAAAAGCAAAAAACACACAACTGACTCAGTCTATAGGCTGAAGAAGCGGATTTTCTCTTTTCACAATTGCCCGCCTATGAACAGCTGAGTCACAAACCTCGCAAGTTATTATTTTGGTTTTTAAGTTTATATTCCTCAGGAAAACGCTGGTTGTGTGTCACTAGAACAGCTGATGTATTGTGACAGCAACTAGATTACCCATTTTTCTAAAAGCTGGTGTAGGCTATGATTGCCTGGAGGTACCAACCGCCTTATGTGGTTGTTCACAGTAATTCTATGTTCAGCTTAAGTAGTTGAAAATAATTTCTTAATGTCCAAAATGTAGCAATTAGCTCTGTGTTCCATGGAGGTTACTGTTAAAACAAACTTCTGATTTTTACTTCTTTAAAAAAAAAAAAAAGCCACACATTTAACTCATATGTAGAAAAATTTAGCTGAAAAGGTTCCATCTCAGTAGGAAGAGCACAGAAAATGCCTCAACAAATTTTTTTTTGGATCCTTTGTGAACCTGTATTACGCTATGAACCTTAATTAAATTGTGGCAGGGTATTTTTCATTACACTGCCTGCTTCTTTCAGTGCACAGACTGGATGTGCACAGGAGCAGAATTAAGATTTCACAGGGTACCATAAATCTCACCTCACCCAACTTGCTTTTTCTGGAGTTTGCCACATAAGCATCCTTCCTCTGACCTATTTTCAAGAACTTCAAAATAATAACTTTGTTGCCTCCCTATCTTTCCCTGCATTTGTCTTTCTTTAGTGATGTATACATGAAACAGCTCTGGATCTTTGGAGTGCTGCAATGATAGTACCCCCTAAATAAGGAGCAAGTGCCATCTGTCAATATGCAACACAGTGGGCCATGTGAGAGGTCTGCATTACATCATTTGTGGACTTTCCAGGCTTGTAATGTCCTTTCAGTGAACCTGAACAGAGCATTGAGCTTATAACGAAAACTGAAACCTGGGGCGTTACTTGTGGTTTAGGATTTTTGCACAGCTTCAATATACACTTGCTGGGAGTCATTGCAATAGACCAAAGATGTGTTTCAGCCACTTGTGAGGTAGTAATGTTAATAGGTAAGAAATTTGCTTCCTAGCATAAAAATTTTTCATTTCACCAATTCAGAGGTTTTGTGTTGGTTTTGTTTGGGTTTTTTTTTTTTTTGTTTGTTTGTTTTTTTTTTTTTTAATTAACATAGGGCATCTGTAATATTTTTTGCAGTTCTCCAACTGTAGGAAAAAAGCTTATGTTGTGAAAAGTATACTTATGGATACTATTCTATAAATGTGAGTGTATGATTCTCTGTGTTTGTCTGTATGCCTGTGTATAAAAGTAATGAAATAGTCACTGGCTTAGAAGAAAGAGGGAAATTACAAATAAATCCTACAGTCCAATGGTCAGGGTACTCCCCTGGAATGTGGGAGAATCCAGTCACAGTCCCTGCAGAGATGAATGTTAATTATGTACTGGAAGTAGAGCACTTCCAGAGGGAGAGATTAAGAGGTACCTATTCACTACCCCATGGATTAAGTCACCTTTGTGAGAGATTTGTGTTCAGTGCCAATTGGGATTCACTCGAAAGGAGAGAATTTCTAGGCAGTAAAAAGCTCTTCTCCTTGGTGTGAGACAGAAGCTCTCCTCCTGACCACCAAGTGTTCACTTGCAAGTGAGATGAGCACACCTTGCTTTTTAAACCTGTGATGTCTTAAGACAAACATTACAGCTCAGGTCTAGCAAGACTGGGACAGCCCTTTCTATGAAATTCTGGGATCTGGGACATTTCTCTGGTAGAAGCAGACATATAAAAAATGCAAATACTTACGACATAAAGGAAGGTGGTGGTGAGATAGCGTGGGTGGAGGACAAAAGGAGAATGGGAATCTGAATCTTGTATTTGAGTCTCCTAAAAAATAGATGGGTTTTTTGTATTCACACAAGGGAACATAGTGTTATTTTTTTCCCTTTCATTTCCAGTGTACACTTCTGGCCCTGTCTTCTCTGTTTTCCTTGCCACAATTATTCCATGCCAGACCTTGGAAGCTAATTACTTTAAGGATCCTTTTCATGGATCTCCCTTTGAGATGATGCTGCCTTGAAAGTCATCTTGTTATAAGGCTATTCTTAGGTTTCAGTAAGCCTAAGAGCCTTTGCCTTTGCTTGCTCCAGGAAAGTCAAATGCCCATTGTGTGGGGTCCCAACATCATGAGCCAAATGACAAATCAGGGGACGAGAAAGCAATTATTATTTCTCCCACCTACAGATGCCATGTGTCAGGGTCCTTTTGTTTCAGACTCAAGTCTGAAAACTTTGTCTTCTAAACTGCTACTGTTTCTGTGTTTTGTGCTTCATGAGCAATTCTTGACATCTCTCTCAAAACCTTTCCTACCTGACTTCCAAACACAGATATAGAGAAACTATATTTACATCTAATGACACACACTGATAAATATGTAGAAGTTGCAGTCTTTAAAAGCAAAAAGATTATTAATATTTTGTCTTAGATTTGGCATGCAATGGAAAACTTTATAAATCCAGATTGAAGAGCTGAACAGGAAACACAGTGGAAGTCCTCAAATTTCTACTGCACTACCCAGGTATCGTTCCTGTTTGGATTTATTTTTAAATTCACTTAAGTGTTTAAAATATTTAACTGATTAATGGAAAATAGTTTATCCAAATGATATTTCTTGTTTCCTTTTAATCAGGAAAAGTACTTCTTAGATTACAAAAGAAAACAGTTGCCAGACTCTATAAAGGCAGGTTGATCTTTAAATTCTGAGACAAAACCTGGGGCTCTCAGCTTTTAATCCTCTTTTAAAAAATTTAGTTATATTTAGATAACTTGGATAATCCTGAGGAAGAAAAATAAATGCTATGTTTCTTACAAGACCCAAACTTCCAATAAATCATTTGGGACTGAGGTAGTGAAAGCAAGCCAAACTGAGTTAATTTGAAGATTGGCCCCCATAGCTAATTTGACAAATGGCACTGAAATTTAACTGGTATTTTTTTCTATGCATGCCATTTTTTGTTTGGTGGCTGTAAGGGTTATTAGCATGACTTGTTTCCTTCTTGTTACTGCTTTTCATAAAATTAACTGGAAGAAATGGTGCCAAGAAAGAAAAAAAAAATATTCAATTGGTTCATGGTTTAAAGTAATAAAATGATACAGTATTAAAATGGCAACAATCCTTCCCTTACAAAATTAACTGCTACAAAACTAGAGTTGGTTACAAACTGTATGTAAAATATAAAGCAATAAAGAGAAATGCATATTTGCCCATTGTTTTACTGAATGTCATAAACAAAGCCAACTAAAATTCTGGGAAGTAATGCTGTGCTTGTTTTTCTAAGTAACATTAAGAAGCTGCTTAACTTAAATGGTATACCATGGGAAAATGATTTCTAATTATTTTAAGTAATATTTAGATCAATTCATAATAATCTTATTATCTTTCATGTTTATGTCAGTATTAGATTACTTTCATGTTTGTTTAAGCTCTTTTGCTTTTTAGAATGTTGGTTTCAAAGGCAAATTGAGCATAGTTAAAATAATCAATGTCCTTTGTGGTTTCAGCATATGCATAGAACAACAACAGTTGAAAGGAAACTAGTGCTTTCTTATACAAACTATTAAGCTTTTACTGAAGAAAAACAGAATTATCTAACTAATTATATCATTCCTTATTGCTACCTGCATATAGTCAGTAACTTACAGTCTATTAAAGAAAGCTATGGTGAAAGAGATATGCTGTGAGAAAGAATAGCAGCTGGGCAGCCTCAATCCCTGTACAGCATTGCTCAAAAAATGGTCTTTGTTGGCTCATATGAATGATTGGAAATAAAAAACAGTGTGGAGCTGAAATTACTGGATTTCACCTGGGAAACTCTGCATTCACTTTTTTGCTGTGCCACAAACTTTCTGTATGACCTTCAGCTGATTATTTCACTGTCTCTGAGCTTTGGTGTGGAGCTAAAAGAAGCCAAGGCACTTCCTTTCTCCTGTCCTTTGCCTACAGCTGGACTGTAAGAAACCTGTGGTGGGGGTTATACCTGTTCTTTGTGACGTGCTGCTGTAGTCCATAGCCTGGTAGGGCACCTGTCTTGGCTGCAGCCACTCTCCCAGGTTGTACAGTGAGTAATGACACTAATCCAACAGGCCGTCTGTACATGAAAGCACTCATTAGCTTCACTAAGATTTCCACTGGAGCCATAATTGCAGCGGTGAAGTGCTGACAATTTCTCAGCATGGGTCACCTTCTGAAATATTTAATGGGAGTGAAAAATACCTGAACTAATTGCTAGTGTCTTATTCTTTGTTGTTTTTTCTTCGCTTCATCCTCCTGTGCTTTGTGCCTTACTGTCATGAAAGGAAAATTAACATTTTGCAAGGACTCTGGGGGCTCCATTGCAACAGAAGAAGAAATAGGTGTAAAGGGTTGGCAACACTCAACAGGGTGCTCTCTGCTCCTACTCTCCTCCTGAGAGAGGTGCCTGGGGTGTGCTGTTGTTCCTGCTGGTTTATGCATCTAGGATTTTTACTGGCAGAAGAAAATGAAGCATGGAAGGAGAGGGATTAAATTTGTGTACAAGGCACAGCTGAGCTTTCCCCAGATCCAGAAATACAAAAACACTATATCGGGACTAGTCTACTTTTTTTTAAAGGTCAGCCTACAGATTTTTGCTGCTTCTCCATCTCAAATGTGAGCAATGTATGTCCATTACAAGATACCAAACAGTCATAACACCAAATCTCTGTTCACAGAGAGCATTCCTGAGATAACATACTGATAAAAATATATTAACCAATCCTGCTCAATTTTGAGATTATTTTGTTGTTTTTCTTTTTCAGTAAGAAGACACTTCAAATTTCTCTTTCCAAAATGGTAGTAGAATGTTTTTCTTTTCTTAGAAACCACCTTTTTAAGCATCCTTTACACTTCAGCTGTCTTTGTATAAATCACTCAGAAAATATTTCTACTCTGATGAAAGCATGGAGCCTGCTTTGCAAGACCCACAAGACGGACTTGCTAAAAGATGATGTTTCTCTTCTTAATACTGGAATGTGACATATTATCGGTATGTGGCAAATTTTATTGCCTATTCAGTGGCAATACCAGTGTAGCATTGTGTTAGCAGACTAGCACATTTTTGTTTTAGCAAGTTTCTCTTTTGCAGTTTTAAGTTCCAGGCAGTAGCTCAGACTTCCAGACCATTTGGGAGCTGGAAATAAATGCAAGGAGAATATTCACCTCAAGGATTTCAGTATGTTTCAAAGAAGATAAGTTTTGGGTTTGCATCCCATCTGCATCTTTTTGATAAACCCTGCTGTAAATTGATTTGTGGAGTTCAGTATTTCCAGACATACGCTACATATGGGCAGGTACTGATGCTGAGTTATTTAACAAATATTTGCCACCTTCTGTTTCTGATTCTTTCTCTGCTCATCTAATTCTCTGTCAGCTAGCAACACTTCCTAACACTGTGTAAGAATGATAAAAACCCTCCACTTTCTTCTTAAAAAGGGTGTCCATGTGTGTAAAAAACCTACTTGGTAACTACCTGTCATTAGCCAAAATGCCCAGGCCTGCATCAAAATCAATCCTTCAATATTCACGTGTATTCAGATCTAAGGTTTCAGGTCACACCACTGAAATGAAAGAGGGAGGTTCCTAATGTGCAGGAGATTCCTTCTTCTTTTGAGAAGGGCTCTGCAGAAAAGTACAGCTAGTAGATTCTGAATATTCTCATTGAATTCTACATGGATTTATTTCTCACAAAGCTGGAATTAAGTGAAGCTGTTGATCTGTATTTAGTGAGACCGAAAGGAAACCATGATGACCTGAGCATATATCAAAACACATGAAAACTTGAAACACTTAGCAGAAATCAACTGCATGTAGGAGTCAAAAACTACACATAACTATGAAACTGCATCTGGAAAATCATAAAGGAGAGATTTTTGGAAATTGTAATTTCATCCTTTTTGCTGTAATGGATTGTAGGAAAGTTATAAATTCCATAAACTACTCGTGCAAGATTATGAGGTGAGACAGAGGTGAAAAAAGTAAATGAAACAACCTGAGGAGTAGATGTTTCAATAACCAGTCAGACTAGAAACAGCTGGTTATTAATATAGAAGTCAAAATAAGTAAGTAAAAATTTTTATCATAAAATATTTGTAATATGTCAACATAGCAATCTGAAAATCAGAAAATACTGATTACTTTGTAATATCCAGCATGCAATTTGAACTTATTTAGGAAAAAAAAGAATGCAATCATACTTAACTTGATATAGATGTTCTAAGGAAAAAACCTAGAGGGGGAAATTTATACATACAGGATTCAAAAGGGAAACTATATTTATCCTGATAAAAAAATATTATATAACTACAGACTTAGTAGCCAAAAGGCAATTGTGAATCAGGAAATAAAGAAAGTAAAATTCTGTGAACTGGTTATTCTATATGATAAAAAGAGGTGCAAAAGAGGTGAAATTTTAGCACTGATAGACTGTGACAGTACATTTGATTGAATGAGCTTCAGTGGGACCAAGAATTTATTTCACATCCCAAGGAGCACCAACCAGCCATGAGATTCCTTAAGGAAAATTGTCTGTAGAAGAACAAAACTTTTAGGTCATGCCAGTTCTAATAATTTTGTTTCAAATATAGAAGTATTTATTGTCCCTTTCAAAGTTTATGTTCCTGGAGTCAGACTTTTTCCTGAGACCCTCATCCAACAACTGAAAAAAAAAAAAAAAAAATCAACCAGCAAACCCTTTTTTTTTTTTTTTTTCCCCTTTTTTTTTTTTTTTTTCCCCTTTTTTTTTTTTTTTTTCCCCTTTTTTTTTTTTTTTTTCCCCTTTTTTTTTTTTTTTTTTACTTCAGTCCCATGAATTCTGAATATTTTCATTTGGCAAAGAATTCAATAAAAAGTTCCTTGAAAAAACATAAGACTAAAAATGTCATAAATTATTAGCATGTAATTTAATAATCAGCCTAATTTCAGACAAGACTAGCTAAATATGATGTAATAAAGAAATAAGGGAACACTTGCTTCCTTTGATACACAAATTTTAAACAAGTGAAAGGAAATAATTTGCTACTTTTATAATAAATGTTTGGGATTGACTTTTGCAGTACATTTGGTCCTAAATAAATATAATTATGCATGCAGTTATATACAGTCATAACCTCATAATTTTATAAAGAATACTCTCTGGTATTGCATTAACTAAGGTAAAACTAGTAGTGCTAGCCATATTTATACTTCAAAAATAAAATATCCCATTAGCCTCAGGAAAAGTAAACTGTTGTGATGGAATTTGATAGGTATATTTTTTATGTTTATACATTAAATGCTGAGCGCTTATCCCAGTTAACTTCAGTTGCTGAACTGTGTTATTCCTGTCTTCCGTCAATTGTTAAGGAAAAAAACCACAGTAGCAATCTTTCAGATCATAGCATGTGTTAACCTGTACTGTGAAGGTGCAGGTTATTCCTGCATAACTGGGAGGTTATTCCTCTCTACTGCCATAGGTCTGGTTGCCAGCTTGGAAAGTTTGACTAGAGGACCTCTTGATGTCTCTTCTAATCTAACTTGACCTATGAATTAGTCTGTGTTCTTTAGCCACCTCAAATAAGAACCCAAAGGCTTTCTCCACATTAATGGTGTCAGTTCAGCTCCTGATACTCATCTCTCAGAGTTCTCCCCATTCCTGTGCTTTAGTTCACATTGGGACAGACAACCTGGATGATTCAAAACTCCTAAGATGCGCTCCTGGGAGTGCACTTATACAGGATTACAATTGCAAGAGAGCATTCGGTCCACTGGTACCACACCAGACCTAGTCCAAATTAAAACACACTGGAAATACAAACAATGGCAATATTGGTCCTCAGCACCAACTACTGTGCTCCACAGATTCCCCCTACTGCCCTGTTACTTGTTAATGTGGAGGCAGACAGGGCTGGCAGGAATGAACCCAAGCCTCCAGGTTCAGTGTGCAAATGCATCCACAAAATGCAGACCAAATATTGCTATTATCTGAAAGTGAAGAGGATTCACTTCACTAGCAATTCAGAAGAACTTTCAGTCTGTTTGCCCACAGAACAAAAAGCACCAAAATAGCCATCATTTAACAGAGTTCATATAATATCACAGAAATAATTAGGAAAAATTTTGCTACAGAGCTGTGCAGTTTTCCAAAGATTAATTTTCCTTTTTTATATCTTTTTCTTGGAAATGCCCCACAGACCCTGTACAACTATATAAATATAAGTATCAAGTATAAATTTACTTAACCTTTTAAAACAGACATTATTTATGCAGAGCATAGCCACAATCATTATGAAAAAATCAAATATTGACAGCATTTGAAATAAAAATGCTTCATATTACCAGCAAAACTAATTGCCATCTCTGATGAATCTCCTATTTGTAAAATGGCCTAATCTATAGAAATAGATTACTAGAAATCATGCATGGTGCTAGTAAATATTTGAGATCACAGGCATTTCAGCCTCATCTGAAAAAGTCCATTCTTAGTGTTGCTTTTCAAAAAGAAGCAGCAGTGCTGAACATCTTACTATTTCACCTCTAAAGTTACTGGACTGTGTCACAGTAAGAGCAATCAATATTGGTTAATAGGCCAGATCTGTGTTATTAGTATTCTTTACAACCTTGACATACTTCATTTTATGTACAGATTGCCTATGAAAACTTGGGCTTATATCTTGTCTAGACAATGCCTTACATGGCCATTCAAATTAATAATGTGCCAAAATTATCCTATGCTTAATGCAGCTGTGCTCTGTATTGACTCTGAAAATTAAATTTACTTCATGGTGCCTATTGACAGCTGGGTCTCAAGCATATTTAATGGATTTGAAAGGAGTTTGGGCTACGGCTTATGCCTCCAAGCAAAATGTTAATAGCTAATAATTTTCATTAAAAGTGAGAGCATTTATCTATAAATGTTGCATTTCTCAGTATATGAAGTCAGCATAAAAACAAGTTTAAGATCACCTTTCAGTTCACTCAAAGCACCCAGAAGGAATCAAGAGAAAATAAAAATAACCTGTTTGCTGTTTTTAAATGCAATTCGTTGGCTTATTAACAATGTATTTGCAAATATGTGTTAAGGGAATCTTATTCTAGTTGAGAAATAGCTTTAGTTCCAAGAAGGCAGAGACAATACCTCAAGTTGCATCTGAACATAATGAAAAACCTCATACATAATATATTTATTGACAGCCCTGGAAATTGAACTTCTTTATTTATTGACAGCCTGCACACAGCATAGGCAGTGCAAGTTTCTCTCACTGCTAAGCAAACATACTTTTTACCTGGACCTAAAAAACTACTTTTTCTGGAGGAAATAGAATTTATTCGCCATATCCAGTTTTTCCTTGGACTCTCTATGAAATGTCAGAAAGGGTTGTAAATTAGTTTCAATTTTGCTGGTCACTTTTCTGCTCTAGAATGTGTTCACAAGCAAAACAGAAACACATTTTAGTCACTACTAATATGAGATTGACTTCTGCCACTAAATCTACAGTTAGACCCTTACACATCTAATTAGGCAAATAACCAACCAACTTCCTGTTTATAATTAAGATCAAAATTGTTGTTTTGTTTCTGGTAAACAGTAGATAAACAGGTAAAACTGGGGGGTTTTGCTATGAGAATTTCTTCCCATAGGTCCTTTATAGTTTTACAATGCAAATGGAAGTGTGTATTTGAGATAAAGATTGCTTCCTGGCCTCCAGTCAGCTTAGACCTCCATAATGTCGGGATGAAGGAATGCAGTACATTTTTGCACAAGACTGTTTGCTAAACTCAGAGAACAGGCAGCTTAGGAGAGACTGCACTGGGCTTTAGCAGAAATCAAGGCAGGTCTGAAGTGCAGATAAAAGTGCCACATGCTGCAGGAAGCATTGTGAAGTCCATTGGCAGATACCCTGCCTTGCATGTAGCAAAGCTGTTTCTATTTAGGACCTCCCAAAATGTGTTTGCGTAGTACAAACCACTGAAAAACGTTTTTGTTTGGTTGATTTTGTTTGGTTGGTTGGTTGGTTTTTTGTTGGTTTTCTCTCTTTCCCTGCAGGTTCTTAACACATTCAATATAAAAGGCTGGGGTAAGAGTAAATGGAAAGAAGAAAGCGTACATATTCTGGATGTAATCTATACAGGTATTTAATAGAGACATGTTAGAAATACACACACACATGTACATATATTTATAGGTATACATATGTAGTGATACATATGCACATAAGCTTACAGAACAATCCATAACCCAGAGAAATATAATGGAAAATGCATTAGAAAACAGAACAAACATGACACCTGACACACCTTCCTAGGAACTGTCAGAACAAACGCAGTCACTGATACACATTGCAGACAGCAATGATTGAAAAACAAAACAGAAACAAACAAAAAAGCCAAACCAAAAGAAAAAAAAAAGAGTAGTAGTTTGATGAGAAAGAATGTTAAAAAGATTAATTGAAGTGTAGAGTATATCATAAAGATTAAGGATGGGCAGTGACATACAAGCCAACACACCAATGAGTTGCAATTAAAAAGAAAGCAAGAAAGCATGATATTTCCAGCTGGCACATCCTCCATGAAAGGGAAATCTTGTGTGATATTCCATGGTCTCAGAAGAGACGTATGATGTGAAGCAAGTGTACAAAGGACTCACACAAAATCTTAATTTAATTATTTTCTTCTTTAGATTGGTTCACCTTTGAGTTCAAGAATTTTAGGGATCAATAATATCTTTAATTAAAAATGGCTTTTTGAAGACAAATTTCAAGATTCTTCCTCTTAGTCTTCCCACTCAGTTCAGTCCCAATGAGAAAGACATTTTGCCTCCTTACAGAAGGATATTATTTTGTACATAGTGATTCTTTTTGAATCTTTTTGAAGATTTGAGAGATCTGATTGAATTTAAGAGCTTTTTAAGCCGAATCTCATGACTGAAGCCCCATTTCCTGATGAAAAAGCTGGCTACATTTTCTTTCCTTCTACAGTTTTTTTTTTTTTTCCTGCAAGGAACTGCGACAACAATGTGCCTCGCTCTCTCAACAGTGCTTGGATTTGTCTTTTATCCTCTCTGACTTGTTTTGATTGCTGACAGTCCTGCTATGCATTTTGCCTTTCCAACAACCTGCACAGACCCCAGCTTCACGCAGAAGTCCAAAGGGCACAATCCCTCACCTCTTTTGCACTGAGCAGCATTATTTGTGACCTGAAATGTATGGCTTTTTCTCACTTTAAACAAACTAAGAAACTATTAATGTCCATCTTATTGGAAAAGGAGAAACTTTTAACTCATGAAGACAAAAGTGAATTGCTTTCAAAACTCCAACTAAAACACTGACTGGACAATGTATTTTCATGCTGATAAAATGCTGATATTGCTAAGGATGTTTCTTGATGCCAAAAGTTTCTCCTCCTGTAGCTCTAAGCAAATGAAAGAACAAAGATTGTTTCAGAAATGCTGTCAGAACTGTCCAAATTGTTCAGTTACAGTTTTTCATTCTTCAGATAAAACCAAGGAAACTCAGCTAATCCTCCCTAACACAAAAGAAAGTCACTATTTTTTCCCTTGTTATGCACTTACCTTTAGAAATGCATCAAACTTTTCAAAATTGTCACCTCTAAATTTCTGCTGGTGCTGATGATGGATGAAGTGCATCATATAAAAGTGAAAATGTGTCCCAAAAGAGTACTTTAATAGCAGATTCCTCCCCCTCACACACACAAAAAAAAAAGGAGGTGTTTTCCTCCTTTCTTTTCTTGTTCCTTCCCTTCTTTCTTCTTTCATTTCTTTTGATAGGGAAAAAAACCCCAAAAAACCCCACCCTTTACTCCTTTGGGGTTTACCTTGTGAGGGATTGGTAAAGCAGGACTAGACTCTATAGATTTCACACATTTTAAATGACAGGATTTGGGAGTCATATTTTTGGCTCATGGAAGTAAGCCTGGTTCCTAGATTTTACACAATAGCCATAGTGTGACACTCTGTGACTTGAATTTTCCATGACACGTATACTTTTAAAGTAGAGACAACTAAGACATTCTTTTTATGCTATTTTGCTCTTCCATAGCTACAGAAAACAATAGCTACAAACTTTTAATTAATTTCTGTAATACAAATCCTGATAACATCCACTCATGGGCCATTTTTAATTTTGAAATAAAAGAAACTTAATAAAATAATTTCCTAATAGCTATAATAGACTCGTGCTAGAATACGTAATCTAATGAACTACTAACATCACTGAAGATTTTGCTAATTGTTAGCAAGTTTTTCTTTCCAATACAAACCAGTCACTAACCTATGAAAAATAGTAAATACATAAATCATATCTGTATTTCAGCTGGCACAAACTTCAATAATTTGGGGAGGATGGATGATGCTGTATGAAGCAGCACTTCTGAAAAACAGTGACTATGACATGTGTTGGTGGCTTGGATTTTCTAATGAAGTATGCTTTTATATTCCTTTAAATCCTCCTAAAAATTAAGTATGTTGTTCATAATTTTACCTGCATTACTTTCAATCTCCAGATGGATTTTGTTTGAATAAGAGTTCCCAGGAGATCTTTGCTATGAAGAAGCCTTGCTGAACACATTACAGAACTATTATTTTTTTTAAAAAGACATTTGTAAATAAAATAAAATATCTGTACAATATGTCATATGTGAAAAGTTAGCCACGGTGCACAACAGTAAAATAATTTAGTTTTAAATAAATTACTTTGCCTTAATTAATTATGAGGTGAACTGAGCCTCAATTCCTAACATAGTTGAGGAAGAATACTCCTGCCAAAAAACAGATTGTAAAAAATATGAGGCTGAAAAACACTTTCACTTCACTAACTAGTGGGACTCTGAAGTTTCTGCAAACTGGGGATGCTCTTAGAGTCAACTCTCAAGGCTGCTTTGTATGACTACATGGCAGGAAAATGGCTATAAAAACTACAAAATTGGCTGTTATGTGATTTATTTGATCTTTTGAAATGGTTCCTCGTCAGGAAGGAGAGTCTTCAGAGGTAGTAAGGTGACAAAACCAACAGGATTTAACCTCTAACAACTGGTAAGCATCTAGAGAGAAGTTCAACAAAATATTTGAGACACCTTTTTTCCAGTAGTACCTGCAGTGTCCTGCACAAGTGTGGGATTTAAACCCTAAAGTTTAAATTGATACGTATAGGAACAAAGGATTTGACAAAAAACCCCATGAGGTATCTCTCTTGATTATTTTCCACCCTGAAACTTTCTCTAAGAATCACTATCGTGACTGCCATTTGGAACTACAGTCACATCCTGTGAGCAGGTTCACATGCAACTGTTGATACCTCCAGGGACTTCCAGTAAATCCTATAAACTCTTCAGAGGCAGAATTACTCATGTGCATAATTATCTAAGGGACAGATAATTATCTATTACTAGTTTCCTTTAAAGCATTAATTTATAATAGTAACAGTGTATCCCTTTTAGTGGAATATTATTGCAATTGGCCTAATTCGTGTTTTTTATCTTTTATCTGCTGAGGCCTGAGGGATAGAGGGAGGGAGAAAGGAGAGGGCAGAAAAACAGTAAACCGGTGACTGCTCTTATCTTTGACATGCTGTGAATAGACAGGATATTAGACTAATACCCACAAAATCACAGATAAATTATTATCTTGTCTTGATTACTACTGCCCTTTAACAGGCTTCTCTTTTTAGCCATAGACATTAGTTCTAATTTATTTGACACAGAATTTAAGGCCTTCTGCCGAGAGGAGAGGAAAAGCTTCATGAAAATGTACTTAGCATAAATTTGGGACATCGCTTGTAAAATTAGTTGATAAAAAGAAAAAAAAGTTTTTCTACTGAAACCAGAGGATCTCCCACCTTAAAGCAGTTCTGGTTTATATATTTTACCATGTATTTATAATAAAGACTTAACTCACCTTTGATGTGAACTTCCTAGCAAAAGCTGAGGCTTAGAGACTGTCTATATTATAAGCATTTAATCATAAAGTACAGGAGAGCACACTGCATACCTTCATGTGATTTATTTCCTTACAGAAACTTTAGGAACAAGAAGCCTTTCATTTTTTCTGTTGTGTTTCTGTACTAATTAATTTTCAAGAAAAGTCAACACTTTATTTCAGCTGCCAGGGAAATTATTTGCTTTGCCATAGGAAAATGTATCACTGTATTATGGTACTCACTTGCTGTTGGCGATGTTCCTAACAGCCTGGAATGTCTGTGAATAATGTTAGTGTTACTTTGTTATGTGTATTTCACAAAGCATTTTTTAAATATTTTTGGATCCATTTCTGCTGAGTGATATGTGCTTTTCTTTCATGGTTGCAGAGGTTCAACTTAGAAGCAGTTAATTTGGCTTGAGTTTTGTTTGCTTGGTTTTACTGTTTTGATGCTACTAATGTTGAGTATGTAAAAAGCAAATGCATTTAAATGTATATTTTTATTACCATGGGTCAATGGTTTAGGAGGAAGTTGTGTGCCCTGGATTTTCCAGTCCGTCAGTGGATTTGCAGTTACAAAAGTCATTGTTTTCTTCTTCATTTTGGCTGGTTTCCATTTTATGTCATTCCTAAACATCTTTGTGTGTAAGGAAACTATTGTTCAGTAACAGGAAGCCACATTTTCCCTCCTGCCATAGCTTGTTTGGGCCCTGGTAACTGCAGTCCTCCTCATGTTCATGAAATTTCTTCTTATAGTTATGGAATAATTTGTGTTGGGTGAGACCCCTGCCACTCTTCTGCCCCAAAGAGGACTATGTTCAAGATTAGATGATGTCAATCGGGGGCTTATCCAGATGAATTTAACCATTTGAGGACTCTAGTTTTAGAAAAACAGAAGTGGGACTTCTTCCCAAGACACAGCTTTAGGGTACATAGTGTCTACTTCCAGACAACTAATTCATTACACTATGACTTCTGCATGCCTATGGTTCTGAATAGGACCAAGTCAATGGCAACAACCAATTGAATTAATATTTTTTAAATATTTCACAGTTACTTGAAAGTAAAGGTCTAGAAGGAAAAGAGTGAACATTGTTAGTTGGCTAAGAACTTTTGAGTAGACTACTTGCATTTTTTTAGGCATTCATTTAGAAGCAGCACTCATGAATACTCTCATCACAGCAGTCTTTTCTCCAGAACTAATAAAATATATTTCTGATCTAGCCTTAATTCTGAAAAGACTCAGATGTCTGATTAAATTCAGGAATCCAGACTAGTTCCAATGAAAAAATCCACCTAATAAAAATCCCCATGAAATTAAATCAACAAAAGAGTTTTGAAACCCTCAAAAATAATTTCTGCTTTTATTCAGGGAGTAATTATCTGATTGAAAAACAATGGAAAAGTAGATATATTAATTTCTGGTTTCTACATTTTCTTTAGATTTATACCATGACATTTTCATCAGGCTTCTGATGCAAAGACCAAATTTGTATATCCATAAAGCTGGTGAATTGAAATTTCCAGCCATCGAATTGGAAGCTATCTGTGCATAAGGAGTAAAATTAATGGAAGGGTTATTAAAAAAAAAAAAAAAGCTGTTTAAGTTTTAGCTCAAGTGTGTATGAGTAAGAAAGGCAATTTGCTACAGCTGCTAACAATAATATATTAATATTGAGACATGTCACAGTTAATGACTGGAGTTTTCAAAGACAATTGTTTAACAACTTTGTGCAATAGAAAGCAAGACGGTTTGGAATAATATTATTTATTTGGATAAAATACTACATAAGAGAAATTTGCCTGAAGTGAAATTACACTAAATGGAAAATAGAAGCTGAACCATTTGACTTCAATTAATCTAAAGGTTGAACATTCAAACCCTAACTGAAAAACACTGAGGAAACCTTCATCCGGTTCTTTGTTCGATTCCTTTTAGAAATTTGTCAGAATAGTCATAATAAGAGGTGTAATTAAGCAATCAGCCTTTTCAGAGATACATCTGTAATTGCAAACAATGAAGTGTCTTATTGTGGATTATACTTCATGCAATTTAAGAAAAACAACTGTAAGTAAAGCTTACGGCATCATACCTCATGTTTGCACAGGTGTGATGTTTTATCAGACTGAAAGTTTTCTTTAACACAAGAACAGTATAAATACCTTATGGCATTGCCAGAAGTAATTGAATGATTAACAAGTGTGTTCACCTGTTTAGAAACTGCTCTCCATTCTTTGCAGTGTCTGCGCTCCATCACTAAAATTAAAGTGCTTTGAGTACAGAGGTTGTTTTAAACCTTTTTGTACTCATCTGGCTGGTCAGGGTTTTTTTTGTCTTATGGACAAATCTACTGCCACTGAGTCCCAAATATGTGCGTGGACCATGAAGCCTATGGTGGGAGTAGACAGCTCACATTATCTCCTTTTGTTTCTGGATTCCTGTTGAAGGAACTGATGCTGATCCCACTCAGGGATCCGGGCAGAAAAAGGAAGCAGCACCTCAGAAGAGATCCCCAAACAGTTCTCCTTTGTGCTTGTTGGTGTGGGTCAAAACTAGTAAGGAGCTGTTTTAGGAGGAAGAGTCCTTGCCCATCATGCAACCACTCAGTCACATCCCGTTTCCATTAGCATACAGCACCCACTTAATTCATAATAGTCCCTGCTTCCACACTCAGCTTCCTGGTTCATGGCACACCTGGTAGAAGGAATACCCAACTGATATCCTTACATCTTGCCTGTAATTGTGTATACCACCTCCTCTCCATTTGTCATCACAGAAATTCCCTGGACAGTAACAACTTCTGTGGGAAAGCAATTGTATATTTTTTTGCTGCCTCTGGCTCATGCTATAGAGCAGTTTTGAGTTTCTTTTCTCATCTGCAATGGAAGAGCCTGGAGACACAAAAGGGCATCTAGAAATATGATCTTTAGCTATCTATAATAGCAGCAAGGGAGCAGAGGACTATACTTCTGAAATCAATATTTAAGACAATCTCCTTCAGTGGCCAGTACTGAAGCAACCTGGCTTGTTGTTTCAATCCATGGTCACCATCCTTTTTTACAGTAATAGTGGCAGTTATTGTAAATGTTCTTACATTGGGAAATTTTAATTTTTGCAGGACCCTGGCCTTGAGTTTGTTGGCAGTAAGTCAACTGTTCCACAAAGGTAAAATAAGATATCCTGAAACAATACATGCAATATTTCCAGAAATAAAATGTGGACCTCAGTAGTTATAGTAGTTACAAAAAGAAAATGTTATAAAATACTAAATAAGCACAACAGCAATACACGCTCTTCATTTCCAGTGATTAAAAGTTGGCCGTACCTGATCTATGGCCATAAATTGAAATGTGTAGCCCTCTGAAGTAAACAGTGGCATTTTTATATTATCTTTATTTTATGTGCAAACTTTCGGCCAGATTCTCAGCTACTGTACTGTAGCTCCTTTTCCCTCAATATAGATTTTCTGTTGATACCATTTTATGACTATGTTTTCAAGGGTTTTTTTTTTTTTTTTTTTTTTTTTTTTTTACTTATGGGGAGAAATAGTTGAAGATCATTCTGATATTTTGTTGCTTGTTTCTGATGGTCTTTTCTTCCATCTTTAAAAATATATTGTTTTAGATTTTTGTAAATTTCATGCCTTAAATATAATATTGTCATTAGACAAAGACTTAGCAAGGTAAATAACTCTCATGTACTAATACACACACACACACACACAGAGATGTAAGAAGTTGCAGCCTTCCACAATAGTTCTGCTTTACTCTGAGACTACCACTGTGCCAAGCTTTGATTAATTCCAAGAAGAGCTGCAAGTACAATGGGAAACAATGGTACACCTGGTGGGGTTGTGCATTTAAGGGACATTGGTTTTACTGCAGAGCTGAAATAGTCAGGGAAAATTTTGAAGGTCTGGCTAAATTATTTAACACTTTTCATTTTATATTACTTTTCTACTGATGTGTTATCTGAGAATCCATCTCACAGATTAAGAACTAAACAAGCCACATACAATAAACAAAACAAAACTTCTATTTTTGTCACAAATGGTTTACAGAAAAAATATAGGATATTCTCCTTGCCAGTGCTGAACTGCCAGCTAAAACTTCAGTGTTAAGGACCAACTCTTTGTTGATCTTTTTAGAATAATTTCTTTGAACAACATGTTACATGGTTACATGGTTAAAGCTGACCAAAAAAAAGGGAAATTAAATACATGACAATTCATTCCCCATAATATGTTGATTGCTAACTTTCACCTTGTTGGGCAGTTAAATCTGATAGTAATCTTTCACCCACTCCTGAAAATTCCTGGAGCACCAGCCTGTTGACATGGATGATCTGAACCTATCGTGTTGTAAGTGTGGCATCAACTCGTAATGTTAGAGTGAGACAAATAAGGGATCTCAAAGATTTCATTAGTGCAGTCCTTTTTTTCCATGATCTCAACATAGCTTTAAGGAATGTAAGGAAACTTAGTGGAGCCCTGAATCTAACATGCACTCTGTTTTCCTAAATTTGGAGAGTCTCTCTTGGTGGGAAAAGGAGGTGAGAAACTGGAAACTACCTACAAAAATGTTAATAAAATTGTGGAAAGAAATAATTTGTTGTGCATATGTTGTTGTATGTTCTTTTAAAATATTTTAATAACAACTAATTGGCCAGTTAAATTAATATGGGTATACTGAGCCAAAAAATTTCAGGCATGTGAAAATAAGCAGTTTAACTACATCATGCTGAAATGAAGAAAGAGTTACTTGCTGCATACCACAAACTA
The DNA here is from genome assembly GCF_017590135.1 of Pyrgilauda ruficollis. NCBI lineage: Eukaryota > Metazoa > Chordata > Aves > Passeriformes > Passeridae > Pyrgilauda > Pyrgilauda ruficollis. The sequence continues at coordinate 2,377,184 of NW_024525378.1, read as the reverse complement.
TGAAAATGCCAACAGTAACAGAGAATGTGCTTAAAAGGAACATGTATAAAGGATCATAAACAGTAATTTAAAAAAATTTTACTCCACACTGTTCTATTTCAAGATTAAGTTAATTGAATGTGAAATGTTAGTTTAAGGGGAAGAAAAGTGATACACTAAGATTCACAAATCCTGGAGATAAGTGAGTTAAGGAATATTAGTATAACTGTAAAATAAATTTGACCCAAGAGCATGCAGATAATCATAAGCTTCTTTATCTTCTGGACCTTTGTGTTTAGTGCCTTATATTTTATTTTACTGTCTGAAAAATAGATTTTAAAGATTTACATACTTGCCACAGAACAATATCTTAAAAATGTCTGGATAAAATTATGGCTTAGAAGAATTCAGTCATGATAGGCCTTGTATTGAAAAATATGCCATAACAAATTTTAATTCATAATTGTTATTGAATAGCAAAGACAGATTTAATTATCTCCATTATTGACCTGTTGTAGGCAAGTACTTTATGTTATAAATCCACACATTATTGCCAAAGAGCAGGCTGAATGCATAAATTCTCTGCCAGTTCTCTCAGCAGATTCTTTGTGCCAGAAAACTTCTAAAGGAATAAAATATGTTTATCCTCCTCCAGTTCACCCAGCTGTAATGCAGACAGAGATTTGTCAGAGTTGCAGGCCAAAATAAAATAAAATTATTATTTGGGGATTCAAGAGAGTTAGATGAGTCAAAAACTGAAATATTGTATAAGCCTGATTAAAATTTCAATGGTGATAAAGGGGTTTTGATTGGTTGTGGCACTGGACACCAATTACACAGAAATCCTTCAGCAGATCTGCCATTCATACCCATCTGTTCCACAACCATCTAAAGGTATGATGACACTGTGTGAAAACAGGTAAAATGTGGGATTTTTTTTACCCTTTTTTAAAACAAGTAAAAATTGGGATTTTTTTTTTTTTTTTTTTTTTTTTTTTTTCTGGAAGAAAGAAAAGGGGGCTATAATAGCAACGATGACCTTGGCACAGGACATTTCCTGGGGAATTGATGACCGCCGTGGACCATCAACTCTTCTAGCTAGTCATTAATCCCCAGGAAATGCCCTGTGTCTGCCTTGTTATTGCTTAATTCAATTATTTGTAGTTGTGGCATATATTCTGTGAATATTTTATTGCTCAATCTGCTCTGCCTCTTACCCCTGCTCCTCTTAAAGTCCATCTCGGTCGTGAGACCAGCTCAGCTAAAGAGCACCTCACATTTACCAGAAGAGACTATGCTTAGCACATTTCTTTGTGCCTGCTATTTCATTAAGGCATCATAGCTTGAATGGAGTAATAAAGATTGTACTTTTCTATTTATCATAAGAGTTTCATAAATTGTAATGTAGATGGAATCCAGTTTTATTGGGCATATACCTGCATATATACAATCACCATAACAAAACCAATTGATCCTGCTACTTGAAATGGCATCATTATGCTGAGATTTCTGGGTTTGCTGGAATGTTAAGATACTAAAATAAAAGTGAGAAATGGGATGGTGTGATTCCTTTTTGTTAGTTTGCATTTTTCTTCCTGTCTTATATTAGCCAGTTCTTGTTTCTAGTTCTGAGGACACAGTAAAACAAAGCATTTAAACATCAGCCTCCTTGTTTCCTCTTCGATACTGCAGCTAAATGTTTATTCCTGTCTTTATTTCTGGCCTGGGACTGTTCTATGAGGAACCAGAAAGATAAGGGACCTGGGTTTTAACCTGCAGGGGAAAAAAGGCTAGCTTGAACCCCTACAATCAATTTCATCAAGCAGCCTGGTTAGTTAAGCTCTAAAATCCATTTCACCAAATAGTTTCTCCAGCAGTTGTACCAGCACAATTGAGGGTCTTGTCTGGAGGCAGGAAGGAGTGGTAAGGAGTGAGGACGGCTTAGCCAGCCTGCCACGGAAAGAAATGCTCCTCTAATTACAGTCTGAGAGTTTTATTCTCTTCTACACTAAAGGCCTTCACAGTGCTTTGGCTGTGTGAAGGAGACATTAAACAAGTCTAAATACAATCTGTGTTTATGTTACTATTAAAAATGTAGCATTAAGACATTTTTGAAAGAATTGAAAAGCATAGGTGTACAAATGGAAATTTTTAGACAACAGCTGATCATTCAGTCACAGAGGTTTGTGGCATCAGATGGGATGTGTGCGAGTGCTGAAGGAGTTGGCCAATGTTACTGTGAGAACACCAGGCCATCTTTTAAAGCTCATGGCAGTCAGGCAAGGTTAATAAGAACTGAAATAAAGTTAATGGGCACTGTAAGAAGGCTGACAAGTACAATAAAAATACTGACTTATTTGAGCCAGTCTAGTGGAGGAACTAAAATGATTTACTGATGGAGTATGTGACATCTTAGAAGGGTCTGAGAAAACTGGGTTTAATCAGTCTGAAGACAAAGTTAAAGGGAGACTATTGCAGTTTGCAATGGAATTGATCAACATGTTCAGATAACAGCCAGAAAGTTCTCAGATGTTCACCATGACAGTCCAGAGGCCACAGATACAAGTTAAAACATGGGAAATTCTGGCTAGATATACAGAAAATTGTTTGTTGTTGGGGGATTCAAATACTGGAGCATTCTGATCAGAGAGGTTGTGATGTCTCCATCCTTCTGGATCTTCAAGACATGATGAGATATGACCCTGGGGATATCTCTCCATCCCATGAAGGGGAGGGAGACTCTGAGCAACCTTTACCAAATTACACCTGCACTACACCTTTATCAAATCACACCCAAGCAGCGTGTGAACTGTATGACCTCAAGTTGTTCCTCTTAAGTTAAAGTATTCAATGAATCTATGATTCCACACTACTTCAAAGATATTTGAAGTAATGTGAGGACAACATTTCAAGCACAGTTACCTAAATGGTATGGATATAACTACATAACATCACTGGGACTAGTGTATCTCTTTCCCTTTGTTCACAAAAAGGCTGTCCCCAGGGAGAAAAATCTCAATTTATAACATTTCCATTAAGTGCTGTGTTATCAACACTTTAACATTCATGTTAATTTTAATATCTTGAAGAAAGCTACCCTTGTCTATTTAGTAGTTAAACATATTGTCTATGGTGGATTGGTATGTTGGCGTGCCATGTGCTGTAAGATTGAAAAAAAAAGTAGTAATGTCTTATATTTACACTTCTGCTATCCTCTTAGCCTCCAGAATAATGAGATCCAAAACAAGATTTTTGGAAATGTGATGGGAATTGGTTTAGACTTTTTCTTGGTATCATTTTCACACTATAGAAAAAACAGAAGTTATTTGCTAAGAAGTAACACTTTTACTTCAAGTACTCCCCTGAATAATGTTGGAGCACCAAGCTTCCTTGAGGTTCTTTGAAATAGTGCCTAGCCTAAATATTTTTTCCATATTTTATTATTTTCTTGTTATAGGTAATCCTAGTGATGGTCTCCACCCCTGCCACACAACCTTTCATTTTCAGAAGAGTCAGTGAACTACCTGCAAGTCCCATCAGAAATTTTGCAAGCCCTGTATGGTCTTATAGATTCAACCCTTATGTTTCGCATAATTTTATGAGTGATGGATTCAAGAATGATTGTCAGACCCATTCCATTTCAGGCAACTAAACAGGCAAGCACCACAGGGAATTCAGTTTTGCATTAATATCATTAAAGAGGCCAGGTATTTGAAGTATAGGATTGGAACTCAGAAGATTTATACTCTGGACCCAAATCTGCAACGTATTTCAGTGTATCTTCTTGCAACTCACTTTGCATTATTCGGTTCACTAACTTGAAAAAACAGGGGAAAAATGCATTGCTGATCCACTTTTAAGCTATGCACACTAGTAGTGATTTTTTTATCCAGTTTTTAAAGTTATTTTATTGTTTATAGACAACAAACAGGACAGATACACATATGAAGATACTTCTGTTAGAACCAGTTTGTGATTTTCCTCCTCAAAGTTTTTAAAAATAAATGTAAATGGCATGTGTAAGTCAATATTAAGTTTTAGACACAGACAGACATATGACTGCCTATACACACGCAAATGGAATAGCTCCTAAATTCTTAAATGCTGCACTCCTTTGATAGCATAACCATAGTTAATGTTGTGTCAGGGTTTCCACTATAAACCCTCTCTTTTATTACTAGGCAATAAAATTTTACCCCAGGCATGAAGTACCAGGTCTCAGCACAGCGGCTGACATTTTTATATGTACAGGTTTTCACACACATAAAAAAAAAAAAAAATTAGTTTAGCTACTTTAATACATGCAAGTATAACTAATATAAAAAAGTTTAAGATGCCTTTCAGTTGGAGATATATAATACACGTACACACATATGCACACATACATAGTGTAACTCCAAACAGCTTGTCCTTGTTACTGAAAAGGTGCTAGAGAAAGACAATATAGAATCTTCAACTAGAAAACATGTAATCATTACTTATATCTGAAGGAAAAGAATATGTGTATGGCCAGCTATTAGATTAGAAGTTACTTTGTTTGAGTAAATATGAGCCCTCACACGTGGCTCTACCCCCATGCCACCAGCATTCCCCTCACCCCTGACATGATACACTTCACTAAACACAGAGGTGCTTTGTTGCATTAGGTGGTTTAAAAGGAGTGGAAAGGTAGGCTCCTTGCACTTCCTATGAGAAATGAACATTGACTTCCTCTGAAGAAAATGTAAGTGGATTTGCTTAATTGGACTTAGGGCACTGGAGCAATTAATAATAGATTGTGTCATAGTAAGGGCTTTGTTTATATTTAAAGCAATAAATTACAAGTATTAAGTTTATATTTATTCCAAGTTAAACTCATTTGTAATTGACATGTTACTTAGCCCAAGGCTTTTAAGATCTTTTAGTATAATTAAATTAATAGAGAATTATAGATGACTGCTTGATAAACAAACAGCATGGACTTTAATATGACAGATATGCAGAGAACAGGCCGTGTAAGTAGATCATTATTATCGGTTTTACCTTCAGCAAAAATGCAACTGAAGTAGCAGCAAAGATTCTGTGCAAACAATGGTGAATGAAAGGATGGTTTCTAAAAAATCTTCTTTTCTTTTTTTAAGTTGATGTTTAAGAAACATATTTATTAGTGTGAGGGAATATTAGTCAGTGAAGCAAGCTTTCTTATCCCACCACTCCATCATTGTCTTTCTTCTGCTCTCATGCCAAATACTTTGAATTACATTTTTGAAAAAGTCACAATATGCAAGGAGTCATTAAGACTTTGGACACTGGATTTTCAAAGGATTCTTCTAGTCCTTTGTCCCTCCCCCAGAAAGCTTAAGCATGCCATTCCCAACAGAACTTTGTTGAAGCAATTAATGAAGCTGTCATGGAGAACAGTGGTGAAGATCCCACGCATGCCTTGGCAACTTATTTCAACATCTAATAGTCCTGAGGTTTGATATCTAACTAAAAATGTTGGTGAACAGAATCTTTTTATTCCTATTTACTGTGGCCATAGAGAAATTCACTTCTGTTTCTCTTCCAGCTGTCTTTTAAGGCCATCATGAGTCAAACACTCCCCCTGTTCTTTTCTGTGCATGACACACATTAAAGAGCAGAATTCTCAGCCTGTCTGCTTTCAGATCTCTGACTGTTCTCTTTTTTCTCCTGCAGAGTCTCCCACACTTCTGTCAAAATGCCTCACACAGGGCTCCTCCTGAACTCATACAAATACTGAGCACAGCAGAAAGCTATACCACATGTTTGTTTGCTTTGCTCCTTTTAATCTTCCCAGGATAGTGCTTATCTTTTTCTCAACAGCATGACATTATTGACTTGTGTTCCACTTGTGATCCACTAATACCTTTAAATCCCTGTCTATTGGCCGGTCGCTCAACCAGTTTTTCTAGATCCTGAATTTGTTCGGCTGATTAGGCCTGTCTGTCTGCACTGTTTCGTTTGTGCCTCTTGAACTGCGTTTTGGTTTTCCTCACACCATGCTTTCAGTCTGTCAAGATCCTTTTGAAATGAAATCCCATCCATCAGTATGGTGTGGTGCTTTCCATCTATGCATCACCTACAGATTTAATTACTGCTCCCTTTCCATAATTCAGGACATTAACAACAACAACAACAACAACAACAAAAAAATAGTGCCAAATCCTGACTGTTATATGCAGAATCATAGTCGGTGCTTCCCAGTAAAAAATACTACTTTTCAATGATTTTCCTATTGGTTTTACACTATCCTAAAATATATTTAATAAAAGACTGTTTTCTTATAAGCATATAATGAGATATAGTATCCCAGTTAAGATTTTACTAAGTCTAAAGTTAAGATACATGTGGTGTTTTCTTCCACTCTGTCCTTATTATGCTTCTTTGTCATAGAATAACATGACATGTGCTTGACCTAATTCTTAGTTAAGTAACCTGTGCTGACTGCTACTCATCTCCCTGGTTTCTTGCAGGTAAACAGTTTCATTTGTTATTCCAGTATGGGGTTTCTATGTTGAATAGTCCATAACTCTCTACATTTCTCCCCACACACACTATTTTTAAGTTATATACCATGTCTCTTTTTCCTATTTTCCATACCACATATAGCCTTGCAATTTCTCAAAAATGAATGAAACAACCCTAAAAGAGATTTTTGATTCCTTAAATAAATCGCAAGACATTTCAGGACAAAATTCTAATTTTATTTAAAACCAGTGTTATTTTCTGACCTATTCCCTCTTTATGCCTTTACCTTCTGGGTTAATCAAATTACTCTTTTTCCACAAATTACTCTTCTCAATCCCACAGCTGACCTCCTTCCCCTGTACTACCACGGTCATTGCAGCATTCCCTCAATTTCTCTCTGAAAGCCATTTGAAGACCAGAAATCAATGGTCTTCAAAATCTTTCTGCTGTAAGTGGAGTATATGCTGTCAGTTTATAGTGTTAGAGTAGATTTGTTTTGGGATACTTCACCTTTGAAACTATTTGTCACAACATTCTGTAGATGAAAAGGTGTAATTTGCTAGCTTATAAATTCAGTGTTTGCCTTAAACATTTCCTCTACTCCATGATAAAACAAGAAATTCATAAATCTTCCTGATGATGTCTTTCCACCCAGGAGTTAAAAATGTATGTCATTTTATCCTCTAGTTCCTCGTGGGCCTTTCTCCTTTCCAGCTGGTCTTACTTTTTGTAAATCAAATCTAACATATTTCATATTAATCGATATCTTGTTTATCTAAATTCTATTCTTGCATACTAATTTGTCTGTGTGTAATTGTATGGAAATATAAATATATGCATATTTGTAAATATAGATATAGTTCTACATACATATATTTACTAGCACATGTTTTTATATAAATTGTTCTGTCATACTCCTTTTCTAAGCTCTCCTTTGTACAGCTTGTCCCATGTTAATAATTCTTTACTGTATCATTCTACTCTGGATGTCAGTTTAGTTGTGCTGAGGTCTGTATTATTTGCTGCATGATATGAGTACATAATTTTCTGAACTAAGCCCAGAGATGAAGAAGTCTTCCTCTTTTCTGCTACTTGATGTCCCAAGTAATAGTCATTCAAGGATCAGGAAATTACTTTCTGTGTAGTTGCTCTTTCTGTTTAGCTAATTGATTCCAAATAACAGAAATTATATAATTTTGCTATTTTTTATCAGCCTCATTTTTTTTTGTATCTATGCACTATGTCTTTTGTAGGCCTGGGGTTTTTTATTCAGTAGGTTGCTAATTGTACTCTTGTAGTCAAATATTTTGTGGGGATCTTCACTGGTCTTATTTTTAAGTCAGACCTACTTAAATTTTATCAGCATTATTTAATATATATATATATAAAATATATTTAATGTTATATATTGCATTATAGACATCTGTGACTTAAAGTGTTATTCCTATTTGATTTAAAACTAGGTATTTTCATACCTAGTTTTTTTCATTTATATATTTTTGTCATTGATATTTGTCATTGACTATAGTATAGTAAGGCCTTCCATTGATCAAGATTTTATATTGAAAGATTCTGAATGAAGAGACTACTTTGAATGCATGACCACTTTTTGTTTGAACTTTTCTGGGGGGAAGGAAGTGTAATACTGGAGTTACAATCTTCTGCATTTCCTGTGAGAAGATGCTAATCACACAGGTAAAATTTCTAGACTCTACCACTAAAAAATAATATGACATATTTTTATGTTTCTAATTTAGTGTGTAGTTACAATCATAAAATTCTCTTATGAGACTAACAACACTGAAAGGAACATGTGACAATTAATTTTGTTTAGTTATGAAACTTTACAAGCAAAAGTGAAGAAAAAAAGTCTTGAAAGTAAAGAGAGTCATCCTTGCAGGTTTATCAGTTCCACTCATCATGTTGCACATCCATGTGCACTTTTAATTTTCTTATGCATCATAGTTTTCCTGCACATGAGGGTCTCTAAATAAGAGAATGAGCACCCCCCTCTGGGATACACTTCCATCATTCCAGCACAGATTGTTGTCACATTAAATAATTTCATATAGTGAAATTCACAATGAAATTACTGATGAAATTAATTACTTCATGTGTGCCATAGACATCAGTTTTAATTAAATACATTCAGAATAAAAAGAAATTTAACTTTTTTAAAAAGCAGATTCAATAATAGCAAATTGCTTTTGTCGTGTGCTCAGAAACAGAGTTGGTATTTTCACTTGCTCACTCCCAGAATTTTATAATTGCCTTACCTGCCATGCTTAAGTCACATTACTAAATATACTCCAGACAATCCTTTGCTTTCAGATCAAGAGAGTTGATAACTGATATGAGCATTGGTCTAGAGGTTTTTTTTTTGCATCCTCACCTCTTTAAAGGCAAGCGCTAATTCCCCAGTATTTAATTTTCCAAACAGCCATACTATACATTATTGGGCTAGCTAGCAACTCCCATCTGTTTTAGCAGCTAAATCATTAGCTTTGACTGATATCTCTCACTGATGCAGGCTTAAAAGCACCCTGTGGCTAATTTGGTTGCTAAATATGCATTTAGCGCTTGATTTTGGTCTCTCAAGTTTGAAAACTGTAATCTAAATGACTTTGTTAACCTGATCTTGTGATAACTGTTATCTTTCTGGCTTACTAGAATTAGACTAGGAAGGAAAAAACCTCTCAGATATTGCTGCGTGATAAATACTGACCTGTCGTGACTCTCTAATTGTTACTGGCAACTATGTGTAAACCAATGTCATAACTGAAACTAGATTCTGGGGAAAATTCTGGTGCCTTAAAAGATAATGAAAGTTTTGCCCCTTTTTTTTATCTTGTGGATAACAATAGCTCGTACTGACTCTCTGAAATGGATTTTTAGACATAGCTGTCTCCTTCAAAGAATGGCCAAGAACATATACTGTGTCATGTGATCTTGTGTGAAGGCAGGTTCTGATAGGCTGACATGCAGAGCATGGACTAAATTGTTTTAAATGTCATTAACAGCATCAGGAATGTCATTGTTTTGCTACGTTGGAGTAACCTCAGAAATGCTGCATAAGTCGCTTTAGGACCTATGGCTTAAAGAGCTGGTCATCATCCCCACTCAGCTTGATTCTCACAAATTATCTATAAAATTTTGATACAAGCAAGAAGAAAAAAATGCCTTGGCTGTGAAGTTACACATCTCTGTGTCCAAATGGAAAGATTTACATTCATGCAACATCCCAAGTAAAACATTGCAGGATTACAGTAAACCACAGAAGTTAAGTAATAATCTCTCACTCATCCACTGAAATGTTGCTATATTCAATTTTTTACTAAAATTTTTTTACACATGCTTTTAATGGAAATTATTTTTAAAGGAAAGCAGAACAAGATAATTTTCAAAGTATTGCCAGTATGCTTCTGACTCCATCTTGCAGTAATTCAGTTTTCTAAATAATTGCAGTTGTACTTTTTGGAGCAAATCCCTACAGAGAACAATGGGGTTGATTGTTTTGTTGACTGCAATTGTTTTATATGTGGGTTGTTTCTCAAACCTCATTTTTGGGCAGGATAAGGGGTGGTTCAGAGAAGCCCCTCTAATGAATGGGTAACAGATGACTGTAAACCACAGGTATTAGACCTTTTCAACATGGAGCTTTAGTGACTCAAAATGTTAAAATAGAGACAGAAGAAAAACTGTGAACATATCCTAAAAGCTCAATGAATTAATTGTCTCCAATTAGGTAATTTGTGGCCAACCTCAGTTTGGATTTTTAACATATTTGGGAATGTGAGTGAGTTTGTAATGCACAAATGACCAAACAATCTAATACCAAATGTACTTATTGCAAAAAATATAATTGGCTGTGCGGCTTTTCAATAGCACAGTCTTCGGATATACAATGATGGTTGCATCATTTTCAAATTTTTAACAATCACTCCATGTAGAAAAAGGTACTTGGCAAAACAATAAAAAATAATTAAAGTAAGGAGGAGCACATTGCAACAAAAGGGTTGCCTTAAATGTATTAGTTCCCATTTACAGCTGTGTTCAACTGATCCCTTTTGCTTGATTTTCATGCAGCATCTCTTGACTGCTGAAACAATTCCTCACATGCTAAAGTATTTAATGAATTTCATGCAGTTCAGCATGATCACAGAAGACCTAATCCAAATATAGTTCTAAGAAATAAGGTTTCTCCTCTAGCAAAGTCTTCTTCATGCAAAATAAAATATAAATCTTTATAGTCACTGCTACTGATTGACAATTTTAGTGGAAATCAACTCATGTAGCAAAACACCCCTGAGATGCTACTCACACTTTAGTACTTTGTTGGCAACTTGAAATTAGCTAATTAACTAGTTTCTACTGTGACATCTTAGTTCCCTGGGAAACATGTATATTTCTTTCTTCTAAAGTCAAAGGCAAATCTCAGATTAAAATATATCAGATATTTGTCCCATTCTGTGCTTGTGGGCGGAGGCAAGACAGTTGAAGATTCACACAGTACATTATGCTTCACCTGTCTTTCAGTCCTCAAAATCCTCATGAAACTATCAATCCATAAAATATAATGTCTTTTTAGCTCATCTGTATTTGCAAAATTACTTATTTTCTTTTTTATGCATTAAGTTCAGGAAATATTGAAATGAAATATCACCACAAAAATCAAGATAATTTATTTTGTAAATATTGAAACACAATGTGGCACTTTCTTTTCTTTCCTCTAAAGCTCTAATTTTCATCAAATAAACAATGAACCAAAGAAACCTTTCTCAGTATCAAACATCTAAGATTTGTGTCAGTCACAGAAATCTTTGCTTCTATGGTTCTTTGCATGGAAGAAAGTACATCCTATCCCCTCCTAGCTGATTAATGAAGTGACTAAAATGTTCAAACATCTTAAGGAATTTGGACACCTGATCTCCAGTTATTTTAAGTCAACTGATATGTCCATGAGGGAACTTTCCATTCCTGACATGGCCATAACTTAACACATGATCCTTTCCATGTTTTTCTTGATTTTTTTTCCCTGTGAAAACAGAAAGACTAATACCTGGAGAAAACAGCAGGATTTGTGGTGCATTGTTTGAAAGGCTGCAGTGCTACAAGTGTCTCTTTTCTGCTTTTCTCTGTTACTGGCTAATAATTGGTCACTGACAGTTTCTGTCCTGGTCTCCATTTATCCAACTATTCTCATGCCAACTTCCCTGGACTCTGAAGCCCACTGTAGTATCTGCAGATGGGCTTTACTGTTTGTTCATCTAAATAACTCCCCTAATATTCTTTACTGCAGATGGCAGAGTTACTTGTTTTTGCAGACCTGGGCTTTGTTTTTCATCTTCTGCAGACTTCCTGGACTCACAGTGCTATGGCTGCTATTCTCTCAAGTGGACCTGTTTCTCCCATTCCAGAAGGACATATCACTGATAAGCTCCATTTATTAGAAGCCCACATGCAGTCATGACTGTGTTACTAAAATTCACTTTAGTAACACAGTCTTGTCTTCTCTAATGCAGTTTCAAAGTTTGTGTATAGAAAGGACATGAAGGCATCACTTTGCTTTGGTTGATGAATACCTGGCAGGATGTCCAAGCAGCACTGAGAGCTGTGTGTACCAATTTGACTCACACATCAATATTTTTCATCCTGCTCTTGAGTGGCTTTTGAACATTATCATTAGAGCAGTAGCGAATGTTAGAACTTGAATTTCAAAGCAAATTAAAATGATCATCATGGTATCCTGTTGGATGTCAATGTGTTAATTTTTTCCTTGGGAATTAGAGAAGCTCACGATTTCCAGCATAAGCTTGACTTGTGAATCACAAGCCAAGTAATGTCATAGAAAATTCACATTTTGCTGTGCATAGCCACAATTTCTTTGCTGCAGTTGCAGCCATTCTTTTCATGAGGTAGCCATAGGAAGTACAATGCCCTTGCCATCAGAGTTGAGTCTGCACAAGCAGTCTGGGGAAGAGAGCAATCCTGTAGGTCTCTGACTGGCAGCAGAACACCATATTTGCCTCCTATTTCAGCCACTGCTCCGCTGGTCACTGCAGAGGTAAGGCATTTGGATGTCTGTCTGTCTGTCACTCCATCTGTGTGCTTATATATAGGGATAGAATCCTAATTCTTGTCCTCTTGCTTTTTCTTCCATTCCTCCCTTCCGTCTCTTCCCCTGTTCCTTACATCTCCACGCAACCATACAGACTTTTGTCTTACATGAATATTAAATCATTATCTTAAAATTATTTCCCTTTGGAATTAATGTCATTAATTCTTACATCCTGTGATTTACAATGAAATAGTGCTCTAACTCGTGAGTCTTTAAACAAAAGAGATATCAATGCTCTTCAGAGAAGGACTGCAGAAGCAGAAATAGAAGCTCCCCATCCTAAATCTTAATTAAAAATTTTATTTGTACAATGCAAAGTAATATTTCAGTAGTCCTCTATTTATTCAGAATCTCTTTATACAGGTTTTCACAGCAAATTAATTTGTATAACACAGGAGGATTTTGCTACAATTGTGACTGGACTAATGTAATTTTGGATAATCTTCATAATGTCTAAAACTTCAATCTCTCCCTGAAGAACAGAAGCAGTAGGAAAAAAGAGAAACTTTCCCTGTGGCTTATGGAGCTATTTACACTGGTCATATTAAGCGCTACAAATAATTTATTTGGTGAAATTAGCCCTTTCTGTTTAAGAGATCAAAAACCAAAACTTTAATGCCTACGGCCTTGTGTTTAGGACATTTTCCCAGAAGGGAAAGACAGGATAAAAAAGTGCAAAGAGAGGTAAAAATGATCACTGTACCATTTGGCAAAGCGTTTGACAGAGAATGTACTGTAAACAGATGTTACAGTCTGGATCTGTTACATATCAAGTAGTTCATAGAGTCTGCATTCGTACTAAACTCGTTTGATGGCTTAAGGAACACATTGTGTTCACTAATTAGGTAACACAACCTTTACCAATTAATTCCACTTTCAGCTGAATTGAATAATTGCTGTCAAAAGGAGTTTGACCAACATTTTAAAACCACTAAGCTATATTGTGTCTGAGGTCTGTAGGAAGGTTTCAGCAATTTTTTGGTTTATTAGTTGCAGATATCTGGCTAGAGGAAGTATTAATTTCATGGCCTGTCATGCTTTGAGCACAAGGTTGCATTAGGATTCTCAGAAGGTTCCTTCCAGTCTGAATTATCCTATGATACCATGAGTTGGTAGAAGAATATCATTCTATTAAAATTACCATAGAATATACTAATAATCTGTTTTCATATAAATATATATATATTAGCAGTTGCTATCCTATCTTAATGCTCTTCTGACTGTTCACATATTTTGCAGTATTCATTAAAAATAGCCAAGAAAACTGAACCCTTGTTCAGAAGACTTATTTGCCTTTAAGTATCCTTATCCATACTGAGAATTTGTTAGAGGCCCACAACAAGGTCTAAAAAAAAATGAATTATATCAATTCTGTAGTTTTTAAAAGTAGTCTCTTTATTGCTTGAGGATTTATTAGGATATCAAGATTTTTGGAGACTAGAAATAATCTTCTGCACCCAAACACTGCAGTATGATTTATTTTTAAATACATATAGTTGAGGTACTCATGAGAAGAGCACTGCCTACTGGGGACTTCTCAGTTTCTCTGAAACTGGTGACTAAACAAGACTGGTACTAAAAATTAAGTCTGTATCTTAAAGCATCTTTTAGAAATGGTTTCAACATTGGCCCCTCCTACCTATCTATTAGTGATTACTTGGTTTAAGAAATTTTTGTCTTTGGGAGGGAAGACAGATACTGTAGTTGTAGTAAGAGAGTTCCAAAGCACTGCAGTTCTTTTCAAGCCCACAAAGCTATGTTTTTCTTTTTTTTTTTTTTTATTTATTTTATTTTTACTTTCCAATCTAAAAAAGCTATTTATCTTTTCCTTTTCTCATCTGGTTCATCTTTTCTGCAGTAGCTGCTGAGACTGGGCTGAAGTTAGAAGAATTTAGCTAACAGAGTTCAACAAGTTATGGTGTTAACAACAGGAAACCACCACACTAATCTGCAGATTGCCTGCCTTCACATACAGGGCTATTCATGAATTCATACTGCTGTTTTCCTGCATTCAGAACTTCCATTGTTTTATATTGGAGCTTGGAGGCTGGTTTAATTAAAGTGATCTGAATAGAAGTACAGTATGCCAGATGTACATTATAAATATAGAGCAGGTTATGTAATGGTAAACCATCAGGAAATATATGGGAATAGTTTCTGATAACTCATTGTTAGCTAAATATAAATCCTAATTTATTTCACTGTTTTAAACTTACAACTTTTTTTTTTTTTTAACTAGCACAAATGAACTTTCTTTGTATTTTTACTTTTTCCTATTTTTTACTACAGTAATCTCATGGGGAAAGTCTGCTTCAAATTAGTTCACTCTGGTGAACAGGTACTATTCAGTGTGAATAAGAATTGTAGCATTTTGGCTGGATCCACAGAAAGACTAAAATAGGGTATGGTGTTGTTACTTCTGCCCACAACAGAGGTATTTTAAAGCCATGATTCAGCTGCCATCTAACTGGCACAAAGATGGAGAGAAACTTCTTCCAAAATGTATATTCTCAGCATCTGCAAAGAATATAGCCTTTCTTCAAATATCTACTTTTCATTATGTTGAACTGTTCGAATCTGTTGTTCCATGATTCACTAATTAAGTATTGGCTCTCCTAATTTACCTCTGTGGCCAGATCTAGAAGACATTTTAAGCATTCTCTTGACAAAGAGGCAAAGGTGGTGAAGTTCTCATTCTTACCTATTTTTATCATCTTCTTTTGTTGCTGAAGCCCTGTACACACTCCATTGCAGTTCCCTCTCACTTTACCTTACTGAAGTTCACTAAAATGGGGTGTGTGGAAGCCCCCACACCTTGCATTTGGAGGAAGACTGCCTCTTCATCTCACAGGCAAAAGGTTTTCTGTGGAGCCCTGGTTCAGGACACACAGCATAAGCTTTCACCAGGTTAAAGGGTAGAATGAAGTATATATTCTTTAACTGCTTGCATACAACATACAAACATACAAACAAAACTCAACCTAGAGAGCCAGTTACTACGTAAGTCATGGTCAGAGATGTTTCACATATGAATTACTTTTTTATTTTGGAAACCTCAGTTTAATTGAGAGAAACTCAATTAAATAGTCAATTTTCTGGGTTTGAACTATGCTAATTCCTACATTATTATACTTTTTGCATTTCCTTTTAGACTATTTGTGCCACTTGACTAGCACAAAGGCCTTAAATGTTAAAATAACTTTTTATAAGCCACATTTTGTATCCAAAAGGAAATATTTCTGACAAGAAACATGGTTCTACATTTTTGTGTAGTGCTTTTCCTGTCTTTTGACTAATTAGCAATTCACCTGATAGGCATTTTCAAAGCTGAGTGGGCAGGAGGTGTAGAGCAGACAAATCCCACTGTTTGCTAATTAATTTCTCTCTTCTTAAGATCACTAACAGAAAAATCAATGGTCATCTAGCACATGTTCTTTATAACCTGCAGTGGTTTAGTACAGTTTGTTGAAAGATTACCCAAACGCCATTCCCCAAGAGGAAAAAATATCAAAAGGTCACTTCAAGCAGAAGAGTAAAGAATAAAACAAATATTTCTCCAAGTGTGGAATTTTCTTTCTGAAGAATTTATACTTCACAGCAAATATGCATCCTAGACTCCTGCAGAAAGGTCCCTAATTAATTCCTCCTTTTCAAGGAGTTCCTGCACTAGACAGAGCATCTCAGAGAGTGGAAGTGAGGCACAACTCCTTTAACATCATCACCACAACTTAACCTATGATTCCACTTGTTGTAGTGGGTGAAACTGGAACAAACCAAAGTACTATATCAGACCTGTCTTGTCTGAGTTGTCTTTCTAAATCCACAACAGGACTGTAAGAACTCAAAGGATGAGCTAATGGGTGTGTTAGGGCAGTAATTTTCAACTTTCATGTGACTCTCTGTATCATCACACATGTGGTGCTGTTTATTGCAAGAGATTTTGATGAACGATTTTAAATAATAGTCACAATTTTTGGAAAACCATCTAGGGCTTCTGAAATTAGCCATAAAGCCTTACACTTATTTGCACATGGCTTTCTAATATTCCATATATTCCAGTTTCTTAGAAACCTCAAAATATCACTATGTCCTTTTCACTTCTCTGAGTCATTTCAATTACAAGAAAAGAATTGTCCCCATCCCACTGGTAACTTCTTGATATCTTCTAGATACAATTCAATTTATATTATATTAAAGACTTCAATAAGGCATTGCTGTTCTTTTTGATTCCTCGCATGGCAAAAAGGGGGGAAAAAGCAGAATTTGGCATTCAAAAAAGCTATAAATGTGTTGTTTTCCATAAACACAGTCTCTGTCATTACTCCAGGCAGCTGTGAGATGTGTTTGAGCAGCTCTGCCAAAACAGATATGGCAGCAAAATTCTATAGTTCTTGACAAATGGAGAATGATGGTGAAGCCAGTCAGAGAACAGGCTATTTCAGCACATTTCTGCTGCACCCTGGAACCTCTGCCCATGCTGATAAGAATCTTGCACCACCAGTCTTTCCCAGCTTGATCTAACTTGAAAAATCTGCAGGTAACACAGTGGTGTTCTGCCCACATCCCTGATTTAATTTAGACAACTTGAACAGGTTTAAGTACAGCCACCTCCAGAAGGTGCTGGGATGTGCACATTGCAGTCACCAGCTCTGGGCTCACAGTGATTTTTCAGAGCTCTTTGGGAGGTCATTGATGTTTGAAAGTCCTCTGGCAGCCCTCAGTGGTTTCCCTCACTTGCTCAGACAGCTTTTGGTGCCTCACACTCAGTGAATATGCAGGATGTGGCAGAGTAGGACCCTGATCGTGTTTATGAGGCAGGAGAAGCACATCCTATTGTGTTGATATATTTACTATTATTTTTCATTTGGTATTACTGTGTAGCAACATATTGAAAACAAATCAGAGACTATAGCTGATCCATGAAACAGGACACGTGGGTGGTTCTCAGTAGGAGGCCTTTGGGTGCTTTATGGATATGCACCTTCCCAGACAGTCTGTGAAGGCAGCATCTGTCTCAAACCTGCCAAACTCATTCATGTCGTAGCTTAAATAGTCTGCTGTAGCACATTACTCCCTGATTTCCTTCTGTCTGGCAAGAAAGGGGGAAGTGAGGGAAGAGGAGAAGCAAGGAGGTGTTATCTAGAAACTGGGAATTGCCTCCTAGGTCCCAGAAATAACATGCAAGAGTGTTATGATCATGCATGATCATGTAAGGTTCTTGTCTTGAAAATCAGAAAAAAGGGTAAAGGGCAGCTACTTCCAAAGTGGTTTTTGGTTTTGTTGGCTTTTTTGGTTTTGTTTTTTTTTTTTTTTTTTTTTTTTTTTAATTAGTGGGATTTGTACTAAGCCCTTCTGCCAACAGCAAGAGAAAGCAGAGTCCTAGAGTTGCTGAAAATTCATACTGCAATCAATCACCAGAAATGGTGTAGTCCCTGACTTCAAAGTTCATTCTCTGCACTTTAGAGGACAGACTTGAATTTCCATCCCAGAGGACTACTGTAGAAAGCATTCCCTGCCTCACTGGGACTCTGCCATATTACACCAGTATTTCTACATTCACTGAGATCAAAGGAAAGCTGTTGACTACACAACCTTGTAAATTTGATCACTCATCTGGAATGAGACACACTTCAGTATTGAATCCTCACTTTCCAGACAATCATTGGAATTGAGTCTACAATTCCTGCAAAAGACCCTAAATCTTGGGGGTCCCAAAGTACTTATCTGATGATTCATAGTCAAATGTCATTACAGTCTATGGGGATGCACAGGCCTGATTTGGTGCTAATGTACAATTTACTTAGGAAATGAAAAAAAGGAGATACATAGCCAAAAGCTTTGTCTTTCAAATACTTGTACTGGTCCTTTCTAGTAACAGAGATAGGATAGGAGGAAATGGCCTCAAATTGCCCCAGAGATGTTTAGATTGGATACTAGGAAAATAATATTGTCACTGGAAGTGTTATCAAGCATAAGAATGGGATGTCCAGTGAAGTGGTTGTTACCATCCCAGAAGGCATTTAAACATGTAGATGTGGCACCTATGAACCTGGCAGTGTTAGGCTAATGGTTGGATTCCGTGGTCTTAAGGGTCTTTTCCAGCCTCAATCAACCTATGATTGTACTTTCTGCTTAAAGAGCTTGTTGTTCAAGGTATTACAAATTTTTGGAGAAATTTGCACTAAGCATTCTTATTTAACAGAAAAAACAGCCCAAAATTAAAGAAGTAACACCCAGCACTGCCTAGTAATCATATTTGCTGTCTCATGCTTTACCTACAGTCCAAATACACAGCCCTCACAAGTGAAGCACAGCCTATGAGTGGCTCCCTGAGAGGATGATTAGTGTTAAGTGTATATATCCAAAATACATTTGCTTTGGTTTCCTAAGAAAACTCAGTGAGATCACAGTCTTATCACACATGTCATCATTTGAAATTGACAGGTGTACCACTCCTCTTAGAAATAAAAGCTTTGAATGCTAATTTCCCAAATTCCCACATCATTAGGAGGATGAAATTCAATCTCCACATATGTCAGAATGGACTGAGCCGGAGATTTGGTTTGTTAGGAGAATCCTGGACCTGTAATTTTTTGCAGAAGGAAATGGCAACATTTCAGTGTAACGCTGTACTGTGCTATTCCCTCAGGGGAGGGTTTGTATAGAGTGTTTCAGTAGCATAGGGTCATTTTTTAAACTCACGGGGCACTGATTTCTTTAAGGTCAATGCTTTCTTTAAGCATCCAGCAATGAGCCAGCCTCTAACACTCAGGAACAAAAGGTTGATAAAAGTCAGATAAACAGTGGCTGGTGGATGCTGCAAAACTTGGGGCAAGAAAACAACGAAGTAATGGAATACCTAACTGGGTAAAATCCTGAGAAACTAGTTAGTTGTCTTTGTGAAGCTGGAGGCTGCAGATATCAGTACAAAAAAAATGAGAGAGTGACTGCAAATGAAAATAAGATAATTTGGGGGTCCATCGTAGTATGCTGATGTCACATTGAAGAGAATAAATCCTGCAAAATTTGAGCTATTATTAACAGCTTTTAACAGCCTCTAATAAGAAGAGCTTTCAATAATTTTCAAGGGGAAAAAGTACTCATTTTCATAAACTTTCCAGGGGAAAGCCGGTATGGGTACTTAACCTGCACCTTGTCAACTCTCCCTGCAGAAATTATCTTTCTTCTTTGGGGAATGAGTGGTAAATGACCATGCTATCTTTTTCCATAGCCCCATATGTGAAATAGCTATGTTTTTCCCCTTGATTAATGAGATAAGTTCAAATAAAGGTTATGTGTTTAACTAAAGCTCAGCAGCAGAGTTATGAGACACATATTTAATATTTTTTCATCAGAAGGGACATGCTGTTCTAATTTGCTGATAGCCAAATTATGTCATCCAGCTAAAGAGGTGAGTTATTTTGCTGTTTGGGTCTATAGAGTTGTCTTTTTTAAATAGAAAGGGAAAAATTATCAATATTAAGGGAAAAAAAATTAAACTGCAAAATATGGTCAGTAGACATTTCCAATATATCCCTTTACCAGATTAATAATTATGTTCTGAGACTGCCCATATCATTCTTATATGCAAGACCACCATTAAATTAATAAATCTCCTACTGGTATAGATTTACTGCATAAACAGGCAGCAGGCTAGAGGGGTTATACAATCTTCACCTTTTTGCTTTGTTGGGGAGAAAAGTGCATGGGAAGAAACTTTTTACTTTTTCTTCTCATTTACTCTCCTTTTCCCTCTCCTACATGAAGAGATACAACCCAGTCCCTGCAATCTTTTGAAAGGCTTGTCAAGCCATGTCGTTGGTTTGGACATCTTGCTACCAGCTGTGGAATGGATGCAATCAAAATGTGAGGGAAGTGAGAAAACTTTCCCTTATAGAGACCAGAGCGCAGCACAAAGGAATCAGCTGAGAGTTTTATGATAATAATTTAGTCTAAGGCCTGCACTGCAGCCTGAAAGGCTGTGCAGAGCTCCTAGAGCAAGATATGATAATAATTTAGTCTAAGGCCTGCTGTGCAGAGCTCCTAGAGCAAGGTATATAGGGAACTATTGAGCCATGACACCACCAGCCTGGTGAGGGCAAGGTGATCACAGCTCACCCAGCTGGGACGTTTCTCACCCCATGTGTTGTCTCTACCTACTGCAATATTTACAGAAGGATTTCAGTGAGGTTTTCAAATTTTGTCTTTGTACCAGAACACAGGAAAAATGTACCTGGGATGCTGATTGCTCCATGCAACTGATTCATGCAATCCAGAATCAGTGCTTGAGGATAGGGTGATGCCTTGAGAAGGCTGACCTAAAACAGAGGCTAGACAGAGTTAAAGAAAAAAATAGATATTTATTAAAAGGTCTTAATGGATACACCGTGGCCAGTACAAGAGTCTGGCTAGGACTACACCCAAGATGCACCCAAAATAGTCACAAAATGGGCGACCAGTCATGATGTCTCACACTTTTATTATTTCTGGTCCATTTGCACATTGGGGTCAATTGTCCAATTACAGCTTCAGATTATGAAGCCCCATCCTTCTTGTTTTTCCCTCTTCAGTCCACATTGTTTATGCTCTTGGGCCTGAAACTTGTATTGGTTGTCCTTGGTCCCAAGCTAGAAAAGGAATTGTTTTGTCTACCTACGCTGTGAAGAGAGCTTACCAACACTTAATATGAAGCTCAGAACTACACACCTAGGCAGCACAGAATCTCAAAAATACGAAAGCTAAAACTTAAGGCATCAAGGGAAGAAGGGTAGCTGAAGAGGATGTTGATTACCCCATGCAATCCAGAATCAGTACCTGAGGATAGGGAAGAAGGGCCACTGAAGAATATCCTAGTGCCACTCTGAGAAAATGTAAAGAGAGCTAAACTTCCTAGAGAGAACAGAAAGACTTGAACTAACAAGAAATTTTCAACCATGAGTGGCTTGGTTTTAACTGAAGAATACTTCCTCCCTCTTGCAAGACTGATAAAAAAGTGCTATAAGAATACAAACACTGCAATAACAGATTCAATTTTTCACATTTTAGAAAATCTTTGAACTTCTGTTGTGTCTGCAACACAGATAAGGCCAACAATTTCTTTGCTGTAACTCAAAAAATATAGAACAACCACATGTGTCCAGAGCTCAGCAACAAAAGTGGTCAGAGGGCTGAAACAACTCCTCCCATGAACAAAGGCTGAGTGACTTGGGACTGTTCGGCCTGGATAAGAGAAGGCTCCTAGTGTCCACTGCCAGTGCCTAGTCTCTATTTATAGAATATGAAATCAGAAGAAAAACAGCTAAAATATACTATACACAAGAGCTTAACTGGACAATACGGTTATTCTTATGCAGAAAGCTCTTTAACTTCTATAAAGAACAAGAATTATTACAGAAACAGAGATTATGGATTACCTCAGGGTGTGTGAAAATAATCATGTACTGATCTGTAATTTTCAAAATACCAGAAAGCTACATCAGATTAATTTATAGACAAAATCCTTCATCAATGAAAAAAGGAGCAACACTTGATATGAGTAATCATATGAGTTACTACAGTAATGAAATTCTTTAAATTTCAACAACTTTCCCATAAATTTGAAGAACCATTGTTCATACTGCTATCTATTTCAGGGGCATTTTCATAGGAAGTATCATAGAGAAGTAATCCTCTGTGATTACTGCAGTGAATATGACTGAAGCTCACTGTGAGTGCAGATTTTTAATTTTATACAGCAAAATGCTGAAATATTAAGTCCTTCATGTACTTAATGAAAGAAGAAAATAGTAAAAATCCAAGATCAATCTCACTAACAAACTAGTTTTAGCATAAATAAAAACACAAATCTTCCTAAGGGACTCTGTGCTCAGTATTACAAAGCAGAAAGAACTTGCTATGACCCATGCATTAATTTACCCTTTTAAACATCTCTATATTTTTGATAAAAATTACAGATTTCTCTTGTAATACACAGGCACATTTTAAGAGATAAGTGTTCAAGAAATTTCACTTGAAACTTGATTGAGACATTTTAAAGGAAAGGAGAGAGGTTTAAACCATGAGGCTGGATTAATGTAAATTGATTTGTCCAAGGTTATTTGTTTAGATAATAGAGGTAATAGAAGGAAGGCCCTGGGTCTCACAGAAGTGATGCTCTGAGACATCCCATCCTGTCATCATGCTCAAAGCAGGTTCACAACAGGGCATACTCCATTTAGGCAGGGAAAATTCAATTAGGATCATTCTGTGGACTCAGGCATCCCAGTGGGGATCAGGATAGGCAATATTCAGATTTCATTGTCTCACAACAATATATGCCAACGAAAAACATTTTCTGCCCTGCCTTGTGCTCCCCCTTGTGTTTTCTCAAGGTCTGGTCATATGGTTTCCATATCAGGAAAAAAAAAATTATTGATGGCATATTTTATTAATTATATTTAAAATAATAAAAACAATTAAAAACTATAATTAACTACTATAAAAATGATAAAATAATTGTCAAACCTACACAAAATTATGAATTTGGTACTGCACAATGACTAAAATTAAAAAGCATACTGCATATACAGAAAGATAAAATGATTAAGGAATAAACCTATAATTAAGGAAGAAACCAAACAAATAGCAAACAAAAACAAACCAAACAATATTTAAATAGTTTTTGGGATCAGATCATTGTTCTGTCTAATAAGTACATATGTCAGCAGCAAGCCCTTGAAAAAATCAAGCAGGAGATACTTCCTGCTGTATTCCTTAGACCAGTGCAATGCTAAGATTTCAAAATAGTGAATAAGACACTTAAAATATTAACTAAAGCACTGACTAAATATGAGTCTGTGTTGGATCTGTCCTTTTGATTCGTCTTCTTACCCTCCACACCATGAATGTGTCACAGCTACAGAGATGTCAAGTGTCCAAAATGTAGGTAAGCTGGTTCTGCTTCACACAGCAAGAGTTCTTGTACCCTGATGACCAACTCCACCCAGGTTTCCCCCAACATAAGAATGCTGGTTAATCAGTCATTGGTCCTCAGCCATGCAAATACCAGTTTCTTATCCATAATTCTTTCTTACCACTGAAGTGTTAGTGGAGGAGAGTCTGTACTTTTCCTGCAGCAGTTTTAATCGGCTTCCTTTCCACAGTAGCAGCAAAGGTATTTATTCAGAGCAGCTGTCCTTGCAGAACTGAAATTCATGTGAAGCCTTTTAGTGTGTGGCAGACTTCTGTGAAGACTTAAGATGCTATACTGAACACAATAGATGAAAATTAAAAGCACAAAGGAAGAGAAGAAAGAGCTTGAGGGAAAATGTCCAAAAGACATAAAATTAATAAACCCTATATTAAACACATCAGGAACAGGAAAGTTGCCAAAGTACCTGTAGGGCCAGTAAGTAACCAAATATAGAAGGAATGTTCAAAGAAGATAAAGTTATAGTAGGAAAACTCAGCACATGTTTTCCATCTGTTTTTCCTGTGGAGAAGAATAAGAAGGATTCTCCAAAATACCCACTTTTCTGTGCAGCACTTGTCAGAGGATCTTGTTGATGCTGAACTTCGGGAATAATGTGGTGAAAAAAAAAAAAAAAAAGTTTCTTATCCGTGTGATCTGATACATGCTGCAGAGTTAAACAAACTCAGGTGTGAAGTCTTGCTTCCCAGAGATATTTGGTGAGGACACATCTGAAGTGTTGCATCTAGTTGCATCCAGTTCTGTGCTGCTCAGCACAAAAAAAGACAAGAAGCTACTGGAGAGGGTCCAGCAGAGGCCACGAAGATGATGAGGGGTCTGGAGCATCTCTTCTGAGGAGAGACTGAGGGAGCTGGCCTGTTCAGTCTAGAGGGGAGAAGACTGGTAGGGGGTCTCACAAATGCATTTAAATATCTCAGAAGTGGGTGTGAAGAGGTTGGTGCCAGATTCTTTTCGGTGGTGCCCAGCAACAGGATGAGGAACAGTAGCCATCCACTAAGACACCAGAAGTTCCTCAACATGAGGAAGAACTTCTTTATGTTGAGGATGGCAGAGCACTGGAGCAGGCTGCCAAGGGAGGTCGTGGAGGTGTGTTTGGAGCATCTCCCTCTCTGGAGACGTTCCAAACAACCTAAAAGTGTTCCTATGTCACCTGCTCTAGGTAACCCTACCTCAGCAGCGGGGTTGGACTAGATGATGTCCAGGGATCCTTTCCAAATCTAACAATTCAGTGATTCTGTGATAACCATAAGGAAATCTGAGGAATATTATCTCTCCAGATTCCAAATGGTCTAAAATATATTGGTGAAATGACACAGCCGCAATGTGAAGATCCCAGTCCCCATACGCAGCAGGTTAAATAATAGGAATCAGATAGTAGTAAGAATTAGATCACTTAATAAAAATAACTGTATGTTTTCCTCACATGCATAGCTAACAAGTTTATAATTCAGTTATGAATAAAACAATTATTAGGATCAATCTCTAATACTCCCTGTCTGCCTCACCATTAACAGATCTGACTGTTTTTTCAAAAAGTCATTGGTCTTACCTTAGACTTTTTTAGGTCCATTGATCCACCCTTAGGGAGGACTTCCAAAACACACCAGCCAGTGTACATTCTGCTCTGTAATTTAGGAAGCCACCTTATTTATTTTGGAAGGAGCCTGTGCTTTCAATAAAAGTAGGACCCTTCACTATATAGGTTTCATTCCTGGAAGTTGGGTCAATATCTAAAAAGAAAAGGGATGAAGAAGACAGATAACATTTTGTTTCTGTCAGTCTTTTGGACCAGCTACCTGCATAGCAGACTTTAGCAGATAAAGAAAACACTTCTTGTCCATTGCATTTTAATTATCTGGGAACTAAGAACAGGTCAATATCTTCAGGCTGCAGCTTTCAGTCCTTCCACACACTTGCTCAATTTGCAATTTTCTACTTACCTCTCTTCTTGTTCTCTGTTTTCATTTTGAAACTAAATTTTTCTATATATATATATCTCTTTGCCCAGGAGTGCCAGGATTTACAATCACAGAATCATAACATGGTATTTTAGGACAGAAAAGACCTCATCAAGTCCAACTGTTAACCCAGCACTGCCAAATCCACCACTAAATCATGTCCCTCAGTGCCACATTTATGCATCAGGAGAGAATTGAAACAGCAGGTGGGACACTATTGTTGTCTGGTTAAAAGGAGGAAACGGACTGCCTACTATGTGTATAGAACCACCTTGCTCAAGGAGTAAAAAGGAAAATGGGGATATGTTTGTAGGCTTACCTTGCTGTTGGAGAGGGTTTTTTTCTGCTAACCATTAATAGTTTTAATACAGGACAAGGAGAAGAAAGTTGGTATCCATCCATTTCTTAAGAATTAGAAATCAGCTGGGAAGAAGGTAAAACAGAGTGTGCAACTCTGCTTACGTGTGTCACATATAGAAAGGACAATTTCTGGAAACTCTTCATCATGAGATACCTAATTGCATGACTGCATTTTACTGTACTGGACAAATCTGGTGACATGAGTTTGATGTCATAACTGGTCCCTCCCAAGCCTACATATCTTAGGTCCATGTGTTTGTAAACATATTTGGTCCAAATCAAATGGCCGTTTCAGATTCATTGGGAAAAGTTATTCTTCAAGATTCATATTAATTTCAGGTGAAGTATAAGAAATTTCTTGTTTCACTGAAGAAATCTTAATTTGACAGTATCATAACAACAATATTACTACTAGTCTGAGGTATGCAAGTAGTGGTTGAGGAAAGTTAATCAACCAGATGATGTGTTGTCCTGAACATTTTCTGTGTGCTGAAGTTGTTTCACAGCTACATTTATGGTAGCATAGCAAACAGCAAAAGCTGATAAGATAATACTATAATACTAGTATTTATACTAATATTTTTTCATTTTATGTCAAACATACTGAACATGTATGTCTCCTATCTGAAAAATAAACAAGGAACCAAAAAGATTAGATACGACACAAACCAAAAACTTAGCTCAATAACCAGCCATTATTTTTCATTGTATTTCTTAGAAAATGAACCTGTGTGACTGTCTTCTTGGTTTGTACATCTGGCAAACAATTGTTCCTCCCCTTACATTAACTTTCGAACCAGTTTCAGTCAAATGCAGGTCATATAGTAGGGCCTCAAAGGTTAAATTCCTCCAAATTTTATGAAAAGAGACAGCCAGATAAAGCAAATACTAGCAATCTACAAAATTTAATATCGCCACTAAAGGGAAAATTGCACTCTAAGCTGAAATGGTTTTTTAACACTACAAAATCTGTTTCACATAGAAGTGGATGTATGTAAAAATACATTATTGTTGACAAAAACTAAAGTTTCCTTTGAAAGTCATTTTATATAATATTTTATATATTATATTGTCATCAATATGAGATCTGTGATGGTTTGCACCAAATTCAAGCTTTCATCCTGCATCATTTCTATAGTGAACATTATAATTGTGTTGCATTTTTGTGAGGAGGCACATTTTCAGCTCCTAGACAAACCAGTAATATTCATTTTCCTAATTACAAATACCAGAATATGAAACAGAGAATTAAGACATGATGTAGGTAACAGGAGCTCTGTGTTCATTTTCTTTGATGAATAAATAATTGGTTATTTGATTAATAAATAATAATATTTTGTTAACATTTTTCTCAAACACTTAATAAAAAAAAAAAAGACTTCCTGACATTGTTTTATTGGTTATTATCTAACAATACCCTTTTGGGATCAGAAAATATTTTTACCTAAATTTCGCAGCTGAAGAAAGTGGGGCATATGCAGTTTGAGAAATATATTTTACCTCCCTGGGAAGTCAAAGTTTCTGCACTGCAAGCTCCTATGCTTTTTCAGACACTGTGAACAAAAGAGGGAACAAAAGGAGAGATGCTCAAAATGTGAAGGTGTGAGGTTTTTTTCAAAATGTATTTGCCCAGCAGAGATTAAGCGAGTGCTCCATTTTGTGATTGCAATTAAATCATGGCAGCACTTCTACTGACACAAACTTTTCTTGCAAAGAATATTTATGTGCTTTATGCTTTTTTTGGCCTGGGTATCCTTTCCACAGTAACTGAGGCTGAGGAGGGAAGGTGCAGAGGAACAGTGCAGCCCAGATTATTCCCTCTGAGGTCCTACAAGCAGCAGTGAGTAAGAAAATATAGTAAAGTTCCATCAGAGGAGATGTCTGCTCATGTGTCCTCTCCCAGGACAGAGGAACTGTTCATGTTGCTCTAATGGGGCAAACAACAAACAATTTTCAGAATTTCTGCCTTAAGCCGAGTGTCAAATCTCAGATACTTTGTGACGCACATGTTCAAATCAAACATTACTTGCAATTTCCTTGTCACAAACCTCTGTCTTCTGTAAGAGGAGATAGTCTGCATCTCACTGTGCAGCTAATTGAAATAGAGAAAAATAAACAAGAATCTCATGTTCTGAAAGATTTAGTCAGGTCTGATAACGAACAGCACAAGAAGCTCAGCTTTCAAATAACCCAGCATCTATATTAATGTTGTTATTCATCTTCCAAACGTACTGGCTTATCATAAGTAAAATAAAACAAAAACTCCACACAAGCATTTTTATTAGACACAAATTCTCCTTGGGTTGATACTTGTAAATGGGTTTATTAGTGAAATTATTTTCATAACACATCTTTTTGCAAGAAACATTACTTTGGGAATTCTAGGAAAGAGCCTCTAATTAAAGACAAACATAGTAGCTCCTGTTTGTGGAAGGAACCATTCTGAGCATTTTCTATTAAACTAGTACCTTAAAAAAAAAACTTTTTATGCTGCTAAACATTTATAGTACTTCTCACATTGATACCTCATGTTCAAAAGATCTTTTGTAAACAAGAGTCTGATGTCTTTGTCAAAAAGATAATTTTAGCATGCTACAAATGGTTTTATCAAAACTAATTGAAAAACTTTTCTGCATATATTGTTTGGGTTCTTCAATCTTGCTGTGACCCCCAGCACCCTTGTCCTATCCAGTTGTTGAATAAACTAGAAATTTTATTACAGATTTAAATACAATGAAACCAACTTTTCTAGCAAAAGCAGGTTTTGGGGTTTTTTAAAATTAAATTTTCTGTAAAAATTGGCCCAAAAAGCAATAATGCATCTTGCTATTAGGGAAAGAAAAGTAAAAAACTGTAAAAGTACTAGCAGGTTTCTAACATTACATGTGCACTTCAAGCTGCTGCAATACCCAGCCTAAATTTAAGAAACTGTTTCAACTATTGGCTGAAATCAACCTCACGGCAGCATGGTGGCGTTTTATGAAGGCTAATTTATTGTTCTTTACTTTTGCCGTGTACAGTGTAGACATACTTTTACTTTTCTGAAGTTTTGTGTACAAGATTAAAAAGAATATTGTATGCATGTATGCATATATGCTACTATGTATGAATGCTGGAAAACAATGAATTAGAATGCTGCAAAAGAAATCTTGCATAAAAGGTGCATTTCCATAAAGGCAAATGTTCTGCTGAAGGATTTTTTTTTTTGGTTTATCTTGAAATTTTATGAGCTGTAACATGAAAATTTTGTGTATGAGGAGAAGCAAGCAATCTACAAAACCAGAAATGTGTGTACGTGGGGTATATTGTTGCTGCTCCTGTTTGCGTTCTGTGCAATGTAAAGCTCAGTTTAGAATGGTGATGCCACACAATAATGTTCTTTAAAGAGTGAATATATTTACCAGGCTTATGTCCTAACTTGATGTATTGAGAGATGTCTGAACACCGTATTGTTTCAATAGCACATGTTAGACTTGGATTTTAGAATCACTATGGGCAGTAACTAGCTGGGACAATTTAACTTTATGTGTAAGATACAGAAAATCTTGTTGAATTTTGTCGTTAACTGGGCTAAGAAAAGCTGCCTTTATTTTTTAGTTTTTTCATAGTAGGTATCCCAAAAGGGTTCCCCATACAAGACTCAATGACAAAATTAATTTCTAATTAGCATTGAATTTAATTATTATTATTATAGAGGAGTTATAGATGGTAACTCTAGAGAATATATTTTTAGGTTTTGGGGTTTGGGGTTTTTTTAAGAACTTGACTACTATACAGTAAAAACTGTGTTGCAAATAGGCCAGAATTTAAGGAGTTGAAAGGACAGGAAGAGCACCTGCCATGCTGCTGTGTTATTTGAATACCTTGGTAATCAGAGAAAAAAATAGGAGAATACAGTGCACCATGCCCAGTGATGCCAACTGTCCACTTGGAGGACTGAAGAATATTGGAGCTGGGACTAAAAAAACTGGACCTACACAAATCCATAAACAATTTACCAGAAAAAGTGGCTCAAGCAAATAAAATTTTGCTGTTATTTTGATGGAAACATATGCTTTCCTAGCAGATGGTGGCATTTTGTAATACAACTTAAATAGAAAAAATACATTTTATAACTGCTGAAAGGGATGAAAGGCCCTTTCTTTTGCTTTCAAGTGTGCCTACCAAAAGTTTAAAGATCTGAGACACAGACAGACATGGTTTTTTGAGCCAGAAACCATGTCATGAAACTTAGCCACTAGAAAGTAAAAATAGAAAAAGGAAATAATTATCATGTGATTATAGAGAAAAAGCTCACATTGCCACCAGGCAAATTATGCTCATGTATTTGTCTTGCTTTCCTCTTGAGTTTATTAGAGTACCCATAATACAAGGGGAAAAGTAAATCTAATTAGTATAAGCAGGCCCTGTTCTTGATACTTTGTTTACCTCCCCATCTTTCCCCTATTTATTTCTTTTTTATCATTATTAATTTTTCTATTTAGATTAGACATTCTGACAGAAGCAGTTTTTCCTCTAGGTTTATGCAATGTCTGGTAAAGTGGAAGAGGAGAGGAAAATTTGTGGAAGAGGAGAGGAAAATTTTGATGGGATTTTTTAGAGCAAAAATGTTAATGAAGTTGATATGTCTGCTCATAAGAAGAGGAATAAATCTTCCAAATGAGCGATCCCTTTCTTCCATCTATTATTCCTAACTACACTCACTTCCAAATACTAAAACAAAGCTCATTTATGTTTTACTGTTAACTCTCTACTTGCTACTACTTGAATTAATAATGATATAATACTTCAATATAGATTACTCTGCAGCTGTGATATTCTGAAAGAAAACAGAAGTGGTGGATGTTACCTCAAAAAAAAAAAAAAAAAAAAGATTGAACCCTTTGGTTTCTTTTACTACAGCTGAACAGAGTTCTTCTGGCTCCAAAATTTTCACTTTCTGTGTCAACAGCAGCATCTTCTCAAACTGCAGAATAATTTTTTTGGAATGCTTTAGAAATCTTTAAACCCCTTTTCTGAGGCCTTTTAAATGCTGGTAATACTCCTGGATGATTGATATCATCCTTTCTTGCCCCAACTCTGAACAGAACACCTTTCCTTTTAGAACAGCAATCTTTGTTTTCCTAGGGTAAATATATTCCTTCAAAACTGAGTTATAAGTCAGACCCACAGTCTTGCAAACTTCAGCTCAAAAGAATGCTTTGTATCCCAACACAGGCACAAGCAGGTTCTGTGACAATGAGTTCTCTCAAGGTCATTTATGGTCAGAAATGTTATGTAATGTAATTATAGAGATGTTATTATGAAATTATAGAGATGGTATTATGCAATTATGGCACCTTCTCATCTCTTTTTAGCAGTTATCAACTACAGCTGAAGAAATGCTCACTATTTCATATTCATGCATATCCTATTGACTTTTTATTTCTTATTTAATGTTATTTATCAGAGAGCCTTAGGAAAAAAGATTATTTAAATTGCAAAATTCCACTGAAGAATTTGCTAAGTCAGAAGGGACACAGCCCAAAGCTTGAACATTTACATGTTTGCTTTGGCTTGTAAGTCTTGGTTTGAAACACTCCCTTTTTCTTCCTGACAGACAAAATTGATATGATATTCACTGTAACATGATTAACTCTGAACTCTGGTGACATTTTTGCAATGTCACTTTTGGACTATATCTGTACTTTGTTTAAAAAAAAAAAAAAAAAAAAAAAGAAGGGGATGGTTATCATATAGTGTCTTGAACAAATTTAAAGCATAGAAAACAAAGTTAGAAAAATAGTGGGAAAAATTACACAACTAAGAGATAAACTTATATTAGAGGTTCTGATCTGTGTCTATGTGTAAAGACAGAAGGTACAGAGATTAAAAAATTGCTACCCATTTTCTTGCTTTATTTTTTACAGTTTTGAATTCTCTAGTTAATAATAATATTGGATTTTCTTTCCTCCCTGCCTGCACTCCCTCCTCCCTTTCATCCCCTTCAACTACATTCAGGCTGCCTGATCAAAACAAATTACAGGACAGCCTTATAAATTAGTTACAGTAGACTAATGTCTAATGGTGACATGTCTGTTTTGCCACAGTGATGCTCATCCTCCAGAGGTAATGTCACCTAGGTTGTCAGACAAGCAACAGCATTTTCATAAATAATCCATGTGATGCTAATACAGGATGATTTGTGATGCCTTATAAAAAGTTTGGTTGG
Organism: Pyrgilauda ruficollis; assembly: GCF_017590135.1. NCBI lineage: Eukaryota > Metazoa > Chordata > Aves > Passeriformes > Passeridae > Pyrgilauda > Pyrgilauda ruficollis. The sequence goes on along the minus strand of NW_024525378.1, from coordinate 2,345,121 downwards.
GTTTGATTGAGTTTCCCTCAAGATACTGTGTACTTAATATTATGACCTGATCTGACTTGGTTGATTCTAATTTCTGAAAAGGCTACTCTGAAATCCTGGTGTGTAACATGAAGACACAATGCTAAGACCAAGCACAGCTACTTTGGTAATACACACAAGACTGTAATATTTTGCATGCATCTCTGATTATATCAAAATTTCACGAGTGCATCAAAGTACCTACAGAGTTAAAAAGTCTGTCTGACATTTTTCAAGCATGAATTTATTGGGTAAGGAGAGAAAACAAAGGGAGTTGAATCTCTTCCCCATGATTACCATGGCCTCATACAATTTGCATGCTTCAATTCACATGACACTGACCTGTCATTCAACTGCAGAGCCCTCTCACACCCCTCCTGCCCTATCTTATCATGGCTGATCTGGACCAAATTCCACCTTTCAAAAATGCAAAGGTCTATGCTGGCATTAAACAGCAGTAAAAACTTCAGAGGGAAAACACTGTGTGATTAATAAAATGAGGCTATATACCTTATTTGTAGAGTATCACCTCCTTTTCAACTAATAAGGGCAAAAAGGCAAACGCAGGGTTGAAATATAAATGAGTCTCTAACTGGTTTACAAATATGAGCTAGATGCTCATTATCATACTGGAAAAATCTCAGCATGTGCCCCTATATTGCAATAAAGACTACCTTCACAGGTCTCAACACAACTAGTTTTAATGTTGCTGGTTGATTGCCTACTTCTGGTTAAGGACATCTTGGGCTCTTCATAAATGCTGTGGTTATTTCTCCACTTTTTCTAATAGAACATGTTTTGCCAATGTCTAAACATATTTCCCAGGAAATTACAATGGCCTCACTGTTGTCACACAAGTTACCCAGTCCTGTGAAACAATGTGTTTCTTAATTTCAAGAGTTTTAACAATATTCAGCACTTTTCAAGATATGGCAGATGTATGACATGGTTGAATATTTAGCACTGATGCAAAGAAATTAACTAGATCCTTAAAAGCCACATCCTGCTTTCTTGAGAGACTGACTGTATGTGTGCATGGACATGAGAAGTTCAGATAGCAACTGAGAGGAAGGAAAAAGTGTGGAGGAAGAGAGAGGGAAGAGAACAAAGTGCTCAGTTTAGGAGGAAGAATTTAGTACAGACCATCTTTACAAAAAATTGAAAACTAGGAATGCCTTCTCAAATTTCTTATATTCTCTTTGTTTTCTGTGTTGTGGCTTATGATACAAACACTCTAATACTCATCTATAGAAATCAAAGAGCTTATTGAAAAAACGTGAGAGCTCCAGCAAATACTGCATCCCCCTCACACTCTGATCAAAGCAACAATAAGACAACAATTCAATAATGAGACTGAGTGTGACATCCAAGGATGCAAGGGTTCAGCTCAATTCTAGTATGAACAGAAAGGGAGTTTTAATATTGCTGCAAAGTGATCTCTTGGACATTCTGAGTTGGTGGCATACCCAAGTCATGGTGTTTCAGTTGTGCAATTGCAATTGCTCCCCTAAAACCCTTATTCTCTGCAGCAATCCTTATTCTCCTTGTTCTCACAGTGTAGATTCTGACTGCATACCTGGAGAAATGGAGAGTCTCTTCTGTAAAATGTTGATAAAGTTTGTTCTCTGGAAAAGTCAATGCTTTTTAGAGTTCACAGTTTTTCTCCCAGATGTTCACTTCAAAAGCTTTGTGGAAACAAATGAAGCCATCTTGGTAAATGAAGAGGACTCCAGTTTTCAAAATCTGACTCTTCTGTCTGATATTACTGGAGTTCTACAATGTTGTGGTGCCAAGAACATTAAAAGTCATAAATTAATTCAGAAGTTGATTCCTGCAAATCTCTGTTCTTCCCCAAAACTGAAGCATCACTTCACTGGAAAAGATCCACCTCAAAGTCAAGATTATTAGACTACTTTACTTCTAGTGAGTTAACCTGAAGGATGAATGTGGGTCTGTGAAACATCCTCCAGTCATCAGTGCAGATCTTGGAATTTTAGTCAGGACTTTAATTTACAGCCTCTCTTTAGGGAGAGAGGAATACAAATTGCCCAAGCTGGATTCCCACATGACAACCATCTTCTCTTTCACAGCAATGCAGAGGGGTTTCTCTAAATAAACTTTCCTTGGCTTAAGCAACATTTTATATTGCCTGGCTTATTCATATAAAGCCATTTACTCTTCTCAAAGGACACACTGACACATCAGAAAAACGGCTGCTAAAGTTTTTTCTCAGTCCTCTCTGGGCAACCAGTCACACAGGGTCTGGGTCTTTTACTGGGCTGATTTACAGCTGTAGACCCCTGCTCCTTCGAGGGATTTTGAGACACCTTTAGAAGGGTCTGTGATTGATTTTTCATTAACTGGGCTTTCACAATAATGACTTTTCTCTTGACCTCATAATTTGGTACAGCCTGTAAACAGCTTTTCCAAACATAATTTCCAGCTGGATATTTGTGGTTTAAGACATTTCAGCAAGCACACTGCCACAGCCCTTTATTCATAAGAATTTTATTAATATGAAGACTCTGAAACCAAAATTCTAGTTTTAATTGCTTGAAGAGAAACTTTATGCACTAATTAAAGGCATCTTTAACACCAGATGTGCCCTCCCTGTTCCAATAGCGATATTTAACTATAGTAAAGGAAAGCAATAGTCCCATAAATGTCCCATCCTATGATGTTTCCAGGTGTCCACCTTTAGGACAGCAACCATGACAATATCAAGCAGGCTAAAAAGATCACTTCCCACATATGGTGTCAGTGTCCTGAGGCCTTCCCCCACCCTGACTTATGCTCATGTTTTTCCTGGCTGTTATATACTGCTTTGAACAAGAGACTCAAAGATGAAAGCAAGCAATCACTACTTCTAAAGAATAAAAAATGTATATCAGCATCTGTATCTGAGCAACACAAGCAACAGAGCTCCACAAAGCAGCCATTAAGCTAAAGGGCACTGCTAGCTGCTGTTTTCTAGTCAATGATCACTGAAAATAGATTTTCTCTGTTCTCCCAATTTTAATTTTGTTAAACCAAAGTCAGATGTTAATCATGTTCTCAAAAAAAGTGTTCTCCTGCCTCTCATTAGCACCTGTTAATGAGATGCATATTCACATGTCCCAGTGTTAGATTTACCTTGCCAATTTCATCAGGGCTCTGTTTTTCTGTGACATAACTTGGATATGTACCAGATGAACAGTAAGAGTACAAAATTTTTTCTTTTTTTTTTTTTTTTTTTTTAATTACATTCAAAAGAGTCTGCTGTGCCAATTAATAAAGTACACTAGAAATAATCAAAATTGTGTCTTTCTGCATGCCACTCATATGGCATATATGCAGACTGTTGCGGATCTTTTCTTCCATAATTGGATATACTTTGGATGGGTACTGTTTTCTGAGAGTTAGTTTATTTCAGACTTTCCCAGACCTAATTGAATACAAAGGCCCAAGGCACTCAAATTATCCAAGTAGTTCATGTCTTTGGAGGAAACACAGTATGGAATTAAGGTACAGTTTACTCAGGAAGAGAATACTGGCTCTGTTTCACAGGAAAGTCAGCTTCAGTAAATTTTATTTCAGATGCCAAGGTTTGTTTTGTGTGCAATATGGCAGCTGATCTGCAGGAAGGAGTGGAAAGTAGAGACGATCCAGCAAAACAAATTTTTTGTTTCAAAATTCTTTGGCTTTGGGAGGGATATAAAGAGTGTCAGATCAGTTCTTTAGCAGATCAATGCTTCAGAAGGACAATTAGGTAACATTTCTGAGCATCCCCATTCAGATTCCACTATCAGAGACCATTAATTCCTGAATTGAATTGATGTTTTAGGTGTGCAGACAGCTGACAGAATGTTTTCTGACTTCGGAAGTGCAACCTCTGTATACCAGAAAGCCCAGATTTTAATTGAATTTTCTGAGTAGCCCTAGAAATTGTTACATTATTTCTTTCACCCTCTCCTTACATTTCTGTTTAAAAGTCTGTAAGATTATTTCAGTGAGACAATTTCAGTGATCAAACACCTCTCAATATGAATGTGGAATCCCCAGAATTATGTTAAGTGTGAAAGTAAATAATATATCTATATATCTATATCTATATCTATATATATCCTATATAATACTACAAAACAAAATGGTGACAAGAAAAGCCAACATTAAAAAATCTCAATATTTGTTAAACCTTATGTTTTCCTAAATATAAACATGCTTTCACATTAATTTCAAGGAACAAAAATATTTTTTAAGCTATCAAACTATACTACATCTTTTTGTAAGAAATCAGAACTGAAGATATATCCTATACTTATTATTTACTTCCTAGATTAATAAAGCTCACAAAGATTTGAAAATAGTTTGATAAAGATAAGGAAAATAAATACTAGCTTTTTTTTAACAGACTTTTTAGCAAATCAAATTGCATGCCTTGTATATGGGATATGACTGGATAAAATTGCTCCAGGCTTCAGTATTATTGTCATTTGAGAAAGCAAACAATAGAAACCTATTTTCAGTCAGTTGTGAGCCTGCAGTTGTTTCAATGATGTAACCATACCTTCGATATTCATGAGTGAAGATAAGTACAGAACATTCCTAATCCTTCAGTGAAAAATACAATATTGCAGTCTCCCTCCCTGTTTCTGTTCATCCCTGCACAAACACAGACAGCTACTCCACAACTAAAAGAAGTACAGTCAATTGTCTTGTTATGCTCCTCTTGCATTACAGATGCATTAGTGCTCTGCTTAGGTTTCATAATTGAGTTATAGCAATCATCCACATATTAGATTCTAGGCTGAGCTTTGGCAAGACTAAATAATAGATTGAAAAATGCAATTATTGCTTACCTACAGAATTCCTTTGCTTGGGAGGTAAAGCATATCTATCAGAAAAGTTGTTGTTTTTTTTCCTCAGGCCTATTCAATAAATAAACGTTACACCAGGATTCTTACACAGAGTATCTTTGAAATGGGTTTTGTATTGATTTTTATAACTACCCTGTTAGATGACGTTATCCCTTAGTGTGTCATGTTTAGATGGGTCCGCCCGGAGCAGGTCACTGAGGTGATAACTGTCATTTGGAGGGACAGAAAAGCAATCATAGCTTTTTCATTACTTACTGTTTTCCCCTGCAAGTGTAGGATCATTTGACATATTATGGTCTCTGTGATTTAAGCTGCATTCTGAAATTAAGTGCTAGAATATCAAGCTGCGGGTTTAGAAAAATAAACTTCATGTCAAAGGAACCACATGCCCCATGGGTCATAACAAAGATCCAGGAGAAGTGACAGTCCTCAGCATTTAAGAAAAACCAAAACAAACCCCAAACACACGCCCTCCAAAAACCACTCGGAAAATAAATATGTTTTTTATAAAAGGCAAAAGGATCCAAAATTGTTAAAGTAATTTCAGACTGCACTTCCCATGTAAGTGAACAATTGAAAAGCAATTTACAACCTGACTGTCTTCATTTTCCATGCTGAAACAAAAACATTATAAAAATATCACCAATTTTTTAATGTATTTCGTATGCTCAGGAAAAAAAACACCAAAAAATTGTTTTCTCCAGCCTTCAAAACACTGCCACATTTCCCTCAAAAGTGACCAAATTTCTAAGGCAAGTTTTATATCCATCCCAACTCATTTTAAACCAAATCTATATGAAATCTGTTGGCATAGTTGCCAACAGAGAATATAGAATGTCAGAGTTACTAAAATATGTTGATATAGAACAAGGAAATTTTTTTCTATTTTAACTGAACTTTTGCAATTTTTAAAAATTAATCAAATATCAAGTAAAAGAGCAGGTTCTTTAACTAATAGATTAGTCTTCTGTCTCAGTTCGATTTTATATGTAAACTGGGTTTTGGGGTATTTTAAAAACAAGGCATAATATCAAAGTGGCCCTTCCCCTGTTAATCTTGAACATTTACTGTGTAGGAACTGTTCATGTACTTAAGGGATCAGCCCTTAAACTGTCACTTTGGGGGTTTTTTTCACTTATTCAGGATCTCCATCTTTGATGAAAATCATATTTCATTCACAAGTCAGTTCATGCTTCGCTTACAATAAACTTATTTTTACATCTGTCTGTCTGTAAGTCTCTGGAAGCTCCTATAGTACTATAAAATGTCAGTACAGCATTGCTCATTTTATATGGTCATTGGATAGAATGCAAAGACTAACCTGGAAGCAAGGTCTGGCAAATTGTATTTTAATATTCTGGAGAACCACTGGGCTGGATCAATTCTCCTGTGAAGACAGTTCAGACAGTCTTTAAGGTCCCTTCCACTCCAAGCCATTCCATGATACCTTGAAAATATCCCAAATAAGTGCCAGGTTGCAGAACTTGCTCTCTCTTGTCTTCTGTGTCACTCTTTAAACCCTGTGGGCAGACAAGGTTTTGCCAAGTGTAGGAGCAGTTTCAAGGCTATTATCGTAGTCAGGTGGTTCAGGTGCACCCTAAAGGGCAGAATGTCTTGGTCCCAATAACTTGAGGCTGAGGAATCCAGGCCACAACACACTGTGCAGAGGTTTTAACCAGGAGGCTTTGTGCTTTACTATATTTCCAAGGAGGAAGTCTAATCTATTTCTCCAGAAGAAAGCTTAGCATTCTTTTCTATTACTCCAGACTGGATATGTTTCCCACACTCTGGAAAAAGACAGGCACATGCTCCAGCATGTCTGTCTATGCTAGTTCTCAGCAGTTCCTTCCTTAGAAGTCAATTTGGATTTCATGCAGAAATACTTAAACCAAGATTAGCAAAATAAACCACCATTCCCTTACCTCTCCACTTTCAACAAGGTAAGGTAAGTAACTGACAAAATAGCTTTCTTGGGGTTTTTGTTTGGTTGGGTTTTTTTAAAAAACAGGCAACCATTACATTAATATTTACTGAAGTCATTATGGACATTGTCTTTCCAAACCATAAATCTATATATTGATATAAAAAGTATTGTTAGCCTTCACTGACCTTAAAGTGCTCCACAGTAGAGTTGCAGTGTTGCAAATAAAATTAAAGCCTTTAACAGGTGCTGGTTTACATTATATATGTGATTCTTTTAAGTAATACTACTTTTAGGTTGCAATCTCAAATCCTTAAGAAAAAACTGACCATGAATAAGTTAAATTATTTTTAGAATGTGCTCAGAAATTCTCTACTTATTTGGCCATAAAAATAAAAGGTGATCAAGTTACATACTTCTCTTTTTTTCAGATATTTGAGCTATGGTTGGGTATCAGCGCTTTTTTTAAAAAATATAATATACAAAATCAAAACAATAGATATTGGGTGAATTAAAAAAATAACCATTGTCATATCTCAAAACCAAACACATTAACAAATAAATTGGTGGGATTATTTCCAGTGAATAAGTCTGTTCAGTGTATTCAATAATTCTATCACTCGTAAGAAAAAGCTGACCAGATTTATCAATGACAAAGGGATTGGCTGATTAAAGATAATGGTGAGAGTAGGCTGTTTATTCAGAGGCATCCAGATCACATGGCATCATGGGTGTATTCAAATAACATGCATTTTAATATACATTTAATACATTCAGTATTCAGCCAGAGGCACATTTTGAGAGAACTCAAAACCAGGTTTCTGATGGAGTGCTAGTCACCATCTTATTAATTATGAAATATTATTTTTTCTTATTCAGAAGACAGTCTTAAATGCTACTATTTAGGAGTTTAAAGAACCTTTGTATTTTTCTTTTTTTTCATATATGCAGGAAATTAGATCACTGGAAGATATTCATAACCAGTAGTTTTAATTTGGTGTTTTTTCATTGGTTTTCATATGCAAAGTCTTCTGGTTTCTGGATGTCATAAAATTCAAATTGCAGGCACACATTTTTCCCTTAGAAAGAAATTAAATCATCATAACATTGATCACTGCAGTCATTCCCTGAGATTCTAGAGCAGTTTAAGAATCTAAGCTTTTTCAAATTATTCAAATGAGTCTCACTAGAAATAACCACTGTTAATAATGAGGAATTAATAAAAGTTGTACAGTGTTCTTTTCAAACATTAATATTCTTCCTCCAAAGGGGAACTAAGAGAGTATTGTGAAGCAAAGTTTATTGTCCCTACAGAAAGATATAACTGTGGGTTAACTGTCAAGGAAATATGACAATACTATCCTTTTTTCACTGACATATTTTGAAAACACAGAATATTAAATCAGGACATTATCAGTTATTCTTCCTTCCTTAAATTCAAGCCACAAAAGGTAGTGAAAATTGAGTGAAATTGACATTTTTAAACTTCTCAAATCTCTTTCATGATAAAAAATTAGTTGGGTTTTTTTATTATTATTTTACTAAGAATACTTTTTTTTCTCCCTTACTGGGTCACAGACTTGCCAAATGACTTTACATTGTATCATCTTAAATATGCATTATTGCCTATCATGTCAACCTTCAGAGATATAATCCCAAAAATGTATTCACGTTGTTTAAAATCCACGCATTTAATTCTGATAAAGAAACACCACAAGAATCTATTGTAAAAAAAGATCCATTCAACCACAATATATTTATAACTTGTCACAGACTATTAATATGCATCATCCCAACAAAGACTCTCTTTGTTCCAAACCAAAAGTGGAAGAACTGAGTGAAGCTGGGAGGATTCTTGATCCACAGGCTCCTGTTGTTCATTCTTAAGCCAGCACTGCTTCTTTTTCATGGATATACTTATTTACTTTGTCTTCTTTCAAGAATGTAAAAGGAGTTTAAAGTAGCTTTAGCTGGGCTGCAAGATTGGGTTAATAAGATTAAAGCAAATCTTTTCAGTTCTTCAGTCATCTTGCCTTGGGTTTGACTATGTGGTCTGAGGAAACCTTTGAGCTTCAGCTGAAACAACTTTCACATTTCTCAAGATGCGAACTTCTTAATTAACCCCAATCTTCACTGATAAAAGCCAGCTTCTAGAGAGCCATTTTATATTTGCCATAAAATTGTTGCAGGCACTCGGCAGATCTCTTCTGTCTCTGTGACACGACTGCCCAGATGGCCCCAGTTAAGTCCAACTCTTTTCAAGGAAGGGGCCAGATAGTGAGGAAGAATCAGCACAATGTACTAACGTGTGATTTTTAGGTGTTCCATATGCTGACGTGGGACTACACTTCTGGTAGCTTGGATCAAAGGTTAGGTCAGTCATTTCTTCTTCCTCACATCCACACACTGGCTGGTTTATGGCCTAATTTACCCTAGTGTTAAGCATGTCACATTATTTTCTGTCAGAAAACACTCTAACTTTTTAACAAAAGAAATATAAGCTAACATTTTTGAAGAAAAGTCAAATATTTCACAGAAATTAAGTAGCTTTACATCCTGTTTACCGAATATTGTCCAGTAGAAAAATATACCAAAAAATCTGAGAAAAAAAAATGGAGTCATCGTTATTTTTCTAAAAATTTTCTCACTACAATACAGTGGCATAGCATTTCTGTGAGATCTTCTAATAAAATAGCATTTATTTTATTCTTTCTAACCCAGAAAATAATTTTCACAAATTAGTTTGGTTGAATCCATTATTTTTTGTAAGGAGGTTACATTTTAGAAAAAGAAAAAAAAATTATTTTCCAGAAGTAAACAAGATTCAGTGCACTTGATAGAATAGGATGAAATAAAATTGCTGGAAATTCAAGAGCAGTGATATGAAACATCAATTAACATATCATTATTTAGCATATGTTAGTTTTGTCAGTGTTTGTGATCTATAATACCAATTTCTGAAAACTGTCCACCAGCACAGGATACCAGATTTTTTAAATGGCTTCAGTGGAGAGATCTATCTGGGGAACTTGAGATCATCATATATGGCACTAAACCTGAATGAACCTGCAGAAAGTGTTAATAATTTATGGAAAAAATAAGTCCAAGGAATTGTGAATCAGTGGGGAGGAAATAACCCAGAACGCCTTGGGAAGCAATGTGCTTGCAACTTATTAGTGATCTCTGTAGGACTGAAGTTGAGACTGATCTGGTTGAAATACTATATTTTGATTTTTTCAAAGTTATCTGCCACATCTCTTGCAGTAGACTCTAAAAGAAATTGAAATTTTAAGGTGTGACACAAATACCTATTTGTATAGTATGGAACAAAAAGAAGGCTAAATTGTGGTTCTGAATATGTGCCGGAGTCAATCCATGACAGTACGTCAATAATGCAGACTGGTAGGAGTTTGCATTAGCTCCTGCAGTGTCCAAAATAAGCTGTCATTGCTAGCTTGTTCAAGGTTCTCAAGTTGGAAGGTCTAGGTATGTGAAAATGCCTAGGAGAAATGTTAACCATTATTTAGGAGAAAATAAAACATTATTTCAGGTGACATTCTGGTCCCACAGAAGGTAAAACAGCACTGGGAGAGGGAGTGAGGCGGATCTGTGGCACATTTTCCCTATGAAGAACTGTTAAAGAGATAATAATTACCATAGTGAAGAAAGATAACAGTCTATAAATAGATTTATGAGAAAGTGATATAAAATCAGAAGCGACCTGGGTGAATCAAAATGCTGCATTTAAAGGAGTGATACTGTACCACTTAATGAATACAAGAAGCAGAAGCAGAAATTCCTGGATATGTTCACAGAAAAAAAATCAAAAAAGGCGTTGCCCTTGACTCACCATGTCCACATGCTTCTCCCAGCTAGGAGGGTGCACAGAGGGAATTATCACTGCTTCCCTAGGCATCTGCTGCTAGTCACAAATGAAGAAAGGAAACCAGGATAAGATGGACTCTTTCATCTGATCCATCATGGCAGCACTAGTTATTCAGGAGCCCCTGGCATTGGAGAGGCAAAACAATGTCAATTAGCTGATTAGCAGTATCTTGCAACAGAGAAAAGCAGATGCTCTTAAACTAAATTGCTTTATTTGGAATGCATACAGGACTGCAGCAGAAGTTCCCACAGAGATCTTGCAGACTGGCCAACTGCAGTCCTTCTCAGCACAGCTCCATCTCCATCCCGGGGGTCGTGAGGCAGGAAGGGAGGTTATTGCAAACCTTTTTGATGCACTCATCCAAGCTCACTGTAGGAGCACCTATTTTAGAAGCAAACCAAGCATATGATTCTGGTATTACTTGTTTCTTTCTTTTAAGTTGCTAACACTAAACCCACAAGCTTTTTGAGATCAAGGCTGTCTGAAAATTTGTACATGTGAAACAGACAAATGTCAGTGCCCACCTCTATTACCTTACCAGGTTTGGTTATGTCCTTCATTTATGGTTCTTGCAATTGAAAAAATTGACCCTACAGAAAGAGCCTCTATTAGAATCAGAATTGATACAGATCTCTTTACTAGTCATCAAGAACTAAAAGGAGACAGAAGGAATCTAATGACTATAAAACTTTTTAATATCATTTGGGTCTCCAGAGCTAGTGCTTTGAAATCATAAGATTTCACCCACTGCAAGGCCACATCACAGATCAAAAGCAAAGTCTTTGGAGTGGTTTGTACTCTAATACTTTTGGATTTCTCTTGAGTGCTACTTAGGTCTGAACTTCTTTGATTTAAGGATAGCTGTGTTATCACTATTATGTTGTATTACCATTAAATGGCACGCCCACTTTCAGCTGCAATCAAAGTTTTTCTTGTGTGGTAATATAGGGTCTGGTTATAGGACTTTTGCTAAGAGACGGTGTTCGTAATTCACAGGGCACTTTGAGATTTGCAAGTAGGGTCTAATAATTCAGTTTAAAGAATAATAATGGAAGGCAGCGGAATCAAATTATTAACATCATATGTTCACTCAATTTTGTTTCAACTGACTTTTCACCATGAGGACTTTTCTTGACATATAAATATGAAGGTCTATGAAAGAGGGAGGTTTTTTTGGTCATTGTGAGAGAATGAGATTATTAAAAGGAAATTAGTCACTTAGATAAAAAACTTCAGGAACTGAGTAGTGCTACAGGCAAAAGCACATAGTCCTCATAAGGATTGTGCAAAATAGAGAACTCTAATCATCTGCATCATGTCACATTTAGGCACAATCAAATTGAAAGGGAAGTGAGGCATAATTTTGTGGGGGTTATACAGGCACCACTTTTTTGTGAAGATTACATCTCAAAGCTGAACACAATAGCTACTGAAGCTTTTTATCTATGACCAATTTTGCAACAGTGTCCACAAATCCCCACCACAAATCATGAATCACAAAACCAACACACAGAAAGATACCTGTGTCCCAGAGACATTGCTACCTCATTGCTACCTTTGGCCAAATCCAAAGAGAACTAAAGCTGAAGCAGTGGACTATAGGTAAATTTAGCAGCCTACGTCCAAAACAGCAATCCTGTAACATGTGACTGTTCAGGAACATCTTCTTCACAGAAGAGAAAAATTTCCTGTTTATCACTGTTAATCTGTTCTTCTCTTTAAGTAATATAATATAAAACTATATTATGCTTTGGTATTCAGAAGACACAGTGCTATACATAAAATATACAATTTGGAGTGTTTTGTTCAGAAATAACTCTGAAATCTGTTAAGGTAAAATAGTTCTGATAAATATATTTTAGATGTTAGATACAGTTTGTGAATTCTTTACAAGCCAAAACAGGAGAAATATTATAACAATTATTATTTGTTGTGAATAACCCAACTCTTCCAACAAGGAATATTAGACTATTACATCTTAGGATAAGCTGTTGCCCTCTCAGTAATAAATTTGTACTGATTACATATTCTATCCTATTAATAACTAAATTAATAAAAATCTCTGGCATTCACTCCATTGAGATTGACTTGCTTTAAATTTACAAAAATATGAGCTACTGTGTTGCTGTACAACTTATAGCTATATACCTGCCTGTGTTTATTTCTAACTTCAGCAAATATATTAATTTATTATCCACTTTTATGCATGACACATTAATTATGTATTCATTTTACTCTAATCAGTGCATTCACCTTATTTCTATGTTCCTATATTTCAGTTTCTTTTCATCATGTATTTGACTTGAAAAAACACTGGGTTTTTCATTCTTTGCCTTAAATGGTTTCACAGAAATGACACAAATTGACCAAAATAATTTCTTCATTACTTACATCTAAACGATGGGTTGCAGAGTCTTTCTACTCCCTCCCAAAGGAAAGATGCCATTCCAGAAGGCCAGGTATGCTGGAGATGACATTCAGTAGTGTCTCTAGAAGAGAGAATCTGTATTCTCTTTAGGAGACAGTTACTAGTTACCAGTCTCTGTGTTCAAAACCACTGACCATATTCTCCAGCTGTCTGCTCACTTGTTTTCTGATTAAATTTAACTCAGTAAAAAGTCTTTCTCTTTTCCCAAACAAATTATTCTCCTAATACATTCAAGCTATGAGAAATGCCAAGACATTTATGCAAATATGAATAGTTTGAAGTATCACCTAGTTCAGTAAAACAGAGCACAAAGGAGAGGCCAGCAAAATATCTCATAGATGCACATCCTTAGCTGTTGTGGTGAGTGCCGCAGAGAATGTGTCACACTGGAGGAGCCAGTGCTCCCCTCAGTCCTGCCAGTGGCAGAGAAGGACCTGGGGACTTTATCAACTCTGTGGGTCAACAGCTGGTCCTATGATTCAACCATGGTCGTAGAAGAGAAGAAGAAAAGGTTACAGGGAAGAACTCATCAAATTGTGCAAAACCCTGAGGGAAAGAAGCAAAGACAGAGCCAGAGTCTTTTCAATGGCACCCAGTACAAGACCAGAAGCAATGGACTCACACCAAAACACAGGAAGTGCCATCTGATAATGAGGAAGAACTTTTTTACTGTGAGGGTAACCAAGCACAATGGCTGTTTTTTGTCATTACAGTTTCCAACACGAGTGCTTTGTAAATTTAGGCCACTGATGTATTTACAAAGCATCTTCTGGATAAAAGACATATTCCTTGTGTGTTTTTTCACTGTAATGAAATACTGGTTTAGAATGCTCAGGAGAGTTCACTGAGTCATACAATTCACTCACTTAGAAATATGTAGAAAAGTTTCTAGGATATTATCTAAAATGGGGCCAGCACAATAAGTTTCCCATAGCTGTTTTTCAGTTCTGCTAGGAAGACTAAAAAGCTGCTGTCAAGCTCCATTTTATTTGATGTAGGATGCCAGTTTCAAGAAATATGCTGATTTTTACAACTAAATTAGATTACAACCATATTTAACGAAAAAGCAGGTCTCTACTGATGTTTCTAAAGCTTTTCTATTGCATAAAGAATCAGCAGTGACTCACATTGTTATCTGTAACAGAGTTTATGAACTGTAAGACATAAGTAAGTTAATCATATCTCTGTTGCCTCAATAATATGAATTAATCAGGTGTTGAATGGATTGTGGAAATGAATTTATTCTACTGAAATCACATTATATATTTGTATGGAAATGAATGAAAATCTACTTTTGAAGCCAAAAAGAAATTGAAATTTTAATAAAATTTACACTGCAGCTTCATAGAATTGTTGGGGTTGGAAGGGACTTTAAGACCATCTGATTCCAATTCCCCTGCCTTGGATAGGAACACCTTCCACTAGCCCAGGTTGCTCAAAGCACCATCCAACCTGGCCTTGAACACTTCCAGGGATGGAGCATCCACAACTTCTCTGGGCAACATTTTCCAGTGCCTCTTTACAATCTGAATAAAGAATTTCTTCCTATTATCTACTCTAAACCTGCCATTACCCCTTGTCCTATCACTCTGTGCCCTTGTAACAACTCTCTCACGCCGTCTTTTAGACCCCTTTTAGGTACTGCAAGGCTCTTGTATGGTTTCTCCAGAGCCTTCTCTTCTCCAGGATGAACAGCACCGACTCTCTCAGCCTGTTCTCATAGGAGAGGTGCTCCAGCTCTCATCATGGCTTCCTAGCCCTCCTCCAATCTTGCTCTGGCAGGTTCCTGTCCCGGAGCACCAGAACTTAATGCAGTACTCCAGGAGGAGTGTCAAGACAGCGGAGCAGAGGGGGAGAGTCACCTCCCTTGCCCTGCTGGCCACGCTGTTTTTAGTGCAGCTCAGGTTGTGGTGGACTTTCAGCACTACAAGCATGCACTGCCAGGTCATGTTAAGCACCAACACCCCCAAGTCCTTCTCCCCAGGGTGTTCTCAATCTCCACCCAGTCTGTATCTGTGCTTAGGATTGCCCTGGCCCAGGTGCAGGACCTTGCCCTTGGCTTCATTGAACTTCATGAGATTTGAACCCACCTTTCAATCTTGTCAAGATCCCTCTGGGTGGCATCCCTTCTTTCCAGTGTGTCAACTGCACCACACAACTTGGTGACGTGGACAGAATTGCTGAGGGTGCACCAAAGACCACTGTCCATGTCACTGACAAAGATGTTAAACCATACTGTTCCTCATACTGACCCCCGAGGAAAGCCACTTGTCACTGGTCTTCACTTGGACCTGAAGCCATTGCCTTGCAAATCTGCAAGTGTGACCATGCAGCCAATTCTTCATTCTCCAATTCTCTGTTCATCCATCAAATCCACATTCCAGGTTTAGATAAAGGGTTGTGTGGGACACTGTCAAATGCTTTGTTCAAGTCCAGGTAGATGACATCAGTCAGTCCTCCCTTAACCACTGACATCATAAGCACATCATAGAAGGCCCCCAGATTTGTCTGAGACAGATTGTCCCAGGAAAATACATCTGCCATTCCCTAACTAACCCTACCACGATTCTCCTTCAGAAAGAAGACCCTGGGATGTCAATGAGGAAAGACCTCCTCCATTAACGTCTCCAGCCTGGTCAGTCCAAAGGCCACAAGCTGTGCAGTTCATGGAGCATCACAGTACCAATGCAGGCACAGAGACCCAACACTTAACAGCCAAAGCTGGTCACTAAATGGGAGAAAAAGGAGAACTCATGTACAAAAGCAGTAACCATCCCAATGCTGTGCACCTTATGAGGTAGTCTAACATAAACTGAAACCCCAAGGATGCATCTCTCTATCTTTGTGCCCAGGGGTATGGTTTTCAGCAAGATGATTTGCTCAGAAATCATGTTGCAGGAACACAGGAGATTGAATCTGAATGGTGTTAATTAATATTACTTTTTATATGTTTGTTTCATATGTATCAGACACCATGTCTTCCATTACAGTTTAGCTCAAGATTACTTCTAAAATATCTGATTTCTCTAAAAAGAAAAGTTTCACTTATGAACAAGCAAGCTGATGTGAGATGTACAGCTTTAAACCAGCTGAGAATCCAGCACAGAAAGAGCATCCAAAACTAAAAGTGCCTCTTCTGATGCACCATTTTCCACAGCTGTCCATAATACTTTATTTTCTACATGGTTTTGTCATTATTTATAGGCACAGGCACAGATGCACACAAACAACTGTGTGGCTGAATTTCTGATGTGATATCACTTGCCTTTACTTTTGGTCCAAAGCTCTGCTAGACCCAGTTGATTCTGAAATAAGTGCTTTCAGGAAGCTTATTGGAATGACTTGAAGAATATTTCTTCTGTTTCTGCTAATAAAGGAAAGGATTCAAGCCACATCTGTACTGTTGAATTTCAGGACAAGGTGTGCTTGTTCTACCAAGGATATGCCAATAATTCAAGGCAATCAGCAGGTTACATTACAGAGGAAAGTCTGAACCAACAAGCTGTACAAACAAAATAGCAATCAGAAGATTTAATGCATTTCTGATGTACATTTAAGGCATTGACACTGGGCCACAGATGTACATGTGTTGTGTTTTATCTCGTTGAGATATGGCTTGTGAGAACCTATTATAGCACATCATCACCCACAGCTACTGGGCCCAGCAAAGGAAAAATTCCATCACACATTACTCCTGCAGATATATTAGAGAAACAAATTGTACTTGGAATTGAAAAGTCACAGGCTTATTCTGTCTTAATAAATTCCTGCCAAAAGGCTAAGTGTAAAACTAGAAATACTTCCCAAATGTTGTTACTGTATTATCATCTCTGACATCTCAAGGGCTGCTAGGGGAATCATCTAGATATCATTTCAGAGTTCTCACAATAAATCTGGGAGTTTTTTTACCATTTTTTTAATCTGATTGGTTTTATGTAGCCTGTACATTTTGAGTTTCCTGTACTTGAAATGTAGCATCTCCTTTACCACAATGCAAAGGTTGTTTTATAACAAAAGCTCTGACACATTGGTGATGTGATGATACCATACACTATTCAAAATCATAGATACACCTCCAAATCTTA
Source organism: Pyrgilauda ruficollis (assembly GCF_017590135.1). Lineage (NCBI taxonomy): Eukaryota > Metazoa > Chordata > Aves > Passeriformes > Passeridae > Pyrgilauda > Pyrgilauda ruficollis. The sequence continues at coordinate 2,327,927 of NW_024525378.1, read as the reverse complement.
CTTTAACTTTGCCAAAGACATAGCCTGAAATTCTGTGATGCATCAAAATAATCTTAATAGATATCATTCTGCTCCTACACTGCCATATTTATTCTAGATTATACATCATATTTTGAACATTTTTTATTCTGTTATCAATACTTGCAGGACTCTTGATTGTTTTCTAGCACACATACCTTGTAACTCATCTAAATGTCACAATAACATATAAAAATATTATAAAGTTCTCCATTACATTTCTGTTCTTTTATGGTTTTGATTCTTTGCCTCTCTTACTGAATACATGAGGAGTTTATAATACACTGGTATGAGGGGGACAACATGCACTAAGAAAGAGCACTTTTTTTGAAACTATTCCAAAAGAAGCTGTCTTTCATGTCAGCCAGGAGAACCATTTTGTCCCATTTTATTTCTGCTACAACTAAACATTAAAAACCCAAACAAAAACCAAAGAAAACAAACCAAAAAAAAAAAAAAACCACCAAAAAAAAAAAAAAGCCCAGAGAAATGCACAAAGTGTGCCTATGCCATCCATTTAATGACTCACTTGCACTGCCTCTTTGACAGGCAACATTTCAGAAGTGCTGGATATTTCCTGGGATTGAGCAATACCAGTTAAGCAATGCTTACCCAGGCAGCACCCAGGCCTGGCTGAAAACTTAGGTAGGCAGGTAAAAGGATAAGACTTCTTGCTTTGTTGCCCATTCCTGTCTTCGAACACCATACATTCAAAACCACATTCATCCCACCCTCCTCTGCATATGTTGCACACCCTCAGCTTCACTTCACTGAAGATAACTATCTCTGTTCCAACATAAAGTGATATGAATTCTGAAGGAAACTGTAGCAGATTTTGTAACCGAGCCCCAATAAGAAAAAAAAACCCTTTAGATCAAGAAAAAACAACCTTGACAGGTGCTTCTATCTATCCTATGCAAGACATGGGGTAACCTTCTATTGAGAAGACTGGGACATGATGTCTGTGCTTGTCTAGAGGACTCGATCAGGGCATTCTATGATGAGGGTTATGAACAGCAACTGGCCAGAACTGGGCCTGGGTGTTTTCAATCTAGAAACCTAAGCAAAAACATTCCAGGATTCCAGGTCAGGTTCAGTATCACACTGAGTCATGTATCCCAGCAGTCATTGGTACAGCATAGTGTGATGAAAAAAATAAACTGAAATTATAAGAAAAAGCATTAATTAAATTTAATGTTTAATATGAAACAGGAAATTATGTATCCCTTGTGAGGAAAGTTTTCCCTTATGAAACACAGTTGTGGACTTTGTCTATCAGTGGGCTTAATTTTTATGTTTAATACTTTTTGCTCAAATAATTCAAGGCTCTCAGTGTTAAAATAATGAAGCATTTGTGTAAAAATAATTGCTGCCTTGTGGTCCAAGAAGTCCTACCATGTTATTCATACAACAGGAGAAAAAGGTGAATAGCAATGGCCACCTTGCTTTTCCTCAGTCATGTATCTTTTATCATTCTGTGCTTCCTTCCTAAAATGTTCCAGCACTTTTTTGTATGAGAACGTGGACAGGTCTAGATTTGCAATATCATTACGTCACAGACGAGGCCACCTGACGTAACTTTCTCACCAGTCCTTCACCTTCATCCTTGTCCATGTCCTCGTGCATTCTTTTGGAGCTGAGGAATTAGCAGACTACTGTGAGTACTTTGGGTAACAAGGGTGCTTTATCAAGTATCTAGCTTTTTGGGAGGATATTTTCTTTTCTTTTTATATTTTTCTATCTTTTCTTCCCATTTACACAATTACATAAGTGTAATTTTCTTACAGTTAAAGTTGATATGGCTACTGCTGAGCTTTTTGTGAGTTCACATCTAGTGTTTCAAGAGACCTCCAAACCTCCTCCAAGCTTAAAGTGCTAGTTTTTAGTGATCAGGCATTTCTGTCTTTGTTACAGCAGCTTGCAAAACCAGAACAGCAGTTTGCTTCTAACTGTGTATGGGCTCCTCCATGCAGCACTTTATATCAGCAATCAACAGGTAGGCCAGCTAAACATGGGTCTCAAAATAATGAAGCAGTAGCTTGTCATTTCAGCCGTGTTGGAAGTCAAAAACTGTGGTGTCAGATATGGAAATGTGCAGCAAAGAGCAGTGATCTTGTTCTCTGGCGTCTGAATTGGACAGAAGACAACTGGGTTTCACAGTTGCGCATCAGTGCCTCATAGTTTAAAACTCGTTAATGTTAACAGGCCCTGGTAAATGAATAAAAAGAAAATTGATCATTAAATGGTGCAATTAAATGTATGAACAAGACATACAGATACCAGAATTTTTCTGTGTACTGAATGTAGCAGCCTTATAGGCAACAAGCTTACAATGTACACCTGCATATCCCACTAAATTGTTTAGATTGCACACTTTACTGTAGGTCAGGGCTGTTAATCACCAGAACGCCCCAGGGCAGCCACATACAGCCTTATTTATGGGCAAATCAAGAAACTGAAATACTGAACCGTGCCTGATTAGCTGCACTAATATGCTACTTGTGGCTAATTTCTGAGCTGCTTAATTCGCAGGTGTTTGCCCCAGCCAATAAATCATGCCTTCTACCTCCTCTTTGCACTCATGACCTGCCATGCATATGTGGAGCCTGTTTAAGTGACAAGCAGGAAATAATTGATGGTGCATTAAATCACTCTGGTGTTTAGTGAACTGGCTCTCCTTTGAAACAGGCCTTGCTGTGTTCTCACTCCCAGGCTCATTTCAGATGTTATTGTAACCCAAGTCTTCTGCGCCACTGCTCGCAACCTTTCAAAGGTACAATGTGTACATTTCCTCATTTTTATTTGTTTTACTTGTAGAGCACATGATTTGCATAAGCCATCGCTATTAAATTTTCCACAACAGTTAATCGCCAATGTGATGAAACAGAACAAAATTCCCTGGACTGAGAAGCTGGGAAGGAATGCACCAGGAGCCTTAGCAGATCCAGCCCTGCACTGCACAAGAAGCTGTCTTGTGGTTCTCAGAGTTCTCAGTCATGTTTTGTATCAACCATCACTAAGTTCCTCACTCTGATTTCCTTCCTTCAGGTGAGACAAAGAGATCTGAAAGTTGAACTCACAGAAACAATTGACCTCTTTCTAAGTCACAGCAGACTCATGCTCTTTCCTGTATCTTGACACAAAACCACTGAGAAATTGCAAACTTTCCAAGCTTTAATTGAAAATGTTGTTGAGAGTGTACTAGAAGGCCCATAAGTAGGAAAGACCGTATTTTTTCATCTGTCTTATGACATATTAACATGGAGTTCAGTAAAGTAATTTTTACTTTGGGGAAATCTCTGGTATTCAGATTATATTGTACCTGAGATCATAGTTCCTCAGGGAATTCTGGATGAATCACAGAAATCTTTTCTGTATGTCCATCTTTCCAATGTCCTTTGGAGAAAAGGAGAAGAGGCAAGACCTAACCACTTCTTTCTACTTTAAGGAGACTTTTACCACTGTCCATTATAAAGTTCCTTAGCCTTCATTTTGACATCTAAATAGAATAATCTCAAAGGATAGGATTTCAGCAAATAAGTAAAGATTCTGGGGTTTGATAATTTTTACTTGCTATTTATGACTTATGCTGAGTCCAAAAAAATGGGTAATGAGGTAGTCTGCTATTAATGTATTACGCAAAGTTTAGTGGTAATCTACAAACCACAATGTTGTTAGAACTTTTGTGGTGACAGTTAAATCGGGGATTTCTTGAGCTGTTTATTCTAGGCATACTTAAAAATGACAATATTAGCTTAGCAGAGTGTTAAATTTTTTGATGTACACTTACCTGGGAGAACTCCTCCTGCTGCAGCTAAGAGCAGCAGAAAAAAAAATTCACACTTCCATAGAGAAGGCAGCTAATTAAAGACAAATTAAAAGAAACTGAAAAAAAAGAGGATAAAATGCCTACAAATGACAGAAAAATTTTAAAGTTCATGTATTAACCATTTAAATTAACAGTGAATCACTCCTACCACCAAAATATATTTCTCATGTGTTTCATTGGAAACTGTACAGCTGAGGAGAAAAGGTAAAGAAAGCAATAGCAAATCTGAAAAAAAAAGGGGAATTATCCTCCTTATTCATAGTCACTGAAAATGCTTTAAAAAGCAAAAATTTAGAAAAATTACAAAAAAATACCCCACACAGTAAGGCACATAAAAACTGGAAATATTTTTTTAAGGTATGGAGAAAATAATTTAATAACAAAACAAGAAACTGTTTGAGGTTTTTTCCAGGCTTGATATGTAATCTATGAAGTGAGCAGAAGGTTGAAGTTTATACAGAGAACTTACATGCCCTATAGTAGCCACCAGTAAAGGTACAATACTGAGTTACATGACCATGTAGCCTGGCCTAGCATGGTAATTTTATGTTCTTATCTTCTGAGATTATAAAACTAAAGTGCTGATGACAGGGTGTTCTTTCCTGCTCTTATATACTTTCCGTGACTGCCAAGAGAATATTTTTTGACTTCTGGGGAAGCTGTAAAGGCATGTTTTGCTGTAGACGTGCAAAGAGTTGGATTATGATTGGGATTAGGAGTGGTTTTTAATAGATTTTTAAATGGCAAGGCCAGAAAGAGCTATTATGTTTGTCTAAAGTAATTTCCTTTGCTATCCAGTTATGGCATTTTTTCGTAAGCAGTTTCTGAATTGGAAGGAATTATTCTTTTAGGTTAAAAAGGAGTTTGTTTAGATTTAGAGACATTATGAAGAAAGAAACATTTCAGTATAAGGGCATGACATTTTTACACTATTTATTTTTACACTATTTATTACTGAAAATTTTGTTTTGTTTAGTTTTGATGCCTAGTTTTCTAAGAATCCTACCAGAGAAAAATACAGTGCATGCAATTAATATCATTTCAGTTTAACAGACTGCCATGTTTTGACTAAAAATATGCTTTTTCCATTAAAATGATTTTTCTTGGAAGCAAATGTTTGGGGTCAGGGTTTTTGTTTTGTTTGGGGTTTTTTTTAGTTAGACTGTTCATTTTTTTTCTGTATTACCTAAAAATTTCATAACCTTCTTATTAAATATTTTTATGTGCTTTCTTGGGGATTACAAAATTGTTATTGAAACTAATTATTAAATCAATTAAATTCAATCATGGTTTCATTTAAGAAATGTAACACTTTCTATGACACGTTCAGTAGATAATTCAGGTAAATAACACTTGAATAAAATAAGTGCTATAAATTTCAGCTTGATGATAGGTCACAAATAAATAATAATATGACTGAAACAGGGAGACAAGGAGTGAGCAAATTTGTACAGAACTTCAGTTCTTCAATTATAACCTCTTGGAAGTGTTTCCAGGAATAAATTACTTTGTGGTCAGCTGATGTCCATGGGAAAAAAACAGATGAATTTGAAGTGGACAGGTATAGAAAATACACACACACACACACACATTACCAGTATCTCTATTCTGACTTGATTTTTGGGTATCCTAGGATTTTTAGAGAAATCATCAAGATGCTTAATGTTCATTGGCTCAGTTCTGTGCCCTTTTAAAAGTCCAGGACACTGTGAACATGGCGCATTGGACACAAAAACTGTTTTCTGAAAACTAATCTTAATATCATTCTGTTGTCATTCTTGTAATTTTTGTGGTTTGTTAAAGAAAAATATGGAAATTTTCATCAGGATTTACACAAGACTCTCATTGGGACAATGAATATAATTTATTTTTGTTTGCCTCACTCATGTTTAGCAGACACACAACAAATTCACTCAGGGATCATAACTGTGGATTTTCAGACCAATTTTTCACACTTCTGAAGTAGTCTGAAAATCTAATCTGAATGTTCTGTTCTTTCAAAAAAAAATCATTGAATAAAGTGAAATGTACTTAGAAGTTCCATTAAGCTGTCTTGATGTTTATGTTTGTTTCCTTTTATGAAGATATTTTTCCTAGTTCAAACTACAGGGAATTCAATAAAGAGACCTCCCTAAACTTTCAAGGCTTCAAAACAATCACAGGGTGTTACAATAAATCCTACAAGTATAAGCTGAGAATAAAACAAGCTCCTAAGTCCTGGAGGGGTGTATCAAGATGAGGACAAACACTAGGCTGTGATCACTAGTTGGGTGTACACCAGTAGCATTCTGATAGAGTTTGATGAGGTTTCTCTATTTTGTCAAAGTGGCGAGGTAAGTAGAGAGTTAAAAAAGTTTGGGTAGTTTAGATACCTTAATTGCTCCTCTCCATATTCATGATGCTCTGAGTGTTTTAGAAATTGAAACTACCCCATGTCATTTTTGTGCTTCAAATTATTTCTGATTTTGGGCACTAACACTGAAAATACACTCTAAAGACTTCTGTGCTAGAAATAACCAAAATATATTTGCAATTTAACCACATATTAACAAAGATACTTATTATTATTGGATTTGGGTTTTGTTTGCTTCGTTGTTCTTGAATTACTTTCTCAGTTGAGGACCCACTCTTTCTTCGCATTCTGGATCACCAAAGAAATAGTGTATGACCATTCATAAAAGGAAAATGGCAAGGTATAATGCAACTTAACAACCCAATCCAATTGTCATATTGCTGAAACGTAAGCATGGAAAGGGGATATGGGAACATCAAGAAGTGTGACTTCTGTATTTAAGAATTAAAGGTGTGCCAGACTTTACTGTCAGAATACCTTTTCAGGAGGCAGAAATGAAAGTTTATATTACAAAGGTCACTCAGAGAAGAAGAATGTCACAAAGTTAAGTACATCCAGGGAAGATCAGATAATAAGGAATATATTTTTCAGTGCTAAAATTATAGATTGCAAGAATGGCAAAAAAGAGAACATGGCAGATAGAAAGAGAAGTTGAGACAAGAGAAAAATAAAATAGAAGGGTAATGCAAGTGAATCTGTAGAAATCATAAAAGAAACACTTGGAAACAGGAGTGAAACTTACTGAATAAACTAAAACCTATTCAGAACATTAAGATGGCAAGATTCAGAAAAATCACCGGCAGAGTGGCATCTCAGCTGATTGAAAGATGCTTGACGGATACATTTTTTAAAAATTGTCATGGGTTTTCATATAACAGCATATGAATAATTTAACAGCAATGCCAAGATTTATGAAAAGAGTGTTATAAGTAAAATTTTAATGCCTGAGACAAGACATTGTGGGGGTTTAGCGTGACTGTACCATTCTAATTTATACAAACTTACAGCATTTAACATGGACTTGCAAAGCTGGGACAAGATCTTTCTAGATTTCTTCATATCAAGACAGATGAAACCTTGATGAAGTTTGGGAATTCTGTGCTAGCTATCATTTAATACAATCTTTGGCAAACAGAATATATATAAAACTGTCTATGCCATATTTACACAGAAAGCAGTCTTAATTATTTTTCATTTAATATTTTTGCTTCCTTCGATGAGTTCATCATAAAGTTATCCTTTATACTGAAAAGGAAATTTTATTATGTCATTAAAATCTTGCAGACAAAATCATTATTTAATGTTTGTCATTTTGGCCTTGAAAAACCCATAAGGAAGAGCATATGCAGCAGAATTGATTTGGTTGCTTGCACACTTGGCCATGTGGGAGAGACAACATGAGAGAGACAGTGTGCTCTGGTTTCCTGTGGCACCTCTTGCACCTTGGGTCAGAAACCCACCTGTGTTCACCATCTTACACTTTCATATAGCACATCAAAAAAGTTACTGAACAAGCACAAAGTAGACACGATGCCAGCAATTTACCTGCACAGCCCTCAGCTGCAGGATTGCCACTGTCCCGTGCAGTTGTGGAAATCTCCTGAGGGGACACAAGTGGGTGGGGTACAAAAATACAGACAGTGTCTGTTTTAAATTTATGATGCTATAACCATTTTACAACTTCATCTGCCTTAGTGTATCCTATAGGGAGAAGATAGTAGGCTGAATTTCCATGATTTCCATGAAGATCTGATGCTCAAACACAAACCCAGTGATGCTGAAATCACTAATGGTCATTCTCAAAAAAAACCCACTGTCGTAAGGAACAACATAATTTTAAGTGAAATTATTTAGACAATGTAAGTATCTATTGTGACCAGAAGAGCAGAGATTATGGATTCAAGCCTTTAGGGCAGATGAGGCTAAGGACAACCTTTCTGGTAAAACCTGCTTAGCTATCTGTTCTTTGGAAATATATCAGAAGACATACTATTCTAATAATGTGGGTTTTCCCCCCTTTTCCTCTACCAATATTAAAAATTTGATCAAGGCTAAAAACAAATCCCGCTAAAGTACAAATAATCTCTGGGTCAACAATTATTAATAAAAATCCCCATTTCTTCTTCCTCTACTGGTAAGCTAAAGAAACACCTTCTTCCCTACATGTCATTTCCTACCCACAATAATTTCCAAATCTTCCAGTATTTTATTTTAATTATATGTTACAACAATTTTTACCTTGACTAATAGTAATTTCTTATCTATAGAAAGCAAATATTTGATGAACATGGCCCTCTCTTAGAAAATATTCTAATCACTGAATTTATGTCAGGAATATAAAATTTACATATACATTGAGATTGGTTATAAAGTCTGGCTATGTTCTGGACCATGGATTACCTCAGTTACAGAAATACAGGTCTTGTACCAACCAAAACCACTCCATGGTGCTGTGGATATGGTGACTCCAAAATATTTGCTGGGGTCAACTCGTTACCCTTTAGAACTATAACAACTGACAAAATCACCCAGAACAATCTTTTCAGCTGGACCTCTCTTGATATCAGATTGAAATTAGAGCAAGAAAAACCACAGAGATGAGAAATATCCATGAATTCATGGCATTACCTCCAAGAACCTTCAGCTAGGAACAGCTGTATTTAAAATTCAGTTCCTCCTACACTGGAACCCAAGCTATGTTGTTTACTCTGCAAAAACAGCTGTGTAGCAGCAGTGATTGTACATGAGAGAGAAATTGATTAAGGCCTTTCAGCTCTGAATAGCATGAAATCTCAGGTTGTTAATCTTGTTTGTCCACCTAAAAGATTTTTATGGGTAGAAGTATTACCTGAAGATATGTCCTAAGCGAGTTCACTTAACCAAGAGAAATGAGTTGGGTCTTAGTGCAAAGTTTTGAATTTTGCAATATATTTTTGTAACGCATTTTTAAAGTTTTTCATATGCATGCAGACCATTGCACAAGTACATTAAGACTATAAAATAAAACAAGCAGATTCCTAATGTATTTTAATCTCTGCAGTGAGAAATATTGGAACATTTCTGTTTTCTGCTCTTCAGACTGCTGTATATCACACATGACTACCAATAACTGTTGTGGCTATTTTTCTCCTTCTTTTCATTCTATTCAGTACATTGTGGCTGATTTTGAAAAACAGATTCTATTTCAAAACCGTAAACAACTGAAGACTCTTAATTTAAAAAATAGATGTTTTATCAAAATGCTGTACTTATTGCATTGCAGTTGTGTATGATATTATGGGTGGGACTGAGACTGATTATATAGGTTCTTTATATTCCTATGGATTCTTTTCATCAGTGTGGTACAAAAGGTCTCTACAAAAATTGTAATTAGGCCTCAGGGCTTTTTTCGTCTCTTTGAGTAGTTCTCTGATTTCAGAAATTATGATTGTCATGATGAAATCTACCAGTTCATGAGCCAACAATTTACTTGGTCATCTGGCCCTGCAAAAGCCACTGGCAACAGGAAAAGAGGAAATTTGTGATCCTGTGATCATCCATCAGCTGAGGAACACCTCTATTTTCTTCATTCATAATAAAGACCTATTCCAACTATTTTGGGAAACTCCTGTGCTGAAGATCCCACAAAACTCTCTGTCAAAACCATGTACTTATTGCTTTCAGAGAAGGACTTATTTGTCTGTTTGTTTTAATGCAGAACAAGTACATTTTTGCCGAATAGGAAGAAAGTTTATTCCTGTCATTGATATTTTAAAAAATGTAGTTATGACTCTTTCTCTAAGCCAAATAGCATGATTTCAATCAACCTGTTCTAACAGGTGACAATGATCTTCTTCATCCTTCTATTAATTTGATTTTCCTCTTGTGAAAAGCATGGTATTAACAAACTGAACATGGTGTGTCAGCTTGGACCATTACAACACCGAGCAGGATATAATCACAGAGTTGGAAGGCACCACAAGGATTGTCAAATCCTACTCCTGGCCCTGCATGGGACCACTCCAAGAGTCACACCAGCTGCCTGAGAGCACTGTCCAAATGCTTCTTGAACTTTGTCATGCTTGGTGCTCTAGGTCATGTGTTTTTCAGGGTATGTTCTTAAAAGCCCATGGTGGTGATTTTCTTTTTGTGACACCATTGGCATGATTGACTCATCCTGGGGCCCACTGAAACCTCACAAGATTCTCTGCTTCAGCCCTCCTGCCTAGTCAGCCTGCATTTGCTCTTGCATTTATTCTTATCTATGTATACTGCTCTGTTGATTAAATATTTTTATCTTTTCAATTTGTCAGAAACTCTTTTTTCTATTCTAATCATGTCCACCTGCATTGGCCAATCTAACAGGTTCCTTAAGCATCGTTTCAAGTCCTTTGCCCAATTCTCTAGTGAAAAACTCAAATCAGGGCAGATCTCTGTTGAGACTCATTCACTGCATTCTTCCATTTTAAAAATGTACTGTTAATAAACTAGGTATGGTTTCCTAAAACTTTTGGACTAGTAACAATTTGAACTAAACCACTTTGTCCAAGCTTAATGTAAAGACCGCCGTGCAAAATGCTTTGTCAACAGATGTATATATTCTGTCAGCTTCTTCCTTTGCCTGTCATGTAATTGGTTTGATATCATTTGCCCCTCACAACTCCCTGATGGGTGTTTATTCATTTCTGATATCACTCAGGTGTTAGCAGATCCTTTCATTACTGAGAGTATGTATTTTCTCTAATAATGGAAATTTTTGCTACTGCTTTATGTTTCTTACTTCCTCCTTTTTTATTCTTTTTTTGTTGTTGTTGTTTTGGGTTTTTTGGTGTTTTGTTGTTGTTGTTGTTGTTGTTGTTGTTTTTTGTTTTTTTTTTTCTATATGGAGATGTTCTTTGCCATTTTCTCCTTTGTGGAACTTCCACAATATCTCAGAGAAAATGGCATTGCTCAGTGTTAAATGTGTGATCACAGTCCATCCTTTTGGCAAAGCTTGTAGTGTGCTGCTTTGTGGTACACTGCCATACTTTCCAGTAGCCTTCATGTTACAGCACATCTGCAAGTAGTAAAAACATAGAAAGGCAGCAGAGTGAGCTGTTACCAAATTAACAGAATATATTTAACTTTCTCTGATTGATGAGCACTTTGTTTTACCTTATTGTTTCCTAGTTTTGGCCTGACACATTTCTTACAGATAAAGGAAAACTCTCTCCTTCTCCATTTCTTTCCATATGTCTGCCTTCTTCCTTTAATTCTTGTTCTCTGTCTATTATTGTGAGCTACAGATCTTGCAGGATCTAATGAGATGAATGTTATAAAGTGAGAATGGGAAGCTCTGTGCTTTCACTGAACTAATCTCTACCCTGGTCTACGGGGCTTATTTGCAGCTGAAAGTCCTGGCAGTCTAGAAATAAATGCCTCATAAAGAATTACTTAATTTAGTTAATAATGTTTGAATCAAGTCATTCTTCATTTTCCATAAAACTAGAATAGGCTAAAAGTAATTCAATTATTTTTTACAAGTACTAATGAATAAAGTAAATGTGTAATTTCCAATAAATTACATAGTTACTTGTGGTGTGAAAAATTGTGCACTCAAAACAAGTAAAAAATGTGTCACTTTTATTTTTATAGTATGTCCTTTAGAAGAGATATTAAAGCACTGTTTATTTTATCCCATGGTACTCTATAGAAAACTGTCGATTAATTTTCCCTCAGAGAAGCCATATAGTATTTCAATCCTGAAAGAAAAAAATATGCCTTGGAGAGAATCATTCAGGAACCTTGTATAAATTCTTCAGTAATAAGAAATAGGTATTTATGCATTTCACATGCAGCCTGTATCTGTTGAGGAAACATGGTCTTGCCCTGCTAAAGGAAAGATTTGGGGTTTTTTCTAAGTCTTTTTTCCCCTTTATAATTAAAATGGAAACTTATGTATAATCTTGCCCTCTTGGACAGTGTTCTGTTTTGAAGCATGTGTTTAGACTTTAGCTTCTCTGGGCAATAGGGAGGACTGAAGAGTCATGAATGGAAATGGGATTAAGTACCACTCATGCCATGCCATCCCTCCTCTTTTTCTCCCAGAGCCCAAGAAAATCTGTATGTGGAAATGAAAAAGGAACTTCATCTTTTCAAATATAAAAAAGAGGCAACCTAGAACAGTACAGTATTTATAAAAATGTAATTACTGTAAGCTGGAATCCCCCTTGGCATAACATGCAAGCACTGCCTACAAGTAATGCATCTACTGATCGTGCTGCTGCACTGGGGCAGAAGGGGAAAATAAAGAGAATCACAAAATACATATCTCAGTAACCATAAATGAAGCAAATCCGCTTTAGCTTTGCTGTGACCTCCAGGAAGCAGAGCATGAAGTGCTTTGATTTATCACAAAATTGGAGCTTGCATCTAGAAATGTAAGTGTGGGATCATTTACTTAAAAGCTGTAGTCATCACCATAATCTTTAAGGAGCCAGATCCTGAGGCAAATTGCTGATGTGCTGATGTACTAAGGCCTAGAAAGCCAGTCAGACTTCCAGGATACTTTACAAATATGGCAATATCGACAGGCTGTAAATTGGTTTCTTTGTGCATGCTGTCTAGCCAAATAACTCTTAAGGAAAGCGTGATAATAGCATAAGTCACCAAATGCGTTTCACCAGGCCTCTGTGCAGATGTAACTCCTCAGGATGAAGCAAACCAGCCATGCTAGTTTTGAACACAAGGTGCTCTTAGTTGTGAAATAAAGCACCACCCCGCACAATACAATCTTCTCCTCTGCAGTCGGGTTTGTCACCAGGACATGAAACCAGCACCTTCACAGGTGGCACTGAGCAGGAGCAGACAGACATGGACTTAGTGAAGAAATGTACTGACAACTCAGCTACTCCAGGTAAAGCAGTGCCACACATTCAGATAGGCACAGAGGAGCAAAGATCTCTGTGACCTACAGGGTCTGTATGTTTCTGGGCTGTGGAGGTGAACACAATCTTTGCAGAATTTCTTGAGATGAAGTGTCCTTTTGGTTGGAATGTTTTCACTTCTGCTGGGGAAGAAGTTAGAAAGTGACCCTTGTTTCAGCTCCACAGACCAATGACCCATCACCTTCTTTCAAATACTCTACTGCATTCTGTGTTTACAGCAAAATTACATAAACAGAGAACTGTCAGTAAAACATTAAGTAAATGCTGAATAAGTGTTAACTCTTTGCAATGACTACCTAGTGTCATTCTTTGAGTAATCTAAAGAGCAACAAACATGAAGCACACAGTGAACCAGCTTTTAAAAATGAGGCAAGATAACAGGACAATAAAATAATTTTTAAAATAAAATTGCATGGCAATTTTTTTTCCCAGTAAGACAATGCAGACGAGAATCTTCAAAAATGAATCATGCATGATCAGTATGTGCACAGATATGTACTAAGAGTTCATATAACAAGTGCTTCTTATTGTTAGAAATGCCTGGAGTACCTTATCTTCTCTGGTATGCTAATGGCTCATGCTGATTTCCAAAACTGTATCCAGTGTAGGCTAACTACTGGCAGATATGAAAATATTTACATAGATGAACAGAACTGTGTGTGGTAATATACTTGCAAATTTATCTTACAGATGTCATTTTCAGACATGAAAACATGATAATCATTTTCTAGCTAGCTCTAATTAATTGCTACCCTAAAATGCTGTAACAGATTCCCATCAACATATCTGAAAGCATTTTAGAAAGATACTCCTGAATTTTTCAGCCAATATAGAAATGTGATATTTCTGCTATTCATACTCCTTCTGAGATTTGTTTTCACAGCACAGACTATATCTAGAATGAACTAGATTAGATTTACTTTTTTAAATATCAGCTCTTTCCAAGTTTCCAGTAAATATATTCTTTTAAATTTATTTTCCTTTGGGGAGAGAAAGGGAGCTTCACAGCCACTTAAAATGTATTTTTTCAAAAAGTACAGCAGAGTAAATCAAAATTGGACCATTCCACTACTCAAAATTAGAAGAGTGGCTTATATATCCTGTATATATGGAAAAATATTCTATCAATTACTTAAAAAGGAATTCAAAAATTCCAGTAACTGAGCAAGGAAGAATCTGAACTAGCCAGCAAGAAATGGTGAGAACCATACAGCACCCAGGCCCAGGCAGAAAAAAGATGAGACCTGGGTACTCAACAGAAGGATCCCAGCAGCACTGTTCTGCCAGTAGAGCTCTCTGGCCCCATGCAACAAAGCTAGCCACGCTCTTGCACTCACTTTCTTTGAATGAAAGAATTTTTCCGTCTTGACTGCTCTTGCTTCCCAGTTTCAACAAGAAAATGGAGAATCAGTCCTTTCCATCCACTCTCATGAAGCCTGTTGGTTATGCTGCATTCCTACATGATGAAGGCTTTGAGCTTGAACCTATTCAGACCAAGTCACCTTTTGGTTCTCCTCAGTCAATTTTTTCAAAAGCTCAAGCAAGGTAATTAAACCAGCTCTGGGGATCTAGAAGAAACTCAGGCATCTAAAGCAACACACTGAAATCTGTTCCTGAAGTAATTAATGCCATATATGTATTTAATGTAAGTGTTGTAGTGTTAAGAAATCCTTCTGCTATTTTTTTCATAGTACTGTATTAATCCAAAATGACCACTTTCAGTAATTATATTTTCACAAGACAATCCATATACATTGTTTTCTCTTTTCATCACATTAAGTTCATGGAGCATAATGTTTTCATCATGCTATTATTTTTGTTGGTCTAAAGATACAAAAACACATCAGTAGCATTTATATCAAGATTTGTGCAGGTACAAATCATGGTAGGAGAAAACCAATGTCAATGGAACAGTTTTAAACATTAGTAGGACTTCTTGACAGTTAAGCTTAGCTTAAGAGGGCTTATGAAAACTGAGAGATCTGAATTGGGAAATTGAACAAAAATTCTTCTAGAATAAGACCATTTTCTTGTAGAAATTGGCTTCATATATTTCTCACTTATTCCTTTTTAACTTGGTTTATAATTTTTTTTAATGTGAAACATTTGGGAAAAAAGGCTTCCCCCCCCCCCCCCCCCCCACCTTATGGAGTGAAAAGACTTTGCAAATATTCCAATTTAAAAACTGTAATGAACAATGCCAGAAAAAAAATACTTGACCACAATTTCAACACATTTTTTCACCATTAGAAGCACACATGACTTTGGCATCTGTATTTGGGAACTTGACTAGGGATTTTTTTGTGCAAATTGTGCCATTTTCTCAGAATATTTAGAACATAATGTAAAAATTCAGAAAACTATAATGTTCTATTAAAAACTAAATAAGGGCTCCAGCCCACATATGTGTAGTGTGGAAATGGTGTGTGGAAGTCATTTCCACATCGAAGACGTGTATGGATTCTCCCTCCTATCATCCACATGGAATCTGAGCGCCTCTGAATATGAGCAAATTGCCTTTGTAGCCCTTGCACTGGTCAGGGCCATTAGATGCACAAGGGTAGGAAAAGGAACCCTCCTAATTCTTCCTGTGAATCGGGAGCAATATCTGACTTGTGCTGCTCTATGCCCACCTCTGTCAGTTTGGTGAAGCAAATTGTCTGCTGGTAGTGATTGAGTGGTAGCAGCAAGCTGAGGAAGCTGGTGTTATTTATAGAGAAATAACATTTGAAGTGGTGTGCACAGTGCAAGAGAAATGGAGCTACTGGCAAGAATCCAGAAAAGGGTCATGAAGATGATGCAGGGACTAGAATGTGTCTCCTGTGAGGAGAGGCTGAAAGATCTGGAACTGCTCAGCTGGGAGAAGGGAAGTGGTGTGCACAGTGCAAGAGAAATGGAGCTACTGGCAAGAATCCAGAAAAGGGTCATGAAGATGATGCAGGGACTAGAATGTGTGGAGAGGCTGAAAGAGCTGGAACTGCTCAGCTGGGAGAAGAGAAGCTCAGAGGAATCTCACCAATGGACACAAATACCTGAAGCACAGGTGGAAAGAGAAAGCATTCAGGCTCTTCAGTGAAGCCCAGAGGCAGCAGGTACAAGCAGAAGCACAGCAGGCTCTGCTTCTTGGGTGACTGACACAGGTTGTGCAGAGAGGTTACAGTCTCCGTTGTTAGAGATACTCAAAAGCAGTCTGGACATGACCCTAACTGAGCTGATGGGTTGGACTGGATGGCATCCAACCTCAGCCAATCTGTGGTACTGTGAAATATGTCCCAAGTCAGAAGTACGGATATGTAACAGAAACCAAACATTGGATGAGCCTCTTCTGGATTCACCCAGGAGCCCATCAGGATATAACAGGGGCTCATGGCCTTACTGCCCCCTCCCTACCCTAAGGACTTTTCCTTACAAGGTTATGTGCTCATTCAGTGTTGCACAGAGTTCATATTTTCTAATGTTCTTAACAAATGGACTGTGTATCCTGAAGATTTCCCTCCATTTTAGAAGGATGTCCCTTCCAAGTTCTCTGGCTCATTAATGGCTAACTTTCATAATTTCTCTTCCCAAAATCAGCATTCTCCCTGAAGGCTGATTTATGGTGAGAGTGTTCAAGTTCTGCTCTTCAGTGATGGAGATTCCGTGTTTATGGAAAGAAAAAAAATCTTTTGAGAGTCTCGGGGCACTGATATCTTGCATCTCAGAAAATCGCCATGGGGTAGAGCATTCTGGTGTTATCTGTTAATACCAGAAGGTGCAGTCTCATAGATTTTTATGTTAAGATGCAAAACAGTGGCACCCGGTGACTTTGGCTCCTTAAGGAGAAGGAGTATTTTTGTACTGAGTCTGTTCCATTCCTGTATTCATCAAGTCACATGGCTGAGCAAGAACAGATCAGTTAATTTTTTGGCCCAGCTTGCTACATAGCCATATTAATTGGAATTTTCCATGAAGGATTTATAGGGCACAGTTAAAATGAAATGTACTTGCTAACACCTCTGCAGAGGAGATTATTATAGAAAATAGATGAGAAGTAACTGGGTTCCCTTTAGAAAACAAATGTAAATGCATACTCTGCACATTGCAAACCAGATAACATGCATTGTTGAGAGTATAAATTACACAGGGAAAAAAAATAAGGAGAAGACAAGATCAAGATCTTAAATCTGAAAACTTCCAGTTGTCTTTTCCAGAAAAATAATAATGCAAAATATTTCTCTGCTTGGTTTTTTCCCCCCACAAACCAGCTACCTCTCAGCCTTCGGGTGTTAAGGCTTCACTCTAAATAAAGCATTGATGGTATGGAAAACCAGCTGAAAAAAAACCCCAAATGACAGTCAGTTCTGAGTGTCAATCTACACATTTAATGAGAAACTCTGCTCAATTTAATGAATCCTGGTGCTTCAGTCTACCATCATTTTAAGTAGAACCTGCATACACAACTATGTAGTGTCAATTTGGGGTGTGTATTGTGGCAGTACAATACACCTCTGAAGGCAGAACTTCATTTTCTGAACTATTAACCATATAAGCAATTGTTACTAATTTACTGTGAGAAACGTGTGTGAAAATGTATGTACACATGATTGGCTTGTTGAGACAGCTTGAAAATGTTTAATCAGGGCTGAATAATTCTGTGTCTACAGTAGCAGATTAAAAACAATCAAAAGAAAAAAAATAATACTATCACTTCACCAGTGTGTCAGGGGTGAAAGTCTAATTGGGTAGTAGTTGAAGATAAACTAACTTCACTGTGAAATGAGCAGTTGAAATTTGGGGAGAGGGTCATTATTTGGAGCTTGACCTTTGATTCCTGAGTCTGATAAAACCTGAAAAGGACCCAAAATGTATTTCATATGCGGGAGGTGGGGGAAAGCGGGGAGGTGGACAAGGACCAAAAAAAAAGTGGAGAAACTCCTTGAAAGCTGCTACTTGACATCAGAACTAGGTGGCTGATTACAGGGTCTTGGTCAGGACTGTTCACTCATTGTAAGTGTGCGGATATAATATACCCACTAACAAACGCTGACATTTGTGCACGCATTTATCAGCCAGAAGTGCCAGCGCAAACAAAACCCTCCGATTATGTCAGGAATCCCACTAAAAGCCCGCTCTTGAAATTCCTCGCAGAGTTGCCGATTTTAACAATGGTGCTGGAGCGCTGGCTCTGAGCCCCAAACTCCCGCTCGTCGCAGACAGCCCAAACCTCACAGCCTCTCCCGCCGCTCCCTCGCACAGCCCCATCCTCTCCCGGCTCCAGCGGACTGTAGCCCGGTTCCTCTCTGCGTGAGGCTGAGAACCGACTCATGTAAATACAAGCCGGAGAATTTAGGTTGTGTCACGTAGCAAAAACAATGAGTGGAACAAATGAGCCGAGCAGCTCGGAGAGTTGGAAATCTCTAATTACCAGAGCCAGTCACAGGCAAACACTGAAGGAGGGGCGGACTATTTGCACCTAGTGCCACTCAGCCAGGGTGACAATAAATTTATGAAAGGTCAAAGAACTTTCCATATGTAAAACCCGCAGCGGGAGCGATGGGGGCTGTCACCAGCCGGGGCTGCCAGGGCTGTGGCGATGCTGCCACCTGCCGATGCGCTCGCCCTCTGAGAGATCCTCCTCTCCAGCCTCTGCTCCGCTTCTCCAGCCCCGCTCCTTCTGCAGACAGCTTGCACTGCATTCGCTCTCATCACCTAACAGAATTCCCAGGGACTCATTTTGATTATAACACTCAGGATCTACCTGGAGCAATCTGGCACCTGCTCTGCTGAGATCCCACTGTCCTGCACACAATTTCAATATCAATCACTGGAGATACAAACATAAATATCAGTCAGCTAGCACTTGTCTTTGTTAAATACAGCCTCCTTTTCTAAACAGAAAAGTTCATAGCATTCATATTGCTGTGGACTATGGTATACTTCTTGCCAACATACCCTTTGTTGCTTAGTTTTCAGACTGTGAAAAATGTTTTTCTTACGAAAATGCCTCTTCCACAAATACCCAAAAACACTTCCACATCCAGCCGTCTTGATGAAAGGCCCTGTAATAGTAATGTCTTATTTATAAAATTTACACAAAGATGTATATAGATGGGTATAAATGCATCTATAAACATCCAGAGGGAAATAGGATCAATAAAATCTTTTTTTAAAAGGATCATTTAATCATATTCAATAAATATGCTCCCTCTCTGAATTCTACCTGCTACTTTTTTTTTTTTTTTTTTTTTTTTTTTTTTTTTTTTTTTTTTTTTGACAAACCATCTAGATGAAGTTAAAAAGTGGGAAGTTAAAAAAGTGGTGGGGGCAGGGGGGAGGAATCAGCATCTCACTACAGGCTGTAAGGGACATTTCGTTCTGCTATGTCACACCTGGGTCATTTTTGCACTTTTATAGTTCCCTCACATGGGTTCATCCGCATCACCTGGTGGTCTCTGTGAAGAAGGCTCCAAAGAAAAGCTCTTCGCAAAGAATTGTTTGAACAGCACAATCTCCAGGAGAACTTCCAAAATCAGCTGGCCAGCTGTGTCCTGTGTGCAGTGCTCCTCCCCAGCACACACACATGTATACAGGGTACACAGGCACACACTTTCGAGTAGCTGCTGAAAAATGTCAAAAGGTGTTTTGGAAGAAAACCTTGGTCTTGCTTCCTCAAAGTCTTGGGCTTGTGTAATTTTGTGTTTGAGACTGCTTAGGACAATGGTATCCTGAGTTTCCATTTATCTCTGTACCTGCAAATGTGTCTGAATTTTCATGTTCTGATGCTGCACATGCCATCATCACTCCTGCTTCTGCTGCGATTACAGCCAGCCCAGCACTGTCACACCGTACTTTCAGTTTTCAGTATCTGCAGGACACAACTTATCTCCACATGCTCCAAGCCTTCAAAAAACATTGGGACAACACTCTCAGGTACATGGTTTGGCTCTTGGAGCGGTCCTGTGCAGGTCCACGAGTTGGATGATGCTTGTGGCTCCCTTCCAGTTCAGGATGTTCTACAAAGGCACTCACAGACTTGTGGTGACCACCATGATCAAACTCCAGGGGAAGCATGTGGTAGTGGCCTGTCCTCAGAGCAAAGCCACCAGCTCTCCCACGCTGTCAGCCCAGCACAAGCATAACTCTTGTTTATTTGTGCCTGATTAAGAACTCTGCACCTGAATTTTAATCATGAGAAAATCGTGTCCGGTACACAGAAATAGAGAGAGAGGGTGCCCTTGGGAGGACCTTCTGTAGCAATTATTCGGCCTGAACCAGTAAATTTCTTACATTATGTTTAATGATTATAAGACAGATAGACTAAGGGTAACAGTTCCAGCAGTGGACAAGCCCTGATGGTTACCTAAGGTACCTAAGGCTGTGCATTTTACCAAACATTTGCATAATGATGCGGCTGTTTAAAAATTACATAACAGTACAATTAAAATTCCAGAACGGCACAGTGGAGCTGCTGCTTAGGTTAACTGATCATAGATCTCTCTTCCAGCTGCTTTCTTCTCTGAAACTGCTTGTCCACTTAAAATGTAAAGGCACGCTCTTCCAGTGGCTCCCACAGTTCTCACTCACATATAAAGTCTCAGGTGGGCTGCACGGTGTTTTCTCCAGGAAATATTTCATACCTACATTAGCATCCAAGGATTTACCATCAAAACAATACCAGCATTTAAAGGTCTCCTTTATCTGCTGTTATGAAGCTGTGGCTTGCATATTGTTTGCATATATATAGGAGAATAATAAATATATGCACACAGCAGATTTCTTTCTTAAAAAACACCCAAACACAAACCCCACAAAATACCAATTCTCCCAACCCCCTGCTAAGCTTTCAACATATATCCTAATTGTTTAATTAAACTCTGGGCCTGACTGTTAACATTAATGTAGGTACTTTCACTTCAGCTTTAGCACCACTACATATGATTTAAAATTGCATTTAAATACCATTAAACTTTGACATCCACAAGAGATTAAGAGAATATTCATATTTTTTTCTTCCTGAGAAAATTCTTTCTAGTCAAATATCATAATTGAGCTATGAACAGCTGGCATGAGTCTTATCTGCTTTGACAATCACAATACCAAATGGAAAGACATGACTTCCCTTAACTCTGATTTTAAAGATTACAAAGGACTCAGACCAGAAGTCCAGAACTTAATATTTCCTTGTTCAGATAAGAGTGATTTGTGAGATCAACCCTGAGTTTCATTTTGTGTTTGGGCCTTATCCCAGTTCAAGATATGAAATACTGCTCGGAGGAATGTGACAGGCAATGGAAGCCCACTCTAAGCTGACTTATAATGGCATTTCCTACTTCTAAAAATGAAAATGTAAGGATGAAACTTTTAATTCTTGACTGCAAATGACTGCAAGTCATTTATTTTTTATCACTGGTATTTATTTTTGATCACTGATATTTTATAAGAAATAAATTAAAAATTAGAGGAAGGTAAAATTTCCCCTGTCTGTGTTTCAGAGAATTAAAGATACTAACCACTGAGAAGCTTGTTTCTCTTTAAATATTAGGCTTCCTGTTGTCTATTTAAAGTTATGCAAGACCAATTGAGAATGATAATGAACAATAATCTTTCAAGAAATTGCCACCCAGTGGAATTCATTAAAAAAACCCCTGAAAAAACATAACAATCTTTTTATAAATAAACAATTGTTTTCAAAATGAAAAGCTCTTGGTTTCCTCCCAATTTCATTTGCAAAAAAGAACTTTGCTACCATGAATTCTGAGCTGCTGCCAAGATTATTGTAATGCAGAACTCCTCATTTGGTACTGAAATTCATGTTTTTTCTAGAGAAGTTGCAAATTGAATCTGAAACACTGTTTTACTTTGACTGCCAAATGAATGTAGCTTCTATGATGTGCAAGAAACATCTTACAACAAATATGTCAAGCTGTCTCCAAGCAGATTTTCTTCAGTATAAAAAGATCAGCTGGTTTTCACTTGCCAAACAATGCATTGTTGTTTCAAAGTAGTAAATTAATTTTTATATATATATATAAAAATACATTAAAAATATATATATAAAATATATTTTGCATTTAAAAAACATTCAGGAAAGGAGATTTCTTCCTCAGCAACAAGAAAATAAATTGAAAGTTCAAAAGCAACTTCCCCACTCAAAAAACACCTCCACCCCTGTATGAGTTGACTGACATGCCTTTAGCTCATTACTGGTGTTATGCTATTTTTTGGCTACTTGCAAAAATGACAACATGTACGTAACCCTTTTACCAACTAACTGTCCAAAGAGCTTCAGTTTCTGTTGGAAAAAAAAAAAAATGAAATAAATAAAGAAAGAAATGAGCCTGAGGATTTCATTAGCAGCTAAGCAGACACTTCACAATCAACACATGGCTGCAGGTAGAGAAATACAGAATAAAAAGTGCCTTTGCATTTCTTTAAATCCTGGAAAATACAAATATTTCATAGCTATGCCATAACCATTGGAAAGTCACTTTCACACAGGAATTTATAGGAGCAGGCTGTTATGTGGGGAGCTGTGAGTGGGTCAGTGCATTTCTTTCCCAATGCCAATAGAGCTCTTTCCTGAAGAAAGGTACTGGTACATCCATCAGGAACTGATAAGAACTTTGAAATTGGGCACAGTGCTACTTGTGTCTTGAAAAATGTTGCAACAACTTATTTCCAAAGGCACATCTGAAGCAGAAGACAGTGATAGATGTATCTTAGCTGATTAGTAACGTCTACTGTACATAAATGATAGGCATTTGTCAGATGTTTGAGGTTTG
The DNA here is from genome assembly GCF_017590135.1 of Pyrgilauda ruficollis. Lineage (NCBI taxonomy): Eukaryota > Metazoa > Chordata > Aves > Passeriformes > Passeridae > Pyrgilauda > Pyrgilauda ruficollis. The sequence goes on along the minus strand of NW_024525378.1, from coordinate 2,305,061 downwards.
GAACTGCTCATCTACTGCATTAGATAGGGGAGAAGGAAGACCAGACCAACCATGCTTTTTATATATCAGAAGTCACCTTGCATTTTACATTTGCTGGGGCTGAAAGCCAAGAGCATGGTTCCTTTTTCTTATAAAAAATCAGAATTCCTTAATTTTTTTTTTTCCAAACATTATTACTTGAAACTGAAAGCCAAAGAAGCAAGATAGTTACAGGGAAGAGCAGTGTGGCGTTGTGTCATAGCTGTAATAAGGATAAGCACAATAAATAAGCTATTTTATTTTTCTGGACATTAAACCTAGATGCCATGAACATAAAATGAGCAAGGTACAGTCCTCTAACACAAACTTATACTGCATGTAGACAAGAAAAGTTTTACATGCACATTAATTTCTCTGAACAGAGGATAAATGTTGTGAAGGGAGCTTGAATGCCACTTATTCAAACTGAACCATACCATTCCTGTGTGGAAAGATTGATGATATGTCTATTAAAAAAGCAAATGCTGCATCCAGTTGCAAGCACACACTTAGCTGCTCATCTCTGATACATGTAAGATAATACCTTATGGGTGATCTATATGCTGTTTAAAACAAGTTTAACATAGCTATTATTGGAAACCAGATACAAATAAGTCAAGAAACTGGGTTAATTAGTTTGTTTTGCAGGAATTAAATGAAGGGAAAATCAGCTATGGCCAAAAATGTTCTTGCTCCACAAAAGACACTGTGATTCTATGCAGTGCAATGTTTAAAGCTTGCTCCATACTATGCAACGTAATAAAGTATTATACATATATATATATGTATAAAGTGTTATACATATATAATAAGTAGCAATACAGCTCTTGCTTCTGCTCAGGTGTTGTAAATCACTGCTGATTTCAGTGGAGGCAGGATCAGGTCCTTAGTTAGAAATGATAACAAGCCAAGTTTCAATTCTCTTATATATAGCAAAGACAGTTGTCATCTTTGACAAAGGTGCAGAAATGGCATGGAAATCTATTCATGTGCTTTGGACACTGGCTTTTCGGAGCAGAAGAGCATGTATCAAACAGCAAAGCTTCACAAGCATATGCAAGATTGGCATTATAGACGACTCTCCTGAATAAAGGCCAAGTTACTAGCTGGGCTTTTAATAAGCTTTTGAATTGTACAGAAATAGTGTTAAAAATATTTTTCAACCTGTTGTATTATACTGATTGGGTTTGAATTAAATTGCAGATGTTCAATATCCCTGAAACAGTACTTTTTATTAAGAGACAGAATAGTCCATTAAACTTCTGTTTCAAATCACACTGCTTGTCATTAAACAATCAGAGCATGTTTTCTCTTTCTTTTGACCTTGGCAATTAACATATAAACTTTCAAAGCACTGTGCTCAGACCTCTGAAAAGAAATATGATATTGAACACAATTAGAGACATGAAGATGAAGGAGACAAATAAAGGGTATCTAAATATAAAGAAATTTGCTAAAAACTCTTCCTGGAAATAAGACACTGTTATTAGAGAGTAGACAGTTTAAAGTGAAAAGACATCTGACATTTGCATTGATGCTGTAGTAGTGTAGCTCTGACTTGCAGTAGGTGTAATTAGAGCATTCAGTCTACAGAGGAAGAAAGACCTGTCACTCTGCAGCAAAGCCCCAAGCAAGGTAGGATAGCTAACAATGTCTTATCCTTAAATTACTCTTCTGATTTGAAAAAATATTTAAAAAAAAAACAAGGTTTGAGGTGGATTGTGTAGTGTTAGTAACTGAACCTTTCCCCACTTCTCTGTTAATATTATTACAGCAAGTTATTACATATTTTTTGAAGCCCAGAGGACAGCTCAAGATTCATCTGCTTGAGTAAATGCACTGATAGGATTATTTTGGAAAAGCATGATGTAAGCAGACTCTTTCTAATAGAATGAAACCCCTCAAGGTACTCATAATTAAATTGATTAATTTGGCTTTTGAAGGTGCACTATGTCATCTGATTTTGAAGGTAGACAAATATCCAAGAGATAGAATATCAGTGTCTTCTTATCCCTTTTTTATTTAGGGTTCACATACTACCAGTTAACGTGGGAAACATCTCAGACAAAAGCTACTTTTCAGCCCGGCTGATTGAAAGGAATTGGAAATTTGAATTTTGTCCAGTCCTGGACAAGAAAAAAATTCCATGCATTGGAAATAGCTTCAAATGTTCTGAAATACATGGAATGAAAAGAGTCCAATTATTGTTCAACCTTGAATAGATCCCCTGAAAACCCCACTGTTCTTAAAAAATCCCCTCATCTGCTAACAGGAGCTTAGAAAAAACAGAGTTTCTCACTTCTACGTGGCCAGAGATAGAGTGGATGATGCCTTCCTCTTTTATTGCAACAATACTGATCTTTTTGTCAACTACCCACAGAGATACACTGGCACAATTTTATCACTACAGTGTTTGTCATGAGACAGAGAAGGGACAGGTTAATGCTGCTTTCTGAAACACTGATCACAGAGACTTGATTGAGAAGAAACGCTGATCACAGAGACATGATAAAATCAGCTTCAGAATACTCTCAAATGCTGAGAGTTTTCTGAAGCTGATTGCCACAATGCCACATCTAATGCAAGCCATGAAGGTTTTGTCTTCCAAGCATCCCTCAATCTCCTCTGTTTGGAAGGAGCAATAGCTTTCCAGGGAAGTGGAAATCAACACTAAAAATTATTTACAGTTTCCATTTCTAGGGATCCCCTTGGCTACAGTCACATTGAAAGAGAATTATTTAGGCTTCCCTTGCCAAATTCAGGAAAATCCATAACTGAAACCTATGCCAGCAAATGAAATATAAGGCATGCAAGCAAACCCAATGAAATATAAGAGCAAATCAGGGCTATCTGGCCAGTAAACAATTCAAGATTACAATGGAACAAGGCAAACTGGCTCTTCAAAGCCTTTCTCAATAGCTCTCCTGCTTCTGTTTAGTAGGCACTGCATTAAACTTGATCATCATTTGAACTACTTATGAATAATTGATTTAGGAATAACTTCACTGACAAAAATCTCGCAGTTCAATTTGCTACGGTTTGTGGAACATATTTATATTCATTTATAACAATGCTAATCGACAGCAATCCAGACTTCAGAACCCTTAAAAAATTAACTGAACATTACAAACTCAAATACTGTCGATCAAAATAATTTAATAGAGTATCTTCCATGGATTACCTAACAAGGATCAATCATAATCACAGGACCCTCAACCATTTCTATTCTCTTGTGGTTATTAAAATAGATGGGATTTTCCAGTATGTCTAAAAGATTAATGAATCATATTTCTGGTAGATCAGAGTGAGATACTAAATTAAGAACAAGTAGTTCTCCAGAAGAACCCTCACTGCATGTCCCCCCCTATCATCTTTGCCAGTGGAGTTCCATTTGGAATATCTTTGTTAATTGCAATAACAGAAGCATCTTTCCAGGTAATACTGTTTAACTTTTTGTTGGCTTGGTGTGTGTGCATGTGTGTCCCATAGGAAATAATAAAAAATCAGCTTTTTTATGTGAGAGTGCATATGCATTTTCTGTTGAACACAAGGGCGCTGAAAATAACAACTCACGTGCAAATCCAGAATAAGAAAAGATAAGTTGGAGAAGGGTAACCAATACAAGAAGTGGTAACAGAACATAATATTCTAGAGAGTCAAGGGCATAGCCTAGGGTACCTGAACTGACAAAATATAGGGTACTAAATCTTCTTTTACCACCCAAGCAAGAGATGTAATGTTTAGTTATGGCAATACTCTTCCTCCTCACAAATCCTTCACGTGATGAAAGTTATCAGGCAGCTGATACAGAATGCCTCTGGCACTGAGCATAAATTTTGGCTACAAAAATGTGACTGTGAAATTTCTTTCAATCAAAGAAGAAAATCCCCAAAATGAACTTAATAGAAAAAAATCAACTTTGTTTCCACTTCTCTATTTCTATCAAGTCTGCCTTCCTAGATAATTTTTCAGGTTTCCTACAGACCTCTATCACAAAAACCAAAGTTTCAGAGCAGAGTGAACTTTAATTAGTGATATAAAGGTGCCAAGAAAATATTGGAATTTTGTTCTTCGTGTCCCTTTTAAGATATTGCCAATCCTCTTGAGCTGAGAAAACTAGGCTGAAACAATCATAACAGTGATTTAAGAGGCTCATCTTGAAAATGCCAGGTTTATACTGATGGTGTGTTCTCTTCCTGTGAGGAGTTTCACCGTTTCCTTTGGTGATGTTTGAAACTATCTAGCTTCCACAGCCTCCAGTAAAGACATGGCATGAAGCTGTCTAAGTATTTATAGGATGTTTCTATCACATTTAATATACACACAAAGAATGCCCACCATGGCACCTACATATTCCTTTTCTTACTGCATCCTATCAGCACTCCCATGACCTGGCAGATGGATCCAATTCGGTAGGACACCAAGGGATGCTGTCCCAGGAAACCTTTCAACTGTCCATAGGTTGTTGTAAGAACAGTGCAGCACTGGCGTTGTCCCTACCTGACACCCTCCAAAGAATCTTGGGGTGAGAATGAAAACAGGAGTTGCTCAAATGTGGCCCACAGAAGGGAGGACAAATTCACTGGCAGGGAAGCATGTCCTAGAGCAGGCCTGAAGATACCACTCAGAGAACATGAGATCAAATTTTGCAGCCTCTCTCAACAGGGCCATTCTTTACACATGAGACTGAAGTAGCAAAGCAGAATTGATTGATACACACTGCAGATGACAGGGAAATAAATTTTGTTCATCCATTTGGAATTGTTCTTCAAAATATATGCAAGTTTCCTTTGCCTCATGGTCACCCAGAGGCTTAGTGTTATGTCATGATATGCAAATTCATAGGAGTTTCATACTTCTTTTGAGAAGGTGGGAAAAGCAGAAATGAACAATTCAAGAAGTTATAAGACTCTTGTTCAGGGAGTAATATGTATTGGCATGGAACACCAGGGGAAGACTTGGATTGTAGGTTTATCTGTCCCTTTCACGGGTGACCTTGAAAATGCTTAGAGAAAGCTAGAGAGAAAAGCAATTACATTTTTGAAATTACACACCACTGTTCTCATTCATCTTGATAACCACTTTTAAGGAATCCAAAAAAAGGCTAGAATATTGCTTTTATAAAAGTTGTAAAGACCTTGGTTCTGTAGAGTCAGTTTCAAAATAAATTTAGATGTACAAAGATGAATTTTTATTTCCTTTGTGTTGCTAAATTGCTACTTTTGTAATTTCAAAAAAACAAAAAAAAAAATCTTGAAGTCCTCTACTGAGGACCTTGGCAAAAAAAAAAAAAAACGTACATGATCTTTTTTGGTTGTTCTGGAAAGATGTGCAGCAGCTCAACCTGTGTTGTGCAGCCATCCCTACTGTGTCACAAGCTTCTGCATTCCTCCTTTTCTGTGCATTTATAAGTGTGATTGAAGTGCTGATAAGAAGCTGCATTTATAAAAACAGGATGTTATGCAAACAATAGGCACAAGATCTTAGTTATTCTTCTTCCTGCTGGTTAAGCTCCCCTGTGTTCATTTAGGCATGATCTGTCTTCGTTTCTCTTTTACTCTCATTATTATCTTGCCTTACCAATTAGGTAAGGCACTGAACGGCCTGTTATTCCAGCCTGGGAGGGCTGGGGGTCAGAAGGAGTCATGCTTAATGTTAAGTGGCTGTGAAACATTAAAGCCTGTAAATTCATCAGGACAGTTGGCCTGGCCCACTGCAGGGCAAGGGGTGTAAGTACTTTTCTGCTTGAATTACACATGGAGCAGCACTGGCTTTGAAATGCCAGGATCCACGCTGAGCTCAGTGAACGCTCCCCAAGTGCGTCGCTCGAGCCTCGGCTCTAATAGCAGGAGCGATAGGGGTTATTTTTGGAAGCTCTTGGCAGGCAGATAGAAAAAGAAACTTCAAAAATCATTCTGCCTTTTTACTGAAGACCCCCTTAGGAGTACTACTGGGAAAAAGTCTGTCGACCTGCCACAGCTAATAGTCACTCAGCAACCCGGCGCAACCGGCGCTCCAGAATCAATGCGCTGCAGCTATTCAGTAGTACCACATCTGATGCTTGAAAGGATGGAAAATACGATATGTGACAGCTGCTTATGAGTGATAGTGGTAGTGAACAAAAAGCCTAACGGGTACTGGAATGTCCCCGCCCCGCACACAGAAAGGACGCGGAAGGGAATGATGGCTTTTCCTAGCACGGCTGCACTCTTCGGCAGGCACCGTCCTGCGTGCCAGATTGGCAACTCCAACAGCTCAACAGCAATTATTCACATGCCACCTCTGAAGCAGTGGCTTGCTACCCACAGTGTCTGTGCTACTTCATGTACCAGACTGCTGACTGCACATCAAGAGGTTTTTCACTTCTCGGGTGGGAGAATAAGAGACCTACAGACATAAAAGAGAAAAGGGTCAAAGCTCTTAGTCCAGAATTTGTACAAGGAAAGCAAGCAACTATTTGTAACCAATATGGACAAGGTTAAAATCTAAGCAAGGCTAGTTAACTTTGGAAAGAAGGATTTTCTGATGTACCAAAAAAACTGACCAGGGTTTGTTACTATGGTGTTTTACTACTGGCTTCATTGGGATCTCATTTGCATATTCTCTTGGTCTGCTTGAAATGTAGAACCCAGCAATATTTAAATATTTCTGGAATTATGGATTATTTCTTGAAATACAATAGTGTCTCATTTTGATATATAGTAAGACATTTCTTTGGCAAAGGCAACTTTGCTTCTGTCTACTATATGGCTTAGCAACTCAAACTTTTGTCTCTAAATCTGAATAAATACTTATAGTTACACCTCATCTCCATGTTCTTCACTCTTCATTGTGGGGGCATAACTAAAATTGGTATTTACAGAAAAAAAAATTAAATTGTCCTGAGAGGAAAGCTCTTTTTTAACATAGCTGAAACTTTCTAAAATATGTCTCAAAAAAACTCTCATAAACTAATCATTTTGGCAAGTTTCCATAGAATAAAGGTCTTCAATATAAAGCAATAATGTTACTACCATGCAGAATGATAGAACACCTCCCTAAAATAAAAAAGACAAGAAGAAATTTCATCAGGAGAGAACCTAATTATTAAAGATATTGTAAAAGCAAAGATGACTCTGAATTTGGTGTACAAAGATGAGTTTGATCAAAGGTTAGTTTAATCATTTGTCTATACAAGGAATTGCTGCCCTGAGTTGTCAGTAGCTCTTCTTGACCTATTAAAAGTCCTAAGTGAATATTATTTCATGTATCTCAATCGGAAAGACTCCCTTAATAACTCATGTATAAGAACAACTTGTTAATATATATATTTTACTAGTTACTTTTTACCAGAAATAAATCTTTTCTGTCATGTTCAATATTTTTATACTGTAAGATATTTTATCTTGCTTTAAGATATATAAACTCCCTTTCAAATATTTATATACCACCAAGAAATATTTTCAAGACTGCCTCTGCTTGTGATTTTATCTTCATGCTAGGGGATTCAAAAGGTTAAGATTTTAATCCACTGCAAGGGATTTGCTGAATAAATATCTTGTTTGTAAGAGCTGGATTAGGACAACACACTAAACCTACTCCATCTAACTACAACACAGTGAATCTTGTCAAGAAAATAAACTCTTCTGTTTATCCTTACTTATGCACGGAGCTATGAATAACTCTTATAACCAGCTAGTGATCCTGCCTACATTATCTTGTCTGTAAACATGCCCTGCATGCTGAAACAGCTGAAAGGAACATACAGGATTAGGAAAAATCACAGAAGCTGAAAACATGTTTTGACGCAACAGTGGGAGAAAAAAATCCTCTGCTCCAGGTGAAAAGCTTTATAGTCTGTCTCATCTCCCCTTATCCTCACATTGCCCACAATTGCCTTATTTTGTCAAAGAGAAGCTATGAAGAAAAGCTCCTTAGAGTGACCCAACTTGAAGGAATGCATCCTTCTTCAATTTCCCTAAGAGATAAAACAATATATAGGTGTCTGCTTTCAGACTGTCGTTTTTCAAAAGGTACTCTAGGAAAGGTTAGGAAAAAAGTTTATACTGAGCAAAACCACATACCTTAAAAGATTTCTTGATTTGTAAACCACTGCTTAAACTTTGAGTTTCAACATTTGATTTTTAACCTAGGAGATACCAAGCATGTTATAAACCTTATCAGAGATCCTATTTCTCATTAACACATAAATTAGCGGGTTGCTTGGTTAAGGGCAGCATTTAGCATTAGCTTGCAGAGGAACAGCTCTTTGCTGACATATAGAAATGTTTCACCATTATTGACCCAGGTAGCCAAGAAGGCCAATGGCATCCTGGCCTGTATGAGCAGCAGTGTGGCCAGCAGGACTGGGAAAGTGATTCTCCCTCTGTACTCAGAGCTGGTGAGGCCACACTCGAGTGCTGCGTCCACTTCTGGGCTCCTCAATTCAGGAAGCACACTGAGGTGCTGAGAAGGGTCCACAGCAGGGTAACAAACTGGCAAAGGATCTGGAGCACAAATCCTGCAAGGAGAAGCTGATGGAGCTGGTGGTATTTATCCTGGAGAAAAGGAGGCTGGGGGAACCCTATCACCCTCTCCCTGCAAAGAGGTTGTAGCCAGGTGAAGGTCGGCCTCTTCTCCCAGGCCACCAGCCACAGGATGGAAGGACATAGTCTTAGGCTGCACCAGGGGAGGAAAACATGTAAGCAGCTACCTGGAGAGCACGGACTTCAAAAATCTAAAAATTTAGTCTAGCATTTTTTTAATGTTTTCTCCTCAGATTGAAATTAATCCACCTGAGAAATCCATAGAAAGTTGGAATTACAGCAACAAGAAAATATTTCAGATGAGTCTGCACACTTTAATAATATACCTGTTCAGAAAGTTTCTACCTAAGTGCGTAGAGAATTATTTCCTCTAATAGGTTTAAAAATTTGAAAAGTGCACTCTGTATTTTTCTAATTCTACCTTTGCATCTGTGTTTTAAGCTTTTTTTTTCCTATGAAGACAACATACACTGCAACTATCACCAGTTCTCTTCCCTAACAAAATACATTTTGCAATTAGGTTTCCTTAGAATCAAATTCAGAGAAAAAAAATGTTTTTACAATTGTTTTGCAATTTATAAGTACAAAACAAACCTCACAGTTCTTGTTGCTAATAAAGGCAGCAGCCTCACTCTGCCTTAGGAATTTCATAAGGCACTGCATGATACTAAATAAGTTTTTAAGCATTCCTGTTGCAATATACAATTAGAGGTATGCAGATTTGTCTGGTAACCAAGTATGTTTTACTATTTACACTTTATTTCCACAATAGAATGAAAAAGACAGTGTGACCGGCAGAACTAGGAAAAAGGACAATAAAATGATAATTTGATGAAAAAGTTGGGGAATTCCAGTCAGTTAATTTGCTTTTCTACAGGAGGCGTAGCTATCTGAATTTCCATAATATAAAACCGTTTACTCTTCCACTGAGTAGGAATTTATGAAAAAAACATCCCTGTGGCATGGTTTAAGGTCAACTATTACAGTAAAATATTCATTCTCATGATACATATGAAATAAACATTTAAATATAAAACACTTCCATTCGTTTCATCAGCAGTAGTAAAAGCAGCAAATGGTTCAGCAAGGAAGCTTTTACAATTATTTGACAGGATTTTTCATTGTCTGTTCAGAAACATCAACCACTTCTCTATGAGTAAAGATATAAAGAAGTGAACACTGCTTAGTATTCATGGATGCTTCTATAACTAAAATTATAGCATGGATTTATACATAAAATAAAGAACACATTCAGTCAAGATATGTCTTTGTTTTATTCCCTCAAATAGTTTCATACGATCAGCAGCCTCTTCTCATAAAAAAAAAAGAATGACCACTCTTAATAAAATGGGAAAAAAATTATACTCATGATGAAAGACACCCAAAGCTCATAAAAATGAATCACTACTTATGTTGGTTAACATTGTCTCAATTTAAAACAATGTAATTCCTGAAAGTTGGGAGGCATAAATAATTTTATTTTATTTCATGAGCAGTATTTATATGGATTTGTCACTCTTACCAGGAGAAAACAAACAAATTTTAATATGTGGTCCTCAAACTCACGTGTTAGCATGCACTATCCAAAAACTGGAATCATAGCTGACAGCGATAAAAATGTTAATTTATTTCTAATCCTGTAGAAGTCTATTTTCTCTCATAGTTACGGAAATGGAAATGAAGTGGTGTCTAAAATAACACACTGTATTTTACTTCTTCAAAGACCAAGAATTTCAACTGGGTACTTTTAGATAAGTTGTCCAACATGTGCTAGATGCATTTGGGACATAAAAAAATGAACATCCTGAAAGGTATACAATAATACACTGGGTAAGGCCTTATAAATCAAAGTTTTAGAGACTTTTTAAGAATTGCAGAGGTAGGATTCCTTCCCATGGACCACATGACTTTTCACATGTGTTTATGTATGTATTGGGCTTATTGTTCAGTATTCAGTGTATCTGCACTGGCAAATAATCCACCTGGTGTTGACAAAAGAGGTTTGGAGAAGTCTTTAGAGTGATATCCTGCAGCCTCTGTCTTCTGGAAAGATAGGATTTTTCCTCATGCTTCTCATCTATTATGAAAATTATATGAATCTGTGAACAGAGATGCTACAAATGTATTTCACGTGCTACTATCGGTCTACATATGCCCATAACTTAAAATGGGGACCTTTTTCCTTAAATATATAGCTTTTTCCTCCCACTGCAAATTCTACTGTTCTTGTCTGAGTCAGTGAGTCCAATATTCATATTCAATATCAAAATAGAGGAAGGCCATTTTCAATCTAAATGACAGAGGAACAGTAGTGAAATAACAGAATTGAAAAAAAAAATGTATTACAAAGAAAAAACAAATAGCCACAAAATCAACCACAAAGTTTCTTGCCTAAAAGTTTATTGAACAGATAAACAAGTTTCTGAATTACTTATGTTCTTCTATAGGTATCCATGCTTTAAATAATATACATAATGACTACATTCATTTATAATATGTCCATTGTGTCAAAATTTCCAGCTCCCTGAAATAAACCCACATTTACTCTTAGAATGTTTCTTCTGGTGGCATTCATTAAAAATAATTCATAAAACACATGTGGCAATGTTTTGATTTAAGGCAGGCCAAGGCAGAAGTTTTCATCTTGTCACTCTGAGAAAACAGGGTAAGACACTTAGAACATTTGATGCACAAAATAATTCTTTTGGATATGTTCACCTCCTCTGTCTTCGGTATCAGCCCAATGAAAAGCATGTTGCTGAGCAGTCTTGCAATTCTGGCACCATTAAGAAGACTGCCTTCCCTTCTCTCTTCCAGTTCTCCTGACACTTGTTTCTAGTCTGTGTTTTCTGATGACGCCCAGAGTCTGAAGGCCTCCCTTGAAGATCATCCTCACCATGAGGAAAGATAGACTTTCTCAAGGGGCTGGAAAAAGAAGCCATGTAAGAAATGAGGACTGAAAAGCCACATTTGTGAGGGTTTCTACTCCCTGAACAGGATTGCATTTTACTTGTGACCTTCACTCACAACATCTCCATGCTGCACCTTCCAGCCATGGCAGTGCTTCTCAGCTTATTGTTCTGACCCAGCTGCCTACACCCTCACAAGACTGCAGTGCTAAATAAAGTCTAATATCTGTGTTCCATTTGTGTGCAAAAACTTCAAAGGCACAAATAAATTCCACTGCTTATTTATGAAACACTTTGGAGCTGTGGCAATGGACAGGAATTGATGCACAACCAGAGGATTACTGGATTGAACTGAAGTGCCAGTGCCAGCTTTGTAGAAAAACTGAGATGAAGGCCACAAACTGAGAGAGTGAACCTCACCCTAAACTTTAAAACAAGCCACATTGCTGTTGTTTCTGGCAATCTGAAACAAGTCTCTTGAAGCTGTTTTCCTAGGACCCACATCTGTTCTCTAGTGTTGGAAAGTTGCAGTGGGGAGGAGGGGTGGAGAAACAAACATCAGGCAATGCGGCATTTTTAAAAGGCACCAATTCCCTTCCTATTTCCATGGCCTTCTTTTTCAGACTTTGAAAGTATAACATGCTTCAGTAATTTGAAAGTGTTACTGCCTGCCTCAAGCCCAAATTGTTGCTTCAAAATGTGGAATTTCTGAATTTCCCCACAGCTTACACCCTTGCCTGAAACTATTCTGTAATGCTCACTAATGTTCTGGTTTCTTGGTCAAGGCAGATGCATCTAAAGACAACTTGAACTGCCTTATGCCAGAGGATGGAGATGTATTAGCATTTCAGGGCCAAAACAATCAATTAATTGGTAATAACTACTAGAATTAATCAGCCTTGTCTATCTGGTTACATTACTCAGAAACAAAGCACCAGCATGACTTTCCTGCTGTCACTTCTGTTCATTTTTTCTATATATTTTGCTTAGCCTTAGACAGCATTATATTTGAATTTATTTAAAAGTCATGCCTCATATTACTTTTCAGTATCTCTGCTTTTCCCTGTATCAGGACAGCCTATGGAAATTAGATGTTCTGCTTGCTAGGTGCATTTTTAGGAGGAGAAATTGGAGATGGGAGTGCTTATTAGGAACACTGAGAGGATCCAGTAATGGTATGGCTTCTGCCTTTGCATCTGCAGGGATGCTGAATGTGTGACCATAGATTCTTAATATGTATTTGAAGTAGGATTAAAACAAGGTAGCAATCCTTGCCAGCCCTAAAGCAAATACTTTTTTGCACAGGCCATCAGCAGCCAGTCAGAGGCTTGGTAATAGTAACAAAAATGCTCAGGTGAAATCTTGTGAGGGTTTAGGAGAAAATATTGCATCTCTGCCTCAAGAACAGAAACATCCTTCAGACAGCTAGAGCAGATACTGGGCCTATACAGTTTCAGCTTTGCTATTGTTGTGTACTGCTGATTGTTTATCCACTTCCAGGATGGAAATGCAAGTAGCATATCCACAAAGACACACCAGTTGGTGACATTTCACAAATATTCTCAGCCAAAAGGGTTTTCTTATATGAATAAACCCAGACATCCGTGTTGAACATAAACCTAGTTGGCCAAATTCAACTGTCCAGTCCTGACCTTCTATTGCATGAGTTTTATTCTTCTAGATATTACTGTTTGAAGCCTTTCCATAATTTATAGCACGTTATGCCACACTTTCTTTAGTTTTCAAAGCCAGGTCCTAAATAAAGGCCAAAAAACACTTCAAACAACTTAATCCTTCCTAGAAAAGGCTGTTAGCATTCAAAGATGACATTACATCAAAAGCAAAGGTTAAACTCCAGAATGCATTCTTTGAATGAAGTAACAAAAGCTCCATTATAGCCTTTGATCACTTGAGCTCACCTGTAGGAAATGTTACACCTTTTTATTAAACTGTTGAATTGTCTTTGCTGTACAAGCTGGAGACATTCTTGACAGGCTTAAAGTCGTTAACACCTCTGAGGAATGCTCAGCAGAGCCTATAATACTCTCTCGTGTCTATGCATGTTAGTATAGCAACTCTGTACTTTCCTAACAGCCCAGGCACTCTTTCCTTTTCTTATTTCTTTAACAAATTTCTTGAAATGAGTATATTGGCAAAAAAATAGTATATTGGCAAAATTATCCATGACACAAATGTGCACAGCAAAATATTTGATGCTATCAAGAAATAAAGACTCTATCAATAAATTAGAATTTTTTTTAATTGCCATGACAGGTTTTCTAAAGAAATCACCACTTAATTACTGTAAAGAAAACCAAACAACTCTGCCTTATTAATAGGCAGCTGGGCAGTAAATTTAGCACTGTCCATTACCAACTGCAGTACACATAATCAATTCATTTTTCATTCAGATAACCTGCACTCACATTCTCACACAAACTGACACACACATACCTGCCATGCTTTTTCTCCCTCTCTCAAGCATTAACTACTTGTATATAAAAGTATATGCGTGAAAATATGGACTATTAAAATAAAAATAAAGATCAACATTATATCTTTAGTTTCTCTTCCTTTAAGATTGCTGCATATTTTCTTTAGTTTTAGAAGCGCTGCCAAATATAAACATGTTTTCTCTTAAAAGTAAGTAAATAAATAAGCTCATAAGGATTTTCTGACAATCCAGACTATTAGTTCTAATACCTTTACCAGTGAACAGCTGAAAGCTATTTCCCCCCAGCCTCTGTGGATCCTTTTTTCTCCTTTAATTTCTTCTGTTCTTTCGCACAGCTCATCTCTTTGTGCTTAAAGACTATTTCTATAAAGACTAGCAGTCCTACATGGATGCACTCTCAAACACACAGAGAACTAGGAGCTGATTCTCCTTTTCTTCCCAAGTTGTGCTCTATATACATTACTTCTTACAGGTCACAAAGCTTTTGAATATTTCTAATAACACTTTACACTTCAGGTTCTGAGACATCTTCCGCTGAATAAGCACTCACATGTGTGAAAGCTGACTTCCAGACCATCCCTGTATGCACACACAAAAAGAATTCTTCCATAGCAACGAATGCTATGAAACAGGTGAGGGCAAACAACTACCAAATATAAATTATGACAGATTTTTAGAAAGAGCATGTATATATCCTTTAAAAAAGGAAATGCACCTGCTGTCTGTACTGTAGCTGAAGCCTCCCACACAGCCTCATGCAATCAGCAAAAAGTTTACATCCTTCTTTCCCACTAGATCTATGATTTTCTTAGAGAACTTCTGACTTACTCCTGCTTCTATTCTTGGCCTATTTAGAGATAACTATTCAGCAGAGGCTTACAGTGAGCTTCTGGATCTTAATCCTGTTGTCTCGATTAGTCTCTGTAATGATTACACAGTTTGATTGCCTCAGAGGGAAGTGGAGAAGAATGGGGTAGAGTGAAGGGAGCAGTTTGTGTAGTCCCCATTAGCTCCTGATTACAGGAAAAACAAGATAGTGTCATGTTGTCTGAGTTCAGTGGGGAGGAAGGTAACGTGCCTCAGAATAATTCTGTACAATCAAGAGATTAGATGGATTAAATGTAACCAAACCTTTCCTAAAACAGAACTGATGAGCAATATGTTTTTAAATGGTAAACACTGACTAATTTGTTGACTCATTTGTGAGTGTCTACTAACACAGCAAGAGCACTGGTGAGAATAAAGCAGCTGCCCATACCTGTTTCCATGCTGAATCACATGGAATGGATTTAAGATTGTTGTGCCTATATGGCTTTATTCACTGAAGATTTCTGTCCTGCTCCCTTTTCTGACTCAAATGGGCAATAAAAATTCAGTATTTTCTAAAATGATGAATTTTTCTGTACCTTTGGGTGACCACAACAAATGAGTGAAAACTAGCTTGCTTGAAAGAAATTTTCATCAGCAGTTTCTTCTTAGATATGAGTGATTTAGACTTTGTATTTTTCATAAAATTTGAAAATGGCTTTCATAAAAATTAAATCAGAAAACAACAACATAAATTTATTTGCTAATTCCCTTTGAAAAATTGTACAAAAATAAGCCTAATACGCTTTTCATTTTTCTACTTTTTATTATTTCTTAAATTAACAAATAATGATTTCCGTATTTCATTTTATGAAAATACTTCATTATTTGATGTAATGTATGGAAATGCTTTATCAAATGCCTTCAGTGTCTGGAGAGCAATTTAATCTTTTCTGCAATCATAGTACTGTCAGATGCAGAAAGCAATATTCACTCTGCACAGAAAAGTCCTTTTTAATCCTCACAAGAACTCTACTGTGTGATAATATTCACAGCAGTGAAAACACAGGAGCATATCTATTCTCTCTTAAAAGCTCATAGTGATGGCTTAAACTGAGAACAGCAGCTCCTCCAAATCCAAAAAAACACATCCCATTCTTATCAAGCAAACATCATCTGTGCTGCTTATTAATTTTCAAAAGTCGTTTATCCCTAATGTTAGCCTGCTCCTCCCTTCAAGGCACAACATTGAGAAGAGAGGAGTAACTGCAGTGAAGTATGCAAGCTACATGTCTCAAAATTATTTGGAAAGAAAGTGCAACTCCTTCCTATACGTGCAGTAACACCAGAAGAGTGGAGAATCTGTGGTTTGTCCCTTGCTTTCCTCACAACGGCAAAATAAAGATAAGTTTATAAAGTTAACGTTAAATAAGACTTTATAAGGAACTTATGTAATTGGTTTAAGATTATGTATCATCAAAAGAAATTACTAAGGCAATCTCTGTAAGGAGAGAGACAATATTTTATGAGGTTTGGCAGTGTAACTGGAAAATATAGATTTCTGAAGTCCTTTATCAGATGAAATGCAGGAACTCTTTGTTTCCAAAAATGTTTTAGTGCATGTAACTGCACTTAGAACTCAAGGATCTAAAAATTAATGAAAGTAACAGCATAGGAAAACTAGAGTTTACAGCTCATGTACACACATGGGCTAAAGCTGACAACAAATTCAGACATAGACTGGAAGAAGTTTTGAATTGATCTTGGCTTCAGATCCCTGGCCTTCAGTCACCAGGATGGGTCTCAGATTAGCATTCCCAAAACTATTTAATTCATAAACACTGTGCTTGCCACAGAATCACAGAACAGCCTGGGTTGGAAGTGACCTATATAGGTCACCTGGTTCCAACCCTCCTGCCATGGGGACATTTTTGTCCTCCAAATGGACACTTTTCACTAGACTAGGTTGTTTAAAGCCCCATCCAATCTGGCCTAGAACATTCACATGGATGGGGCATCCATTTCTCCAAGCAACCTATTCCAGTGTTCCATCACCCTCACAGGAAAGAATTCTTCATTATGTCAAAGTTAAATCCATCTGTTTTCAGTTTAAAACTAATACCCGTTCTCCTTTTGTGACAGGCCCTACTACAAAGCTTGTCTGCTTCTCTCTTCTAAGCCTCTTTAAGTAATGAAAGGCCACAATCAGGTCTTTCCTGAGCCTTCTCTTCTCCAGGTCAAACAACCACAACTCTCTCAGCCTTTCCTTATGAAGTAAGGACAGCTATCTACACAGACTTTCCACCATTGCCTAAACTGGACAGTTCTCAGAACCACTCTTACCCCATCTGGAGTCAGAATCTGATGTTTACTCAACTTATAATAGGACATAAAATTAGTAATGGTGGGGAAAGAGATTTATTGACAATCAGAGAAAAACTCGCAAGATTGAGTTTTTCAAATACAGGCAATCTCCTTGCTGGAAGCTCAGCCTCAATTAGAAAAGTATAGGCAGTAGCTGACTTACAGATCTGAAAGAACAGGCTAACATGGGTGCTTTAACAACAAAAAAAATTAGTGATTTTCAAATAGTCACCCCAAAATTGCACATTTTTTCCAGATCATTTGTTCAGTAACCCTAGCAATCATTAAAGGAATTTAGGGATTCTTTTGACACATTATGCATCACAAGCAGAAGCTAGAAAGTCACAGCACTAAAAAAAGAAGTTGGTTGCCCTAGGCATGTTTCAGCTTACTGTCAGCTCAGTCTGTTCTAGTGTTTCACTTGTAATATCTCCCTTGCTGTACTTATGACTAATAGCAATAAAATATTAACAAAATAGTTTTCCTTGGTGGTGACTCTAGAGACAGGAATGAAAGACGTTGTTGTGTCCTCTGTTTTGTTTCTAGCCTGACAAGTAGTTTTGCTCCATTGCTACTGTAACATTTTGATGCCAAAGGGATCAGCAACAGCAGTACTGCTGTATTCACCGCTGGTCTAAGAATAAACAGCCTGGTATGCTCTCCTCACTTTAGAGGGATTTTTTTTTTTTCTGTAGTGCCCCTTCCTTCTCAGCTAGAAACTTCCTAATACCCTCCAACTTCCTCCAGCTTTTCTCACTACTCCCAGATGTTACTAAGACACAGTGATGCTTTTCGTCCTTGGGCTGCCTTGCTGCCCGTGTTGAGCTCCCTTTCACCTCTTCCAGCTCCTTCTGCACTCATTCAGCCCTCAGCTGCAGACCTGAGAGCTCCTCCAATTCCCAGAGCCTCCAGAGTGATGCTTTCTTCAAAAACCAACCCTCTCTCCCCGTACTGCAATGATGGATGTGAATGGTTTGCCACTTCTCAAAAGGCACTCCTGCAAAATCACCCCAAAATACACAACCGATTAAATTTGAAATTTATAACAATATATTTTTACTTCACTGTAATTACTGCTTATTTGTAAACATGCCTACAGGTCCCAGGTGAAATTGGGCACTACCCATAGGAATAAACAGCCCTTGATAGTTTGCCATATAAATTTGAAATGACCAAAGATAAGGGAAGCAGATACTATTCTTCTGATTATCTCATTTCACTCCAAAGTACAGCTGAATTTGTGCAAAACCTGTGGCAACTGCAGCAAAAGTGTTCAGGCTGTACTATGAACTTGATACTTTGTATACTGAATTGAGTTTTTATTGTTTTCTGGGTTTTTTGTGAAAGCTTTGTGTGGTTCTAGGATTTAGAGAATTATGGTCTATTTGTTTCAGCACTAAGGCCTTATGAACAAGGGGTCTGTTAAGGGTTTCTCAAACACCTCATTCACACTAAACTGAAGAAAATTTAGTCTTTAAACCAATTAAGGTCTATGTTTTTAATCCCTTCAGTGATGTCAGATGAATGGACATCTAATTGTATGTGCAAGTTAGGATGGATTCTTAGAATAAGAACAGATAAAACACAAGAGAAAAAAAAAAAAAAAAAAAAAAATGAAATTAAATGAAATGATAAAATAAAATAAAATAAAATAAAATAAAATAAAATAAAATAAAATAAAATAAGTTTGAAAAAGTCAGGCACTAATTAATAATCCCAAAATTGACTTTTGCATTGTCTGTGCAGCCTGTCATTCAAACCAAATGATGCCTTTAAAATAAGTTTTGCAAATGGTGTGACAAGATTGGCAAATACTTGTGGTTTCACAGATCCACAGTTCGTCCTCTCAGACTCTTCTATTCTGGTGCCTTTTAATGCTAACACTGGTCAACTCCAGATGGCAACATCCCTTGGCATTGTAGTGGTGATGTGATTCACATTACCACTGGCACTGTATCTCCTGATAATTGCCTAATTAATTTACTGTGTAATCATCATTGTTTCCAGCAACTTATTACATGACTGCTGCCTCATTTCCACAAAGCAGCACATCTTGATTTTGACATGGTCGAACCATGTGATGTTTGAAGACTTGTGAACTTCATGACATCTGGAGGCTTGAAAGCCAGTTTGTCATAGCTCAGATGTGGAAGCTGAGTCCATTTGAGGTGTGCCATCATCCTTATATGGGTAAAAACAATCTCTCTATAACCTCCAAACCAGAATATTTCTGTGATTAATTTACACATTCGCAAAAATAAATACATTCTAGATACGTGGAAACGTCTATCAGTTAGGAAAATTTCAACAAAAATAGATATGCTAAGCACTGCATATGTCACAGTATGCTATGGGTTTTATTTTTCTAGGTGTCTCTTTTATATACTGCAGTCTCCATACTTTTTCACATTTTCTGTTCTTTGCTTCTGTTTTCAACCAAAGTATTTTTTTTAAGGTTTCTATTCCATTTCTCTAAGCTCTTGCATTTCATTCACTCATTGAGAAGCATTTTTAAACAAGACTTTCAAGGCATTTCAAGAAAAGTCAAATGTGGTCTCATCTCACAGTCATACAAAAAAAAAACAGGAAAAAAAAGTGTCCCCAGTGATTCCCTACAAACATGATACCTTTTAAACGCTAATTGTTATCTTCACTTTTTTCATACACAGGTGAATTGCTCGTTTTTGTACCAGCTCTGTTCAGTTTTAGAAAATAATAAATGGAATCAGGAACTCCTTGCAGTCCGAACTGATAAATTTCTCCCAAATCCTTGGATTGTATAAACATTTAATAGCCTACAACCAGGACAAACATTGACATAAATGAGGATTGTGTCTGCAGATCAGTAGGAGAAGCAGAGTTGGACAGCGTTTTTGGGCAATCTGGGAACTAATCAGTGGGATTTAACCCAGGATGTGACACACTCTTTGCTCCAACTTCTTAGGCTGAAGGCCAGGGACACCTATTCTAAACCAGCGTTTTGAACCTCCCTGAGAATGCTGAACACATTACACTGGATACAACCATATATAGAAATAGTTAGAACTGAGTCTGGATTGAGATGAGACCAAAACCACTCTTTCTATTGAAGACTTCTCCAGTGAGACAGGCCAGAAGGGTGATGTTCACTATTGTTTAAATATCTGCCAAACTGCAGCTTTAATATTAATGGCTTATTCAGGTCATGCCATTTCTTAACGGGTTTTTTTGTATCATCCTCTATGATATTTATGCTAATGGCCAAATACTTTCAATGAACTTAATTTCCAGCTTCAGTGAAATAACTTCTACACATCTAATTTAAAAAGTAGAACACTTAATTTAAACAGAATATACATAAAAGGTTTTTTTTTTCTCTTTTGCCTTATACTGCTATTGTTAAGCCTGAATCAGATATGAAATCTAAGCTTGTTACTGGGAAAAAATCCATTCACATTCAAAGTCTAATGTTACTCAGCTCTCCATACAATCACTGCAATAACACTTTATCTGCCTATTATGAGTGTCCTTGACAGAATGTTCGCAGAGCTAATCATTTACAGAAAAAAATTAGAAATGAGGGCAAGAGGATACGTACATATTTTTACATATGCATGTATATAAGTATATATGCTCTTGGAGCAGATTTTTTTTCTGCTCTGGACATTTGCAACTTCTTACTGAATTCATAAGTCTTCCTATAAGTCACTATAACCCAAGAAGGGAAATCAAGGCTTCAGGATTCAGTCAGGTTTATAAATTCTTCTAATTACATAAATAGTTTTGAAATTCTTAAAACAATAACAACTGCTGTTTATTGATCCATTCAATCAATTGTATATTGATTCATTCATCTTATTAAAGAAAATGTTATCAAATATAATCCCACTCGTGGTTATTATGGTGAAATGACATACCCAAACAACAAAAACCTTCAGAAAGACATGGCATGATTCCATTCAGCTATGTACAGTTGCTGGCCGGTGCAGCTTCTTTTTGAACCTCCTAATGAAACCTAATACTGTGGATTGGAGTCTATCTCCTCAAAACTGCAGCTTACAGGATACCTCTGTGGTGCATTAATCTTTTAACCCCTTGAGGCATACTGAACATCAATTACACAGTGCTGTTGCCCAGAGGTGAGATATGTGAGCTGGAGTTAAAGACAGACTACAGCAGCGGCATCTTACACACAGATCATGAGCAATCCATCTTCTTCAGGGTGTGGGGGCAGAACAACTTTGGAAAGCCATCAAGGCGTAATACTGTATTTGAGTGTATTTGAGGCTAAAACTAACTTGTCACACAAGGAAGGGCTCGCAAATCATCCTGACCCTCCTGACCCCGTGCAATCTGCGGCTGAGGAGCACAGGCTGTTAAAGAGCCTCACAAGGTCCACACAAAAGAAGCAAAAAAGGACTCTCATAACTACCCTGAATGCTCTTATAAGCATCCAGTTTAGGAGGAGGATGGAAAGTAAATACCAGCAGAAAAATTGAGATTTATCATTGGTATTGCTTAAAGACAAGACAAAATCCACTTTGATAAAAAAGGGGCAAATTAGCTCAAAAAAACACTATATGAGCCCCCTGCTACTGAGATTTCCCAGCAGCTGCAAATACTAAAAAGTGAGTTTTTCCTACGTAATAAAGCTCCCATAGAAATTACAATAACTGTGTGCCTGCTCTATATTTCCTTTTAGGCACAAGTTTATTCTTAATGCATTTGTCTGTCACATTAAGACAGAGAGTTTTTATTGTTTTAGGAAGTATAAATCTAAAATATACAGAGCGATTAAGGATACACAGAACTTGTCAGGGCAACCAGTACGAGTGAGGAACCAACAGTGGGGTTAGGCTGCAAAACTAAGACTTTATTACTTGCTTATTATTTATTTTATTTCTATTCACGATAATAACATGGAAATAAAGGAATTCTGCATTTGTGTGTGTTCAAAACTGTACATATCTTGATACCTATTGCACAGCTAATGAACTATCAAAATCAGTGCACGTTACTGGATAATTTCTTTTTTTGGAAATAGTGGGTGTACCTCTTCCTGTGGCAATTTTTTCTTGAGATTGGTATTTACTGCCTGCTCAATAACTTCTGTGAATTTCATCTCTAAACTTCTAATTGTTATCTAATTAATTAATTCATGTTTCATCCGACATTGCTATTTACCATGCTTCAAGAATATTTCACATTTTAGAGATATCCTTTAATACAAGAAGTGATCTATGCTGGTTAAAAGTGTAAAGGCATAAATATTTCTCTAGAAATCAGATAGAGAAGTCACTACTGTAGAAGTCTATTAACTCCTGCTGTTTGTCCAACCATTGTCTGTGACATCCATAAGTCAGTCAAGGCTGTGTGCTCCTGCTCACAGTCACCAACATCCTTCACACATGCAGGTTTTTAGAAAGCGAAGCAGTTTCCAAAGCAGTTTAGAAAGCAAAGCAAAGCAGGACCCGCCCAAAGTTCCTCAGTAGCTCAAGCACAACTAAATTTGTTAGCTTTAAGATAAGGAACAAATAAATTACTTTTTTTCATACTTTCTTTTGAAAGATGGTAACTTTCTTTTTTTTTATGGCAGCAGAGCAGGTGCCGTCTTCTGCTTATGCCAGTCTCTGCCTAAAGATAGCTGAAGTTACCTCTATTTGCCTACTGTTTCCACTCTTGCCTTCATTTGCAATACTATCAGTATTTTAAATACCTGAACAAAGGCATGAAATATTTAGGAATTTGCTTGAATTGTATAACCAAAGAATTAAATGCAGTAAATAAACACTCACTTTAGGAAAGTCAAACATTACATAGATTATAGCTCTTCCTAGAATTAGTATGTTGCAGCTGCAGAAGCTTGCTGTGATGGTAAATAGATTTATACAATCATAGCCTTTATTCAAGGGGAAAAAAGACTAGATTGAAGCTGGGTATTTTGCACACACATAAACAGACTTGAACCTGGCAGCAGAAGTGTTGGGCTTGCTGAAGTTTGTGGAGTCACTGATTTTAGTACGGTTAGGGTCTCATTCCCTCTTTTTTATTTTTAATTATTGGAGGGGTTGGCAGCATCTTTCTTTAATGGAGCAGTAAGGGAGAGTCTTAGCTCTCTTAATCTTTAACTTCTAGATAGATAAAGCTAATCTAAAATAGGCTCCCTCTAAGGTTAATGGATGCAGATACACATCTCCAGAGGGTGTTTCATCCCACCTAGTTTTGATGTATACCAAGGAAGAACTGCCCTCAGGAGATGCATGTTTCTCTCTGCTGATTATAGAGAAAATATAAATGACTAGTGCATTTAGGTGTCTACCTTTCAGATTGCTAACTTTACATTAAACAAATACCACTCTGAATAGAGATTTAGATGTAGGTATTTTATAAATTCTTGTGATCTCACTTCCAAAATGAAAATAAAAACTCAGAATAAAGAAATTATGCACTAAAACAGCTGCATAGATACATGCAAAGAAGTTAATGGGTCTCTCCCAACACCATTAAACTTTCCATAACATTCTAGATAATTCTTATTTCTTTGATTAGTCTGAGTAGTTTTATGTTATATTATGTATAAAACCACACAACTAGAGTAATAGTCATTGCTTTCATACATGGACACTTAAATGCCAGCTTCTGCGTGTGGCTGGTCAGAATGTCTTACAAACATTAATGAATTTTACTTTCCTGTGAGCAAAATAGTTCTATTGTGTTTCCTATACAGCTGTTGAAACCACAGCAGCACACATGGGATAGATTCTAGTGCTTCAGAACTACAAAGTTTCATTTAATGCCCATCTTATGAAACACAGACTTTTGAAAGTTGCTTTCTGGAGAAAATTATTCTTGGCAACAGTGCCAAAATTACAACCGTCCTTCATTTTTGTGCAACCTGTGATTGGCAATTTTCATATGAGAGAAGATTAAAATCAGACATGCTGAGATACTCTAAAATCTTGTTGAATGAATAAATATATTTCTATGGCATTTTGGAGGAAGATTTGCAGATTAATACATTACATAGTCCTATCTATCACAATACACTATACATAGTATGTTGAGTGTATAGCATCGAACTAGCTGGGAAAAAGTTATCACCATTATTTTTGAAATGCTTACCCTTTAAGCACAGAGTTTATTCTGAATTAGAATAAAAATAAATTTTAAATTATTTTTAATTATTAAAATTATTATTGGAATATTTTAAAATATTGTACTTATCCTTATGGAAAAATGCATTTAATTTCATGTGTCAAAAACCCCCTTATAGCTGTATGCTATTAGGTAATCATGTATTCTATATATTATATAATCTACATATTTACATGTATATATGCAGATGCAGAGAGGTTCAGAGGAAAAAAGCCAGTAAGACTGGAGACTATGTTAAAAATTTCAGAAGATTGTGGTTTATTATTTTGATCATTGAGAAATGTTTTTAATACATTTTTACAAGCATATAACTCACTCTGGGAAGAATATTTTCATATGCCATTTAAAGTTGTTCATAAACTTGTTCCTTGACATATCACTAGTGCTTTTTGAAATCACTAGTATTTTGAAAAATAAAATTAATCCGAATAACATTGATTAGGTTGGAATGTTTTATTTATTGAATGAAAACATCACATCATTCTGTCACTTACTAGTGCAATACTTTAGCAATACTTTTATTTTTGATCATAAAAAGAATCATTCTATAATTTATGAAAGTAGGTGACTAGGACTTCTCATATGTAATCTTTATATATAGACAAAAGCACATCTATATGTACATCTATGTACCTGTATGAATGCAGAATTTACAAAGACTTTGCAGCATATTTTATACTTTTAATTATTGTTAAAGAGAACACAACATCTCTTTCATTATCTACTGCATCAGTCAGAACATTCCCACCATTAGGAACAAATTAGCTGTTCTATGTCCTTAAAAAAGCATTACAGGACTTGCTTCTAAAGGCCCCATGTAGTCCAGAGAGAAATCCATGGGCTTCCAGAGATCACTACACACTGTTTGGAGCCATCCACCTCAGTAGTAAATTCACTGATCCACTAGCTTCTGCCAAAATAAAACTGTTGAGCTTGCTTGTAAATAGTGTACACAGTTCCCATTTTCAAGAAGTAACTAGAACTAAGGATTTGTTTCTGAATAATTTTGCTCAATATCTGTGCTGCCTCACCTCACTCTGCCCAAAATACCTCACTCTGCCCAAAATACCTCACTCAGGTTTTTCAAGGTGGGGTTTCTCCCCTGTGAGAGGCAGACAGTTCACAGGGGGCTGCTCTTTGTATGTGACTGTTCTTGCCTTTCGGTTTATGGGAGAAGAATAGATGACACTGACTGAAGACTCACAACAAAGAGCACTGAATGTCTGAAGCATGCAAGGAATACAATACAGGACATTTCTCCCTCTCAAGGTAGCAGTCTGTTGCAGCCACAGGGCTTTTCTCAGCAGATGAGCTTACCTGCCTTAGCACTGCTTTTGGATCTTGGTGCCAGAAATACACAGAAAAGTATCTACTAATTATCTGATAAATGTGTTTGTTCATGTCTGAAGAGCAGCTTATCTAATTGCCAGTGCCCTTCCTATCTTCCTCTAAGGGGTGGGTTTAGCCGAGAATTCTCCCAAAGAGCTTGCTTTTCATGTGAGTAATTATGTGCTTTGCTTGCTTTGGAGGGATATTAGCTCATCTGCCAATGGCAGCAAAGGAAAAAAAAAATAATCTCAAGGAGATTCAGATCTAAAATAATACAGAAGCAAAGAATTTTGGATTTGTGGCTTTAGACTTCATTAAAATTAACATAAAGTTATCAGTGAGGCTTGCTAGAAACTACTAGAAGATCTGTTACTGGAAATGCTGTCTTAAGGGCATAAACTTGTAAGGCCAGGTCACTAATCAGTTTCATACTTGGGATCCAGGAGATTGGAAAGTTAATAAAAACAATCAAACTAACAAGAAAAAAAAATAGGGGTTATTAAAAGTGTAAACTCTTGCAAGCTCTTGCAAACTTCGCAAATCTCTTTGCAACCACTTATTCATCTGAAACTCCCACAACATTCTGGGTGCTAGTAACTTCAAGGCGCAGATGTCCCTTTCTTTATGTTTTGCAAATCTGTAGGAGCTACTACAAACCTGCAAAAGCCAGAAAATGGTTTAGCTTCTTGCTACATCTACTGGACGTAGAAGAGGAGAAGGACTCAATCCATTTCATAAGATATATAAGCATTAACTTGTGTGGAATATGGCTCAGCTTATTTAATACAGTAGAAAGCATTAATCTGGATAACAATGATAACTTGTAATATATATTACATACAATTCAAATTAATGTTTGCATTTCTCATTAGAACAATCATGGGGCTGAAGGAGAATGTTAGACAGTTATATAGGTTCATTTGGACATAACCTTCCAACTTGAATATTATTCTGAAACAGGCAGATACTAACCCTTCTAACAGTACATATAATACAGCCTCATCTCAGCTGTACCAATACATTACAGTTCAGCATAACTTCACTGAAGGAAAAAAAAACAAGATTTTGAACTTCCACAGAAGACAAGCAATTATAGGAGATCAATGCATCTTTATTTTATTTATCAGGTCACTCTAAGTTTTCTCACACATCCAGAGAGAAAAATAGTTGAAACATAAGTGAAACAAAAGTATGGCAGTTTCCAACACATCTTAGTAACAAAGAAGCAAATTTCTGTTTCTCAGCAGACTAGACTTGTGTAAACTCTCAGATACCCTAATCTGACTATAAATTTACCCTTCTTACAGCATATCATCCTCCTTTTGACTTTTTCTTCTGAATATATTGTGACTGACATGGTTTTCTGCAAACCCCACCAAAGTGGGAAAATCAATTAAATAATTATCCATTGTTACAAATAATGCAAAGACCTGCTACTCCTATAGGAATATATTTTCAGCAAAACAGAGCAATTTGATGTGGCAAACTTATTTAGAAGATGTGAAAATTAACCATGGAAGTACAGTATTCCTGGCTGAATGGAAATACCTACATATATGTTATTTTAACACCTTATCTGTACCACAGCAGACGTCTCACAGCAGTGCTCCAGGCAAGCACTGTCTTGTAAGAGGGGAGCCCAGTACTGAAACATGGAGAGGTTCTATCTCACAGAGATCTTCAGTCTTCAAGCTTTTGAAGAAAAGCTCTTGTAAGAGGGGAGCCCAGTACTGAAACATGGAGAGGTTCTATCTCACAGGGATCTTCAGAGTCTTCAAGCTTTTGAAGAAAAGAACAGAAGGGGAAACTAAGATACCCTAAGTAAAATATTAGTAAAATAGACTACTGGACTGTTATGGCTAATAACTTTTGTCCCAGTTGCACACTCCTTTCCAAAACAAGATAGGAAGAAACCCAGATGATTTCTGGCAGAAGCACTATGGAAAAAAGTAAAAGCATTGCTGCAACCATTTCTTTGATGCTTCCACAGACAACTACAAGTTAGTATGAGGATTCCATGGCAAGATGGCAGAGAGAGATGTTCAAAGCTCCCTGATACTGTTATGAAACAAGCAAACTCCTGCAAAATACTTTATGCTTTAGCACGAATCTGAAAAAGAAAAGCCCTAAACCAAAGATGGCCAAGTAGCCTGAAGGAAAGTTGTATAAAATATCCCTTCCCTCTTCTCTTCTAACCTACTCCACTTCCTGCCTCCTTTCTCACTCTACTGCTTTCCCTTCAGCTAAGCATTCCTGAAAGCAAAAGAAAATAAGGCTTCTTCATACTGAGGAAATGGAATGACCCTTAAATACTACCACCAAGAGGATGCCCTATCATTCTTGCCATTATTTGTCTTAACTTCTGTACTAAGGTCATGCCTTATTTAGGTAGGGAATCACATTTATTCTATAGTATCAAGAACAGCCTCAGGTTTGTCTCGTTCCTCTTATTATATCAAAAAACAAATTGCAACTAGAAATGACAATGAACTGTATGACAGATAAAATTGTGATGCAGCACATTTCTTTCAGCTGAAAGGTTTGTCTTCACCCAGTACAGTCTGGGAGGAACAATGAAGAGAAGGTGAAATATGATTCCCTCTCACTCCTAAGTGCAGTTATTTACTGTATACTTACACTATTTAAGTGAATTAAAGCAAGAGAAACTGCACCTGGTCAAGAACTTTGACCCTCTATTAAGATCATCTAAATAAGGACAATTTTTTATTAAGAAAAAAATGGGATTCAAGGAACAGATAAATTCACAAATTACTTTCACCCCAAATCCTGTAATAATTGACACCCTGTTTTCCTCTCAAAAATCTCAGCATGAAAGTGAAAGAATTACGTAAAAGGTAAGCTTTCTTATATAAAGTATTTGCAGATTCTTGTTGATGTTATTTTGTGATAGTGAAGCAGTACAGAATTTGAGTCACTGATGCCTGAGCCTTGGGTCAATAGGGCTGACATTTTTGACTTATTTACCAAGACCTTTCTTTATTTACATTAGAAGATTTTTTCATGTATAAATTCAATATGCCACTTATTTTGTAAGTTAGTGACTTTGTTGATTATCTGTCTCAGGCATCCATTAACCATTTAACAGCTAAAGTAAACACTCTTTGCCATGACATTTTGGGTGGGATTCTTTTGTTGTTTTAAATTTAGCAGTCTATATTTAGTGAATGAGCATATAAGCTTCTGTCAGTGGAGAGAGATGTCTCAAATAGTTGTCTAAATGCAGGCATCTAGAGCTGTTTGGGCTATTTGGGATGTTTGTAAGGCAGATATAAGTTAAATCTTTCTGGGAAGGCAGCAAAAAGCAGGTTGGGATACTTTAGCTTGTTGCAATGACAAGAGAGGCCTTTTGTAGGCAAATGAATTAAACTTCAAATGTGCACTGAGAAGAACCCTTCAGTACTTTTGGTCAACTGGCTTGACTCCATTGATTGGATCAAGGACTTTCTTGTCGTCAGTCCACCTTTGGTGGTGGAGAGCCTTCCAAATTAGAGAGAATTTACAGCAAGTTTACATCACTGATCCACTACAAAATACATAAATTTTGTGACAGAGACCCTATGGGTAAAAATGCAAGATTCCAGTAGGGATTGTTCATAACAATTCTCTCACTTTCAGAAATTGATAAAGCAAGATGTCACAAGATATGCAATTTCTAAATTATTTGAAGATATGTAGTAATACTTATAACAACGCCATGTAGTCAGAAAAAGGATGAAATTTTTCCTGCTTTTTTCTGAGAAGCTGGAACATAAATTGATTCATGTTTTGAGACTTCATATGAAGCTTACGTGATATTCTGACTGACTTATCATTCAGATTTTCACAACCCACCATCATGAATGAAAAAAGAATGATACTTTGGCTGACCAACAATGGCCACCTAAGATGCAGGTATTTAAAAAATAATAATAATTTTTTAATCCTTTTGAAGATAAGAATCCAAACTTGATTGAATTCTAATTACATTTGGGTGCCTAAATACCTTAAACTCCTTTAAAAATTGGTGCATAAGAGTGTATTTCCCCTGCAGCTGCACTTATTACTGAAGAGATGTAAGTGTACATTGCACTACCCAGCACCAACACCACAACCAGCCTCGACATGGCCTCCTAAAGGTTGTTTGCAATTGATTTCCTGAGTTTCTCAGGCACACTTTGAGCCTGCAATGCTCAAGGCAACTGAAGTTATGTTACCTAGACTAATTTACTGAATTGATGGCACAATTAGTCTAACATGTATAGCACACTTTTACATTTTAGTAAGTTTCAACTCATAAACCTTAGCATTTTAAAATCAGTAAGTACTAGAGATTCAAATACAGTCAGTTAAATTATTTCACCATAGCAATACAAAAAAAAGATAACTTAGAGTATCCATGCTTTAAAGTAGTTTGAAGCCGGAGCCTTTTTCCTATGATGGCAATTTAAAATGTCATATGAATCTGTCAGCTTCTCTAAATTTAAGTTTATATTTGTAAGTTATAATTTAAGAATTCTCTGATTTGACATAGATTTAGACCTGACAAATCCTAGCACACCTTTTACATATCCTCAAAAATATGTTATAAGAAGTTTTGAATATTAAAGGTACCTAAGTTTCTCACCACAAATCAAATTCATTTGTTATCAAAATAAAGGAAATCAGAATTAGATTCTCAGTGAATACTTAATGGTGGCACTATCCCATAGCACTAATGAATGGCATTAATAGGGGTAGTTGTGAACAAATACTTCTTGCGAGAAGACTTTTCAAGTCAGTTAAACAAGTATTCAGTTAAATTACAGTTTCAAATTTCTGAGCTACATTTATTATTCTCATTCAGCCCATAGAAGAGGCAGTTTCCCTTAGACCTTCCAATTTAACTGGCAAAGTAATAAAGAGCTCAGAAAAGCAACCATAGTTCATTCTGATGTATGTTTGCCTTTTAAAAGTAATTTTGACTCTATTACTTTATCATTTCTTGTTACATCCTGTCTTTAAATTATTGCTATAGCCACTGTAAACATGAACATATAACAAGTTTATTATAAATTCTGTTCTGATTAACAATCATCAAGCCTATATTTCACTGAAATAATCTGCATATGTGAGAAATAAGCTAAAGGCCAAGCAATCATTAGCTGCAGTTATTTTTACCAGCACATCTTAACACAATTACTTTGTTGTTTTCAATGCAAGGAAGAAAATTAGGTTATCACTTTGTCATTTTCATACCTACTTTTATAGAAGAATTTGAAGCTGGTTACCAATCTATCATGATATATATGGACTGATTTTCAAACTCTTTGAAAAACTTACCAAGAATATGCATGTGCTGCAATATAAGTTAAGCTCCTTCCAAAGTCTGGACTTAAAAGTTTAATAATTCTGTACACAACACTGAACTGTACATGTAATACTTTAATGATCTTTTCCTTTTCTGCAGCCTTCAATGCAAATCTTCCTTACCACTGCAAAAGACAACTCCATAGTCACACAGAGACAAACACAGACACACATAGTAACCCCTTCTCTTTTCTCTATACTTCCTCTGTCCTTGAACCCCTCTTCCCATGACTATAACTAGAGCTCCCTTCTAAGGAAAAGTTCAAAGACTGAGAGGTTTGGTACTATTTGGATAAGCATGAAATCTTGTTGCTTATCCCAATTACACAAAACCTCTAAGTCTGGAACTTTTTCCTTAGAAGGGAGCACACAAAATTTTATGTTTATTCAGGACACCTGGATTTTCAAACCTGAGCTGGAATTTTATGAGCATGGTCTCTCTCCTATGGTTTAGTACACGTACTAGAGTGAATAAAGAAATAAGAAGAGAAAAAAAACTTTGCCAACCATCCTCCTGTCTCATCTTTTTCTGTAAGATGAAACAGATTAAATTACTTATCCATCACAAGAAAGCTCTCAGGGTTTTTAATTCGCAATCTATTGCATATGCATTACTTTTCAGAATTAACATGATATGTTGTTACGTCTCAATGTATTTCAGCACCAAAAGTTTCAGACTGAACAGTGCAGAAAAAAAGTAAACCAGTGTAAGGAGACTTTTTTTAATCTTATGATAACAGTAGGAAAACTGTATCTAAGTTTGTCAGCATACGGGTTTGTATGTATGCCATATATTCCATTTTTCTTATTATTTAAGTGCTGGCTTCAAAAAATGACACTCAAATTTCCCTTTATCACTTTGCAGATTGAATAAAATCCTTGAGATGATGATTTGATGATTTGCCTTTTAGTCTTGAACCTGGTCTCCTGCTCCTCCAGTAATAACATCTATAGGCTAGTTAAGCACTTCAGCTCAAGCTTTATTCTCTATAGTTACCACTGTTAGCAAAAGTATGATTTTGATGCTGATGCCAGAGAATATTATTGCAATGCAAGTTCAAATGGTTGGAGTATTGCCCCATAAGAAGGGAATGACAGAAACAGCAAGGTGTCTGCCCTTCTGGTGGTTCCTGTAACAGGCTTCTTAGCTGAGTTTCTTCCTATGTCCCTGGTCATGACAGTACCATCAGAAACATTTATATTTCATACCAGTGGTTCTTCCAGAGTGCAGTAGACCCATAGTAAAATAATGAAAGTGGCATTATTTAACATAAAATGTCATAACGCTTGACAGGTTCATGTAAATGTACACCTTACTAGGCAAAAAAAAAAAAACCAAAACCACATTCATTTTCTTTAAAGTGAATTCAGGACTAAAATAACTGATCCAGGCTGGAATCCAGGAACACAGTGCCTGTGACACACATAGACACAAATTAGCTTCTCTTAGTTTCTCTGCTTTTTCAGTCAGGAAAGTGTAATTCTCCTATTTTGGCATGAATTGCATAATCCTCAGAAAAACCTTCTCTATTTTACCCTTTCTTCAGCTGTTACGAAGACAGAAGGAAGAGACAGAGGGGAAGGAAGGGGAGGGAAGGAGAGTGATCAGGGCTGGGCTGAGTGGCAGCACAGAAGAGGACCAGCAGTTCGGGTCCCCACCTTCCTTCCCTCTCTGTCAGAAACACAGCAGAGGTGCTTTCAGACCTAAATGGAGAAAGTCAATGTGTTCCTCCCCTGTTGTCACAGCAAACATAGCAGGTCCTCCTGATATGACTTCCAGCTTTCTCATCTTCTTGCCTTGTCAGAAGGTTGCCATCGTTTAGAAAGGTACACAGCATTTTGAAAGGATTAGGGTATAAAACAGAATTCATTACAAAACAGTCCATTACAAAAAAGAGACGGTGAAGGGGAAGGGGAAGGGGGAAAGCAAAGTGTCAGGTGCTAGAGAGTGACTGGATGAGGACAATGTGCAAAGTAAAAATAGCAAATTGATTGAACCCCTGATCCTGTGAAGCAGGGGCAGAAAAAAATGATACATGACAAATACTGCCAGAGCAAAGCAGGAGGAGAAAAATGTAGTTTATGACAATGTGAGAAGGCAAAGGATTAGGTGACCCAGCAAGGGGAAGGTCAGCCCTTCAAAAAAGCACTAGTTCTACAATTTAATACAGACATGGAAAGCTTTGTCTTTACTATTAACTGCATTTTAGCTACATACATTTACAGTAATGGCAACAAAAGCTGCTTATCATTGTGCTACCAAAGCCTGACAAGGTGGAGTTTTTCTTTTTAGCTTTTCTCTTAAACTTCATGCCAGCAAATCCCCTCAAATAATCAGGTTACCCACATCTTTTCTCCCCAAATATATAGGTTCTTGCATGTAAGATTTGCAGCTTTTCTTCTATTCTATTCCAAGACAGGCTTCACGCTTAATGTTTATTATTTTTATGTGTGCTTTGTTGTTTTTTTGGTTTGAAGCCTTGTTGTTGTTGTTGTTGTTTGATGCATCTAATTCACAAAACAAAACAAAAAATTTTCTTAACTCTTCCTCATTTTTGCTCCTCCTGAATGACAGCAAACACCATTATGATTTCTAAAAAACAAGACTGTAAAGCCCTAACACTACTAAAACCACTCAATTTGTTAATTGCTGAGACAAACTTTACTTAATATGACAATGGCTGCCCTCAATCAAGAGTTTCAAAAGATTTTTTGTTCCTAAATGGCTGTTACGGAAAGGATATTACCTGACTCAGAAATTACAGCAGGATGTTGGCAAGAACTAAGTTCTCTGGGCAGGACTAACAGTAGTGCAGCTAGATTCTTTTCTACACTGTCAGCATCTACTTGGCCACAGCCCAATCCCATTTATCCTGGAACAGCCATGACCAGTCTGCACAAAAAGGGAGAAAGTAGTGAGCTAACAACTCCAAGTTCATGTTGCTCCCTAAATTGCTGTAGTCTATCCTGAACATGATTTGACTGATTATGTGAAGCATGTAGACAGAAAGCTCACAGTACTGAGCAAGTGTACAACACCCCACAGGTCTAAGAATTAAAGAAGAAAGTTGTAGTACAGGCATCCAAAATATATTCGTGGTTATTTAACTATTAAAGTTGAAATAACTGCTACGTTTAAAAGATGCTATGAGATGGCAGTATTAATTAAGAAAACTATAACTGTTATCCTAGAATTGGTTTACAATAAAAAGTATGTGCTATTGTGACCTAAAAAAGTTAGTGGGAGAACATGAATGCAATCCATCACACAGAGATACCTAAATCTCATAATATTCCTTGGAATGTTACAGGTATTGCATAATTTTTACCCATTTTATGTAACTCATGAGAGAAGACAGAGAAAGTTACTACTCATTAGAATGGAACTACAGAATCTTAATCTGCATAATCAAACTTAATTAAAGACTAAGAAGTAATGTATATGAACAGATCTGTAATTTTGGCCTTTCCTGATCTCCAAGTTAGTCAGCATGCTTCTTTATCACCTCCAGAATGTGTATTTTCATCAAGTTTTTATAAGGCTAGCTGGCTTTCAAAGAAGAAGTTTTAATAAAAAAGATTATTCAAATAACAACAATCGTGCACAATCTGGATTAGTAACTTTTTTATCCAGGTTAAGTATGCCCCACACTTGGTTTTGGCACTTTTGGAATAAGAGGTTTATACACCAGCTGAGTTTGCTTGGTTCAGTTGCTCTTGTTTTCTGACACGTTCTCATTCTTGTCCATGATTCAAAGGCCAATAATATACAAGCAGACACTACAGTGATAGACCATTCTCAATTCAGTAGCTGTAGAAATCTTAAGACAAAGATTTTTGCCATAAGCTTCTTACATTGAAACTCTTAGCTATTAGATAAATTAAACCTTATACTTTGGATAATTTTATACCACATTCTTTGTCATTACTCATGTGCTATCTTTTACCTCTCCCTACCAAAACCATTACATTGTGCTTTAAACAAAATCAGCTCCTTCAAGCTGAGAATGACAGCCAGTCAGTGCTTAACACATTTCATGATAAGTCAACAAAACTTTGTCAAAGGCACCCAGACTCCACTTTTTTACCAAATGAGGTTTATAATGAGGTTGTAATCCTCAAGCAGAGCTGTGCAGGATCTCAGTCTATGAGGCTTTATCCTAAAATTCGTCCTGAGAATTTAAAAACAAATTTGAAAAGTCTGCAGAATTAAAGGTCTGTAAACTGACATGCAATGGATATGCTTAGCATACATCAAATATATGTCAGCAATAAGGACTGCCACTCAAGAATGAAATTTTGCTGGACGTTGCAGATTGTCATCTTTAGGGCTGCAGTTCTGATGCAGACAGCTCATCTATTATGCTCCACAAGTCTTCAGTTTGTGGATATCTTAGTACAGAACTATCCAATTAATTGCTTGAAGCTGTAGTAATGTTATGCATGACAAGCAGGAAAATTGCTCTGATTAGGCAAAAGTGCAGAGTCAGACCTCAGAACAATGCAGTTGTATTTCCTTGTAAATACACAGGGCAGAAAAAGTACGACAGCTCTTCTTTTTGAGTGGATGTGAAATAAGTACTTGATGTTTCCATTAAAAATAAAGTAAATAGCATTTTTATATCATTGCTGTCACAGAGGGCCACCAGACCCCTTTTACTGAAGGAGAAACATCTGTCTTTGAATGGCATGCTTGGAACAACACTTTCTCTTTCTTTGGAAAATCAACAGACGTTCTCTCTACTGGAAGTACATGAAGAGAAGCAAGCATACCTCAGCTAGAATCACTGCAAATATATTGCCATTTCTTTCTCTCCTACTCCTGAGAATATTTTATCTTTCCTTAGGATTCCTTCCAAATATGCATGTAGCAGAGACACAGCACCCTGACCACTTCAAGAGAACACAAATTTCAGTCTATCTGGAAGAAGGGCATTAAAACTGAGACAAGTGAATAATTAAATATGATAGAGAAATGAAACTAAATTGGCAAAGTGTTCTACTTGAAGACAAAAATACAGAGGAAGATCAGACATTCCATAAGCTAAAAATAACAGAGGCAAATGATATCATGTGTTCTAGTTTCACAAGTAACAGTTTCTAGCAGCAAGGCAGAGGTCAACCTGGAACAGAAAAAAAGTTAAAATAAGAAATTAGTAAACAGAATACAAGAGAAATATCATTACTAACTGAAGAATCTCAGAAAACATTAGGAAAAAATAACAAGCACGTAATTAAATGCAGTTCCCTATGTTTAGTAAATCCTTTCGGTAAAGAACATTGACCTCAGACCATGAAATGAGCAGGGAAACTGCCTAAATAAGCTGAAAAGTCTTAGTTAAAGCAGTAACATCCAGGATTATTGCAATATTTTTTCACAGTCTGAGTAAACCGATCATTTATTTATATTATATTAAATTATATTTTATAGTTTCGTGCACCACAGTTCGAAAGATGTGTCAATATATGCATGCACATTAGAAATGTATGGTTGCATTCTTATGTCTTTCTGGAACAGACCTGTATTATAAACAATATATATATGTAAAACACTATACATATAAACACTATATAATCAAGAAATACAAAGAACATGAGAAGTAACATGAACTAACCTTGAAGTTATATACACCCTGAGCAGGACAATTTCCAAAGTTTCCTTCAACATTAACTATTCCCTGGTTTTAAGGTGAGTTTGTTTTCATTTTTTTTTAATAATCTACAAGTAAATATCTTGCCTTGTGAAGCACCTTGTGGTTCCCCAGTAGAGATCAGTTTTGAGAACCAGTTTTGAGAACCTCCCAGCTGAGGGAATTTGGTGCAACAGGGTCCCACATGATCTTACAGTTGTGGGACTGATGGCAGCAATGATTTTCCCAGCCAAACAAAGCTTGAATCCAAACAGCCTGCTCTCCTCTGCCCTACAACAGGTTTCTTAGATATAGTGTTTTACATAATTATTAACTTTTGCAATCGCTGTAGAACAAAATAGTCTGAAAGGATATGAAAAAAAAAATTAAATTGCAGACATGAGGTGAAGCTCTTGAGAAATGTAATATAAATGACACATACCTAAAAGTTCATATGCAGATTATTGGGGTTACAAAACAGTTTACAGACATGTGGAAGAAGAAAGAGTGTTTTTTCTGGAAAATCTTGAAAAAAGCAGGAGAAATCAGAGTATAGACAGAAATGATAATAGCTATAGTACTTACAGAGAATTACAAAAATGAAAGATAATAAATGTAAAGAACTAAACAGATCTCCAAAAATTGCCCTTCAGTTATTTGAGTTTAAAATAATTGTTCAGATACCAGTTTATTATAAAGTGCTGAAAATTATGGAGACTATACACCAGGGTTTTCAAAGACGTGGTAACAAGAGCTAAATAATACATTGGTGTTCATTTGTGCCATAAACAGTCACACAACTCTATTCATACTGAGATAAACTAAGTGCTATGCTGGGTTTGCATTAAATATTTGGTGTGTAACTATATCTGAACCTGTATTGATCGCTTTCCCCTTTCCCTGTGATAAGCAACACTCCAGGTGGACACAGAAGAACTGTCAGAAGTGGCATGCAAAGAGCAGGCACATCTTTTGCTAGAGGCCTCTGTTAGGACCAAAAGCAGCTCAGAAACACTGAAGAGAGCCGACAGCAGGTAATCCTGACCCTCTGCTGAAGTCACATTAACTACTTTTGGGTTTGCAAGACAGAGGATGAGAAAGCACCAAGACAGGTAGCCTGGGGACAGGCTTCAGGTTATTAAGACAGCTACGGGGTTAGCCAGGAGGGATACAAACTTTGGTGAATTTTCCTGAGGGGACGGGGGAAAATGGGAGTTAAGACCAACCAAGTAGTGTGCCCGGTAGCATCACTTATACGATGGCAGCCTTCAGCTAGCCAGAGGCGTCCATGAGAACTGTACAGAATCAGTTCTGAAATCCAACAGTAATGTCCATTTGTTGTAGAAATTAATTCCCTAAAGAAGAGAGCAAAGGAAAAAAAATCAAACATAGCAAATTTTTCTGACATTACAAAATGAAGTGCAAGTCTATAACCTTCTCAATATGCTATCTCTGTTAAAGTAAGAACTTCATTTCTGATGACAGCCAAATCCCCAAATATTAGTACCATGAAGCATTATTAGATATTGAACCACTGAAGGAATACTGTAGCAGAATAAATAGCAATGCTGTTCCATTTCTTTGAACTTGATTTTTGAAACAAAGTGTGAGTCTTTCTGTAAGCTACACAGGTGTGACAGAGAAGCAGTATAACTGAATAACAGAGTAAAATGTTTCTCCATCAAATACATTAAAGCAGTTAATGCAGATGAATGCGTACTGCTCGCTTGCTTCCCAGTAGCATTGGCTTGCAAATTATTTGCAAGTGGATGTTAAATTCTCTTTTTGGTATAGATCCAACAAAACCACTGCCAGACCACACCTCCTGGGAAATGTGGGACTTGGCATGGAATTTGGCACAAGACTTTACAAATGTCAGCTTTCCTGTAAAAACATCAGGTCTGTTGTCATGAAAACATCAGTTATGAGTTATTTCCTTTCTTAATATTACTAGCCAATACAAATAGAGAGGGGATGAGATGTCAGTCATGTACAGGCATGTACTCAGAATTGGATTTTTGTAACCAAATTCCCCAGAATAGAAATATGAATTTTGGATTTTGAAATGCATGTCCACATCTTGGATCAGTCCATGTTGTATTTAAAAGTATCTCTGCTCTGTACATCAGAATGCCTGTCATTATGAAATAACTGACAATTAGCAAACAGCATGAGCTAGGTATTCATGTGTAACCCAGAATTGCTGGGGTACCACCCCACTTACAAAATTTCTTTCCAGAAATTTGTATCAAAGTTATGGGGTTTTTTAATTATTGTTTTCCAAGAATATAAATCACTAGAGAAAAGTAGGAATTTTATCAAGATAATCATGGCAATAAATTGAATAGTCTGTGATGTTATTTTACCAGCCTGATATGCAATGAGTTGCATTATAGTTTTACTGAACCAATTCAGCTAAGTTCCTAACATTACCAAAATTTTAAACGATTAATTAGTAATAACTCATTTTAATATACTACCTAACCTGTGGGAAAGCAGGGAATACCTGCTACAGGAAAATGCAAGCCACCTTTTGGAAGATGACTATTAAGTTTGAGGAGCCAGAACAAACTTTTGGACTGAATGGACTTCTTATTCCACGCAGCACTTCAATAGGTCTTCATCACTTCTGTACCTATCAACCTGCTAAGATATAAACATTCAGCCCTTTGAGTCACACATTGTATTAGCACTGGGATCTCGTGACACTGACAGCAATTATGCCTGCACCTTAAAAAAACCACTGCTAAAGACAGCAAAATTAGAATTTTTCCAAGACATCATATTTTCTAAAATTCCCTTTTTTGAAACAAGATTTATTTGACTGTATGTTTTTATGTATGTCTAGCCTTTGTGTAGAACAGTTATCCAGGAAGAAGGACACAGAACAAACCTCAGAAGTAAGAGCTTCAGTATGGGACCAGTGTCAAAGTAGGTCAATTTTTAGGACTAACAGCCTTGACAGTGTCCCTTTAATATGTTGATCTGTTTCTGTAAAGCACATTAAGAAAAATTTAGCGTGAAAGAGGCTACAAATGTGTTTGATATGATATGGCAATAAGTGTACATTTTGAGCATACTAAAGCTGCCAAAGTACACTTTAAACTGCTTTTCTTTACTAGCTAAGGGTCCAGTTCATTGAAAAATAAAATCCAGACTTCTGTACACTAGAAGCTGCAGAAAATCTGGTTTTCTGTAACATCTATAACCCACTGTATATATTTTCAAGGTGGAATCTACATCTTTCTTTGAGAGATTATGGATATTTTTTGTTGCTTTGAACCCCTAAGAAAACTTGAGACAGGGAAGGTGTCCATACAGAGCCAGGCAAAATCACTTGCCTTGAGACTTTAAAAGTTCTGAGTACTTTGTTTTCAAGAACACTTCTGAATCACCTCATTTGTTGGTTTATGTTACTTCTGATTCACTTGTTACATCCTTTTTATACATGTGAACATACTTGATGAAAATTTGATGCCGTATGACAGATATATAGATATAGATATAGATGTCATATTTACAGGAATTCATAAGGAAAACACACTTGAT
This sequence comes from Pyrgilauda ruficollis, assembly GCF_017590135.1. NCBI lineage: Eukaryota > Metazoa > Chordata > Aves > Passeriformes > Passeridae > Pyrgilauda > Pyrgilauda ruficollis. Next base: position 2,264,995 of record NW_024525378.1, on the reverse strand, counting down.
AAAGATGAGTGAGAACTTATGTCTAAAGAGAACTCACTAGTTATTCTTGTTGTCTGTTTTGATTAAAAAATGTTAATTCAGTGGTTAATGCATGTAGAAAACTGATGTCATGTATGGATAATTCAGGAGGTCATTCACTGTAAAAAAGGGCAAAGTTTAAAAGTCTCAAACTTTATAATGAACTTAGTAAGGAAAATCCCTTAATGTTTGTCTTCATAATAGAAGTAATTGCTGATGTTCTATGTTTACATCATTCTGACTTCATTGTTCTCACTGTTGCCCACTATGAAAATAAGCTGGAACTATATTCAGTTGTTTTGCTCCGTTGCTTTGCTTTTAAACACATTACTATGTAGTTTTCACCTCTTTTGTATCATTTGAAGTAAAGGATACCATCCCCACAAGCTGTGTTTCAGCAACTTTTATTACATTGCCTTATGCCCTTGAAAAAGCAGACTGGTTTTCAAGCACACAAACCCTTCTTCAGGCCTGCAAATGAAAGCAGCCAAACTTTAACAAGCATACCTGTTATACACACATACAAGCCTGTAATGAACACAAAGAAATAAATGTATTTGAATAGCACTGTGTTCTAACCATTTTCTAGGAAGATGTCTGGAGTTGCTTCCAAATTATTTTTAAAAGAGTAAACACTTAAGGAAAGGCATTAAAACATGTGGCAAAGTAATCCACTCTTAGAAGAGGCTTTAAAAACTAAAATTCCATCACTAAGCAACTACTAAGGCTAAATAAAATGAAGACTGACGTTCTATAAAATATCAAAGAATGAAAAGACATAAAAGATACATTAATACAAAATTATATTTTCAAGGAATATACGCACAACTGTTAATTAATGGCAAATGAGGACCAAATCATTTTCTTGTGCAGAGCAACAACTACCAAAGTGTAGAACATGACTCATTGAGCAACATCAATATAAAAAAAGTGAAATCAACAGGAGGAACTCGTGATTTTCAAGCAAATGAACTCCGAAGACTTCATCTTCAACCATAATTTCCTTATATCAGCTTTGATTTATGGTAACATAGGGTTCCCTTTGAAATGGGGGGAGGGGGGAGATTTTCCCATTTCATAGTTTTATGATAGCATTTCATCTCTTTATATTCCTTTTCAGCACAACTGGGTAGGAAGCAGACAACAATATTTTAGCTGTCAACATCAAATGTTTAAGCTAATTTTTTCCTCCTAAAATTATAACTATTAGAAACATATCCCTGCACTGTTTATTTTTTCCTGAAACATGCCTCCTACATTGGCACTACGCTTACATTGCCCTCCTAATGGAATACAAAAAAAGCGCATATTTTTGAAGAAAAACAAATTTTAAAAGCTAGTTCTTATGCTAGCTTCCTAACCAATCTACAGAACAACCCTCTGAAATTCTTCTTATCTGCAGAAACAATGGTGGTTGGGCTAGTTGTCACAAAATCTCATTTTACAATACAACATACTACAGTTTCTCATTTACCTCTCTTTCTTTTTAAGATTCTTTTCTCTTGGAAAAGTAAGTTTTATCTAGCCTTTTTTCCTTTATATACTTTTCTTGGTTTTCCACATTTGGTTCAGAATGCACACCCTCTATTCATTGCTCCTTTCTGCAAATACAATGTATATAAAAAAACTTTTGGTTTAGAATGGTCAACTGGGAATATAAATTATTAAAGAAAGTTATTTCTCTAGAATTTCTTCAGCAACATCTTAATTAGCAACAAAGGTGAAGAATGGGTAAGTCAAGATTTTGTGCTGCAGGACATCTGAAAACAGCTGTCTGATCACCTGATCCTTTTTTCATATCAGACACCAGAGCACAAAAATATTATCAGAACAAAATTCTTCACTACTCTGATTGAACGCAGATAAGCAGAAAAACATGTGCCTCATTTGTGAAACAAAAATCCCTTTGCATTGAAACAAAAATCTTTCTGCACTGAATAGAAAAGTTATTATAAGAAACATTTATAAGCAACAAGTCTTTAAGTTTGGGGTCTTTTTGTTAAATGTTGCCTAGATGCGTCTCACAAAATAAAACAAAACAGAACAAAATGCTCTGAAGCAAAATTATGAAGTAGTCTCTCAGCCACTGCTGGCATGTAAGAGTCAGTGCTGAAGCTGAGAGTGCAGTGGAAGAAATTACAAAGCTACAGCAACAGTCTGCTTCATGCACCTCTTACCTATATCTTTGCTAAAGTGCAGCCAAGCCAAAATCACCCACCCATCAGCCCTGGCTACCCAGAGAGCCTAGCTGTGCATGTGGCTGTGTCCAAGGACTGGCAAACTGCAGTCACAACAGACTCAGAGGAGTGGGACAGACAGTTTGGCTGGACACTATGTCACAAGAACACACCTGCCAAAGCTGAAACACAGCCACTGTTCCTGCAATGCTGACAGGCAGTGCTGACAGCCTTTGAGTCAACTGGGAGGAAGAAGCCATAGCCAAGTGCTGTTTCATTAGCAATGCCAAGGAGATATCTGAAGTATCTCTACTTTCCTTTCCTTTGGTAGCAACCACATACCGATAGAAGTAATGTTTTGTGCAGACATAGTAAAAGAGTTCCAGAGATGCAAATTGCTGAGGTACTCAGGGAGGTCTCTCAGTCTAACATCAGGGCAGCCTTGCTCTAGGGGCCACACATCTCATCCCCTTACACAGGAAATTCCAAGTTCACAGTTTGAAGTTTTAGTGCAAAAGTAACAAGTCTTGTTGGATAAACCCTCTGTGCTGAAATCATGTGAACTGGTGCAAAACCAGCCTCGTACCTTTGGCAGCCACAAGTGAGAATCACTAAGTGCATCTAGCCAAATATTGCCAATTAAGTGACAATCACCAGAACTTTAAAAGAACCTTTTTCTTCTGTTTCTGTAAACCATCTTATAAGTATTAACTTCACCATTCATTTAGTATGAAAATAACCCATTCAGACAATTTACAGTAAATAGGGAATAGCAGATTGGAGCAGACTGGAGAGACTATGTACACTATGTACACATTTGCTACCTGCCACCCCAGACCCATACAAGATATGGGAAATAAATGTGTTTCTTATATAATATTGCATGTTCTCCACTAAAAGCATACCACTGAGCCTGGGCAAACAAGACAAACAATCTGTTCTTAAGGGTGCAGCACTGCAGAGTTTCAAGTACAGAAAGAAGAGCATAACGTGAAAAGCAAGTTTCTGAAAGGCAGAGCTATCTCAGAACATGATATTTGTGCACAAAGAACTACAAATAGGAGAAAAGAACAGGGTGGTCATGTAACAACCTTCAATGAAATTTTTAAAAAAGAGATCACAGTGAATGACAGCAGCAGCAAAGGAGTGGAATATTCAAGACTAAGAATGAAAGAAATCTCCACTGAAAGAAATCTAACAAATTTATGTGAAGACAAAGTATTTAGGATTAGACAAGATAAGAGATCAAAAGGCTGAAATTATACTTATTTAACTGGGTTTATGAAAGGGCATATAAAGAGTTGAGCTGCACAAACAAATTAAGTGTATGTAGTTTTGACATATCCAACAAATGGTAGTGAAAACCACAACTACAATAAGGAAACAGCAGCAGGTAACCAGCTCCAGCAAGGGAGTGGTTCAGGAGATGAGAAAGATGATACAGATTGCTTGACAAAAAGGGATTGGAAAGAGCAAAGCCTTGAAGTATTGTACCTTTTGATAATTCAGAGTTCAGCCTTGTCATGGTACACTATAATCAAAATGCAGGTAACAACATGACACAGAAACAGAAAGCAAGCTTGAAGTTATTTTCATGTAAGACAGGGAGTTGCCATGTAAATTGCTGAGAACTATTTGGCCTCCAGAACTTATCTGGCCTCCTTTCACTCCAGGCGTGAACAAGACAAATCAGGCTCCCACCAGGTGTCTGGAAGTACCTGCTGGAGTCAAGGCTGCAAATATTTGGTAATTTCTTGTTTTCACAACACTCTTACTACTTGAACTCCTCTCCACCCCACACTGGCATTCCACACTGACCCACTCTGCAGGTGATGCTCTACTTATCTGAAAAATGAAATTTTTTTCTAGGGTAAAACCCCTTCAGCCTATCTCCCCAGTTACTAGCCAAGTGTACTGCTGAAGAGACCCCAGTGTGTGCTAAATTCTACACTTACTCCCACTACTTCATGCACTATGGGTTTAAGAACACCACTGTATTGCCCCATAATAGTACAAAACATTATAGCTAAAATTTACATATATTTCCAATTGCAGATTGATTCAGCTGGCAATTCCTAATATTTTTAGTGATCTCAGATGAAATTGTTGTAGCTGTTAAGTGATCTTTTTGCATGGTTTCATAACAAACTCTTTCAATTTCTTTTTACACACATATTTAGGATCATGTTCATCTAGCTGCTTTGAGGTCCAAAATGCTAATTTTGAGTTTCATTCTTTAATTGAGCTTCTCAAAAACTTATAACTGCTTAGCTTCCAGACAAAACCAAATTAAGAATTATTTTAATGCATAATAAAATATATACCATTCAATTCAAATATTATAATCTGAGTAACAGAAGAAGAACTAAATTAATTTTAAAAATATGTAAAAAATAATGCTGCCATTTATATAGCTGATTTAGTAAAAACATTCTGGAATAATTTCATGGCTTTAAGTGCATGCAGTTCAATTTTCTTCCATTTTGTATATTTTGTAGGTACAATTAACACTTATGAAAGTCAGCACTGAACAAAAAGTCTGTCCTTACAATATTTTTATAGACTAACAGTAAAGTAAGGACTGCAATTAGCTAAGATTATGGTCTTGCTTTAATTTATTCTTTTAATTGCAATCAGCACAATCTCAGTCTGAAGTATAAGACCTAAACTAAGACTTTGAAAAAGCTGCAGATGGTAAGGACAGAAAAGGAAAAAACAAAGGTTTTAATCATTCTTTTCACCAAAATCTAATAATTGAAATGGTTTGGGATTTTATCTAGCCCATCTCCTTTCTCCAGACGTGAATTCTTCTATTTCAAAGATACTTTTTCAATTTGTGTTGTAGCGAAACAAAAGCAGCTGAGTTTTCTCCTTTCTGGTGTTTTTGGCATTTTCATTTCAAGGAAGTGATTCATGTGGTCTAACTTTTCACCTATGCCTAAATCAAAATTCCCCCAAAAAATCAATGTATTCTCAGTATGAATTTTGCTTATAAGAGGCAGAAAAGGCCCAGCTTAGTTTGACAACAATTAGAAGCACAAAGCACAAATTAAAACAAACAAACAAAAGCATGGCTACAAAGTTATCCTATAATATCTATGAGGTATAGAGGCATAGCACCTGTAACCTGCTAATGTTTATGATATTTTGAGTAGTTTAACAGCTTGCCATCTGTTTTGTTTGTTTTTTGGAGGTTTTTTATGTTGAACACACCAACATAAAATTGGCCAAAGTTGTGTCTGGACCAATTTCATGATGACTTTAAATTTTTCATCCATCTTTCTTTTTTTACATTTGGTATGTAATAAAAATTTCTGTCCCACAGTTCAACATAACAATGCTTCAGGATTGCTACAGAAAACACTTTTATAAGCTGAGATAATGGAGATGTCTGCAACACTACTGTCTGTGTTATCACTAAGCCATTAATTATTAAAAATGCCCTGAAAACTGTAACCCTACTTTGAGCTTTTGGATATTTTATTAATATTTTCAGTGGAAATTAGACAATTATCTTTATTACTTTAATATCAGAATTTGCAACTGAGTTTTTCCAATAAAAGCACATACTTTAGCTTTGGAGAAAGGAGACTAGAGGAAGGGGTGAAGGGAGATACAATGATAGGCATTAACTGCATTCATTCCATAAGACAAGACAGCAAATTTCTTATAGGAAAAGGAGCACTTCATATGAAAATGAAAAAGACACAAATAAATAAAACTGAGAATCAGGAAAACTCTTTCTTTCTGCTTCAAACATGATACACAAGTTATCTATCAGCAGTATGAAATATCTGATGTTTTAAGATCTCTGTTTTATTTTATATTTATGTAAAGAGATTTCAACTTTCCCCTTGGAAATTATTTACACTTCTTAAAATTAAATACAATTAATAATTTTGTTTCACAATAGCCTCTGGGGGTTAAAACTAATCCTGGAATTGCAGAAGCAGATGGAAACAGGTACGGAAGAACTATTAATTGTCAGTGATACAGTTTCACTGCTAAAGAGAACAGCAAGAAATCACAAAAAGTTCTGGAGGACAGGTGTAGGATTTTTTTTCTCCTCTGATATTTGTTTGACTCTTAAACAATTATTTTGATTATTTTTTCCTTCTCAGATGTCCTACAGCTGTTTGCTACATGACCAAGATCACACCAAATAGTAGATTATTTTTTCATCAGCCATATGGCCACCTCAGAGATTTAGGAATCTAGTTTAGGCCCCTTGTGTGCCAGTAAGAGTCTACTGGTAATGTCAAGAACTCCACTCTGAACAGAAGTGGACACATAGCAGAGGAAATCTAAATCTGAGGTGACGCGGTGCCACAGACAGTTTGTGTACGGATCCCATCTCAGATGTTCAAATTCTGCCCTGGGTCATATATATAAGGTCTGACATGTCATGGAAAAATGGAAATTCACAACTTGGTTGATGTAAGGAAAGGAGGGAACTTCTAAATCATATTAAAATTTACACCAATGTAAAATGGTGAGCAGGAAAAAAAAAGCTTTTCCCATAGGTAATCTTCCATGTCTTGGTATAAAGAAGTTAATCATACAACACTACCTGTGAAAAGGGGAATTGATTTTTACAGTCTTTGAGGTGGCAAAGTGAAATCAGAGGTGGCTCTTAAAATCAGAGCTCACCAATTTTCAACATCTTGGGACTAATCACAAAAACTAAATTCAGGACTCAGCTATGACAAACAGGTGAGTTTGAAGTCAAAAGGCTGGGTGATCACCTGAAATCACTAAGCTAAAAATTAACTCTGAAAGGCTGGATTTCTGTCTGAATGACATTGAAGGAAGTAGTTAGGAATGACCTCTGGAAAAAAAAATCTCATCAGTACCTTTTCTCTATCTGATCAGCTTTGTAAATAAGGATGTAGAGTTTATATAAACCTGTTCATTTTGGAAAATTCTCCATTTGTGTTGCTCTCTATTAGAAGCTGGAGGATAAATAATTTTTAGACTGTTCATGATTGTTCTCACTGATTCTGGGCTAGACTGAAAATGTGAAGTAAAGCATATGAAATAAGGTTTTGCTCTACTAAAGTCAATAAGAAAATAGGCTTTAGTTTATTCCGAGTTGTTCATAAATGTGCAAAAAGATGTCTCTAAAAAATGCAAAACAAAGAGAAACAAGCAAAGAAAAAACTTAAAATGTCACCATTTCTTCATTTTGTTTCACTGAAACACTGGAAAAAGTGTACACTTCTTTCTTTTTTGTTTTAATTTTAGAAATTCATGAAATAATTTGTATAAAAACCACTTTCTCATTTTAGATAGCATTCATAAGTTTAAATGAAAGACCCATTACACTGACTGAATGACACCTCACAATGAAATGTATCAGGCAAGACAGTAATGTCAAAATTAAAGCTGATGGGAATTTACAATTGTACAGTTTAGAGCAATAAATATGAGAAAGAGACCTTTTCTAATATTTTTTTACATGCTCACAATCTTCCTGAAATGTTTATCGAACAGGTTACCGAATTTGGGGAGTGGAGTTACATATTCATGTCATTAATACAATCCCTGGTAGTATAGAAATAGCACTAGTATAGTCTCTACTAGTAGTACAGAACAATTAAAGTTTGTTTCAGTAGGATTATCATGGCCATCTACAAAGTGAAGCCATAAGGTTTTCAGTTTTAGATATGGTTGACCACAGATTGACTTTTACATGGTCTACTTGTCATCCCATATCATACTTTAAAAAAAAAATGAAACCAGAAGTAGGTTTCTATCTCCTTTTCAAAACTTTGAAAGCAAAAATATATTCATGCTATGTGTATGCTGACAGCTGAAACATCAACAGTCAAGAAACAGTAAACAAACGAAAAGCAGAATATCTTCACTTAAGTTTAGGCTAGCTCTAGAGCTGCGGTAATCTAAATGTACTGTCAAAATTAGGAGGGAGACCCTAGTTCAAAAAGCAGGCAAACAAAGAGAAATCCCAAAATGACAAGGCCATAGGTGAAACTCAGGGTGCTTTTTACATGAAGGTTCAGAAATGCTCCACTGAATGTGCTGATCTGGCAGCTGACTTCATTGTTCATGCATATGAACCATCGCCCTGGTGAAAGGCTCTTATAATTGCATATGCTACTTCAGCTGGGCACCAAGTTTCAGACAGAACAGTGTCAAGCTGGAAAGAGCAACCTGCAACACTTTTTCCCTTCATGAAGGAGCATACCTGAAAAGGGTAAAGTCCTTTGTCTCTATGTACGCTGGAAATTATAATCAAGACATCATCAGTCTTTCTCACATCATAACAACCCTAGAAGATGTATTTTAACAATGCAACTTGCAACCATCTGTTGCTTGCTCTTTACTAACCATTTTGTGATTGCATCTCCCATGGCCTGCATGTGAATCTCCAACCTAAGCCAACAGATTACTGTGATTCCATGATCACATGTGACTCCATCTCTCACATACTCTATTCAGGACTTTCTTGTTACAGAGGAGTACTGTCTGCGTATGTTGAAAATAGGTATGTGCAAGAGAACTTGTCTGACCTAACTTTCATCTGAATGTTTGGCATTTAGTCGGAGACAGTGTTCACATGACAGTGGTAGATTCCCCCAGGTCTCTTTGATCCTTTCCTGAAACAAATCACACTCTATCTCCTGACTACAGAAGGAGCTTAATGAACTTAAAGTTGACACAGGAATCTAAAGTGTGTTAGATAAGTCGACCTATGCACGGTTTAGTTTTCTTACTCAAATTCTGGATCTTATTGAGTTTCCTGAGGCTGTTGCACAGTAGATTTGGTATCCTGAGCATGATGCTCCAGGGCTTCTATGTCAAATTCTTTCAGGAGAGAAGAGGAACAGAAGTACTTCCTTCATTCACACCATAGATACAAATAAAGACAAGGGTAGATGATCTTATCATTTTAACAAGTGAGAACAAACCTCAACTATGCTAGCAACTAAAAAAAACCCCAATCTTTCCTTTTGATACAGAAATAACCTTTAGGCAAATTGAAATTTTTGAGATTGTTCTCACTGAAGAAAAACCTTTCAAGATCTATAAAATGTTCCAATGAGGTAAAGGCTGATCAGACAATGCCTACTCCAGATCTCTGAAAGGGGAACATAAAATCTAACCTCAAACAAGATGCATCTGTGTTGTACTTGTGTTATACCAGCTCTCACAAAACAGAATGAAAACAAAACCTTGCTTTGCTTTCTTTCTGGATGTTATGGTTGTTTCCTCTCTTGTATTTGTCTTCTTCCATTTTGAGGAATCTGCACTGTATTTAGTATGTAAGCAGACGGTAAGTTTCCTATTTGTTAATTTAAATTTAATTAATTTAAATTCAATTACAATTAAAAAGAAATCAAAAATAAATAAGACAAACTTACAGCAAAAGATATTTTAATAACCTTTTAGCAATGAATCATTAATTGAAATTCATCCTTTAATTGAAAGGATGAAGACAGGTAGACGGAACTATGTCACCCATGGATCCAAGAACAATTGTCACACTGTTTTCTTTTCCTCTTTATTTAGCCAGAGAAGTTACACTCGAAAGAAAAAAAAAAAAAATTGTAATAAGCAGACCATAAAATTTACCCTCTTTTAATGAGCATGAAAACTGCACAATGAAAAGCAATCACATACAAACATATTCAGGAGCAATGGAATGCTATTAAATGTTATATTTCAGTGCACTAGGTGGTAACAAATGCAGCATTGCTATAAAGGTGTCTTTTTGCAACAGAAAGCTTACCAATAACTTTCAAGCCTTATGTCTACCCTCCTGAGATCTGAGAAAATAAACTAGACTACTCTTGGGTCCTATTGCTTTACTACATCACTTTCTACTGACTGAGTTTAACAACAGTAAGTTTATCTTCCCAGTTCTCTTTCCATTTAAAGTTATAAGGTCTGAGTTACCCATAGTTTTGAAAAATTAATTACCTTACAGCCTCAGACATCCAGAAACATTTCCACAACTCATCAGCTCCAATGCTAAAATCCTAAAAAACCTGTGCCTTCATTACTGAGTGACATATTCCCAAGCAAGGATGAGAAATGATAAGCCAGGAAATTATATGTAAAGGCAGATCTCCGAGTAACAGTCACCCAAGTAAGGGTCGGACAGATGAGTGTTGGGCCTATTTCTTCACAAAAATCAAGGAAGAAATACAATTTCATAAATAAATAAGTTAGTCATCAAACCATGTTGGAAGCAATTCCTGGAAAAGCAATTCCTGGAAAAGCAATTCCTCTCTTCCTTGGGACTTCACTTAGGCTCTAATTTTTAATTATCAGTTCTTACAAATAGAGGTGTGAGTTTCTAATGGGAAAATGGAGTATCCATCCAGAGCATGCCAGGATTCATGCCAAAAACAAATGCATAAGAAAACAAAACTGACAGAGCATGAGCTGTTGCACATTCCTCTTGGTTTTATTTCATCACTAATTCTGCACATAGTTCAACTTTTGCTAGGTTACTATAGGATGGGAGGAGAGAAGGGAGAAAAGTTAAGTATCTTTCATTATTTCAGAGCTGGCTGCATCACTCTTTCCTTCTGGATTTCTCTGAATATACCTTGCCCTCTCGAAAGATATAATTCTCTAATCTATCCACTTTAAACAGATACTGCACAATGTGCTTGTCTCCCTGCTTTGCTTTTGCTCTGAGCTGACTGGACACAAGAAGTCAGATGCAGAAACTGGATCCATTAGCAGAGCCCTGAGCCTCACTTTGTAAGTCCCATGAGAAATTAGATTCCTGGCTTATGTCCACCTGGGCAGATGCTTCAGCTCCACCTCAGCCTGCAATATCCTGTGCGTCAGCTGCTCTCGGACAGCCTGTTAAGCTGATATTGGCACCTATGATATGTCTGTTGAGAAATCCATGATCAGATCAATCATCTTACTGTTTAACAATGCTTTGGTATATGAAAAATAATATTTTATAAAATATTTGAAAGTGACCCTACTGTAATTCAAGCCTTTCTATTTTTACAGTGGCCAGAACAAGCTACTACAGGTGACTCGGACCCCATTCCTCTACAAAACTTCCTTCATCATAAACTGCTGCAGCCTCACTGGTCAATAGAAATTAAAGTCTAAGATCTAGCCTCAGAAATAAGTCTCTTCCTGGACTAGAGCAGAGCTGGCAGTTCAGTCAACTAGTTAATGTCATCGAAGAGCAGCCCAGCTTGAACAACTGTTTCCCTCTAAGCAAAACAGTTGTTTCCTCAGTTGGTGTCTTTGCTGATGCCAGTGGATAGATGTAAAGACTAAAGGTAAAGACTAAAATGCCTTCCTGAGCTATCAACAGACAATCTGACTGACAGGAAACATGGCCATCCTTCCTTCCCTTTCATTTTTATCTTCCTGACAAACCTTCCCATTGAAAGGAAATCAGTGTTTGCACACACCAACTGAACCACACAGCGCAGGTGCTGTGATGCTCTGTCACAGCACTGTTTGGAGCTAAAATCTGGAACTGCCTCATGTCTCAGCACTGGTTCCCTTATTTCCCACACAGGGTCTAGACGAATCAATACCTAAAACATGGTTCTGAGCCCACCTGTCATGATTAACACTACTCATAGAAATACATTTTAATGAAAGAATTGCCCTGCTCTATCCTATAACTAACTTCACATATAAATTATATTTATGGCCTAAGCTCTTAACTGATTGACTATGTTCAAGTATTTCAATGCTCCTGAGAAGCATTAGCTGGTCTGGTGGCTTCAGCTACCATCAAAACTGACAGCAAACTTGTTATGGAACAACAAGAAAGACAGAACAAGCTCACTAAGGTAATGCTGTAAGCACTTCAGCTACACATCAAAGCAACCATCTCATATCTCAAATTAACACTGAATTTCCATATCCATCAAATTTCACCAGGTGCTGCTTCATGAAAGAGATTTTACCCTGGTGGGGGAAGGAATGCCTACAACTTGCTAAGTCTTCTCATGTCTCACCATGCGAAGACTCTCTTCTAAAGGTGAGACATTACAAAACAACAGAAAAGACACACTAGTCCATTATCACCTATGATCAGCCCACTGTGCACTGCTGATCCAGCTTGATGTTTGAAGCCAACAGCAACAGTGCTTTGCCCATTACTGAGGCCTGGACAGGATGACTCATTAGGGGTGGGGTTATCACAGAATAATCACACCCTGGGGTATTGGGTACACAACCACATCTCAAGTCTTGTAATACCCCAGAGGTGTGATTATCTGCTGTCATGCTTTAATTCTTAATTAAAACAAGAGCTGCAACTCAGATAAGATCTGTGAGAGGATTATGGTCATTCTTGGCTAGACAAGGGGGGACATGTATCTTTGGAATTAAAATTCAGGTGCTTGGGTGTACTCTGTAATGATGAGCCATGCTTGAATCCACCTCATCTTAGTTTTCCTTTTAATATGACTTAACCAGGAGGGAGCACACCCCAAAAGCTGCAACTTCCAGGAACCAAACACTGAATAACACAATAAAGTGCACAGCGCTGCCATCATTCAAACAGTTTTGCACTTTAATCACTTCTTAGCATTTTAGCTTAAATAAAACTCTAAACTCTAAGCATGCTTCTAATGATGCTAGAAGACTCATTCTTGTTACTTCGCAATAGTACAAGTCACAGCACCCATAAAAACACTGGAGGAATGTTTTGATGAAGTGCATACTAAACTACTCAACTTACACATATAAAGATGGATATACAGCCTGGGGAAAAAATGAATATAAAACACTTCTGTGATTTTTTTAAAAAAATCTTATTTTTAACAAATATTAACCCAACTTAAGGTCTCTTTTAAAGGTTACATTTGCATTTACAAAGAACTTTCAAGCAATTTAACTACAATGAATTTTAACAAGGCGCTTCCTGTTCTGACTGCTTGCGTATTTTTAAATTTTATGAGACTCTTCTGGCAGAGTTTTGTAGCCGTTAAGATGAAAGCCTGGATGCATGAATACTTGAAAAGTGGAGGAGGAGGAAAAAGAAGAATAAAAAGAAGAAAGGAAAATAATCAATTTGGTATCAAATTTATTCCAAAGCCGAAAAGTGCATTTTTTTCTGATTGTGAAAGAAGACATGCAGGGAGGTCGAAGGTCAAGCAAAGAGGAGACAGTATTGTGTAGGAACTGTCACGCATCACCACCTATTTTGACATGCACAGGGCCGTTTGTTGTCTGTCGAACATGCAAATTAAGTGCCTGCTGTCATAGCTAGCCGATATCTGAAAGTGGAAAATGAGACCACCTGTAACCAGTGAATGGAGTGATGGACAAGCATTCAGAGCTCGTCATTTCCAACGCCATTCACACCACCTCCGAATTGCATATGACATGTAAAAATCTTTTCTTAATATTCACAACCGGGAAGTTTGGGGAATTATGGAGGCTTCAACTGCTGCATCTAATGGGTTCTCCAAGCAGACAGCTGTGACTGTGAGCTGGCTTGATAATTAGGTGTCCAGGAAGATTTTATGCTATGAATCAGTTAAAAGGGAGAAAAGAAAAAGAAAATAATGGCAAGCAAAACTCGCTGGAATGGAAATTATATTAACCCTTGCATGTCTTCCTCAGCACTTGGCTTTTACAATTCCCGTGAAGCAAGATTTGCAGAAACCAGACACATAATAATTTGTCTTCTGTCTCTGAGCAGCACTGCCCTCCTACTCCGAAAAATTGCACTCCTACTCTGTTTGATGCTTTGTTTTCCTGAAGAGAACTTAGAAACATAAAATCTAAATATGCCAATCCCTCTTCTATTTGAAAGCAAAGGCAATGCTTTATTTGAATTTCTAGTGAATATGTTGCATAGGATTTTAAGAAACAGATTCATTGTGCTAAAGTCATGTCCTGTCATGTGCCTGTACATACCAAAATCAAATAGTTTAGCTAGCTCTTCTGTAATCCTTTGCATGTTATCCCTACTTTTGTATGCATATCTGTCTTTGTGCATGGGATGCCATAAACACTGCAGGCAGTGTAACCCCAAGAAAAGATGTGATCTTCCTGATTCTCACTTCTGCTTGATAAATAAATAAAGCTGCTCCAAAACACTTAGGATATGAGAGTTTAGATGTGCCCAGCTGCATGATAAGCTCATAAAACCTGTTATTTTATTCAAGGCCTAACTAATTAATGCTAGTGTTTGTTCCTGAATAAAAAATTAAGCTCTTCAGTTTTCAACTTCTGTGCCGCAATCTGAAAGCCATTCTGGCTGTGTTTCCAGACATAAAGAACGCATGCATAAGGTACAGACTTCAGGAGGATTATTATTTTTATTATTATTATCAACACAAAAACCAGAATTCAGCCACAGAATATTATCCACCAGTACTTCCCAATATATCTGGAGTATTTGGGGAGGCTGTCTGAAGTCCTGCAAAGATTGTAGTCCTGCTCCATACTCCTCACAAGGGAAGCGAAGCACTCAGAACAGAAGCAGGTAACTTACTAGTATATTAAACAATCTTTTATGAGTCAGTCCACAGAAAACCTGCATTTAAATTGGGTTCATTTTTTAAAAAGCTTTTTTATTTCTGTTGTGCCAAATTGTACAAGACAGTAGCTGTTCCAACATTGCCCACAACCTGCACTAACTGCTGTTCTGGTTTAGGTCTCCAGTGATTCCGTTTTCCTTCCTGTGGAAGTGAGAGTTTAGAAAAGCTGAAAAAATACCCTCTGATCCCTCTGACTGAAGCAGAGAGGGAATATTAGAAAATGGAGGAATGAAAAGAACTAGTGAATAGATACCCAGGGGAAAAGGAGCAGAAGAGATACTTATTTTAGACCTGCAAGTTTTCTTAGAAGCACTGCTTCTCTTAAGCTTCCATATCCTCTATGAAGAAATAAAAAGCTATAAGTATCCCAAGGACTCCCATTTTCCAGACACAAGCCAGCAGGCCCCATTTGATGATTTACATCTCTAAGACTGCTGGGAATGAACATTCAGGAGAGCCTGAATCAGACACCAGTCAGCCAGTACTACAGTGCTGGGCACAGCTGAGAAGCGTGCAAGGGCATACCTAAACACAACACCAAAATACTACCACTCTGTTCTTTGTTTCTCCCACATGTTAGTTCTCTGCTGGGCTGAAAGAAGTGAAAAAGGAAAAAAATGGGCACACTGTCTGTTTTGTCCCTGCACACTTTCTTCAGAGTCAGCTTGTTTCTCTGTGCTCAAAATCAAGATCCACACAGTACCTGAAGACAGAAGCACAACAATGGCATCTTACTAATCATGTTCTGATCTACACACAAAAGAAAATCTAAATCACTGACAGTTAAAACCATCCAGTGTGTGTATTCCACAGAATAAATTGTTTGGCCACTACATCAGATAAAGATTCGTTCTTCAGAACACCTTCCAATTGCCATCCATGTGCAACACACCCACACGCCCCAGCAGTGCCTTTGCAACTGCTAGATTGTCAGTGTGAACAGGATTGAAAATATCCCTTTTCTCTGAAGATATTGCAGCCTTTTACCTTTTTTGACTCTATATAAAATGGGAGAATAGCTCATTGAGCTTCTACGTCCCTGAGCCAGTCACTTCCTGCAACATCTGTGCTGACACAAGCAGGAAGGCAGCATGCTGCCATGCAAAACCTACACCCTGCAGGTTCAAGCAGGTCTTAAACTGGCATTGTTGATGAAGGACTTTGCAGCTGGGACCTATAACCAGGGACACAGAGTTTATCTGCCTAATGGGCTGGAGTTTGAGATCATGGGGGTTCCACACCTCAGAATGGCCCTAGGCTGTCAGTTCACCTCCAGCAGCATGGCTACACCAGTGCCCTGGTATATGACTGCTCCTGAGGGATAGTCACCAGTAACAACAATTTTATTTATACGTCTTTTATTTTTATTTTGTTGATGTCATAGGCTTTAAAACAATCTTTGTTTTCTACATGTGGGCTATTAAAATGTGACTCTATCACCTTCAACATCTGGCAATGTGTTTCTCAAGATAGCTTGCTCCAGATTTCAAGGTCTAATAATTTTCAGAGGTCAAAAATAGGCTGTTAGGTAATATGAGGTTGTTACATCCATTACACAGAAAGTTAGGGAGGGATCAAGGTCATCAGAAAGCTTTTATGAAGGGTGAGGAGAAAAACGGCCATCATGCCTTCAGTACAAACCAAGGAAAGACTTGCTCATCATAGTTGTACTACATTGCTGTGAGACTACCAAGTTTAATTCAGGCTGGATATTTCCTATATTTTATTTTCACTGAAAATGTTTTAAGCAGGTCACAAGGTGGTACTAAAGGCTGTCCCAGCATAGGTCTGAGTAGCAGAGACATGAGGGAGGGTAAAGGGAATCCTGTTTTCTAGCACATTACCAGGAACCTGAAACAATCATGTTTGAAATGTCTCCTTGCAGTACTTTAGGACATGTGTTGCCACTCTCTCCTTGCAGTAAGCAACATAGCAAGCAGAATACTTGATTTGCCTATCATCACAGGTAACAATGGCAGAATATTTGTGGAAGAAAGATCTCATGACCAAAATTTTGTCAGTCTTCCCATTCTCTGTGGTAAATCACACTTTTTGATTCAGACCCAGGAAAACAGTCCATGGGGTAAGGTGTTAACACTGTCAGCCTATTTGTGACTTAGACATGTCCAGGGTGATGTAAGCCACCAAAAACTCATACTTCTGAAAATTCATCTACTACTTGCATTCCTTCAATAAGTATTTTGCTACACCTGAAATTTGTATTTCTATAGATCTTCTAGTGGAGGTTTTATTTTTTTTTCCAAATCTTATTCATGAGCCTACCTTGAACAGTAATCCTGTTGGCAGCAACACAATCCAAGGACCCAGAAGTTCTCTTTATTCTGGAGAGACTTATATGTTGGGCAGACAAATAAGGCCCCTTACTTCTGTATGATTTTTTTTAATAGAAATCTGCTTATTCTATAAAAAGAATCTGTCACTGAGAAGCTGTGTGACTGAAAAGGCACAGTAGCTGAAAACTGAACTTTATTGAACTAGGTTCAGCTTTAAATAGATCAAGCCAGTAGTTCTTTCTGTGTGAATTTGCCCAAATATATGACCCATTTACTATTCAAACATGAGTCCATTTACCCTTAATACTAAAAGCTGAGTGTGACTTTAAAATGGTGTAAGTACACTGAATTTTCCCTCTTCACAAAACAAATTTTCACCCTAATTAAGTAAATAAAACAATAAAAATTTGCAGAAGATTTCTAGTAAAATTTTCAAGGCACATTAACTGCATGCTATACTGTTATCAATATATGCTTAACCATTTTCTTTATTATGGAAAATTACCTGTACAGGAAAAACACTTTTCTTGCTCTGGTATATACACTAATTAAAATATTCCATCAGGCTTAATATTTAAAAGCAGCAGCAGAAAATTTTATCCCTGTATTAACATGCACATGGTACTTTTTGTGATTACATTCTTCAGTTTCCAAGTTAATATACTGAAGCTTTCTTCCAAAAGAATTTGCAACAATAAATTGTGATGGTAATAAGGAAAAAGAAAAGTACAAACATGCCTTTTCACTCACTTTCTAGATAAGCTTCATTTTCCATATAATTTTTTAATTGATGGCTTTATAAGTATTTTTTCCATGTGACTTTATCCAGCTATTTTAGAAAAACCCTCTTACCCTAATCTCTTAGTACAGATTTCTGAAATACATACAAGGGCAAGTTAGCAGAAAACACAGCATGACTCTAAAACATGCTATCAGAGGAAGAAAACAGCAACAAACTAAACAGCACACAACAAAACAAGTGAGCACTACGCATTGTGATGAAGTCCTCAAACTGGAGTTTTATGACGGCAGCTTAAAGTTTCTTACATGCCCTTGTGTTGCAGCTCAGAATAAGCCAGGGACAGCTGCACCAATTCTCCACAATTAGTCAAGGTCAGACAGTGGAAAGGGAGGACACTCACTATTTGTCAAGAGAACAATGGCAGGAGGCTCAGCCTTTCTCCTCCAGGAATGACTGTTCGCTACACACATTCAATCCATGGCAAAATTATGCCTGGCCTTTTTTCTGTAGAGTAGAGTGGGGCAACCTTTCCCGACAATTGAAGTGTAAGAGCTAACAAGGCAGAGCAACAGCACAAAACCAAGCTTGTTTTAAGTACCGAAAGCATATGTTCTTGACACAAATTAATGTTTTGACACTTGTGGAGACAAAGGTATTAATTTCTACAAGCTTTGAGCAAAAAATACTAAACCCATTAAAACCCATTCCTTCACACTATTATTGGGGTTGCACGTGAAAAAAAAAAAAAAAAAAAAAAAACAAAAATGAAAAAAAAAAAAAAAAAAACAAAACAAAAAAAAAAAAGAAATAAACAAAAAACTAAAAAACACCACATTCTGACAAGTTAAAAGCAATTATTTTTTATACTCTGAGAGGTTTTGTGTGTCTTGGGGTTTTTTTAACATGTCTTTTTCATAAACCTAAAAACTCATCCATAAAAAGTTTAATTTTGGGCAAAGGCACTTCCCTCAACCTTGGTAGGCAACCAGAGATGGAAAACAAGAAAAACAATTCAAACTATCTGCCATTAGCAGGATGAGCAAAAAAAGAAAAACCAAAACATTTTTAACAATGAGATTTTGTTTCCCTGCTTAATTAGGTGCACTCAGAGCTGTATTTTGAGTTTCCTTATGACACAGCACAAACACAGAAAAGACAAAAAGTAGTTACAAATAATGGATACAAAGGAGTAGATTTGATACAGAACTCTCACAGTACTGCATTGGAATAAATGGATTTAATTGTGCAAATTCTGTCACTTGTGTGGACAAGTGTGGGGATGCAGCAAGGGCTGAAATTATTATGTGAAACTATATGAAGACCACCTTTTTTAACAGCATAGTATACATTTAGATGTATTAAAATTATTCATATTCACTGCAAATGGCATTTAAGTAAGGTTATGGCAGTTCTGAAAGCTAACATACTTTTAAGGTTTTTATCACATTTGCATTCATCAAAACCAAACAATTTTTAGATACTTAAGGCGAGAATTCTTACAATTAAGAAGTTTGAAAGCATTACTTAAAGTGCATGTAATTAACAAACATCAAAGAGGAAACATGCTGTTTCTGGACACCACCTGAAAACTAGATCATATTAGCTTTAGAAGAAAGGAATTTCTCCTTCAGGTAGTTTTTGTTAAGATGCAGAAGCCTCACCTGTAGTTGCACACTGCCATAAAAGAGGGAAAGATGGAAATCTATGAACGTTTCTATCAAATCCTTCCTCCCAATCAGAGGAATTAGGTCAGCCCCAACTATGCCAACTTCTTTCTCTGTCGCTGTCTTGCAGACACATCAGAATGTTTGAAAACATCTCTTTTTTTAATGTTCACCATCTGTTTGGTGTTTTTTTTACTCCAAAAACCTTTTCCCCTGTGATCAGAAGCAGTATCAGCCCTGCAGTTAAGGAACTTCTGCTCCAGCAGAAAAACTGATTCTGGAAAGATTCAATAAGAGGAGGAAATGGGAAAGATTTTACCTTGAGTTAACTTCACATTCTAAATACTTTCATAATAAATCTCTACTGAATCATATCTGAAAAACAGGTTTTTAGTATATTAATTTTAGAGCACCCGTTTTCACCTGGAGCAATTTAGAGAAATACTTTAAATTAGCATAAATTTAGTTCTTTGTATATGTAAGATTGAGATTTCACTGTGGGAACAGTGCCTGTTAATTGAGACAAGAAATTGGTGCACTACCTTCTAATTCTAAATCCTTAATAGCTCTTGGCTATTGCATTGTTTACAAAGCAAGGCATCCTTGACTGGTTTCTTTATCACATTTCCGATGTCAGCTGAATAAATTAGAACAGGAAAACGTCAGAGTACAATGTACCTTTTCAAGCCATTTGGTTTAGTGAAGCAGGATAGATTCAGGCAAAAATACCTCTTTTCCAATCTGGTGGCTTTGCAGGAAGTTTCTTCATGTTTAGCAGTCCCTTCCCGTCCTCTCTTTCTTTAGAAAGCAGCCCTGGGAGGCAAATGACATTTGTAAATGGAAGTAACCACTTAGGTCACTTTCAAGCTGCCTGCCATACACCTTCTCTACTGATAGGTACAGGCACCACTTCCTGTGATGAGAATTTAAACCTGAAATTTGTTCATTCTAATCTTCATTTCCCCTGAACCAAAGCAGAAGCTCTTCACCATTCTCCCCTCAGTGGCTCTCATCCATTTGCTAGAAGGTGAGGACAGGCCCCATGTGTGAAAATAACACTGATCAATGGAAAATAGACAGTGTCATATAACACTGAGCAAGGAAATTATTAGAAAAAGGAAGAAATAATTTGTTAAGTTATTCCACTCTTTTCATTAAATCTATCATAAATCAAACAGACCAAAAACCCCACTTGGGAATTACTAGATCTGAGAAAGAACTTATTCAAATGAATTCATCTAGCTAAGGGCAACTGTTATTTAACTGCATATTTTGAATTTTTCAGTATGAAAAACTAGATATTTCTATTCCACACTGACTTTTCACATATTTGGATGTCTGAATTTTGAAACCTCAGAGCACATTAGGAAATAATATTTTGTGGCATTATTGAGAGGATTTTTTCCCAAATATGTCTACTGCCATATCAGGTATCTGACTGGTTTGCAATTTTTTGCACATAGTCCAAAAACGGATAAGTATTGCTTGAAATTTTTATCAGGCATAAACTAGGAAAGTGACAGCATTTTACATAAAAGGGAAATTAAGAATAATAAAATCTGTATTAATTCTGAATAGTGAGTAGCTTAGAAGATATTTTTATATTATATTAAAGCTACTATGTCACCATTTCTCCAAATATGATTAAAATTCAACTAGATATGTTTCAAATTTAAGCAAAATCTTTTAATCTTGTTCTTTCTGAACACTATGGCCTTTAGAACATTACAAAAATATCTATTAAAATATACATGTTCCTCACAAAGAGTTGATAAATGCTTTTTACATGATTGCAGACTGTCTAAAATTCCTCAGTTCATAGCATAATTTAACTATAGACATGTATTCTGCTTAAAACTAGGTCTAAATTTGATGGATGTACATTTTATCCACCAAGTAAATAAGAGTATAGCAGCACCAGGTAGTTTATAAAATAGAAGTCATGAGTGGTAAATAAAATGCTATAAACAACATTCAGAACGGTTTCTGACCTGTCATTTTGATAGTACATTTATGCATTTGACAGGGACTGTCTTTTCCTAAAGAGGTTAATAGAGTCACATTTATGTATCACCGAAGTTGAACTGATCTATACAGACTGTCAGGAGAAGGGCAGATGGAGAGGTAAATTAGAAAATACTAAAATAACTTTCTTACTGCTATAATAATGAGGGAAAAGAGGAAGAACTAGGACTCTGGGAATCATTAACTCCCTTCTGATACCGTTCATAGTGTACTAACTTAGGTCCCTATCAATCCAGAGAGCCTGAAATACAGGAAAGTCATCTAAAAAGACCCAGGCAAATTATAAATGGATGCATAGTTATACTCCAAATACATTCTTAATGCACATTTCTATGAACTGTAAACTTCACTGATTGCTGAATTAATTTGTTCTAAATTCTATGCTGCAATGAAAAAGCCTCTGACATAAATTGGCTTGGAAAAGGGCAAATTAATCTAATATCAAGGCATTATAGACGGATCAAATAAAACATCTTCATTTAAAAGTAATAAATCTATGTTTAGCTTAACAATATTCATTACTAAGAGAAAATACTTATGCAGGCAAAAGGCAAAAAGGAAGTTCACACAAAATTACATCATAAAACAAATTATCATTGGAAGAATTAGTGTTCTTTAATGACGACAAGAGTGTTCATATAAAATCCAGAAAGTAAAATCTAGATATTCTCTGTAATTTGATACTAATCAGGATCAGAAATTCCATGGTGAACTACCCCAATTATAGATAACACTGCAACGGTTACAGTACAGACTGTACAGTTATGTAGTAAAAAGCTGAAAATACACTTTTTTTTATTACTTTCATAATTCAGTTCCTGAGCATGTATTACTGGACATGGGCAGGAATTTCTACTACTAAAGATCCTATGTTTTGCAGAAACACTTTTAATAATTTCACTCTTATCTGTTAGTTGCCTTGAATGTTTGCCAGAAAAGAAGAACATAAAATAAGTGTATCCATCAAAGTATCCAATTTAAAATTCAATAGTTAAAAAAAACCCAAATTTTGAATCTGCATTTTCAGGCTATTGCCTCCAACATCTGTTAAAACCAATGATTAAGATAAGACCTCGAGTTCCAGTATTTGATAAAGGGCCTTGACTTTCAGAGGACAAGTGCTCGCCACTTTCTGAATCATTAAGTAGAAAATTAAGGGCTGTGTTCCTCCATCCTGGCAGAAGCATACCATATGATTTAAGTGATGAGTCACTGAGCTGGAATTTTGATGATCAAATATTCGCAATGAGATCCTTGAGAATGAGCTACCAAGAAAAGAATTATCCACACAAGTTATCGGGTGAATAGTTTTGAATAATGAGCACATATGAGAGTCTTTGCTTATACAATCTGTGAAGAAAAAATATAAATTGTAGAATAAATTATAAAATTAAAATTATATATCTGTCTTTAAAACATATTTGCTACATTATAGTGAACTGTAACCTTGACTGTAAAGGGACTGCCCTTTGTATCTCTAAGTGCAAAGTTTTCACAATAGCCATGCACTGCAAGAATAAATGTCTGAATGGAAGTGATGGTGCAAGTTTGTTATGGAACAAAAAAATATATTGCTTCTTTGATCAAAGGTCAGGCCTAGAGTAGCAATGCAAACACACACAGTCTGGGCATAGATGAGAAGTATTTCATAAATCTAGCAGAAGTGAAAGCTGTCACTAGTTACTTTTTATGAGCTTGTTTGATGAGAGTAGCCCGAGGTACCAATTAAAGGGAGTTACTTTATGACATTATTAGTGCAAAGCGTGTTCAAAGGTGAGCCTATTTGTCATGCCTGATTAGCACCAAGTATGGGAAAAAATTAAAATGGTAACAAACCAAGTAAAATCTGTTTTTAAAAAGATCGAGTCAAATTGATTTGACTTTCACTTGTTCAAATGCAAATTCGAGTTGCTCAGAGCTTTGTTTTCTTTTGCAGACGTTTTGTAATGAGGATTCAGAATACAATTTCCTATCAACCCACAGGTACCATGACAGATATTAATACTACAGTGCAGCTAATTTTACTGAGTATTTGCGTGGGAGGTTTTGATTTACTGGAATTTCTAATCATGCTGTTATTTCTCATTCTAAACCACTTGACTGATTTTCTTACCAGCCCTTGACTGGAAAAAAAAAAGAGCATATAAACCAAAATTGTCAGCAATTAAGCTAGGTGGCAACTAGGTTTACTAACTAAATCTCAAAATTTCCTTTAAAAACTTCAAGGCTTGCAATCTCTTCTAGAGAGTCCAGAAGAACATTTTTCATCCCAGTCAGGAAACCATATGAAACTTTGACACTAGATTTCCTACAAAGGTAACCTTTTTCTATAATAGTCAGTGGGACTTTCCCATTTCCCCGCTTCCTTAACTAAAGAAGCTTTATTAACAATCCCCCAAAATTCCTGGTTTTGAAATCTGAAATTTATCAAAAGTCATTGGTTTCAGTAATTTTCCCTTTTATTAACAATCCATAAATCTTTCTTCCTGTCCTAGCATGGATCAAAGAAAAAGTTACAGTCAAACTCAATCATATTTGAAAAAGCTCATAGGGATAAGGTGTACCGGTTGATTTATATACTAACCCTCAACTTTTTTTATTATTAAATGCAATCTAAAACTAATTGTGCTAAAACATCACCCTTTACCCGTAAAATTTCTTACAGTGGTATCTGGACTTTAAACGGTGAAATCAACTCCTCTTGCCCTCTGACCTAAATAGGACTCAACAGAGGCCAAAAAAAAACCCCCAGCATCAAACTTTCAGTTATCTCCCTTGCTCCACAATATTAAAAACAATTTTTCATTTTATTGTGAATCCTAAATATGTGCCTACATTACAGAATTCTGTAAGGAGAACAGCCTTTATGAGACAGTGACATTCTATGTGAAAAAAAGTGCTTGAAACTAGTCCAATATTAAAACAGTGGTTGTATCTAATTAATCTTAATTAATCAGGAGGATGCAGATACCGTATATGCATGCTATGTACCAAGAATCTACTCTTAATTGGTGTGCAGTGCACAGTCCCCTGCAGATGCGCAGACCAAGTGCACAATGCATGTGACTGGCTGGCACCCCCTTTTATAGAGGGATCTCAACAAATTGAGATTTGCTCAATAACATTTTGTGCCCGCCCAATAATTAGCATTGAAACATTTGTTTTCTATTTCTACACCCTCCTAAAAATGCAAAACTACTACAAAAAAACTACATTAAAACTATTACAGAAACAGACTCCTTTCCTGAACTGTATACGCAGCTCATGGTCTTTCACAGTTTCCAAGGGAAGAAATTATGACATGATGCAATCAGATTCTCAGCCAAGTTTTTTCTCAAAAAAAACTGAATATTAAATGTGCCCTTAAATATTCTCTTTGGCTATCCAAAACTAAAACAAGATGGAATTCTATTGTAAGACAAGAGAATTCAATTCAACTGCATTAAAAAAAAAAACCAGAAGCCAAATAAAAAACCCTAGTCATCATTTCTCTCTTGACAGAGAACAAATAAGCAATGTTTATTTTAGATTTAGCGTGTCCAACCACATTCCTTAAATGTACAACTACATGCATTTTCATGGGAACTTTTCCTAAGTGCCTGATAATCATTACACAAGTAAACCTGCAGCAATTCCTTCTCTCTTTCCTTACCCTTTCCTTGTCATGAAAAAGCTGATTTGATACTTTTAGGAGTAGCATCACTTCTGATCTTTGTCCTTTGTTTATATCTCTTATTTACCTTATTTATAATGTATTCAGTAGTATGCATTTGTCTTCCTACTTTGCAATGCAGAAGTGAAAAAACTTCTGCCTTTGTACTAAAAATATGGAAGTCAGAAGTGCTGAGAATAAAACTCACTTTTCAGCTTCAGCACATTAATCACAAATGACTTTTGGCTCCAATGTGGGTGTGAAAAAAGCTTATTATAATAATAGGTACTTCTTATTCTAATAAGAAAGAAAAAAAATGAAATACAGAGAAAAGCTTGGGGGCCAGGTGAAGACAATGTACAGACAAGAAAAAATTAGTAGGGAATTGTGGGAGGCCTATGAAATACCAAGTAAATATTATGGAATTTCTCCACTTAATTAGGTTAGGGCATGAAAGCAGGATTATGGAAAACAGGTAATTAAAGTATCTTATAGAAAGTTATCTCTTCTAATAGAAAGTTCAACAAAAAAGGCAATACAGTAGGAGGAGAGAATCGCACCTAAACAATCTTATGAATTAATACCAACATTAAAATATTCTTTCTTTCCTAGAATGATTGCAAAAGCCAAAAGCTTTATAGACTGAGAGAAGCAGCCAAGTAATTTCTCATTTTCCTTCAAAAATTTCCTCTTATTGTTTATGGGAGATTTACCAGCTATTGACCAGCTACTTCACAGAAAATCAAACTAAGGAAATTTATATTGCATTCTGGCCTGAAAGTGTGGAATTTGTTGCAATTCTTGCAGGAAGAAGCCAAGCTAGGGCCTGTCTTTGGCTATTACCAGCTCTGCCTTCAATGCTTGACACTTCTGCTATACTACTACAACATTTTAGCCCATCACCAAGTCTCCAATACTCTGACATTAGCATTCTTGTCCAATGACTCAGAAAGTGTCCTTTTGGTAAAATATGTGAGAGTGTTGCACCAGAAATTATCCTTTACAATCTTTACTATCCTTTTTTATCCTTTACTATCTTGGTATATATCTTGATATGGCAAAAATATTCTCCACTGGAAATATTTGTTAAGAGAGAAAATAAGATCCAAAGAATGAAAAGCAGATTGAGACAGAAGTTCTTCCAGAAATACTGATAGCTTGTTGGAAAAAAAAAAAATAAAAAATCAGAGTTTTGAGGAGACCAATAGCAACCAAAAGGGTTGGGATGCATTAAGTGTGAAATGTTGGAATGAGGTTAGTCTGTCAGGGACTGGACAACATTTTGACCTTTCTGCCTAACCTGAATAAATACTCTTGTATTATTTCCCTGTCCAGAAGATGCTCTGAACATTCTGTGCTACACTAAAGTACGAAAGCAAGTGTTCTGTTTCTCTTCGAACTCTACAGGTCAATAACAATCGAGTTGGAAGAGGCTTTTCTCCCCCTTCATTGTCTGTGTTGAGGTCAGGACAGGTTAGAACCATCAGGCACCATCTACTGCTCAAGTCAGGGTATGGAGAAGTGTGAAGCTTCTTGTGAGCTGTGGTGAATGCTGAACATCATTGCCCACAACAGTCTAATATTTCTTGATCAACAGCAAGTATCACAACCATCATTAAGGGTTTGTAGGGAAGGAATTATCACCATTATCATCTGACTTACAGGACTACCCAGTACAGAATAATACTGTGATCATCTGGAGGTATCTTGACTCATCAGTTCCCTAATATTGCTGATACATTTGGAACTGATGATATCCCAGTCACTCTTGTTGCTTGTTCAACTTATGAAGGAAGATACCAGAGAAACAAGTATTGTAGTAATGTTCCCACCATGTTGTGAACTGGATACACAGGGAAAAATGCAGAATTCTGAGTGCATCACTTGCAGATTTTCCAGAACACAAAGAAACTTGATTCCAAACTCAGTAACATCTTCCGTGTCTCAAAACCTGTGCACATTGCCACCCACATGCCAGCATAGAGGAAGGACTATGCAGACTGCATACTTTAAAAGAAATATTCTTCTGAAATGTTATGTACAAGACACACTGAAGCAGTAAGAATTATTATTCCCCTTCTTACATACTCTGTTTAACCACATAAAGGGACAATCAACTAAACCAATGTCACTTAACTATAAAACATTTCACTGCCCTAGGGAGTTAGTCTACCCAAAAGTAATTCCCAGACACCTAGCTCTCCGTCCCTTCATCTGTGTTTCTGCACTTCAAAAAGCCAAAACTCCTCTGATGATTTATCTTAAAATGCTAAACTGAAGTACTTGGGAATGAGCATAAGATAAAACTCCACACTCTTATCTTGAAATTTATAAAAAAAATTTACCACACAAAACTTACCCGGCAATGACTGCTGGCATTACAACACAGAAAAGAATGGACAGCTAATTTTGTACTTGCTGTTGTTATACTCATTTCTTTCAGATACTTTCCATTCTAGAAGACCTACCTCTTTCTTATCAGTTGCAAAATATCACGAAATTCTTGCTTAATGCCTGTTAACATCCACTTTGAACTCTTGTATAATTTTTTTTTCCACCAGACTTTGTTTTCCACATTTATATTTACCAGTCTCAAAGACTGACAACACATCTTCGTGGAGAAATCAGGAGCTATAAAACACAAAGGAAACTCAAAATAGTCTGTGAACTTTCACAAGGGTTTTTTTGCCTTTTTAAATTTATGTTTTTAAGGGAAGCTTCTCAATATATTCTAATCTTAGAGGATTATCCAACAGAATTTTACTAGGAAGGCCTTAATATCCTTACGGCAGTGTTGATAGTCAAGGTGACAGAAGTCTTCCTTAATTTATCAAGCAGTAGTTGACCCTAGTCAATGTATTTATGACTTCTGTTGAACTGCAATTCAAATTTAATTGTTCCCATTATATTGCAAACTCTGTTTGTATACTAAATGTTAGAGGACTATAACTCGTAGATAAGGGGATGTATTTAGAAAAAGAAGCAGCCTTATTGCAAAGAACCTGTAATATCTTCTGAAGCCTACTTAATTAAGTTAGAAAATGTTTTAAGACCTTTGAGAATATAATTGGTAAGCTCATCTTATGTGGTGAAAGTCCAGAATCTTTAGCAGATACAAAGAACTATTTTACAACAAAACATTGGACCATCTTCTGTCCTTTACAGCACAGGTTTATAGAGGAAAACACAGAAGTATACCAACTTTCCGTTGGCACATATGCAACTTTGCTGTTTAAAAGCTGGGATATTGAGTAATACTTCAAAAAAAATTATTCAAATGTTTTCAAACATATTCAGAAAATAACTCATTTTTTAGTACAAGACAATTTTTACACTGACATAAAGTCATCTGTCTGTATTTAAATAAAAACAGTAGTGAATGTAGCACAATGGAAGAGGCATTTAACCTGTGAATTGCAAGGTTATTTTTGTAGCTGTGTCCTGTCCAACCAGTACAGCACATGATTTATGGTCTCCAGCAGAGCTTCATCATCATTGTTCTCACCTTTATTTCCATCATAGTTAATTAAAGGGAAGGTCATTGTCACCTTATATTTTAAACCTTCTTAACATAATATATCACCCTGGGTACGCTTTAATAAGGAGAACTGTGAAGGAATGCTGTTATAAAAAAAAAAAACTTTGGAGCATAATCTATCCTGTTAACAATTACAACTTAGATTTACACATAATGAAAGTTAATAAGCAGACAGAATGAAGGCTACATCTTGATACTCATTCAAATCTTGATTAATTGTCTGTGTGATCTCATGGAATAAACAGTAGTATGCTTTTCTTGACTTCAGGCATGTGTATGTAGAATGAGTTTCTAAAGTCGAGATCTTCCCTTGAAATAATTTTAGCATACAAAATACTGTGCCAGTTGAAAAGAAAAAAAAAAAAAAAAGAGGCAAAAAAGCAAAGCACATATTTTAAATATTACCAAAGAAAACTCTTTTGACATCAGATGTACAAAATAAACCACCTTTAAATTTAAGATTGGCTCAGACAGATTACAAAATATTTAGACAATGAAGACAATGGGTCTTAACAAAATTTCAGTAGGTGTTAGCTTTTTTAAAATGCCTAAGGGAAAAATTCAAACTGACTTATAATTATCTCCTAAAGAAAGCCAACTCTCTAAAACACACATAGATCTAGGGGGGAAAATAATTTAAATATATATTTAAATCTTAACTCCAGAAGAGCTCAAAATATCTTCTGTGCTTAATCTATACTAAAAATTTGATAACTAGTATGCTGTTTATACGATAACTAGTATGCTGGCCAAAATGTGGGCCAAACACACATGGAAATTGGAGTTTCACAGCACTACTGTACTAGTTAGGTACAGATAGTCATAGAAAAATCAAATGCTGAATTCGTGGCTTCCCAAACTTATGTTCATTCTAGAAGACAAAGCTGATTTTTACTGTAGTATTAGTGGACTGTATTACAAGCCCTAAAAGAGGCATTGTACAAAAGTACAGTCATTTGCATGTATAGTGCCTCCTGTCCTCATGCTGTAAACACAGTAGACTTGAACTTGCCTTTATGGACACACCTTGCCTAGCTGGAAGAAAGTTTGCACCTCAGCCCGCTGGGCTATCCAGGTAAATCATGGACCACAGACCTAATCTGTCTACTGATAGCTAAAAATTTGGATCCAGACATAAAAATCTTGCTTATCAGATAATCTGCAATTGCTAATTTTGTCTTCCTTACCATACAAACCAAAACTTCTCCATCAGTGGTGAAAGCAACTTGTCTCTAAGGGATCGGAACCATACTGATCCAGGACCTCCTCATCGTAGCTGCAGTGCTTCCAATATTGCCTCCAGTATGCATCTCTGACATGGTAATCTGTTTTTAGACGGTGGTTCCAAGATTTGAACAGTGCTTCAGTGGTTTGAGGAGTCAGAAAACAAATTCATGGTTGACCTGAGACATTTTTATCAATCCGTTCCAATGACTTAGTTGGAAACATCAGAAGAACAGCTAACAAATGATCATTTGGACAACTTGCCTTCGATACCAGCAGTACTTTTGAAAGTACATCTCTCCAGATGCCAGAAACAGAATATTAACACTCTCTGGAGACAATAAAAGTACGTTATCTCCCTATTTGTCTTGACTTGTCTTCTGGCAGCATTATTGAAAGCCCTAGATGTCTGAGATCCTGTGAGAAGTTCCACGGAAAAGTCGCAGATCAGGTATAGACAGTATGAAAGGAAGGCACTATGTACTCAGCATCATGCTGAGACAATTGTGTCACTTCAAGACAAACATTTTAGCATATTCATGCAACAACAAATTCATTCATGCACGTGCAGAATGCTATTGTGTAATTGTGTGGGAGGGTGGGTTAAATACTCTACACTGTATTCAGTCCCCATAGAAGTAGCCTTCACTCTTAATACTCTGATGCAAAATTCCTCTTAAACGCCAACAAATAATTTTGGCCAATAGCATAAATAATTTACTGCAACAGTGTTGATCTTTACATCACATCCCGTGTTTATACCTAGCCAGCTCCTCAGGAGCTCCAGACACAGCATTCTTCTTTCTATAGAGCAGCCAAAAGGAAAGGAGGGAAATGAGCAGGGATGAATTCAGCTCTTAAGATTCCTCATAACCTGTTTGATTTAATCTACTGTGAAGCTCTCAGCCGTATTTATTAGAGCAGTTCATTTTGCTTCAGGACAGAAATATGCCACAATGCCTAAAACTAATGTTTTAGGCAGAAAAAAAACAGAAAAATACAGCAAAAGAGACCTCTTACCATATACATTCATAAAAGGAAGAACCCTGGCCACAAAACATAATCCACACTACACTTGAACTGCTGGAAACCTGAAAAAACAAACAGATGTTTTAGTTCCTTTTTCAGGCCTTCCAATTGTATTTACTTCCTGTCTGTTGTTGTATAAAATGAGATGTTTAGTAAAAGAATATCTTTTGCATAAACAGTGTATTGCTTTAGCTCCTTTTGAGATGTGCAGAGATCTCTTAAATTTTGAGGCCTTAGCATTGGCCTCTTGATACTAGTCTTAGCAGTCTTAAACATTTAGGTGAGTCAAAAAAAAAAAAAAAAACCAAGAAATAATGGCCTTGATGCCAAAATACCACTGAAAAAACCTGTATTTCTATTACACATTTGGAAAGCCTTCCGACCTCCCATTAAGGAAGGTGTGTGCAACTCACTGTGCCAGCTCTGACTGACATACAAAGATAAACCTGGTCCCTACTTTAGCAGCTCCTGCTGACTAACATGTTGAACATAGAACTTACAACTTCTTATCAAATCTAAACTAATTAGCTAATTACTAGCTGCATGAAGCTTCTTGGGTCTTCATCCACACATCAAAGATCCATAATTAATACAACCTTCGTAGTGCCTAATGGCTTTGCACCCCTCTTTGAGCAATATATTCACTGC
The DNA here is from genome assembly GCF_017590135.1 of Pyrgilauda ruficollis. Lineage (NCBI taxonomy): Eukaryota > Metazoa > Chordata > Aves > Passeriformes > Passeridae > Pyrgilauda > Pyrgilauda ruficollis. The sequence goes on along the minus strand of NW_024525378.1, from coordinate 2,233,475 downwards.
TCCAGCATTTTCAGGGGTTCTCCATTATCCTCTTTTCCTCCCCCCACTTGACTTGGCACTAATAGGAAAGAAAGAAAAGATGACCTATATTTGCTTTGTGCAATGACCTGCATTGCCTGTCCCTTCCACAAAAACTGAGGCACTGGAGGTAAGATGAAGGGTCTTTCCAGGCATAGAGGCTGCCACTTCTCTCTTCTGATGGTACCCAAAGCAGAGTCCAAAATCAGAGTTATACAACATGTCAACTCTGACAGACATCCTACCTGCTGAGAGAGACATTATGTTAGCAAACACAGAGAGTCTGCCTCTGCAGGAGAAGCAGTCTTATGAGGAGCAGCTGCAGGAACTGGGGTTGTTCAGCCTGGAGAAAAGGAAGCTCAGGGGACACCTTATTGCTCTCTCCAACCACCTGAAAGAAGGTGTAGCCAGGCGGGTGTCAGTCTCTCCTCACAGGTAACAAGTGATGGATGAGAGGAAATAGCCTTGGTTGTGCCAGGAGAGGTTTAGATTGGATATTAGGAAAAAATTCTCCAGGGAAGGTGTTGTTCAAGCATTGAAAGAAGCTGCCCAGGGAAGTGGCGGAGTGCCAAACCCTGGGTGTGCTCAGAATACATGTGGATATAGCACTGAGAACATGGTTTAGTGGTGAGCATGATGATGGTGATGGTGGTGGCTGGACACCATAATCTTAGAGGTATTTTCCAATCTTATGATCCTAGGATTCTACACAGCCATGTAAATTATTGTTTTCAGCTCACCTGAATTTTGTTGGCACAGATTTGTTCTCATGTGGCAAAAAAATGTCTCCTTTTTAAGCAGCTTTGAACAAGTTTACAAGGTTCACTGCCTACACACTTGACAAAATTTTAGTACTTCCACTAATCTGCAATATCCAATCAACCCTGACACTGATTATCCAGTAACACCTCCACCTTGTCTTCACAATGACTCTTGAATGGTTTCTCAATGCAAAATATGTAAATGAGAGAGACGTCTGAAAAGAGAGTCCTTGGGATCTGCCCTCATACTGCAACTGTCCTCTCCTCAGGTGAGCAATCCCCTTAGTAGTACCACCCCTCTCCTGACACCTGGCAATAATTCCAGCTACATTAGAAAGGAAGTTCAATAGAAATGAAAAAGCAATGTAGTAATGAAAAAGCAATGTAGAGAATGTAGTAATGCAGCAGTTCGAGCCTTTAGAAGCAGCAGTGGGACAGATAAGAGGAGGTCTTCTTAACAGCTCTTCCAAATTCCACGGCACCATCCAAGCCTCTTTTGCCTCCTCCAGAAATTAGACAGCAACTAAGTATCAGCTATCTTAAAGAAGACCTTCTGCCCAGGTGGTCATCAGCAGCAAGAATCAGATAAAATAGAAACTGTAAGAAAGGTGAGTCCTAATGTGCCCTAATTTATAGTGGAGAAAAGCATGAGCTTTTTGGCCTCAGGGACTTGGAGTCTTTACTTGACACTGGTATTTAAAGTGACAGATGATTACCCAGAGATGGAAATAATGTGACATTAAAATATTCCCCAAGAAATAGAACATTTGATACCCTAGCTCAAGAAACCTACTCCCAAATAATAATAAAAATAAATTAATAATAATAATAATCATAAAAGTCAGGTTGGCTTGTGGGGCAGCATGTAAAGTCTGGTTAAGTAAAGCTAGTGAAATGACCCTATGTCTAAGAGCAAGATCTGCTCTTAATGCCTAACAAAGCATTTAAGGATTGGGTAAATGAAATCAGTAATGAGACTCACATGGGAACCACACTGAATGAACTTCACTTACTGACATGCCTACATATCCCTGCTATGAATGAGCTCATGATCAATACTCTATCAGTAGCTGTATATCAGTCTACAGAGACCCCATCTCACATTATAAATACCAATACCTTCTCAATTAATAACCAAAAAAAGCACACTCACAACCCACTGATGACCTTTATAGGTAGCATATAAATCTTTGTACCCCCTAAAAATTATGGTATGTTTCTTCCCCCACCCTCTCACTCTCAAAGCATACCTTTTTCTATTTCATCTCAAGACTTAGGAAATTCACACTGTTTGAAAGTACAGCTGGAGAGTTCTTCAACACAGACAAAATATCACCTGTTAAAAAGCCCCCACATTTTCCATATTTTTATGGTTTGAAATATGACAACAATGCCACCTATTAATAGTCTGAGGCTGTATTTACATGATTTTTTAATTTATCCTGATTGCTAGGTTACAGAAATGTAGCTGGTCTCACATTGCCTGCATGCCCGTCTCCAATGTGTCTGATTTGCTGAAGAAAAAAAGTTAAAAATTGTGAAACAAGTTCAATTCTCAGCATTACACAATGGGGATAGAGAATAGCTAGCAATAAAAAATATATACATTTCAAGCACTGTTTACTATTTATATCTTTATAAATCATGTATAGCATCCTGTTCTATTCATATTTCTACAGCATAAATTACGTAGGTGACAAGTTGTGACAGTCATACAAAATCTGATTTTATGACATTTTTCTGCTTGCTGTCTTTGGTATTAAAAAAATCAGGTTAATGTCATTCTGCTTTGTATTTATAGTTCCTATAGAAAGACATGGAAAAATTTCAGAGTAGGTTAGTCACATTGATATGCATTTGTTTTCCTACATAACTGAGTCTGCTTACATATAAAATCAGTAAATGTACTGTAATCCATGTCTCAGCAAGCCAGCGCTGTTTATACTAATTCATATAAAAAAATCTTGTATACTAAGAAATGTCTATAAATATTCTCTTTGGGATTTCTAAATTCACCTGCCTCTTCAAAAACTATTGCTGTTTCTCTAGTGACTCTGAAGAGAAAACACACTGAAAATATAAAGGCCTATTTCTCCTCCCCTCAAAGCAATTACCATTGTGACTTGCTTTAGTGAGAGTAGAACTACATAAAACCTTTCTAAGTGGATGTAATTTACAAATCAAGACTAATCAGTTAACATTTTTCTCTGACTTTCCCAACAAAATCTATCCTCCTGAAAAGAGAAAAAAAATGGAACACCAGCAAACAGCATTAATTGCCTCATATACTAGAAAACATACAATATTCTTTATGCTGCCAACACCTCCATAATAGCAAATACAGGCACGTACTAAATAAACATTGAATTTTATTACTTACAATATGGCAAGAAACCCACCCTGTAGATTGTTCAAATTATGGCACAAAGTTATGGAGAAAGTCATGATGTAGCTGTCTGGCATACCTGAACAGCTTTCTTGTTCTTAGCACAAAATTGAAAAGAAAACTATTTCAGGGTCTATCAGAGTTAGCTAAACAAAAGACAAGGACTCATAAGAAAAATTAAACACCATTACATTTGCTTTTCACACTGCAGTAGTTTAGCACAGATGATGATTGACCACAATTTCAGTTATTACACAATAGGATGTCCCTGCACATCCTAAAAAGGAAATATGCAATCACTTTTTGTCAAAACTGTTTTCTCTCTTTTTTTTTTTTTAATTATTATTATTTTATTTGGCTGATTTGAGGATTGTTTTCTTCTGCTTAGTTTTAGGAGGATTTATGAATATTAGGGGGAGTTGCTTGTTTGTTTGCTTTTCCAGTTATTAATATTGCCAGTCCATAAACCACATTACTCCACATAGTACATGATACGCCCTGTCTGAAGAAATTCCTGTTTCTTTTTCCCTGTGAAAACAAACAAAGGTTAAGGATTATGTACTTGCAGGGTTTTATGACTGATTGTCCAAAATAGGGTAGGCGAGAGGAACCCAGGATAGAACTCCAAAGGATCTGTAGCATGAGGCAAAAAAGAAAAAAATAAACCCTTCTCACTAGCAGAAAGTTATAGAATAATTTCAAAATTAGCCTGTTAAATATAGCACACTTTTTTTGAGCTTCTTGGACTTTTTTTTAAACTGTAAATAGTTCCTAAAAAATAAATTAATGTTTTGATAAACTTGAAATATTGCCCAGCACTACAGTAGCATTTTTATCTCTACACCAATACATTGTTTAAACTCATCTGTACACAACTTTTCCGTTTCAGTTTTTGTCATAAAGCCATTAGGCTGTTTTTGAGGCCAATTAAATATTTCTCAAGTACCTGCATGAAGGCAAAACTCATTGTTTAACAAATGCTACTAACATTTTATGAAACAAATCATTTATAATGTTGTAAAAATTGCAAGGTGTTTCTTGTATCTCTCATTTTCCACTGCCAAAGAGCACTCTAATGGCATGCTCTAAGGGAGCTTGCAAAGGCACAGGCAAACATGCAAAAACTACTCCAATGATGGGAGGCCAAAAGATAAGATCTCTTACAAATCTATGCTGCTTTACTGTAGGCTTTTCAATATGCCTCAGCAAAGAACCCTTTCTAAATCTTTCAACAGGTTATTTCTGCTCTTTCATTCCAGCCAATGCTATTCCAGCCCTCCCAGGATGTTTTTCAGAGAATATGCTGGAACATATCTAACAGCACACATCACTGTGTTTTTTAGAAGACAGTCCCTATTGAGTAAGTACGTACCTGGGAAGAAATGCATTAAGTAAACGCAAACGAAACTAGTAATGACTATGCAACACGTTAATCTGAAAGAACTACTATCAATATCTCATGTTAATTCTGTCTCAGAGGAGCACCTTCTTGTATGACTACCATATGCTTTTATCCTTTAAAAATGTCAACTCTCTCTAGTGCCTATTAGAAGGATTTCTCCTAGGCCTTGTGATCATGTTTCAAACCACTTATACTCTTGGACAGCCAAGGGACTGCAATTCCTCTATCAGAAACCTAATGCTGAATACTCAATACTTCAATGTGTCAAATTTATGTGTGAGCATGAATTAAAAAGCACCAGGCAGTGAACTAGCAAAACGTCAAGGAAAACACTCAGCACTGCTCCAATCTGATATTGTATCTCTGTCAAGTTGCCATCTTTCATTGGTGCAACACCACATTATGCGTCTCAAAATCCACAACATACTGCATTGGCTCTATAAATATTTCATCTTCGTGATATTTAAATAAGACTTAAGTAAAAATTAGAGAATTGTATTTCAATTATGTCAGTTTAGAAAATGGAATTTGAGCAACACTGACTTTTTTTTTAGCTTGAATTCTGTTAGGAATTCATTTTCTATTTCCAGGAGTAAGACAAGAAAAGAATACAACAGAATCTCCATAATTAAAACTGTCATATTTTGAGATGCTTAACCAAGCCTAAGCACTATATCATACTTATGTGGATACTCCCCCCAAATTCTTGCTGTGTTGCACACACCTCATGCACAGTGTTTCCTAGAGTTTCGCTTTCATTGAGCACTACATAGTTTCCTGTCCCAGCCCCAGTCCAAGCAAAAAAGGAAAGATTCAAACAAAATTTTCTTCTTCTCTTTACTGTGCAAGTGCTTCACTCATGTTCCCTTTCATGTTGGTTCTGGACACCAATATTTCAGGCCTGGGGTGTGATTTCTGGCAGAAAGGAATACAGATGGCAGAAAGAGCCTCTCCCTCACTCCGCATGGAGGGCATGAAATCCAGGCAGTCAGCAAGAGTTTTGTCTGCCAGACCACTATTTCACACAGCATGTCCACAGTTGAATGACAGACACAAAAGAACTTGAAAAGTGCTACGCTCTTAAGATAGATGTCACGGCTGACAGTTATGGTATGGAGCTGTCAGCTGGAGCAAAAATACATTCACTGCCTAAATATTATTCTCCTTCTCCACCCCAGGGCTGGTAATGCCCAACTTTCAAATAACTGCAGGCCAAGATTTGGTGCTTAAGGAACGGTTCATGAAAACCCATATCTTCAGATAATTCATTCCTTTCCACAGATCACCTCTTCAAGTTTTGTGAGCTCTAGGCTAAAATTACAAGTTTGGAGCATGCTTTGTCAAGCTTGTGCTGATCAAGGGAACTGACAACATAATTGTTTTATCAAGATGAGTATCTATTTGATGTTCTTTTAAGATTCTGCCCAGCTGGACGGCTAAGCAGAAATTTATGAGGTTTTAGAACAGATGTAACCAGGTTTAGAGCTATGGGGATCCTTTTCTTCCTCCAGATGTACATGTACTCATGTACAAGAGTTTCATATTTAGTTTCATCTTTCTCTTTCCATTTCCCCCCCAGCCTATCCATTTCTTGAGCTAATAATGCCATGGACATTTTAATTAATCCACAAAATGCCTAAAATAATTTAATATGTCTTCAGCAGTGAGTGATTTCAAAAAAAATAATAGCACTTTAAAGTACTTTCAGGCCTACTGTATATTGTTTCAGACCATAGTTATCCCCTAAAGGTGCTAGCAAATTGCATAACCTTAGCATCTACCAGTATGCAGGATGCATGAAATGAAAGCAGTAATTTATGTTTCTAAAACTAAATGCAGACTATTTAAACAACTATTAGGTAAAGTGTATTTCATTGTACGACAATATAATGAAGTCCAGAGGAGAAATTAATGATGCACAAAGAAGGGTGCAGCTCAATACTATACTTTTAATAAAGATATCTGAATAATTTTCTCTATGTAATGACTGCAGTCAGCCCAGATGCAGAGCAAGTTAAAATCACATTGTCATTAATTTTTTATATATGAATTTAAAATACTTTATCAAGAGAATCCCTTGGAGGAACATTTAAAATAATTGCATGCCTTCATTAGTTAGTAGCAATTCAGAATGATTGTTCTCTAGTACAGGCTCTGAAGGAACTTTTATGAAGTTAGGATGAAAGCTTTAAATTCATCACATGTACAACATTCACTGAAGTTTAATGCGATTAAAGGAAATTATTTAAAGTTATATAAATAATCCAGTATTATATATATTTATCTTCTGCACAATTCTGTTCCAGAGAAACAGCAGAAAGCTGATCATGGTTGGAAAATCTGTAGGATGGGTTTGATGATTGAGCTTTGATTGTGTCATCTTTGTCTGAGATATAAAGGATTAGTCTTTTACAAACTAGTAATCCAGCAATCAAGGGGTGATAATTATATAAAGAAGTCACTCCATGTAAGATACATTCCATACCAAACTCTAGTTTATCAAGGTAGACATCCATTTAAGTAAATACAAAAGTAGTCTGTGATAATACTAAATCCTAATAATACTGGTAGTACTAAATAATAATAATTTAAAAATATTAATTATTTTCTTATTTAAACAAATTCACTTAAAGTATACACATTCAAATATTGATACATTAGTTCTTAAACACTTGCATTCCTTCCCCATAATTTTTTTCAGAAATGAGGGATAATTGACTCTGGACATTGTTGAAGTATTGGGCTGACTAAAATGTTGTCTGACTACAGGCATTGTTGAAGTATTGAAATATTTTATATCTGGTGGGATAAATTTTGTGTTGCTTAGCTCTAGAGTTCTTTCTAACATTTTTAACATTAGAAGAAACATATCAAGGAGTTAAACTCTTATTAGGTTCTGAAGAGCTACAATCTGAGAAATAGTAATTTTGGAAGAAAAGTAGAATTACTGTATGTCTGAGACCAAATCCTGGATAGAGTTTTTAATCCTGATTTAACAGTACTCTACATCTTGAAAGATACCCTGAAGAAATTTTGACAGCATCCAAACTGAAACCAGGAAAGGTGCTCTTCCAATGTGGGAAGCAATGATTGGCAAAGACGCAGGGATGTAGTCAGATGAAACATTTCAAATCACAAGTGAAGCACCAAGTTCTGTCTCCACAAGAATCAAAGGAGACTCGTTCAATCTTTTTTTTAAAATCTGATTTTTCCTTGTTGAGGTGTTTTTTCTTCTTTTTTTAAAGAGCAAAACCAAATAATTTACCATGTTATCTCTGCTGCAGTTTTTCTTTATCTCAATTAAATTCCTGCTTTCCTTCTGTCTTACATTTTTGTCACCCAAGACCCTGGCACTTCAGGTGCTTGAGTCTTCCAGAAATACTTCTTCTCATTTCTGGAGAATCTTTGTAGGTGACAGAAGAGGATTTTACAGCCCAAAACCCCCACATATGAGAACCAAAATTCTGTATTCCCTGAGCTCTCATGAAGAAGAGATCTTCATTTGTGTGCTGAAGGGTAAAGACAACTGTAATGCAAAAATTTACAATGTGAATAATTACTCCCTCATCTCTTAGTAAAAATAGAATTTGCTTTGGTTTTGAAAAGAAGGAAAATAAATAATTATTTAATAAAATTTTGTACTTATACGCAGAGGTTTCTGTTTCATACATCTTTCTTTTTTAATATTCTTTAAAATAAAATATCAATAATATCCAGAAAATATCCAGATATTAAAATATTCAGAAAAAAAATTAAAACCCCATTATTTGAATTTTGACTAATTTTTAAACACACTTTTTCAGTGAATTTAGTAGAAATGCATGATGCTTAAGCCTGAGCAGAATATGGTCCATTGTAAATGTCTCCTGTTCCATCACGATAATTTAATTCCAATAAGACAAAACTGTTGTATGCATCGATATTCAAACACAAGATAAAATGCATATTTGGATATTCAGTTTTTTTCTTTGACTTCTGTGCAAACCTCTTATTTATTTTTTGTGCATAAAACTTTATGCATGAAAGAAATATATCATTTTTTTTTCTGTTAGCTTAAATATTATTTCAGAATTAGCCTGAATCAAATATTCTCTTTTGACATATTTAAATTTCCATCAACAGATGTTTTAGAAGAAAACCTAAGTATAGAGATCTTACTCACACACTCTGTTTTCTCTCCAGCACTATTATAAATCACATCAAAACAAAACAAAATATTAGATGGTAATACAAAAAAAGGTAGGATTTCTATAAGACCCCGTTTTGCAGCTATAAATGGAAAAACATATGAACGTCTTCAATAGAGCTGAAGTTTAATATTACTATCCAAATTCCATTTTATCCCACTGTCACTGCCACCAAAGGAGGGGTTTTATGTTGGAGATAATATGATACTGCAGTATAAGCCCTCCTCAGATTTCAAACAGGTCAACTTGTCAAAGCTTTTTAAGGGAGCCAATTACATTAATTTTCCACAGCAGAGAAATACATATTTCATTTCTATCTCCCACTAGAGATGGGGCCCAGGGATTCTGTTTCGAAAGGCTCTTATCACTAAGTAACATTCGTACCCCCAAAGGAACCTTTGGCAGTCACTGGTCCATTGATATAATTGAGCAAGGTATGAGCCGTCTGACACTGCCATGGCATTGCTCAATAGCACTGTGCACTAAGCACTCGGAACAATGAAGCTTCAGCAGACGGCCACATTGTCAATAAATTTCAATTACACTAATTGCCAAGAGTTCAATGAGTGCACTTTCAAAGGGGAGGGGGAAGGACGGATGGAAGATTAAAAAAAGAGCCTATGTCTACCAGAGCTAAAGAATAGGATGCAATAAATAAACTGCAGCTTCTAATGGGGGCATTAATGTATTTTTTTTTAACATGGCTTAACAAGATTTTACAAGCTGTACCAGTTTCAGGGATCCTGTTTTACATTTCTTTCTTACTGTCTCCAAACAACCTATACAGAGATTCAATTATGTGGCATTATCTTTCAGGGAAGAATAATTTTCTTAGGTTTTTATGTTGTTTGTGTTCTGCTCAGGATGGATAATGCATTTGAAAGCAGAATGCTACAATGTCAATTCCATGAGCAAATGAGGCTGCTCACTGAACAATCATATAGCAGCCAAATGCACCACCTTACTGCAGTGATAGAGACACACATTCTAAACTAATTTGGGATACTTACATATGCACATGCGTATTCACTCCAATCACTATTAATATTAGGCTCACAGCAATGTACACAGCATAGATATAAGGAATTGATATACTTAACTCTTCAACACAGATTATGTACTGCATTGTCTGAGCTTGCATAAAAATATTCTTGTCTATTCCAAGCTAAATCTGGGAGCATATTGTTTGGCTTATAGGGGCCAGGACCTCAAACAAAGTATTTCCTGATATGTGTAGTTCTGGTTTTAATACAGCTTTCTGCATAAAAGGGGTTCAAAGGAAAAGGCATTTTGTTTAGTATTTTTTCAAAACTCTGTAGAAATTCTGAGTGAGGAAGTTAAATGTTTGAATTAGCAAATAGATGATGACTCCTTAGAGTGAAAACTTAGAGAACTGTTAACAGTTCCTGCTTCTGTAAGAAATGTATGTATAAATGGACTGAAAAACTGCTTATCCAATATTCAAAAGGAACTTAAGGAGGTCTACAGCTCAATCTTCTGCTCAAAGCAGGATCAGCTCTAAGGTCAGAACAGGACCTTATACAGCTGAATTTCAGAAATGCAGGAGAGTTTGTCCACCATCCCTAAGCAACTTGTTCCAATGCTTGACTGAACTAATGGGGAAAAAGTTTGCCCTTACACATGCTTGGACTTTCTCATGTTTCAGCTTGGGCTTGTTGCCTCTTGTCTTCCCACCATGCCTCCCACTGATCATCCAATGAAAGTCCTTGTTCTAAACACTGTTTAATGGCATAGACAGAGTGTGACTGTTCTAACAAACAACTCAAACAGGTAATTTTTATTACCCCAGCTAATTATGGCAATATCAAGAAAAAGATTTGAAAATGGGCCTCCTCTTGGCCACTCTATTGGCTCTACCAGCATTCAAAAAAATCTCTCAACTTTAAAAAGCCAAACATAAAACTACAGAAGGTTTTACTGTAGGCCAAATTTGAAATCTCAAAGAATTCTGCAGAAGAGAATGACAGCTTGAAAATCAGTTCAAGAAACAAAATACAGATGTAGTCTAATATTTTTTAAAGATTTTTTTCTTAAATAAGACTTAATAATTAAGTCTGATAAATTAGTTTGACAAAATTAGTTCTTCAGCATCTCAGCACACCACTGAGAGGGTTGACAATAATGACTATAGCTGTAATGGGCTCAATAAGACACCACAAGTATTTACAGCACACTAGATGAAGGCACAAAATTTTGAAACAGTCACTTACCTACACAAGACATTTTTAACAATTTAGTTGAGAAATGTGAGCAGATGAACTCAGTTTTCTGGGTAAAAGGAACAAATACTTTCTAGCAAGAGAGAATGAAATGGTGGAGTGAGTCTAAGACTCATTTGTGTCCTCTGCTTCATTTTGTTGATGAGTTGAGAGACATCTAAAGTTTAACCCCTTTTTTACACCTCAGAGGGATCAGATCAAGATTTGCCTGTGGCAAATGAAGGAAAACTAAGGAAGGACTGAGAGCAGGACTTAAACCTCCCGGAGGCAATGTTACCCAGTCACAGCATGCAGAGATTCCTGCAGCTGGGATGATAAGTAATGCAAGCCCAAGAAACGCCACAGCGTCGCAGCGTCGGAAAGGGGCTCCTCGCTGATATTACAGCTAATAACACTACATGTGCAGACTGGAGGTGAATGAGGTATGGCTAAGGATGAAGGCCTGAAGTGATTGGGGGAAATCTCCTGGACAATTATGCAATGGAATAAAAAATTGATATTTCCACCTAGCAAAGCAAGCCTTACACAGCAGAAGTAATAAATAATATTTAAGAACTATTTCCAGGAATTTATGAAGATTCTGAGACACCCCAAAATTATCCCAGACATCACAATATGTATAACTAAAAGCTGTGCTGCTACAATGACATAGGCTGTTTTTCAAAATTGACTGCAAAAATGAAAACCCATTTTAATGCATTAGGATTTTTCCCAATCTAAAGAAATCAGATTTATGAGTAGTCACTATTAGATTATTTTTCTCATCCATTTAACCCATTACATTTCCAACAGCTAATGCGAAGGTGCAATTCGATGTGAAAATTCTAGGGAGTCTTCTTAAAAATCAGTGCATGTAAAAAGGAATAATGACCAAGTAGTTTTGCACCCAAAAAGTTGAGTAGTGCTGTGTGCTTCCCACACTGCACAGCTCTGTTCCGTCTTACTTCACTTTGCATTGCTGCTTATTTAAGGCAAGATGTTGTAGCCAAAATTCACGAAGTTTGTTTCTCATACAGCTCACAAAACACCTTGTTCAGGTTGAGAATTCTTTGTCAGGCATTTTTGTTAACTATAGCATTTCCTTAGCAATTTGAGAAGTCTAGAGCAAAGTTGCAATTTCAAGAGTTTGAAGTGAAACACAGCAGACTGTTTTGTTTAAGCTGCATTAGATGTTCTGATCACAGAACATTTTTGTTTACTTATGACAATATTAATTATAACTAAAACAAATGCACCACATTTACTCTTTAAAAAAAAGAAGAATATTTCCTGTCCATAAAGAGGTTTTCCAACTTATTTTGCACAAAAATTTTAGATGTCAAAATTAAAAAATCAGCCCAAGTATGTCACTATTTTGCAGCTGTCCCAAGACTACCATAAGAAAACTAGAAAGGCTAGTTAAAACTGTTAGTACATCTGGACATTAATATTCTGCTAATCAGAATAAAGGAATTGCTCAGAGATTTAAAATCAGGAGTCACAATGACCTTGTATTTCAACTTCCTGTATAAGAGAAGCTGTACAAGGTCACAAAATAATTTCTGAGGCAAGACTGGTAACTTGTGGTTATAATAAAATATCTGACCTTAATCTAAGAAACTAATAATGAATATTCCACCACAGTTATTGGTACTTTTTGGTATATCATTTTACTTAAAACTATGTATGTAGTTTCCATTGCTGCCCTTGCCCTATGCACTGTTCTACCTTTTGGAATTTGTTAAGATTTCGTCTAAGAATTTTAAAATACCAGTAAGAATATATTTATACAAATCAAAAGAAGACAGCATCAAAGGTGCTCTGTACATCTTTGACATGAAAATGCACCCTGAAACAATCTCTTAACATTGAGGTGAAGACTAATTTTAATGCCAAGTAACATATGCCTTTCCTCTTTTCCATAGGTTATTTTGTTTATGGGTTACAGGAAGTTAATGGAACATTCTATATGAAATAGATAAATCACAGATGAATTAAATTAACACATATATAACACAATAAATTTTATATTTACTATAATAATTATGGAAAGCTATCCATCCACTGGAAAATGTTTTTCTAAGATCAAATTACACTGTGAGGTGCTCCACTAGTAAAACAATTTATGAATGAAACCCATGATACATAACAAGTCAGGAAAATCTCATTTACCTCAGAAATTTAGATTTTCCCTAGTGTAAAAGAAGAAAGTTTGCTCATGGAGTATACTATATACTGAATAATGGACCAAATATATGACAAATAAAATTATTTTGTTTTTCTAATTTTGGAATATGTTTCACACGTGTCAAAAAATAAGTAATGGTTAATGGCATCTAGACAATTCAAAGCTTTTTTCAAGAAAGAGAAAATTATTCTTTTTTTTTTTCAATGATGTTATTTCATCATAACAGCATAGTGTGGTTTATATAAAAAATTGTGGTTGTGTATTTTCTGAGCTTAATGAAGTAAACTCATTGAAACAAAATAAATTTAAGCCTAAATCATTATAATTTTGGATTATTAATGTTTCAACTTGATTTATTTATTGATGTCATCTTTACTATCAATTTTTTAATCCACTGTACTGTATTCAAATTACAAAAAATGAAGAACACATTTTCCTGTTTCAGTCCCACTTTTGGAAGAGACCCATGAGACTAAATGAGGTTGCTGCATAATTCCTGATATCTAAAAGCAATTTTTTTTTGCTTCCTTACGTTTACAAGATATAGTACTACTTCCATGATAATAGGACATAGCTATATGCAACTTTCTGTATGATGCCACAACATTTTAAGTCACTTTTGTTTTCCTCAGACATAAATTAATTTTATAGTATTTACTGTGTACCCAGACTGGAATGAAAGCTCTCTTTTAAAACCCTAAATATTTGGTTCCTTTCAGAACTTATATTTTAAAAAAAAATCTCCTAAGTGTCATTGAAAACTCTGGGAATCTATGAGAACAGTCTCCTGTCCAAGCGTACTAGAGAAGTATGATATATTAAACCTGACAGGATGATGTTCATTAATCTTTGAAATGTAGTCAGGACACTGGTAATTCCAAGAGGCATTACATTAAAATGAAAAGCCCCCTTATGGCAAATGAAGGTGGTTTTTTGTTTCCTGTCATCATCCATTTGTAACTGCCAATAGCCGCTAGTTAAATCAATGCACCTGATAAATATTGCTTGACTGAGGAAATCTAGAGAATCATCATTTCTTAGCACTGGGTATTTATCTTGTTTTCTTATTACATTTATTTTTCAGCAGTTCTGTACTCTGAAAACCTGTTCATACCATTTGGCTTTTCAGCAATTAACATTGGCCTAAGGGCAAACTGAGCAAGGGAGATGGTTTCAGACCAAAGCATATACTACAACTGTTGCTTTACCACACTTCCTTACAGAGGTTTGTGGACAGAATTTCAGGAGTCCTGATGTTTTTATTCAACATCTACCTCTCTCATTTGTACGGTAGTATTTGTAAGACTTAGAAACAGAAAAGCTCTATTTCCATCCAACTCAGGGAAAAAAAAAAAAAAAAAAAAAAAACAACTAATACCATCTCTAAAACACAACTCTAGGAATTGATCTATATCCCAGAAGTTAGTGAAGACCAGATCCAGGCAATGATTTACCCCTCCCTCATCTTTAAACCATTACAAAATTCAAGAGAAACAGAGGAAAAACCTTTTAATGTTTACTGCTTAACCTTTTAGCTGCAAGTCACACAGTTATGATTTATAAATGAAATACATAGAAATGGGTGGAGACAAAAGACTTAATACAGTCTTGAAAAATCTCATTTGTTTGTTGGGTTTGCCTATAGTATACAGAATATGAAGTGCAAATTTAAGCCTTATTTGTATTTATTTACCCTAAACATTTCTGTTTCTTGTTTTAAAAGGGCAGTATTTTTCAGAAGTGCCCATTTACTTTGACTGTGCCATTATTTTACGTGTCTAGCCTGTGATTCATACATTTGGGCAACCCAAGATTAGTGATCACCAAATACTTATATGTATTGGTGTATTTTTCTTTAGGTGTAAAATTCCCAAACTATTAAAATGCTTCCTTCAGTGACTTGCAAAACCACTTTTAAGATGGTAAATTTGCATAAGGAGCCATTGGAAGCTATATAGTTTAACAACAGAAAGAAGCTCTTTCCAGTGATTTATTGATATTTATTACCCTGATAGAAAATGAAGTAGAAACAGCAGTGTTTGAGTGATATTCTGAAGCACAGAGTCAGGAGTTTTCTCTTCAGAAATTCCCTACCTGATCTGGACCAAGCTAACCTGAACACCATCTCCCCAACTTTACAATGGGCCAACAATTCCATCCTACAAAGCACAAGTAGTGTGTAGCTATGATATTATATAAAACGAGACACATAGCTAGCAGCCTTGAGAGCTGTGAAACTGCCAACAATATAATACCTAAACTAGACAGTATCTCAAGAGGAAGACTTATTTCATAAGTAATCTATTTGGAAAAAAAGAAGTAAAACATGTTACAAATTTGCTAAGAGTTCTGGTCTATAGTTGATTATACCCAGTTGCTAAATCAGTCTTTTCTCCCAAGACAGAAATTCATTAAAAATTCATTTGGCCTCATTAGCTGGAGATGTTTCTATATTGAGTTATACTCTTACCTGAGTTTTTTATAGACAGATTTCACTCAGAATTTGTAAAAATATCTAATAAAAGTTTGGTCTAGCAAAACACTTAATTCATGCATAACTTGAAACATGAAAATAATGTCACTGAATTCAGTCCAGCTTGCCAGGTATTTACGGTTACACCCATGTGGGCACCTATGGCCTGTCAAACAAAGTCACAAATTTGCAAAGTTATCCTGTGCTGCCACGAATTTACACCACATCATGGAGAAAGTTACGCTAATGACTGAAGAACCAAGAACAAATCTTTCAGGACACACAGCATGGTTTGCCTGAAGACAAACGGCAGGGAAAGAAGGGCATGGATACTACACTGCTGCCTGGCTCCACACAAATATGAAATGAGAAGCAGCCAAAGGACTGCTGATGTTCTGTGTTGCACCCTCCATGTGACAAACACAATATTAATGCAGAAAACATCATGCACAACAGCCACAAAGAGAGCTGTTGAAAAAAATCCTACCACACTTAGAAAGAAGAGAAAGGAAGCACTGATGTATTTTGTCAGAAATAACCAATAAATAGCTCATACATATATAAATTCTTCCATTCCAATTTCACATCATCTTTTAATATAATTTGGTGAAGCCTTACACTTTTGTCATCACTGTCATTCAGTGGGCTTTATCATAACAATGGTCATCACCAGGATGATTTCTGCAGTACGTGTTAAGGTCTGGCTTCAATACAAAAAAATGTTTGTATTGAAGCTTACTCCATCCCACTGATCCACCTCAGCCTGCAGGAACTGAAGGACAATTCAATGCTTCCACAGCCATCTTTAGTGGAGCTGGCTTTAGAAACCAAGCCCCGGCTGCTTGGCATTCACTATCCTTCTCACATCCTCATTTTGAGTTAGGAATAGCTTGCTCTCATGTTTGACAATATATATTTCACATTTGGTAATTATTCTTCATCACATTATCATAATGTACCATGTCCTAAGGGCAACAGCCCTTTGAGATTCAGTTCTCTTGGCCTCTTCCATTAATAAAGGCCTACTGGCTGTTTTACACGATTGAGGTTTGACTCACAGAAATACAAATAACATAAATTTAGGCCACTGGCTTTTTAATCTCCCCTTGGCTCCCCAGCAAGGCAGATGACAATATTCTAATCTGTTTTCCATTATAATTAAGGCTCTCATTTATTTTATGGTTTTATAATTGAAGCACCACCCCTCAAGAAAAATCACAGGTTCTTTTCCACTTCACAGGAAAACCAGGGAAATTCTGCATATAGCAGAAGGGGCAATAGGCAGTAACAGAAAAGACATTTATATAGAAAAAAGGAGATGTTCAAAAAGGTTCACATTTCTAGGGTGATAAAGAGCATGTCCACATAGCACAATTGGGAACATGTTAGAAAGCATTGAGCAAGTTCCAAATTTCTTTGTATCTGGTGCAATAAAAGGAAGCACTGCTCCATAAACATATGAGAAGAATTAGCATACCTCACTGTGCAAGCTGTTTTGTCCTACTGACAGGGTTGTCTGCAGCCAACTCATTTGACACCAGCAATGGATAATCCATGCCATACCCTGTGACATGATTTAAGCATGCACATTGCTCCAGATTTAAAATAGAGTTTCCCTTAGCTTGAACATTTTCACAAAGGTTAAATCTTCATGTTGACTTTGGAGAGCTCTATATTTGTTGGCTTTCACTAGTGGGATGCAGCCAGTTTGTCTCCTTGCTGCAAGGAAATATGAACAGGGCCTCTCACAGCTGAGAAAGGTAAGAAGTAGAGATAGACCAAAGGCTGTGCTACTCATCCCATACAGAAAAAACTTGGGTTTGTTCTGAATAACATGTTTTAGTTTTCAGTAATATCAGAAGCCAGAAGTGTGTGTTTGTTCTTTCTATGTGAGTCATAAATGCTATTTCAAAATCGGAAAAAGACTAGACTATTGTCTGCCTAAACACACAAGGCTGACTAAAAAGAATACATAGAAAATGTGATTAGTCTTTTCATTAGTCACAGAGAGGATAACATTGGATCCCAAGGAAGAAGAAAGTGGAAATACAGGATTTTTCCTACCACTTCCAGAAAAATAAGGGAAGATAAACTTGAGGCAGAAACAGCAAAGTGGCACATAGACAATCTGGCACTTACATCAGGAGCAATGAGGACAGGACTGGAGTGTAGAACAGTAGTTAGGATTACCATATGTGCCAAAAACCATCATCTGTCAGCATGGGCAAACCAGGCATGATAACAGCAGTGTGAACAATGAAGTGAGGTTAAAGGACTCCCTGTTCTTTCAGGGTGCCCAGAGCTCCTGGACTACACAAGGGCCAGGATCACAGAGCTGTTGGAAGGTTATATTCAAAACAAGTGTTTGCCAAAATAAGTGCTATTATATTGGCATCTTGGGGAGCATTTCTGACCTGCATTTTCCCAAGTAGCTGTGCTTTTTCCAAGCTGCTGGAGTATGCTCAAAGCTGGTGTGTAGTGAAGCTGATGCTATTGTAGCCGACAGGTGAGCTGGCCTCTCTGAGGGAAGACAGAGACGCACATCTTTATTAAAATAAGCCAGTCCCTGTTATCACAAGGTTGCACCACGAGTCAGAACATGGTCCCAGCAAAGACAACGATAACAGGGTACTCTAGGCCCCTTCAAACACTATCTTTACAAACCAGGATATGAGTAGCATTAAACAGTAGCTAACTGCTGTTTACTGTCAGACACACATTTTAACATCTACACACCATATGTCACTTTCTACATCCCCATCCTCCCACATATTTTAAGTTCAAAAGAGCTGTCAATCCTTATCTAACCTTTGGTTTTCAGGAAGTGGTTCCATATTATTTTCCCTTTAGTTCTCAGAGATATCAGTTTAGGTATTACTCCAATGATATATAAAAACAATTAAGAAAAGATGTTGCAAGAAAGTAATTTTAATTTGCTTCCAGAGAAGGGGTTAAAATCAACTTCACTTCAACTACAGCAGTGTTGACCAGCAGTCAAAGAACTACTCTATGAGATGATTATGACTTCATAGCTAGGGGAGAAGTTTTTACAGGAATTACATGAGAGATTTACTCTCTGCCATACAGATGATACAAGAGAGAATGCACATAGCACTGAGTGTTCAAGGGAAATATGGAAAACCTACATCTACTGCACAATATCTGTCATCCAATGAAGCCCACTATTGGGATGGCTCCAAAACTTCTCTGCAGAAGTAGTGTTTAATATTTTTGTTATTATTACTCTGACAAGAGCAATAAATGCCTCAACTTTTTAAACAGTGAATTAAGCTAGCTGTTAACAAAGCTTCAAATTGAAATTATGTCACAGACAGGAGTAAAAAAAAAGTTTGGCTTTCTTCTACCACACTCCTTTTTTGTCCTATTCAAAATAAATTAAAAAAAATTGTGTAGTTTTACTCATTTTCTTAATTGTTATTCTTCAACTTCCTAAAACTCCAAGAGGTTCTGAAATTGCAGATTAGTAAAAGGAACCACAGGTATTATCAATTTCAATGCATGGAGAAAGACAGGGATGAGAAAAAAGCATGTTAGGCCCACATAATTTTGATGTGGCTATTTCATCAATATACAGTGCTTTCCACAAATGGAAAAAAAAATTAGGTAAATGTTGTTCTACCATATATCAAGTTAAAGGAAAAAATTGTGAAGTTGCTTCTATTTTCTTAAAATCTTTCTGCTCGTTTTCAACACAACCTACTGAGAGGTTATCTGGCTTCATCAAAGAGCCGAAAGACTTAGGAAGAGAAGACAAGTTTAAACACACTTTCTCAAAAGCAGTGAAATATTTCCAAAGACTATTTATATCAACAATGCAATACTTACTATTTAAGCCATAGCAGAAGAGGCTGAAATTCAGTCTGCATAATCCTAAATTTTTACCACCAACTACTAACTGGGTATTCTACTCAGTTTTAATAGTGCATAAAGGTCATATACCCCAGTGAAACAGGGAACAGACAGAAATTTTTTGCCAGGCAAGTTGCAATGCCTGAATTTACCACTGAGCTGAAATGGATTTAAAAGTGAAACTAACTCAAATTTTACTAATTCTGCCACTCTAAAACAGATAAGCCTTGTCAATATACAAATTCATTCACAAATACCTTTTGTAAAAGCACTTAGGCAAATTGACAAGACATCATATTTATGTTTAAATTAGAATCATTGTGGCTTTGGGAAGAAGAAAATTTAAAAAAAAAATAGAACTAAGTAAACAATGGTTAATGCTGAGTTTCTGAACCATAAAATCTTAAAGCAGATGAGACTAAAAAAGCAGACTGAAGACCCAGACAGTTTAGATATGTACACACGCTTCAGAATACACAGAATGCTACAGTATCTGAGGATCTTATGTCATAGTGATGTGTTGTTATCTGCCCTTTATGAAAAGTCCAATTAGAACAATTATCTTCTGCACTAGGTGTGATACCTTTACAATTAATTCACATCACGCAGAGGATGTCAACACTCCAAAGTCTCATGAATTCCAGGAAACATAAAACCTACCTGGTCAATAGTAACTTATTTTGCTATATGGTTGAACAAAAAATGTGATGCAAAACAATGGTTGCACCATTGCTTAACTCTTGAGTGGAATTTCAAAAATTTCTTGTGATTCTGCAGCCAAAATCATGCTCCAGTCTTACTGACACATGGGCCAACTGAGGCCCTTGAAATAAAGGAGTCTTAATATTTAGGAATAAATCCTGAACTTAAAGGTCAGTTTAAAAAAAACTAATAGGAATTATTAAAAAATACTCTTTAAAAGAAAAGACACAAAAGTAAAGGACTGCTGGCAAATGAGTTAGCAATAAAAATTAAATTCATTTTATGATAGAATTAGGGCCATAGACACAAAATTCTGACAGATATATTCTATAGTTAGAACAACCAAATTAATCCAATATAAAGATAGATGGGAAATTTTTTAGACCACTCTCTTGATACTGAATTTTGAAGTTGTACTTGTCTGCCTCTAAGACACTGAGAAGAAATTGAAAAACTGGAAAATACTCAAAGCTAAATTCTTCTAAGTGCCTAGGCTGGACACAGACACTACTTAGATAACAAAGTTTTCCATTTTACAGCTGGAGAAATAGAGGAAAAGACTGAGGAACTCCTCTCTGTTTGGATCCCACATTAGTGGTTTCTCAGAAGCTGAGTGGTGTCCATTATCTCACACAACTTCTTCATTGCAATGATTTCAAACACACATTGCACCATCAGAAACATGAGCCTGACCTAGTACAAAGTCAGGAGGCAAACAAACAGAAGACAGAGCCCACTGTAGTGGAAATAAGACCCAGACAGAGGCAACGAATGATAAATCCAGATCTGACCACAGGACTTGCCATTCTGCCTCAAACTTGACACCCACTGGGCCTAATACAGTGTCTCCAGCAGCAGCCAGCACCAGATGCTTTGGTGAAAGATACAAGATCCCCACAGATGCAGGATAATCTGTCTCCCTCGAAGGTCTCATCCTAATCCCTTTAGTTATAGATTCCCTTAAATCCTGATGCATGAGTTTTTTTATCCCTTCAAATACTCTTTTTTTAGCATTACTATCATAACTCTGGATATTCTTGTTATCCATACAAATGCCCTTTCCCTCTCTGATGCTTACAAAATTCTTGATTTCATCTTCATCCAGAGTAAATGAGTTCTACAGTTTATATAGGAACCTTTTGGGAAGTGTTTCTTTATTCTAAAGAGATGGGAGAAACCGTAGTCTCATGATATTTCTTCTTTGCTGCATGCCTCTGTTTTTTCTTTTTTTTCTCTTTCAACCACATAATTTATCACTTCCACTCTCATCTGAGTCCTCAGGTAAACAATCACTTCAGATACATTTATGTCACTAGCCTTATTCTCTGCTTTTATCTGGGTCTATCCAATTCTGCAATATTTTTTCCTGGATGGACTTTCTAATACCCAATAAATTTTATAGAACACCACACTGTTGGCTGATACAATGACTTTGTATGTGATAACTTTAATTTTATTTCTTCAAAAGGAATGTACCTCACAGTTACCAAGTCTGAGTCCATGAAATTCCTTAAGGCTCCTCTGGACTTGATTAACAAGTAACTTACAAAGAGGTTATCTACCACTAACATGGTGTTGCTGCCTCATTTCTCCTTCCTCTTTCCAGATAACTAATAAATACATTACACAACAGCAGACCTAGTACAGAAACTTGTGGCTATTAACCTTTTGCTGTGATGAAAGTGGACCATTTGCTCCTGCTTTGTCTCCTGCCTCTCAGCTACTTTTTGATCCACAATATTACATTGCCTCACGGCTACTTGGTTTCTTTTAGAGGAGATAATATCAATCCACAGCCTTCAAAAACCCATGCATGACTAGCCTCAAAATCACATGATAGCACAAATCATGACATATTAAGACATAATAACAATTCCGTTTCTATCAGTGTCTGATTTCTGAGGTAACCTGATTCATGATCATGAACTTTAACTCTCAAGCTTCTGGAAAATTTATTTTTTACAAAAATTTCTCATCCCATTTCTTGACTACTGTAATGAAGAATTTTAAAGAAACAAAATCAGGTAATATGGACCTTAGTAAAAACCCTCAAGAGCTACCTGAACAGTATCTCTTCTGACACCCTATCAGACATCTTGTGAAAGATGCACTTAACATTTCCTCTATTCATTTGCTAGCATTCACAAAGAATTGTAAGACAGTAGCCAGACAAAGTTTGCTTTGAAGAACTATATGATTAGCTATGGATTATTACCTTGCAACTCTTCTTTCTATCCCAGAGTTACTCCAGCTAAGATTTATCAGCAAGCAGTCCCACAGAGCTCCTCTGGAACATTTCTAAAAGATATGGTCAGAATTTCTACCTTGTCATCATCTGATCAGTTAGCCCAGTTTAAGCAACTTGGTTTTCCTAGAAATTCAGCTGAGTCATACTTAAAACACCTTGAAAACTCTTGGATAGATACCATTTGGACATGGTCACTTACTTATTTGGAAAATTTTACTGGTTTACTACAACTTTTAAAACTATAGGTTCAAAAAACAGCCTCCACTTTAACAAATCAATGAAACACCGAGAGAAAATAAGTGTAAATAATCAGATATTCTGTTTTAAAGGATACATGAATTGTATAAGAAACTTTTTTTTTAATTACTTCAACAGTGAGCTCTAAACACAAAGAGAAAAAGCTCAGACAAAATAGAGACAGAGCAAAAAGGACAAGATAGTCAGGGCAAATATCATGCTAAGGATTGCCTTGGCAATTGCAAAAGTCATACATATGGCTACTTTCTTTTTCTTTTTTTTTTTTTTTAAGTGCCTTAAACATTTAATTTGATTTCCTCCAGCTATTATATCTATCCTTTGGAAGAAAAGAGGTTTCATACCAGCCTCCACTCCACATACCACTATCCACTCTTTGAAAAGACCCATGGGTATTCATGTTTTAAAATGTAAATTGTGAGGGTTGCACTTGTGCTCAGTTCCAATGTTCTATTCCTTTGAGTCCTGTGTAGTTGAGGGTCTGTGAGAGAAGCTTGAAGAACATGCAAGTCCCTCTAAGAAACTGTCATACCTAAGGTTTGAAAAACTCAGAGGATCAGTGGGAGCACAGGATATAATTTGAGATGGTCAGCATAATTTTGTTACCTACAGTACCTACAAGAAGTAGCAAAAAAACTTCTGTATGGACCACTGCTAGTTGCTAGCAACTGGGAAGAAAAAGTGATCAGGAAACTAAACCATGACTTCAAGGAGTTAACAGAAAGGTAAATAGAAAAAGCTTTTCTAAAAGAGTATGTGATGTGGAGAAGGAAATATGGTTCCTTTGTCAAATTACTAATAAAAATACTAGCAAGAAATTGGGACATATACCTCATCTGTTTCAGTAAATAAATAAAAATGTTTTGTGTGACTAAGTGCAAAGTTAAAGGTTTATCTTGTATTACTGTACTTGTTCCACCATATATTTTATACGTGGGTTCCGGAAACTTGAAGTTTCACAGTATTGGAAAAGTGGATTTTTAAAAAAAAAAAAAGAAAAACAATTATATTCTCTGCGTACTTTGAAATGGCAGACTCTATAAGTTGTACTTACCTAAGCTCACAAATCAAAAGGAAATTCTGCTGCTTCCAACTTCCATGCCGATCAAAAACCTTCCCTGAACTGGTAATTCCAACTGCAAATATTGTGAAGTATAAGAGAGTACACAGGCCAAATCCTTCCATCTTTGTAAATCTCCTGAATTTGTATTGTATGTTTTTATACTGTTAGCATGATCCGACAAGGTGACCATTCAATGCCATACGTGATGCTGCTGCACCATTTTGGGAATGAATTGCCTACTTCTCCTGCATCTGGAAAGCACACCTCACGGGAAATATTGGTTTACATATAATTTTAAAGCAAAAGCTGATTTCCAATAAAGACTGTAATTGCAAAGATATAAATTTATTCACAAATACCAGACAGCACTTAAAATTTTCGGATATTTCTGGCACAATAGTTATATTACAGTGCCATCCACTGACTCTCTCCTGCAAGTACGTGCACTGACACACACAGCTGCTGTTCTACATTGAGTTGGCTTAATTCCCACTGAAGGGACAACCATCCCCAGACAGATATATTCCCAATTCATTTCCTTCTGCAATGATAACTGTGAAATTTACCCAGCTCACAAAGGAAGAGAAATAATTTCTGTAATAGCCTTAATGGGTTTTTAGAGACTTTGGCTAGCAGCCAAGAGAGACTTAGACATGGCTTTGCAGGCAGCGTGAATACAGAGGTTACTTTCCTCTGTGTGTGTGTGCATGTGTGTTGTGTGCATGGTTTTATTGTGAGATACTTTTCAGGCAAAAAAAAATATTAATTGAACCCCATCAGCACTGATGTGCCCACCAATAGTTTTTCCTCACTGACATCAAGGGATATGAATGAAAACTAATTGTGCTTCAAAGAAAAGGCAAATCACAAGTCTGTTGTAGGATTAGGTTTTTCTTTAATTAGGATTGTTGAAATAAACAGCAAGAGAGCTGTTATGGACTTTTTCATGTATACTTTAGTTCCAGTTTTTCTATTGAAATGTGAGACTATCATGTTATTACAAAAGAAGATCAAAGAAAAGAATACACTAGGAAAGCCTGAAAACCTTTCAGAAAAAGAAAGAAAGAAAGAAAGAAAGAAAGAAAGAAAGAAAGAAAGAAGCTAAAATACTAAGCTTTATTTAACTAAAATTTGTTGAAATAGTCCTCTCTAATATGTTCTCAATATTTCAGTTACAAAGAGTTCATTTATAACCTCTAACAATTAGAATTTCTTAGTATGTGCCTTACTTCTATTCTCTTTCAAATAGAAGCAGAGTATTTAAAGACTAATTTTAGAAGAAATAGTTTTCACAATTCAGAGGCTGCTACATTTAACAGTAAACCACATTTTCTCACTTTTTGTTAAAACAAATGTTAATTGACTAGCACATTGCATGCCAGCACGGGGGGTTGTGTCCCCACACTAGAACAAACACACTGCAGAGGCTCTGCAGAGCTCTAAAAATCCTAAAGAGGAGGATTTGGGTTTGTGACAACTCCCATACTTGGTCACTGAGGGTCACTGAGGGTGAATGAGCCATCAAGAGCTTCAAATTAAAAGCAGGTTAGGAAGAAAGGAGCCTGAGGAGTACAAGGACAGTCCAGCTGGTTCAACTATTTTGTGGCAATTCTGCACCACATAGTTCTGCATCCACGTTCTCACAGAGACTAAGGGGGTCACAAAGCACGATGTTCTGTACTCCAGCATGCCTGCAATGCGTGCAGTGTGAACAGAGCTTTAAAAAGCCTCCTCTGTGGCAGACAGGCTGTCACTGCTACCAGACAGATTTAAAGTCTGTTTAGCCACAACCGTGTTTTTAGAAGTTGATACCCACAAAATAGGCAGAAGAAATGAGCCAAATTTAATGCACTTCCCCAAATTATCTGCCATAAATACGTGACCTGGCCATAGAGATGGTTAGGGAGGAAATTGTGATTTGGGGCACTTCAGCAAGTGTATGTCTTGCATGACTTGCCAGTCTCTCAGCCCCCTCTATCTTTTAATCTTTAGCCCCTTTCATATTCTGCTGTTGACAATCATCTCATCTGTGACACACACTCATGTTTCCTAATCCTACCTACACTGACAGTGGAGTCACCTTTGGGCTGCTCTCACACTGCGAGCTGGTTGCCTTCTCACATGTGAACTTTTGCTGGCCAGGTTTACAGTGAGCCAGGAGCCATCCATCAGACAAGGGCTGTAGAGCTTCTCAAGCACAACCACTATTGTGCCACTATTGCCATTCAGTACCTGACAATTGCTTCGCTGTATGACATTATCTGCTACTGCTCCTCTCTTCGAGTAATTAAAGAACACACCCAAGCAGCTCTCTGCCACAAAGTACTAGAGATTTGCACAGTCTGCGATCGTTAGGTACAGATCAGAAAACCTACATATCTATTACCATTATATCAAAGGGGTTCAGCACACTAATACTGATGCAGTGCCTATATGAAGGAGTTTTAATAATGGCTAAACTCCTTTACTTTATGAAAGCTGGAAAAATTCCTCAAGGGAAAAAAAAAAAAAAAAAAAAAAAAAAAAGTTGCAACAGAAAAGTTGTCCCTAGGAAGCTGGGTTCTGGTTAGTACGGCAGATAAAATCCAGCTTCCTGTGACTCAGGTTAGTTCAATGATACCTGACTCCAGGGTCCAACTATACTGAAAGTCACATAAAAACAAGAAAGTGGTAAGACACAAAGCTATAATATTTGAAGGAGAAGGGAAGAGAAAATCTTTGTTAACAAAGACAAGGGTCACGAAGACTGCATGTGTGCCTGAATTCTGAGATACTGCCTCTTAAATTATTCCTTTTATAGTTACAAGAACAGATTGGTTTTATTTCAACTAAATTTTGTATTTTCAACCATCCTGAATTTTTTTTCTCTCAAAATATGCAAGTTATTTTCCACAATATCGTTGGAAACACAAGTCTGTTGTAGGATTTTGTGCTCACAGAAAACAGAAGTCCAAATTCACTGATTTTGCTTTAAACAAAAATTCTTCCTCAGACCTCTAGTCTCAGCATAGAAAATATTAAATGATGGTTTAAGCTCAACCCTCTTGAGACAGGCACTTAAAAGTGTTTGAACATTTCTTCTTTATCCCTTTTCTAACAGCTACAGTGCTAAAAAGAATTTTCTTCCTCAAAGGCTACTGAGGTCTGACAGAGATAATATCAAAAATTTGCTGCATTTTAGGACTCATGAAAGTTGGAGACTGAGTATATGCTCTGGAAGCATACCATATAGATGCATCTCTGGTGGCAAAAGTCCACAATAATATTTTTATATTTAATATTGTTTCCTGCACCTGAATACAGGTGCTTCCATTTTCCCTGCCTTTTCCAATATCCATTAATGTCTTTTGCTACAGCTCCTACAGCATATGCATATCAGATGGCCAACATATTACTGTTATCTTTTAAGGGGGGGAAACTCAAAATAACTTTAGAATAGCCACTAAGCACAAAATACACCTTACATGGCCTCATGTGTTAAAACTAAAATAAATGGCTGTGACTGCAACAAAATGTGCTCTATCTTAGGTCCATAACTTTGAGTGTCACATGCCCAGCACTGCTTATTATTCAAAACTACTGCAAACTTCCCAGGTCTAGCCCGGCCAGATGAAAATCTAGTGCCCACAAGTACATGCAATCTGTCATTTGAAAGAAGCTCTCTGCTCAATTCCACAGTCACCATCTATCTAGGTAGCAATCCCAGACATGAAGCCCTAGGCGAAGCAGAAGGCCACGCTCTAAAACATGCAGAAGCCTATTTCCCTAAGGACTCTGGAAAGCTTTGTATGGTTAATATGCTGCCAGGCATACCCAGGCAAGGTTTTCCTCAGCTGCTTGCAATGCCCAGGAGGTGGACAGAGTGCAGAACACATCATGTCACAAACACTTTTGTAGCCATTTATCAGGAAAGCCATATAGACTTAACCAACAAATCTTAACCTTAAATTTAATCAACTAAAACCCCATTCAAACTTTTCTCAGTGTTTTGGGCTGGTTTTCCTTCGAGTGTTTGTAAGATCACTACTTTACCAATTAGACTGTGTTCTGATTAGGTTTCCTTATCTGAATTGCCCATGGTTCATTACTGTTTTGGTACTACTTGGATAAAACACAATAGCAATGTGTATTTATACCTCTTCCAAAGAGACAGTGAAGAGATCAAACCCACACATGCTCAAATTTATGTCATTGTCTCCACATCATGCATGTAGGACAGTTTCTCATTTTTCATTCCAATTTCTCAAATAAATTCATTCACCTTGTTTACAGATTATAGTTATACTTATCTACCTACATGGAAATAGACATGCACTGACCTGCAATACTGTGTTCTCCACCCACTTTTACTATAGTAACAGAAATGGTTTTTATGGCATCATCATATAGGAAAACTTTAGACCTTTCCTGTTTTGGGCTAGGTTCAGAATTATGCAGTTCCTCTATTAGGATCTCTACCAACATTATTTCTCCTTGAACCTAAGATTCCAACACCATATTCTATCCTATTTAATTCAGTAGGTGATATATAAGTGTTTCAAATCTGACCAAAGGAAACACATATTGTTTTTGCATCAAACCCCATAAAATATTATGAAACAGAAGTATAGTCTAGATCGATTTAGCATACTCAGACCATTTCTGAATGTCAATGTGTGGGTCTGATGTGCCCAACAGCCAAATACCCATCCAACTTCTCACTCACACCTACTCCCCAGCTGGGCAAGGTAAGAAAATAGTATCAGAAATTTTCCAAAAATATACCTCTCTTTGGAAGAGGTATAAATACACATTGCATAAAGAAAATTAGAAATAGATTAACGTAGCAAGAAACAAAGGCTTCATATATCCTCCCCCTTTTCCCCTGCACTGCATGAAGTCCAACACTCCAGACCCCTCTACTGCCTCCCCTGGAGCAGCAGCAGAGGGAACGGAAGAATTGTGCATTCAGTACACAGCAGTTCCCCTTCCCCGTCACTCTGTTCCACTGCTCCATCATGGACTGCAGTCCTTCAGGAACCTGCCTGTATGGCATTTTTTCTTATCCAGGCTTTGCCCAAGGTGCCACCACCTTGGCTGCAGGGCCCAGTCATGCCCTATGGTGGAGCCATTGGGGTACCTGGAATGGGCTGTGTCCAGTCGCTGGTCAGAGAGGCTCCTGCAGCGTCTGGGCACCTGCACCTGATACAGTTAAAAATATCAGAATCTACGTATATTATATCTGATATCATATATCTGATATCTACATATCAGAAAAAGTGTCAGTCTAACATAAAGTATTACATTTTACTCAGATATGCTCTGGTCTGACTAGAAGCTTGCATTTACCAGAAAAAGAGAAAACAGCCTAAAGCTGCACCCATGGAGGTTTTGGTTGTATATTAGACAAAAATTCTATACAGAAAGGGTGATTTGGAAGCACTGGAATAGGCTGCCCAAGAAAGTGGTGAAATCATCATCCCTGGAATGCAGCACCTCAAACTCACCAGCACTGCTGATACACTGCTTTAGGCACCCTGAAGTTCTTATAACATTCAGTCCCCAGGTCCTTAGTATTACTTGTATTTCACCAAATCTCTGACAGCACAACATTGGTCACTATTTTCTCAGCTGTCACCAATTTTATTGTTCTTTTTCACTAGATTTGAACAACTGAAATAAAGCTTGCTAGGTGAAGGTCTGTCACCTACATGTTTCTAATCTCCTACTTTCTAGGCAGTGCTTGCCTCAGCTCAGCAGCCATCTCCTTTGGGGCTTTTGCCACTAATAGTCCATTCTTTTTTCTACTATAGAAAAAAAGTATTATTTTCTATATGCTCACTTGTTTAGTTTTAATTCTTTACCAATGACTATTCTGATGGGCACTCAGAAGTTGAAAGGAAAAAGAAACATTAAAATCACTCTCTCTAATATTGGTATCTACAGAGCTAGGATGAAGAAATTAATCAGAGCATTTACCCAATAACATTCACTCACTATTTTGTTTCCTTCAGCAAGTATACAGTAAACAGAAATAGCTATGGAAAAGGAATCAATAGTAGCTTTATTTAAGAGAAGTAAAAAGCCTAGCCTAGCCAGCATTAAAATAAGGAAGTTGTCCCCTGCTAAAAAAAATTCCACAATGTCACCACAAGAACCAGACACAGAATTAGACCCACCTGCACCAGGACCCAATGCAGCACTCAGAAGAGAATCCTCCTTCCCACAGCAAGGATGCAGAACTAAGGAACCTACATTCTGAATGTAGGGTTAATACAGCAAAAGCTGTAACACTCAGGACTGCTGAATAAAGCAGATTGAAACTAGAAGTGTGGAGACCATTATCTATCCTTCCTTGCAGGGATGCCCTTCCCTTTAGCCCCGAACTCCTACCATGTACCAACCTCACAGTACCCTCTGAAGTTCTACAGCAATGTCTTATCATCCCCATTACCTGAAGCTCAGCTGCATTTCTTTTCACACAAATCCCACATTACTAAAATGCACCTCACCTCCAGCCATCCCGACATGCGTCACCCCCCAGCCCAGATGCCTCTCCCAGCTGCACAAGATTATTCTCAAGGAAACACACAACCTCTCCTCTGTCTGGAGAGCTTGTCTGATCCTGAACAGAATGGGCTGCTCAGCCACAGGCTTGTTAACAGAACAGAGCACATGGTATGTATTCAATGAGCAAAAGAAATATTTCAACCGTTCATCACATTGTTCTTCACTGAATTCTAAAATAATACTGAGCAAGTGTGATTCCAGGTCAGGGTGTGTGTACAGACAGACAACCTTTGTGGGCTGAACATTAAGACACTCTTTTGTTATACTTTGGAGAGCATTACGTTACCACAGTGGACAAGGCAGACAACAGCTAATATAAAGTACACTTGAATAAATTTTACACAGGGCTTTGGGAAGTATCCATTGATGGAATAGCATCAATCCAATATGCAGGGCTTTAGAAATTCCACCTTGCATCCTTTATTTGTGTGTCATCATATTTTTTCAGCTGTTTCTTTTAATGTGGTTGCCCTGGTTCACACCTTAATTTATTGTTGTCCTTTTCTTTCTTGTGTTTTTGTTGTTTGGTTGTGGTTTGGGGTTTGGGGTTTTTTTTGGTGAGGTGGGGATTTTGTTTTGGTTTGGGGGACTTTTGAATATCTCCACCACTTTCTGGGTATCACATTTTTTCTGGCTCTCAGCTCTCACATGCCCCAAACACAGAAGTGAGGCTGCCCACTCCTGGTGAGCAGCAGTACTGTGTATGCCCTCTTCAACTCACTCCACAGACAAAGGAAAGGAAACAGCTTCATATTAGAAGAGGATGCACTTAGTTGGAAGGATTCATATTTTTTAATACAGAGAGCAAAACCTAGGATGATTTACTAGTAAGTTTTAGCTCTTCTACATTGATATAATCCATAATGTTATGTCAAAGCAATGAAAAATCAGAACTGAATGTCATCACCAGGAAATAAGGTTTAAATTACTCCAATTTACACACCATGATAACAAAAAAAAAAAAAAAAAAAAAAAAAAAAAAAAAACAAAAAAACAAACAAAAAAAAAAAAAACCAAAAAACCAGTTAACAGTTTTCTAAGGCATTTAGATTAGATTGAGTTATTTGATATCATGATAGTACACTGCAGTATGACCACTGTTGTGGTACATAGAACACAGCCAAAATGGAGAAAAGTAGATTTGAGATGAAGAGGCTTGGCCCTTATTATTCCTCACCCCAAATTCTTTCTAAAATGTTAGGCGTATAGTTGTATGTTTCTGGTGTAGTTTATATAGTAGTTAGCTCTGATGTTGAGCTCTTTATTCTAATACTAAATCACAGATCTCAATTATGTTCCATTATTATATTGAATTATTACAGTATTCTTAAGGCTCAAGTGACTACAAGAGACACAAAAATATGCTCCACTGTACATAGTGTGAAAACTAATTGGCCTCCAGATACAGAAAAGTGGAAGGGTATTGTAGATAATTAGGTCAGTCTTGAGGGCCTCCTAGGCCTGCCTTTGACCCATAATATTTCTAACTCATGGATGCAGTTGGTAAAACTATTATAGTCCAGAGGGCATGCAGATTTAAAGGTCTTTGCTTGTCATACCATTTGGTATTGTCTCAGTTAATAAAAAAACAGAGATCAAAACTTGTAGGAATGAGGATTTAAATTATATATATGCATTTTGGCATTGTAACTGAGCCTAATATTGTTTTGCAGCTCAGAAGAGATACTGATCTGTAACATTTCCATGGTTAACACTATATGCAATGCTGTGGGGCTTTGACAAACACTAACACATTTGTAATTCCAAATTTAATTAATTTGTGAAATAAATATATTTCTCAAATCCTCAACACCTCACTTCACTTCTCTGCTCAACCCCCTCACCAGTGCAAGCTCATTTAAAGAAATCTGAAGGGTATAATTCAGTAAAATGTGACTGCTTTTCTCCCTGCCTATTTTAATGAGAAGGCATAATAAAACTCCAATTTGGTTCCATAATTATCTAAAATCTAACACACTGCAAACCTACTACCATGAGCAATAAGAAGCATGTCTGTTAGTGTTTTGTTCAACTGAGGTATGCACCCAAGTAACTGTGTTTCCATTTGTGTTGTGCAGCAGTCTCAGAGACTCTATTAGGTTGAAATTAAATTAGAAAGTGCTCACTCCCCAGCAGCACACCTAATGCATACCAGATGAAATTGGGCATTCAGACCATAGAATCATACTAGAACTAGCCAAAATTAAACCCCATGGAAACATGTACAGTAGGGATGTCAGATCCTCTAGCCCTAGAAGGATGTTGTTGTTATGCTGATTTACTTGTTAATATTGACATAGCCTGTGATGCTGTGCCTGTAGGCCCAACTTCTGAGAACAGATCATGCTGACATGCTTCAGCTTCACTGTATAGTTTCATAAGGCTAAAGCAGTAGAGTGTTGTACATAACAACAGGACAGCCTGGGCTAATGGAGCCCAGCAATGCACAGATCCATGCCCAAGTACCCTACTTTCCAAATGTGTTTTATTATGTTTATTTTATGTTATAGTTTAGATCTAGTTTCCTCAGTCACGTTCATAATCTCTGACTGTAGTTCAAATGGACTGTGCAGGGTTGCTTGGACACATCACATGCAGTCAGTCCCTTGCCAAGTATTGGGCAGGATGAATGTCCAGAGTAGGAAGTGAAACATAAGCCCTGGACTTCTGAATTGAATAAAAGCACAGGACTGAAGAGTCAAGCAACCACAATCTGAACTGGCTTGGATTAATTAAAACTGGGGCTGCTCTGAAAGTAGTAATTTACCTAATGCCCTGATGTTTTGGAGTGAATGAAACTCAAATAAGGCCACTCAACAAGGCCAGTACTAAACCTTCTCATTCACACAATTTCAGTCCCTCTAAATCTCATGATCTACGATCTTCCTTTTCTCACTTTTTCTGCAGTATGATCTAACACTTCCACAGCCATAACACTGTTTTTTAAGAGCTTGAAGTTAGTCCCATGATTAGTGTGGATCTGAACAACTAGAGCTGCCTTTGGTTTTCAAAAGTCATTAAGAGTACAACTTCCACTGTCTTCTTGGAGCTGCTGGATAGATGACAGAAGTTCTCAGTCTCCTGAAGGATGTAGCCAGGTTATTATGGAAAAAAGATTAGAGAACAAAATGTCTACTAAGCATTAAACTAAATAGCCAAAACAACCAATTATCTATGGATTTAGCTGTCCTGCAAACTCAACTTTCAGAAAATATTTATGTTATGTGAACCACTGCAAAATATTCAGCATTCCTGAATTCAATGTATTAGCAAGACATACTAAATAACTGGGTTTTAAACTGGTCTTGTATAACTAGACCTTCCATGGCCAGTCAGCTGAAAGTCTTCAAAGTCTCTAATCTAATAAAAATAGAACTGGGCAGGTAGTCTTTGCCATATGTATTATTAAAAGAGTACTGCTGTTACTCATCAGAACTGTTCTTTGGCAAACGGCTTTTAGCAGCATTTGACCAACTGGGCAGCTGGCTAAATATTATTCACTGAATAAATTAATTAATGTATAATAGCAATATTTGCTGAATAATTTATTTGAGGAAAATTCTTTTCAAGTATTTGACAAGTTTCATTAAATTCCAATACAATCTACAATACATCACCCAATTAAAAATAATTAAAAGTCTGTTTACAAAAATTTGCCTTATTCTTTGGTACACGCTTTATGGCATTTGACTAATTCTGCAGTTCCCAGAGAAAGTTATAACTGGATAACCTGCACAGGAAAGCAGATTCAGACTGCTCAAAGCTTTAAACTTGTATTTTCATTACTATTTAGACACATAAAATATATGCTTCTCACAGAGGCCACTCCTGTAGCCCATTTCCACTACCAAAAGCCAGCCACAAAAAAATAGATACATCCCATCCCTTCCTACATGTGGCATGCAGAATAGTTCAAGACATTTCAACAGAGGAGCTGTGTGTTGACATGTCTCACTCTAGTGAGACAGGGATAAGGGACACCAGCCATGGTGATGGGTTCAGGTAAGACATGGCTGCTTAGCCAACTGTTATATATAATAATTTCTACCTAAAATAAAAGTCACATATCTTACAACTTGTGGAACTGTAAATATGTCTGTGAATAAAATATTGTTTCTTTACAGACAGAATACTTTTTCTGAGCCATGTCTTCCACGTTGGTTTTTTTTCTTTTTTTGTTAAAGTAGTCTGCAGATGTTTCTACTAGATATGTTAATGTCACTGCTGAGCAAATATGCCTCGAGTTTCTGCCCCAAGAGGAGGACAAAGTATGCAGAATGCCCGAAGTTTGAGAGGCAAACCTACAGCTGCATTTTTGATAGAAATGCAATCTCTAGGTCTGATTTGGCCCTCAAAAATATAACCTTTCCCACCAGCAGCATCTGATGTTAATTGGAAATGCCAAAATACTGATTTGGACTGAACCTTCTGGAAAGCATCTTGATTTTGACTGAAGTTTATTTATTGACTTTCCTTTCCACATATGTTCATACTGATACCGACCTCCCCGAAAACAGTTTCTGTTTTGTCTAAGTGTTGCACCAGTGAAAAAAAGGATCCAAAATTTGGTTACTGACTATTTACTAGAAATACTAATCACTTGTTAAACGTGTCTCTCAAATTGCCTGCATGGCTTGAAGCATAAATGATACCTATTTTTTCCACATCTTGTAGCTTTGTACTCCATTCTAGGCTCTTATTTAAAATCCAGTCTAAGCCGATCTCTGTAACTGTACACAAAATGTAGCACGCATTGTAATTGTTTGCAGCATCATCTTGCTTCTCACAGGATTCTCAGCTGCCCATTGATGCAGAAGAATCAGTAGCCACCTTTTATTATATCTTGGCATTGCTCCATTCATTAGAAACCCTTTTCCTAACACTGTCTTTTACTGATGAGCACTTGACGTGTCTCCTGGTTGTCTGCCAACCAGTCTTGCCATTATTGCTGCCAGAACAGGACTTTCAGGACCAGACTTTATTTAAATCCTGTAGCCTTTACCTCCCACTTCTCTTTTGTTTTAGTGGACATTTTGTTTCCCTGAAGCATCCATTCAGAATTTGATCTCCCAGTGGTTAATCTCATTACAGATAATCCCATGTACTGAAAATCCTTCCAATAGGATAATCTTGTGAACAGCTTCCCTCTGCTGCCTTCCCACCATTCTTTCAGGGCTGAATTATTTTGATCTATTAAATAAATGGATCTCACCTACATGTAATAGTTTTCCCCTTAGACTAATTGGTTGGTACTGAAGTACTAACCTCACACTTTACATTCAGTCCTATTTCATTACTGGGCAGTAAAGAACCAGGCTGATGTTTTGGTCACTCACCACTGACAGAAATGAAAGAACTGCAAGATGGCAAATTAGTTTCCCACTCAAAGACTGGTGACAAAAGGAAGCACAGTGTATTAATAATTATCCTTTATCTGTGGAATATGGAGATTGTAATTATTATTATAATTTCATTGGAAATTTACTACATATATATCTAAATATCATTTTTCAACTAACATCTATGAGTATATTAATTTATAACTTCAAGACATACAATTCAGTATTGTAGTTGTAAAGTTTAAGTGATACCTGCTTAATGCAGTTCCATGCAAATAGGCACTGTAAATCAATTCATAAAACTTTTGTCATGTATAAGTGAAATAAAATTCAAATTTAAACAGTCTCTACAGAATCCATGTTTATCAAATTTCTGTATTCGTAGCAATCCTGTTTACTCAAGGAAATATTATTCTTACTGTTGTATTAGAGTGAACAAAAATTCCACAGGCTTTAAGTAATTAACATACTCAAGATTTAAAGATTGAAATGTTGTTTCCTAATACAACACTTCTGCAGCTATATGCATGCTCTACTAAGCATCTCATTACAATATTCCTGACAATCACTCTATACCCAGTCCTTTTCATTACTGAGCCTTTGAGAAGCTTGACTTTTTTTCAGAAAGGATCAGGCAAGGAGAGCTTTGTTTGCAAAATCAAAAAGTGAAGTCAGATATTTGAGACAGTTGTATATTATTAAATGGAGACACTTTACATTTTTTCTAATTTATATTTTAACATACGCTGAAAAATAATTAGTATTCAGGAACGAGATCTGAATCCACCATTCCCATTTCTCTATCTTCAGACAACTAAAAAGTCTAGTTTCTTCTGACATTTGATAGCTAACTTTTAATGGCTGGAAAATAATCAAGAATGTGTCAACCTAATAAAGCTAATCTTAGGGTGATATAGCTCAATACTTCCATATATTTTAACTTAGGAAAACTAAGTACTTCCAGCAACTAGAAAACTTGTTGCCATACAGTGTAATTGAAAACTTCTATTTTCTACATGATCAAATGATCACTAACCTATCATATACTTTGTTGCATTATGCAGCATATGAGCTAAGTAATTAGCTAGAAGCAAATCTTTTTCATTATTTATCATGAACTGTTTTCCTCCCCAAATTAGCAGTAGCACAGTAGGCACTAAATAATGAAAAGCTGCCAAGAAACCCCTGTAATTCACTTAAACTTATTACAATACCAAATATTCCTAATAAAATTTGATTACTGTCAAAAAAAAAGGAAAGAAGTGGATTATTCTTATGTGTTTTCAGAAACACTACATATGTCAATTGTTTTGAAGCATTAGCAGCAATACAGAAACATTCACATTTCAACCAAGTTAATTATTGTTTTCTCATCTGAAAAAAGAACAGGCATTTTGCTGACAATATACAGATTTTTCTCTGTCTTAAACATAATTTTAGAGCACTCAATAAACTGTAGTCATACTTAAATCCTGTGTAGGAGTGACTCTGGCAGCATATGTTTCATGGTTTTCTTAGTAGCAAAATTGTTTCAACAATTGTATGCTTTAATTATATAAAAATTACTTTTATTACTTATGTTTGTATTCTTTTTCTGCATCTAGCAGAAGAACTAAACTAAACTGTTACTCAATCATTGTAAACTTTGACATGAAAAATACTTTGTTCACCCTTCTGGATAATGCAGCATTTCTTCTCAAAAATAATCGAGAAAAAAGTAATTTATACCTTCTGACTATTTTTATGCAGAACAGTTATCAGAAAAATTTGCTCTTCCTGTATTTTGGATTATCTGTAGCCCTTGAGTTATCTTTGATTCAAAGAAGCCTTCTTTTTTTTTTTTTAAGTAAGACTGATGCAATATTTCTTTAAATTTACTGTCAAAGTTATGATACATTCTCATCTCATTTACTAATCAAAGCATCTAAGTAACACATAGGCACAGCTTCATGTCAATTATCACACATTATCATATGTGGTGTACTGAACTAATCATTCAAAGTATTGTTTCCCATAAAACCAATATGACAAATATAAATAAATATACTACAATCATCTTTAAATACCCAGCACACTGACTACACAGCAACTGCTCTACAAATACATTTTAAATATCACTTTCTGAATGCCAAAGCTAAGAGTGTTTATAGCTTCACATTTTTTTTACCTTGGATCTTGTTTTTTTTTAAAAAGTCAGTGCAAGTATAAATATGTTAAGCCTAAGAGTGTAAAATACTCCTATTTGAGAAGCCTTGATCTTAGACCAGCTGGGCTGAGAATATAAAACAGCCTTCAGAGCAGCAGCTCAGTATGAGTCATTCTGATATCCCTCTGATGGGGTGAATACTAATAATACATCTCTCTGTTTGTTGCGCTGAGATTTTTTCCCCCCTCACTCAGACAAGGGAGGGAAAGCTTTATGCTTCTCTCCTCATATAAATGAGTCCATATCAGGATTAAAGGAAGTTTTCCACCACAGTTCTCTGAAACTTTTAGCCGGGCCTTACCATAAAGTCAGAAAAAGCTGACTTGTTTTCCCAGTTCAACATCACAGTTCAGAATCTCCTTTCTACAGCCCTCTCAGCAGTGGTACAATAGAGGGAAGGTGGAGATGTTCTTCAACATACAGACTGGCAAAGTCAAGTAAGATTTCAGAAAACTCTGTTAAGTCCCTTGACCCTTAAAGAGGTTTTTTCCCTTCTCATAGTACTATTGCAATCTTTGCCATAAAATACCTATACAAACAGTAAACGTCCACATTTTACGTGGTCATTAGTCATAAAGGCTTCTTCCTTGCACAGCTCTACTCTGCTGTAGTGCAAGAGAGGAGGAGAAAAGAGCTAACAGTTACAGTCTCCGGTTTGTAGATCTGTGATTTGTGTTTCAGGTGTGCTGTTAAATGATTATAAAAAAAAAAAAAATTAATTCTTTTGGTGTTTTTTAACTGCTGGAAATATCTTTCTGGTGTTTCTATGAAGTGTTGCTTTTGGGACCTTTCACGTCTACCTGAAAAGCAGCATCAGTATTAGACAGCTGCTCAGAGGGAAGCATTTTTCAGAGCAGTTTCGCACTGAGGTACCCAAGCCTTGTCTTCTGGTATCTGCGTAAGTACAGGAAATTCAGCTACTTCAAGACAAGTGTTTTGCAAAAACAGTTGCAGCTTATGCAACCCCTCTATTACACTTTAGTGGAAAATTGCATCTTAGTCATTAATGGATAAGTGACTGAATAAATAGCCACTAAGAGTGGCTTACTCTACCACAAACTAATGTCCTTAATTCTCTCTCCTTTCCAAAAGATCACATCTTTCTGCTATCCCTCTCTAGGAAGTTGTTCACAGTTAAGTTCCTGGTGACAGTGTCACATCAGCTGCTCAAAACACTGTAAGGAAGATAGGTTCAATAACTAAAAATCTATCTGGCTGTATCTTTTCACAGCATTGTTCATTAAATTAGTACCAATAAACACCTGTAATCTACTTCATTGTTTCCTTTTCAAAAGGACATGTGACCAGAATCCACCTCTAATCCAAGCCGAATATAACTTTGCTTCCAATAGTAAGATGTTAGGCAGTCCTAATTTTGTATGATTCCTTTGAAAGAAAATATACGCTGTCACAGCATTTGCCAAAATGGAACAGAGATATCTACAGGGACATAAAATTAATGTAGTAACTAATAGTCACCACAAAGAATCATATTACTAAATAACAACCTATTAGCTCATAAAGAATATTTTTAATTAACTACATTGAAAGAATTACAATGAAAGGTTATGCAGAAGCAAAAGTAGCTACACATCTTCTAATATTTGTGTTTCTTTTTAAACATATATTTTTCATTTTGTAGTTTCTCATTCCCTTAGGTACAGCATGAACTTAAAAGCAACCTAGATTCTTCACAAGATTTTTAGAGTATATGATGGATCAATAATTTGTTGGTTTCTTTATGAAATATGCCAACTTACTGGGACAGAGTCATTTTTAAGAGGAAAGAAAGATCAATATATATGTGCATAGATTTATGGGTGTTTTTGTTGCAATCAAAATAAGTCTTTTTGTTTAAAGAACTCTAAAAGGCAAGCTTGGCTTTTCTTTTTCATCAGTGCATTGGCTTAAGCAGGTCACTTTAATACTAAATGCTGATAAATAGTACTTGTCAATCTTTCATTCTGTTAAAATCCCTTAGGAGTGTAATTTAAGTAGAGTAAGTTCTAAAAACACAAGCAACAAGCCTACTGAGACTTTTTAAACATGATGATGTCTACAATGTGTTCATTTCTTTAAATATGTGAAATGTTTGCCTTGAACTAAGGATCTTACCCACTGCTGTATTTTTATTTCTCTTGGGTTACATGGATAGAAGTTTCTCAGGAGAAAAAACCAACACTAGATGGGTGGAACAAGGGTTTGGATGTCCCATTTTCTTGTTGCATCCCCCACATAGGGCCACAGCTTTTTCTTTTCTCTTGCAGCAACAATGCAAGTGTGACATCTGACTTGTGTTAGTTTTCAATGTTCTCAGTGCCCTGTCCACCCTAAAACTTTAATATTAAATTTACCTGTTACCCACTAGTTTTGGTGTCAAAGCTGAAAACACAGAAGCATCATGAGCACCACTGAAAGGGTCCAAAGCCAGGTTGGAAGAGGGTTTAAGAAACCTGATCTAGTGAGTGGCATCCCTTACCATGGCAGGGGTTTGGATGATATTTAGGGTCCTGTCCAAGTCAAACCATTCTCTAAGTCCCTTGGGGTTTTAGTGATCCAAATACTGTTCTCTAGTTGCTTTCCTACCAGCCATGAACATAGATACACATCTTCTGAAGGCACACAGGACTTTTGCAGCCACTCTACACACACCAGCCAGAATTTGAAACTATGTGCATCTCAGCCTATGTCACCCCTAGGGTCCACTTTGATTATTTTTGTACTCTCAGAAGCCATAAAAAACATAATGGCAAGATGGTGATAGTGCTGTATATACAATACCTATCTAATTTACCTAGAAGATGTAGCATTCATCTCTCACAGAGGTAAGAATAGTCAGTCTTTCCTCTTCTTGGGCAGGCCCGGTTATAATTCTGTAAAATAATCCTAATAAGAGGAATATATTCTCCTTTCTAAAATTCTGAGCAGACCTTTGTATATGCAACCTAAGGACTAGGTCCTGTATCTCCTAGGTAGTTTACTGTAAGATGAACCTAAAAGTGATATGAGTCTTGACAACCATTTACCATGAAAATATACCGAATCCTTCAAACCCACACTGGCCACCTCGCATCTGTTATCTCACATGCACAAACAGGCAAGATGCATGCTCAAACTGAATGAGGCATGTTCAACCCTTCCATATGTTCCTCAACAGGGGATCAAATTAAAATATAAAAATGGAGCTCACTGTAATCAGTTCTTCCCTGAATCCTAGTCACTGGATAGCCTCTCACTGAACACAACAATCTGAGATCCAGGCTTTTCACGTGACAGTGCATTCTCTTTTGTTGCTGCTGGTATGGAAGCAGTCTTGATTTACTGAAAAAAAATTCAGAATACATTGGCCACTACCCCCCCTTAGCAGATCTGTTCCACTCATGACAGGAAAAGGTCTGTCTTTCAAATCAAAGTAAATACTGTAATCAAAGACACTTTTTTTCTTCCCCATTTTACGCCTAAAGGATGAAGATATACACACTATTATATAGGATTACATATTAATGGAAATAAAATATATATTAGAAGAAAATTAACTATTTTATTTACTGGATAGATAACTGAAGTGATAATGTTTTTTGTTTAAAAATGTCATTAAGGAATGACATTTAGCATTATTATTATTATTATTTAGCATTCTTTGATAAAGAAAAAAGATACAGTTGCATTTTTTTTTGTCCTTCATGCAAGTTAATTTTTTGTATACTTTGTCCATAATTACAGTGTAATTCTACAAACTTTGCTTAGAAAGCAAGAGACCACAAAATTGATTTTTACTGCTTGAGCAACTAAGCTAGTCTATTGATCACTCAATTCTTTGTGTGATTTCAGATAGCTTCCTTAAAATATACTAGAACAGTCCAGGGTTTTCTGTGGGAAGAGGATAACATGATGCAAGTCACCTACTAAACACAGTTTATTCAAGTGTTTACCAAATTCTGTTTTCTTCAATTAATACTTTCCTGTTTTTCCTCTTTCCCACTTTCCCCATCTCAAGAGATAAAGGCATCATCAAAGAAGCAAAAAAGAGAAATCAAGAGGAAAAAGCAAGATCACCTTGTTTTAAAAAATTCAAACTGGCTACTAAAAGAAGAAAAAAATAGCAAATAAAATATTTTTAATTT
The DNA here is from genome assembly GCF_017590135.1 of Pyrgilauda ruficollis. Classification (NCBI taxonomy): domain Eukaryota; kingdom Metazoa; phylum Chordata; class Aves; order Passeriformes; family Passeridae; genus Pyrgilauda; species Pyrgilauda ruficollis. The sequence continues at coordinate 2,191,485 of NW_024525378.1, read as the reverse complement.
TTTTAAATGCTATTAAAATTTTGATGGTGATGTGCCTCAGTCAGAACTGAGAAGTAGAACTGTGCCCCCTTCATTAGTATGCCAAATGTTCCCCAAAATACCATTTAAACAAAGTAATTAATTAGCTTCCATACATTCTTATTTTCAGAATTAAAAGAATTGTGCAAAGTATCCAGGAAATTTATTTTTCATTGCTTTAATCTAATGATCTATAAAACAATCATAAAATCAAATTTAAAAAACACCTTTCAAGGCTTTCCAGAGTTGCTGTAACTTTACAAAAGTAACTAGAGGAAATTTACCTTTCTTGTCTTGTTCTGACTCTGGCTGTCATGGGTAAAATTCTTAGTTGCTGTCCTACTGATTAAAAAAAAAAGGCATCAAACCACAACATTCAATTCTGTCAGTGCTGTCAGAAAGGTGGAGAAAATTACCCAAGAGTTCTGTCTGTTCTTTGAATAAAATCAAGAAAAAAAAAAAAAAGGAATGCATTTATTTCTTTCAATATGCCTCTCCAACTCTAAACATAATTCATTCTTGGTTTTTTTATTCTACCGGTGTCAATTTTATTGACTGGTTTTTAAATGAATTCAATACAATTTAAGGAGAATACATGTCACTAATAAGTACATTAGATGTGTCTGACTACACAAGTGGTGGTCAACTTCAGTGGATAATTTACATATATTTATTGCTCTCTACATCAACATGACATGCTGTGTTAAATATTAATAATAACAGTTTTATTGTGAATTAGGTTTCTGTTAAGTGTCTTAACTTACAGTGAGCTAAGCAAAGTGTGAAACTGTAAAATAGACTTTTAAAAATAATATTTTTATTATAATAAATAAATAATTAATATTCCTCTCTTTTGTACATTACAGTTTAATTAACAAACCTACTTAGAGGTAATAAAAACAAAGGTCTGTATCACCCCAGAAAGTCTATGATGCTGTGCTAAATTTTGTGTTTATTTATCCCATAAATCTTTAGATAAATTCTGTTTGTTCGAGCTAATTAAGAACATACACAGTCAAAGAATACATTATACCTCAACAATGTACAGCTGATTAATAAATCAACTTAAAATTACTACGCTGTTTGCAGTAGTAACAAAATTATTATGAAATATTAGAAAATTATTAGAACTATTATGTTCACATTTATTTTATGCATGACTCTCCAATATGTAAATGGATCTCATCTATCAGTCTTTGAACTCTTCATTACTTTTTATCTGTCCCTTCTAGATCATGTGGTCTTTGATATAGTAACGTCTGCTTTTCCAAGTTTCTACAACATGAACAAGTAATTCCTAATAACAACAATCTAATCTAATCTAATTTAATCTGTTCTAATCTCATAATGCAGGTGCTGTTTTAGGAATTCTGCTAAAACGTAAAATGCCCAAAGCAATGGTGAGGTGTTACCTATCTTTGAACTTTCAATATGAAAACTAGAAATGACTTCTTGAAGATGCTAATTTATGGATTTCATTCGGTTTTGTTGAGCTGAGTAGGAAAGTCTTGCTTATGTTTTCCAATTTGCTGGGAAAGATATTCCATTGACTGAGTAGTTTTTGATTGTGTTTAATGTTAGAATTTCTGAAACAATGACTATTTTTGTTAAAACCCTTGGAGATCAGATTACATCTCACCTTGTAAGTCCCAAAGGAATGAAATTCATTACCATTGTGATCCCATTCTTTGTGCATGTTGACAATGTCTTGAGAAAAAAAAAAACAGAGTGATTGAAAAGACCACACAAAACAATTTCAAAATGCTTTAGGCACAAACTATGTGAGTGACAACTACAAATTTAAGTGCTGTAATTCTTTGATTAATAGAAAGAAAGTGATTTAGATTATTTTGATAACAGCCTTTAGGAAAAAAAATGACACTTAAAGGACTATAGAAATTTGAGGTTTGAATTACTTGCCTAAGATGTGTTTTTAAAAATAACCTGTCACCTCTATTTTGGAAGGAGAAGAAAAAAGCCAAGTTATTGGCTTTTTACAAAGTAAACTACCTACTGTATACTCCAGAAGTGACACTTACATTTTTTCTTGCCATATCCAAAACCCTAAGAACTTGAAACATATAATAACCTATTACAGAGCCAGAGTATGGACATGATAAGAAAGCAAATTCAGAATCTACTTCTAGTTCACTAAAAAAAGCAAAGCTATGGTGTCTTAAAAAAAATACTTCCATACAAAGACTTGACATTATTAACAGCAGTTTTGAAGACTGGATACACAAATCAGTAATGCATAATCACCAATGCATTATCACCAAGTGCCAAGTACACTAAGATGAAACAGAATTACCTGTTTTAACAAGTGCATTTGAAGCCCAAATCTACTCTAAAATTCTACTTATGTCACATAAAGGAAACCAATTGCACTGATTTAGGTGGTCAAATGAAGAATTAGGTACCTAACTGGAACTTCTTGTTTTACTGTTACTAATTTTTCATAATGAAATATCTGGGACTTCTCAGTGCTTTTAAACAACACTTTTTGCATAACTCAGCATCCCTCCAGGAACTCTGTAGATCTGTAAAGAAATGCAACAGGCCATTTCCCTCTATTCATGAACATCTGAAACAAATTTGTGTCCTCCATGCTGCCCTTCTTCATTGAAGCTTGGCCACTAGAATTATTCTGTCCCTCACTTTGTTGTACCATTGGTCTGATTTTAATGATGTAAGAAGTTAAAGGAAAGTGATAGATCTTGAAAAAGACATTCCTCCTGTGTCACTTGCCTCCCCGTCTGATAATCCAAAACATCCTTGCTTAGACTAAGTTTCAGCTGTTAGACCAATCAATCAGTGCTGACATCAAGTGATGTCCCTTAATAAGAAGCAAAAGACAGCATTTGCTTAAGTTGTCATTCTCTCATGTTTGTAACCACGTTCACACTGGTTTGAGCCCTCAGTTCATTATTTAATAAAATAATTTGATCTTACCCAAACAAGACTGCTTTTTTAGTACATCTTCAAAAAACTCTTCAATGAGATCTGTCAGATATGTGCATTTTACACAGCTTTTAAAGAAACACAAAATTTACTTTATTGTTTTAGCTTTCTTTGTGCAAGTAAATACCTACAAATTAGGGGATTTGCAGATAGGCCTAAAAAAGAGTTCAGCCTGAAGTATTATGTATTTTGTATCTTATAATTATTTTGCTTATAGTAACTGCAAAATCAGATGAAAATTTATAGCATGACATTACTGAGGGAATTAAGAAACAAAGTTCACACAGGTAGTGAAACTGTAGATTTCACAGGTCCTCATTGAGTCAAACAGGAAGAATAGTAAATTTATCTTTGTGAAAGCACCACTATTTTTCTCTTCTTTCTTTTCAGAGAAAAAGACATACATAGCAGGAGCATTCACATAGAACATATGTATTGTGAGTGTTTGAGATTGTCCACTGTGAAAAAGATTCTTAGCATAGGAGCAATGGTTCTTTGAACAACTCAGGTTAGAAGGGATGTCAAGAGGTCACAAGTCCAAACTTCTACACCCTGTGTTTAGCTTCAAAATAGAATAGAATAGTTCAGTTGGAAGGGAAGTACAACTATCCCTTACTCCATCTGCATCTTATTCCAGTTAATCACTGCCCTCTAGATGGGTTCTACAAGTGCTGAACAGCTGGGAATAATAAATGAAATTTTGCTGCAGTTAGCATGAACCTAAAACTATTTCAGTTAAAAGCACAAAAGTTGTTCTGATTATTTCAGGAAAGGAAAGAATGCAGATAGATTTTTTTACAAATATATATCTGTTGTCAGATGATATCAGCTTTGTGCCAAAAGACTAATTGTTAGTACCTAGAAGCTTAGAACTCTAAAACACAAAAAGTCTTTCCTGAAATCCTGAAAGAGGCATAGAGAAGCGGCAGCAAAGGTCCCATGAAACAGACCACATAAACTTAAGTTCATTTGAGAACTCTTTCAGTCCACCACAGTCCTTAAATAAGACATCATCTTTAAAGAAGAACTGTGCACCAGCTGTTTTAAACTCTATGAACAAGAAATGGTAAACCCACAGAAGAAAACTGAATCAATAAAAGCCACTGACATTAACAAGAAGTTTTTTTGAAGCAGTTGCAATTGTTTCAAATGCAGCTTTGGAAGATCTGTGGTTTCATTCAGAGGCAACTCAGGCCTCATCTTTCTATCCCTTCCTAAACACTTACTTAAAAGATGATAAAATTAGAATTTTTGCCCAGAGATTTAACAGATGTATTGGTAGTGTAATTTGGGTCATCGCAGAGTAATTTATGTAGGAAGGGGTCATGGGAGGCCATTCAGTTGAGCATACGGTTCAAGCCATGCTTAACATCAAAGCTAGACCAGATTGCCTAGGGCCTTGTCCAATCGCATTTTGAAGCTCTCTGAGGATGGGCATTTCACAACCTGTCCAGACAAACTGCTCCAGTGCACTAATGCAGTGACACTACTACAGAACTACATGCAATAGGAAGTGTCTGACAGACACTGGGACATTAAGGATTCCCTCCTTCCAGCAGTAAGTGATGCAAGCTCCATGTCATGTAGGACTGCTTAGACAGAGGATTCCCAAGAAGCAGACTACACACAGGAGTAGAGATTTCCACAAAGAGTGAAGAGTACAAGGTTCTGCAGCCACATATAATTCCTGGCCACATGAGAACCTAAGACTTTTGCTGGTGGCTGAGCCTGCCCTAGTCTGAAGGGGATAGAACAAGCATCAGTGATACCCAGAAATTAATCTGGCATATTAGAAACTGGCTTATGCTGTTATTGCAGGAAACAAGAGCAGAATGGAGAGGAGCTGAAAAGCTGGCAACACCCCCAGGTTCCCTTCAACTTTCTGTATGTGACCAAATGATGCTATAAAATTGGGTGAAAACAAATTAGTTGCACGCTGCTAACACAAAAGAAAGTGTGTTGCTTTCAATAATTTGTTGCACAACTGAGGTTCTGAACACAGACCTGATGTCAGTCTTATGACTGTTTTGGAGGAGAGAGATGGCTTCATAATAGATAACTGTCTCTTAATCACCATGCAGTTCTTCATTTATAAGTAGCTCCATGACTCCAACACATACTTAGCTTTTTCCACATTCTTCCTTTTACTGCTCTTCAATCATTCCCTAACCAACTTCCTTTGCTTCTCTTTTTGAATGATTCATCTCCTACTAAAATTAAGCGTGGAACTGACAAGATAAGACCTGCTATGAACAGTTTACTTTGTTTATGCTCTACATTATTTTCAACTCGTCTGTTTAGACTGTCAGCTTTGTGTTTGTACGGGGCTTAGCAAAATAGGGATCAATACATGGCTGACCCTTAACCACTAATATATAAATATTATATATTTATTAGTAATAATAAATATGATTAATAACAATGCAGGATTATTTTTCAGTCTAAAAACACTACAAGAAACAAATTCATTGAGGAAAGGTGAAAACCACAGTGGTTCCCACTGCTCTATTCTCTCCTTTCCACCTGTTGTTTAGATCCAGATTCACAAAGCAAAATAGACAGTCATTCTGCCTCAAACTTTGCTCCCTTTTTTCACTGTATGAAAGATAAGTCACTGGAACTATACAGAGAGCAATAGTTCATTTAGCCTCCAATATCTGATATCCTTTACTTCCCAAAGTTACCTTTGGATCATTAAAGAATTTTATCAGCTAGACCTTTTGCACTCTGATAATCATCAAGAGGAGAAGGGATGCTACAATGTTTGCACACTGATGAGAAACTCCTGCTCAGAAAAAAAAAAAAATTACCATATTTTGTCTTTTTTAGCACTTCCATTTTTTTTAAACTGTAGTCTGTCTCAGAGCATGATCAATTAAAACTATTGCTTTTCATGCAAAACAAGATCATTATGATATTCTACCACCTTCCCATTCTGTATTTAGCTAGCTATAGTCTATTGTGCTTGTCAGAAAATTACCTTATAAGCATTTGCAGGCAAGAGTATTTATAACATGTTATACAGAGCCTAGCACTTCTCAATCAGAACACTTGCACTGAAAATGCTATCAATCATTTATAAAGGGGAGAATAAAATTATTATTTTATATTTAACTAATTATAATATTTCTGCTTAAAAAATAGATGTTCAGGGACTGATAAATACTCCTTTTAGGTAAAAATGATTCAAAATCACATAATCCCTTCCATCTTTATGAGCAGAGGTGACCCAAATTAGCAATTTTTGATCTATAGATATCTCTGCAATTAGGCACAATCACTGCCATGGCCGGCACTTACTATCACCAGATGCAATTTCTTGCAGACATTCATATTAAAATCAGAAATGCAAGCAATAGCCACTCTAGCCAAGACTAAACACATGTAGCAAAAGCAGTTCCTTAAGAATATCTGTGTTAGCTCCTTTTGATAATTTTGCCAGAAAAGTTTTCGCATAAGGAAGGGAAAAGTGTATCAGAGACACCTGCTTTTTGCCCTCCATAGTTAAGTGCATTTTCACTTCTCTTCTCTATACCCTGATATGTTTATGATGTATTCCAAAATAGTCCAACAGCTCACAAATTGATGGATAGCAATTTTTCTCATGAAAATTACTGTGACAAAGGAGTGATACAGGCAGGGACTTAAGAAATACATGTATTCTAAATACATACAGGAAGTGTGCATGGGGTGGCAGATGCAGAGGCAAGACAGATCATCCTTATCAACTGGAGATGCTGGGGTTTTTTACTGGCTGTTTTTACAGTAGCTGAGATCTTTCAAAATCATCCTTCACTAATCAATTCACACTGAGCTCTGCTATCTCGTGCCAAAATGCTGGTTTTCTGTCCTTCCCTCTGGATGGTCTTGCTGACCTTGATTCAGTGGAGGAAGATGATGAGGATGAAAACATAACTATTCAGACAGAGAGGAAAAGCACTTAGACAAAAAGATTTACACTGGGTATTCAGGCCCACAGGTGAGGCAGTGGAGTCTAATAGTGTATCATGTTCAGAAAGGACTCAGGTGCTGAAAAGACAGCGCCTTCTCCAGCAGGCAAGCCTAATGATTAGGCTGTATATCTGGAAAAGAAAAATCAGAGCCTATGGTGACTGGGAGAACTAACAATTAGTAGAATGTCAAAGCTAGTATAGCAGAAATTGAGTGTCTGATAGAGGAAAGACCTTTCAGCCAAACTGTTTCAGTTTTGAATTTGTTTCTGCAGGAATTATTACCTATAGAAATATTAATTAAAAAAAAAAAAGAGTGCCGAACTATCTATTTTCACACATTTTAGTACAAGAATACTTACATTAAATAAGGTTAATATTTTCCAATTTTGATCACTCTGTATTAAGCTTTTAAATACAACTATCTTTCAGAACACATATCAGGAATTAGAAAAATAAAATAGCCCATTTTGAAGTGTTGTGTAAGATTGCAGAAAATATAAATGTATCCTCTGTCATGGTCAGAGAGGCAATCAAAAAATATCCCCCCAAAAAGGCCAAAACTTGATAATACAGATTATTTATACTAATGTCTCTGTGCAACATATTTAAGCAGATTCTTAAAATATGAAGTAGTCTCTCCAGTTTAGTTTGATTTATTCATGACATCAAGATTTTCACACTAAGTATGCATTATATGAATGAACTTATAAAGACACTTACAAAGAGGAAATACAGTGTTATCATGACCGTGAAAAGCAGCAAAACCTGCTCTGGATGTTCTGACCAGGTTTGCTGCACAATGTCTTCACACACAGCTTTACAGCTACTCATTTTTACTAAGTGCCACAAAGAAAGGAATGCTGAATCCTCATCCTCCACTTTTTAAAATTTTTCTTTAATTTCTTTAATTTTTTTTTTTTAATTTTCTCTGCAATACTGTAAAAGTGACTAATATGGGGTGAGAGAGAGGAAGACAGCCATATACCAACACCATGCAAGGACTGTTATTTTACATTGCCTTTACAATTACGGCTTAGTGGCAGATGAGTACCTTAGCTTCCAGACATAAGATTCCATTTAGCTTCCAGACCTTAAGATTCTGGAAATATTCTGGCCTCCAGAAAGTTTGCAAGCTAGAAATCAGGATCCAATTCTAATGCATAGAGTGCTCAATGCCTTATGCTATCAATATTATTCTTTCAAGTGTAAGGTAGAAGATTCCTGACAACATAGTTTCAGTAGAGTCAGTCAGTCCACAGTAAAATATGACCACAGTATTGCTACCATGAATTCCCCATGAACACACAGGACTGTGAGTTAAACTGTGTTGCCATCTTGTAAGGGCCAATTCTGCCCAGCTCTGCCAAGAAGAAAAGGCAAAGTGTAAAATGACATTGGCTAGACAGAACAGGTATCATTGCCTGGGAGGGCTTCTACTTCTCATGTTGTTGACATAAGCTCTAAAATAAGTGATAAATAGAGAGCTGGATATCAAGCCTGAGGAAAGGTGACTAATAATGATTCCATATTAGCTGTTAAAAAAATTCATTCAAGACACAAGATTCTGGATCCTGTAGCACTGCAGAGTCTTTCAGGCTTCATAAAAACATAAATTCAAGGTTTTAATTAGCACTGTCACAGTTCCGAAACCGCTGTCAATCAATCTTTGAGGAAAAAAAAAAAAGTCAAGTTTGCATGCCCAGGGAGAGTTAAATTGAAATTAAAGTGAATTTTAAAAGATGGGAAATAATTAGGGCACCAGGAAAAAGAATTCAGAGAAAAAGAAAGCTGTAAGAGGAAAAGTATGTTCCTAATTATGCATTTTACTTTTTATAATTAATCCTCATTCCAGTCCCAGCTCACCTTTAATAAAATTAATGAATGATTATACAGGCAGTTATACTGCCCAATATTTGGTTATGCAGATTTCCCACATCATGTGCACACATAAAAGCATGCCCAAATGACCAAGTATGTGCCCATCAGAAATGCAGTAGGATGGTCTACGCTGTATGAATAAGACTCTCAAACTCACATTCACAGTTTATTAGCATATTCACTAAGCCCAGTTTCAAGTGCAAAAGCCAAGTTGTGCATTCCCTAAAGCCAGCTCGAGAAGATTACAGAGGATGTTCACACAGAACAAAAGGGTATCAGCATCAAACACTCCCATTCTTCAGACAGTGCAGCTCCAATGCAAAAGCTGAAATCTGGGAGGATTGTAAACCTTAGCTTGAGAACGACACAAGCTGGGAAAGACATAAGACAAATGTGAGAAAGGCACCCAAAACAGTGAGCTAAGAGTCTACACAAAACAAAAGCAATGAGGGAGTGAAACATGGAGGAAAATCTGACATTTTGTTCTGAACAGACAGCTGGGTGAAGGGAATACACAAGAAACCCTCACTGGAGAAGATAAGCAGGACTTTAATTCACTAAAGGAGAAATGTTAATCATTTTCATAGCTCCTGAAGCTACCACATTCATGTAAACACCTCTGTGGGAGATGTACACACATGGTTTATAGACAGAAACATATACAAAACATACAAAATGTGCTATGTAACAATAAACTAAAACCCCTCCATCTACAAGGTCAGTAAAGAGATGCATACATTTTTTAAAAGAACTAGCTGTTGGTGCATATCTGAAATGCATGCCTTGCTGTAAGGCAAAGATCCCTATGCTATTGTCTTTGCAGGGAGGTCTAAGAAACAGAACTAATTTACATACCCAGTGAATAGGAATGATATCTATAACTGCTGTGGTTATCCTGAAACATGGTTACTACCCTATGCCTGACTCTCCAAGCAAAAGGATCGGCTTTCTGCAATGATTTGTGAACCAGACAATTAAGCAGCACGTAAGACAGGAGTAGGAATACTCAGCTCCCAGCTAGCAAAGTTGTTCAATTCCCAGGCACTGTCTTACTTTATAAGCCCTAGCTGCATTTTTAAAGATATATGTGAAGTCACTTCAAAGTTTCACAAACTGCTAATAATTCAAATTGCCAAGACAAATAGACTTCCATGATCCCTGCCTGTCCCTACTCACGCATGCTGGCTTCAGCTGGCAAATATATAGTATCTGAAAATAAATTACAAACCAAAATGATATTAACTATTTATCTTAACCCTGTGCATTGAGGCTTTATTTGCTGATACTTCTAATGTGTGCCCTGTGAGAAGTGTGTTTCTAAAATATATCCTTTAGTGTCTACAATTTTAACAGACATGTCACTGCAAACAAGCACAGACAAATACTGTGACACTTGAGTTCTTCATTAGAACAAATACTGATCTATACAGTTTTTCTTTTGTGTATAGAGAGTAAAGCATCAGATAGCTTCAGAAAGTCAATTAAAAAGAGAGATGGTGCATCTTAATCACAGGGCTTTTCCTATCTGTTTTTTCCAGTAGTTACTTAAAACCACTAACTTGAAATCACTCACATGCTGTCTTCAGAAGTCATTCAATCAAAGGGCCAAGCTCTGAGCAATCAAAGATCTTAAATCACTGGAGCGCCCAACATCAGCCACAGGAGGATTAAAAATCCAGTAGCCAGAACTCAATTCTTCGATCTAGCGAGCACCAGCGCATTATGAGAAGTCCCTAAAGCCCTAGATCACAGCCCAGCCTTTGCCTACTGTGGAGCTAAGTGGAAACTGTCTTTAATTCCTTAGGAGATCCTATCTTGCTAGATGAAAATAGATATTGGCCTGTGTGTGTAGGATGATTAGAAGAATGGAAGAGGATTAAACAAGATGCAAGGAGAAAGGCTCAGAGTGGCTCATTTACATGGTATTACTGCTGACAGATAGGTGTTAACAGAACAGAGCAACCTAAAGGCAAAACTGTATCTGAATTAAAGCTGTATTTATTTACTCAAGTTATAAAGGGATTAAGTCCTGTTTATTTTACCACATCCAGCACTGTTTTATCTGTTAAGCACTTTGATGCTTACTCAATTGTTCTGTGTCATGCATTGCACAGATGTTTTTCGGGATGAGTTTATCTTTATTTAAAACAGAAGCTTTTAAATGTTTCAAACATAAAATATAGATGCTAATGGCAAGTTAAACATTCACGGATGTCTTCTTGTCTCCCAAAATGGAGACATTTTTAAAACAGACAATGGGAAAAGTAAAAAGCACATTTACAAGTACTTTGTAGATTACTGACAGGAACAACTAGGTAAAGGAGAGTATGTGTCACACATAAAGGTAGTGTGACTGACAAAAAAAATCATTGTATTTTGATTAATTTCTAATTATTCAAAAAGCTTTAATTAGCCAGGAATATGATTTAGCAAAAATTCCATCCTACCTAATATATCAGTCATTCTGGTACTCAGTGAGTTTTCTCAAAATAGAGTTTAACACCTTGTAATTTAGCTACCATTTCACTCTGAGTGATGCCCTATAGCAGCTGTTCTCAGGTGACCCAGTTCTCAGGGGACACAGAAACATTCCCTCCTCAGGAATGTTATACCCTTAGCTGCCTCATTTACCATCACAAGTTTGCTCATGATAATTCTTATCTTCTGGGAACTGAAAAGCTAATTGTACCTCTTAGCTTTGCCCATCCCTGCTTGTGTTCCAGCAAACCTGCTTCCCTCCTCCTCTCTTTCTTCTCTTCCTGCTCATTGCAATAATGACACTCTGCAAATGTTTGTGTTTGGAAACCTTGCTAACCCATTTTCCATAAAGAATGGTGGGAGTGGTCAGAAGAGAGGAGAGGATCAATTTGGTCAGAGGAATAGAGAATCTTTCAGAGTATGATTTTTCAGACTGGTGCTCAATGCTGTTGTGTATCTGCCTAGGTTCATGTTCTCCACAAGAAAGAGTATTTACAAGCATAGAGAGTATTTACAAGAGAGTATTTACATAGCATAGGACTCACTCAAGTGCAATCACTCAAATGCAATCACACTTGATAATCTTGTCAGAACACCAAGAGTTATCTTTTGTGATGATACATTTTCTAGTTCCTACTGGGACAGAACTGATGTGCTGAGGCTGTGAGAATGGGCTTCCTCACATTTCTTTTCAACATAGAAAAAATAAGCAAGCTAAAGACAATGGAAAATAAATTCTGTCCCGAATTCTACAAGAAATCATAACATGTTTCTACAATCTGAATATTCAGCTTCCCACAAAACTACAGCTAATACTGAATCCGTTTCAGATGAAATAGAGGCAAAGCTAAGTACTTAGTAGGAAAAGCTTTCAAGTACTGCTAGGAAACATTAATATCAAAGCATATCAGCATTCTCTGTGGGAGGCTTTTTATTCATAGTAAGCTATCAGTGCCATTATGGACAGTAAAATCTGTGCAAACACTCATGAAGCAAAACCAAATTCCCCAGAAAGGTTATCATCAAATGGGGAAGAAAAACAATAAGCAAGCAAGCAAACACCATCCATTCTCACCCCACCCTGAAAAACAGCAAACAGAAGAATGGATTTCAGACATAAGTAATAGATTCTGTCCTGCCTTGAGAAAGCACCTGGAAACCTTCATGCCCTGCAGGGCAAGCAACCCCTTGTAAAAGGGTTGAGCAGCATATCTGTAGACGGATTCATCATGTAGGTGGATTCATATCTCCATGTTCATCACAATTAGGTCCTCGTCCCAGTCACCTGAGCTGTCCTCACTTCCCTCAACAAGCTCCTCAACCTTCCCAAGCACTTTGTGCAGTAATGTTCTCGACCCTGCCTGCAGCTGAAGCGTGACCTACTTACAGTTCATTTTAAAAGACAGTGTGACCCTAGCATTGTTGAAGACTTTTTCTTGGTAGTGCAGTTCCTTGTAGTCTCCTACACTATCAGACTCTGCCATTAATACTTTAGATGTGAATACTGGCCCTGTTACATCAGGTACACTATTATGCACAAAGGAAACAAGATTGAAGTAAACAAGATTTCCAGGCATTAAATAATAATAAAAGAACCCAGAGACTTTAACTAGCCTGTTTATAGAGCTTCAATGCCTCTTAAAATAAATAGGTCATTGATGATAAAAGACTGGGCTCTGATTTTATTCTTCTGTATTTTCAGAATGCTTTCCAGCATTCAAGCACAATATGAGGAAAACCCACAGGCCTATCTGTTCATGCCTCTCTAGCCTTAGTATTGATATTAATGCCAACAAAATTAGTAATTTGACAATTAGTTTTCCACTTACCTGAAAAGACATGAAAGGCAGAAAGAAAGTAGTTTAACTAGATTATAATGTGGCTGTGACAAGTCAGGTTCCTGTCATGTTACAGCCTTCCAACTTTAACATTTTCATGTCTGCTTGGCAGGTTATTAAAATAAATGAGGGTGTGTTGGACTGCTGTTGCACTTTTCTCTAATGGGAGTTCAGGAATTTGCAAGCCGCTACTGTAAATTGACCGATCGTGAAGTCTGAAAGAAGTTGGCTAAAGTGGACAATTAGGAGCATTTCTGCACAGCTGAGTGAAATACTCCTTGTTATTTTAATAATTCAGACACAGGCTAATTTTCGGAGGCTGAGTTTGTCAAGATAATGTGCCTTGTGCTTGTCTGCTTGTCATTTTTAACTCAATCCCACATGTTACAGGTGCAGTCTAGCTTACAAAACAGGCAAATCACTCACAGTGGAATTTGCATACGGAATATAGATATATTGTACTTAGTAAAAAACAGTCCAAGAAGTCAACAGATAGCTGTGATAGGAATGCACATGATGGTAAAAACTTTTGATGTTTGATAGCTGTTGTATCCCTCTTTATGCTGATATAATTAAAGGTTTTATTCAGCACTATGCATACACAAATATGTATAATGTAAACCATCATGTAGATTTCTTCGTAAAGAGAGATGGGAAGGCCACAGGAATCCCATGTGGCATGCAGATTTTCTGGGTAGACCCAGTTACTTTTTTCAGCTGAAAACATCTCAATGTTGAAAAATGTGGAACATGCAGGGAATAGTTACTTCCTTCAGCTGAGAGAGTGAAACCTTTATAAAAGGTGAAGCAGTTTCTATGTACATTATTATGTCCAGATTCTGAGGGCAGTGGCCACACTATTGAACCAGAATTTTGAAACCTCTGATTATCTTTTCTCATCTATATAATTTATCTTAGCAGTTGACTCTTCTCTGTGAATGGAATTTTCACCATGCACTTTCCTCTAATTTCCTCAAGCTTGATTCTGACCATATAGAAGTGTTCAGGTTCAAACTGGTTGAGAAATTCTCTAACTTGCTGCAGGCTTCCCCTGCTGATTTAAGCCCTAGCACTGAGCCAGGAAAACTAATTCCAATACAAACCAATTACAAACTTACAGTCGATGAAGCATTCCTAGGACAGCTCCTTGAAGGTCAGCACAGAGAGCCAAATACCAGCTTATACTTAAGACACCAGGAACTGTATCATCCTAAGGAACACCTTCATACTGCAGCAGCTTTGGGGAAGGCAACTGTATATGCTCCCTTATGCTCCTTGCCAGCTTCATAACCCCAGAAGCCCATTAGGAAGACTGTCATGAACAGACACCCAGGGAGAAAACACTGTACTTAGGAGAGTGCAGTTATGATGTTTACACAGAAGATAAAGAACTTCACTTTACCTGTGAAGGCCGGGCAATAGGAGCCTCTCAGTCCTCTCCACCATGAGATACACCTACACACAGACAAATGCATGTATGTGCCTATGTTTACATATTTATGAATACATGACTGTATTTGTGTATATATACATTTATCTATTTTAAAATGTAGAAAAATTCAATTCATTACTGCTTTTTAATCATGCAGATTTCTCCCTCAAGGTCATGCAAAAGAAGACAATACAACATACCACCGTGAACTCAAGTTAAAAGAGTCATGATTCTGGTGCTGCCATTGCCTCCCTATATTCCAGTAGCAATGGAGCAATATCACCATTTCCTTCTATGGAACAAAACTGAAGGCAATCTCATTAACAGGACTGAGGGATGGAGGACATGGATCCTCAGTAGCAACACAGAGTCCATTAAAACATCTATGACTTTTAGAGGTGTGGTGGAGAGTGTACCTACGCTTAACAGTGATGGGGCATGTATTCTTAGAAGAATGCAACCATGAGTGTTCTTGTTTTTTGGCCCTTCCTAGATATACCCTAAAACACCAAAAGCAATCTGAATTCCAATACTTGCATGCAAACCAGGCTATCCATGTGTAAATATGACCATTCATCATGTATTATTCATTTGTGATTGCAGTTTGAAAGTTTCAGTTGCTCGGTCAGGGAGAAAACTCAGTCCTTGGCAGCTGAGGTGGCCACTCATGTAGCATGAGGAATGAACAGCACAGGGTGAACAGCAGAAGCAAACAGTTCAACAGTTCACTCTCCAAGACTATTAATACAAAATTGTTCATGTAACAAAGCACACTTTAAACAAGCTACTTGCACTCTGAAATTTGCATAAGAATTCATGTAATAGAATCCCTGTTAGAAATTAGTCTGAACAGCTGTGATCTTCACTCATCAAGAGCAACTGTCTTAATGTTAGACCTAAGACATTGCTAAATTATGAAACAGTGGAGATGGGGATTTTAAGTCTATGCACACTATCACTTTCCAATAATTTAACTTCAGAAGCTTCAGAAAGGGAACCATTGCTTCTGCATCTGGACTTGAGAGAGGAAAATGCCAACATATGAGCCTAAGTCTATTCTCAAGGAACTTGATATCTCTGCAACGAAACAATGAGAAGTAAGGGTAGTCAGCAAAGCTGATGTCTGGTCAAGGAGAGAATGAAACCTAAAGATCAAGAATCAGAATCAACACAAATATCAGACCTCAACTCAAGAGGTGTCAACAGGGAATAAACCAAAACTAAGATGCCATAGTGTTACTGAGATGGCAAAAGAAATGTCTACAGTCTCATCCTTACAGCTATCATCCCATGGTTCTTCAAACTGAAGAAGTTAAACTCTTTCCAGGAAAGCCAACAAAATGGGCAGAAGAAATATGCAATTTGGTGTCTTCACTCCTCCTGCAAAAGAACAGTATCTCATCAAGTTACTGATGCCTATTTACTCATTTAGTTTCCCTTCTCTCCAGCAGATTTTAGCAGAAAGCTTTCTTTTCTATGTATTTTCCAGCCCCACCTCCTCTGTGAGAAGGACTGCATTGCTGATGGTGTCTCAAGCTTATACTAATGTAAATACGATAGTTGTGTCACTCTACATCACGTTTCACAATGAAAAGTTCTGGTAGTATAGATTTCAGTCCTGGTAGTATAGATTCCATGCCTTTTCAAGACTAGATAATATTTAACCAGCAAATTATTTCCAAAAAAGATTAGAGCATCTAATTTACTTGTGTTTCAAAAAATTAAAATAATCCATTTTTATTAAAGATGAGCAATTTAATTCAATGTCTGTCAACAATACAAATTAAGTACATGATTTAAATGTCAAGAACATTACATCTGACATTTTGAAGTTGTAACAATAGAAAATATGGTGCATGTTTGGCATAAAAAAATATGTTTTCGAGAGCCAGGGAAAGAAGGGAATGGCCATTATCAACAAATGAGACCAAAAACTAACCATAAACAATTCTGCAATTATTCAGAAGCTAACAAACATGATCACAAATGATAGAGTTTGCATAATTGTTTGTGTGCTTACCCTTGAGCAAACATGAGTTTATACACACTTTGTATCTTGAACACTAGATGGAAGATCTTAAAATCTATCAATTCGCAGATGTTACTTTACAGAATGAGGGCACACTGCTGTCTATGAATGCAAATATTACTCATATGTACCTACAGAGCTAATATTTTAATGCAGATGCAGTGAAGGCCCTTTTATGAACTTAATTTTAAAATTAACTTAAACTCAATCTTAAAAATACATCTACTTAAATATTTTCATGTAAAACTGATTTTTAATCTACATATGTAAATTCTTATGTCTTGTATGTCTGGTTAGTACCTGCAGCTTTTATTTGCAGAAGCATACATTTGTTAATGCCTGCATTATTACAAAGATAATACAAAGATAATCTGAGTTTTAAGATAGAACTACAGAGCAACTACTTTTTTTTTTTTTTTTCATTCAGTGTAATTACTAAACAAGCTTATTTTCTGATTAATTTTTAAAACTTCATCTGATTTAAAAAAAAAAAAAAAAAGAGAGACTGAAACTCTAAACAAAAGACGATCAGACACCTCCTTTCAACAGGAACTCTGTAATTCTTTCCAGTATTCATTTATCAGTCTATATAGAGGAAAGTGTAAGTGCAAGCCCACTTAATTCTGCATCGTTAAACATGGCCTGCATTATTACAAAGATAATACAAAGATAATCTGAGTTTTAAGATAGAACTACAGAGCAACTACTTTTTTTTTTTTTTTTTTCATTCAGTGTAATTACTAAACAAGCTTATTTTCTGGTTAATTTTTAAAACTTTATCTGATTTAAAAAAAAAAAAAAAAGAGAGACTGAAACTCTAAACAAAAGACGATCAGACACCTCCTTTCAACAGGAACTCTGTAATTCTTTCCAGTATTAATTTATCAGTCTATATAGAGGAAAGTGTAAGTGCAAGCCCACTTAATTCTGCATCGTTACACATGAAGTCTGAAATATTTCAGAGAGAATAAGCATTTGCCATCTATAGACACATTTTAATACAAAACACATAGCATGACTCACCTTGTACATTTGTAACAGAAAATGTTAAAGATAATGATCAGACGGGTTAAAGAAGTCTTGATATTTCCAAAGCTCCTACAGAACTCTGAACTCTCAAGACACCTATGTGGACAAAAAGCATGACAAAAGCTTAATGACTTTTGGAAGTCATTATTTATTAGTAAAAATAATAGTATCTGACATAATCAATGTATGTTTATCAAATATATAAGAAACTTGAAGCAACTGTGATATAAAGGTAATATTCCTCAGAGTTTGAGATTTCATTTACCTCACTCCATTGCAAAAATATTTATCTAACACCTAAAAAGTGAGCTAGTGGAAAATGTAGAAAAGTGTATTTTCATGTATTTCCACCCAAACTTCAAAGTGACTGCAGCTTTGTTTGGAGCTGACAATTCGCTCTTTGAACACAGCAAATGAGACTGGTTTTATCATAGTATATTATGCCATGATGTACGTGGGTGATAGTATATATAATATTATTATTATACATTTATATAACTATAGAAAATATACATAATGTTGCATAATAAAATAAAAAGAAGTTTTCTCCCAGGAACTCTTAGTGCCTTTTTCCCTTCAAGGAAGCTTTTACGTAGAAATCTCTCCTTTACAGAAAAATTGTAGTGGCTAGTTCCAATAACTTAGACAGCTAAACAAATATTTACAATATCAGAATCTACAGTAAAAACTCATTTGCATGGAACTAGGTGGCCTCATATGGATTATCAATTTTTCCAACTAGTGTGTAAATAAACAAATAGGATTTAAAAAGTCAAGGATATTACATCACAGAAGGTACTTTGTTCCTTTATTTTGACAAGCACAGCTTTGTTTAAATTGTGAAGAATAATACTACCAATCAATTTATTGTAAGTTTAAGTATTAGGGAATGTTCAATGAAAAGAACATCTTTAAAAATATATCAGCCAGGATACAACAAGGAGATAAGTTCAAAAAGAAAATTGATATCTGTCTTTTCAAGTGAGTTTGAATTTTTTCCTTCCATTTCATTGCAAAATTTCATGATATGTTTTAGTTTCAATAAACCACAAAGTTTTTTTTTCCAGTTATCAATTGCTGAGGCAAAATAATTTTTCTTTTTTTTTTAATTTCACACTTCCACATGCTTTTTCCTTACATTACTCTTTTTCTGGCGTTGTCAAGGGTATCAGCTTAGTTGTGTAATGTCTGGCAAAGCAGATTCTCCATGCTTTGGCTCACTCACCTACAAAAACTGTGTAACATGCTGGTTGTGCAGAATTAGTATGATATTTAATCAATCTTCAGAGGAGCACTCAGCTTCAGAATCCTAGTAGCACATATGTACGAAGTACCAACACATTTGATTCCTATTTTGCAGCATCTACAGAGTTGTAAAAAAGGAGTGGAGCTCCACTTTTTACATGTTGAAATTATATTAATGAGTCACATTTCACATTTCAGAGACAGAGCATTTATTAGGGTCAGAGCTGCCATTTTGCTAATGCAGCACTGAGTATACTGGAAGTGTATTAAGGTATAAATGCAGCTCTGTAGTAGCACTCCTGAGACTGAAAGATTGTCAGAGTTTTTACAATATGTTCTATTTTTCTCCAGTGTTTAAAAAATGCTAATGCTGAGGAACAGGACAGGCTATATGTCATCAAACAGTCTTTTTAACTGTCTATAAACCCTCTTCTGAACTAAGTTTCCTATGACCAATATTGTTACAGCAAACACAGCAGCTTCTTAAATAACTGTTAAAGATTATTTTTTACCATTGTTTCACAGAAGTTCCCAAAACTTATCAAATGCTAGATAAACTTTACAGCAAGACATCCACATCTTCAACTCTCCCCATACAAACACCCATCCCCATGACGGGAAAAAGTGTTCAGAGGTGTTCCTAGGTCACCACAGAGAAAAATCAAGGGACAATCAATCAGGCTACACTCTTGCAGCTGGAGGTCACAACTGGAAAGTTTGTAAAACTCTACTGCTTTATAGATGCGTTAGCAGTTGTAGTGCAGATGCTTAATAAGTAAAACAACATTTTTCTCCCCATTAATGTTGTTTCTACTTGTTAAAATGCATCTCTTTAAATAGATTTGTTGGTTAGTAATATTTTAAATTAATGTGTTCTGTTGATGATTAAGGAACAGACTGGAAACTGAAGTACTTGTGCCTAATTGAGTAACTATTACTACCCCAGTAATGGGATGTGTGAAGCATTTTATCAGCTTTCTTTGCAGATTATTCATTTAAATGAATGGCATAGCAATAAATCAGTTCAAGTTAATCAGCTGAACAAAACTGTAGAAAGACAATGTAAGGATCATTTTAGTGCTAACTCAGAAAACTACAGCTGTTGTAAAATATGATAATTAATAATTAATAGAGTTGATGAGAAACTAATTTCTGAAAAATGGAACATCACTCTAAAGCTACTCATGTGCAAAAGTTCCTGAATTTCTTCAGCATAATGGCCCAAAAGTCTCATATTCTAACGAGAAAGACTGAACCATAGCAAATAAAGATGGTATTTTTCAGCCTCCATAACTGCAGTGAAAGCAACTGAAAAGGCTATGTACAAAGAAGTAGCCCCAAAGGGTTAAACTTTGAATTGTAAGAACACAGAAAGGTGCTTTATGTGCTTTCAGAATTAATTAGAAATTTTATTTCCACCACCTGAACTGAAAGTTTCAGTTTCTCATGCACCCTTAACAAAACAATGTGCTTTCAAATTACCAGTACTAAATAGTGGGTTTTGCACATGTTTTCTCAAACAGGAACAGAATTTTGGGGGTTTGGTATGCTTTCTTTTTTTTTTTTTTTCTTTTTTTCAAGCAGTAAGTAAATAAATAGTACATATATTAAAGGACCAGGACCCTGGCCCTACTGTAATTATGAAATCTCACCTACAGTGTGACATCAGTTCTATCAAGGTTTTAAAAATTCTCCGTGTCCTACTTCTGTTTGGAATTGCAAGGGCAGTGGAGGGAAAACTCTTGTCTCAGTATTAACATCTGAATAAACAGATCATCCCCTAAATATTCAGTGTTGGATGCTTATTGTGATCCATTTTTTGGGAACATTTACCTATGTATCAATCAGAAACTATAATTGAAAAGACTACTGGAGATGTTCCCAAAAAGCACTTCTACATCAGACTGTATGGATAACAAATGGAAAAATATGTAATTTTAACTAGGCAACTATTTCAGGCTGCAAAATTCTTCTTGAGGTTTATTCACCTTGTGGCCATCATAGCAATGTGTTGTCTGTAACAACTGTTCAACAAGTCAATAGAAAAATACTGAAAGAAATTTGGTCCCCAATTTTTGTCTCACGTTTGTTCAGTTTTAAATTGAAAATCACTTTAAAGTTGGTGCATTGTAATCTGATTACTCAAACTTGTAGGGTACAAAGGATTACAATCTGTAAGCATGGTTTCTAGGATAACATATGGGGATCTCAACGGGGGGACATCATAACACAAATACACTGAAATCACTAGGACCAAACAGTAGTAATAGGCAGCTGAATCTCAGTCAAGTTTAATAATGGTCTGGATTTTAGGCTAAACAAAATGACTGTATTCTAAGCAGCTTTTACCCTGGCTCCATGGATGTGTACTGGAGTTCCTATACAGAGCCACTCTTCAAATCATGTAGAAACCTTGGACTCACAGCTAACACTGCCACAGAATGAAATTTGCAATACTTGGGATAATTTAAACAAAACAGGGCATGACTCATATATGCAGTTTTGATGTATCACAGATCTATACCAAAGAAGAAAAATCTTCAATGAAATTATGGACACAACAAATATCCTATCTCTTCAGAATATGCAGGTAACATCTTAACAGCAGGGACTGTAGTATGACGTGGTTTATAAAATTCTGTTTAGAGGAACAGAGAAAAGAAGAAAGCTGGTTTATTTTTTGTTATATTATACTGGCATTATATTTTTGCATAAATTTGCAAAGTGGAAGAAGCAGCACCTATGTTAAGGTACAGACCTGAAAGATACTTATATACAGGTTTTTAAAGAATGACATATCACAGACATTTGCAGAAATATCCACTGAACCACTTAACCCAACAGAATGAGTACTTCAAGACTTAAAAGCCCTTGTCCTGAGCCTTGTCAAGGTCAGTGAAATGTTTTGAAAAAACTTTGAGGTGAGGAGAAAAGAAGAGCAAGTCAAATGTTGCACTTATCTGTCTTGTCAGCCTCCTTTGAACCAGCAGGCAGAACAGCCATGAAGCAGCACAAACACAGAATGCCACGGAGATGCAGATGTCTGTAAAATGTGTTCGTCTTAAACATCTGTCTGGGCAGACACACCAGGAAGGCTTCTCATCTCACCAGCCTTTTGCCAGTCTGACACTGAAAAGTTGTCATTTCTGTGAAAATTCCAGCCCTTCCTCAGAAATGTATCTGTGAGCCCAGAGAGGTCCATACACTTTATAAGCATATTTGTGTCACTGAACTGTACTATGTTTTTGTTGTAATTTGATATACTTCTTTGTTGACATACTGGAAATGTATGAAAGTATTAGTCCTCCTTGCCAGCAGGAAACTACTTCTTATTGGGAGTATTTTTTATTATTATCAGCAAGAACAGCAAAAGCTGGGTGAAACATTACTACACACAGCAGGCATGCTTCTTCCATGAGCTGGAAGCTGCAGCTTCCAGAAGCTGCCACTTCCTCCAGTGGGAGCTTTTTTTTTTTTTTTTTTGTTCAGGGATCACTGAGATTTCTTCATTAAAAGCTTCTTAAGTTTTTAGAATTATTGTCCTCAACCTCTCAAAAAAATACAAAAAAAAAAAAAAGAAAAAAGAAAGTATGGTAATTTTACTCCAATCATGGAGGAAGAAGAAAAAAAAAATCTGTTCCTGTTCCTTTAATGGCAAAAGAGAGTCTGTTCCTGTTCCTTTACTGGCAAAGAGGACTCTGGAAAACTTGGCTCTTCCAGATTTAACATCATTCTTAGATAACATGCCTTTCAACGTATAATGTCGACATTCTTGCAGAATACTCCACAACTATATCAAAAATCATCCTGTCTTTAGATACGAAATAAAAATCTCTCATTTCCCTGCTTACAGTGTGGCATGACATCAATCTGGGTACCCATGTTCATGAGGACACAGGTACCTCAGCAATAAACCAAGTTCGCGGAGCAAAAGATCTTGCTTTGTAAAAAGAGCAAAACATCTATAACAGCCAACAGCTGAATAGCCAGAGAAGATTCATAATGAATCTTGCCTAACACTACATCATATAGGTGACTCCAAATAAAAGGAAACCTTAATTTATAAGTTTAAATCTACTCTTATCCTATGTTCATGTCCCTTTTCTGCTATTACACAAGTTGCAGGGTGAAAATAAGAATTTGATGTTTTGAACCCTTAGTTTTCATTCAAGCCTGTACAGAAATGTAGCTATTTTTGATGTTGAAATATTTTCTGGCATCAGTGCTTGCTCACAGCTAAGTACCAAATGCTGCCAGAATTTCTCCCTCTCTCCCCCATGCAGTATTTGACAACACAAAGTGCTGCTCATCCAGACATGAAAACTATATATGGATACAGCCTTCAAACAAGTGCTGAGCACTCCAAATCTTCCTTCAGATCCAGCTGCTATATACATCTGTCTGTAAGTACCAGCTAAAGCTTATTTATGCTTTGTCAGCAAGCAGACTTTCTGTTCCAGGCTTCCTCAATACCCATATTATTAGTCTACTGAATGCTGAATTATCAGAGGATAAGCAGGATGCAAAGCTGCTCTGGTTGCTTACTGAAGGGAAGAGGTGGAGGAATAGCAGAAAATCAGAACATTCAACAACTGCAACGTAGGTGGATTCTCCTCTGAAAAACATCAAAACCAAAGAAGGGAGGAACAATTCATTCCTTCACCAGGAATCTTCATTACCATTCCCCTAAAGGGAGCATGGTTTACTTCTTTATTAACGTCAGTCATTTCTAAAAGTCAAACACAATTCTCATCAAAGACCAAACACCACAACCACACACACAAAAAAAAAAAAAAAAACCCAAATAAACACAAACCAAAACACCCTGGCAGAAATTATTTAGACAAGATGCCATATTTCAGAAATTTAGCACCAGTTTGGACTTCTTCAGCGAGAGCCCCTTGACTCTTCTTTGTTATCTCAGGCTCAATATGGCTGCTGTGCTTCCTCTACCTCAAGAATGTGCTGAAAATGGTTTCTTGGGATTAGTACCTTATCCTTCCTGCCTCAGAATATCCCCACCATGTTATCTCTCACTGTGTGTTGAGAAACTGGCTTCTCTGTTGAGTAATCAGTGCCCTGCAACATTTAGGAGACACTGTGATCTCTAAATCACTAATTTTTGAGAATTTGGAGAGATTGGTAGAGTAGCAGGAGAGAAACAGTACCTAAAGAGAAAGAAAAGGAAGATGGGGGAGCTACAAAACAGCCTTATTCCAAGACCCTAGGACTACCTATTCAGCAATCAGCATTTAAACATTTAGAAGACAAAGAATTTGTCAACACATCAAGAACCTATAGCATAGCTCAAGCTACTTATCTTCCTTAACAGCATAACTGGCTTAATAGAAAGAGAGAAACAGCATATGTGATACAGCCTTTTTTAAAAAATTTGATATTTTCCTTTCTGACAGTCATGTAAGAGGACTAGCAATGGCAGTGGAGATTAATTTAAAATAGAGTGAGCAGTTGATAGAAAATGTGCATATTAGTAATATAAAAGTTAGATTGGGAATACATTTCAATTGGAATACAGTATAAATTTGTCTTTGGTCAAACTCTTTTCAACACAACAATTTAAAATTTGAATGTCAGAGAAAACCAAATTACCAGTTTGCAGATGTCACTGGTCTGAAGGCCTCACATCAGAGACTGAAGTCATATCAAAATGATCCTAATATGTCAGGAAGACATTCCATAGGCAAATGCAAAGAACTATGGCCTGAAGAAGTTAAGTGTATAATAGGATATAAATAACTGAATACTTAGAGCATAGAGGACTATAAACTATCCTAAGTCAGGAAGAAATTCCATAGGCAAATGCAAAGAACTATGGCCTGAAGAAGTTAAGTGTATAATAGGATATAAATAACTGAATACTTAGAGCATAGAGGACTATAAACTGACAGACTCAACCTGGTGATGTTACTGTCGTAAAAGGAACATCTTTTTTAGCATATACTGGTAGGACTGTCATATATATGACCAAAGTGACAAAGATCCTTCTACTCCATGTTCAGTTAGCTTGACTGGAACACAGCAGCCACTTCCCAGAATCATACTTCAAGAAAGCAGAGAAATAAGACAAATGCTCAGGAGAAGAATGGTGGTAGGTTTAGGAAACATGGCCTGTGGAGACAGGTAGAAGGAATTATTGTTCAGCCTTGGAAAAAAAGATACTGAGGAGAATCTCTAACACCATTTTAAGACTTGCAGTAAAACATAACCTTATCATATTCAGAGAGAGGGAGGCAAAATGTAATCAGCTTCAATGGTATTATGGAATCACAGAATGACTCAAGTTGGAAGTGACCTCAAAGAGATCTTATCACAGGCAGGGATGGCTCCCTCTAGACCACACACTGAGTTTAAAAACAGCACTCAAGCAAAACAGAAAAAAAATCCAGCAAGACTTCTCACAGCCCATTCTCAGTCTTCCTTGGCAGCAGATAGGCCTAAGGCCACACTGTTGCACTGACCTTAAATCCAGGCTGCCAAAACCACAGCATGGAATAGATGCACTTGAAACCTGAAAAATAGATGGACAGTGACATGGAAACCAGTGCAGAATTCATTTACCTTTAATAGGATATAAATAACTGAATACTTAGAGCATAGAGGACTATAAACTATCCTAAGTCAGGAAGAAATTCCATAGGCAAATGCAAAGAACTATGGCCTGAAGATGTTAAGTGTATAATAGGATATAAATAACTGAATACTTAGAGCATAGAGGACTATAAACTATCCTAAGTCAGGAAGAAATTCCATAGGCAAATGCAAAGAACTATGGCCTGAAGATGTTAAGTGTATAATAGGATATAAATAACTGAATACTTAGAGCATAGAGGACTATAAACTATCCTAAGTCAGGAAGAAATTCCATAGGCAAATGCAAAGAACTATGGCCTGAAGATGTTAAGTGTATAATAGGATATAAATAACTGAATACTTAGAGCATAGAGGACTATAAACTATCCTAAGTCAGGAAGAAATTCCATAGGCAAATGCAAAGAACTATGGCCTGAAGATGTTAAGTGTATAATAGGATATAAATAACTGAATACTTAGAGCATAGAGGACTATAAACTATCCTAAGTCAGGAAGAAATTCCATAGGCAAATGCAAAGAACTATGGCCTGAAGATGTTAAGTGTATAATAGGATATAAATAACTGAATACTTAGAGCATAGAGGACTATAAACTATCCTAAGTCAGGAAGAAATTCCATAGGCAAATGCAAAGAACTATGGCCTGAAGATGTTAAGTGTATAATAGGATATAAATAACTGAATACTTAGAGCATAGAGGACTATAAACTATCCTAAGTCAGGAAGAAATTCCATAGGCAAATGCAAAGAACTATGGCCTGAAGATGTTAAGTGTATAATAGGATATAAATAACTGAATACTTAGAGCATAGAGGACTATAAACTATCCTAAGTCAGGAAGAAATTCCATAGGCAAATGCAAAGAACTATGGCCTGAAGATGTTAAGTGTATAATAGGATATAAATAACTGAATACTTAGAGCATAGAGGACTATAAACTATCCTAAGTCAGGAAGAAATTCCATAGGCAAATGCAAAGAACTATGGCCTGAAGATGTTAAGTGTATAATAGGATATAAATAACTGAATACTTAGAGCATAGAGGACTATAAACTATCCTAAGTCAGGAAGAAATTCCATAGGCAAATGCAAAGAACTATGGCCTGAAGATGTTAAGTGTATAATAGGATATAAATAACTGAATACTTAGAGCATAGAGGACTATAAACTATCCTAAGTCAGGAAGAAATTCCATAGGCAAATGCAAAGAACTATGGCCTGAAGATGTTAAGTGTATAATAGGATATAAATAACTGAATACTTAGAGCATAGAGGACTATAAACTATCCTAAGTCAGGAAGAAATTCCATAGGCAAATGCAAAGAACTATGGCCTGAAGATGTTAAGTGTATAATAGGATATAAATAACTGAATACTTAGAGCATAGAGGACTATAAACTATCCTAAGTCAGGAAGAAATTCCATAGGCAAATGCAAAGAACTATGGCCTGAAGAAGTTAAGTGTATAATAGGATATAAATAACTGAATACTTAGAGCATAGAGGACTATAAACTGACAGACTCAACCTGGTGATGTTACTGTCGTAAAAGGAACATCTTTTTTAGCATATACTGGTAGGACTGTCATATATATGACCAAAGTGACAAAGATCCTTCTACTCCATGTTCAGTTAGCTTGACTGGAACACAGCAGCCACTTCCCAGAATCATACTTCAAGAAAGCAGAGAAATAAGACAAATGCTCAGGAGAAGAATGGTGGTAGGTTTAGGAAACATGGCCTGTGGAGACAGGTAGAAGGAATTATTGTTCAGCCTTGGAAAAAAAGATACTGAGGAGAATCTCTAACACCATTTTAAGACTTGCAGTAAAACATAACCTTATCATATTCAGAGAGAGGGAGGCAAAATGTAATCAGCTTCAATGGTATTATGGAATCACAGAATGACTCAAGTTGGAAGTGACCTCAAAGAGATCTTGTTCCAATCCCCCTATCACAGGCAGGGATGTCTCCCTCTAGACCACACACTGAGTTTAAAAACAGCACTCAAGCAAAACAGAAAAAAAATCCAGCAAGACTTCTCACAGCCCCTTCTCAGTCTTCCTTGGCAGCAGATAGGCCTAAGGCCACACTGTTGCACTGACCTTAAATCCAGGCTGCCAAAACCACAGCATGGAATAGATGCACTTGAAACCTGAAAAATAGATGGAAAGTGACATGGAAACCAGTGCAGAATTCATTTACCTTTCTTCAGTAGTTAACTCCTAATATTTTTGTGGTTTTAAGAACTATTATCTACAAATTAGTACTCTGGCATAAATTAACATTTTTAGCTGCTGCTTCAGGACTGCTAGTACAGTTCTAGGGTGAAACAACTGAAACAGCATAGTAATATAAAACCCTGACCTATTCACGGATAATACCAATACACTAAAAGTATTGTCTTCTTGGAATGAATACATACAGGTAGAAAAAAATATATACATACAAGTAGAAAATTATAGAATATTAATATAAACATTCTGATTGATGATAGTCATTGCAATGTTTTTAAATATTAATACTGATAAACAAGTAAATTGCAAATGCATTCTATAACTGTAGCACCATTATTAAAATCAAGAGAGGTTTGCAAGTATTGACAGAATAAATGAAATTACTTAAAAGTACACCATCTGTTGGGTAAAAATCATAATGTAAAGGTAATTAAAATTGCTACTAATTAGTAGCAATAAACCAAATATGTCCGTTTAGAAAAACTTCAGTATTCAAAGCTACACCACTGCAGGAAAGGCACATCTGGATTCCATCCAGAGATCAACTACATCCCTTTATAGTAGATATTTCACCTGACCTTCTAATCTAAAGCTTGTGCTTGCTACTTTACAGTCAGCTTTTCTTCAAGCCAACTTGTCAAACACATGGGTCATGTTTTCCAAATGCCAGCAATAATCTCAAGTACGATCACCCAGAATGCCTTATCTTCGGGAAAGCAATAGGTGGGGTCATTCTCTTGTGTTAAGAAACTGAAATAAGTGTTCAACATGACAAGCCTCAGATCTCTGGGACTCGGCTAGCCATGCAAATCTTCACTTATCAGAACCCACATTTCCCCATCAGCTTGGATGCCTCTCTCCTTCTGAACTAAAAACCTATCTGCTAGCTTGAGGTGCCACACAGGGTCTGGGCTTCCACACAAAACAACTCTAAAAAAAAGAGCTGTTCCCTAGGCCTGCCATGCTCCTACAGTAGTCTCGGTGAAAGTCAGAGATGGCTGATGAAAGACTGGTGAGAAAAACAAATGATAACTCCAGTACCAATTATTGGCTTAACTATATGCAAGTTCCAATGCTGCCAAAATCAGTTAAGATGGCATCACCTTTTAATCTTTATAACAAATGTGAGAAGTTCTCCACTGTTTAATTCAAGTGTTGCAAATTTAATGTGTTATCTCTTGGATAAGACTGTGATTTTCAGAGCTAATCTAGGTCGGTGATGGAGATGATTATCTGTCCAGCATTAATCTTTACATGAACTGTCACATGCTTGAGGAACTGTGCTTCCTGGGTAACAGCTATCAAATAATTCAATATATGCATCTGAATCCTTTTAATATTCTATCCTAGAGTGTATAATTTGAAGGTTTAAGTCAGTTTAATTGATGCTTAAAATAACAGAATTTTCCAAATTATACTGACTTGGGCTGTTGCAAGAATGTCTCAAAAATTAAACCTAGAGTTTGCTGATAAACCAAACAGATTATAAGATGTTGTGTTAATCAATCACATTAGGATTCCTCCAACTCTCTTTTTACCAGAGCCCAGAGTAGTTTTTGATACTTTGGCATATTTCTACAAAAAGGCCTCTGCATTACTAACTAAGAACAGTGAGTGACTGAAAAAAGGGCTCAAAGTTGTGAGATCACAGTTTGTCAGTCAACAATATCTGGACACAAAACTGTGAGCTGACCAAACCACAGAATCACAGAATAAGCTGAATTGGATAGGATCCACAAGGATCACCAAGTCCAACTCCTGGCCCTACACAGGACCAGTCCCAAGCAAGGACAAATGAGGAATTTTTCCTTTGGATATGAAATAGGGTAACATTTGATATATTAAATAATTCTCATACTTTTCTCAATCTAACACTTTCTAAATCATGCCACCTCCACCCCTCAAAAAAGGTGCTGAAGTTTTTCTTGTTGAAGCTATTCCTTCTACATCCCGGACTCTAGTTCTTCCCCTCTTATTTTCATAAAAACTAACTGAAGTGTTTCCTCTGGTTCTTTTTGTTTAAAAGAGACATGCAAGATACTTTTATTTCATGCAAGTTACAAGCAGGTAAGAAGTTAACAATTAATAGTATGTTTTTCATACTAGTAGTGCCAATTATATGCTGTTTAAGCTTATCATCTAATTGCATGGTAGTGCTGGCTTCAGAGATGGCATGACATTAAGTCAGACTCGTGCTGCATTTCCCAGCAGTGGAATATTCAATTATTTGTTCTGACTCATGTAATTCCCTGTATTCCAAGCTTGTTAATGTCATTACAGGGCTGAAATAAAGTGATTACTCTAAATGAGTATTTATCCGATAGGCAATGCAATTCCTGCCTCCTCCGGCTGACAACAGATGATTGCAAGTGTTCTCTTCTACTCTCTCACCTGCATTTCCCCCTCCTTCCCCTGTCAAGGAGGAAACCATAACATTGTGGTGCTCTGTGAAATACTGTCAGATGGTGTAAAATATATATAATAAAATAAAAAGAAGTGCAACCTTCCCCAGCAGAGTTAAAGCTAATGACCACTGCTTCCACTCCCAGTCAGTGATGACAGGTTGAACTAACTGATAATGGCATGCCTGCTGTTGAGCTGGCCACTTATGTTATTTCTCTTGACATGGTTCTGGGGAAGGCCTAATTTTTTTGACATTTGACCATGCAAATTTGAGTCCTGATACATTATTCTGCATTTACATCCTCCCAGTGTTGCTGTTTAAAATGTGCTACAAGCTCCTTGAGCTCAGCTAATAAAGGCCACAGAATGAAAGAAAGTTAAATATGAATGTAAAAGGAGACCTAAATGAAGGGCTAGCTTGTACATCTCAGAGATGACCTTCTGGAAATGAGCAAGTGGAAAATCCTTTATAAGCAAATGGTAAGAAGTGTAACACCATTTTTTTTTCCTTCAAAAATTTTTTAAAGATTCTAAAATATTCACAAAAAGGAAAACATTAAGTTTTACATAGACATTCCTTCAGTCAGCAATTCAGCTGAGTGTATTTTAAGACTAGGTTCCATTAATGACTCTTAGTAATACACCTTTCCCAAAGAGCCAGAAATTCAGTGCTTCATTAAATATAAGCAAAAAAATACATCCTGCTCTCTCTCTCTTTCTTTTCACTTGCTCTTAAATTTTTCACATTGTTCAAGTCCAAATGTATTACCTGTGAGCAAACGCAACTTTTTTCCATCTCTTATAATTAATTTGTATAAATTTACTGCTTATGAACAGCAGTAGCTTGACAGCTCTGAGAAAAAACATCTCCTTTAGCTACAGAGAATGTGCAGATTGGGCCTGTGGCTCCCCTGCCAAGGCTTTTACATTAAACCTGAATGCATCAAATGCAGGGAGAGGTCAACACTGCATGGACCATCTATACTTCTGTAAGTCAGTGAAGTTGTGGTAAAACTTTCAATGCCAGGTCCTTCTCTGTTACCTTCTCTCTGTCTTATTGACTGTTTACTACAACAAACCTCTCCATGCATAAGCCAATATAGAAATTTTTCTGGCTTGCATGTTCTGCCTCACTCTCACATAAAAATTCCAGTAATGAGATGGCTGCAAGAAGATTATTCTGCATCCAGACTCCAGTGTCTGCCAGGAAGTTAGTACAACAAATACACCAGACTTCCCCTAGCCAATCACTCTGGAAAACAATGCATTTTATAAAGAGCACAAAGGAGGACCTCTAAAGACAAAACAGAAATCTACTCTAAACAAGAAAATTTTAATGACTATGCAATCTGAACCTCCAAGTCAGACATCAACTCTAAAATTACTCACTGTAGCTTGTTTTTAACGATATTCATTTATACCCTCCTTAGTTTCCCTCCACATTTATCTGATTTAATGTTTGCCAATACTAAATACTCTGAAACATGAAATATAAGACGCAGTCTGTGTGATCTCAGTATGTTTCCTCTAGAAAACTTGAAGATGTTAACATTGCACTCTATCTTGTGGCAGCTACATTATAGTACATCATATTCTTACCAATTTGGGATATTATGTTATAAGGAACACAAAGTAACACCAAAGGGCTGGGTTTCTTTTATTTTTATTTCTTTTATCTGCTGGTATCAAGACTTGGTATTCAAATTCTTATTTGATACACATTAAATGGGTATCTTAAATCTAGCTCAGACTGTCCAACAGTTGAAAAAGATGTTATCATCAGTCGCTAACCATGTAAATCTGAAGGCACTTCCTCCAGTTTTCAAGTAAGTGTTTCTTTTGAAAGTCCAACACAAGCAGCAATTTTATCAGTCATCTCGTATTCACACTGTTCCTGAGGTCAAGGAACATGATTTTTTTCCTTACCTACTCTATAATAGATGGTCTCTCCAGAAGGCTCAGTCAATTTGCAGAAGTACCTGATTGCTAATCCTTAGTATTTCTCTTTCTCTCTCTCACCTGGTCCACAAGGAATAGCTCCAAGCTAAGGCAGCCATTTAACCTATCTTTTCCCAAGATGAATTTAGAGCCACTTATCATCCTCTTATCCTGTCTCTGTGGCTAACAGGGACAACAGGGAAATGCTCTCTGTTTCCCTGTGGAAAAAGAGAGGGCTAGCAGGCAACTGTCAAAACCTGCATCAAAAAAAGGAATATAGCAGTCCAAATATCTGTCTGCATATGCTCATTTTTACCAGAGAATCCCTACTTCTCCTATGATACCTGCTGTGCTTAAAAATGTGTTTTCAAGCTACCTGGAATAAGCCAGCTTCTCCTTTTCTTCATCTTTCAGGAAACCTAATTAAAAATAAGCGGTGGATTTTCAGTACTGACCAGAATTTGCACATCATTTAACAGAAGCAAACCAAACTGGACTATGCATTCCTTGTACTAGACAGTGTTGTAAGTGAAAATCCAGGGAGGATGGTAATGAACAGCCAATAAACTAACTCAGAAATCAATTAGATTTCTACTTAAAATACACCACCTGAGCAAATATTAGTATCTGTAGTTGGTCAGAAAGTAGCAGCAACAGCACCCAACACCTTAAAAAATCCTGTAACTCTTCTGTTTGTACATCTGTATAAAATATATTCTCATCCTACTACAACATGAATCATCTTGAAAATCCCCCACCTCAAGTGCTGTGTCATCCCAGCACAGCTGAGGCTGCAGGAGAAGCCATGAAAAACAGCTGGATATGCAATATCTTCTCACCAGTTACCTCACTTAAACTACGAAGTTACAATCTAAGACATACTCCAAATTAAACAGCATTTCCCTCTGCAATTCTTTAATTCCATGAGGACTGACACCTGAGATACAATTTGAACATCCATGCCAGATACTCATGTGACAGCTCTAAAAATGACAGTGTGGGCAAGTGAAGTCCCAAATTTGCTCTGTAATTTCCCTTTCAAAACTCAACAGACACCTGCAACATTTGCTGTGCGAAATGGAAATCACATTTTAGCACTGTATTTCCCTGGAGGGAAAAATCACGAACATACTAGAAGTCATCACCAGTCTAGTTTTGTAATCCAGTAACACAATAGCCATTGATCCAGTAATACAAAAAATAAAAGATCTGAAGCAAAAAGAAATCAGTTTTTCAAAGAAATGTGGTGCAGACGGTTTTTTAACACGGCAAAGCGTGTTTCTCTGGGGGAAAGAAGCTCCAAAGGCACAGTGGCATGAGTGGAAACCAGAAGAGAGAAAAAGGACACTGGCTAAAACTATAAACATCTTCAAGATCACGTTTCCTCTCCTTTTACCATTGGAAAAAATTCCACTGAGTGCAAATGCTGCTCAGTAGTTATTTACTTAGAAAGGCAGATGTCCAGCAATGTAAGCTCAAGGGTTTCTAGACCTATCCAAGCTGTCTCCATTTTACTTCCAACATTTCTCACCTAAGAATTTGCCAGGGAAATGAAGGACTAAAATAAATTATATGACAATGGAACAGGATCATATTAACTTCTTAGAAAATTGTAAAAACATGAGAGTTGGTATTTTGTCCCAAATACATAAAGTCTCTTCTCATGGTGAGATTATTACACCTCTCCTACACCAACAAAAGAAGACTCAGAACTTGAAAATACCTTACAGTTACAATCTAATTTTTATAGCTTGTAACAGAAATGCATAAATTGCATGGGTTGTCAGAGATTAAAATTAGCCTATTTCTACAGCAAATTACTTTAAATATTCGTATTTTCCTATTTATATCTCAGCAAATAACCCAAATTGTGTAGCCCTATTGAATAACAGCTATCTACTACACAATTTATCGGCTTTTTTCAAGTCAAAGTGACTTAAAAAAGAGTAATGCAAATATTTAAGTATTAGATACATGTACACGTATACTGCCCTCGGCAGAATGAAATTAAACCATCTGGGATTCTGTATTTCAAGAAAGAGTATGTTAATAAAATATATACAATAGATTTAGAAACATTCAACTGTTATCTAAGTACTCATATAACTTGAAGCATTTATTTTTTTTCCTAAATTAGGACCATGCTTTATGGAATATCCATTCAGATGTTCCCATTGTAATTGAAAAGTATTTAGCCAGCAGCTGCATCTTTAAAAACACATCCTGAATTACTGACCAGTTATGAAAACATTACTAAATATCTCAAAATGAAGCTTCTAATGATCAGAATTTAAGGGCCATAACAAGGATTTTAAGTAAAGTTACAAAATTCACAGATGAGTGAGCAATAAAGCTTATCGATAATAAAATCAGAATAACAAGTTCAGTTAATGCCTAAAAAGAGATAACGGGTCTATGCAGAGCAAGCAGGTAGATCCCTTCCAAAGACCATTACTTCTTAAAATCCCATCTCTTTACAAGATTAATATAGGATTAATATCAGTGCAGCTGTATTTTTGTCACTTTAGCTAGCCACAAATATTCTGCTTCTACATGACATTAACTTAATGCTAGCTAAGTATAACTTGCCATGCTCTGGGGTTATTTGCTGCTGCAATTTCAGCTTGCACTCATACTTTGTCCCAAGCAATAAATAAAAAAAAAATCCTACGTGACTAAAATAACTTTTTCCAGAGCCATTTTGATCTTGCCTGTTCCTACCCGCAATTTCTGCTATCTTTGCAGTTTCTGTTTTATATATATTTATAACCTCGATTAAGCAATACAGTTAGGCCACAGGCTTTCTGCTCTATTAGGCTTTGTCCTCTCTTGGACTACAGTCTTTATGCTCAGCTTACAGAGTGATGTGGATTTTCCACTTTTCAGAGGATATGTAAAGTAGCAGTTAATTAATTTGGAGAGAAGAAGGAACAGCAACATACAATGCCAAAGTAATTCTAAAGCATAAAGAAATGCTTAGAACCCAGCCTGATCCAGCAGAGAACAAACTAACAGCCAGAAGCTGGGCAGCAAAGACCAGATAACCAACCCAAAGAGCAAGAATACATTCCCAACAAAGAGGTTACAGGGACACAAAGTGGAAAGCATATGGCAACATGGAAAAGTGAATAAACTCTCAGAGATTCCTATTCAAAATACACTTACTGGTTGTTGCTTTTAAAAAGAAAAATCTACATCAAAGTAAGACAAAGACCAAGGGCTGCAAGTTCCCTGAAACACAGTTCAGCACTGCAAAAGGAAATACTCTCCTGGATTATCCATCAAAAGTTCTGCCCATTTCTCCCTGACCTTGTCCTGAGAAGCCTGGGAAAGGTTGGCCCTGGCAAGTCACACACTGCTTGCTACTTGAATCAATTCATTTACTGCTCATTTACTCTCACTACCAGCCATAAACACGGACAGGAAGCAGTATGTATTGAAAGCAACATGAAAGGAGATGGGGAGGCAAATGGAGTGGGAAGTGGAAAAGAGGAAAGCTTAAACAGTGAAGCATGTGCTCCAGATAACTTCAGGCAACTCAAGAGTAGCTGCAATAAATAATTTCCAACACTTCAGACAATCCTGAAGTAGCTTTGCTTTAAAAGGACATCCTGATACAGAAGTCTTAGCAAACCAGTGCTGTTTCTACGTAGGACTTGAATGACTGGACTCCCTAGGAGATGAAGCATGGGAGACAGCAACGTAATACAGAGTGTACCACAGAGAGAGGGTATTTCAGAGTTTTGTCAAGAAGCAACAGGACCAAACAGTCTGATCTCAATACATGAGAGTGTATTCTCTTATCAACAGCTGTGTCCAGCTTTCTTGAAGAGCAGCTCTCAGTCACACTTCCTGTGTAATGATCTGCTGTGCAGATTCCTGTGCAGATGCCATATGCCTGATCTACCCCAGATACAATGCCTTGTTCAACTTGTAGCAGTTTCCACTCATCCCACAGGAAAAAAGGATTTGGACATTTCTCCCAGACTACAGAGCAGAGGCAGTAGCTTGAACTACTTGTCAAATGCCCATAACTCCATCAGAAATGACTGCTGTGTGCATGCATGGCAACCTGGATTTACTAGTCAGGTGCAGAGGAGACACTCTGGGCACACGGTGAAAGCTCAGTGAATCCAGAGTGTGTCAGATTTGCTGTACACACAGAGCCTGCGCGCTTGGCAAGACTGGCACGTCCGACTTGTCAGTCACTGCATGTGCCCAGCTTTGTGTATCTGGGTGCTGAGCTGCTGGGCAACTGAAGTCCATTTGCAGAGTCACCATCTGTACATGCAACTGACTTGAGGGTAGCAGTAGGACAGCCCTTTGGACACAGCACACACCTATCTGTAAATCCCACATTCCTGATCCAACAGCCCTGTGGCCAAAATGATCATGGAGCTGTAGAGAGTAGCAGGTGTCACTGGAAGAAATGAAGTGACTTCCCTATAAAGAAAAATAGGGATGGAGTATTTGTGAAAGGAAGTGTCACATTTCTACCCCCTTTCCCTCAGTTTCATGAAACTGCTTGAGTACATGGTGAGTAGATCTCCTTAGTTTTGTCAAGGATATAAAACCTGCAGAAATGTTATGTCACTCTCAATCTCACAGTCGAAAATGACAAGGCAACAAGCACAATGGAGATGGTTTAGTCATAAATAGGCTGTCCCAAATGAGTTGGTCCATCTACAGGAACCAGTGTTATGCAGAGAGACTGTCCTGGAAAAGGTGTACTTTCATTAATCCAGCATAGCCCTCTACATAGACCAATTGCCTCTTTATGAAGCTAATCAGAGCAGAGCACATTAATCCAGACACTCTCCTTATCTTGCCAGCTGCTCCACTGAGATGCAGAACACACTTGTGTCCCCTCAGTCAGCCACAAGACAATTGCATGAATGTCTGCTATGAAAAATTCATTTTTAATACCCACTCTGTAGCTGGCAAGCTATCATTTGTTACCAGTCTCATGGAGTGACTTCAAAAGATGAAGAAAATGTCCTTGCAAAACAGAGAATCTGGCTGCACATTTAAATATGACAAACACAAAGGTGGATGTTATAACCAGACCTTTTCATGGAGACAAAAGCAGAACAAGCATCAGGGAAATAAAGCTGGCATCCAGTCTGCCCAGCTGATAGCAGGGATGCTACACGAGTCAATTCAGATACTTTAACAGGGCATTCACATGAATCAGGAAAAAAAAAAGACCTAGGGAACACAAAGTTCTTTCTTACATGTAACAGCCTCTTAACAAGTGCGTCTGGAGTGTGAAAGTGCACCTGTCCTGTTGGGGGGAAAAAATCACGAACTCCTCCTGCATGAAACAGCTGCTGGAATTTGCTCAGAACCAGCCTTCATATTTGGTTACACTTCTGGAAAATTATTCTATTTGTATACAGTGGAAGAGGTATAACTCACTTTGGTTTCCATTTGAAAGTTGTCCTTCTGTTAACATCAGTATTGGTTTTTGTTGTTTCAGAAGTCAGATTCTGACCATTTCATGGCTTTGCTATAGCAGTCTGTTGTGGTTTAGGAATGGTATTCTCCAGTTTAGTACTCCCACCAAAACCTACGCCACTGCACCTCCCCTGTGCTGCACTTGAGAGGGGTTTGGAGGCACAAAAGGCAGAGAATAATGTGCTAAGAACAATTTCCTGGAAACAACAATGAGAAAAGTAAACTAACAGTAACAGCAACAATATTAAAAACAAGAATGTGCAAAAGAGTGATTCATGCCAAAATGCTCACTGTGGACCCACAGTTCCAGCCATGCCACCCTGATGGCAAGAGAGCCCTTCCTTTCAGAAGGGGAGTCCATTCCCTTTGCCCTCTGAAATGAGGTACAGAATAACCTCTAGGTCCTAGCCACGCTCCTTCCTGTCTACTGCAAAATTAACCCTGTCCTGGCCAGAACCAGAACATGCTCATACTGGAGAAAACCAAGGTTTCCAAGTAATAGAACTGTAAAACACAGCAGTATTTTATGATATTAAACTTTACACTTAAATATTGGGTTTGAACCTTTTAAAATCTTTGGATGACACATAAATTTTGAAAGCTTTTTTTTTTATTCTCTCCTTGCAATGCTACTTTTTGATAGTTTTGTCAGGATTAGGCTGCATCAAACTTAAGCCTTTTTTTTTTTTCTCCTTTTTACCCAAAAGGAGCTGGAATCTGTTCTGGAGCCTCACTTGTTACATCTGGAGCTACTATCAGGCTTTTGATCAGACCAAGTCTTACAGATGGAAAAGTTCTTCTTTAAAATTCCTCTCGTGTTTGGAGATGTCAATAAAGTTCTTTTAAAGTGTCAGAAGTGATTGCTCTGTTTGTAGTTTTGCTAATACCAATTACAATGGTATTGTCTCCAGTCAGAAGAAGGTATAAAGAAACAACTAAATAAGCCCTTCACATTCCCCTACCCACTCAGGCACTAAACTGCACACAAACACCTAGGCACAGAAAAAGATGCACACATGCACACAAACGCCACCCTGCTTCTTTGGAAGGAATATATTAAAGTATTGGCCCTGTGGAATAATGAAGTATGTAAATACAGCACTCTATTCTTTCAAGAAAAGCTTTAAAAATTCACATACTCCACTCCCCCTAAATTATGGTAGAAGATGGGTCATAATAGCTAATGTAGTAGGCAAGAAGGGAGAATGGAGCACAATTCCCTAAACTCGATAAAATAAGCAATTACTCTTGTTATCTGAATGGCTCTGTCAGTGGAGAAGTTGTCTGTGTCATAACAGAATCTAACAAAGGCTGTTGCCTTTAAGCATCAAAGGCTTTGGCCTTATTATCTTTCTAAGATGTGCATGTATAATAAGTTTTCCTAACAAATGGCGAGGAAGCATCTCTGGCAAAATATAAAATGGTGATAAACTATGTCCAAATGATTAATTCACAGAAATTCTCCATCACACTGCAGCTACATGTGCCCGTCTCTTCTGTTATGCCCTTGGAGATTTTCATACTAAACGTATGTGCATATTTTTCATGGCCACTGATATTTGAATTGCAGCCTGCTCCCATGCAGAACATAAAACACTTCAAACTGCATAATGCTGACTAAATTATAAGTTCTCCAGTGGCCTGAGGTAGCAAGGGCCATAATAATGAGTGTGCTTAAGTGGTTTGTGTAGATTTTTTTCCCCTTTAATTTTAATGCCCTAACTTGCTGCTGCTTTTTCGAAAGCTAGGGATTGTCTCATACAATCATAACAGGGAAATAGAAACTGCATTATGCTTTGAAAAAATGTGGCATGCAAAGCAAAAGCTCCACTCATCAAGCGCAG
Source organism: Pyrgilauda ruficollis (assembly GCF_017590135.1). Lineage (NCBI taxonomy): Eukaryota > Metazoa > Chordata > Aves > Passeriformes > Passeridae > Pyrgilauda > Pyrgilauda ruficollis. The sequence goes on along the minus strand of NW_024525378.1, from coordinate 2,152,135 downwards.
TGATAGCCGATTCAGCCCTGTTGGTCACATGGATAGAAAATGGTGGCTTTGTCCATACTTGTAATTATATTTGAACTGTTCTATGTATAAAGTCACATTCACTGGACACCCTTTCAATCATAGTCATATAGCACATGTAAAAAAGAAAAAAAAGCATATCTGACATATAATTTGATTTAAAAGATAATGAAACTAGGTAAATGAAGCCTGCAAAAAATACTGAGAATTTTACTTATGGTATTACAATAGGTCAAAGTGGACATCTGTATGAGCTGTAACACTTAGTGATTTTGCAATGTTTTCAATGTTCTGGTATTGGTTATTTTTCTTGGGTTTACTCAAAAGACAAATGGATGAAAATGCTTACACTGCAGCAATGCTCACTTCCATGGTAATTGGAAAAATATACACAAACAGCGCTAATATCCACAGATGTTTACAGTCAGGCAGATAAAAAGAGCCTGGGCACATGTTAACTGTTTCTATCAACTTCCCCCACCTCTAAACAGAGATCATTTTTGGCCAGCACATCGAGAAGCTATTGACTTCACAAATCAATGCAAAGGAAGACAGACTCCTTGGAAAATCCTTCTCAAGTGCCCCTCTTTTGTTCCGCAATGTTTTGGGAAGTTCATTTCTACATTCACTGCTCTGCAGATTGAGGTCGACGTTTAAACTTACTTCTCACAGGATTCAGACTGATCCCCATATGCACCTAACCACTTCATCTAGCCCTAGGTCTGAGGCCTTCTTTGCAGATGACTGCAAACTTACGAAGCTCCAGTTCTCGTTTGTGAAGATGGCTACACAATTCTTCCTCTGCCAACAGTCCATGGACCTCTTCCTTACTGAAAATACGGAGTAAAATACTTTGGCAACAGTATCTAGAAGTATCTTAAATGGAAGAAGTGAATGTGATGGATTTCTGCCCCACCTCCAGATTTCTCCAGAATCCTGCTGTGGAGCTCCTGAGTCAGTAAGCAGTAAGGGTGGCTCTGTTGGTGTAGCAGAAAAAAATCAGCACTGTGTTCCAGCATATGTCACAGTTGAGATGGCCACAATACACAGAACATCACCATACAATTTCAGAAGGCTTCAAGCATCAGCCCACTCAGAGTAACACCATACCACTTCAGAAGGCTTCAAGCAGCTGCTCTTTACAGTTCTTTAGTCCAACCATTTATGCCCTTCTTCTTGCATGCCTTACACCTGTGTGCCCTCTGTGCCCTTTGGAGATTGGTCAGCACACCTCGGCACTCCATGTTCTATTAGCTTCATTGCTGCTCACCTGTCCTGCACAGCTGTACCCATTGGGGATGAGGCTCCACCGCAGCCCCACTCCCAATTACCACAAAATGTGTGCCTACAGCAGTGGCTCTGCAAACTCTCTAGAGCAGGTAAGAACTCCTGAAGCAGCACCAAGACCTCCCAGGAAGTATTGTCTCTTCTCTCTGGCCTCTCTTACACATTGGACATATTCTCCTTCCATAACAGAAAAATTAATACATCTTTCATGTGGCTGCTTAATTCCGCATCACTTTGGATACTGTTCAGCCATTTTACTTACTCAAAGTGAGCCCAAAGTGAAAAATGAAACTACTTGTTAGTTGTCAGAGAGTACAACCCTACTTGTTGCAGTGTCTTGACCTTCTGCAGCTCTTTTCCTCGCTTTCATTTTATACTTTGTGATTCAGTCATTGGGTTGTAAATATGGATTTATTTACTTATTTGATCTGTCTTCATTTAAAAAATGAAGGCATGGTAAATTCACTGAATGACAGCTTGGCTGAGGTTGGAAGGGACCTCTGGAGGTCATCTGGTTCAACCCCCCTACTCAAGGAGGGCCACCTAAAACTAGCTGCCATGCTAAGATGACTGTTGAGTATCTGCAAGGACAGAGACTCCTCAACCACCTGGCTCTGTCTTTTTTTCACCTTCCCTTCAAATACTTTTATGTGCTGACAAAATTCCCTTAGTGGTCCTCCACTGGACTCTCCCGTTTTCATCCCAGCTCACTTTCTGTTCAGCCAACCTATACTTCATCACCTTCTGCATGACAACCTTGTGAGAGCCAGGGTCAAAAGCCTTACAGAAATTGAGGAAGACAATATCCATTACCTCATCTACCACAGCAGTCATTTCATTACAGAAGGCTATCAAGTGGTCCAGCATGACTCCCTGGGGTGATGACTTGTCCTTTATATGCCTGGAATTGTTTCCAGGATTAGCTGCTCCATCACATGCAAAGGAATTGAGGTGAGGCTGTAATTGGCCAGTAGCTCCTGGGATTCTCCTTCTTGCCCTTCCTGGAGACAAAATGACACTTGCTTTCCTCCAGTCCTCAGACACTGCTAGTGACCATGTCATTCAAACATTATCAAGAGTAGCCTCTCAATGATGCCAGTTCCCTCAGATCTGATTGGTGCATCCCACAAGAGCCCATGGACTTACATATGTCCACTTTGATTAATTATTTTCTAACCTGAACCTCTTCCATCAAGGGTAAGACTTCTTTGATCCAGTCTTCCTCCCTGTCTTTCAGTCCCCAGATTTCTGAAGGTAAATCTGGAAAAGACTGAGGTGAAGATGGCACTCAGTGACTCAGCTTGTCCCACATCATGTGTCACCAGGGCTCTTGCCCCATTCAGCCCTAGACAGGTATTTTCCCTAGTCTTTTTTTTGCTAATTATGTACTGTGACAATTCCTCTTGCTACATCCCCCACACATCATGTGTCACCAGGGCTCTTGCCCCATTCAGCCCTAGACAGTTATTTTCCCTAGTCTTTTTTTGCTAATTATGTACCGTGACAATTCCTCTTGCCACATCCCCCAATAAATTCAATTTTAGACAGATTTTGGCTTTCCTAACGTAATTTCTGCATGTTCAGACAGTGTGTCTCTTTTTTATGCTTCAGTTTTGCCAGAAATTCCTTGTTAACTCATATAATCATCCTGATATTTTTGCCTGACTTCCTGCTTGTTGCAATAGACTGTTCTTGACCTTGGAGGAAATAATCCTTGAATATCAAACAGCTTTCTTGGGCCCCTTTTCCATTCAAGGCCTTATTCCATGGGAGTCTGCGTGAACTGTCTCCCTGCAAGGTCAGTGTCCTGATATCCAGGGTCATGATCCTTACTCTCCTGATATGTGGGGTCACAATCTTGCTTTTTGCCCTACTTACTCTTCTCAGAATTCTGAACTCCACTATCTCACAGCCACTGCAACCAAGACTGATTTCAATTTTCACATCCTCAACCTTCCTCATTTGTAATTATGAGGTCCAACAGAACACCCGTCCCCACTCAATCCTCTATCATTTGCATCAGGAAATACTATCCAGGAACCTCCAGGATTGCATATATCTATGTTGTTCCTCTGGAAGATACCGGGTGGGTGAAGTTTCCCCAGGAGAACCACAGCCTGCAACATGAGGTGTCTTCAGTCTACAGAAGATCTTTTCCATTTGTTCTTCCTGCTTATGACACCTGTAGTTTACACCTGCTACAACACCACCCAGTACTCAGTAACTGATATCCAAGCGCACTCAGCTGGCTCTCAGTCCATTCCCTAGGCAGAGCTCTATACACTCCAGCTGTTCATATTAAACAAGGTCCTGAAAGCCCAATAAACAGGAAAATGTTCATGTCTAAGCACTTATTTTGACCATGAGCCTACATTCCCATAAGTAATGACATATATAATTATTCACGATTGTTATATGGGGCATACCACCAAAAATAGGCATGGTTTACTCTGCATACCTGGCTTTACTTCAAGGGACACCAGGTAAATTTCATACCTAATGAAACATCTATCTGCCTATTTAATAAGGCATCTGAACAACCAAATTTCCAATCATCTATTTAGTTTGGGTAACTTCTTCATTGTATAATCTGCTAAATACATTGCTTTTACTGGCAAAATTAAGTCAGGCATGTATTTTAACATATGGAAAGTGAACAGCTGTGCTGATTCATCGACCTGAATTCATGTGACAGAGATTTTTAAGAGGCAAAAGCCCTGATATTATTGTATTCAGATACATGAAGACCCTTGCCTGTCAAAGAAATAAATGGGCAGTGATCTGGCTTCAATCTCTTCCTTTGTCTCTTTCTCTGGCATAACTTGTCCAACATTTTAGAGTATGAACATCTGCAGCACCTTAGTCTTCCTCAAGTCAAAGGTGCTTCACTCATTCCAAGTGGACAGCTAACCTTTAAAGAGGCTTTTTAAGGAAAGTTTCAATTTAGATTTGCATCCTTAGCCAGAGAGCAATGTGTTGAGGACTCATCTGTGACTTCAGACAGATTTTAATTAAAAACTAAAAATACTACTACTACCACTACTACTACTACTGCTACTACTACTACTACAAGAATAGCCAACTGCTGATGGTGTGATGTGAGGGCATCACAGGTAACACTCTCCTGAGGCAGACATTCTATCTCCTACAGCTGAATAAAATGTTTTCTTTGTCATTCCAAACCATGTTTATCTCCAGAGGTTTTTCAGAGAAGGTTTGAAAATAAAGGTGTTTCAGGAACTCTCATTTACAAAACAGTATGTAAAATAGTCCAGTTTCAGTACCTTTTAACAAGCAGGTGAGCTTTGTTTAGTCCTGCCTTCAAAAGTGGAATATTTATACCACCTTCCTCAGTGAAACAGTGCACCACTTATCTCTTGGGCATTCATATGTGAATCTTATCAAGATCTACCGCTGAGTTTTCAAGTGTCAGATTTAGGATGAAAGATTTTCGAGAAGTATCTCACAAACAAACTTTCAAGAGTTGATTGATGTTTGAGACACCTTGCTCTAAGACACTGTTTGAGCACTGTGTGTATTTGTTGAAATTAGTTTACAAGATTTCTCATTTCAGCTCATTAAAAACACAAATGCTGGATGCTAATAACTTAAGGAGAGTGCTTTTTATGTATCCCTTTGGAACATGCCCTGTGTTCCCTAGCACTCTTTGCATTTAATATGTGATAAAGGTTGAATTTAGAAAAGAGAAGGCTTCCACACAGTACTTCAAAAGAGTATTTAAGTCGTGTCCTAAATGTTCTACCTGAACTTTCTTTTAAACATGCACATTTTGAATCCCACAGAACTATATATGCTCTGAGCACCTATCTCCTCCAGGTAAACTCGATATATCCTTTTCTAAATCCAAACCTAATGATTGTGATTATTCTTCAGATAAAAGCTCATAAAAGAACAGAAACATATTTTTCAAGCAAAATACTACAAAAAATGGTAAAACTGAAAGGCTTATTTAACAAGGCCCTGTTTGTGGGGCTCAGCCTCCATGTTAGAGGATTTCCTTTCCTGGTAAGAAACACATTCACCTTTCTTCCCAAAACCATCCCGAATGAAACACTTGTAAGAGCAGGAAACAAACTGATAACTTGGTGGCCACCTGTCATCTGGGCACAGGTCTAGTGTTACTGATTTCACAGAGGCTGCAGAAAAAGCTGTAGTAGAAGCTGTAGGCCACACAAATCAGCTTGTAGTAACTTTCAGGTGTAACTGACATAGGATTAATAGATCCAATTTCCCAGATGGAGTAGTTTACTTATGGTGCAAAATTTTAAGTCTCCCCATCTCGGAACATCATCTCTTTGCAAGCTGAAACAAACTGTAGACACATGTTCCCATTTCTTAAATTACCCTTGCTTTGATGTCATCCATGGCATGATTTAAAGACTGCATAAATAAAATACATGCCTGAATGTTAACCAAGGACTGAGCAGAAATATGAGTATGAACTGGTTCCGCTCGTGACTCTAAGTAAATGTAAGCATTGTAAGACTTAGTTTCTAGCTTCTGTGTAGCACCCAGTAAACCCTTGGCCTGGGTCTGTGAAGAATTACCTAGAGCCAAATAGAAGACACAAAAGATGGGTACTTAAATTAACTCCTTGCACATGCCCAAGTAGTTAGGCACCTCATTCTGCCTGGATTTACAGTAATGCCTCCCACATGTTAGAATTACCTAACAGCTCTCCACTTTTTATCTTAAAGCCAGTTAGACCACTTGTCTATCCCACATCTAGCCACCAACTGAACAAGTGTATTAGCTACAGCTCCTGTGGTTCAAGAGATGCCATTGTCACTATAAAACTTTCATATTAGCATAATCAAGCAGTTTCCAGAGCAGTTTGGCCCACCTTAAGGAACCATTGCTGAAAGACAGGAAAAGGAATAACTGCTGAATGCACAAATATTCTACTGTCAGAATTATATAGAGCACTTGCTCTTTACGTTGTTTAATTCAGTTTGGAGACTGCACCCTTCTGATGATGAAGACAGGTCACAGAGCTTTAGAGATGAAAATGAGCACCTTCAATCCCCTTAATTTATAAAGTATTTAAATCTTTGTACTTCTGCAAGAGCTGTCACTTGCATTATTTGTCCTTCTCCCTTTAATGGATAGTTGTAGTTCCCCTACGTTGATCTGAAATCTGACACATTCTTTTCTAATTAAGGCCATCTAATGGGAAAGTTACACTTTCCCATGATGCCTACTACAATAAATCCTTCTAATTATTAATGTATCTAGGCAAGTGACATCTCATTATTTGGGTGAGTTCACAAAACCATTTGACAGGGAATAATGATGACTCAACGCCAAACCTAAATTTGGAAGAATTTAAGCAGATCAGAGATTTTTCACTACCATAATATTTTTGATTCAGATGGTTTAAACTAACAGATACTCAGACTGGAAGGTTCAGAACAGTTACACTTCTTGGGAATGCGGACTGCAATGGGGAATGCCGACTGCAATGGAGAACAACACTGGTGTATTTTGAAGCGGACCTGCGAATATGCTGTTCCTGTCACAGTTCCATTTCTTGATCTTTCTGTACCTTATTTCTACAGCAAGTACACAGCATAATGACTGGAGCAGAGAATGCACTAGGGCAATTTCAGATAATACTTATTAAAACTTGATTTGGCATTCATTCACTGGTATAATCTCGTGAGTTCTCCATTCCTGCACGTAAAGAGGAGAGGGCTTGGATCCCTGTGCCTGTTCGGAGAGTTCACCCACTATTCCGTGGAGCTGTCAGAGCACAGCCTACACCGAGCGTTACACAGGGGAGAGGCTGCCAGAAAACGCTCCGAGGGCGGCCTCAGTTGTGCCAGTGCGGGTGGGTTCCTCAGCCGCCCTCTCACAGTAAACTTGGGGGCTCTGCTCCGGGCACAGCAAAACCGAGGCCTTGCAGTCGCTTCAGGAGCATCTCTCACCACCCAAGCCACGCTGGTGCTGCCGGGGCAGCCACGGTGACGTGTTCCCAGCCCCCTTCCCGGTCCCTGGGAAGGAAGTGGTGCGACCTCAGGGCCGGAGGTCGCACCACTGTCCCCTCTATTTCGGAGACCCAGAGCGCTCAAACGGCCCGTGGCACTGGGAACGGGGCCTTCGCCCCTGCTGGGAAACGCGGGGACGAGGCAAGACAAAGCGAGCGGGAGAGCCCACCAGCCCCACGGCAGCTCGCTGATGAAAGTGCCACACCGACGGCCAGCCTCCCCCCGGCCACGCCGGGGCAGCTCCCGCCCAGCCCGGGGCTGCCGTCCCTCACGGCCGAGAGCTCCCGCGGCCCGCGGCCAACGCCGAGCCGGCAGCGCCCCCTGGCGGCGCGGCCGGGCCGGGCCCTGGCGCCGAGGGGCGGCCCGGCAATGTCACCCCTCCTCCTCTGTCTGTGATCATTATTATCAGGGTGCTGCAGCGCGCCTCGGCTGAGGACACGGTAATTTCTGGGACTGTCGATAGCAATGAATAATTCAAGGCGCTGCCGCGGAGGCTGAGGAGCCCGAGATAAGAGCACCGAGAGATCAGCGGAGGCTCCAACTTTTTGAAAGTGAAGGGGAGAGTATTAAACTCACCGTATCAGCCGGTCCTAGCACAGCAGTTCACATCCTGGAATGCTCTGTGCACCCCTCCGGTCCCGGTGGGATGCGGAGGATGCAGCAGCTGACCTCAGAGGCTCCGTGCTCTGGTCCTGCTCCCTGCTCAAGGCAGGGTCAGCCGGCAGGTACGAGCCGTCTGTCCAGGGCTTCATCCCCTCAGGTCTCGAAATCCTGCCAGACTGGGAGCTGCACAGCCCTGTGGACAACCTGCTGCGCTGTTTGGCTGTCTTTGGGGAGAAAAGCATCACTGATCGGCAGCCTTGTTTCAAGACGGTGACAATTGACTCCCATCCTCCCAGCCTGCAGCACTGAGAAGAGCCTGACTCCATCTTCTTGACAACCTCCTTATAGGAAGTAGAAGGCTGCTGTCCTCACTAGCTGCACAGCTATCAGAGCCCTCTTCCCTCCTTGCTGAATAAACCCAATTCCCTCAGCCTCTCCTAACAGGGCAAGAGCTCCAGTGCCCAAGTATTTTAATGCCCTTGCTGGATTCATTCTAGTTTATCCACTGCTTTCCTGCACTGTGGATCCCCAAATTCAATGGAGTGGGGTGTAATAAATGGTAATCAGAGAGGGATTGTCTCCTCTCATTCTGTAGCTGCTGGCCTTCTTTGCAGACAGTCTGTCCTCCTATCTTATGTCCACCAAGGCCCCCAAATCCTTTTCTACAGAGCTGCTTCCCACCACTCTGCCAGTATTGCTGCTCAGGGCTCTTCCTTCCCAGGTGAGGGAATTGACATTTGTCCCTGCTGAATTTTGTAAAATTTCTGCTGGATAAACCACTGAGGTACTATACTATTATCTAAGCTTGACCATCTAACCAGTTTTTTATCTGTCCAGTTATCCGCTCATCCAAACTGTGGTATCTCACCTTGGATATAAGAATACTGTGAGACAGGGTGTTAAAAGCTTTGCAAAAGTCAAGGTGCTGCCCTTGCATCTGTCACATTCATATTTTCTGAAAAATCCCTTCCCCCAGGATTTTTCTCCTGGGAAGCTGAGAAGCCTCAGAGAAGGAAAAGAAAAACAATTTAATCTCATTTGCTTCTCCTGTGTTTTACTGCTTTGGAATGTGGTTGGATATTATTTACCAACAGGTGCTTGCTTCATTGGGTTTCTGATGTGAATTGTTTTGACTCATTGGCCAATCAGGGTCAAGCTGTGTCGGGACTCTGGAGAGAATCACAAGTTTTCATTATTATCTTTTTAGCATTCTGTAAGTATCCTTTCTGCATTCTTTAGTATAGTTTAGTATAGTGTCCTTTAATATAATATAGTATCATAAAATAATAAATTAGCCTTCTGAGAACACAGAGTCAGATTCATCATTGCTTCATCTGGGCACCCCGCAAATACGATATGCATCCATAAATTCAGGCATTTTGTCATAGAAGGCAATCAGATTGGTCAAGCAGTTGTCAACCTTATGCTGCTTCTTGCAGCTTTCACCATGAATCTTGGGAAGGAGCATGATCCAAAGCCTGGGGATGGTGGTGCTCCTATCTGGGCACCAATACAATTGTGAATGTTTCTGTAGTGTTTTTAATCTCTTATTTCAACACCTAGAAAATATCAAGAATGTCAAAGAGCAGTCTGCTACTGATGCCAAAGTTAATTGTTCTTGGAGCTTTCTGTTGACAGTGTTGGTGGCTTCATAACCAGCTACGGATGGAACATTACCAGCTGGTGAAGGGAAACTCTGGCAGAAAAGTGATTTACTCAACATCACATGTGTTGTTGTCAAGCAGGAGCAGAGCTCAGGATGTATTCCCTTCTGGTCACATCCCCAAATTCACCACATAACTAATGCCAAGAACATAGTCTTCCATTCAGACTTTTGAGACAAATAAATCTTCCATCCAGTGACCTCAGCTTGAGGTTTCATTGCATTATAAATATACATGTCTAACATGTATAACAAAAAAGCAACACAATGGTGAAGTGAATTATCTGGATTGCAACATGCACTTGGCTCTGATAATAAGCACTTACTGAGAACATGAACTCATTGGGGAATGTTAAAAACCCTAGGATGACAGACTGAAAAAAGCAGGTACATGAACAGAGACAGCAAAGCTGGCAAAAATATTGTTGTTGTACCCTAGGATGACAGACTGAAAAAAGCAGGTACATGAACAGAGCTGGCAAAAATATTGTTGTTGCAAATGGAAAGTAAACATTTATTTTATGTTTTTACAGGAAATTTCTAGATGTGTGTGGTTTTGTTTTGATTTTTAAAATACTACATTTTAACATAGATATAGCTATACAGCTCTTATTCATGTTTTAAAACTCTGTGCAATTTTTAACTTTAAAATGCAAAAAAAGCATAGGACAATGTCTTTCCCCTCTTCTTCCATTCCTGAATCATCCTTGTTTCACCTAGAAAATCACTGGCGTGTCTTTGCCAGACATCTTAAAGGTACAAAACAAAGACTCTAGATTTTCTCTCTGTGTGTTAAGTAAACTAAAAGGAATTTAGTGCAACAAGGGGAGCCAGACATAAAAGGTGAAAACAGCGTAATACGGATTTCCATCCTATCATCAGCTCTGCCTTCTGTATTTGATAGTTGTTTGGCATGCTCTGCTTGTGAAATGGCTGTGCAGTGCTTCTAATGTTGCATGTTGTCTCCAGGAGAGAAATGAGGAGTTTCTCATGCTGTGCTTATGCACAGTTCTCCCAAATTAAATTATTCACATGTACATAATAGCTAACATATGAGAAGGCTATTGCTAATTTCCACATAATAAACAGGCTAAATCATCGGCTTAGTTTTGTTGATATAGCCAACCAAGTCAGGGTTTTCTAGTGGTTTGGGGGGTTTTTTTGTAGTTTTCTTTTGTCCTCTTTGTCTTCTCATCTCTATAAATGAACTGTTCTTTGTGTTGCTTTGATCCAGCAGAAAAGGCAGGTATTATAAAACAAGTCCATTAATAATATTTGTAATATTTATCAAATAACTACTCAACAGATTAGAGAGTGGCAAGGCCTTCCAAGGTGTTAAAACAGTGGCATAATGAATGCCAACAGGGAGGTGAGCCAGCAACAAAATTAAAAAGATATTTAAAGCAACACAACAAACACGTTCTGTAGCTCCTTGTCTAAGAACATACCTGTGGTTTCCTTGCACGCCCACCATGTTTGCATGAAATTACGCAACCAGACATGGTAGGTGAGATACATCATTTCTAGATTATTTTTAGCCCAGATTCTTTTGCAGTTCCCTGCACTTCAATCCACTGTGGTTTGGATGTGGTAAAGTTACACAGGTACAAATCAGTATTTGGCTCTTTAGTTCAGTACTCATTTACTGGAAGGTAAAAAGGGACATTTCTTTTTATTACAATTTCTCAGCAAGCATCTTGCTACAAGTAGAAAACCATTATTGTTTAACCAGTGTTATCACAAAACCCAGCACATTTAGGAGCTGTCATGGGGACTGCCTAATCTGAGACCACAACTCTTCTCTAAATTGAGCAAAGAATTGACACTACTAATGTTAGAAGTCAGTATCTTTGTCTAATCATCAAAGTTTACACTTCAGGATACTTGAGCAGGCTCTCCTCACACAGAGGAAACAAGGAGGAGCTTGTTTGCAAGTAATTATTGCTGTGCAGAAAACAGCACTTGGAGCAACTGGCTTCCCTGGGAGTTGGAGCCATGTCTGCTGGCTGGCTGAATCATAGGACTAGTCAGCATGACTTCGCACTCTGTCATCTGGATAAAACACAGGAAACCACCTGTGCCTACACTAAGGAGAGGTATTCTATTATTGCAGGATTTGCTATCTGTTTCTGAAACTAATAGCCTGATTCCTAAATGTGCACTGATTTGAATTAGTTTTATTGTACTTGTACAATGGCAGTGTGCATTGTACTTTATTGCAGTGTGATGAGTGGCAAGAGTGAAGTTATGTGGGGCTAGGAAATACATGGTGTATTGCAGTCTTCAGTTGTGTACTAGGTCCTTTTCCTCAGAATATTCAGAGCCTAACAAACTCTCAGCATTTTAAAAGGCCATTGACCACTTCATCATTATGCTGGATTTGCTTGAATACTGATAACACCAAAAAGAGTTGGCAATTTTTTTCTGCAACCTGTACACTTTGTTTGTCCAAGGAATTAGAAGGAATACCCCAAAGTTTACATATATCACTGTGTAAACTGAGAAGCAACACAGCATGCCCAGAGAATGGTAACCATGAATGCTGTTGCTGTGCAATGAAAATGATGGGATGCTTGGAATAGAGCTGACAAACCACTACAAAATTCACTGTAAGAGGATGTCTATAAACCACCAAAGGACTAGCTGAGGTGTAGGATGCATGACATCCATTGTTTGAGGGGCTCATGTAGATGACAAAATATCCTTCCATGGCTTTCCAAGAGATGTTGTATGACACAGACAAGTCTGTAGGACCTGATGCGGTGCACTCTACAAGTACTGAGGGAGCTGTTTGGTGTCATTGCAAACCTGCTTCAATTATCTTTAAAAGGTGGTGATTGGCCAAGGTTTCTGCACAACATAAGAAAACATTTCATCCCTATCTTTATAAATAATAAAGGAAGAGGATTCAGGAAACTGGACTTTATCAGTCTCACCTTGACTTTGGGGAATGTGATGGAGAAAATAACCCTAAAAATAACTTCCAGTTATTTTAAGATGGTGTTTAGGAGTAGTCAGCACAAATTCACAACAGAGGAAATCATGTCTAATGAATCTGATAGCTTTCTATGAAGAGCATCTCACTGGATGATGAGACACCAATGGACAGCGACCCAGACAACCAGATCTAGGTGGTCTGCTTCAGCAGGAGGGCAATGGACAAGATATACTCCAAAGGCTCATTCCAGCCTCAGTCATTCTGTCATTATGTAAAATGTATCTGGCATTGCCAAGGACTACAGTTTGTGTGTATGCTTGACACATACACCAAATAAGCAATTCAAATGCATGATAGGAGATAATACAATGTTTTAGGAGCATCTATAAACTGGAGCTCTGTTTTGTATTCTGTGGCCCAAGCAGCTGGAAAAGTGGATCTCTGCTTACACCATTTAATTACTAGCACAGAGAATAGCACTTTCTGTTTGCCCTAAGTAAAGGTATATGAGCAACAGATTTTGAACTAAGCCTGTGATAAACAGTAAGTGCTTTAGAGTCCTGAGCTGCTGCAGTAAGTGAATCCCAAGGCATTCAATATTAATTCTGAGAATTAAAAAAAAAAAAAAAAAAAAAAAAAAAAAAAAGCAGATCCTGGAAAGAAAACCAGAAATCCCAATTTGGAAAAAAATATATGGAGAAATCTGTGGAGAACAGTTGAAATCAAGCCTGTTGTGATCAAAGCTAGCACACTGTTGGCTGCTGTCTGTGCAATGATTTTGTTCCACAATTCAGAAAACCAGGACATCTCTGCACCAACTAACTGGAGGCTACTGATTCTGAGGAGTAACAAATCACATAGACTTATTAAAAACAAGAACTCACAGCCATGCATCAATGTATACATGAACATAGAATATTTTTAGGTTATTTATAAGGAAGTGTCTTGAATGGGCCTGCTTTCCAACACTCACATTGGAGTACATACAGCCTTTGGAGTACATCCAACACTCACCCTGTTTATCACCTTAGAACCCTGGTCCAGTACAGCACCACCATTCTGCTAACACTCCTCATATCCCACTCCTCTTAAGACCAGACAGACCTATTTTGAATACACTTACAAATAAAAACTCAGGAGAAGTAAGAGGCCAATTAAAATGCTACAGGTGCGATGCTGGGAATATGGCAATCATACTTCAAATATCTGTTTGCTTTTGTTTTTATGACTGTGTGTTTACTCCATTAAGTTTTAATGCACACTGAAATGCTGTGAATGACAAGTGGCAAAAATTGCTTTGAAACAATTCCCTGCTGTGACACTTTAAGGAGGACATTGCATTAACAGATTATTTCAATAACACAAACTTCCAAGAGACTGGAAATTAAGTGTTCCAAATGAGCTTTAAATATAGCACCAGAAGTTTCAGTTTTAATGGACAAAGCCTGTTCCCACTAAATGTACCTTTGTACTGCCAAGAGGGCTTTGAAATAAAATAAAGTGGCAAGTTTGAGGCTATTAGTGTCAGAGTCAGACAAGCCAAGCAATTGATTATGCTGATCTCAGTATTAAAGAAATCTCTTTGCATGAACTCTTATGTTCCCCTTCACTCTGGAAACCAAAGTTATTCCCTTGACAAGGTACCTGGCTTCTAAGGCATTTGCTGAAGCATGAGAAATGCTACAGATGACTGCTTGAATAATTTCCAGATAACAAAGTATCTTTATTTAAAATCAGATATTCATTAATGCTCAAAGTACAGAAAAAGAAAATTTAATTCAAAGAAACTTATAAAAGCTTCTTGTAAAGTAACAGTACTCCTCAGCAAAATCTTAGGTTAATAACTCCAGATTAGTCAAGCCTATAACACCAGACTGAATCATAACAAGAACTGGTTTTTGTAGGATTTCCTTCTTTGGAAAAGCCCAGAAGGTATCACTTTTCATTATGAGGCAAGAAAAGTTTGCCAAGAAAGATATTTAAACTGAAAAGAAACAGAAAACGAACAGTAAACAAAAAAAAAAAGCTTTCACCTTTGAAAGTCTGTGACAAATCAGGCCAACTCAATGAAATTACAGTCCCCATCTCTGAATGGTCTCTTTGTCCAAGAGGCTGCAATGAATAACCTGATCATAACCCTCATGTAGTGTCGTGTCTGGCATCCCTTCTGGGTGCTTTGGATGCCTTAGGGCCTGGCAAATGCCAGTGGAGGTCTGAACAACTGAATCAAACTTCTGGTCTAGCTCAGTTGAGATACTGGGCTTTGAGGCCCTGGTGATGGTACCCACCAGACCTCCACTGCCTACAGCGGAGTTTGAAGAGCTGCCTGTGCCAGCCCTGACACGCAGACACACAGTACAGGACTCTGTCTCAAACTCTCCTCCTCTCAAAGGCAGAAAAAGCAGCCATGAGCTGTCAGTACAGTGAGGAGCACGGAGAAAGGTAAAATCTTTAGTTATATACTGAGAGCACTCAGGTTATTGGAGCTCCAAGATCTTCTTGCCCTTACCTGCAGTACTTGAGTCTTCAGAAAGATAAATATAGTGTCAGAGGCTTCTGATGAATTGTATTTTAATTCCTGATGATTTGCATTTTAACTGCTTAACAAAAATGATATTTACTAAGCAGAAAATGTAATTACTGTAACTTTTATTTCAAAATTGCTACAAAATCAAGTTATAAAAATGTATTTTTAAGGATATGCTAGTGTTTACTATTCAAAAAAACTCCAGCCAATATCATGTAAATGGATTTATTCTCAAAAAAAAAGTCAACAATATAAAATATTTTAACATTCTTTCTGTTTAAATATTGGTGACAGATTATGCATTCACTCAAATAAAGTGCTGTTTTTACAAATAGGTGTTTTGTTTTTACTTTTACTATTGTTCTAACATCGTAATATTGAATAGATAAAGTATATTTTGGTTATTGAAGAATGCAGCATTACTTCTCCTTTATATTTCTTCCCATGAAATCATTACATTTTCAACCTAGACTACTTTATCTGTATCCAATCAAGAGAGGCATATTCAGCTTATGTATTTCCCCATGTAGAAGGGGTCACAATTTGTGCTGTCCTTCTTGCCTTCTTCCATGCTTTTGTTGCTCTTGACTGTGCCCATGTTGGTCTCCTGTGGGTTCTTCATCTACGGGCAAGAGTGGAATGAAGCCTCCATCTTCCTGCATGTTCACCCATTCTTCCTGCTCTTCTGACTTTGCTCTTCTTGAATTCAGACCACTGATGCCTTGAACAATTCAACACTTAGGTTGAACTACAGAGGCAATCTCATTACTTTCTTTGCCTTTCTGTGAGTTTTGTATTTTAAGCACGCTACTGCAGAAAATCCTATGTCAGTGTAGTCAGGACTAACTTTTCAAATTTTCATTTGTATGGATTTGCTTAGTCAGATGCCAAGCTTCACCATAAAAAATAAAAAACACTTTTGTTCCAGTAGCTACCTTTTAGAAGAAGCGGCTTCTTGTGGTTTTAAAGAGCAGCCAGGAGCTGTAAGAAGGAAAAAAGAAGTCTGAAAAACTGTAATCATCAAGACTCACAACTGTAAACAAGAGAGTAATTCCACAACTACTGGAAACAGGCCCGCATTTCCCAATGTACATGTTATACCAGTATCTAACAGTTTGATCCTGCAATTCATTTTACTCATCTTAAGCCATCTCCTTTAAGGAGAAGGTATAAAAAGTCAAACTCATGTGTGAAAAGATCACCTACTGCCACAAGTTTTGACTATCTCTCTTTTCTCAATGTGCACCTTTCCAGTAAGCAATTATCTGAATCCTGTATGATTTGTATGCAAGTCTGTATTGATTTTGCTCCTATTTTTACTTCTCTCTCTTTAATCTCTAATTCCCTCCTCTGGATAATTTCCATGTGATATTTTTGAGTCTGAATCCGAAAATGAGAAGTAAATACACAAACAATTCTGTATCTGCAGATATATATGTATCTATCAATATATATAACATACTATAGTATGTAAAAAGAAACTGGAGGACCAGAATTTCTACTAACTAGACTGCATGGCATCATATTCTTTTTTCATCATAGGTATAGCTACTCTTCACTTAAACTTTTGCCTGGAGAATATTCAGTTTATTCTTTTGAAATCTATCTCCAGCTTTTGTTCATTGCTGCTACCAGATGTTGAGATTTTTCTCTTCCCACCTATCAGAAGTGTTGTTTAGACTGGGGAGAGCAGCTAGATGCCTGTACCAAGTGACAAGGCTGATCTTTTTCTTTCAAACATTTCAATAAACTTGGCATTAAAAAGCAAACGAAGTTAACTGGTAGTTAGCTTTACCTCCAACCAATCTTAATGGGATTTTTCATAATGAGTTTAAGAAATATCCTAGCAGAAAAAGATTGTGTCCTTCTGAGTACAAACCTTGGATGCTCTCTTGCATTTTTCATGAAATTTTTGTAGAAATGGCAAATTCTATTGCAAGCCATAAATGGGCAAGGGAACTTCCACGAGGTGTTTCCATTTTTTATCAGAGGATTTAACATGCAACACTTCATTACACATTTATTATAACTACAATAACTAGCACATAGGATTTTAGGTCTACTCTTCTGGAGGAAATTATTTCAGCTGCTTTCCCTGCCCCCCCCCAACCTTTTCTTTTCATAAGAATTCACATGACCTTTTTTCAGCTTTTCATTTCTGATTTGGCAAGTTTGTGTTGAAATGCAACTTTGTCTTCTTTGGCGTCATTTGTTTCAATTAACCTGCTGACCAATGCCAGATCTGTTCAACCTCTTGATTGCACTCAGTTAATGGGAGCATGAATCTTAACACAGCCCCCCAAAATAAACTAAACAATTAGTCCTGGCAACTAGGCATTCAGACAGTCCAATTTTCTTTTTTACCAGAATCCTGTAAAGTCACCTCAATCCACAAACAAACTTTTCCTGGGATAGTATTATTTTTTTAATTCCATTCTCTCAAAAAGCTGGACTTCATGCTGCCACTTGCTGTTTCACTGAAGTTGGAATCCAGACAAAGGATCCAGACATTTTGTTCCTCAGAGCCTCAGGCCTCCATGGGCTGGTTATCTGCTCTAAATGGCAAAGCAGCACAGTAATTCTGTGTTTGCTGGACACATTCACTGGGCTATAAAGAAGCAGTACCTTCCTAGTAGTTCTCTTACATGGACAGGGTGCATTGTCAATTTTCCAAGACATAATAGTAGTCAAACCACCAAAGCGTCAAAACCTGCTAAAATGTTCACTCTTGGAATGAATAATTTTATCAGAATTTTCTAAAAATGACCAACTAATTTCCATAAAAAAGAGATGGAGGCAACATTCTCCATGCAAGTACTGTTTGCCTATTCAGAATTTGTGGTGCTTCCAAACCAAATGGCTTGGGGGTCCAGTAACCTCTGAATCATTTACACTCCTCTGCCTTACGCAGGTCAGGCAAGGACTGGAGGAAGGAATTCACACAGCCTAACCTAGTGTCCCTGGCATGGAGTGAAAGGATTCCATTTCAGAAACATTTATGTGGGAGTCCAAGACAGCTTAACCTGAAGTACTAGGAAAAAAAGAATATGAAACAAATACACAAAGCAAGTAATAGCAAATTTCTAAGGCAGATGTCCTAGAGAAGCAGAAGGATTAAGCAGCCGAACTGCTGTGTACAGAACACAGGTTGTTGTTCAAAACTGTTACATCACTGAGATGTGATAACAGTGATGCAAATCTTTTTAATGGTTCAACAGGAAATACAGAGAAACAGAGGCCAGTGAGTTGGACAGTAATACCAACTAAATTAGTAAAAACTGTAACAATCTAAAATTTTGTTGGAAACAATCAAGAAGGGATTTTTGAAGTCTTGCCTCACCAACCTACTAGAATTCCTTGAAGGTGCCAACAGTCTTGTAGATAAAAGAGGTCCATTTGATGCTTGGATTTTGACAAGGCATTTCATAAGGTCCAAGGTTAGTCCTTAAGATAATAAGGAACTCAAGAGGGTAAAAATAAAATTTCTTATGTGGATAAATAATCTGTTAGGGAGGCAGAGGACAGAAGTTTGCAGTAAATAGTGATTTTTTCCACAGTAGAAAGATTCACCGCTAGTATTTCATAGGCATCTGTATAAGGATACTCAGGATATGAACAGTATATTTAATATATGATTTTGATAGGGCATATAGAATGAAGAGGAAAACCTTCCTAAGTCATGCATGTAAATAAAAAGAAAGGTAAACAGAAGACTGGCAAAAAGACTTCATATGACATTTGTGCCTAAACAATAAGATAGCGACAAGATTTGGTGAAGATAAATAGGAAGTAATATGAAGTAAGGCAAATGGAAAGGATGATACATGTGTGTTTATAAAAAATTATAGGCTGTGAGCTCAAACTCAGTAGATCAGCTGGGTTTTAAGAGGTAATTTGAATTAATACCATTCAGTCTTCAATTATAGCCAACACAGCAATGTACCAGAAATAACTAGAAAAGGGGAAGAGCATGGAAAGCAGAGAACACAACTGAAAAACAAACATCAGTCTGTCATGTAAATCCATAATATGCCTACATATTGAATACTGTATGCTAGGCTGGCATCTCCCAAGTCTGAAAAGACAACAGCAGAAAAGGAAAAGAGGTTAGAAAACCTATGCTATAGGGAATGACAAAGCAGCCTATAAGCCTTCCCCTCAAAGAAACCATGAATGAAGAAGGATATCACAGTGATCTGTAAAGTCATCAGTGGCATGGAGGCAGTGAAGAGGAAACAACTGCTCACTGTATCTTCTCATCCAGTACGATGAAGCAAAAGAAGTCAGGACATGGGAAGTTCACAGCAAATGAAAGCAAGCAGCTCTTCAAATCAGAGTCAGATGAGACTGGATGAAAAAGTTGCACACAATTGTATGGACCTTGGATCTGCCTTGGTACAGCTGCTCTTATGCTCTAAAATATTACACATTCCTGAAAATAACTTCAAGTTCCAGAGACTGCATAAGGATTCCACTGCTACTTTTTACAATAAAAAGCAGCTTACCTGGTGCAGAAACTTCTTTTAGCTACATGTTCTCTTCCTCTTCTCTATTAGTGCTTCTGTTTCTGTTTCACAGCCAAATCTATATCATGGAGCTCTCATACACAAAAACCCAAAAGCCAGATCTCTGATGGCAGCCTTCTTGCAGCCTCTTGTCAAAAGCTCAACAGGAGCAATTGTTGCCTCCATTCTTACAAAAGGATGTTCTCTCCAGCTCTGAGTCACCATTCTTGTCCTTTGATGTCTTCAAGACACTTAAGGTCAGCAAGTTGCTTGGAGATACATTACACCTCTATGCCTCTGGTTCTTGAGTAATTCCAGTTCTTTGCACCATGTAATCAAATCCCAAACAGCTTCTGCTCACCTAGTAATACCTACAGAAGAGGCTCTTCAGCTCTGGGATGTTACCAAGAAACATCCAAAAGTTCCCACACATGCTGACTATGCTGAGAATGAAAGTTGCACAATACATACAGGGACACCTGATAGTGGCTTTCAGCCAAGCAGACTACACAGAATACTGGAAGTAGCCCACATTATTCACTAACTACCCCAACAATTCCCAGTTTGCCCCAAGACATTAGTAGGTCAACAGTTAGCACCTGCTTTCACATATCTAGTGAAATGCAGCTGACTGAGATTGGAACAACTGGGACTAGCTCACTATTAAGGTTTCCTAAAGCATACAATACCCGAATTATTTAGCATAGCCCCTAAACAAATGAAATTATTTTGTGAGTAGATGAAAGCAGCAAAACAAACAATGCAAGAAGAAGCACTTTTAACATGGTGAACTTCTCAAGGCTATTCAATGACTTTCGTTGTTTCTATTGAAACATGGATACAGAAGTACATGTGGGAATAGGTTATGCCCTATGCTTTAATCTGGAGCAACAGATGAGTATCTGCCTTTGTTTCAGGTGGCTGGCAGGACAGAGATTTGCAGTTTTTATATCTGAGAGTAGGAAATGTATTCAATTATTACAGGTCAGCAACACCTTCCTGTATGTTTTGGTTACAGACAATACATTTTAAAAGGCAGTTTCTCCAGCTTGGCCAGCTGGTTAGCAGATAACACTAGTGCTTGGAATGCATGTGTTCCAAAGAAACCAACTATAGATAATCATATAAAAATAGCACCTATGCAAAATAAGTAACTACATACATACATAAATATATAATTAACACAGCTGCCTAAACCATTATGCTAAATCGTAAATCTTGAATATATTTCTTCTACCTGATCATACTAAAGTATCTCCTATAAAGAGCATGCAAAAGTTAATTATTTATCATACAGGAACACCTCCCACTGATGCTACGTATACACATACAGACACTATAGACAGTATACTGTATACTCTAGTTTGATATACTTACATCCATTTTCTGTATTTAGTAATGCACAATAAAAATCTTATCCTTATTTCAGATAGTAATGAAGGGTGTATAAACATCTTACATACCTTACATCTTAGATACCTCTACTTTTTATATTGAAATCTTCTCTACAGTCTCAGCAAGAGACACACATCATTAGCCAGGAAAGCAGCTAACTGGCTTGTTTGTCACATTTTTTCTTCCAGCCAGTACTAAATAAAATATCCACACATTTGGACATTAGGAAGATTTCTTGCACTGAATGAGTGATTAGACTTTGGAATGAGCTGCCCAGGGAGATGATGGAGTCACCATCCCTGGAGGTGTTTAAGAAAAGACTGGACATGGCATTCAGTGCCATGGTCTGGTTGGCATGGTGGTGTTTGGTCAGAGGTTGGACTGTATTATCTCAGAGGTGTTTTCCAGCCTAACTGATGCAGTGATTCTGTGATTCAACCTGTAATATGTTTTTAAATTCATTTCAGGTGCTACTTACATTGGGAATGACCTGGCGGCCGCGTGTTACTAACACTACTCTCAAAGGAAGAGTGGAAGTTGTGTATAGTTTCTTGTAAAATCTGTCTCTCCCGGCCCTACAAAAGAACAATAAAATAAAATAAGGTATTCTTAAATTTCTGTTTAAAAAATGAACTTATTAAAAGTACACAACAAATGTGTAAATATGTGTCTATGTTCAGTATACTATCAGAAATAATAACAAATCCTTACCTTACAGACATACATAGAAAACCTCGTAGTAATCTTTTCCTGAAACTACCAGACAACAATAGAAACATTTCCATTATTTTCCTCCTATCTTTATGGCATATCTTAGTATGGAACATCATCTCCCTCCCCTAATTTTTAGCCTCATCACTATTGTTGATACTGACTTAGGGAAATTGTCTTTGTGTTTTGTTTGTCTGAACTTCCATTATCAGCGAGGGAATGGACCTCAAATCTAAGAAAGCTGCTGAGAAGCATCAGCAAGCCTAATCAAAGACATGTTCCAGTATAAAATCCCTCTGGCAAGAGCACTGTTTACTGTACACCATTCTTAGCAAATTAGTTTATGTCGACATAAAATTCAAAGGCAATAAAAGTGTAAGAAACGAGAGAAAAGCTATTCACACAATCACAGAGGAATCAAAACCTTTATGTTAACCAAAGGACACCTTTCTTCTTCTACTGTATTCTCTAGCTGCACTGTTGCAGCCAGATGATTCTTTTTAGCACTGCTGAAATCAATATTCAGAAACTGCAAGATTGCTCATGTTTGCACGTAGCTTGTTCACTGGACTAGGAAAGAGTAATTGAAAGAGAATAGGAAGTGCCACAAAGGAAGACTTTTTACTAGTCAAATACATGAAACATTACATTTGAAAAAAATATTTTAGCTTTTCTAACTAACATCTGTAACTGAATTTCAAAATGTATGTTGTATTAATTTTATAAAAAAACTTTGAAATAATTCACTAAGTACAGTACTTTAAAATTTACCTTTCCTGCATTCAATTCAGAAATAGCTGCCAAAATTTGCTGCCTTGATCCATCTGTTTTAATACCCAACTCTTTCAGATCACCATCAGTAAGTGTGAGAAAAGCTTCCATATCCACCTGCATATTAAAAAAAAAAAAGAAATAAAAGAAAAAAAGGTAAGAAAAATTTACCTATGTGAAGATTCATTACTACAGGTTAAAAGTGGTTTGTTGGGGTTTTTTTAATTGCATAGATTTAATGTAAATATTGTGCAAAAATAATTTTTAATGAATTACCAGCACCAAATGGTACACAATTTACCACTCTGTTGTAAGGCTTCTAATCTGCTGTTAATCATTCAACTAATCATGATAGTACATCTAAAATATTAATGGATTTTTGGGTTTTTTCCATCAAGTTCTATTAATACAGAATATATAGTCTCCATAGAAATTCCTCTGCCTACAGTAGCAGCTACTTGAATATACGTAAGGCTTCTCTCTTTTCTTCATCCTTTCCCCCTAAGCATTTCTGGAACTTCAGAATATTGTGTTTACTTTTCCCGAGAAAAGCCTAGGTTTTGTTCATGTAACAGTTTTTATTATAACAACATATCCCTAAGGTTGTGATAAGAACAAACATCTGAAACTTTTCATATTGATTGAAAATATGAAAAGCCACACTAAGTATATTAATTTCTACACAATGTTCCCTTGCCTATCATGCAGAGGAACAATAATAACCCAATCTATTGTGATGCAGCTAAATTGTTCTGGGCTTGTGCTGAATTTTGAACTTTGTAGCAATGTCAACTTAGTGCACATCTATTCACTATCCTTTTCTTTGACCAAATAAACACACAGTATTTGCTCTCATCTGATCCTGCTTTAGCATTGTAATGAATTAATTTCACTTATTTTCAGCAACATTTCCTGACATTGCATCCTTCAGCAAGTCAATGTCACAGCTCTCATCTACTACGATGCCTACGCTCCCCAATTTAATTCTATTGCTTATGCACAGCAGATAAAGAAGATAAAGCAGACATCTCAGTGACTCACACCCTGCTGTTCTCCTTCTGAAAATGAGGTTCCAGCTGTGATTCCAGGGATGATACAGTATGTCCTATGAACTGTTTAGCCACGTTGGATAGAGACATATATAGAAAAAGCAGAGTGTAACAGCAGAGAGAAAAAAACCCCCTATGTATAGAAAAGCTGTAGGTTAAGTGTAAAAAGCTCTGCTAACTGCATTAGTCTGGAGAATGCCACAAATACCACTTGGTCCATGTTTCCTTTCTGCAACCAGGAATGGTTGTAGAACTTGACTCTGGATCAAAAATCTGAATGCCATGTCTTATACCCTACTTTCATTAAAACAGTAACAAAAAAAAAAGATCTTCTAGAAAAGACCTACCTCCTGTTCCTCAAATATAGGCTGATATTTCTCAAGTGACAATTTTTTAAGGATGCCAGTTAGCTCATCTGTAATAACAGAACAAAAAAAAAAAAAAAAGTCAACCCCATAGATTAGAAAATATTGTAATGATCTCAGCATTATAAACTGAAAATATGTATTAAAGCCTGTATTTCCCACAGTCATTTATGGTAAGAAAAAAAAAAACAACATTTATTCTCCATCAGAAATTGAAACATTGGCTTATTCTGTTCTCACCTACTTACATATACTGTAATTCCATCTAGTCTTACCTTGCTAGGATAAACACCGTTGTATTGCCCTTTCTACCTCATTAAAAGGATCTTACAAAACCAAACCAGTAAGGGCAACTAAGGCACTTCAATGCCTAAAATGCGAGTGCTTGGCCCCAGATGGCTGATCCAGATTGTGCAGGTTACACAGCAGAACTCCTCAAGCAGGCGAGGAACTGAAAGGCATATTTCTGTGTCATCATCCAGGAAGGCAAAGTGTAGAGCAAGCAACTACACACCTGCTCATTCAAAACACTGATACAGCACAGGTCTTTCTGAACCCTCTTCTCCTTACATGCCCAATATCCAGGCATCCTGAACACAGACAGCTGAAGCCCAGCTAAGATGAAAACTGGACAGAATTTAAGTTTTACAAGCTCACCTTCCAAGGCTAAGAGCACTGAATATTGTCTTTGCTCCAAAAGCCTAAGGAAATTAAATGTTGCAGGACCTGACAGTGACTCTTCCCACACATTTAAAATGTGATTAGCTAAAAAGCATTAAGTGCACTTTCTGAATAACCTGACATTACCTCTCTTAATTACACATTACATCTCTCAGCTGAAGTTTTCTTTTTATTACTTTGCTGTCACGAGTAACTAACTGTTTTTTCCCCTTAAGTACCTAAGGGGTCAGTTAAACTAAGTAGTCAAAGTCAATATGAAGAACATTAATTATTACATTATAAAACAAGACTATATTTAATATTCTGCATATAAACTCACTTTCATTTTAAAGATACCACTAGTCCTTTATCAAATATACTTTGTTTTAATCTATTTCACTTCTTTGTCTTTTGACCTTCTTTTTTCTTTCATCATCACTGGAAACATGAAAGAGAATCTCATATTCTAAGCTTCTCAAGAGACATCGAGTACCTTGACATAAACAGAACTCTGTGTACTATTTTGGAAGACTTCTTTACATAGGAGAGTCCACGGATAACTGAAGAGAAAAATTCTAGTTGAGTCTTATTTTCTGCTAGGGTTTTGTTGTGTTTTATGTTTTTACTTTAAATTCAACTAACTTGCTATGCCTAACAAGATTTGCAGAAGTTGACATGGTCTCAGACTAAAGCTTTAGTACCCTGACATTAATCCATGGGAAAATGCAATCAGTCTTAAAAACGTATATCCTTATTGTTTGATGAAAAATGTCATCTTAGAGAAAGAAAACAGAATTCTCATTAGACGACCTTTAAGTACATTATTAACATTTTTTTTATAGGTTGTTAGTTACCCTAACTCATTTTTCATTGTGCTGGTATGATTAGAACTGTAGGCCATGATATGGGAAAAAACTTTCAGGGTATCTGAGCTCAGTCTTGTTGTCATAAAGAACTGTAACACCAAACACCTTTCACACACAGAGAACACTTTCAGGTGTAGGCCCTTCATGTTTCCTCTTCCTCTACTCCTCTTCCAGCTCCTGTACTATTACTCTAAGGCTGAACAAAACCTGAAACCACTCAGTTTTACAACTCTTACTTAACATGTTTGTCCTGTGCTTTACCACTCTATTTGTTATACACTTGTCTCCTTATCTCCATGCCAGGAGCAAGCTAAGGTTCTTGGAGCTCTTACTGCTTTTGCCATGTTACTCCTGTTTAGCACCTCCTTTCTACTATTCTATAGCAGTAAGGTAAGATTACCTTTTTCCAAGTTTTCAGAGCCCTCTTTTACTCTCACATGGTTTCGTCTTTCATAATTCTCCACATCACTGGCTCTCAGAATAGGGCCAAGTTGTTGATGGTCCATCAAATGGTTGCCTAAAAAGAAACAAAAACATCTCTAAATGCTGCTGCCTACTGTTCCTTCATAGTAACAGTCAATGTAAATCAATTTTCTTACTCATTTAAGTTCACTTGAAAGAAAAGTTTACACTGCAGACCTTCTGTACTTATTCTTCTGATTACTGCTTGGCATATCAGCACTTGTACTGCTGCTGCTGAATCAAACATCAGTAAGAGAAGCCCTGGAATTAAAGGAGCACTCAACTACAAAAGCTTATAACATAATGAACCCAGAGCTACTTGGGTTTCTGACAAACAATCTCTGCCACAGGGAACTCACAGTATCCTGGCATTAGTGCACAGTCACAAAACCAAGCTTCACTGAGTGAGATGAGAGCAGCTGATGGCTTGGGGAATTTGCTTCATTATCTAACAGTGAGCTCTCTTAATTGTATGCATCTCTAAATCAGCAAAACTTGTATTAGCACGATCTCATTATAAAATGGCACTAAACATGAAAGGATTTGCTCCAACAGTCACTAGAATATGTTACAGCTAAGCCATAAGAAGAGGACAGAAAGAAGGTCAAGTATCACCTGTCTTCAGCGTCAAATGGAATTAGTGTTAATGGACAAAGCTGGCATAAGTGAAAATAAACCAAAATCAATAGAGATAATTTCAGAAAAAAACAAAAATAGTACAAAGTGCCTTCATTCCTTATTTAAAAGGTTCTAACTCATGCTATTTTCTTCACTTTTTTTGTGATATTTACAAGAGAAAACAAAGTTATTGATACCCTGTTTCCAATGCAGTAAAATGACTTCTAAAAAGCTGTAATCTAGATGTAA
Source organism: Pyrgilauda ruficollis (assembly GCF_017590135.1). NCBI lineage: Eukaryota > Metazoa > Chordata > Aves > Passeriformes > Passeridae > Pyrgilauda > Pyrgilauda ruficollis. Next base: position 2,125,440 of record NW_024525378.1, on the reverse strand, counting down.
AAGCCTAATTTAAAAGATACTAATCTAACTGGAAAGAAAAGTAATAACATCATCATTCTTTCTTAGGACTTTAAGTTAAAAAGAGGTTGTAATAAGGTTATTTTCACAATTCAGAAAGATAAATGCACTACAGCTCTTAACTTCATGTAGCTATGACTTGCTATGGATGAAAAATGTTATCTGTAGTGATGTGCTTCTCTGCATTTACTAATAAAATCTAGTGTGAAGAAAGGCATTTTGTACCCTCAGCAAAGGGTGAAAAATAGGACTTAAGCCATGAAGGGGGGAAAATGTGGCCACGTAGGAGAGGCCAACCTACATATTCTATGCTAGCTTTGACGTGATAACAGTCTCTCTGTAAATGGAAAGAAACACAGGTTTTGGGAGAGAAAAAGGCAGTTTGTGCAGGAATGCCAATCTCACTGTAAGAAACACCACAATATATTCTAGAAAGAAGGGAGACCACACTCTCATGAAGATACACACTAGTCCAGTACAGTTGTAGCTTTAAACACGTAGTATTGTCAATGAATTAATCTGTAATTGCAGTGAGGTACTCACCATCCTCTGTAATAGTACCACTGCTGGAGCCATTGCTCTTGGCATGTCTGTGAGAAGAAGAGACAGAAGACTCTGCGTTTTGAACCTTAGGAGATGGGGAAGGTGATGGAGAAGGTGTGAGAGTTGGTGATGTGCTTTTAGATGTAGATGAAGTCCCAGATGGAGGTCTTTTGTTCATCTCCAGTTTTTGCTGCAGTTAATGATACAATAATTTGAGTTAAAAAATAATCACAAAAATGTTCACCTATACATGATGCTTCGACATTATTTAAGTTGTGTATCATTTCTGAGAGCATGTAGTCACAATGAGAAATTACTGCTTGACCTATATTAAAATCATAGAAGCAATAGTGATTTTATCCCAGATTAAAGTCTCTCTCCTCAAAATTATCAAGAAAAATACATTTATTAAGGCTGTAATTTTGTAATAGGAAAATTATTTCTTGTGAAGAAACACTGCCCACAAGCACTATAATTTTTCTTTTTCTAAAAGGACTATCTTGGTTTAAGTACAGGTGGCACCTATGCATCACACAGTCTCTCACTCGCCTCCCCACCTCCCTTGGAATGTGCAGAAGCAAAGTAAAACTTGCATTAGAAATAAAAACAGTTTAATAACAGAAACAAAGTAAACTACTTTGACTTGAAAATAGGGATTTTCATTCATAGATTTAAGTCTCAATTAAAGATTTTGAAAACATATGAGATGCTAATTTAAAGTAGCACTTCATGCTGGATTAACCAGAAACATGTAGCAAGCACAAAGTAAATTCTGGGCACATTAAACCCCTCTCTGAACTGGAATGGAAGTTTCCAGCCAACCCACAAATTTATTATTACCTAACAGGAGTCAAGTGATTTATTAATAATTTAGCAAATATTTAATACATTTGTAGCCATGGAAAACAGGAAAATACATGAGTTAAAATGGGTAATAAGAATATATATATATGTACACATATCAACAGTCTTTTACAAAAACCATCAATGCACCTCATGTCCTAAAATCTTTGCGCTACATATACATTTTGATGTCTGCACTGTATGACCCAAAAAGAAGGTGATTTTTTACTGGATTCCTGAATTCAGAGTTTAAATACCTTTTGCACTCAGGCTTCACAACAAACTGGTTAAAAAATTGACCTAGGTAACAATGCAAGAAATGAGAACAACAGTGGTTCCTGTCTTTACAATTTTGCTTCTGTCCTGTGACATAAATGGAACATTTCTAGTTAATTAAAAAGATGCAGATTTAAAAGATAAAACTCACTTGAGTGGTAACATTCTTCCATTACTCTATCCTATGTCAGAATGTAATACTTCCTTAGCCCTGCACTGAATTGACTAGAAGTAATGTAGTACGATACAAACTTGAGAGCTCCTTGAAGAGCATAATGAACTCATTTCAACTTTCTCTCCCAAATTTCCATCTAAATTGTTATTGGCCATTTGCATTGCAGAATGGCCTTCTCTCCCTAGCACACTGAGTGCATTTATTTAATTACATTATTCTGTAAAATGTTATTAATTTTTTTCTTTTCCTTTCTTTAAAGCTTGCACCATCTCACCCCTCACAGGTAAGTTTTGCAAAATTGATCAGTGTAGTATCATTTATTAGATCATTTTTAGATCAGCTATTTCCAAGTTTAGACAGCATGATTCTAATGGGAGGACACAAGCTATTCCTCAATGGATACAGACATTAAATTTCCATCATTTACATTGTGATTACAATAACACACTGCTAGACTTTGCAGCCAGTGTGGATCCATATTTGATTGTGTTCTTCCACCAGGAATCTCCAAAAATCACCTCAGTTGTGTGATACATGAATAACTGTAGTGAGATCCACACTATGACATGTTTTGTTACTGGTGGATAGAAGGAAACTCATCTAGACATCTAAGCCAAGAGCACTGAAAAAAGACTGTTGGCTTTCCAAAACAGTGGCATAAATGTTGTTTAAAAATCTTTTCAACGGTACAAAGAACAGCCTTTCCAGAAGACATTCTGCAACACACTGCACTTCTCTACTCTTTTATCCTCTAATGTATCCCACTGTGAGTAGAAACAGTAGTTAAACTTCTTAGTGGCAGCATTGTAGCAACGAAAGGCCAAGGGATCTGCAGCTCAAAGCTCACAGGCACAGGTATTATCACTTGGTGGGATGATTAATATAACTGGAGAAAAATGAGACTTTTGAGGGGTACACAAGGAGCTCTTCTGAAATTATTTCCAAGTTAAAAACAAGCTGAGAGGACATGCTGAGAGTTTAATTAAAACATACTGGCCAGACCACCTCTGAAAGAAAAAGCATTGGATAGCTGCACTGCAGACAAGACTTTAATGAGGGAAGAGGATGATAAAGGGGCTTTGTCTACAGGAAAAAGAGATGGATCATTTATAACTCAGGGAGCAGTTACACAGGATAGAAACGGAGCAAAGATTACCATATGCCAAAGAATTGGTATAAATCCTCAGACTCTGGTGGTCCAGGCCGAGTTAGAAATTTTAGCTCCAAATCTCATCTTTGAAAAGTAACAAGTAGCTCCTCCAGAATCAGGACTGACATATCAGAGACAAGGTGACTATTCATGAAAACTGTTTCAGCATTGGTAGTTGCACCTTTTCTTTTTTGGATTTTTGTTCTCCAGAAATTTCCATGTAATTTCTGAACAACTGTGCAATTTCATTTATCATTTTTATGTACTGATTAAATATAAATATTGTGTACTGTTGCCATATAAGACATCACAGAATGAGATTGCAAAAGTATTAATTTTATACTCTGGTCATTTTTGTTTCCTCAGGTAAAATTTGAAGAATCTACTGAAAGATGCAAAAAAAGCAAAACAAAACAAACGCTTGGAGATTACATAAGCGAAAGTTGGAGAAATGTTGCTCTTGCTCATGTATTCTAACATTTCCAGAATATCAGGCATTAGAACATAAACCCGAAATTTTGTGTTTTCCTTCTCTTGCTCTCTGAAATGCAATGTTTCTTTAAGTAAATAAACCCATCAATTTCTCAACAGAATGTCACATCTTGTGTTATGATGCTGCTTTCTAGTTTGTGTCTCTGCAGATCTTGAAGATTTAAAATCTTAACTATCAAAAATGTTGTACAAAGCAGTTAAGAACTTCAAAGTATGTGAACAAAAATGTGCAGGTCTGAGAGCAAAGCTATTCCAGGGAATTGACAAGTAAGTCAGCACAGACAGTACGGCCTCAGGAGCAAAACCTGACTTTGGTGATGACCTACTGTTTAAAAATACCACCAGTGGAGCAGACTGGTTATGTGCATATTGTTGTAGTCACCATATCCTGGTACAAATTATGTCACACTCTGCATTCAGGTTGAGCCTTTGAAGGGAAACTAGCTAGAGAAACTAACTATACCACTTCAGGGTAAAATCCAGGAATAACTAACATAAAACACTGTATCTAGTCCATAGAAAGAAATAATGAGAAACCATAATAGTGCAGATCTACTCTAAAATCAAGCATTACATTTACTTTTTTTTAAAAAATAGAGTGAAATTAATAATGAATCAAAATCATGTTTTATTATTAGATTTCATCCTCTGTGGACTTAAAAGTAAGGTTTGTAGAGCTGAAAAGCTTCCACTAACATAGCAAGTGTTCATTCTTTTTTGGCTGTGCAATGCTGTGCGCCAGCCACCCATGACTGAGATATGACCTATTAGCCAATTTGGAGTGCAAAATTTTACATTTCCCATTACCTTTACAACATGTCCATTGCCAACATTCTGAGCACACTGCAAATCTGACACAGTAGATGAAGGAGTTGACTGGACTGGACTATGCTGCTGGCTGGGTTTCTGTTCAGGTAAGCCTGCTGCTTTTCTTCTTTGGGCTGCAATCTGAGATAAAACATTATCTGCACTGCCACCTAGAACAAAAACCAAAATTAACTCAGTAAAGGAAACCATAATTTTGAAATGCTTTTTAACTCTCAAACATTCACTTTCATTTAAAAACTGACAGAGACAATTGCAAGGTTCAGCTCTCTCCAGCAGCTTGCAGAATAAAAAAAAGAAATCAGTAGCAGAAGAGGGAAGCCAGCCCTGTCTACACACACAGAGCTGACTTTCATACCCTTTGACATAGTTTTCATAAGCCACTTGACAACATTGTCTTCAGCAACTACCAGGTACAATGCCTGCAGCTTTGGTTTTAATTGAAAACTGTTTTTTATTTCAAACAAAAAGTAAGCAACAGGCATAAGAGTCAGCTCTATGACATGCATGGTGCAATGAGCCAGCATCCACCTGATCCACCACAGGAGGATCCAGTAAAATCTGCATGAGATGGGCTGACCACTGAGACTTCTGTAACAGATATGAGGCTCTTCCCTTATGTAGGTGTTTGAAGTCCGATCCTGTGTGTGCTGAACTTACAGAAGCTTTTCTTCTACAGTGGTAGGAAAAGAACTCAGAAAAGGTTTAGTATCTTCTACCATCATCACAAACACTGATTTTTTAACTGAATCAGATACAAATTACTTTCTTATTAAAAATGGTACCTGATCTGTTATGCAGTTCTCCTCCATGCCTGTTAATTCCTGCAATGTTATTAGATCCACCAGAAGAATGGGGAGAATGGTTGAAGTTATTGGAATTTGAAGGAGATGCTGGTCTTCTTGCAAATGTTGGTAATTTGACTGGTCTAGTACCTTTGCTAACAGATGTCTGGAACACAAGATGAAAAATAATTTGTTCTTTCTTGATTGAGAAAACTCAAGAGCAAACTTCAATTGCTATTTTATTTATCCCAAGTTCTGAAACTTGCACTGAAGAACAAGGGGGATATCAGAAAGAATCTTATTCTACATATACATATATACTGAATATATACTTATATAAATATATATATATACACTATATACATATATACTGAATACATTTATTCAATGAAATAAATGACACCACATTAAGCCATTAATTCTTCTTAATCTTTGGCCAACAAAAATGATCATATATGATGCACCTGATATATGATATACACAGTATTATGAGCAGTGGGGAAGAAAAAAAATTATCACATAGGAAATTTCTTTCTGGCAGAATCCTGGCTTTGTCTCTCCCATCTTACAAAATAGCTACCACCTTCCCATCCATCATATCTTTGTTTCTTACAAACTAAGCTTCAAGAAGTGATATAAATTTTCTCTCCACCAGTTTAATTTCTATATTCTCTGCAATCTGAACAGCCAGCTGCACCACTTTATTGAGTTTTATTAAGTGAGGCACTACTGATCTAGCTATACACTATCCAAATCTTCAACCACATTCCCCTTCATTTCTTTTGCTTTTACACATTGGCCACTGCCAGCCACTTCACATATGAGCTTTTGCAGCTCAGCTTTTTAATGTTTCTTATTCTGTTTCTCAAAACACTTCTTCCATCTCCGACTAACTGTTTCCCTCCTTCCCATACCTTCAGCAAGACCCTTCTTTCCTCACAGAAGGACTGACGGCTAGTCCTCCCCTACTTTCCCTGCTCCTCACTTTATATACATGCCAATTATCCAGTTATGTTACTACAACCATCTTTTTTGGGGTGATAAACACATGCCTTCCTGTTCTGTCACTTTCCTTACACTGCCTTATTCCACCTAAATCACCTCTACTGGTATTAAGCTAGTGTCCACATCAAAAAAGGAAAGAGGAAAAAAATTCCTCCTAAATGTCTTCACTGTCCCATGTCTAAAACTGACATTGAAACACAGTTCTGGACTGGTCTTCTCTACATCTAGTTATTACAGTCTACAGTTAAGGGAGTAAGCACTTCTCCTTTTTCTCCAACCATGAAAGAGTAGGCTGTCAAGGTTGTTTCATTTCCTATCTCAAGACAAACCACCTATTTTTCTCTTGGTTTGCATTTTCACTGAAAACACTGCAGAATCAGGCAAGCTCCTTCTATGTAAAACCAGAAATAATCAAGATTTTTTCCAGTTTTACAGTACTTCCAATTTAAAGCTGAGTGCCTTCAAGCCCACTTGATCATTACTAGCTACAATTTTATCTGTTGCTAATCTTTCAGAATATTATGTCTGTATATTGGTCTTACTGATATTTCTTCCCTCCTGCTCAGTTCCTAAAAATTGAGCAATTTCCATTCTTTTTTACTGTCCCTAGTCTTTTTTCAAATCAGAGCAGTTTCTACCACACTGTTGATGGTTCTGGTTAACAGAAAAAAAAAAAAAAAAAAAAAAAAAAACAACCACCAAAAAACAACCAAAAAAACCCAAAACCACAACAAACAAACAAAGCAACCCCCAACACAACAAATAACCATACAAAATCAATAACCCCCTCAAAACCAAACAAAATAAAAAAAAACAATTCTGTATGTTGTTTCACTTCATACAGAACTTTTGTTTCATTATGTTCCTTCCATACAGATGTGCATTCTTCCTAAGCAGCACTGCTTAAATGGACAAGCCATTGCTGAAACAGTGGGTTAAAAGTACTTCTAATCAGAAACAGAGCGGCTCACCAGCCAACAGGGCCAGGGCATAACACAGTATTTTCATACACATTTAGTTTGCTTACTATATCAGAGTTCCCACTGCTGTTAAAATCGTGCTTGACTGCTCTCTGTGGCCAGGCAGTTCTCATCTGTTCAGCTTTGCCATCTTTGCTGAGTCTGGTTCGGTCAGAATTCCAAAGCTCAAAGCTTGAGGGTGGTAAGAAAGGTGGTATCACTGCTTTGAGCTTATCACTGGGCAGCCTGGTAAATGGAGCAGTACTCCTCAGCTGAGAGAGGGGAACAAAGAAAAGGTGGGGGGAAAGAGTCACTTCTTAACCAAGTTTACTGGGACCTGGTGATGTGTTTCAAAATACTAAGTTAAGCAAAAATATGAAAACGCATTTAAACAGAAGAGAAATGAGACATAAATGTACTATTTGAGGAGAAGTACAACACATAATACCAAGAGAGAAAAACCAATGAACATTGTGGCACCCCCCAGTATTATGCTTATTCATTTGATGTAATGAATATAGCTCATTAAGTGGCAGAAACTGTCTCTTTCTATACTGAGCTAAATATTGCTCAAGTTGACTTTCACAAGAATAACAACCAATTTCCAAAGAAATAACAATGTAGTCCTCTCTGTACTCCCAGACAGGATGACTGGAAACAGCAACTGCATGTTCCTGCTGTATGTGTACTGCAGAAAGAGATAAAAACACAACTGATTTTGCTCCCTGGAATTCTGTCAGTCAGTCATATCAAAAGTTCTTACAAAAGAACTCAAACTTCTTACAAAAGAACATAAAGATAATAACCAGCCAAATTTAATGACATCACCAGGGAGTAAGCTGCAGGGGAATATAAAGCAAGAACATAACAAAAGAAGAAATAGAATAACACAAATACACCTCCCAAATGAAGTATTTCACCATTGCCTCTACTAGTAATTTCACACTTTGTACCATGTTCCATCCATATTTTCCTCACTTCATACTGCTTGTCAGCAACTAAGCAGCCGCTCCATCTGTTTTACTACTTCATTGCTGATCAAACAAAGGTATGGGTAACTCTTGAAAGAGGTCAGTACAGCTTCCATATCACATTACTTTTAGTACTTTCTAGTCTAAGAACTACTGGTATATCAAAGCCTATCAGTTCATATCTAGTGACTACAAACAAGCTCTTTTTCTAGAAGTGACTTGGACAGGAGGCAAAAAACTGTAAAAGTTATGGGAGCCACATGACCCTCTGAATTAGGCTGAAACACCAAGAACACTGCAACATACCATAGTTTTCAATAATTCATCGTCCTTTCCTCCTTTGACAGTGTTTGCACCTGAAAAATACACAAATTATGATTTATTGTTTACATGTTTCTACTTATGTTTCTAAGGCTAGCTCATTGTTTTTAAACAACCAACAGCTTTACCCTCAGTATGCACACAGTATGAGGATTTCCAGTGACACTCTCATACACCTCAGCTAAAGTTAAGTCATGTTTTACTCTGCATTGCAGACAGTGGGGGATTTTCATGGAGAGCTGTACAATTTCAGTATATGTGCTTTACAAACTGGGCTTTTCCAATTTTTTCTTTTCAGAATTATGTATTTATTTGCTTAAATAAATTGGTCTTCATTACATAAATTAGTTTATGGAAGATACCAATACTTTTCAGCGACCTGTCTTAATTTAATGGCATTTACTACAGAACAGTAACATGGTTATATTAGTATTTTCCTGCTTAAATGCTACTGCACTCACCATGATCAACAATGAGTACAAACACCTCTCTTCCTACAGACTACAATTATGTTACATTTTTTCACTTATATTAAGCTAAAGCAGAACTAAACCAATAAATCAGACATAATATCATCCTGACCACCCCACAAGAGCTCATTTCCCACAAGACAACTCTGCCTTTACCACTAGCTTTGTTGTTTGTGTTCCAAGCTGTAGCAGCATCAAGGTTTCCAGAGATGTCTGTATCACTCTGTGAGGCTACTTTAATAGTGGAACTTAATGATGGTTCAGTCTCATCCGGAAAAGGCACAAACTGATTAGAAGGAAATCCATGGCGCAATGTCTGAGTCAACTTCAGCTTGCGAAATCGATTGGACATTCTGCTCCACCAGGACTAAATTGAAAAGAAGACACAACCATTTAATTCCAACTAAAAGAAAAAAAAGATAAAAAGAGATGCATAATTAAGCAATCCTTACAGAAGCGATAATTTTACCAAAGACTTTTTGAAATAAGCTAAAAAGCAATATTAAAGTGGTTTGCAGATACCAACAGAATCCTTCAGTGTAATTTGCATGTGTAATAATTATCTCTTCCATTATTTTTTACCTGGAAAATATTTTAAAATGTTTTTCCACAATACCTGGAAGGCCAAAGTAGATAGAAGTATTAGAGCAATTTGAATAGGGAATTTTTGCAGCTACATAGAAAATATTTAATTTTCCATTCACTTCCAATTTCACCATTGATTTTTACTCTCTCTGGAATCAGTGAGTGGCATCACTATTTTCTTCTTTTTAGAGGTGTGCGTATGAGCTTATACAATATGCATCAAAGCTTCTTGCCTAGATTTTCAAAACCAGTCGCAAACCAGAAGAATTCTGATAGCATTTCTGTCAAACTAAAGACCCACAATCCATACAGTGCTGCTATACAGATAATTTAACCAGACTGGGAAGACTATAAACTGAAAAGGAGCAAGGCAAGGAAATAGCAGCTGTGAAAACAACATAAACCTTAGGACTATGTACCTATAACCTCCATCCATACAGATACCACATATGCGGAAACTGTTATGCAAAAGGATTTTGCTCAAAATGAAGTTTATTCAAATATTCACAGACTTCCACATTTTTACAGGCAGACAGTGCAAGTTGCTTCAAGTTTTCAGCAAGATATTTCTCTGGACTATACAAAACCTATGCCATTTGCACCAAAAATTACGTAGCTTCTAGGTGAATCAGATTGTAAGTACCTTCTGATTGTTTTTTAGTAAAGTTTCTTCTTCTCTTTCTGGAAGACTTTTTTAAAAAACTAATGTTAAACTAACAACACTTCATCAGGGTAGCTTTAGGTGATAGCAAATTCAGGTAACAACCCCTTCTCACAATACATATTCTTCTCTCTTCTTGGCATTTAATATTTTTCAACTACTCACTGATATATGTCTTTGCAACTTTTTTATACTTATCCTCTACATATTAATACTTGTAGCAGAAGACCATTAAAAACATTTTAGATCTGCACAGAGCATTAGTAATGTATAGAGTTCTCAGACCTCTGTATCTCTTTACTGTCACAACTAATAAAGATTTCCATTACTTTCAGCAACAAAGATCTGATGAAAAAAGGCAAGCGAGACAAATAGCTCTGAGAAAGCAATAAAACCCACAGTTCAGCATTTATTCACCTTCCAAAAGGAACTGGAAGTTCATCTAGTTTTAACATAATGAGCTTACAAAAGAGAGTGCTTGCACTTCTTGGTTTTGGTCACTGAAGCTGCCTTGCTTTCTGTAAGAAAGATCACTTCTAACTGCCCATCATCTCTGTTACTCCTGCTCACAGTGCTTCTGCTCCCTGAATTCACACTCACACCACAAATTACCCCAAAATGGAGTAAATACATCCACAATGTTACCAGACAAAAACCACTGCTCTCTGGCAAGAAAGTAATGACACTGGAGAGGTTCATCTTGTCTACTAGTGTTCACAGTACGATGGGCTGATCTCTGGAGTTTTTAGTTTGCTGTTGTAGGAGTTTGCAGCCTCTCCATATACCCCTACCACATCACACATGTAACGAAGCTGTAATAAAGGGCTTTAAATAGACTGAGGCATTCAAGTAAAAAAAAATCGTTTCTGGTTAAAAATAGTGTCTAAAAAAAGGCTGAAATCTAGCAGTAATGGAAGAAGGCAACAGTTTCAAAGAACTAGAAAAATGATGTTGCCATTTCAGAAATACCTCAGACATTTGTAACAATGCTAGGAATAAAAGAGTAAGGGGGAGAACTGGAAATCTCTGCTGTCAAACAATTTAAATCTAAAGTAGAAACTGAATGTGGTAATTCACACTGCTCTAATACTGACAATGAGAGTGTAAATGCCTGAAGAAGAACAAGCAGGAAGAAAAAAAAAAAATATAAATTTTTTGCATATGGAAAAGGGACAAGTTTGGTTTTGAGGCTGTTGGGAGGAAAGGGTTAAAATCAAACAGGAGAATAGAAGGCTTCCTGCTCAGTGACCTTTCAGCTGGGAATGCTAAAAATGTAGGTGTGGAAAACTCCATTTATTAGCCTAGTGTGTTCATCCTCTGCCTGACTGGAGAAGCAGAATTCCCATGTAGAGGTAACACACTCAAAGCAACACCCGAAGCCTTCAGTTCTAGGATGAACTAACTAAACCCACTGGAGCCTGGGTCCCTGTGTGTCTCTGGCACCCAGCCTTGTTGTTGAGGTAACAAAATAAATCTTCTCCTTACATGTCAGCTGTGGCTTGGTGGTTGCCTAGGTTACCCACTTGTGTTGATTCACACAGAGGCCATGAGCAATGGTAAGAAACAAAGCAGTTAACAGTTCTTGCGTGATAGACGTGAAGAATGAGATCATTAATACCCACTATGTTATCAGCAGGTAAAGGCACAGGGGCCAATATTGCGCACTAATTATAAATAAAAGAAACACATCACAAAATAAAAAGTCTACTAGTTAAAGACAAAAGTGATCAAAGAAGAGGTGAGACTGAAAAGCATTTATTTTCTTTAAACTTTATAAGCAGCCTACTTGTAATCAGGTGTTTTAGTATGAGTACTTTAACAGGAGGAAGGCAGGAATATATGTGCATTTGCTTAACAGAGTATTTAAATGAGCTTACACAAATTAGAACCAGACAATATTGATTAAAATTACCCCAGGTTAATTATAGGCAACATGACCTCTGACTAAATATTGATTATCTTCACTAAAAAGTATGGAAGAAGTTACAGAAATCAGGCAAAAGGCAAATTACATACAATTACTGAAAAGGAAAAACTGACTGATTAAAATGCTTACCATGAAAAGGCATAACTGAAAAAACTTCATATGTCATCACAGCTCCTAAGTCACAGCCAGCATAGGTTTGTTGAAAATAAACTCTACCAAATGAATCTCCTTTTGACAGGGTAACCAGTCAAGTGAGCAGAAGGGAGGAAAAGCTGGAATGCAGCTTGACTTTATTAAAGCTTTTATTGCTATTTCATGTAGCATTCATCAAACACTTGAGAAAAATATGGTTCAAGTAAAATTAATAAAGGGAAAAGACCACAGCCAAAAAATGAGACAAATTGAGAATTATTTGATCTCAAACTGGGAGAAAATTTGTGCAATAGGTTTGGGAATGTTCACTAAAAACTGCAACAATGAAACACAACATATTTTTCTGCAGTCTATGGAAGACAACCATCTAGACAGTTTTGTAAGCACCTTTAACGCTCTAAATTTAAACACTGCCAAACTGACATTTTTCAGTAGAGGTCAAGCTGGCATGACAGAAGAAATCATGTGTACTAATGAAGGGAAAAAAAGCAAGGAACAAAGCAGGTGTACTAAAGAAAAAAAAATCAGTCACAACACAGCAGAAACTAAGTATAGATACACAGTGTTACTGCTGCTGCTGCTGCTGCAAAAAAAAAGGGAATTTCACTGGTAACAGAAAACACATCTGTGATGTAGTTTTTGTAGGCCACTAAGGGGTAATGTGACCTTGGTCAGAATCTCATCACTCATTTTAGAATCCTCATCTTGACAGATAACATACAAATTAGAAACAGTCTAAAGTTTAGGAATCAAAACATACAAACAAGGAAATTTGCATTAATCAATTTTGTTTAGACTAGAAAAAAAAAGACTGAATATTATAGTTCACTAAGTATTTATACAATTCTCATAAAAATGAAGGTGACCACTGAACAAGACGCAATCAATATAATGGGCAACAAAAGAAAAAAATTCAGAGTGAAAAAAATTCTGACCCAAAAAGGTACCAAGCAGTGGAATTGGGTGCTGATGGAGAAACCATGGGATATGGAAATCTTGTTCACCACAGTGAAAGAAGAGCGAACTGAACATCTGTCAAAGATGTTCTTGGCGTGTTTATTCTGTCTCCTGATGCTAAGGCAAGTAAGCCTCACGAATTCCCTCTCCTTCTCATATTTCCATGATCCTGCAGACCCCACACTCAGTCATTTGCACTGATCTAGACAAAAAATGCTGTACTGGCTGTTGCCATAAGTATCTTTCGTCTACAGTTCCAGCTCATCACTGAGCAGCTGTCCACATGGAAACACTGCTGCTACAAATTCCAGGAGAGGTCCACTCACCACAGCCCTCTCTTCACATGCTGGCCCAAAGAGACATGATTGTTATGACATTGCTCTCCAACCAGAAAATCTGAAAATATCATTTTTACCCTTTTTGAGTATTTGTAAGAAGAGTAAGACATGTAAGATACTAATGGTCAGACAGGCTGATTAGTAAAGCATTAAGAACTTCATGATGGAAGAACGGATTACATAAGCTTACAGGTTATATTTTTTATAGAACTATACAGAATACAATTTTTGCTGCAAAAAAGTTTGATTATGACTTGTAACTACGGTAATATTCTCTAGTTTTGAGGCCAAATATTTAAATATTCCAGAATTTGTGTGTTGTGTCAATAATTGTGTCTATATCCTTATCACTGGCAAATAGTTGGGGTTTTTGTCACCTCACAATCTTTTATGACCCTAATTCAAGCCTTCTTGTCATAACACTGCAAGGGTTGCAATCCAATCCATTGCTGATGGGTATTCCATAAAGCCAAAAGTTATTCTGACAATTTCCCATCTAACTCAAATAGCTCAGTCTAAATTGATAATGAAGTTGTGTCATATTGAATGATAGCATAATCATATGAAAACAACCACATGTTCCTTCATAGTTAAAACTGCAAAACAGATTTGAGCTGAAGCAGAACTTCAAATGGTCTTTAAAATTCATGTCAAAAATAGCCTGGAAATTAACATGACTTTTTTCAAGATCCTGGTAATATTTATACTTAAGGGACGACATCACGGACTCCAGGAAATTCTGAGGTACACCACACATACACCATAATGAAAGATTATTCACTAAATAAACTGATGCCCGGAAAAAGGCAACGACAACAAAACTAACTCTTCTTCCTTCTCTTTTGCAGTCAATGAAAGTTGAAGTATCTTTGTTTAGCTGGGATACACTTATTCTAACTCCATGTTGTTTCCTATTGGAACACCACCATTTTTGAGTTAAGGATACAGCATGCCAGATGACATGTAAGCCCGAAGTGCACGCTCCTCCACAACTCTTCATATTAAAATCTCTGCTATGATCTTTTTAGTTTTCAATGTCAATAGCCTGTTACCATTTATGGTTATGAAGGAGTCTACCCTCTGTCCAGATTTAAAAGCAAGATCATAATGGAAATTGAGTTCCAAACTTATGAACATGGTACCCTCCACTTAATCATGAGATTTCTAGGCACTGAAATGCTTCAATGCAAACTCTTCCCACTGCCTCGCCACCTGATGAAAAGGAAATTGAATATGTGGTATGCTCCACAAAACCAGAACACTGCCAACAAGGAATTCAGAAACACACACAGTTCCCCAACAAACCCAGTTACATATTAGATCCAAAACCCTTCTTAGCAATTGTTTTTTCTGTTTATACATTACAGGAATTAATGAGTTTTTATCAAGAATGAACACATTTACCTTTAGGCCTCCTTTGTCATCTGGCAACATTGGGACATTTAAGGATTGCCTACTTCTGGAACAAGGCAGAGATGATCTGTTGTTCAGTTTATTCTTGTCTTTATCTACTTGCATGCATGCTGATGCCAGTAGCCTTACAAGCTCTGTATCTAAAAGGAAGCAAATTAAGACAATGTTTGGCCTGTTTTGCTTTCCCAAATTAAAACCGATCCACTGACATTTTCCCTGTAAATCACATACCAGTAGCAATTGATCTACCTCTCAAACACAAAGCAGATGAACCCCCAAACCTTTCTTTCTTGATCTATTTTCCCATGTCTTCTCCCCACAATTTGGGCTGCAGTCTTATAATCTCTCTAAAGGTATTTATGAATGTAAATAAGCATACTACTCAGCTGGAATCAGTCATGTGTGACCAAGTGAACTGCCCTCTCTCATACTTTTTACAAGTTAAGAACAATATTGAGATGTTCCCTTTTCTCACCTGGCACAGTAGAGAGTAGAGAAAAATGAATATTCTTTCTTCAAGCGTAGGTTGCAGAAAAGAAGTTCGAAAGTAAATCCCAAAGAGAAAGAAGATGTTCAGCCTGGACAATGAAGGGACTAAAAAGAAATGGTAAGAAAAAAAGATGGACAAAAAAGAAGTAAGAAATAAAGTAAGACAGTAAGAGGATGAAAAAAGAACAAGCATGACAGGAGACAGGAAAGCAAAAAAAAAAATTCTGTAAATCTGCTTTTTGTACAGAAGTCAGGTAGGATTTTCAGAAAGGCATAGAAAACTGAACAAGAGAAAGAAGTAGCAAGACAAACTATTCTGTCACAGAAGTTAGTTCTAAAATAATTCTCTGTATTTATTGTCTAAAATGTTGTACTATTAATGATCTACTTTTGACATAGAAAACAATCTAGTAACCAAGACCACCATAATGTGTAAATTCAGAGCTTCATTAGCAGTAATGGGTTTTGGCTTCAGATAAATCAGTTCAGGTACCAAGGAAGGTTAACAATAACAAATTATAGATGTAAAACAAATTGTAACAAAAACTAAATGTGTTTCATTCAAGCCTCCCCAAAGTATGCTGTCTTGTCCTACAGCACTCCCACACAAACAACTTGAACCCTGAGGTGTGATTTATTCTCAGCCTTTACAGAACTAGCTGGAGGTTCAGCCAGGAGTTCCCTAGTTCTGTTCCTACTGGACCAGAACTCTCTTTTTCCTGTCCCTTTGCTGCTCTTTGTCAAGGGGCAATTTCTAGCTCCAGCTCATAGCTCTGAGCTAATGACACTACAGAATACCAGTGCCTCCACGATTAACTGCCACTCAGCTGGCTCTGGTGACACACAAGCACAGTTTTCAAGCATCTTCAGAACCAAAGGCAAGAGGAATGCACAAAATCTGTTATCCCATAAACTTATACATTCATCTAACCAATTAACTCAAACCCCACCACTTTCAGACAGGGTCCTTTTTTGGTCCATTCCAGCCTAGACATGAGAGGATATATCCCAGCAACTGCAATGTATTTTCTAGATTGGAAGGAAAGTATATCTGTTTATATTGTACATTTCTCCACAGCATTTTGAAATAGCATACCTGGATCATTCAGCAGCATTATCAGGTCAAAAGCTGTGTATCCATTTTTTGCACGAAGGTTAACATCAGCTCCTTGATTTAACAAATACTTTACAACATTTTTGTTTCTTTAAGGGAGAAAAAAAGGCATTGATGATATTAAAGAACAAGCAAATGAAAGAAAGAAGCTCCCAATACTCCATTTGAAACCTTTTATAACATTGTTCCTGAATCAGAGATCAGTTTTACACATTCTACAGATAACAGTGTAAAATTTGTTCACAAGCTCTTCAAGGGCTCCCAGAAGTCCTCTGTCAGTTACATTTACTCAGTACGACTTACATTAATCAATATGCACAAAGTTTGCCTTAAAAGCCCCCTTTGAATAGTCAGCTTCCTAACCTGACCCTTTGGAAGTGACTGCAATATGTTGCTAAACACCCTTCCAATGAAAGCCATTAATGCCTAGGGCAGAAAAGCAGATGGAAAGACAAAGGACATTTCAGTAGTCATCATATGCCATCACTAATACTTCAATGCAACCTCATTTTCACAACTTGCACATTAAGAAATTGCATATAGAAAAGCCAAATTGACTGAAGATAACTTATAAACTTCAAACAGTACTTCACCTAATTACAGCTATAAATTTTTTAATTGAGAAGGCACATTATCACTTCCCTGAGGTGTTTAAAATGCAAAACCAATCAGCATTAAATGTCAACCAACAAAAACACCTCCAACAAAAGCTCCTCAAAGCTAGCTGCATAAAAGACACTCACCATCCTGTTCCAGTTAGCCCCTCTCCCCTCTGATACACCTGAGTAAATAAGCAGGACTAGCCTTGTGAGTTAAAAACAATACTTCAATTCAGCCTATGAAATAACTGAACAGACAACAAAGCTAGGGAAAATATACTTAGTATCAAAACTCCTTAACAGTGACTGACCTTGTATAAAATCAAACTCTGATATGCATCAGCAACACAGAGAAAAAACATTCTCAAGCACCAACAGGTAACTGCAAATTCTAACAATGAAGCTGAAAAATGGATCTCAACATGTCCACTTCAGAGCATCATTTCTTATTCAGATGACATGTCCACTCCTAAACTCACTCCACACAAAATCAACCTGAAATGGATGATGATTGTTACTCCACTCTTCTAACAAAAATACTGCTTATCCTCACCACAGCTCCTCTGCATATTTCCTATTACTTTCCTACTCTTCTTTAAAATTATCATCCCTCCATTCTGCTTTCACAGAGACACAACTTTTTAGCGCCTCTGGCTCAACTTTTTAGCGCCTGCTCCCTCCTTCAAGCCCGAGACCCTTCACACTATTGGTGGTCCTGAGGAAGGGTTAGCTGAGGTTCTGCGGAGCCCAAAGATTTCCAGATGTTATGAAAATTTGAAACTCTCCATGCTAAGAAAAAGGCTCAGATGCTAAGTAAAGAATTACAAGGATAAGTATTTATGCACATGAGGTATTCCACACACACTGGGGCACTGCGAATGTGGCTTTACACACAAGGCTCTTGTATATTTCAAGTGTACTACCTCCACTTGTACTGTGATTGCTCATCATAGTAAAACTTAGCACAGCCACTGTACTTCTGCAGCATTCATGCTGCTCTTCTATTGATTCAGATGTTCCTGGAGGCACTCTTGCTGTCATTACTTACCTATGACACCACACAACACTGAGAGGGTTTCATAGATGGCTGTGATGCTGGGATTATCTTGGGTGACTAGGGACATATTTTATTCTTCATGGATAACTAAGTTCCTAAGAAGCCACACCCTTGTTTCCAGGACTGGGATGTCCTTCTGGTCTTTTCACTGAGACAGTGTCCTTTAGACAGCTTTACTTAAGCATGAACAATACCAAACACTCCCAAAATTCCACTGCCTCAAATGTTAAGCATATCAACAAAATTAACTTACAAAGTTTCACACTATGAAGACTGACTGATATATTACGGAAAAGACTTTTCATAATCCCATCCTCCAATAAACTGAACAGCCAGTATCTGAACACTTGCAGGACTCACTTTTGTATGTGCTTCCACAAACAAGTATCTGAGTACCAGCAAGGGGACATTCCAGCAGCCCTATCCATCACTTTGTGCTCGCTGCTCCTATTCCAGCTGTGTACTGTGTGACTGATGCTAAGTTAAACAGCTGCACCAGAAAATCTGGTCTTAGTGCACTTCTGTCACTACGATCAATAAAGGTCCCAAGAACTACTTCAGAAAAGTTTCACAAGGCAATGACAACTTGACCTCCTATTTTTCCTCTTTGTTGCACTTATATAGCCCAAGGAGATCTGCTGACTAAAAACAAAATCTGGTGCAGAATACCTGCATTTATACAACTAATGCACTACCACTGAAGAGAACCTTCACCGTGCTGAGGGCCTTATCTACAACCAAGAAAAGTTCAACTCCCTGAACTGAATATCCTGTATTCAAACAATGTTAAGTATATGACAGATATCACATGTGAAGTACCAGCCAGGGCAATTTTTGAGGTCTGACTCCTAAGCAGCCACTTAGACTTATGAAGGAGCTTTATAGAAAATGACAATTATTTTAGCTGTATTTCCAAAAACTCGAGAAAAACTAAAGGCTGAACAGGAGAACACAGAAATGGTTTTACTACTGGAAAATGTGGTACATGGAAGGCTGATTGCCTTGAAGTTTCACAACTTCCTGTACACTTACAACCCTGGCAGGAGGGGTGATAGAATCTTTCATAATACTGAAAAACATCAAAGGGTGGAAGCTGAAGTCTGCACCAAGGCTCCTGAGGACTGCCTGGAGCACTATATTCCCAGTACTTAACTGAGCTTGCTTCAGGTTCCCAAATGCTTTACTCATTCTAAAAATCCAAATGTCACAGAATCACAGAATAACCTAAGTTAGAAGGGACTGTTGAATCCAAGACTGTTGAATCCCTGCAGAGCACCATCCCCACAAGTCACACCATGTCTCTGAGTGCTTTGTTCTGACACTCCTTGAACTGTCAGGCCTGGTGCTGTGACCACTTCCCTGGGGAGCTCTTTCCAGGGCCCAACCACTCTCTCAACAAAGAACCTTTTTCTAATATCCAACCTAAACCTCGCCTTGACACTTCTGGCCATTCCCTCGTGTCCTGTCACTGATCCCCACAGAGAAGATGTCAGTGCCTGTCCCTTCTCTTCCCCTCATGAGGAAGTTGTAGACTGCAATGAGTTCTCCTCTCAGACTCCTCTCCTTCAGGCTGAACACACCAAGTGACCTCAGCCACTCCTCACACAGCTTCCCCTCAAGGCCCTCCACCATCTGTGTTGCCCTCCTTTGGACATTCTCTAATAGTTTAATGTCTTTCTCATACTGTGATGATCAAAACATGATTCAGATCTGCTCCAAAAAGCTGAGGGTAGTGCAAGAGTCATGAAAAACTAAGGTCATGAGTTAATAATTTCTTTTAAGACCTCTCTGCTTAGAGAGTCATTATCAAAAAGGATTTTTTCTATTGGGATGTAAGAAAAATTAACCTTCTTTACTGCTAGACACAAAGAGAGCATATATCTTACCCATGGTACGTGGCCTGCATTAGTGCTGTCCAGCCATGAACATTATCCTGCTTATCAATATCAGCCTTTTTCTCAACAAGGAGCTGAACAAGGGGCAGCTGTCCAGTTACAGCCGCAATCATTAAAGGAGAGGCACCGTCAACATTGGTAATATTAACCTGACTCAGATCTTCGTCAATGATCTCTTTAACCAGCTGAAAGTTTCCTGCAAAACAGTGATAAAATATAACCTAAATGTTAGTCAATTAGTACACCTTTCCAGCTGACATAAAATTGCATGAGGCACTGTATTTTCTTCATTTTCTCTACCTGTACACTTATGGTGCAATCCCATTACAAGAATTATTTTCTGAAATGAATGACTAAGGAAGGCTGTATAAACTGCAGTGCATCTTGCATGTGAAGACACAAATAGGCAATATTTCTATTAAATTGCCATAAGATGATGTCCTGCAAGGAAAATTGATGATGCTCAGGCACCATGATTTTTTCTTCAAAGATTCCTGTTCCATTTCCACAGGCTGCAATTACAGAATCAACAATTTTTGAATCAAAGTAGGTGGGTACAAAGGCACTCTTAAAGGTAGTGGAGGTCATTCCTTGCCTAAAACAGGTAGAATAATGCCCTGTCTCACACTGACCAGTAAGTTCCTCTTACAAAGATAGTTTACTGATTCTAAAAACGCTTACTGATAGAATTCCATAACCTCAAAGGAGTTTATTCCAGTGCTCAACTTTCTTATATTCAGAATGGGTTTTTTTTGGCCTCCAGTATTCAAACTATGCCTCCAATACAAAACTTCCCTACTCCTTTTTCAAGAGTGAAGTCATTTGTTGTCATTAGTCATCTTTACTGTTCTTTAGAAGTTAATTTAATTTTCAGGTTTCCACATAAAGGAGCTGGTAGTCACTTGAGTTCTTGTCTATATTACAAAAAGCAGTATGAAATACGTTACTGAACATATCTGAACAAGGCTGTGGGTTTTTTCTAAATCTTGAAGTAGGACTGCTTTTAAAAATTGTATGAGGTAGTCAGGATTCCCTTAAACAGAGAGCTTAAGCTCACCTATGTCTGTGTTTTTTTGATGCCCTATGGCAGGAAAAAGCAGGGAAGAAGAAAAAAGCAAAAAAAAGATCTCTGTGACTGTGTGTACCATCACAGGAACAGGGGCAAGAACAAGCAAATCATCAACTGCCATGCAAACAGAAAAATTGTCACCTTTAAAAAACCCTTCAGATGGTAAACTGCTTCATAGCATAGGCTGCTTTCAACTCAGTCACAGGCAGGAACATTTTCCTTGGACAGTCGGTCAGAATTCCAGAAAAACCCTGCACCCACTTGAATGCACTCACTGAAACTCACACCCACCAATGCCACTCAGCTAATTTCTTGGAACAGGAATAACAGAAAAGCACATAACTACTTTTTGTATGTTCCAATTTGGTAAAAGACTGCAGTTGGCTTTTTTTAACACAGACCCAGAGCATAGACTTTGTTAAACAGAAACCGTGGAACCTACAGAGATACCAGAATTTACTTTGAACCCTGGACACTCCTTTACCTAATGAGTTTGTTTTTTTAACAGTGCTGCCATCCATAGCCAAATAAAAAAAGCCAAAACCCAATGTGCTGACCAGTATTCATTTGACCCCTCCTGTGATACTTCTTCTGACCCGGCACTATCTGTAAATCTCAAAAAACACAGGGGTAGAAGAAGGGCACACAATTACTCTAAAAATCCAACAGACTTGAGGCTTTCCCAGGAAGATGTTTTGATAGCTCACATGTGAAGAGCAGGAACAGAAAAATCATGTTTCCCATGCTAGCAAACGCATGAAAAAGCATGAAGTTAGAAAAACTAGACAGGGTGGAAGAATCGTGGCAGTACTTACCCAGTTTCAAAGCATGGAAGACATCAGGTTGCCTCTTTTCTGCATCTGAAAGAAATATAAACATTTCTATTAGCAATCAAAAAAAAAAAAAGAAAAAAAAGGCAAAATCTCCAGTAAAATTTTTATACGAAAACGATTAAAAATATAAAGTACTATAAAACATATGTTTAGGCATACATTTAATAAGAACAAAGAAAGTATTGACAACTTCTGTATTACCTTTGGGAAGAATGAATCACTTGTATATTTCTCTGAGCAGAGCTAAAGCTAGAAATTATAATAAGGCACTAGAACAGGCTTTTCAATTGCCATTCTCCATCAGGAAATTGTATTTGGAAACTCTTTTTTTCCTGCCTGGAAGTCTAAAATATCCACTAAAGAATTACAGTATGGTTCTGTGGTCTGGTGAAATCCCCTGTACAACAGTGAACACTCTAATTGTATGGGATTATTTTGAAAGGTGACTCAAAAGGAGTTTTACAAGCTGCTCTAGTTTTATTTCCTCTTGAGTATTTCCAGGTTAATTTGTAAAGGTCACAAAAATAATAGTGTCAATTTAACTACGCAGCTTGTTACTTATGAATTAATATTCTTCAGCTCCCAGATAATCATCCCCATAACAAGAACTGCAATTATTACAAATTGTAATATTTTGAGTGCAGAATCATTTTTTTTACATGGCTTAACAGTGCTTTGAAAATTCTGACACTATATAAGATGAGGAAAAAATAGTGACATATCTTTCACCTTCCAGTCATGCCAGAAAATACCATCCTCTATCTTCCAATTATTACAGACAAATTATTCCTACAGAATCAATGGGGTAACAAAAGTTATGGAAAACAAGGAGACACTGAGCGATTCCGTGAGCCCAATTCTGTCATTTTTATGAAATACAGAAAAGGTTTATGTTCACAGCTGTACTCCAAAGGAAGTCAGCTTAATATGCTGAACAAAAGCAATTGCTGTAAAGCCCAAAAAACTCCAATAAACTCTTATTTTAAGACCAGGAAAGAGAGTGATGGGTCCTACATTTTCTTCTGATTCAGAAACTGCTCTTATAGAAGGAACTGTGTGTATGAGCTCACCACTGTAAAACAGATTTCAAAGACTAGTTTAGTAAAGTACCAGGCTCCATTTGTCATGTGAAAACCCTGGAGGAGAGGCAGCTTCAGGGAGCAGGAGACCATGAGAAGATGCCAGAAAGAAAGACTGTGATCTGGGTAAGCCTAAGTAAGGACAGGGACAGAAGGCAGGTAACACTCAAGCCATTCCAGGTAGTGAATTTGCTACTGAGAACAGCTGTGGGAGAGAGCTGCTTTCTCCTAGGAGGCAATTCACCCTTATCTATGGCAATGGATCAGAAGAAAAGTTCCTTTTCCTGGTCTTCCATACGACAGAAATTATCTTTCTTCTTCACAGGATATTCAAGACTCCAGCACTAGCAGGAGACTTGAAGTATGGTCAAAAACCAATGCAAAAATTTGTGTGCAAGAATAATGTTTTTACTCCCCTCTATGCCCAAATGAATTACTACCCTCCTGATGACGGAAATTTCCCCTCAGCAGAGGTGACAAACATCAATCTGCTTTAAAGCAAGTCAAATTTTCTCACTTAAACAGAATCCTTCAATACTTCAAGTTGAGGCCAACTCTGCCTGACATACATCCTATTCATGCAAACACATGGACACTAGTGAATTGGATCTCACTAGTAAGCAACTTATGTCTGTTGCTCAAGGTAATGAGCAAACATCTACAATGAATCAGTCCTGCGTGGCAGTACAGCTGTGTGAAAGCTCTGGAGTTCCAACTTAACCTGTAAGTCAAAATCTGAGTTCACACCTTCTCTACAGCAGAAACAGATGTCTGATTTTTGTTCTTACTTCTTCAAGTACAAGGGAAGCTTGACCTGCAGGAATGACACCAAATGCAGACAACAGTTTTGGACATGTCCATAAGGCAGTGGAAAATGATCTTTCTAGAGCTAGCCACATTCTTGTGTTTTATAGCAAACAGTATAAAACTGGAAAATCCAGCTCTTCCAAACCCTTTTGTTAAGCACTTCCCAGTGCTGGCTTGCATAAATATCTTGAAAAGTGTCCCCAAAACAACCACATACAGACAGGAATCTTATCCTGCTAACATTGAAAAAATCTGCTGAAGTTGGGCACACGTACCTCAGCTGAAGTGTGCCTACTCCAACATTTTCAAAATACAGCTGCAAATTACAAAGAACATCATGCCCAAAATAAGCTCCTCAATTTCTAAAGTGAAACAAAAAAATAAATTCCATACCTGCCTGAGGCCTAATCGTTGTGAGAGATTCCAAATAGTCCTTCATGTCTTTGTGTTTGAAGCCAACAGAGATTTCAAAAGGTGTTTTATGTAGTACATTCAAGTGATCAGGATTGGCACCCTTCTCCATGAGCTGCTGTGCCAAGCTCACCTTTCCACTAATGGCTGCCAGCATTAAAGGACTCCAGCCCATTGTCTTTAGACTGTAGTTACAATCAGCTCCCCAGTCTAGCAACAGACGTACCACAGCCTCATGTCCATGCTGAGCAGCTGCCATCAGTGGAGTGATATCAGGAAGGTCATCTCTGCTGCTGTTAAGTACATTTGTGCTAAAGTGGTCATAATTGTCCACAAAAGCACCAGATTCCAGCAACAATTTCACCATGCTCACATGACCACCTCTGGAGGCCATTGTGAGAACACTGGCTCCTAACTTGTTCTGTGCATTGAGATCAGCACCATTTTCCAGCAAGATGTGGGCCACGCTTAGATGTCCAAACCTTGGAAGAAAGAGACACAAGAGAGAATTAACACCCTGGATTGTAAAAGCCAACATACTCTGAACCTAGAAAACTTCATTACCAAATCTGCCAATTGACCAATACATACTCTGTGAGGTAACATATAAACATCTCTGAATGTGACAATGGGCACCTTGCTGGAGGACACCAGTCATCAGCTGAGGACTGTAAACCAAACCATTCCACATGCACCAGTGACCATGTTCATAAAGCAGGCATCTATTGAAGAGGATGGTCTGCTCAAAGCAGCAAAGTGCCACCTTTCTTTTCTGCTGCACGGCACCAACTCATAACTTCCATAAACCAGAGTGTCAGTTTCATCCTCTTTTTCCACAACTGTATCACATTAACAGATCAAAGCAAGTTTGTTTCCAGAGATCTTTATTAAGTACCGTCATTACTATTGAACAACTGGAGTAAAAACTGCAGTCAGTGCTAACTAAGGAAGAAAAAGACCATTTTATCAACTGGAGAGTCAGTCTTTTATATTTGCATTACTGCTTGTTTTCCAGTTGTGAACCATCAATGAACTTCCACAATGGAAGAAGACTTAGTGAATACAGATGCGTCCATGAAGCTCAGAGAAGAACAGGGTGAGTGGCCATCACTGTTGCAAAGTTAGCTGAACTTCCCTCAACACCAAGGGGACCAGAGAGGATCTTTAAGAGAAATGGCTTGCCAGCAGAGTGGGACAACTGGCCATGAGAATGGCCTTCCCTAAAACAATCAATGGAAATTATTCTGTTCCTCAGGCAGACAGACCAACATGGGGGACGCATCAACACAGTTCAGCCCAACACCAAGCACCAAAATGGAATGAAAATAAATTTTAAAAAAGTTAAGGTGCTTGAGCTGGCTTCCAGCCAGGTATTCCTTCCTGATAATTGGAGATACCCAGTGCATAAGCTGACAAAAGCAGGCAGACACAAACTCACTCAGTTAGAACACAAAGAGTAAATTTATTTGTTATCTCATGAACCTGAGGATCCCCAAAGCAACACACAGGCACAAAGGCGGAGATACAGATGGGGAGAAGCAGGTACCATTACCAGTTCATGCTAAAGGACCAATGGCCTGCAGTTCACACAAGTCTTATCAAGAATTATTCCTGGCTGCAAGGTTACTTGAGTGATTTACAATCCTCCTCAATAGTCTTGAGGTGTTTAACCCATTCCTTCCAACACCCAGCACTGTGATGATGAGCATACAGGGACTGCTAATGGGTGTGCCATGGTGTCTTGTGATTCGACTGTCTGTTGCAGTTGCTATGTCAAGCTTCTGCTATGATTTCAAGAGAATGCTGTATTGCAAGGCTAAATTAAAACCCCGTGTAATATTAAGTAGCCTCCAATAAAGAAATATGGCTCCAAACCCTCCTTGTGTGGAATATCTACAAGAACTTGGTCAGAGTACTGAACTCTGTCTGAACTCTGACACCAGTTTTACCAGCAACCTAGTTTGATATCACTTGACTATCAGAAGCTCCGCTAGTTTGTCAGTAAGCAAAAGGCAATCAGACAAGCCACACACCCAACCAGCCAGCTATCAGTGAGAAAATGGCAACCCCATGTTTTAATAAATATAATACCTTGAGAAGATGTGTATCGTGCTCTTGTTGCAGGCATCATGCACTACTGCATACTTATGCACGTTGTGCTTAGCATGACCCAACTTTGACCCTGAAGGCAACTTTTGTAAATTACAACAAAGCAAACCTTAGTCGAGGAAACCCCAGAGAATGCCACTAACCACTTAAAAGCAACCACAAGCCCCAAAGTCCTTTGTTTCCTTCCAGAAAGTATATAGTTGCAGGAGGAAGCCTCTGGAGCTTGTACACTCCCTAGGTGTGCCCTGTACCCCTCACTGCATCACCTCAGTGGAGCCTGCAACTCCTGCACACAGTTAATTTTATGCATATATGCTACCTCCTGTCCAACTGCAATAGAACTAATCACAGCCAGAAAATTAAACAGCTACCTAATTCTGAAGCCTACCTTTGGACAAACACTGGGCTTCCTTTCTGGTTATCCATTAAGAAGAAAAGAGAAAAATGCTTCTCTACTTTACACTTTTCAACAATATATGCAGTACTTTTCAAATGTCAGCTAGTAATTTCTTGAAATCAGTGAGAGGGTTTTAGTCATCTGACTTCATTGTTTTTCGGGAATAAGCGTATGGTTTTCATTAAGGGGAAAAAAAAATCTGTTTCTGCAACTTTTTTCCTTTTTTTTAAACCTTCATAAAATAACCAAATTGTTGAACCTTGTCTTCCTTGTTCTTACTGGGAAACTAGCTGTGTGACTCATTCTTTGGGAACTTTCTATGGCCATTAATTGAAAAGAGAAATGTTAACTTTGAAACAGATTATTTTTTTCCAAGTATTTCAAAGTTATGAAATTTACAAAAAAAACCAACAACCAACCAACAAAAAACCAAACAAATACAAACAAACAAAAACTCCCCCCCCTCAAAAAAAAAAACAGAAAAACAAAACAAAACACCACCAGAATAACAAAAAACCATTTATTTTCTTGATTAAGCATTCAGCTATTATAGCACAACAATGCCCTCCGACCCTGCAAAACCCGCCTGTGAGCCCAAGGTGTGCTTGTAGGAATAAAGACAAGCACCAACACCAGCATTAGCAACACAGAACCACCCAGGGCCCAGCAGTGGGTTAGGCAGAGGACAGCATCACCGATGCAGAAGACAACTGATTTGCCATTAAAAACCCTCAGCAATGATTTTCCCTATCCTCCAGCAATGCAAACATGGGTAAGCCAAGGGAAATTAATTGTTTCAGCTCGCTTCAGTATGTTTTACATCAGACGCAGCTTTCAACAAGTAAGAAAGACACAGACAGACAAACAAAAAAAAAAAAAAAAAAACACCCAAAACCAAAACAACCCATGCAAAATTAAGTAAGGCTACCTATTGTCACAGAGGAGAGCAGTGTTTCGTGTTCAAGGTAGCTCCAGTTTTGCACTGACTTAACCAAGGAATAACATGCACTGCTTCAAACACCCCATTCTTAACATGAAAAGTTTCTAATGCCCCAGGATAACACCGGCCAATTCTACACCGGTGGACAGCCCCTCCTCACCCCGCCCAGGGACGGGAACAGGTGACCACTTCGATCCCCCCGGGACAACTCCGGGCTCCACCGGCGACAACCCACCGCGGCCTTCAACATGGCGCTCGCCCTCTCTCTCTCTCCCCCACGCTGACCGCCCGGAGTTCCCCGGCGCCCTCCCTCGGCCCGGGGACCGCGGTTCTGAGAGCGAGGGAGCCGAGCGCCCGCGGCAGCCCGGGGGCGGGGAAGGCAGAGCCCCGGCGGCCCTCCCTCCCTTCCCCGCCCCGGGCTGCCGCCGACTAGGCCGATGCTCCGATGGCGGTCGGAGACCCTCACCTCGGCCCTGATCCCTCCCTCCCTCTCCCCCGTACCTGGCCGCTTGCATGAGGGGGCTCCATCCGTAGTGGTTCCTGCTCTGCACCGAGGCGCCCTTCCGCAGCAGGAACCGCACCAGCTGCTCGTGGCCCCCCGCCGCGGCGAACTGCAGCCCCGTGTTGCCGGCCTCGTCCGTGCAGTCCACGGGCACGGCGGGGGTCGGCGGGGACGACGCTTCGCCGCGGGGCTCCGCCGCCGTCTCCTCGGGGCCGCACGAGGAGGAGGAGGGAGCCGCCGTGTCGGCGGGGCCGCCGCTGCTGCCGGACAGCCCCAAGAGGCGTCGGGCGGTCTCGCAGTCGCCCTGCTCGCAGGCGCGGAGGAAGAGCTGGACCTGGGGGGGCACCCCGCACTCCCCCATGGGCAGCGCTGCCGGGCCCCGAGCGGCTCGGCCGCCCGCGACCGCCCCCGCCGCCGCCGGGAAGGCAGCGGGGAGGAGGGGACTCGGCCGGCAGGAGGAGGCCGGCCCAGGGCGGCCGCAGCGCCCCGGCCGCTCTCGCACGGCGTGAAGGGGGAGCCGGGCTGCGCCGCGCTCCTCGGAGCCGGCGAGGGTTATCCCAGCCTGGGCCGGGGGTCTCGGCGCCTCTCCCGCCCCGCTGGCAGCCCCAGTGGTGTCCTCCCGCCTCGTCCAGCCAGCCCCTGTGTCCTCACGGCTCCTGTCCCCTTCGCCAGGGGATTTCTGCGCTCTGGGCTGCCGCCGTTCCGCGCCGTTACTGGGTGCCACACAATAAGTGTCTCCGCGTTACGTGTCTTTCTGACCGGGGTCATGGCAGCAGGCCTTCGCTTTGGGGCTTATTCCTTCTCACCTGACATAACAATCCCTTTTTCTTGCTTCACAACACGACTTCCTACAGCCGGGCTCCGTCCCTCTGTCAGCCCTGCTCCGTCCTGATACTCAGCCTTGCACAGTCCTACTTTGTGTCTCCTTATCTCCAAAGCGGTCTCTCTCTTCAGTGAGATACAGGATTCGAAGTTTGGTCTTTTCCCCTACAAACACCCATTTCCTATCTCCTGGCAGTGCTGATTACTCTTTCAGTTTAAAATCTTTGTGCATAAAATGTGAATTTCTTGTGTGTCTTCTCTTCAGTATCAGCCCCCCAGGAAATCTGAAATCCTTGCTAGGTTAAACTGATTTTACAACATCTAAAGCAAGGCAAAAAAGAAAAGAAAAATCCTGAACTTCGTCACTCAAGGATATTGTGTTGTGTCCCTATCTGTAAATTCAGATAGGTAATTTTCTATGAAAATCAGTAACTTCAATGGCAGGACAAGGCACTTGTTACAGGCTGGAGGATTTGGGGATGAGAAGACCAGGAAAACTTGAAAGGAGTATAACAAAACTACCAAATGCCACTAAAATGTAGTAATCCCCTGGTTTTAGGCAGTGGTATCCTTATCTTCCAAGTTATACAGCTTTTTGGCTCTGATACACTGGCAAATCCAGATTACCAGATCATTGTGGCAAAGGGCCAAACAAACTACACTTGGAGAAAGTCTAGAGCAAACAGGAGTCTTGGCTGCACTTATGGACACTTGTACAACAAATAATACAAACAACAAATAACACAACAATTTCCTAGACAGGGCATGTATCCAGGGATACTTTTTTCATTATAGATAGCATGTGTTAATTCATGTAGAATATTTAAGTATGTGTCGCCTACATTTATGTTAAATAATTTTCCTAAGCATAAAGAAGCTTATAGTGGCCATTAGCAGAGTGAAAATGGATAGCTAGGGAGAATTTTGGTCCAGCCAAAACAGCCTACAGCCATCCTTACATTATAACAGTGTAAGAAGCTTGCTATTGTCAATAAAGCTGGATGGTGCAATTCACTCTTTGTAATATTTCAGAGCCTGGAAGAAGGGAATGCCAAGAGTGATTAAAGCAATACATTATTCATGATTGAAGAAAATTGGGTCATACATACCATATCAAAGTGCATGCTCGGATATAGTCAAATTAGTGACAGGATCACTCCAGTTTATCTTTGAGATAAGCTACTCAACACATTGATCCTACAAATTTATGTTATGTAGCTGACGGTTATGCTATCAATTTCTACTAATGGTTTGAAACTCCATACAAAGGTATCGTGAATGGAATTAGAAACCTATCAACAAAAGATGCAACACTTATTTTAAGAAGTTTATAAGACATAGGAAATATTTGATGAGGTTTAAAAAATGAGAGGGAAAATGATTTGTCCTGAATTCTGCTGCTGTCATCTGATGATCATTATCATCTTCAGCTGGCATCCTAGGCATTTATACTGGTATGATCACTCAGGGATTTCTGTCACAGACTGATGATCAAGGCAAGGAAAAATAATCAAATTTCTTCTGAAATTAATAAACTGCTATGGAATATTCTCCTGGATGATGCAGTAGCAAGCTCTTTGGAAAATACAGGACTTGATTTCTTCACCAATGAAAGAACAACCTCAGCCTTTCACACAGTTCATTAGGATAAGATAGTGGAGAAAACTTAGGTTGTAAAATAAGATGGGACAAAATAAAACCAAGATTCTCAAGTGCAGACTGTGTGTTAGTTGTTTAGAAGATTTGTCCAAACTGCATCTTTGTCCAGTCAGTGAAAAATGCATTGCTTTTGACAAGAAATTCATTTACATCAGTTCTGTGCTAATTTCTGTAGGTCAATGTCATATTGCTCCAAGGTTAAAATAATTTTAAATGATAGAAAAAAACCTAATAAATGAAGAAATTCCTGTCAAATAAAGATGAGAAAAGTGCAAGGAACAGAACAGGCCCGCCAAAAAGTGCAGAACAGATAAGGCAGGAGTCAGGAATGTCAGGAATTCCATGTCAGAAATCAACATCTGTAAAACTTTCCTAACGTAAGTCTCCACTGCTGATGATCTCAAAACACCAGCAAGGACACACAAGCTTTATTGATGCTACTCATCATGTTATGTGATATAAAAGAGATAAATTACTTAGGGTCATTGTTCTTCAAGACTCAGAACTAAGCATCTGCCAAACAAAGCCTAGGAAACCATTAGAGCATGTAATGTACCTGTGGAACTAGTAAAGTATAATATGGCAAATGTGCAATGATATAGAACTACAAATAGGCCAGGTAATGTGGCAAAAAATTCCATTGCTTCTACAGCAGTAATAGGATGTAATATATTTGAATACATACCACGACACATGAGCAAATCTCTACCTCATATGTAATTCAGGATCATGTAATATGAAAAACTGTAAAATTGCCAGCATAATCAAAAGCCTCTCAGAAATATACAAATGCAAGTAGTCAAGCAATCTGTTCCAAAGAAATCCATAAAACTAGAAACAGCTGACTCACTCATAATCTGCATTATCAAAGTCTGAGGATGGTGGCATCTCAAATCCCCAAGTATGATAGCATTTATTCATGTCAATTTAAGAGGTAAAAGATGTATTTTTTACTGTAAAATCTTACTGATGTGAACCACAAGAAAGTCATACTTTTGAGAAAAAGAAAACTGAAACATTTAGTGTGTCTTTTGTGTGAAGACACTTATCTCTGCCTTAATGAAAAAGAAGACACATGTATTAGAAGTCCCTTCACAGAAAAGGAAATGCTTCCCCAGTATCACTGGACTTCTGTATGTTAACTCTGGTCCTTTCAGACATAGAAACAGAAACAACCTTGAAAAAATTACTAAAAACCAAATGGTAGTAAGTAGCTACAGTGTAGGGTGACATAGATTAATTTCACAATGTAATATCTGCTTGACTTCTTGGTTCAGAATTTTAATCATAGTCTTCTCTTTGTCTACTATGACTAGCTGCTATACCTTTATGAGGAATTGACTTAATTTATTTTTTTCAGAATATGCCATAATTTTGACAAACTTTCAAAAAGTATTTGCAACTCAGTATTTTAATTAATTGTGTCTGCATGAAACTCTGTGAAAAATCAGTCAGGTCTCCAGCAAAACATATCTTCGTTAACGTGTCACATCATACCATACTTTGTGAGCAGAACTGCAGTTCTGTTCCAACACTCTCTGACAGCTAAGCTTCCTGGCCTAGGTTTCCTTTATGTACGCTATCTCTTCCACTGCCTGCAGTTCATGCTTGCTATTTGGCTTAAGAGAAAAATTATATGCAAGCAATACATACCTACAGCAAGCAAATGTATTGATTGGTGCCTTTGACATGCAAGTTCTGTCTGTCTGTCTGTCTGTCTGTCCTGGCTTGTATGTGACCTTTCGAGCACAGCACTTTGTGTGTGTATATTATATATGTGTACACATACACATGTACATGTGCACATACATGTTCTACAGAGACCTGCACAGGTGCAGCTGAGGTCCTGCCCAAGTAATCCACTGAATGCTGCCTCATCTTATTGACCTGTCACTAGAAGAATTTCACAGCATTCATCAGCTTGATAGAAGATCCCTGAAATAGGCAACAGTTTCTATGTCAGTCATCAAGTCTGTGTTTTTATTCTGTTTTATTTTTAGGGTTCTTCCTCTCATCTCAACTCCTTGATCTCTCTGCCTCTGCACTATACACCCAGCTTCCCTCTTTCTCCAAAGCCCACCCTGTAAAACAGGGTTCCTGCTGAAGCACCGAGGACCCTTTGGCACTGGGGAAGCAGGGTGTGGCTCATTTTGTGTTTTGCATGTGCTATGCAGCTGTCTCAAATACAGAGGCTTTCAATCCAAACACATTTATATATTAAAAAAATATTTGGCACTGGTAGTACAATAGGCTGAATAATGATATTTTAAAAACATTTGTGCTAATAAAGGAGAGAAAGAGCAGCCAAGGTGAGAACTGGAGGGGTGTTGCAGGGCAGTGCACAGTTTTTATGCACAGTTAAGACAATGGTGAACAATGAGTCCATCAGTCCAATGCTATCTCCAGTGGGTATGCTTTATAACTTTGATGATTCCTCCTCTCCTTAAGCAAACTTTCTTTCTATGTCCAAAGTATTCCTACATCATGTTTTCTACATCATATTCTTCTGATTTTTTTTCTATAGAATATGTAAGCATTGGCTTTTTCTAGAACTAGGAACTTTATTCTTCTGTACATTATTTGTTACTTTATTTTTACTCTGGAAGTGTGAATTTAGGAGGCTGTTTAACTTATTGAAAATGCAGTCTTCCCACTCTATTTCCATTTTAGATTTTAGCTTTTTACACACAAAAGAAAAAAAAAGGAGAAGTTTCTATGAGGTGAATTTTAAATATTATGCAAAATTTAATAGCTCTGTTTTTTCTGTAATGTATATGTCATCACTAAAAATAAGAATACCTTTTAATAACTATACAGGTGTCAAATAGTTCATCTTATCTTACCTATAAGATAAGATATATTACCCTATATGTAAACCTGGTCCTTCAATAAGCTCATGTATTTTAGGTGAACTAAATATTACCTGCATTTCAAACATATTTCAGAGAGCAAGAGATACACCCTTAATTTCAGCTATTACATTCACTATTATGTGAATTCTTGTGGACAATTGCATATTTCTCTTAGTGTTTTTGAAAGGTTTAGTTAATATTTTGGATACTTTTTGAGGTGAAGAAAAAATTTTCTGTTTTTAAAAATAAATTTTTCTACTAATCTTCTGTTTTAATTTGGACAACTAAGGGCGCAATAGATATTTCTAGATAAGTAATTAGAGTTTTTATATGACTTGTTTGGTTACTCTACTTATCTTTGGTTGAAACTCCTGAAGCAACCAAAATTATAATTCACTAAACACTAAAAAATCATAACAAGTTATTTTAACTTCCATTGTTATTCAACCTGAAAGAAACAAGAGAACTGCTTAAAAGGAAATCCTCCATGAAAATTTTGCTACAAGTTTTATGGCTAGCAGTAAACTCATTCATTTGCCTTGTTGATTGTAGATTTTTTTTTCCCCACTAGGACTCATGTTCAGAGAGAATTCTTTACACCTTAACTATTTCAGCTCAGAATGTTCAGTGTTCCCATAACATTTACATCCCAAAACTGTTTGAAAAGGTTAGACAAAACATGTTTTTACCTTCATATTCTTTACATCTTGTACAGACTTATTTGTGAATGCAAATAATTGCTTCTTTATGATTTTTACATTAACCTCATTACTGTACTTTCTCTTCACAAATTTCCTCGGGTTTATGTGTTTGGACATCATCCTCAGGGAACTACTGTTTACTAGCAATACTTCAATCCCCACTGCAATGGTCATCACAGAAAGTCTTCCCCCATTAGTTTGCCATAAAAGCATTATTACTGCTTAGAGCAGTTCTGTAATTTTTGGTTCTCTGTTTCCCATTTTTTTGTTTCAGAACTTGTTTTAGTCATGTGATCATGTTCTTGTGCTTCTTCCATATTGCTCTAATACTTAAAATTCTTAATTAACTCTTAGTCCTACACTTTGCTCCTTACCTCTTCCCAATCTCCTCAGTAACTTCTTTTGGGAGTCCAGGAGGATCTCTTCTCCTTTGATTCATTCCCAGAACAGGCTTCCTTCATTCAGAAAGATGGCAAGCAAGGAGGCAAAGCAAACAATGAGCATGCAATAACTGGTGCCACCTGACTCTTCAGACCCAAAGTTTGCTAGACATGACATCCTTTATAAGCAATGTAAATTCTCATGTCCAACATACTGATATTTAGTAGTTGTCTACAAAGCATATTGAAACTAGATTTATGCCTATATAACTTTCTGTGATAGCTAGCTGTATAGCTAAATAAGAAATAATCTGTCTATACACACACTCATTGCAAATCCACCTAAATTACTTGATTTACACTAGCTTGCCAGAATCACCATCAGCCACTGGTTTTCAGCACCCTTCTGTCCAGAGAAGGCCTCCACAGTAGCTGAGTCTGCATTTGTTGTCACATACAGTATTTATTATCATGTAAAATCAGAAAGAGCTCATTACTGTATGCCCTGACTCTGATAGCGATGACATTTTTTCCCTTCCTTAGTTTTATTCACTCCTCAGTAGTGCTGGTGAGCACCACCCAGTGCTGTGTACTGTTCTGAATTTCTCTCTATGGGCATGAGCGAACTCCTCTGATGGGTTGATCTTGACAGCCTCCAACAGCAGAGGATGTTGCAGTGAACAGTCTCTTTGGAAAATGCGTGGAGCAAACAGCAAATGATGCCTCAACACCAGTTCCATCTCCCTACTGCGAGTGAGAGAGAATCTGTATCCAGTTATGTTATATTTATGTTAAAGTATTTCAAATGCAAAATCAGGAACTCTCGTGTAATCTCATGGCCTCCAGATCACAAGTTTAGGCAGATGGAGCTTCACACTGTTAGGGGCTGAAGTAAAACAAGCAGTGTGGTTATGTGGTTGAGCATGAAGCAAATCTGAAAGTTCTAACTAGTGCTACTGTTGTTTTTTCCTCCATGATTCTGTCAAGACATAGAATGGACTGCCTATTATGTGTACAATAAACTTAGGATTTTCACTAGTATTTTGGATTCCTTTCAATGAGGCCACATTGGTTGACTTCTTTTTTCAACCAAGAACACTCCTTTCTTCAAAAAAAAAAAAGCTTGTCATTAATGCCTATAGCTTCTTAGCCCGTGTTCTGCTCTGCTTCTGAAGCACATGCTATTCTGCAAGCAGCAGAATGGATGGTTTCCTATTAGTTTGGTCCCTTCGGCCCCTAAGCTCTTCTTAGTCCCTCTGTGGGAAATAACCTCCATTGTCCTGCAGCTCTGAAAATTTCTGTCCATAGACAGCAAGCCTTGGGGCTATCTCAAACACTCCCAGAGACCAAAGCAGCTTGCTGTGGCCCTGGCAGCTCAGTGCCAGCAGAGCTTTCCCTTGCTCGGGAAATGGCATATCCACCATGCAGCTACCAGCGCTTATGAAGGTCCCTCAAACTTCAAGGCGACCAGATGGTCTTTCCCTTGAAGGGTGACAGCAAAAGGAACATGCCTCTCTCCCCACATCCCAGCTCTCTGCTATCCGGCAGAACCGGGATGGCTTCCACTCCCTCCTTGCCCCGGGATGGGTCAGGACCAGCACTGGTTCCACCGGTTGTCTCCCCAGGGCGAACGCGGAGCAGGCTGGAACCGTGTGCCTTCCCTGGTGTGCTGGAACCCTCGGGGGCCAAGCAGCCTTCGGACCACC
The DNA here is from genome assembly GCF_017590135.1 of Pyrgilauda ruficollis. Classification (NCBI taxonomy): domain Eukaryota; kingdom Metazoa; phylum Chordata; class Aves; order Passeriformes; family Passeridae; genus Pyrgilauda; species Pyrgilauda ruficollis. Next base: position 2,089,152 of record NW_024525378.1, on the reverse strand, counting down.
AGGAAACCGAGGGACATCGATCCCGGGGAGGCGGCTGGCGGACGGCAGGGGCGCAGCAAGCCTGGGGACAAGAGGGGCGGGTTCCCTGCCCAGGGGTGCCGCTCCCCGCCCCGCGGCAGCGCCCGTGCCCGGCTCTTCCGCGCCGCGCCCCTCCGGGCTGGCCGGCGGCGGGGCGGGGAGGAGGGAGGAGCCGGCGGCGGAGGAGCTGTGCGGGTTTCCTGGCGGGGCAGCGCTGGCGGCGGGCGGTGTCGCGGCGTGGGCAGGTCCGTGAGAACTTCGCCGAGTCTGCCCGGGACGGAGGCGCGCCCGTGTCCGTGAGACGGCAGCCGCCGCCCGCTCGGCATGGCCGGCCGCCTCGGCCGCGGGATGTGCTGGGGCAAGCGGGGCCGGGGCTGCCGGGGCGAGGGCGCGCTGCTCGCCCTGGGGCTGCTGGCCGCGCTCGGCTTCCTCGTGTGGCGGCACGGCCCGCCGCCCCTCCACGCCGCCCGCCGCGCCCCGCCGCAGCCGCCGTCCCCCGACTCCGAGCTGCTGCGGCGGCCGGTGTACGCCAAGCCGGCCCTGGACGCGGGGGCGCTGGGGGAGCTGGGCCGGGCGGTGAGGTTGGAGCTGAACCCGGCCGAGAAGCGCCGCCAGGAGGAGAGCATCCGCCGGCACAAGATCAACATCTACCTGAGCGACCGCATCTCGCTGCACCGCCGCCTGCCCGAGCGCTGGCACCCGCTGTGAGTAGCGCCGAGGGCAGGTGGGGCCGGGGCAGAGGAGCCGTGCCTGCCGCTGCTGTGGCTCAGAGAGCCGCTCCGGCAAACTGCAGCGTCTGCTGGCAGCGCTCGGCGCGGGGTAGGCGTCTCTCTCTCGAGTACTTCTCGCTCAGGAGCGTGGAGGCTTTTGGAAACTTCCCCATCACAAACGCTCTTGGATCACAGCGTTCGCTCTCAGAGTTAAGTCGATTGGTGACTTTGCCAGGCTGCCGCACCTACACAAGGCTGTACGAAGCCGCGTGTTGGTGGTGCCTGTACAGGTTGTTTTCCCACGTAGCCCTGGTGTAGTGTGTTTTCGGTCCTCAGGCTACGCTGCTCTGCCGTGTTTCTGCTGCTGCTGTCCCCTCCTGCTGTTGCTGTCCCTTGGGTAAGTCACCATGGGCAGCGGCATATTTTTCGGTCACTCCCAGCTTTACAAATGTTACGCTTCCCAGATTTCAGCTGTGCATTGTCTTAAGCTGTGCATTCAAATGTCTTAAGACACACAGTTTAAAGGAGATGATTGTTTTATCAGCAGTTTGTCCAGGGGTGAGCTAGAAATGGTGCTCACAAAGTTGGGTAATGGTATCCTGAAGCGGGACTGTGCTTGATCCGGGACGCATGGTTGCTGGAACAAGGTGCATTTACAAATTACGTGCATAGTTATGACACCAGGCAATTGTAAACAAAGGATTAGATAATGTTCGATGAGGTGGCTCAAGTTTACAGGCAATGGCTCAGTGCAGCTGTGAAGACAGCGTGGCACAACAGGTCTGACTGTTGTGTCCTTGCACAAATACTCAGGGTGGCACCCTCTTGGGCTTTCCTGTGAGTGAGCTGCCGGCTGCTGAGAGGATTCAGGAGCTAGCCAATTCAGGGGATATGCTAGCCATCACAGGGTTTGGGATGGAGCCACGGCTGCTACTGGCTCCTCACTTCTGTTTCACTTGAGCTTGGCTTCAGCTGGTTTGTTTCGTTGCAACAGGTTTGTACAATATGGTAGCAAAAAGCTGTGGAAAAAGCAGGGCCCTGGCTCTCCCATGCGTTCACTTCACGCCTGTGTGTCCTGCCCAATGTTTCACCAACTCTAATTGTAAGTGCTGAATCTAAAACAAGAATCTTATGATGGCTTTCAAAAAGTTGCAGTGCAAATGCAAGGCCTTTTCATCGGCCTGACACTAGGCTTGTTCTACTTAGTTATTATTCCCCTCTTATCAGCAGTCTGTAGACCATAGGTCAAAAAGGACCATTTTAGTTTCATTTCCATGTGAAGAATTAAATTATTTCAATGAGTTATTTTGGACTTCTGCCATTTCTCTGTGACAGGGTGTTAGAAGAAATAGAAGGTCACAGTTGTTGAATAGGAGACATTATAGATGGGTGTGGGTGACTATTCTAGAAATAAAAATAATTTAAATAGATTAGACCCTTTTTGATTTGAATGTATGGATGCTGAAATGACAAAATATGTCCAAACCAAAAGAATAACAGAAGCATCAGTGACATAATCTCAGAGATAATTGCCTTCTGAAGCTGGTGCTCTGTTGTACTGTTGGCAGGTGCTTCATGCCTATGTGCGCAGTTAAATCTAAATTATGGCAAAAATGTCACAGAGCATCTCTCCAACTCACACAGCAAATGTAAAAAACTTTCACAAAGGCAATTTTGCAATGAAGTGTTAACTCCTTCTCTCAAGGAGGAAGACCATGTAAGAGACTGAAGTAAAAAACCCCATAATAATAAAAAAAAAAATTGAAGAACTTATCACCAAGCCCACAGCCATAGAAAATGCATTGCACTTTGTTCCAAGATTAGAGTTATACAGTTCAAAATCTCAAGTCTAGGGAAAATATTTTTTTTATTTTAAGGTGGGTAATGCTTGACAATTTATGACCTTTAATAAACATTTTGTTGATACGTGAGGCTACAATGATGGGACATAAGTAATAATGGTAGATGGCAACTAGATTTCAGTGGTCCACCAAAATCATGCAAAGGCTAAATTTTAGATTACATTAGATGTAATCAGTGAGACAACTTTGGTACCAGAAGACCAGAAGGTGACAAATGCACCATTTTTTTAGTGGTTCTCAGAAGAGAACCAGAGAACTGTGTGCTGGCAAGACTTGGATCTTTTCCAGGCATGTTGTCTACAAAATGTGGTAAGGGAAAGAATTAGTAACACATGGGAGGGTGTGGTCTACTGAGAAAGTAAGCAAGGCTTTTGTCAAGGATGACGTGTCTCACAAATCTATATGAGTTCTTTGAAGGTCATAATTACATGGATGAAGAAGTGTGTTACTTAATGAGTTCCTTAAACGACTGTGAAATAATGTGGACATTACTTGCATATATAAATAAGTGAGTAGAAGCTGTGAAGCAGTTGGGGTTTTTCTGTTTTGGTTTGGGTTTTTTTTTTTTTGTTTTTTTTTTTTTTTTTTTTTTTTTTTTTTTTTTTTGTTAGTTTTGTTTTTTGTTTGTTTTAAGGAGTGAAGAGAAAGTCCCACAGAAATCTGTGTTGGACTCAATACAGTTCAACTTACATCATGGCTTTCATAAAGAAGTGACTAATTTACAGGTCTTCAGCCTGAAAGACAGGTGGCCTGCTGGAAGTGTATCTCCTGCAGGATTCCTGCAATACATGGCTAGAAGTGAAATAAGCCATAGGGTCAGAGAAGGATGGAGGTTGGAAGGAAACTTTAGGGTGTCTACTCCAGCGTTGAAGCCTTCAAGGATGGAGATTGAGCATTTGAACACGTCTTTAAATGCAACATTACTGCCACAGTGATTTATTTTTATTTTTGTCCCCTGAACGTAAGGCTGTCTGGATGGCTCAGCTTGTCTTCCCAACATCTACCCTTCATTTCTTAAGTTTGTACCCATAAAGGGAGCAACAATTATAGGAGTCTTAAAACCAGCAAGTGTCTTCGGTCAGACTTTGACTTACTGAGGGCCCTGTTGGGGTGATGCCCTGTAAGTGGGTGTGATGAGCTTGGAACTGTGGAGTTTGGCTGCTGCTGCTGCTCTGCCTTCCTGCCCCTGCAACAACATGTCAGCATTGTGTCCCATGGGGATTCTCCTTGTGTGCTTGTTTTACAGGACTGTAGGGCTGGGCAGACAACTGGTATGTTCTCTTAGCCTTTTACAGCTTATTACAATGTTTAAGAATTACATTTCCAGTTTTTCTACTTGGGTTCTTTCAGATTAAGGGCTGTTTTCAAGCATTGTTTCAGATTTTAGGCATTCTACTTTTTCTTTCTGTATTACAGTAGGGATGCATTGCTCACTTGCTTTGGGGATAGTTTCTGTAAAAACACACAAGTTGCCTTTCAGCTGACTCTTGGTGCAAAAGGAATAAGTCAGGACCAGGCAATTTTGTGCTGACTCAGCATTTCATGTTGTCTCTTTCATGGTTGAAGCCTGATGCAGCCCTTGGGGCTCATTTTACTTGTGATCATAAGGAAATGGATTTTTAATTCTTTCCTGTCTTTCCTAAGTAGCCACAAAAGCCCCCAAAATATTGAATGTGGTCTGCATAGTATTTTTCAGCTATTAAAAAAAAGTTTTAGAGGTCTGTTCTTTAATTCTAGGTAATCTTCTGTGTTTAGGAGACATTCTTTATATAAATTTTTTGTATATGTGTGATTTTATGTATATCTTTAAGTGCCTGTGCATATATCTTTAAGTGTCTTTGTACAGATAGCTAGATATACACAAATGCTCAAATTTCTCTGTCACCATCATTTATGCCTATAATTTTGTTTATTTGGGGGGAACATTATGTTTGACTTTAGCATAACAATCTTGTGCTAAGATTGGTTTTTCTTTCGATACTGTTTTTCCTGTTTGTTCACATATTTGAATTTGATTCTCTCAGAGTCTCTCTTTCTTCTGTAGTTTGTTTTGTTTTCTGGGCTGTAAATACTAAATTATACCAGGATGTTTGTCTGATAGTATCTTGCTATCAAGTTCCAAGAATAAGCCTTGATACTAGGTTTTGGTTCATTTTCTACTCCAAAAATCACAGCTACTCCTGCCAGGAGTTTTAACTTGACTCAGTCCCGGGAAAAGGCGTAGCAGCTGTATCCCTCCTCAGTCCACCGTGAATGTCTGACTTCACCCAGGAGCTTCTCTTTCATCTCTTACCTAAAAGCGAAACAACTGCAGTCTGAGGTGTTTTTTTTTTTTTTTTTTTTTTTTTTTTTTTTTTTGCAGTGTGTATAGGAAATAGAGCCCTTTGAAGAGGTGGGCTGCAGCAACTTGACCTTTCTGGTACATCCCTTCCCTCTAAACCATCACCTGATGGTGCCCCTTGTGCCCAGAGCTGGCTTTGGCATGGGTGTTCCCATGCTTTGTATCCGATGAGGACACACAGCACACTTCTTACAAGCTAAGGCTTTGCATTAAACTCTTAGGAGTGTGTTTGCTATGGTAGTTTTGGAACACTATGGTCACTTGTTTGGTGTTAGGATTTTTTTGTTCGAGAAATTCAGAAATATTTAATTGGTTATTAGTAACTATACTGTTTATAATACCTTTTATTCATTACTTAAGTGTTAGTTGGCAGGATTTCTTCCATATATAAACAGGCTTTAGACCTTCAAAGGAAGGTTTCTATAGGACATTTCATTCTTTCCTCAGACAGTAAGTGGGGTAAAAATAACTCTTCACTATAGTTGGTTTTTTTTTTTTAGTATATAGTTGTTTTTTTTTTTTTATTTTATAGCAGTACAAAATGAAGCAATGCTTCTACTATTGCTTTGATATTCAGAATATTTTGCTACTTTTGTTTCCTGTCATCTGTAAAAATGTGTCACTTTTCATTGTCATTATGCTTTTAACAACCCCCAGCAAATATTTTCCAGAAGACCTCACATGATTATTTTTCACGATTTTTCTTTCCAGCTTCTGGTAGACTTCCTCAACTTCCTTTGTTATCTAGATTATTGCTTGGTTTCAGCTGATTTCATTTTTAAATTGAAAAAGTTCCAAGATCTGTGACTGATAGTGAGCAAAAATAGATCTTTTTTAAAAACTTCAAAAACTGCTTTTATTTAAACAATTGTCTGTAAGGATCAAGTGCATCCACACCTTATTTTTAGTGATGAATACAATAGCTTATTTCAGTTATGGCTTTGCAAACTATTTTTTCTTGTCTTGAGTCAAATTACTCACACTAAAGTAAGTTTTTGAATGTAGGTGTAGGAAATAGTATGTCTCTCTGGCAAGGTTAAGTGTATCTCACTGTCTTGGAAGAAAAGTGCAAACATTTGAGCAAAATGTAACCACTGTTTCAGCTCAGCAAAATAAAATAAAAATCAAGTGGGTTTCCCCACTGTCACATGCAGAAGTTCCTTCTCATCTGCACATCTAGAATCTGGGTCAGTTAGGAACTTCTGTAGCAGTTCTCTAACAATTTGGAATTAGGAGGATCTATGGATTTCCTAAATTTTTGGATTTTAGGGCACACACTTAGTAAATTCTCTTACTTGGTCTTTCTAGACTTTTTTTCTTAATGCGTTTTTAATCTGTCTTAAAGAGATTTGCTTTCTGTGCCATCTCCTTCCCACCCCCAACTTCTTAACAAATATTTTCTTCTGTTTCAGACTTTGTGTCTTTCTTTCTTGTTTCTCACAATGTTTGTATACAAGGCAGCGCAGGCCATTATTATCTGAAATTTCAAGACAGCTTTTGGCAGTCTGTCTTGTCCGTACCTTCTTGTCATCAGGAGAATCATTCCATAGAACATTAAATAACCTGAAAAACTGTTTCACCATCAAACCAGCTTCGGTTTTCAGAGACTTGATCATATCACAGTGTTGTGGCCTGTACAGGGATGCTTTCTCTAACATGGTTTGTTTCAGCAGATATAATTTAGAGACTTTTTACCAGCCTGCTGGGCTGGGACAGGTGATGGGGAAGTGTAGGTCAGCATCCTGAACTCACCTGCTTAACTGTTCCAGCCTTGCCCCAATAATCTGGCCATTCTGGCAGTTATCAGCACCTTGCTGCTGTGTGCTTTGCTACTCACACCAAGACACACCTTCTGTAAACTCTCAATGCCTTTTTCTGCAATAGTTGAACACGTGGCTTGTGTAGGTGTGTAAAACCAGGTGGAGCCTCTCCATGCCAGATAAACTTTTAAAATTTTTTTTAATTGGAAAAAAAAAAAAAAAAGAGGAAAATCCCTGAATTGGCAGTTGGATCAAGGTAGTCTTATGTGAGAAAATAATTTTGGCATGAAAAGTTGGGTAGTGTTTGGAGGAGATAAGAATAATGTTTATCATATCATTTAATTCCAATGGAGATGTGGCACTTTTCTATCCCAGGCCTTGGGTGGTGTTGTTTTTGGCTCATGTGCTGCGTTTTCTCCATAGGTTACTCTCCACACAGAGGGGTGAGCAGTGGATGTTCAACTATATATTCAGCCTGGAGTAAGGCACACGGCCTTGGTAACTGTGGGGTGGCTTAGAAACCAGTGCTGCCACCTGTGTCATGCTGCAGGACTTGGGATACTTATGGATGGATGTGCAGAACCCTAAGCTGCGGCTTGGGCAAAAGTAGAAAAGGGGAGAGAAGATCCCAGTATTTCCGTGTACTCTGCTATGGCTTTGGGAAAGTGAAAGGAGGTGCTTTCTCTTGGGTGAAGGTATTTGGCAGATTCCAATGCCCACATTGCTGCCTCTGCAGTTTATGGAGTGGGAATGAAGATGGTGAAACTAGACTGAGATGCCCATGGATGCTGCCATTCATCCCCATCAGCCTCATTTACTTACAGCCTACAAAATGCCACTTTTGACTATACCTCTTACTGAAAGAGCAGTTTAAGTCGGTGTTTTAGCTGTTCAAATTAGAAAGAGGAAAGGAACTTGTGTGGTAGGTTAGCATGTCTATGGCCCATCACAACAAGCCCAGCCAACCTGGTTCCTAACCCAGCATGTGAAAGCCAGCCTGAAGTAGAATCCTGGCAGTATTTTCCAGGTGACACTGGGATGGGGTGTATATGTCACATACTGTAGTCGCACAAATCAAGTTAAATCAGCTTCAGCAGTGACATGTGCTGTTTTGCACTTCTTGAGAGAAGCTGCGCAATCCTGAACTTGCCTAGGGCATTCAGATTGAAACTTCAAAACCAAAACTTAGGCAGTATACCTTCTGAAAGCATTAAATAATTTATGAGCAGTTTGTGTTCTTAACAAATCTTTGAAAACTCAGAGAACATTTCAATTTTTTTTTCTTAAAATGTAAGTAACAGTGCATATAGAAGATCAAATTTGGAGATTGAAAGTCTGTTTTCCCTTTCTGTATCATTGTCACAGTTGTGGTGAAAGTCTCAAGTAAGAGCATGTCAGCAACCATTCCTAATTAACTCATGGCAGTGTGCCCAGTGTGCACACATTCATGCTCTCTCCCTGTGTATAGATACACATCTCTTAGAGAAACAGCTCTTTACAAAGAAATAAATTGAGTGATTACATTAATTGACACCAATGTTCTTGAAAACAACCCATTTAATTTTGTTTAGGCATTTCCTGAGTGATGTCTCCTTAGTTTCTAATAAATAACCTATTGTAAAGCTTGCTAACAGAAGACTGTGTAGTGTAGTAGATTCCAAGGTTAATTTATTTAACTTGTCAGCTGTTTGCTCTCAGTTAGACTGTGATTTAAAAATGCAGTGTAAAAAAGGCAAAACCAAAAACCCACAGGAATTTGGAAGTGTGATGATGCACTTTTACGTGTTTGGCTTCAGTTTGCATTTTGTGAACTTAGTTGTTTGGGTAGAAGCTGTAGTGAACCACAGAGGAAGGGCGGTACATAGTGAACGTTGTTCTGTGTTCAGGTACATAGCAGCATTATTTTCTCTTTCTTCCCATAGAAAAATTTAAAGATTTATGGATAAACACGTTTAGAATTCTAAAATATGGGTGTTGTCTTAGTGTAAATCAATAAGAAATGCCAAAAGACAAAGCTTTTGTTTGTTTTATGCCTGTCTTATGCCACAGTGATCAAGTAAGAGGATCCCTGGAACACCCACCCAGTGTGTCAGAAAGTGCCTGAGGGAAATGAAGGATGATGCAGAAGCAGGATGCTGCTGGAGCATTGGAGTGTCCCCCTCTGCTCCTTGGAAGATGGTTGGGACAGTCCTGGCCATGTTTTCTCTGTGTCACTCTACTGTGCACAAAGCATCTACTGGTGCATTTTCTAGTGAATCTGCAGAGAGCAGGAGTGACCAGAGGGGCAGACACTGGGCAGGTGTCACTCCTTTGCGTTGCCATACCTGTTGTGGTTATTATTCATTATATACCAGTGTTTGTCATTGAAATCTGAGTCCTGTTTAAAACTATATGCGTTTATTTTGTTGCCTCTAGGAAAGCCTCTTGGATATGTTGGCAACAGGTTTTTCCTCAGTGACTGATCCTGGTATCTGATAACTGTTACCAAAATCAGGTTGACTAGAGATATGTGTACTTCTCTGAAGAAAATTAACCAACTCAACATGCACAATATGCCATTTTTAATTTAGGAAATTGTTTAATTTAAAATACATTTAATTATTACAAAACAGTAAAGTTCCTGTTATTGAATAAGATAAGGAAAATAGTGAAAGAATGTTGGACTTCAAATGCATCTGCATTTTTTTCCCAGTTTGGAAATGTCTTGCTTACAGGCAACTAGTTTCCTTATGTCTGTGTTATGTTTTTACCAACCATTTGGTGGTTATGATGACTACGATGTATCACAGCCAGTGGTAGGGACCACATTCAACTTTACTCATAGAGAAGTTAAGCAACTGTTCTATAATCAAACCTCTGTAGATAAGGGGGACACACTGAGGTCTCTTGGGCTGTGCTGAATCAATGGCTTAAGGAGGGTGGGGTGAGATCCTTCTGGATCTGTCTTTATGGACCTGCAGAACCCAGACAATCAGCTCAAAGGTAGTTTTTAGAATGAATAATGTGAGATGCAATTAACCCTGTCTTAACATGAACCTCTCTATTGGAAAGAACAGTGTTCTGAGGGTGGCACTAAAGAGTGCCCTACTCACAAGCTGAAAGCAGGTTGCAGTATAGTATGCTTAAATATACATTCCTAGTGTCTGCAAAAACTTATTTTGGGACTGCTGTCACCAGTTGCTGTCATTTTAATGGCATACTGTAATTGATATGCATTTGTTTTTCTGAATAATTCAAAAGTAGGAGTGAAATGATTCACTTGGAAAGTAGGAGCTGGGATACTTGGCTGACACATGGATAATAAAAGTACATCTTGAAGTTTGCAAGTCTGAATACAGAAGATGGGCTGCTGAGGCACTTGTGTGGTAAACAGGAGTTTAGAAATGGAAAAGATGTGTTATGACCACTAGGCTTTAAATCAGGTTTTGTACTCGTAGTGGGTTTTTTGAAATTTTTATATCTTGTGAAGTGGTAATGTTTAGTGTCCATATGCATGCCGCTTAATTGTTATTCAGCTACCCTGCCAAGAATTTCCATTTCAGGGATTCATTAGCTTTTTAAAGATTTTCTTATGCTATAATTTTTCCAGGGTTTAAATGCTTTTGGTTTGTAATCTCCCGAATGGGATTAATTTTTAAGGCTTAGTGAAACTCTTTCATTACAGAAGATAAGGAAAAGTGTGCTTCACTTTAGCAACACTATTTGAGACTGCTAACAGTTGAGATCTTCTAGCAATTTAGCAAGAAATATGTCTTGGAAATAATATCTGAGATAAACATGCAAATCTACACAGAAGTTGAATAATGTGGCTTTTTCCTTTTTTTTTTTTTGTTTGTTTTTTTTTGGCTTTTTAATAAGGGCATCCAGGTACTGCTCGAGTCAGTGTGGTCATGCTGGCCAGCAGCCTGCCCTGCTACCGTGGTGGGTCACTTCTTCTCTGCACTCCTGTGCTGCCTTCCACCATGGAGCTGGTAAATTAAACCCATTTTTTAGTGCTGGCCTCTTTCTTGACTTTGGAAACCTAAGAAATGTGTGCTCTGGTATGTCCTGTAGTAGGCTGACCTTTTTCTGCAGTGTGGGGTGTGCTCAAGGAAGGAGTCAGCAATGCACAGTGAATCACAAACTGTGTGGGGATTGCCTTGCTGTGTGCCAAATTATGTTTTCCATCTCCTGCATGTAATTTCAGGCAAATCCATTGAAGTCTTTAATCTACAATTAGACTTATAAGCTTCTTTAGACCTTTTGGGTTTCCTTTCTTTAAATGGAATGCAGCATTATTTTTCCATGAATCTTCCTGACATATTTTTCAAAGAATGCTTTCCTGGTGTTTTTTAAAATTTATTTATATTTTCCTTCAGTTTTCTAAAATGATATGTAGAGATTCTCTTTCCATCAAGAAATGAACTCAAAATTCTTGATGGAATTCGACTGATACATATGGATATTTTTTTTTCCTGGCAGTACTGAGCAGAAATGTTTTTCAATAGGCTAAATTAAACATGTATTTCTAAAATTGGATTCATACAGCGGGTTTTTCTGCATTGAAAATAAAGAAGTTAATTGAAATGTCACTTGTCACTCCTTTTTATGTGTCAATACATGAATGTCTGGCTAAATAAATCAATTCTGTCACCAGGTGGTGGTGTGAGACAGTTCCCTCTGTGAAAGCCCCTCAGGACAAGTTACAGCCTGGAGAGACAGGCATTCTTGTACTTCACTACATCAATTTGTGTGTCTGTGTGTACCTACCCATATAAGTCTGTATGCACTGGTGTTGTCACCTGTACATGGTGTTCCCGTCATGTTTGAGAAGCAGCCTTTGGGTGCCTCCTTTGCCCAAGTGTCATTTGTCCTTGTTGCTTCCTCATTTTCACATATTTATTACAGAACTACTCTACAAACTTCTTGTTTCCTTCGTAAAAGTTTTAATTTTAGGCATAACAGATTCAGATTTTTTTTTTCCTTCTGTACAACAGATCTTAGTAGATACTGCCTAATCTCCAAAGAAACCTATAAGCCTTTTTTAATTGCAGACACAGCAGACTTAAATATTTTGTTAAAATATTTTCAATGTGCTATAGGTAAGCAGTTTGCTTTTAATATAATTTTCTTAGTGTTTTGGGGAATTTTTGTGCCCCTAAATTGACCTAAGGTATTTTCCTGTTGCATTTTCTACTGATCATTTTTAATTTTCCTTTTCAGCTCCCCATAGCATATGTTCTGGAGGACTTGCTACTGTTCTGCTTTGGTAGGAGAGATGTCCTACCTGCCTTGGTATCTGTTGTGATTTAGCAGTCTGCAGAAGTTGAAGTCTGTCCTTCTGCCCCTTACAAGCCTCATTGACTGCAGGCAATAAAAATTGCCAATACAGAATGCTCTAAGCAAAGAGGAGAAATTGTAGAAGATGCCATAGTTATTTTAAAATTCTTCTAAACCAGGGGATTCATTTAAGAATTTATACATTTGGCTCAGCTATAACTTTCTTGGCATCCTTATGTTCATTTAGGGAAGTTCATATATATATTTATAGGAAATACATTCTGGAGCTTAATCCAAAGGTTTGCAAACTTTCTGGCTCTCCACAGAGCCAAAACCATGCATTTCTATGTATGTTTTACGTTTCTGTGGATTTCACAATTAGATTTTGCCAGTTGTGTGGTCTTTCCAAATTCTGCTTCAGTGTACATACATTTCAGTTTTGTTGCTGGTTGTTTGGTTTGGGGTTTTTTTTCTCTTTATCTGTTGCTGTTCCTTCACAGTCATATTTTTACTGTCTAGCACTTGTTCTATTTTCCCAAGCAACAGCTATCGCTAGTTTATGTTACTGTTTTTACCACACTTAGGTTTTACATTTCTTTTTGTTTTTCCTTTAATCTGAGGCACATTTTGGCCATTGCTTGTTCTTCTATTTGAAATTGTGTGAAGACAGCTACACCAGCCCAGAACACCTCCTATTATTTTTCTTTTTAGACATTTTGATAATTTGCAGAATTTTTTTCATAATGCTTCTGTGGAAATGGAACCTCTGTAAGAGCAACTTCCTATTGTCTTCTCATACAATTTTCCACACACATGCAGTTCTTTTAAGATCCATTCTGTGTTCTTGTTTGCAGTTAGTAACTAGCATGCAAATGGTTTTGAGAATTGTGTCCTGAAAATTAATAAATGTTTTTGCACTTCTACTGAATGTTATTCCCCCTTTACAGATGCAGAGAGAAGAAATATGATTATTATAACCTGCCAAAAACCTCTGTTGTGATAGCTTTTTATAACGAGGCTTGGTCAACGCTTCTGCGAACTGTTCACAGTGTTCTTGAGACATCTCCGGATATACTTTTGGAAGAAATTATCCTTGTAGATGATTACAGTGACAAAGGTAGGAAGAATCAGTCTAAATAGTATTGATTGTTGATGGGCTTTTCTGGTCGGCTAGTTCATAGGAGAAAGAGTTATGCTGTTCGGGTCACATACCAGAAAACTGTACAACAAAGGCCTCTCACTGAAAAATAGTTTTTCTTGAAGTGTGCCAGTGAAAAATTTGGCTTATATACCAAATTTAGTTTGGAATGGGGAAGCACATTTGCTGTGTTGTAATATGAGTGCTTTTGTGTATAGATAGACTACAGTCTGATCAGAGCACTTCAGGTTTCCTGAATTGAGCAAGTTTCGATTGCACCAATGCTCCCCTGGTGTCTCATATAATGACAGTGACCTAGTTCTTTGGTCTTGTTTGAACAACAGGATATAAAGGCAATGCTGGCATTTTCCACCACACATGAACTGTGTTAAGAATAAAACTTTTATACAGAAAGTCTTAAGTAACATTTGAGAAGCTCTTATCGATCTGGGAATGTATTACAGAGGTAGATGTGAAGCATTCAATTTCTTAAAAGTAACTGTGATTTGTGTCCAAATCCAAGTTTTGTGCTTTTTTCATGTCCTTTCTAAACATATATAGCCAAATCTGAGTTCAAAGTACCAGAAACTTTAGAGCCCTACTATAAGTAATATGCTAGCGAGGAGAGAGCTTCTTATAGCAAGACATAAACAAATCATTTCAGACTATATTATTCCCTCTTTTTTTGGCTTGTTACAGAACATTTAAAGGAGACTTTGGAAAACTACGTGGCTGGCCTGCGCAAGGTGCGTCTTATCCGTGCAAATAAGAGGGAGGGGCTGGTTCGAGCCCGGCTGCTGGGGGCGTCTGTGGCGAAAGGAGACATCCTAACGTTCCTGGACTGCCACTGTGAATGCCATGAGGGCTGGCTGGAGCCACTGCTGGCAAGGTGAGCTTATGCTCTGAGCTGGTTTTCTCTCCCGTTGGAGAAGAAGGGGCGAGACAGTTTGGCCCACTTGTGCAGTGGAAAAATGACTCATGGTTCACCAAAGGTTACTGCAGTCTGGTCCCTGAGGCACTGCGAGTGTTTGGTGTTTGTCTCCTGGCTGTGGGGGAGCAAATGCAAATGGAAGTTTGAAAGATCATGACATTGTGTTTTGGCGCTTTTTTGCTTGTTTGGTGTTTTTTTTTTTTTTTTTTTTTTTTTTTTTTTTTTTTGCCTGAGGACCAAGCTGCCTCTTAAGGCAATGGAAAGTTTTGGTTTTCAAGAAGACAAGTCCTCACCTCCAGCTTTGGAACTACATTGGTAAAGGAGGCTATTTCGGTCAGCCTAGGTGAGCAGAAGGTCTGCTGGAAAGATGTGTGCCCTGCAGGGCAATGTTTGCATAGTACACGTCAATAGATTCTATCTTCTTAGTCCTGAGCAAATCCACCTTTTCAGACTGGTTCTGACATAAAGCATCCTGGTGTGGGATAGGGAGGAGTAAATGTTATGTCAACACTGACTCTTACTTGGAAACCATCTGTCCTGGGACACTGTACTTTATGCCTGTGTGGTCTCTTGTTAATTCTGCAGATCCGTCAGGCTGTTCAGAAAACTTTCGTTAATTAAAAGCAAGCAAACAAACAACAAAAAAAACCAAGGAACCTTCCCAAAACTCTAACAAAAACCCCTAGAAACCAGAACACTAGCCTTCTGTTTCAGCTGAGAATATTTACTATATTCTTGAAGCCTCACCCATGTGTAGCCAGCAGCCATACATGCACTTTTCCTGCTGTGGGTCCAGCCACTGGCACCTCACCACAGCACCTGCTGCTCCTGCATCACATTACAGGGCTCTGTTGGTTTTGCCCCTTTTGCTAACAGCTCATGGCATTACCCCCTTGGATGCCATTGGCAGATACTGATAGATACAGGACCTGAATCAGACCTCTAAAATATTGTATGTAGAAAACCAACTTTCTTTAAAACATAATTAAAAGAAAAAAAAAAAATCTTTCCTCAAGGCCAGTGTTTTGATTTGGATCCTGTTAAGATTCCCACCAGCTACTGTAGAGTACAGAAAATGACCAGAAAATACAGCCCAAATACAAACTGGAGAGAGACTTCCAAAAGCACAAAGTGTCTTGATGCGTGCGAGTCTTCCTGATTCCTAGTGGGACTTATGTTCCCAAATTCCCCATGTCCCTTTGAAATTGTATTTAGAATACAATTTCAGTCTTTTGTTTTCTTAAAATTGTTATACTTACCTTGTTTCTAAATTTCACACTGAGTGTATTCCAGATAACTGTGGGGTAGCTATAATAGTGTGAAGAAAGGAAAAGGGATAAACATCAAATCATGAGCACAGGTTTACAGCTGTTGCCTAAAAAAGTGTATGATGGGGGAAAGTCTGTGATTTTTTTCGCTTATTTAGCACCACTAGATGGCAATCTTGAGGAAGGATTGGGATTTTTTTTAAACGCAGGAGTCACCACCTTAGAAAGTTATCCCTCTCTTGGAATTCCTGCCGTTCTTGCTGCAGATGCAGACATACATCTCTAAGGGTTTTTCCTGCAGCATATCTGATGCAAATGCATGGCAGCAATACAACAGTGTTAGCATTGTGCAGTGCAAACATAGTTGTGTTTGTAAGCTGCCTGTGCATTATACAATCTAGTTAATTCTTAACTGACAGAAAAGGTGATGGCTTTTCAATTACTTCTTTCCTTTCATAATTGAAATCATATGCCAGGTACCTACTTTTTACTTATTTTCCTACTTGTTACAGGAGGAGGAAAATATTTTTGCTTTTTATTGTTTTTTTTCCTTTTCCTCTACGTGTGGGTATCATTTTCATTGCTTTGTACAATGAGGATTTGTACAAAGTTTTATGCAAGTGAGACAGAAGATAACAATATTTGTATAAGCCCTTTTGCATGCTCTACCAAACAAGGTCTCAACGGGAGATCATAAAGAAGAAAACAGCTGTTTCACATATTCCCCTCCAGCAACAAGAGGCCATTTCACACTTTGGGCAGTCTTTCTCAGCTCAGACAATACTACTTTGGAATTGCTGCTGTTCTCTGCTGCATTTAACCATCACAAGCTACTCTAATTTCACAGTATGAGCCCTTGGTCAGTCCACAGATTTTTAACCTAACAATCCCATGAGGAATGAGTTTCTTTTGAATGACAGATGCACTGCATCTCTTACTTGTTTGACAATACTATGTGTTCAGTTTTCCTTCACCTCTGAAATATGTAAATACAAGATGCAGGGCTAAAGTGCATATCTGCATCTCTAAGTCAAACAAGTTACTTTATTTCACTGAACTATCAGGGAATGTCTAACACTAGAACAGGGAAGATGCTAAACAGGAAGATTTAGGAGAAAGACCTTGGCTTGATGTGTGCTTGACATTGCTCTTAGTACTGAGGGAGGCCATTCCAGAAGGTGAGGAGAAGGCTAATTATCCCACTACCTTCTGTAAGGACAAATTCTTTTGGAGAGGAATCCCAAAAACCCTGCATGATATTGAGAAATGGGAGGAAGTGGTTTATCTCCTTGTAGAAGTAGACCTGGAAGAAATGTCATCAGCTCTGATGTATTCTTAGTATGATAAAGATCTTGACTATCTTTAGATCACCCTTGGTATTAGGAATGTCATTCTGCAGTGCTATCTTGTTTGTCCTTTTCATCTCCTGTGTTGCCAGGGTTTCTTGTGGCCTCCTTCAGTTATGTTTCATTGTTGGAGGTCTAATTCCCATGTTGCAGGTTTGGTTTCTTCTAAGCTCAGGGCTTCTTTTTGAGTTCCTGTTACAGTACTCACTACAACATTTGCAGATGATCCCGGTTACAAGAACAGCCATGACTACAAGGGCCAAGAGTCTGGCTGGTTTATTATTCATCACTGCAAAAGTATGCAATCAGACTGCTCTCTTAAACAGCTACCTGTACAAAAGAAAATGAACATTTTTTACTTGATGAAGTGGTGCTGGCTATGGCAGCCAAGCCAGATGCTGAATGTGTTATCTCAAGCCATCTGGCATATCTTGCTTCCATCATCCAGAAAGGTTGATGCTTGCCAGCGGAGTCCATCCTGATACATCCTCCTGATGTAGGAAAATGGGGGTTATTCTTGTATTTACTGGACCATCATTTCCTTCTTATTGCAGCATGAATTGAAAAGGAGCAAAACTTCATGTTTGATATTGTAAGCATTCTTTGTTCTTGTCAGTTCTAGTGGGTTTTTTAATTTATTTTTAGAGATGTATCTAATGGAAGTCACCCTTTTGTTTTAAAACCTTATCAGGATTGCTGAAGAAGAAACAGCTGTTGTCTGCCCTGTTATTGATGTTATTGACTGGAACACATTTGAGTACTTGGGAAATGCTGGTGAGCCACAGATTGGTGGATTTGATTGGCGCCTGGTCTTCACTTGGCACAGTACCCCTGAAAGAGAACAAAAACGGAGGAAGTCCAAGACTGATGTGATCAGGTTAATTTTTATGCATCCTAGAAACTGTGAATGTGTTTTTGATTTCACCTGAAAATGCCAGGTGCTGAAAGATATTTGAGAAATTGACATATTACTAAAAAGTATGTATTTTGTTTAGTTCCCCATTTTTTTCCAAAATAGCTCCTGTTTCCTGTGTTCCTGGAAAAAACAGTGCTCTAAAAGTTGAAAATCCTGTTTCATCTTTCATATGGAAAGCTTATTGCAAAGTAGTCTCTTGACTCCTCTAGACAAACTCTTACAGATGCTTACCAGCACATGGAAAGAGTGTAACTGATTAACTAATACTGGAGGATGTCCTCTGTGCAAAGCAAAGAGCTCTGTGTTGTAAAAAAAAATGTATCATGGACAATGATCAAAAGGGGAAAAAAATCACCAACCAGTAAGAAGGTAAAAGTAGTTTTGAAGATTTTTTTTCTGTGCTGTAATGATAATTGTAGTTCACTGTGCTATTTTCAAAGTTGAACCATTTTGCCAGTTCTTTGCTGGGGTGAAACAATATGGCTCTATCCACAGTGGTTTCTGTGAAGGGCTAACTTGCAGAGCTCAGGCTGATGTCTTCATAATGGGTTTTAATTTTGTTTTATTTTAAAACAAAATGCCATCAGTTGGTATAATTTGTCACTCAACATGGTATTTTTGGAGAGGTAAGAGAATAGAACAGACAAGGCATCTGGAAAATGGGAATGGTAGATAGGATCTGCCGTGTTCAACCTAGCCCCATCTGCTATGGAAGTTTCTGTATTTCAGCAGTTTGTTGAAGTAAATTAACCTGTTTGGCATTTTTAACACCATCATTTTGTCAGTACTTTTATCTGTTATTGTATGGACCACAAAAAAAATGGAATTATTAATTTTTCTTGATTTTTGTAAGTTGCTTATCATGATATTAATACCCAGTATTTCACAAATATTAAAGTACTTATCCTCAACAGAATGAACTTTTTTTAAAATGGGAAAAGTGAGGTAGTAATTGAGTCTTTCTCAGCATGTATTTGTCCATGTCCTCCTTAAAAAAGAATCCAAATAGAGTAAATGTTTTTTAAAACATTTAGTTCAAATATGATGCATTTTTTTTGTTCATAATAAAAAGAATTGTCTTTGATATGCCAAGAGGAAAATGAGGAGGGATAAAGTTTCATGGTAGCCTGAGGACTGAGCTCAACAAGTGTCTGGAGAAAGCAGCAGTGCTGGAAGTGGTGTCACCAACAGCTTGGTTTGGAGAGATCTGGAGGGAAACAGAAGGACTTGACTGGTTATGGAGTTTGTTATTTTTCCTTCTGTCTTGTCTCATCTCATTCCATTCTTTGAAACAACATATGACAGTGTGAGACAGTGTTGCTTCAAAAAGATAGCTGGTAAAATTAGTTTTGACAGATTAAGCGTAGTTGATCATGCATCTCACTTTTGTTGATATTTACCTCAACAGCAATTTAGTAAAATTCACATAATGTCAACTGAACTTAGGTCTAATCAGCATTATATACTTGGCACTTTAAAGAAAGTAATCCTAAGACTGTAAACAATAGGGAACAATACTGAACAAATACTAATTTATGTATATGTGCACATTCTACCATAATGGAAGTATATCCCTTAAGTGTGCTGTCATTCTGGGCCTTGTGATCTTCAATGAGGACCCAGCCACGACTCCTGATTTTTTTTTTTCCCCCAAACTTAGTAAAAAATTTAAGAACATACAGATAGGTAGATTTTCTTAGAAAGAAAACAAATCTCTTTAGGGGCTATATTTACTTAATAATTGAAGTCTGAGAGTTTTTTCAGTTGATATTAGTGGGA
Organism: Pyrgilauda ruficollis; assembly: GCF_017590135.1. Taxonomy (NCBI): domain Eukaryota; kingdom Metazoa; phylum Chordata; class Aves; order Passeriformes; family Passeridae; genus Pyrgilauda; species Pyrgilauda ruficollis. The sequence goes on along the minus strand of NW_024525378.1, from coordinate 2,069,824 downwards.
TCAAGAGTGTTGGTGTTAATTACTAAAGCACAAGTATTTCTGTAATTATTGCTTAAGTGAAATAGATAAGGATACAGCACTTAGAATTTCAGAGCCAACTAATACAGTTCTGCCACAAAGAAGGTAATGTTCTGTTATGTGAAGAGGCTCTTCATTTACTCACAGCCACTGCAATTGGAAAAATTTATTTTAACACAATATATTTATATTCCAGTGTTGTTTCAGATGCGTATCCAGAAAAGACTGAGAAAATAGAAAATAAAAATATATTGTGTTTTTTAATCTGTTGCATTGGTTTAATACTTTTTATTCAGTTCAAAGTTACTCTTCTCTTTTATAGGTCTCCAACCATGGCAGGTGGATTATTTTCTGTGAGCAAGAAGTATTTTGATTACCTTGGTTCCTATGACACAGGAATGGAAGTCTGGGGAGGAGAAAACCTTGAATTCTCATTTAGGGTAGGTGGCTTAATTGAAAGTTTCTTTTCCTCAGTATACAACAAGTTCCTGTTTCTTTCTTCATGCCCTTTTACTTAATGAGGTAGCTGTAATGTAAGCAAGTGCTAAGAAGGGAGTATTTAGGAAGTATCTTGTTCTTGCACTTCAGGATAGCTGTACTTTTCTTCCAAATAGCCATTTTAAAGCAATTTTTAAATACATGTCTTTGTTTTGAGCTCTAGTATAAAATGTAAAAAGGGGTGTGATACTAGTGGGTGAAGTTTACATCCTGCAGCTTGAAGGAGGTCATTGGGAAGAAGATTTGTAGTGCTTTGGTGTGACTCAGAGTTCTTGCTGTGGCTGATGGAGCGAGCCGTTCCCAGTGGGGCAGGAGAAGGCAGCCCCTGTACTAATTTTAAGGCTTTATTCTGTTTCACCTCAGAAAAAGTTTGTACAAAGGTTATAAAGGGTGGGAGGGAAGATCTCCAGTAACTGTAGAGTTGTGCCCACAGGAGGCGTGACCAAGTGCTCAGGTGTGAGTCAGATAGCTGTAATGGAAAGGATTTACAGCAGGAAAACAGGAGGAGACACAGGACAGTCCAGACTGATCAGCAAAGCAGTGTTCTCCTCTGCTCCGCTGTTACCAGTGCTGATTCCCACTGAGCACTGGCTGCCTGTGCTTTACCCCAAATCACACTTAGCTCATTGAAGCCATCCAGTGGTGATGTAAGATGGGTGCTGTAGGGCCTCTTTTGGCTTTCAGGGGGTTCATGCTTATTATCCTGGATTACCCTTGTTTGTTGTGCCCATCACCTGTTATTTTTGGTCATGTTTGCATTTCTGTGGGTAATTGACTCATGGTACAGGAGGGTTTTTGGATTTTTTTACCAGGTGACAACAGATTTCAAGGTTAAATAGCATTTTAATGTTACAAAACCACTTTCTTGAGAAAGGAGACATGAGCAGGCTGTGTCTCTGGATGTCTCTGTGTTAACCAGAGAAGCATGGAGTCTTCCTGGCTGCTGTTACAATCTCCTGCTGCACACAGTGCAGAAATCATAGAAAAGAGGGTATAAGGAAAAAAATTATTAGGAATGATAACAAGCACAGGCCTAGAGTTGGTGTGGTTTCTTTCTGGAGCGAGACTTCTCTGCTGGAAACTGTTTGATCTGAGTTCACGACCACCTTCTTTTTCACCTAGGGAGCAGTTTTTGGCATGTAAACCCAAACACAGCCTACTCAGTAGTCTTGGTCTAGTTCAGCAGGCCTCCACCTGAAGTGGGAAGCAGTTGACCCACCTCCATCAGCCCTGTGACCCTCTGAAGCAGGAGTCTCCTGTTCTGGTGTATTCAGGACTTCAACTCCTTGAAGAAAACCTCCAATAGGGCACATTTGGCATGCTATTCTTGGCTTTCTGCTCTTTGTGTCTTGCTTCTGAGGAGACCAAGGCTTGCAGACAGCCTGACAGTCAGTTCCTTCTGACTCAGAGTGCCCCAGTACCAGCTGTTGCTCCCCTTCCATTGCCATTGACCTCTGTGAAGCTCTGGCAGCCAGTCTCATTTTTCACGTCACTGGTTCCCCTGATCCGGGACTCGGTGGGGTGCAGCAGGATGTGTGAGCAGTGCCTTTACTCCTTCAGCATGCAGGACTGTGGTCTCCTCATGGGACAGAGGAAGCATCAGACATGGCCTAGCACACAGGAGATGCACAAAGGGAGCAGCAGAGTCCCCAGGAGAGAGTGCACAAACACTCTGCAAGGGTCAAAGCCAGCAGGTGGTTCAAGCAACTCCTGGGAGACAAATGATTTAACAGGCCAGGCTGTGCAGTGGCCAACAAATATGCCTGGCCATGCCAGTTTTCCTAGTGCAGATTGCCAGCAGCATCTGGGTGTTTGTACGCAACATGTTTTGCTCTGTTTGATTTGGAGCCCTTGTACTTGTGCTCCGTGTGGAGAGGATTTTTGTGGAACAGAGCAGAGTGCTACGATGTTGTTTAACTGTTCTTTTGGCTGCCTGCGGTGTTCCAAGAGGTCGGAAGGGATAAATCATTGTTAGTGTTGTTGTCCTCATGTTTTCTAAACCTGTCAGACCTGAAAATTAGGAGCAGAACTACTCAAAACCACTGTAAATTAATTTATTGTTGCTCTCGTCTCTGAAAACACCACTCTCTCCCAATGACATGAAAAGACTTGTTCTCAAGCCTCCTATTTCTTGCACTTTGATTATTCTGAACTGAAGAAATTCTCTGTGGTTTTGAGAGGTGCAACAAGGACAATGCTTTCACTAAAAGCATGATGACTAAGAGAGATGGAGGCTACGTGCTGAATGCAGAATCGAGTCAATGTACCTTGATTTTGGATTGCTTAATGCTATTTGGCTGGATAAAATTTCACTTCATGGGCATAATGGGCATTGAAACTCCTCTTTCTGAGGGATTCAAAACATGCTCTTTCATCTTCTCCCTTTTGTACTCAGAGCAAAGGGAACCTGGTTGCAGCTTCTGTTCCTATCTGCTCTTGGTCCTGCAAGTGGTGCTGCAATGTAAGTTTGTTTCTGGACCAAGGCTTAATATGTCTGTGGGCTGTCCTTCAGCCTACCATGTGCAAAAAAACCTTTCTTCTCAGAAATGTTACTGCCCATGAGCCTGGGTTATATGCCTCAGAACACCTGGGGTCGTCTCTTTTCCAGTATTTTTGTATGGTTTCTTTTTGTCTGGATCTGGAACTCTGTCTTGTGCTGAGAGCAGCCAGGGTGAGTCTGTGTGTCTGGGGTGCCTCTCCACCCACCCAGCTTCTGGCCGATTGTGCATGAGCACCACACTGGGGGCTTAGCCACAAGTTGTCAAGAAAAAATTGCAGCAGAGAGAGAGCAGCAGAAACGTAGGGTTTTCCACATTTTGCCCTTTTTTAGGATGTAGCGTCCTTTCTATATTTTTTATTTCTTCCAGATAGTCTTAAAATGTTAGAATGAGCTGGTAGAGCTTTTATTCTTTAGTATTCATTGACCCAGCACAAGGTCAATTGTCCAGAGACCCTGGCAGAGGCAGCAATCCCAAGGTGAGATTTTGAACATTTTCTGTAAGTTTTCATAATGCCACCATCTGTCTCTGAAAACAAAAGAAAATATGCCGATAGTCTGCATGCATCGAGATGAAAGTGAAAGTGAAAAAAGGAATGTCACCTTGTTTTCTTATTGAAGTGGAGGAAAAATGTATGCTTTTATAATGAGAACTCTGAGTTACCCAGACCTAGTAAAGAAACAGATCTAAATGTACGTGAGCTTGCAAAATATGCATGAAACCTTATGTGCTTTTCTGTTACAGAACGTTGAACTAGTTTTATGGAAAATCTTCTGCAGAGCCACTTACTTAGCATTTAGTAATCAACTTTAGTTTCTCTATTAAATTCTTCGCTTTATTTTATGGCTGTTCATTTGTACCTGATTTTATATAGAGGTCATAATTTTTCCATTAAAATGAAAGTGAATAAACCTTTTGAGGAATTGTTTAGCTGAGGTATATTCAATTTTCTTTTGTAATAGGATGACAAGATAATTTTTGTACTGTTTTTATGAAATACTTAGAATTTAATGAGCATTGCTTAGCAACCTACAGTTATTTTTTAGAGAGCTTTAATTATTAAAAATTCAGCTGTTATGGAATTCTCTTTTTGCCATCAATTTAACAGCGATATGGTCAGTTTGTTTCATTCCTTTGAAATCAAATTTTATCATGGAAGAGCTGAAGCATGTGCTTCCTTCTTAACTACATTTTTATTTCAGTAGTCTTTATCATCTGTTCCTAATATCTTTTTTAAAAGTAGATAAATAAAGATGAATTAATAATTCTTATGTGGAATATAACATTGGAAATTATTAAACTAATAAACTTATGGCTCTTAATATTTGCTGACAAATCTTGAATGGTAAACTGTAGCTTTAAAAAAATAATCTTGAACATAGAAATAATAATTATGAAAAATGTTGTTTTGAAATAAATCTCAAAAAAGGAGGTTGTAAAGTGAAAGTGGATAGTTGGTTTCATAGCAGCTTTCAAAATGGCAGTGAAGTAATTTACCTAAGAAAATATGCAAATCGTTTAAAAGATTAGTACAGAATTCTAGATTTCTTGTATAATTCCTTTAATCATCTTTGTTCAAATGACAAATATTCTCCTTCCCTGAAAAGCAGCAAAAAAGAGGAGAGAAACCTCACATGGAAAACAAGAAATTACAATTTTAAATCCAGGAAGTAATAATTATCCAATACTCCCTATAGCTGATTAATGAATTACCTATATCTTTAAAGAAACTTTCTGTTTTAAAAGTAAACACAAGTGTTACAGTGCTTACACTTTGATAATTAAATACAGTATTGTGCCATGCAGAAAGTCTGATGTTGTTATCCAAAACCAAATCAATGGAGATGACACTCATTGATTTCCAAATTTAGAAATTTTAGAGAAATTCTAAGTAACTTTTAAAAAACCCCTAAAAGTTAGCAGTCTAAACCCAAGTCCTATCTTGTATGAGCTGAAAGCCTTTATCTTTTTAGATCCCTAAAACTCCCAGAGAGAGAGGTGGGAAAAGTGCCACCACTGATCTTTTGACACTGTTAGCAGCAGAGCTTTTATTTGCTACCTCATATCTTGCAGTCCTGCTGTATTCATTTGAATAGCACGTAATTAAAAATGTATGTCTTATACGAGAAGGTTGTCAGGGAGCAAACCTCTACCCCTTAAGCCTATCCCAGCTAATTTCCTTTGTCTTCCATTTACAAAGGAATGATGAGCTGCCACTTATACGTGGTTGAATACATGAGGAGAATTCTAAATCTTTTATGGAAAGTCTATCTTTGTTATCCATTGATAACAGCCTCAAGTTAGCTCAAGTACAGGAACATATCCGGCCTTCCTCTCAGCTGGCATAATTTCAGAAACCTTGTTTCAGGCACCCCTCAGAAACAGGGCATCTGCTATGGTGTGGTCACACACAATATTGGATAGGAAATGTCTAGCTATGCTTTCCTTTCAAGTAATCAAACCTGAGATCAGAATGAGTGATGGGAAAGTGGCTGTGTAGATGAACTGCCAAAAGTCCTTGGTTTTCAGAGGAGAAGAATGTAATTACAAAAATGTGTACAGAGTGCTGAGGCTAATGGATCCACTTGATGGTTGTTTCTGGACTTTATCTCATGGGCTATACGTTTCCCAACCTGGGGAGCCAGAGAGGCAGGAGCATGAGCGCAAGGACAGAGTGATGGTTTGCAGGGATCTGCCAATTCCACAATTAGGTGCAAGTACTTCCTTGGCACCAAGCAGGAATATTGGTTTAGATAGGGGAGGTTGTTGGTTGGACCACCATAAGTTATAGAATTACTTTGTTTTTTCTTTTAATATGTTGGGTCTGGGGTACTTTCCCAGCTTTCCAATGGAAAAAGCTAGTGGGATTTTATCACCAGGCACCTATGCCTCCCTTTTAGATTGGTAAATGTACAAATGGGAAGCTTACCTGTGTTGTCAAGTCAGCTTTCCAGTAGAATATATAGATGGTATATAGATCTATAGATTTCTGGTAATAATTAGTTAATGGTTTCTTTCTGAGGTAGTTATTTACATGGAAAATAAACATGTAAACTTTTATTTTTTTTTTAAACAATGCCTGCATAACTTATATGCATAACTTATATGGTAGACCACATCTTATCATGAGAAAATAAAACTAAGAAAGGAATATTGCACTCCAGATAAAACCAGAGAGTGATTATCTCCTTGTGAATTCAGAGCAAATTACTAAGAGCAACAAGAATGTAATTTTATCCAGTTTAGTCATCAAATGAGACACAAAATTATTGTATGTGTTACATGTAGCATGGTGTGGTATTCTTGAGATGGTGTTATTCTTACACGGGCTTATTGTTACTATGTCCTTGAGCTTGCAAAAGACAAAATTAATGATACACACTGTCAATTCTTTGCTCAGATATGGCAGTGTGGAGGAAGTCTTGAGATCCATCCTTGCTCCCATGTAGGTCATGTTTTCCCCAAACAAGCTCCATATTCACGGGCCAAAGCTCTGGCAAACAGTGTGCGTGCAGCTGAAGTGTGGATGGATGAATATAAACAACTTTATTACCACCGAAACCCACACGCTCGCCTGGTGAGTTCAACTCCATTGTTCCTGGAATTTCAGAATTTGTTTTCAACCTACTAACTATTGACTAAGCTAATATTTAACATGAAGCTTTCTATGTTTATTTCTTATTCCTTCTGAATTTTTTTCCCAGACATAGAATAAGTGTATAATTTTTAATTCTTTGGAAAAAATTTAAAATTCTGTAAGAGTACAAGGTGGCCCAACCTATGTCAATAATAAGTGAATAAATTAAAGAATAATGTGAAGTGGGGTCATCAAAGCAAGGAGGAGTTGTTTAGCCTAAAATGTGCACTTCTGTGAAATGGCTGATACAGGACTCTCAATAAGAATTACACAATTAATGAATGAAAATCAACAAGTTTCAGTAGACAGTAGACCTTCAGGTAAACAGCATGGTAATAATATTTAGCAAAATTACCCAGCTTGTGATACTTGTAAAACTTTGGACTGATGGACTGATTTTCACTTCAAAATGAAAATACAAGATCATTGGTTGCAGAATTTTTCAGGAGATTATTACTGTAAAAACTAAGTATGTCAAAACTTAGTTTTTACAGTGAAGGAGTGTGCAAATTCATAACTTGGATGTATTTATTGTTAGGGGCCTGAAGGCTGGAAAACAGTAACACTGAAAGATTCTCACAGTGTCTAGAAATTAATTAAATGAACCTCTGTCACAAGGTCTGAAATTCAGGCCCCAAAGAAATCATTGTCTGCTGTTGCTTGTTTCTGGAGGTGCCTGATCTCCCCAGCATGATCTATTTGCATGAAAAGTTTTCTAAACACTGCCTTTTTGTTTTTGTGCCTGGGATGGGCTGCTGGGCATCAGCCTCCAGCTGCACTGGATCAGACCTGAGGGACCAGTGTGGGGCACAGGGAGCCCCCCACTTTTTTTAGTGGCCAACTCCAATAGACGCAGCAGGGGAAAACTGCCCTTGAAAACATGAGGCTTTTAAAAGATACACTGGAGGATGCTGGAGAAGATGAATTTGATTAGCTTTCCTCTTGTGTTTGTTTGGATGAAATTGGGTAATTAGGTCATTATAGTCCACACATTTGTAATAATTGGTTTACTTTAATGTCATAAAAGCCATTTAGGTTTTATTATCAGAGTCTTGACTTGGAGAGAAATATGGGATTCGCCCATAGGCAATGCCAGGCTGATTTCAGCTTGTCATACACAAAAAGAGCAATAAATGCTGACAATTTGTCTTGTAAAGTGCTGGGCATCTTATGTCTGTAATGACAGAGCTTTAACTTCAAAGGATATTTGTGTGTTAGTACTGAAAGTTTCATGTATTGGCTTATTGTAACACAGTGGATATAAGCTGAAACTCATGCAGGTTATTTTTCCTCATATCAAAGCTGCTGCCAATGAACTTTGGTTTCCATAATGCTCTGTGCACCACTTGTTGCAGCAGTTGAGTTCAGACCTTTTTACTTCATCAAACCCAAATATTCAGTTCTGTAGCATAACAGGAAAATGATTGATGTTATGGCTGCAAAAATTGGTTCCATGAAGTTTCACTTGAAGATTAATGTTCAGACCTCAGAGCTAATATGTCGTGCTGTTTGTTTATTCAAACAGGCATCTCTGTTTTACATCTGCTTTGTGTTTTCAGTGGTATTTCTACAGCTTTGAGAAATGCAAATTCATTTGTGGTTTGATGAAAGACTGCGTCAAGTGACCTGAAAAAATCTGGGGGCTGCAAACACTCTCTCATGCCTGACTATCTGAAATCCCTAGTCAATATGAAGACAGGTTTTTGAAGACAGACATAAAAAGATGTGGACTCTGCTCCAATCCATAGACAGGGAAATGTCTGCAATGAAAGCTTTTCTCTGGAAGTTTAAGATTTCATATTCCCCACCCCCCAAAATGGTGAAGTTCAAGGGATGCATTAGCACATTTTACAAATTTCATCACTTAAGTGTAAAACTGTACAGGTAATTTGCAAATGGGTAGTGGTATAATTTAACATCCTAAAGATTCATTCACTGCTTTGGAGATTTTCAATTATCTATCTAAAGGAAGTCTCATTTTCCAATACGCCTTCTCAGTCTCCAGCAATCTGTATTCAAGGGCTTCCTCACTTGCAGATTCAGGGAGTTTTCTTAGACAAACTGTCTTCTAGAATATTTTAAAGTACTACTTGCACAGTTCAAATTCTTTTTTGTCAGCATTTAACAAATGTAAGGATAATGAAATCAAATCCAGCACCCAAACATGGTGATTTTTCCTGGCTACAAGTCCTACTCATCACTGTAGCATACGGTTCCTAATAATGTATACAGATAATTTAAAAGAGAGCATCTGTTCTGGATTTTTTTTTTTAATTTTTTTTCTTCTTTCCTTTCCTTTCCTTTCTTTTTTTCCCAGGAACCATATGGAGATGTGACAGAAAGGAGACTTCTACGAGAGAAGCTGAAATGTAAGGACTTCAAATGGTTTTTGGAGAACGTGTATCCAGAACTTCACGTACCCGAGGACAGACCAGGCTTCTTTGGAATGGTACGTGGCTGCTGAGAAGGGAGCCTACTTGCAGTTCTCTGAGCTCTCCTACCTAAGTCAGTGTGAAGGTATTTTTGTGCCTAAATCAGTTTGGGATTTTGGTAGAATTCAGTTAAAACTGGTGGGTTTTAAAATGTGGTATCTATCAGAATCTTTATTTAAGGGAATGCTGTTTATGAAGGAGTTCTGTGACAGAGTAGGAGAACAGGTAATGTCATGAATTACTCCTTCTAAGTGACATCTTGGGACTGTTAAAGGCAGGAAAGGATGTGATTTTTATTTCTTGAAATGTTGTGTAACAAAAAAAGAGAACAGTAAAGTGTTTTATTTTACTTGTTGAATTGAAAAGGAGTGTGCTCTGAAACATATGTTCATACATTTTATCTGATGAAAACTATGGTGCTCTGGTGATGGGAAAGAGAGTTGGTGCTAAGTGCTTCCAGATCATATGGGATTCTGTATATTAAACCAACATATTAATTTTTAATCTGGAGGTCACTTTAGAGCAGCAAGGGCACAGGCAATGAGTTCAATATCAGAAACCTCTTCTCTTTTAAGAGTTGACAGCTCTTTATGCTTTTTGCAGCTTACAAATAAATATAAACTATAGCTCTGTGTATATTACATTACTGTAATCTCATCTGGAAGGGATGAAGGCAGAGATGATGCAGCAAATAGCTGTTTCCTCTGAAAAATCACCAGATACCTGCTGCATGTTAGGAACACAAAACTGCACCTTTCCACCAGGCAAAGATGTATCAAATACCTTCCTAATTACCAAATGCCACATTGACTGAAAAGTACTTTTGCTGGTAACTCAATTCCTCTGCAGATCCAGCTAAGCTGCATTCCCACACTGCATCATCACATCCAGCCCTTGTCTTGCTGCCATCTACCCTTCCCCAAGTTACTCAGCCTCTGCTGAATCTCCTTCAGGAAAGGGAAAAAAAAATCTGATCTCTGTGGACATACAAAACATTCAGGAACCAAGTCTCCCCACAGTCTGCCCTAATAGCTTCATAACTTGTTGAATGAAAAAGATCCTAATGTGGAAATGCTGTGGTTTCCCCTGGGGAGCTGTGGGAGTTCCCATGGGGAGGGCAGCAATTGTCAGAAAAGCCCTTAGGAGCCTCTGGGAGAATTGCCACCCTCCTCCATTTGTCTTGGAGCTTGCAGGAGAGGGTGGTATCTCTGTGTGATCACTGGTGTGAAAGGTGTTACCCAACATCATTCAGTACCTTGAACAAACCCTGGAAGATCAGTTCTGTTTTTGCTCTTTTGTGCTGGATTGCCACGGGTAAATTCTGAGAGAGTTGAAGCAGTAAGGTATTATAAGACTTACCTTCCAGGAGCATTTCAGGAATTTTATCCTTCTCTTCACCTCCATCCTTCTCCCTCCAAAAGAAAGGGTTAGACTGGTGCAAAGAGAAGGGATTTGTGCAGTTTCTTTTATGATTTAATTGTCATCTTCAGGCAAGGAGTTGACAGTACCCAGAAATAATAACTCTTGTTCAGCGCTGCTTGAGGTATCTACAGTGTAATTTAGGTGTGCTCTATATATTTCTCTAAAAACAATTCATAAATGCTGTCATCTAGTTGTGAGCATAATGAGAATACACCATTTTTGGGGGGGAGGAAGAATTTAAAATGTGACGGAAATATGGTTGTACTCTGAGAAACTGAGAGTGCAGAAACGACACCTACTGATTCAGCTGATTTGTGGATATTGAGTCCCATCTGCTAGCTTCAATGAATCACTGATGGTGTTCTTCACTCCCGCCTTAGCTGTGTAGGGCTTTTCTGGTTCACAAAAATACTGTGTTTAAAAGTGTCAGCTTTGATAACAGCTCAGCTTAGTGTGAGATTATTTAATTGTTCAAAGACAATACAAGGGAATATGAAGATTTTTACCTCCCTTAAAAGTCTTTTTACTTTTGTACTGAAGTTGAAAATATTTCTAAGATTACCTATAAGTCAGCCATGTGTTATTCAAATGGAGTCAAGAATTATTGAGCAGCATTCAGTGCACATCACTGAATAAGCTACATTTTTTATCTTGATACATAGATAAAAATATCCATACTACCCTTGGTTACCTAAAAAGTTAGCTGCCTCAAACTTTACTTAAACATAGTGAATTATGAACCTTTTTGCCTGAGATATGATTGCATTCCTGCAAACTGCCTGAGACCTATAAAAAAGAGAAATATTTTCTTGCTGCTCCTTGGGCTTCATGCAGCTTTGGAACTTTGTGGGACATGAACCTTCTGCCTTGAATAATTTCTTTGGGGGAGCAGGAGGAAGTGAAGCTGGTAGGCACTCAGCAGGTTTCAATGATAAGATGTCAGCACTTCTGGAAAGGCTGATAATACCTTTTAGGCTCTGGCGTAGCACACTGATGTGTCTTTTTCTGGCACAGCCTCTGATTTGGCCGTCCTTGAGCATGCACTTACGGCAGAGTACCTACCTACCAGTAGGTAGGTGTGAAATTGTAACAAGACTTTAGCCCCAGCTCTGCACAGATTGCCCACCTAGACAGCAGACTCAGCTTACAAATCCTAACTACCCTGGGAAGGGATGGTGTGGGCATCTGTAGGAAGAGCTCTGAGCCAGCTGGTGTGTTCAGTATTAGTGTGGTGAAATCTCTGCATTGTGCAGCTGGATGAAGATAGAGGAGCTGGGCAGCTCTGTGATCTTTTCACGTTATCGGTGACTGTGGAAAGGCACGGCTGCAAAGCAAGGAAGCAGTCAGGGCTCTTCTCTCTTCTGAGGTATGTATTAAGTATGGCTGGCATTGAGGTGCATATCCAAGGATAAAGATTATGGTCAGTCAGTGAATTTGGCTTTAAGGTTGACATCAAGATTGCTTTTAAAAAACAATGGTGACACAAAAATCAGGAATTTACTCTAATTTTCTCTTAAGTTTGATCACTTGGCAGTGAGACCATACTATGTTCTGACATGATAAGTTTTTCTTTGTTTTTCTCAGTTTCTAGCTGATATTTCTTTCAGCTGAATGTAAAGCCACTAAGCTGATAGATGTCTTGTGCTGGGACTTTCTGTCTGGTCTCTCTGCCTTCTATCGGTAAAGGCATCTGTCACTGACTGAGTCAGTTGAGAAATCAAAAACCTGAATTTTTCTTTTGACAGCTTCCTTCCCCGTTTCCCTTCAAGATTATCTTGTCTTCATTTAAAAGTGCTCGGTCATAATTTTCTTTCAATTTAGACTAGGTGTAATATTAAAAAAAATGAGAAGGAAGATTTTAAACTGCAAAGAATTTTGTTTTGCTGCAACATGAAAGGGACCATTATTTAAATTATCTAAAGAACACATGACATATATGGACGGGCTTGCAGAAGAAGAGAGCTATGTGGTTTGAATTACGTAATCAAAGATATTGCATGACTGGTGCTTCAAGTACTCAGAAGTATCAGGGTCCCTTCTCTAGGGTATACCTCTAAAACTGCATTATAATCCAATTTGTAGAGCTGCCACTTGAGATTGAATTGGTAGCCAAGGTTAGGATTGACTAGACCTGGAGACCTTATGCCCATCACAGGAAAATATGCACCACTTGGTTGGCTGTACAGCCTCTGAAAGCTAGGCAGAGGCTTTGTAAAAGAAATCTTTGGAAGAAATTCAGGTGTTTGGTAGTGAACACACCATTGCCTGAACCACGTGCTTATACTTTTTTGAGCTTCCCAGGGAGATTTGGGCCTGTTGGGGTGAGCCAATGAATCCAACAGCAGTGTGTCACCTTCCTTCAGAGGGTTTTAGTCATCAGTGTTGTATGCCCTTTTCAGCATTGCCCTTAAGAAGTTAACAGGTGATATGAAAATAGCATTCACTCAGTAGAATCATTCCCTGTGACTGCTTGGATTACCTTTGAGTTAAAAGCTGATGTTTGATCAGTACTGGTGAAGCTGTTTAGCTTGCTGCAAATTCATATCTTACTGCATCCCACAGTATCATCTGTCCATAGCACTAACAGATCAGCACCACTGTCACTGGCAGAATAAAGAGGATTCTGATCTATTTTGTGGATATAGAGAAAGGTTAGCAGGACTCCATTGGCCATACTTATCAACTAATGCAATGAAGTTTTAATGTCAAAAATCTGTTGTTGATGGTTTGTTTACAATGGACTTTATCAAACTAAGAATTATTCATAGAATGCCATCTGTATTGTGTAGTTATATGCAAGTGTCCAGATATTAGGAAACAATAGATTTAAATATCTCCTAGCAGTAAAGGTTAAGGTCTGCTGAATATCTTGGTAGATGGTGTTTATTACCTATCTCAACCTCCAAACAGTGGTAACTAAATGGCATGTAGAGTGACACCTTTAGTTTCAATAGCAATGTATCAATAGGAGGCAAATGCTGTAAAAATAGCTGTAAAAAATGCTGACAGCCGATAGTCCTGCATGGGTACGTTGTTTTGGATCTGAACAATGTGTTTTAATGGCAAGGTGATCAACATTTTTTCTTGCTTCTATTTCTCTAATGCAGCATTCTGCAAAAGAACTAAGGTAAGTCACAGAGAAAATTTCGTTCTTGTTGCATGACTTGTTTATGGTGGATGTGGGAATAAACATAACTTCAGAAATGAGTGGATGATCACTGTTTTGATAGAGCTCTTGCACATAAAAGATACTTAAACTGTATATTTTCATTTAACAAGAGAAAAATATTTCACAAATTCTCTCAAACTTTTTTTTAATGCCTTGGAACAGAGGGCAGATGTGTATGGGTTTTTTTTTGTTTGTTTGTTTGTTTGAGTTTTTTTAATAAATGGTGCTGCAGTCAGATTTTCAAATTTTTGTGTCATTTCAGGTCAGATAATTTAAAAGCTTAGAATATACTATTCCCACTAATTAGGTCTTGAATACCTATTGGGCTTCCTGATGAAGTGTGGGCATATCTATCAATGTCTGACAAAAAAGAACCAGGTGAACCACATAGACCCTGTACATGTAGGAAGATGTCGGCATGTATCACAAGCATTTGTGCATGAAAGAGAAAAAGGAGAGAACATACATGGTAGCATCCTGGAGCACAACCTCATTTTCAAATCATATGAAATGAAGCTTAAGTTTAGTAAGCTTTTATTTCTCTTTTTGCTGTGTGTATTTGGGCATTGAGTAACATTCATATGAGAGTTACTGTAGTTCTGGTGGTGCAGGGCATTTTCAAGCAGATTATTTAAAATTTCCCAAAAGGGAGCTCACGCTTGAGCATGTGCCAGGGGCCAGTGGAAAAGAGCACTAGTGAAGTCATTGGGTTGCCTGGAAGGGCACCATGGATAAGGGCTTTGCTGCCCTTGGAGCCAGTAGACAGTCAGGCAGAGTCATATGTTATTAAAACTACTAATGGGAGACCCTCTAGTCCTGAAGACAGCTGCTGACAACAACAACTGAAGAGATAAAATTACCATTTTAAGTGGTTATGACTTTTAGGTTGATGTTTCCTGATGTAGAATGTAGAAACATGAGAAGCTTATTGTTTGGTTTATGTAGTTCCATGGCAATGTTAAAAATAGTCTATGTAAGACACTTCTCTTTCCTGTTTTTCTAAGTGTAATTCTTGTCTCCCATTAGGAAAGTAAACAAAATGTTTTCTTTTGACTGTCCAAGGAGGGTTGCAGTGGTCTAATGTGGGAGTGAGCACAAGGCAGTGGAAAGATGATGTTGGGGAGCACTAAAAGTAGAAGTTGGCAAAGCAAACATATACAGAACACCAGTATTTAATTTTCCAGCTTGTGTGGTTCGCTCTGTGGTGGGTTTAGGCCCCGCAGGGTTTGTCTTGTTTGTTTAGTTCTAGCCGCCTGCAATCCCTATGTGTCCGCTCATTTTCCACATTAAGAACTCAGGATACGATTATCATAACTAGGGAAGAGCAGTGAAATTACACCTTGCTGAACTAACTCTTCTGAGATTTACTCTGCCTATGCTTTTCATCTGTGATATAATTACACTCAGTAACAGGGGCATTCAGCTTCTTGTTTACCAAACCTATTCTGCTCTGTGTGTTTTCAAATTTGGTTATGTGGCTAATACCACGAATCAATGTGATTGTTTAACTTATTTTCAGTTACTTTTGCCTCCTGAATACTTAAATGCAAATCCTTGTTAACTAGCCTGTTTTTAAAATTAGCTAACTTAATATTTTAAAATTTTGTCTGGAAGTCATGCACCTCTTCTATCAGAGATCAGCAACATGAGTAAAGAGCATTTAATATCACACCTAGTGTCTCTTTCCAAAGATACATTTTTGCCCACATTCAAGATTTCTGATCCTAAAATCTGTCTGCTTGTTCTGCCTCAAGAGGGTACTGGAGTCCTTTTGAGAACAAATCCTCCTAACATTTCCCATTTGACAAACTGAGTAAAGTATGTAGTCATCTTTTCATAAGAAAATTGAACAAGTAGATCCTGGGGGAAAAAGGCATGGCAGACTCTTTTGTTCTGCATGAGTTGCTGGCTTGTTGGGTTTCAACACACTTTTTCATAATTTCTACCCACTTCCTTTGCAAATACGTTGGAACACAGTGTCATTCCTAGGGGAAGCCATCGTGTCTGGCTGCTTCAGTGCTCAGAGTCAAGATGGTCCAGTTTTATTTCATATTAGTCTGAGAGATGTTACCATTGCATCCCTTTGATCTATTCCCGTTGCTTTGCTTTTATTCCACTAGCTTTGGGATGAATCTCAGAGCCCATCAGGATGGGTGTAGAGTGACTACAGAATATGTTCCTTACTTTAGACTAATATTTTAAAATATTCTTTTGTTTTGATTAGCTGAAGAATAGAGGAATGGAAAACTTCTGCTTTGATTATAACCCTACAAATGAACATCAAGTAACTGGACAGAGGGTCATACTCTACCCATGCCATGGCATGGGACAAAATCAGGTAAGAATGATATTTTGTTTTCATTTTGACTAACACTTATGGTTGTAATGTAAGGAAGTATGGTAAAGTCATTGCAATAGGGCTGAGAGAATGTGTTGCCACAGTAAGGTGATCTTAGTTCAAGTTTTGATTCTTGTACTAAATGCTTTTTATTCTGATGTATCTTCAGGTCAGATTTTCTTCATTCTGAGGATGAATACCCAGCCCAGGGAACTCATGCATACCTTTATTATACCTTTCCACAGAGCTCATTAGCGGGAGTTAACAGCACATTGGTGCAGCTATAGTGCTCACAGACCAGTGCTCACTCATCTCCAAAACCCCTCTGAGCTTTTGTCTGTCCATGCCTCTAAAGCCCTTAGTAACATTGGAAACCTCACCTAGTTCCACCTGGGTCTGTCATCATGTCTCTTCCTCATGGTGCTTGTCTAACTACCCAAGAGGTTTTAGACCACATTTTCTCCTGTTCTTCTACAGAAATGTCCTCCTTGCTTGGCCTCCACAGTCCAGGAGAGCAGGGGGTCTCTTTAACACTGTTGTTCTTGCTGCCTTGTTTTTAACTTCTGAAGCTGAAAATGCTGTTTTCTTTCTCCATGTTGACTGAACTGTGTGCAGCAGTCATTAATTTTGATGCCTATAAGCCGCTCTGCATAATGCCATGGTAAAAGTGTTGTGGGTAAAAGCCAAGTTAGAATGGCTGGCCAAGTTAGAATTTGCATAGTTTTGAGTGACCATCTTCCAGAATTGAAGCTTGATGTTTGATGTGGGGTACGTACTTGCCTGTCTATCTTGATTTTTGGCTTCTAACCCAGATTAGAGTAAACACAGTACTTGAGATACGGTCTCATCAGTGCTGAGTACCAAAGGTCTTATGAGACCTCTTGTACATAACCCTGTGACATCTTGGGTGGCTTGACTGTTTAGGTCCTTTTTTAATGAAATTAATCCAAACATTCAGTTAGGATTGTTTGGAAAAAGGAAAAAAGGGAAAACAAAAGAAAGAAACTAGAGATGTGACAGTTAAGCAGTGTATCTGCTATCGTTCTGAACTCTGCTTTTAAAAAAACAAAACATAAAAGCTTGAGGAGTGTAAAACAAATCTGTATTGGGGAGAAAGCTTCTAATATGAATTGCACTTTACATGAGAAAGGGGAAAGAAAAAGCAATGTACCTCAGATCTTAAAAGGAAATAGATTTGTTGCTGATAGCAAGCTTATTGCCTAAAGTATTATAACTATTATTTGATATTATTTATTAGCTCATGTCTGATTTATGTCTTAAGTTTCATAATATTTCCATCCTTAAGGCCAAGATGCAGGGGAAGGCAGGGGGAGAATCTTGTACCATAAAAGCCAAAGGATCTCAGTACTGACAGATGTATGCCAATTATGCTAAACCCCCCCTCACTTTGTTTACTCCCTCAGTTCAAATTCTTGCAGAAGTTAGGAATACTTCTATAGATCTATAGAGAAATTAATAATCAGATAACCCAGTCAAGTCACTTTCTTATAAGTAACATTGACAGCTTTTGTAGATTAAGAAGCATTTAATGTATAGGATTACATGCTAATATGACAAAGGTATTTATAGATTTATTTTTCCTTGTATTGCAGATTACAGAGAGGAAAGGGCTTGCATTTTTTTTTTTTTGCATTTCCCTGAGCAAAAAGAGTTAGCTTAAATTTTATTCCTTTCCCCAAGAAAGAATAAAGAAATAAGATAAAAGGTGAAAGCAAAAGAGAAGTACAATTCAGAGATGAATCGTCATGAGATGACATTTTTACAGTTATCCTTTGTTTAGCTAGCACTAAGAGACTAACTGAATTTACTGCAAGATATCACATCACTGGGTATTAATGCTCTTCCATCTCTGCTGATGGTGTGGTGCATCCGAGTACCTGCGGTAGCAGGCGCTGGGCTGAAAGCAGCGACACTCTGGGAACTGTGCAAACCGCTCCCTCTGCTGGCATCCAAGCAGGAGGAGGAAGGAGGAATGGAGAAACCACCTGACTGCAATGCAAACCCATAAAGGAAAATATGAGATGACTCAAGAGAACTGCAGAGCCTGAGGAGGGAAGGGCAAACACAGGAAATGGGTAAAACAAGATTAGTGAAATGGGCAAAAAGGCATGGGAGGGCTGGCAGGAGCCAGGGAGAAAGGGCCAAGGTGACAAAGTATTTTGTGAGAGGTTGAGCAACAGGCATGTGTGATAGAGGAAAGAGTAGGACAGGGAGTGAATTAAAAAGAGTCATTGGAGAACATTTTAGTGGAAAGGGGCAGGGTTACTGAATGTGGGAGCTGAGATACCAGCTGGCAAAGGGGGGCATAGGTAGTAGGGGTGATAGGTAGTTGCAAGAGAACAAGTGGACAGCAGGAAGAGTTGTGGGTGGAGGAACAGAGGAAGACTAAAATAAGACAATATGGAGGAACACAAGTGAGGTGGGAAATGAAGTTAGGGTTACTGGACTTGCAGCTCCCTTTTCTGGCTCACAAATAGCTGTGAAACCTACCAGCAGGACATTTCTCTCCATTTCTTTCCCATCCTACCGCATTCTTGACAGTCAGTCTGAAAAGGTAGCGGGCTGTTCCTTGTGCTGTGAATCCTTTGGCAGGTGACAATGTCAGGATCAAAACAGTCAAGTCTTCCACATTTATGTCCATCGCTATCTGCTGATGAAATGATCGTGGCAAGGTTTGGTCATCCTCTAGTATCAACAACCAGAGTCTCAGAGATGTTTATTGACAGCAGGCAGCCCTTAACTTCTCTTTGGCCCCTTGGAAGGGAATCTACCATCCTAATCCCAAACTACTCCTGCCTTTTTTCTTTGTTCTTGTCACTCCACTTATTACCTATATAGAGTTTTGCCAGCAAGCCCTTAGCAAGCTTTGCTCCCGTTCTCGGCCTGTCTCACACCACAGGCAGGTGGCTGTTTGTGTAGGGGACAACTTCAAAACTTTTCACTGGCAACAAGTCTCCACTTGGTGACCTCTGAATATCTGTGTGCACTTGTGCTGAAAGGAGAGAGCATTGTGCTCTTGGTTATTTATATGGTCCAGCAGCTGCTCCTCTTTTACATCTCAGTGAATAAAACCACTCTCAGAAAACTGGTAGTTTGTTGCTGTTCTTTCTTGAATCCATGGTCTAATTGAGAGGGTTTCCTTTACTCCTTTTGTGAGAGTGTAAGTCACTGGCTACTGATTGTACCTCAGGCTGCTTATGTTTTGTGGGAGTATCTGCCCCACAGAGGAGAATTAAAGGCTTTGAAATTGTGCACCAATGAAGCCCTTTGTCTTCTGGGTATGGCTGGGAAGCAGTACAGAAGGCACCAATATGTGATGGCAAGAAATCAACCTGATGTGATAAGAGGATGGGAACACACTGACTGACAGTGTTTTTCCCAGAATTCCCATTTGGAGCTGATACATTTGACGTAAATAGCGAGAGGGAAACAAAGAAGTTAGCAAATCCATTGGGTTTTCAGCAGAAAAGAGTATCAGACCTGTTAACCTATCTGCTGGTTCTACCCATCAAGTGAAAACTTTTTCCTGCATGCAAAACAGCAGTAGCCAGGCACAGAGAAGGATGACAGTGTGTTTCAGGGTGCAGTGAGGTAGCCGAAATCTCCTGCTGGCCCCAGTACCAGAGACACGCTGATGCAGCTGAGGCATATCCTGTAGATTGTCCAGAAGCCAGAGACACTGGGAGAAAGGCCTCATCAAGTTTGCCAATAGCACTTAAGGGAATCTACTGATTCTCAGAAGGAAAGAAATGCAGTAAGGCTACTAGTTATTGGGCCATGGATTAGTTTGAAAGCGCTTCCTTTCTGCTGACAGAATGCAAGAAGAGAGAACAAAAAAACACTTTATCTCTTGAGGATGAAGATTTTTATTTCATTACTAGAGCTTGGAAAAGCCCAAAGCCTGAAGTATTTATTCAGTTTGAAGTAGTGTAGGGTAATGCACTGGTTATGTTCATTGGGCAACAAGGCAGGAGTGCTTGGTTGTTAGTATTATAACCCCATTCCTTAAAGCTATCCAGAAATTAATCATTTTACTTGCTCTTCTTTGGAATCTGGTGCAAGTCCTTGAGAGATCATTCAGGAAAGATATCAGTAGTAAGAAGTGCTCTGATCTAGTAGCTGCTCCATTTATTCTTGATGCATCTGGTACAGTCAGCAGCTTGCAGGCTTTCACTTACAATACAAATTGCTAAAGAGTTATTATATCTAATAAATCCCCTAACGAGCAAGGCTCTAAATATGGCTTTGTGAAAGTGGCAGCTGTAAAAAGTGTCCATCCACACACAGCTGAGCAGAACTGAGGCTTTTTCTTTATTCACAAGCCATAGGATTAAAATGCATGTCCCTGTAGCTCACTGTGGTGCCCAAAGTAGTGGGTTTTCCATCTGTCAATCAGATACTGAACCTGGGAATAAAGCCAAAAGGCCAGGGAGTAGCTGCTGCTTGTTAGGGTAAATAATAATAATAGGACCATATATTCACGCAATTTACTTTTGTTGTTGAGATTTTTTTTGCGTAAGGCAAATGTAAAAGTAGTGCAACCTACACTGTAGGAACAGATCTTAGCAATAGGTTTCAAGGGAAAATCATGGTCTCTGGGGTCTTATGTCAGCAGGGAGACTTCAAACTTGATGTTGCTTTCACAAAACACTCATTTCCCTTTGTGGCTTACCACAAATGAATGGTGGCAAACAGGTGAATTCTGGGGTGAGGGGGCAGGGGTCAGTCACTTGCATCATTACTGGAAAAAAAAAGCCATGAGGCTCCCCAGGGTGATGCAGTGGGCAGCACTGGTTGGTGCATGGCTGTGACAGCCACCTTGACAGAGAAATTCCTGATTGTGATAATAGGAGGGGCAGATTTCATGAAACAAGTATTATCAGTGTAGTCCAGATCAGAGCTCTTACACTTGGAAATGGATGGCTGAAGATTTTGTAATAGCAGAGTCCTGTTTATACTGAAACTCCATTTCCAACTCCTCATCAAGGTTATTAGCCCTGGCGGTTGTTAAGGATGTTTTTGTGGTAAGTTCAAGTGTGTACATTTCTGAATTGGTACAGCCCCCTTCACAAAGCCTTACAGTCTCCAGGGGGGGAAACAAAACAAAAGAGAATTCCTTCTCTCCTTCATCCTTTTATTGGTCTCTGCTAATGCAGCTGTACTATGGGTAATAAGCAATTTTCTGATGTTTATAAAACTATCCTCTACTTTATTGAGTATAATCTAAATCAGATCTAAACACACATCCGTGCACTATAGTCATCTAAATTATTTATGAGCTTGCTAAATACAAACAACTCTCCAACTCTGCCACTCTTTAATGAAGTCCAAAAGTTGGCAAGTGTCCATGATAAGAATAAAATTTTAAGGAAGTCTTCAACCATAGCTGCTACAGAAGCCAGGAGTTTCAGAGCATGTTTATAACATTTCTGCAGAATATCATGCAACAAGCAAAGATAGTAAATTGTCTTTAAGGAAGTTTTTTTCATATTTAAAAGCAGCTGTACCTGTTTTGCTTCAAATAATACCTTACAACTTTATAGAACAAAATGCTTATCACCATGCATCCTTAGTACTGGAAATGACCATTATAACTGGAAATTAACCTGGACAAAACTGCATTTGAACTATGCAGTGAGCAGCTCCTTAGTTAAAAGTAATATTACTTTGTGATGACTGAATTAAGAAGGCATAATGTCAGGCCAGAAACTGTTTTCCATCCTATTTTTAAGGGGGGCCTAGAATGTGAAAGTTAAATATTGCAGTTGAATTTTGGAAATTCTTTAATGCTGGAATGCCTGTTTTCCAGGACATTTGAGTGCTACAAGAGTAAAGCAGTGCTGTGATGAGATTGATTTTCTGTAAAATAGTAAGCAGTAGAAGTTAAGGACACTTGAATATTTCTGGCAGAATTTCTCTTCACAGCAGCAACTTTTATTTGTGAACCTAATTATAGTCTCTTAGTATACGCTTCTTTATAAACACTCTCTGTGTACATATGAAATGACTGCTGTCCTTTGTTTCTTCTCTTGGGTTTGTAGTTTTTTGAGTACACATCCCATAATGAAATACGTTACAACACGCGGCAACCGGAAGTCTGCGCAGCAGTCGATTCAGGGACTGACTACTTGACAATGTACTTGTGTCAAGAAAATGCCCACAGTGTTCCTGAAAACCAGAAGTTTATTTTCAGAGAGGTAAGTGTGCCTGCTTGCATGTGGGTTTGGTTTTTTTGGGGGGAGTGGGTGGAAGGAGATTTGTTGAATTTTTAAAATTTATATCTTACTGCATACATATTGTGCAGGCCACAACAGGTCTCTGGGAGAAATAGGCTATCTTGGCTTCTAACATCTGAACACAGAAACAGGGTAGCAGGCAAAGAGTATTCCAGTCATAAAGAACAGGGAGATTAGAGGAAGGAAAGCACCCTTGTTAACATCAAGGAGGTTAGGAACGTTCTCTCTTGCACGTCGCCCCTACTGTCTTCTCCTGAGATTGAGGTGCTTCAATATAACCCTTCCCCAGTCAGTCATATGGCTGACCTACGTCTGCTCTCTTTTCATTGACATATTGCCCAATATTTATATTACTATATATCCCCAATTCTTCACTCATCACCATTACTTTGTGCTCTTTCCTGCTTTTAAGCAGCTGCCTCTACGTAATATTAGAAAAGCTTGTGTTTAGTATTTTTGAATCCGTAAAGAAGCTCCTGGATGCCTGAGAGAAAAAAAGCTGGATGAAAAATGATGGCCTTGGTCAGGTTCTGGAGTGTTGTTATTTGGCTAATGGAAAAGGTCACATAATATATCAAAATGGTATATTTACATAATGTGTCTGCATAATGCATCTAATCCCTACGGGCTCCATGGCTGACAAATGTCACACTTCGATACTACCAGCAGTGATAGGTAGCAGGGTAAACTCTAAAAAAATAAGATGGAAGCTACTGTCCGTTCCCTAAATCTAGTCCACACTGAAGCTCATAGTGATTTTACTAAATAAAAATGTTTAAAAGGTTGACTTTATAAATGGTGTTTCATTTTTAATGTCATCTTTTAACAAAATTGCTCAGTCATAGACGTAAATCCCTAAGATGACACATATTGAAGGATCTTCAGTCACTTCCAGAAGTAATCAAGAGAACTGAAATTTTCAAATTGAGAAAATGGAAAAATTGAAAAAAGTTATGGAATGCATCTGTTTCCACTGTATTCCTAACCATTAATTTTATCATCTGAGACTTCAGGAATTACTTTAAATTTTCTTTTTCATGATCACCCTGTGCCTGTGTGTGATTTGAGTGTTCTGCTCTGCTCCAATTCCTTTTCTGCTGCTGCACTAAATCAAAACCACCGGTCTCCACCTTTCAAGGGGAGTGATGGGTGAGGTGTCAGCACCACATTTCTTTTGCTTTGTGCATGGTAGTGTCAGACAGCTGTCCTTATGGATGGAGCATAATCAAAGATTTGAACAGCCTTCCCAGCAGCTTGGCAAGAATCGAGTTCTTGTGGACACTGAGTCAAAAATGAGTGAGATGGATACTGATTAATCCGCTCTAAAATTTGAATTATCGTGACGGAAGCAAGAAAGTAATTCTGCAGCTGAATCTGTCAGCAAGTCTGTGAGCAAGCACAAGCTGCTGGGCATCAGGAGCTGTGGCTCAGGATGCAGTTAAGTGCAACATTCCTGATGAGGGAAGGAGCAGACTTCCATAGGAGTCAGGGCTATGGACAGAAACAAGGTCTTGGCATTTTTCTTTCAAAGCTGCCAAGGGCCTTGGGAATGCTTGCATGTAGGAGTGGCACCCAGGCCAAGGGGATGGCCTCAGAGCAGGGCAGTCCTTCACAGCTGGCTATGCTGCCCTTTTGCAGCTCACTATCCTAGCTGACAGTGCTCCTGGATTGGAATGAGAGACTTGAACTGGAGATAAACAAGAAAAAATGGCCTGAGGTCTCAAAATGTGTCCTTTAGGGAATTTGACTGTGAAGGCCTGTCAGACCTTACACCTCTGAGGCAGCTGTACTGCCTTTCAGCAAAGCAAGTCAACTCCACACACATCTGCAGGCAAGGGGCACACTTAGATATTTTTACTTTTCCACCAAAAATATATCCTACAAAGAGACAGGAAAATTTCTTGCTAAAATATTTCCAACATTTATGCTTAATGAACAGTATTTGCCTTTTATTTACAAGACGTGCAATGAATTTATACATTTGGCTAATGCTTGTGCTTGGCTTAGTTCTTTTCTGCCATATTCTGGTCCAGTAACAAAAGACAATGAAAGCAAATGTTAGCCCATCCTTTACAGGCTGAGATGCCACTTCTTGAGTCACTCTAAAGCAATACTGATGTCAGTTTACGTAAGTTTAAAAGCAGGATCTTTTGATGAAGTTTCAGACATCCTCAAGTTAGGCTTTACTGCACAACCCCATTGGAAGGATATGTGGGATATTTATTTGTTGCAAATGTTTTCTGTTACTTTAAACCACAGTGATATGTCTGCAATTTTTGAGACCTGAAAAGCTAACTTTATTTGTCTTTTGTAGGACGGTACTTTGTTTCACCCCCAAACCCAGAAGTGCGTACAAGCCGAGGCAAACGCTTACAATGGGAACCCAGCACCATTGTTACGACCTTGTACCAACTCGGACTACCAAAAATGGTTCTTCAAAGAAAGAAGTTGATCCAGATGTTGTCTAGGATATAGCTGAATACAAAAAGAATCTGCTCTTTCTAGTCAGCAGTTAGTCAGCCTTTTGAAAAGCTCATAAGTGATATATTTTTGTATGGAAAGGACTGTAATTAGTTGACAAGCCTTGGATCTTGTTTCCTGGAGCTTTAGAAGGCACTAAGTATTGAGAGCTTCATAAAGTGCCACAGAATCTGCTCCTTTTTATTTGGCAGCTACATAACTGCTTCTGAAGTGTCTTTGGTTCTTTTCACAAGTGACATTTTTTTAATCTACTGTGTGGAAGCAAGGCAGTCAAAAAAAATTGCACTAATGTTAATCTGCCAATAACTTAAAATGTTTATTTTTCTACTAAAACATTCTGCAGTTGGGTCTTTTAACAGATAGTAGTTAATAATTATTCTTGTCTTTTAAATACCAAGAAAGTAAATGTAGGCCATATTCTGCCCTAAGTGACAACCACAAAGCCCTCACTGAAGACAGTGTGGATTTACATGTAAAGGCAGAGTATGTCTGCATGTTTTTGCACAATCTAGTTGCATACAAATTGCACATGCTTGACAATACTATACCTTAAATAGTCTGGCAATTTTAGATGTTCATGGCACTTGACAAATTTCTAATCATGCTTAAGATTGGTTTGGAAGTAAAATGGGGATTTTCTCATCTTTCTTAAAGGCAGAAGGCAACAATATTTAAAGGTGATGCTTTGGGAAAAGCTATTTAGATTCATATGGGCCCAGCTATGTGGCTGTGTCCTAGAATCCACAACCAGCTTTAATGTTATGTGGATTTTCAGTGTGCATAAAACTTTCAAAATAAGACCTATCAATAATTCTTTCGTAAAAATTTCAACATACAGTTAGAGAAAATGAATCATAACATTTAAGTTTTAAATGATTAATGTAAAAACGATTGTATTTTTAAAATGGTTTTGCAACTGATTTCTGTGAAATTCAGCTAATATTAATACAAAAATTATTGTCTTTGAGGTATAACTTGCATTTTGTCCAGGAGGTCCTTTTAGATGAGTTGACCTTTCATGTGGTCCTGTTGAAAACGGAGAGTGTAATCTGCAGCAGTACAGGATGGCTTGTGCCCTGGTGTGTGGGATCTGCCTTGCCCAATCAGACAAGGAGTGTGTGTATAGCAATGTGTCTGGCCATCAACCATCAGCATTACCATGTTGATTAGAAGGGTTTCAGCTCATAAGAAGAGTTTCTTTCCCTGTCAGATGAAGGAATGCTTATGTGTAGAAGGATGAAAATGTCAACCTTTTTCCCCCCAGAACTCTGGGCATCTGTTTTGATTAGTTTGGTATGTGTTTTGGTATTTGCTTTTGTTCATGTTTTCTATAAAAAAAATGTACAGCTTTTCCTTTGAATCCCCACAAGCTCATGCCATTTTGGCATACCTATTTATATGATTGGGATGTGGGGAGAGGGTAGGAGATACATGTTTACATGTTCTTTCAAGGTCTTTCTTACCCATGTAGATAGAAGGTTTCTGTGAGCACCTTTGAAATTTTGTCTCTGTGGGCTAGACTGATGAAACTGATGTTAGAATTAATAAAATACTTTGTGATTCAGTAGTGGGAGTGGGAAATGTCTTATCCACTATTTTTTTCTTGTGGTCAGTGGTTTTCATTTAATCATTTTGCTGATCTCTTAGGCCCAGATCCCTGCAGCACTTGGGAGAAGACAGCTTCATTTTATGGTACCTCAAGTTCTGTTTCCTGAACTCAGTAATGCTTCTGTTCACCTGGTAGCAGCAGAGGTTTATACTTTGTGGAGCCACAAATCAAAAGTGAGTGGCTGCCTGAGAGAACAGCAAGGATTTTCTATTAATTTCTGCTTTGCCTTCTTGAATGCTGATTGAACAATGTTAGTAGCAGATAAAAGCCCAGCTACTAGAATCACAGCCAAAGCTCTCACTGACCTCCATTCTCAGTGAGGTTTTCTGAGTCTTGGGATTTCAAGATTTCATCATCAGATGGTGGAATGCAAGTGAAACTTAGTAAGTGGAAATTATTTCCTATACATCTTTTCACTTTGCCCTTGTTTAGAGAGAAGTATTGATGTTTTTGGCTTTCTGCAGCTAAGATGTTTTCACATATGCCAGCAAACCTGCCAGCCTGGCTTGCATATTTGCTAGACAAACACATTCGAGTTCAAAAGCAAACACTGAACATTAGCAATGCCACCAGCTTGCTCCCTCTGTGTTGGCCTTATAGTCCCTCCACTTACCATTTTTTATTCCTTGACAGCTTTTCTTCTTCTCAACTCACTGGAGTTGTATTAATGCCTAGCTTCAGGTTTGGAGGGTGAAGGACTCCATCAAGCATCTGAGTCATGAAGCACATCTTCAGACTTCCTTTAACATCTCCAGACTTCCTTTTGCAGAAGGTCAGGGCTACCTGCTGAGGAATGGACTGTGGCCTTTGGACTTCTGAGAAGAGATGGGGCTGGATATCTCATAGAAATGGAAAAAATTGGAGGATTTCAGTCACAAATTAATGCTTATTTCTTAGTCTTTCTATTCCTGTATTTATGTATTTTTTTTTTTTTTTTAGAAAGCCATCCAGACTACAGTCAGGTACCTAATTATCATATTTATTTGAAATTATCAGGCAGAGATTTTGACTTTTTTTCCTTTATTCACTCACCAATTTCATTTAAAAATTGTGGGTCTTCAACATGGGCTAAAACTTACTGGATTTTCACTTCAACAGTGATTTGGAAACAGTGGATTTTTTTCACTTCAACAGAAGACAGTACAGTTTATTCTAAGAAATAAACCACTGAAACCTCTGTATATGCAGCCTTGTCTGAACCATTATGTTGGGGGATTGCTAGAGCTGGCACAAACACCTTGGAACAACAATCATCATTGTACATGCATCAGTCAACATGAATTGGAAAAAGTATTTCTTGCTGGCTCTGCTGAAAACAGAGACTCAAAAGTGTGTTCCATTTTTGTTATGTTTATAGGAAGTGGTAAGATGCACTGCAAGGGGAAATTCATGTTGGTTGATAACACCAGGACTGATGAGATTGTGCTCCAATTTCCTGTTTATGAAAACATGGGCACTTACACAGTGACAGTGCTTGGTTGATAATTTAAAATCTGATGCTCTTCTAACTTCATTTGCCTCTCTTAAGGCCTTTAGATTTGGAGATTAACTTGAAGTTAGTTGAGCTTTATCCTGATACCCTGATATAAAGACATAGTAGTCAAGGTGTCTGTAGAGACTGTATGGTTAGGATCATGCAGTTGTGTGTATATTCTTGCAACTGTGCCGGGTTTTTCTGGCGGTGTTTGAGAATGCCGTATGCTCTTGTAACAAATATGAACTTTGGTCTAGGAAGTTAGCTGAGGTAGGTGGGAAAGCCCTTGGGAGGGAGGGAAAAGATTAATAGGAGAGCTTCCCCTTTCTGTTGAGGTGCAACAGCAGTAGCTGAGTTCAAATTACAGCACTGCAGTATTCCTGCATTTCTCATTTACAGAGGAAAAACATTATGCATGTACATGCGGTACTAAAATTACTACGCCTAGATAACCAGTTTTCTTTTCTTTTTTTTTTTTTTTTTTAATCCACTATTCACTGATATTTTTATGAATAGACAAAGCCTGATTAGACCAGTCCCAGTCAGCACTGCAAGGAATTTCATGGCTCCAGGATTTGCAAAGGTGGCTGAGACAAAACACAGGGCAGGACCTTCTCAGTGATCTCTCAAAAAGTATTAAGAAGATGAATATGCAGGACAATACATACAGGAAGTGAGTTGCTGGCTTAAGGGGCTGCATGATATATTTTGTGTAGCATGAAACCATCTCCCAGAGTAGGAGAGGACTTGCAGCAGATGCAATTTATTTGTTGGTGCTAATAGAAAATCAGTTTTCTGGGTTTTTTGACTTTATCCATGGTCTGAAGATACTTAACTTGGAACTCAAGAAAAAATGGTCAAGGAGGTCATACTAGCACAGATGCTTAAATGTGAAATTAATTAATTAGGTACTCTGTGATGAGCAAATATAAATATATAAAGAAAAAAATTGTTAATTGTGCATACGCTGTGAGAAGACTTAGTAATAACTGAGAAATTGGAAGCGATCATTAGCAGGAAGATACTTGACAGTGTTCTTACAGAAATATGGTTGAAGGATTCACATGACTGAAGCACTGAAATGACTGGGTAACATGCCAGGAAGAAAGTGACATTTGATTTTCGAGTTAAGAGAACAGGTTTTACGGTTCTTGTGAACTGGTATTTTAGCCAACAAGGAATAAATAGAGGGTGTCTGATGTGGACCACTAAATGAGAATATAATGCCTTTTTTCCTAACAGATAAAGGATGTGTGCTGCTTCAGAGGATTTCATCCTAGGGAATGCACTTTACCAATTTGACGGTAGCAAAACCTTCTGGGGATTTCTGAGGGAGAAAAAAAGGCAGCTGGGCCAGTGGCTGTGTCTGACACAATATTTAATAAGCAGTTTGGTGCAATTCTCCTTTAGGCCTCCTTTTATTTAAAATGAGCTGTTACCTGGGCATCTGTTATGCATAAACATAGCACAGAACCTAAGAAAGAAGAAATTTCTCAGTGCTGAGAATTGGAAAGAAGCAGGCTTTACAACAGCTAGCAGAGAAACACGTTGAAAACATATGTGGAAAACATGCAACTTTCTATCACATTGCAAATTAAATACTTAGATGCCAGAAATAAAGGGTTTTGGGAAATCATACTCATGTTTTTGAGTATGCCTCAGTGTGTCTATTACACTACGATTTTTAATTACATGATTTTCTTGCAATACATCCCCTGTTTTTGTGGGGAGAATGAGGGGTGCTTGGGGTTTTTTGTTTGTTTTTGTTGGGGTTTTTTTTTTGTTGTTTTTTACAAAAGGTGGAGAAATGTCATTTTCATGCCTCACACACGGGAAGAATTTTGAGAGGCTTACTTTAATCCTCATTGTTCAATATATGGCCTTATTTGCATCCCCATAACAAATCCCTAGACTGAAAAATAAAAGTTAATTTTCTTAGTGTGAGTTGTTTCCTTTTTTTTTTTGTTTGTTTGGTTTTTTGTTGTTGTTGTTGTTGTTTTTTGTTTGTTGGTTGTTTTTATAGAACTTGAATGTTACAGTTTCTTAGTGTTTCCCACATACTTACTATCTGTCTTCACAGTACTACAGTACTACCATGAAGGAAGAGCACCCTGCTTTACTGACAGAGAGTGCAGCAACAAACAGATTAAGGTCAGAAGTATCACATTCTTAAACACTGTAATTTGAAGTGCAGCTATGCTTGGATTAAATGATATCCAGCCATACTGCAGACCTCTGCAGACCTCTCCTAGATGCATTTCTTTGCCCTACCTCTCCAGCACTGGCCTTCCCTGTGCACTGCACGGACACCAGTGTCAGCTGGTCTCTGCCTCCCACATGAGGGCAAGCCTTGAACTTCACACTGAGTGGAACTGTCCAGTAACTCTTTCTGACCTGTGCTGGGAAAAGCAAGGAGATGCATTTCAATCTTCAGCTAACAAAGGGACATTTGCTGCAGCAGCAATAGCAAAGAAGGATGTCAGGTAGTTGCTAATAATGTCCAAGAAACTAATTCTGTAGCAACACACAACCTGGCCTCAAGCTTTCTTTCAGAAAGACTGAGTTCTCAAAACCATAGTAATTGCTTCCAAAAAAACCCCAGATCTTGGAAAGATGATAACAGTCCAGAGACAATGTGAGTGTGTGTGCTAATAAACTGCCAATGTTGTAAAAGGATCACCAAACTGATCCAAGTAGCTGTAGTTCTGGTAGCCAAGTACTGGTGAAAATCACAGAATGATACAGTATACAAGTCGTGAAGAAAGATTTTCTGTGGAACTAATTTTGACAGACGAACTTGCATAGCAAGTTGAGAATGGCAAAACGTCATTTAGCATATGATATTCTGGTTAAAAATAGAATTACACAAAATCAATATGGCACCTATTGCTGTTGGCATCCTAGGAATGTTCTTGGTGTTATGATAATCAATTTTCTGGAAGAAAATGAGTTGCTGGAAAGTTTGCAGGTGACAAACTGCTGGACAAGTCACTTGTACAAATAAAAGTCGTGTTTTGATTTATTCTAGTGCAAGACCAAGTGCACAGGAGTAAGGAGGTGCCGGCAGTCCAGGGGGTTTTCCAGATGCCTTCTGCCCCACCTGGGTCACCAGAAACTGATGCCTTGTGAAGGCTGACCTAGAACAGAGGCTAGACAGAGTTAAAGAATAAAGTAGGTATTTATTAAAAGTCTCAGTGGATACACCTTGGGCAGTACAAGAGCCCAGCCAGGGCTACACCCAAGATGAACCCAAAATGGCCACAAAATGAAGGATGGGTCACAAGGTCTCTCACTTTTTTAAGTTCTGGTCCATTATCTTATTGGAGTTAATTGTCCAGTTATAGCTTTAGGTTATGAAGTCCCATCCTTCTTGTTTTTCTCTCTTCAGTCCATCATTGCTTAAGGTCTTGGGCCTGAGATTTGGATTATTTGTCCTTGGTTCCCAGCTAGAGAAGGAATTATTTTGTCTACCTACTGGGTGAAAAGAACTTACTATCCCCTAAAATGAAGTTCAGAACTACACACTAAAGCAGTACAGAATCAGGAAAATATGAAAGCTAAAACCTGAGGCATCAAAGCCATGATGTAGATGATTTCATAAATAGACATCCCCACAAGGACAACACACTGTCTGGTCTGCCTGTAGGGATTAGGTTTCTCAACCTGCCAACCTGCCCAGCCTATGGAACTGGCTGGTACTGAGGGAGATGCTGAGGTTGCAGCTTATGGCCCAGTGCAGGCAGGTCGCAGGATGAGAATGGCCAGTTCAACATCGTGTGGAAAAAGGAGAGGTGCATTGGAAGTGCCTCCAGGAATGATTCTTGAGGTGAGGGAAAGTTGGCCTTATTATTTTACAAAAGCAAAATGTGATTAATCTTAGCCCCTGTGTGTGGGAGAAGATCACTGATACTACATTCCCTTAAGCTAATAAAGGTATGATGAAAACTGGTGGTTGGAAGCTGGAATAAGACAAATTGATACGGAATATGAAATGCACCTTTTAGCAAACTAATTAATGATTGAAATGATTTATCAAGAGAAGTGATGGACTCTTCATTACTGATGCCTTAAAGTCAACACTGCTGGACGTCATTCTGAGTGAAAGGCTGTAACACAACAAATGTTATGAAATTACTGGTTGAGGGCTTTTAGCCCAAGGTCAGATCTTACAATCTTAGAATGTATTAATCCATGAAAATTCTTTCCAATTTATTGCAGACATGCTGCCATTGCTGTGTAATATAAATTAGATGTATTAGGTTGATCTTCAAAGGTTTGCTCAGAGTGACCTCAGGAAATTTATGAATATGTATAAAAAGTGGGGTGCCTAAGGCAGGGTTAAGAAAAGTTTTGCATTTTGCCTGTATCACCTACTGTATGGGATCCACCTGAGATGAAACAGATCAGTGACCTGCTGCTCTGGGACTCTGCAGACCACCGATGTGGGTGGGCAGCGTGAATATGTTCCCTGGGGTGGGGGAATAGCCTGGGAGCAACGCAAAAAGCCGTGGCTGCCTATGGGATATGCCCCACAGCCACTGAGATGTGGAGGCAATTACTTGGGAGAACAGGCGTGGAAAGGGCTCGCTTCTCACAGGCTGTTCACAAGGTTGCGACAGCCCTCAGGGAAGCTCAGAGTCCTGCCGCAGCCTTATTTTTTTTTTCTTTTTCCTATTTTTTTTTTTTTTTTTTTGGTAATCCGAGCTGTGTCAGGCTCCCCAGAAAACCGCCAATTCTGCGGGAAAAGAAACCGGTTAAAAAAAACCCAAAAACCCCTAACCAAACAAAAAACCAACCAACCAAAAAAAAAAAAAAAAAAAACCACAAAAACAAAAAACAAAAAACCAAAACCCAGAAAAAAAATCCCCAAAAAACAAAACAAAAAAAACCCCAAACCCCACGACTTCTGCTGTAGCGAAAGGCGCCGCTCCTGCGTGCCGCAGAGCTGCCGTGGCCCGGGCAGGCTGCGCGTGTGCGTGTGCGGGGTGCCGAGCCCGAGTGGGAGCGTGTTTGCGTGCCGCGTGTGCGCGGGGGAGGGCGGGGAGAGTGCGCGGCTCCCGCCCGCGCCGGGCAGCGCTGCCAGCGGCTCCGCGCGGGTGCCGGGCGGGTCGCGCGTGGGGACAGCGCTCGGGCCGCGGCTCCGCCGGCCTGCCCTGCCCTGCCCTGCCCTGCCCGCCGATGGGCAGCGGCCGCGGCTCGCACCTCCCCGCGCCCACCCGCGCCCGCCTTGGCAGCTCCACCTGGAGAAGGTGCACGACCCACAGGCGGCGAACGCCGATGCCGTGAAGAGGGAGCTCGGTCCGGCCCCCGCCGCCGCCGCCGCACACTTTGCTCTGCCCCCGGCCGCGCATCCTGCCCGGCGGCTTTGCCCGAGCCGGAGGAAGGGCGCAGGCGGCACCTCGCGCCCGCGGCGGGGGCTGCCCCGGCTCCCGCGGAATGCGGCACTAGCACCCCCGCCCCGGCTCGGCTCCGCTCCCCTCCTCCGCCTCCCCGGCTCTGGGGGGGGGGCTTTTTCCTCTTCGGCGTTTTCTGCCGGAGCATCCCTTTTTTCCCTTTTCACCCTTTTGGAGGAGGAGGAGGAGGGGGAAGGAAGGAAGTGTTCAATGAGGGCTGCTCGGCTCCCCCCCCCGCGCCTGAGAGGTGCTGTCCCTCCCTGAGCGGAGAGGGGGGAGAGCTACCGGGGAGGCAGAGGCAGGTCCCGCTCCCTTGCTGTGCCGCCGGGGAGAGCGGAGGAGGGTGGTGGGGAGCGTGTCTGTGTGTGCGTGGTGGTGGTGGTTATTTATTTATTTATTGCTCCTGGTGGTTGCAGCTGGCAGACCTGGGAAGGAGTAGGCGCCATTGCCAGAAGGATTATTGCCAGGGGACGGGAGGGGGGGAAGAGAGAGGAGACCCCGAGGCTCCCGAGGAAGCGGAGAGAGGCAGATCTTTTCCTCCCGCCTTGGCTTCTGCCGCCGGGGGATGCACCCAGACTGAGAGGGGCTCGGCTCTCTTCCGCCGCTCAGCCCGTTCCCCCACCCTCAGTCCTCCTCCTCCTCCTCCTCCTCCTCCTCCCCATCCAGCAGCATGCATCCCTCTTCGCGGAGACCGGCCGCTGCCACCTCCAACCCTGCCATGCTACTGCTGCTCCTGTGCCTGGGCTGGGCGCCGCCGGGCTGGGGCTGGTCGCGGGGCAGCTCCCGGGGGGCGGCCGGGCTGCCCCCCAACGCCACCACGCCGATCTCCATCATGGGCTTGATGCCGGTCAACCAGTCCGAGGAGGAGAGCAGGATCACCCAGGGAGTGCTACCCGCCGTGTATCTGGCCATGGATCAGATCCGCAACGAGTCCCTGCTCAACCCCTATTTCCTGGACCTGCGGGTCTACGACACGGAGGTAGGGACCGCCGCGGGCCCCGCGCCGCCGGGCGCAGGGGGAGGCGCCGC
Source organism: Pyrgilauda ruficollis (assembly GCF_017590135.1). Classification (NCBI taxonomy): domain Eukaryota; kingdom Metazoa; phylum Chordata; class Aves; order Passeriformes; family Passeridae; genus Pyrgilauda; species Pyrgilauda ruficollis. The sequence continues at coordinate 2,035,569 of NW_024525378.1, read as the reverse complement.
CGCCCAGTCCCGGGGCGCTGCGGGTGCAGGGGCGCAAGGGCAGCGCGGACGCCCGGGCCGGGGCTGCGGCTGCCGGCGGGGGCCGTGCGCGCCGCCTCCGAGCCGCCTTGCCCGCCCGGCCCCGCAGGCTGCCGGCAGATGCGCGGGGACCGGCGGCGGAGGGGGAGGACGTGGGGCTGGCGGGCCGTATCCCGCCCGCCCGGTATTATCAGGAGCGGCTGCCCCGGCAGCTGGGGCTAGCCGCGCCGCCCCAGGAGCGCCCCTGTCCGGGAGTCGCCTGCAGCGCGGGGGTGGGCCCGGACGGGTGCCCGGGCCGTGGGGGCTCTCTTGGCGGTGGCTGGGATCCGCTGCCCTTGGCACGCACGTACACCGGTGGGAGGAAAGCTGCCTCGCCCAGCGAAGCCGCGGCCGCATCCCTCTGCCAGCCGCCACCCGCTCAGCAACAGATGCACACCGGGCGCTCCGCTCCCCCGCTCCGCCAACGGGCTCATGCTGCCAGCCCGGCTTATCCCATGCGGCGGCGGGACGCGAAGGGCAGCGATCGCAGCCGTAGCTTGAGGAGGAGGAGGGGAGGCTCTCGCAGGGGTTCGCTGAGATTCCCCCCGTCCCTGCCCTCCGGCGGGAGCGGCTGAGCGCTCGCCCGGGGGTGCGTGGCGGGCGGGCGGCGGCGGCGGGGCGCGGAGGCGCTCGCTTCTCGGGAAGAACTAAATTTGCAGTGCCGGTCCCCGCGGAGCTCTGCCAGCGCGGCGGGATGCCTGCCCCCGTTCCGGAGCGCTGCCAGCGGCCGGTTCAGGGCTGGGAGAGCAGGGAGCCCTGCTGAGCGAGGAAACACACTCCCTTTACCTGGGAGAGCGGGGCAGGGAGCGAGGCGAGGGCTTTGTCGAGCTGGTTGCCACTACCACCCACCCAGAGCTGCCTTTGGTTTTTGTCACAACTTCAGTACCTGTGTGTTTGCGGAGGATACGCGCGGGTCCGGTACCGGGGCTCCCCTGAAGATGGCAGTCGCTTCTTGTGTAATGCTGGCGCCGGGGTCCGCTTCCAAGACAACCCCCGGTAAAGCAAGTGACTGCTGAAAATCTTGCCGGCTGTAATTTAAGGAAGCCCCTGTCTGCTCCCTTCAGGTTCTCAGGGTCCTGGGGGAACAAGCTGAGAGCAGCAACGACAGGCTGTACTGCTTCGTGACAGTGTTTCCGTCCCTGAAATGACTACCAAAGGCCTCTCCTTCCAGGGTGGCTGCTTTTTATTGACATAAATTTCAAAAATTTTTCAGTGTTTTTTTTTTTTTTTTTTTTTTGAGATATCTCTGAGCAGAAATGCATGGAGGGCAATACTGCTGAAGATGTCACTTAGGAAGGAGCAGGCTGCCATCCTGTTGTGTTGTGTGAACAAGACTAGATGCTGACAGGGAATACAGTCAAGATCAAACTAGAGTAGCTTGTTTCCTTAAAAAAAATTAATCTCAGGGAATTCTGCAATTGTAATGAAAAGAATTATGGGGGATTTTCTGAATGGCATTACCTGTCTCATAAAGTGAGATGCACGTCAGGAAAAAATCACAGGTCTCTTAATCCTGTTTTCATTACATTATTCTATATTAGTTTTTCCCTTGGATACAATTATTACAAAATATGCATAGGAATTAGAGAATATCTTTCAGGATGTCCCTTCTTCATACAGTAATATCTTAATCAATAAGGTGTTGCACTTTATTGCAGTCAAAATATTGTGTCGTTCTTCATGACGATTTTGAGTTCTGATCTAGGTAGTTAGCATAAAAATATTCAGGAAAAAATTACCCTGGAATGAATATCAATTTCTTAAAAATTGCGTTTTTACTGTTTAGTACTCCAGGGACATAAGAAATCAGGGTCATGTTGCCAGCTTGCTGTGTTGCTTTGAATGCTTTTGAGCAATTAATAGATGCATAGTTATGGAATGCTAAGTCAGGTATATGTTTGGAGTACAGTTGGGTCATTAGTGCGTGCTTCATAGTGACAAGTAAATAAGTTTGTGCCCACAAAGAGTGCTAGATTGACTGCACCCAAACGGAATGGACGAATGCCTGGAATAGCCATTAAATACCTAATGGCAGCATAAACTTTTTCCCTCGGTTCAGACATTACTTTTTCCTTCAGTGCACTTACAAGTAAGCAGGAAGGTAGCTGGCTCATCATGCCCACTTGATTCTCAGCCTATTTTCTGAGGCTGCCAATAAATAGATATGCCTGAAGGGTCTGGATCCTTATCATTGCATAATCAGAGACCAGGGAGTAGCTCTCCCTCTCAGGGCTTCACAGGTGGTGCTTGAGACATTGTTGGCTTGTGAAAAAGAGAATGTAGAGCCTTGAACACATGGGATTTTTTAATAGCTTGAGAAATAATTGCAGTGTATTTATAATGCTTAGGAAATGTATGGCAGTGATTTCCTAACTCATGTATTCTCCCTTGTGTCTCTCCAGAATCCCTCACTGTTGCAGTCTGATCCTTGTATTGCAATTTTCCATAATGCTTTAACTAAGTGCTTGTGAAAAACAATAATGAAAATAAACAGACTAGATTGGTTTTTAAAATTTTTTTATTATGCATTCAGGTTCATTCTGTCAGTATTGAACTGGATATTCTATCTGGCTTGATAGTTCTGGTTTGTATAAGGAAGCATCATAATGCTTTTACATTCTGACCAACTATCTGAAGAACTGCAGTGTGCCTTCTAAGGTCAAGTGTTGTTTGTCAGCACCTGCACTCGTTAACCTTTGAGGACATGAGCAGCAGCTCTAGTGTTTTTCAAAGCATTTAAATTGAATTAAACACTTAAGTACAAAGTTTATGACTCAGTCGAGATTGTGTGAATTACATCTTTGTTATGAAATATGACCACAGGTTACATCACATACAAAAATGCAGAGGCTTCTGTTCTGGGTATTTTTGATCTTTAAATGTGCTCGAAGTGTGATCCTGATCCAGTCTATTTTGCTACTTCATGGGCATGTCTTTATCTATTTGGGCATTCCTATGCAGACTCAGCCAGTGAAACGAAGCTCAGATGTAGGCATTTGCAGAACTCTGGTCTAAGTGACTTTACTTTGTGCTGTTCATTTCGATGAGAGTGGGAGTCTCTCTCTAGATGAGACTCTTGGGCAAAATTTCATAATTGTGTTATTTTAGAAACTCAAAAATTTATAAAGTGATCTCTAAAGAGTCTCATCAAAACCCCATTGAACTTAATGGCAGTAAATGCACCAATTCCAGCAGCCCTTGGACCAAGTCCTAGAAGTTAAGGGTGCTTGATAGCTTATGGCTTCAGATCAACAACCATGATACAATATTTCTTTTTTTTTTCCCATCCCTGTGATTGTAGCTTTAGTTGGTTGAAAAAGAAAAGTAGTATTTTGCAAAATAATGAAAGGAAAACCTCTACAAACACTAGATACAGCTCAAGATACACATAAATCAGGAAAGATTATTTCAGCTTAAGCACCCTGACACACATTTGTTGGAGGAAAAAAGCAGAATAACCATAAAATAAAGGAATTAATCATTCTAGTGGACCCCATTGTAAATGTCAAAAGTATTTGATTTGCATCAGGCAAAAACTGACCATATAGTAGCTGGAGGAAGAGGCATTGTGGAAGAAGGCAAAGGAAGTTAATAGAAGTTGGATATCTGTCCTTCTACATCTGGACATCCTCCCTCAGATATGCACTGGATTTTCTGATTTCTTGTAGGAGCAGTGCTGCAGGTAGTGCTCAGAGAGTATGAGTTTGTTTTGAATCTAAACATGTATAGTCAAGGAAGCACTTGTTTTTGAAAATCAAAGTGAGTCTTGACAAGCTAAAAAAAATCTTCCTGAAGTAAGTGAGTATATTATCGTAAAGAGGAAAGAATATTTGTACTGGGGGGATGAAATTATTTAATTTTCTCTAACTACAACAAACACCTTGTGGTAAGCATGATATAATCTCATTTTTTGTGAAATAATACATTCCAATACCTTTAAATAGCGGGTTGGCATAGAGGGATGAGCTCTGGAAAATGCACAGGACTCCACAAAATCTGAAGGAAAACATGAGTTTATTGATATTTGATACATATTTGCCTTTTTCTCTTCTGTAACTAAGTAGAAAGTGCCTTTCCTAATTTATCTGACAAGAAATTACAGTCTAGGTGTAGTATGTGTAGACTTTATTTCCTTCTTCTTTTTTACTAAAAAAGTGCATGTTTTCAGTAAAACTCTCAAAGCTTAAGGAAGGCCGTGCACCCATCTGAGTCATTCTTAGCAGCTGTTCTAAGTTTTAACAGACCCTGATCTCCCAAATAAAGATGCCCCTTCCAGAAAGTCCTGTCATGAGTGGTGTCAACAAAACCCACTCATGTCTTGTTCCTGCAGGTGGAAGTAAGAGAACGGTTCACTTTTGCTGAGTGTGGGGAACACATTCCGGAAACAGGAGAGCAGGTTTGTGTCAGTGGTACAGAATAAGGTGTCTGTCTGCTGGAGCTCCACAAGGTGGTTCTCAGAGAGGGACAAACAGCTCCTGGTTGCTGTCTGAAAAACTCCACCATTACCGTAACAGGGCTGAGCAGGGACACCTCTACCTCCTAAAGAAGTGCATGTGATGCGTTAGGCCCCCTGTCTTAGGAGGCATCGATCCAAGTCCCTCCCTGGATTTGCAAGAGGAAGCATGATGTACCCAAGTCGAGTGGGGTCTCTGGGGTGAGCCCTGTCATGCTTGTGAGTGCTCTGAGCACTAAACTGTCTGGAGCCTTATTTTGATTTCTGGAGTGCTCACAGTGGGACAGGTAAGGCTGTGCTGTGGTCATCTGAGGGTAACAGCTGAATACACAGGAGAAGTCAGGGTCTGAAAGAGGGTGCAGTTAACAGCAGGCAGAGCTGGCAGACATTTGTTCTTGTGCCGTCAGGTGAGCGTGTGTCTGGCATATATTGAGGTAGTTGGGTAATTTCTTACCTTTAAATATTACTGAGTACTTGTGCTGTCTGATATTTGCAGAGAGCAAGGCATTAAAATGCGCTACGCTGCATGTATGGTGACAGTCGCTGTCTGCTCTGCTGGTGACACTCTGCTTGGAAGGGACATCTTTAAATAGTCAGTGTCCCCTTTGACTTCCGAGTAACATGACTCCGTTTACGACATAACCTCCTTTTGCTTTAGAGTTTTGTAAACTTGGGGGGAAGAATCTAAAAGTTAAGTGTTTATGTTAATTCTATGCTGGCTTCTCCGCTGATGTTAAGATGTGGGTGGGGAGAGGAGAGAAATCATGTATTCACTGCACCCACTCCTCTGGGTGCGGATCCCAGACCTGCAGAATGTATATCCTCTAAATATCTCTGCAAAGAGATTAAAGCCAGTTTCTGGCATATGTCTTGCAATTTCTTGTATAACTTATCCTATGCATACTGCAAAACACACTCCTTTGGAATCTTTAGATTAAATGCTAAGCATGCTCCATCAGCATGGAAAAACTATTTTTTGGAATAAATCTAGGAAATAGTATCTATTTGCATTTGAAGAAAGAGTAGAAAGACCCTGTCCTCTTGCATGGTTATCAGCCAGAGTTAATTACTCAAGTTTGTGGAAAAGATGGGGTGTAATATCCTGGTGATAACTGTGAAGAAAATATTTGCAAGGGGAAAACAGAGAGGAAGGAGCTAGATGAGAGAGATTTAATGATAGCATTCACAAAGAAAGTTGTGGATAAGCTATTTATATTGTTTTAATTAAGTACATGTAACTAATTAGAATGACATCATAAATAGCATTGCATGTCAAGGCTGCAAAATACCATTAATAATCTGAATATAATGATACATGTGCATATCAAGCTTTGTCCTCTGCTTTCAATTTCATTGCTTTATGGACATTTTCATGGCATAAGGCAGAAGAATGATGCCTTTGAGCAAACTGTAAAATCTGGGAACCAAACAGAACTCAAGTGGATACCATTGCTATGATAGGAAAGGAGATACTTTTCCTTAGAAGGGTTGAACCACTGCATGCAGAGGTCTGGTTCAAGGAATCAAGTGGTGAAAGTTAACAGAAGAAAACCCCCCATGATTCCTTTTGACTTGGACAATTTTTGGGCAGCTGGGTTTAGCAGAGATGTGTACTGAGATCAAGCAGTGAGCACAGCTATGACTCAGTCTTGTGGAGATGTCTGTTAATAACACAGCAGCCCCATATATCCCAGGAAGCCTATTTCAGATTGTGGGATTCCAAACTGAGATGGCGCAGTGCACATACATCACATTTTTTCAAATTTATTTTTGTACTAGGAATCTTGGAACTACATCAGTGACAGAGCCTCAAACTTTTCAGCAGCCAGATGCACTCTGATTTGTGGGTCTAGCTGAGCTAGAAATGAGATTTTCAGTACCTTTGTGGTGCTTGGGCTCCAGAGTTAATGGCCCAGTTGCCTGACTCCTGAAGTGAGCTCATTCAGCTACACCATTGCTATGACTTAAAGAAGGTAGTGCCCCTGAGAACGGGTGGAATATGTTTTCAGTCACCTGTGTCTCCCCTTGCCATGGCGCTGACACTTAGGGAATGCCTTCTTTGCTAAGCAGGGATTTCTCTACTTGCAAAGGCTTTTGCTGTGGGTAAGATCTGCTGGATTTGGGGACTGCTTGATACTGCCTGCTGAATGGAAATGGGACACACTGACTGGCAAACACTTTTTTTATTTCATTTTTTCCCCTTGTGTTGGAGTAACCATGTAATCTCATTGCTAAGTCAGTGATTGATGCTCAATTTCTGTGCTATTAATTTTTCATTATCATCTGCCTTTATTTCTGACAATTTTATCCATAGTATTTTTCAAACAAGTTTTCTCAAATATGAAGAGGAAAGTTAACAAATTAAAGACAAATATCCACCTTCTGCCTGAAAACTATACTCACAAAGAATGAAAAATATGGGGGCTAATGTAGCAGGGATGTCCAAATTGTTGTTACTGAGGCTTCTGAGAGATGAAGGCCCAGATAATGGACTAATTGCTTTAAAGTGAACATCACGACTTTGAATGATAGGATTAGAAAACTTACGTTTCCTACTATGGCCATGGTACTTTCCTTAAATAATTAATGAGTTCTAAGATCAGAGGACCATTAAGATTATCCACATTTTACAATACAGACCATGTATTTCAGCTGGGGATTTCTGCCCACTCTGCTGCAAACTAGAATATGTACTTCAGAAAACCTTTCTGTCTTGTTTTAAGGATCCCCCAAAATCATTGTCCCTGGACAACTTTTCTCTGTTATTTGCTTGTTATTTCCAGCTTAATCTTTGCTGACCCTGCAGCCACTGAAGCCATGAGAGGAGCAGTTCCATTTTTTTTTTACATACACTACCCTCCCTGCAATACCTTATCAGTTACAGACTCAGGACATCACCAGCAAAAGAGGGGAATCGAGGTTTTCTGATTTTTATGGCTGTGTAGGAGATCCTTCCCTTGTATGAAGGACTCTGGTGGATTGGATCCTGATGAAATCAGAAAACTTCTTCGCTTTGTCAGATTGTCACAGACTTTATGTGAAAACCTTGCATGCTTGCTTCTTTGCAAGCTGGGTCTGCCAGGCTCATGTGCTCTGTGGCTGAGTAGATGGCTCTGCATAACCTTTTTTGAATCCTTGGCTGAATTGATTTTCTTCTTCTTTACCCCCGCCTTTCTTGTAAGATCCTTTTTGCCACAATCCCCATCAGAGGAACTTATCGTGTCTGTCTGATTATTTCCATAATCTCTTTTATTTTATTTATCAAATAATCACCACCACATATCTCTAAAAGAATCTATTTGTTGAATCTTTTATGTCCTTAAAGTTGTTATGTATTCTAATTTACCGTTTACCTAGGGCAAGCCTCAGCTTCTGCTGCAGCTTGGTTGAACTACAAAATTATGTGAAGATTCATACACACAATAGGTGTCTAAGTAACCATTTTACATCCAAAACCTCCAGGGAGAAGTAGTAAGAGGCCCCTTTTGGGATGCTAATTAACTTCCTTTCCACTGTTTACTGCTCCTGTTTTCACAGGGATTTAAGTGCTTTTCTAGCAAAGAATAAATCTCTTTCTTTAATATCTTTAATTCTGTATGAAGGAACAATTTTTACAGACTGATACTTAGTATGGTATAAAATACAACACGTAAAATTTTTCAAGCATTGTCATTCAGATGTGCACTCGTGTTTATCTTACCAGCACTGTGTAGGTATATTTTGGTACACACATATGGTATAAAAATATTAAGCTCTGTGTTTTTGTGGGGTCTTCCATATAATTTTAAAGTTCCGTAGAAGCACCTTGGGTTTTGCTTTCTATTTTCTGCCGTGAATTTGGCAAGCCTGAAGTATTAATAATTTACAGGAGGTTGATCAAGAGAGAAAGCCAACGTCCTCTTTTTTATCCCATCCACTCTTTCTAAAAATTATAAGCAGGACAAAATTCCATGTTGTTGGTGAGAATGTAATCTGGAGGGATGTTCTAGTGGCAGCAAGACTTTGCGCGATGTAGCAAAATAAATTAAGTTCCAATAGCTGCCTGTATATAAAGTGATAGAAAAAGTTTTTCATCTTTAAACTTAGCCAAGCTCCCTTCTACTCCTCATTTTTTGCTGTGAGGTGTGCTAATAGTATCAGCTCCACATCACTTTTTTCTTTATTTTCTTTCTTTCTTTTTTTTTTTTTTTTTTTTTAAGGTTTCTAGTTAGGTCCCTGAACTAAAGATTTGCTTTCCAAAAAGCACGGAATGATTTGCATTTTCTGTCAACAACAGTGGGAATTGCTGAATGCTCAGCACTTTAGAAAGCCAGCCCACCTATGAAAATGCAGTGCTTCTATGAGGAGGAGACCTAGAATTGCCACTTTTAATTAAGAACAAAGGCACTCATCCTTACTTGCTTTACAGTTTCAAATTGCCTGGTGGAATAAAATGCTAATTTCATTCAGCCTTTGGGATAGAAATCCTTTCAGGATCAATGGCAGTATTAAATATCTTTTAAAATTAGATTATCACATCTCAAGGATCTTGTAGTTGAGAAATACGCAAGGTACAGTATTTTTAAAAAACAATCAATTAAAAAAATAGTAATTTTTATAATTAACACATATTTCAAAATGGTGTGTTTGACCTTGGCAAAAATAACAGCTTGTATAAAGTAAACAAAAGGAGTGACATGGTGGGAGTACCATGTCCCTAGGGCCTTGTTACTCAAGGCAGGTCTGTAGGGCTGGCACGATTATGTCACTGGTGGGTATCCAGAGGTGTTTTCTCAATGTCAGCAGAAGCCCTCACTGTAGTTACAGCAGCAAACATATTTTTTTTTCTAACAAAGGTTATTTCGGTAAAAAGGGATAGTTTACCAAAGGGCAGAAAATGTGCTTCCTCAACTGCTCAAAAGTTTGGTATTATTAGAAATCACTTTTTCATCCAAAACAGAGGAAGTTACAGATTAAGCCATCTCTGAACATTAAACTAGATAGAAAGAATTGCTGATTTTGGTTTTTTTCCCTCAGTGTTTTATGCCTTCTTGTGTCTTTCTTCTCAATCTTTTGCAGTTTGTCATCTTCATTCTCAAAGTGCTGCCACTAGAATTTCATCTATTACTTCAGGGGTAATCTCACCATTGCTGTAAAAACTAGTAATTTTGTCTCTTTTCTCCAAGCCTTCTATTCAGAATGGAGGAAATTAATTTGATCTTTGTGTTGCACTGCTGGGAAAAAGGGAAAGGAGGCAGAGAGATTTTCAGCCTACACACAAGGAGTGAGACACTAGGGTTTGAGGCAAAACAAAATTTTAATTTCAAATGAAAATTTCATTTTCATTTTCATTTCAAGATGATCTTGAAGAAGGTCTCTTCCAACCTAGTAATTCTGTGAATTCTGTGATATAGATAGCCTGCACATTTGAATGGTGCTATGGGAGGTAAATAATTGTATCTAGGTAGCAGTTACTTGAAAAGCTGAGACGTGTTACAGCAAATAGTAGTATCTTGATAGTGAAGCTGCTCTTGGCAGTAGGTAGAGGCTTTTTCTCAGTGTCAGAACAGGAGTTGCCTTCCACAAGAAATGTATTGGTTTCCAGTACATTGCCAAGGTTTCTTAGGGTATGAGAGTGCTCTGTACTCTAATTACCCTGAGCGATTAAGCAACAAGAGCAGCGACACGTGGGACAAGAAGGGGTGAATGATAACCTGCTTTGAAAAAAACTAACATGTGAAGCTGGGATTAGAACATCCTATAAATGTTAATGGGTGTTACTCAAGGGGGAGGAAGCTGTGTGTGGGAGGAGTGAGGTGACATATAGCTTAAATATATAGCCAGTCTTTAACACAGTTAATACAGTCTATAATCAAGCTTTTACATGAACTAATAACTGTTTAAGTGATTTACAGTTCAGAAATACTTATCAGGGGATTGAGAACTGAATTTTAAATGCTATAAAATTTGAGCATAATGTGGCAAGGAGGACAACACTGAAAAGATTCCTCCTTTTGCCTTTGGAAAGTATTGGCTATGGACGACACATTTATGCCAGGTGTTTGGGGTTTTTTCTATTTTTAAGTTCTCAGGGATTGTGTTTCTATGAGGGAGCACAATTTCCTCCTACAGTTTCCCTCTCTGAATATTACTCAGTTTGTGTGGAACTCACAAAGGAGATGCCAACAGTGAGTCATCTGGTCATCAGCTCTGTCCTAAGGTTTTCAGCTAAATCTTGCAAAAGCTACTTTAATGTACTGAACAACAGCAATTGACCTTTGGTAAAACTCCCCAAAACAGTGTGGAAGACAGTGTTTAAAGCCAAATGGCTTTCTTTTTCTGACACTGAAATCAAGTTTCAAAATCAGTGCTATTTCAAATGCTTCACATTTGAGAAGTGGATGTAAGATGCAGTGAGTTGACTTATCATCTTAAAATTTCCATATTGTTATATTTTAATAGTAAATTTTGAGGGTCTTGGGTAAACTCACTTGACTCTATCTTCAAATGTGAAACAGAGGCTTAGTTATCTGCTTTTGTAGGTAATAAGCCTCAGGAGATGCTATTCTGAAAATGAAGATTATACCTGTACAATCATTCATGAACATGGCAAATATAGCTATTTTATTCATAAAAATGAAAACACATGGGCTTGTTTTGTGGCAAGTTTTACAGGATTAGTTAGCAATAAAAATACTATATAAGAAACAATTGTCTGGTTAGATAGTTAAATGTTTCTGTCAGGAAGGAGATTTTCAGGACACAGATGGCAGGAGGCTGCTGTAATTCATAATCTTCTTTGCTCCTTTGCCAGGCAGGGGTTAAATGCAGCAGTGCTGAGGCACACAGAAGTAGCACCAGAAGAATAAAAGACTGGTCTACGTTGAAGCTGGCCATGGATCTATAGAATAAGGCAATGCTCCCTTAAATGTGTGTCCATCCATGTGGTGCTGAAAATTATCTCAGCCTCTGATTCGCCACTGCCCTCTTAAGAATTTAAAGGCACTGGCTAAACAACAGGGGTACAGTGAGGTGTGGTGGCAGATTTGTGCCTTTTTACATGCTAAAGAGGGTATTGGATAGTCAAACCACATTTTTTTGTTACCTACCTTTGAGCCAAACTTATGACTCAATGGAGGCCCATGTCCTCACTTAGCTGGTGAGAAGATTTTCGGATAGGAAGAAGAGCAGTTCAGAGCACCTTATCTGCTGAGGTTTGGCAGCATGAATGCCTGCTTTCTTCTCTTCTTCATTAGTGTAGTCAATGTGGAAATGCTGGTAAGGAAGGCTGGTCCAAGGACTATTCACCAACAAAATCCCATTTAAGCCTCTAAGAAAGGTATTAAATGGGATTTAAGCAACATCTTGCCCTATACTGGCTGTCTGCTCAGGAAAGAGTTTCATCTTAAGTTAAAAAAACGTTTTAAAAATATGTTTTCAGTGATCACATTATAGAATCATAAGGCTTAGGAATGGAAAATACCTATTAAGTCATTGTGTTAAATTGTTGCTACGCAGACTGTGCTATGAGAGTGTGCTTCCTACTTCGTGTTGTGCCCAGACAATGTGCTAAATTTCTTGGTCTAGGAAATATCCATAATAAATTTTGATCTTACTGCATTTGATCTGGCCATAGCCTTGTAAGGAAAAAAGCCAGTATCTCCTTCCCCACACGAAGGGCCCCACGCAGCCTTGCAGTTTTCTGACTATGGGCAATGATGATAAAAAAAAAAAAAACAAAAAAACAAACAAAGGGTATGCAAGGTTTTTCTCCACCCTAAGCAAGGGTATTTCTATTTCACCTCATGTTTGTATATAAGAATGCATTGTGCTCTTTTCTTGTCCATCCAGTTGCACAGGTGTGTTGGCAGAAGGGTCATTGTGGACAGTTATTGATTAATTGAGGGTATCTCCTGCTTGGACCTATTTGCTGGGCCCAAGGTAGACATTTTTTGCTTATTTATATTTTGCTATTTTGCTCATTTTAGTTTTATTTATCTGTTTACTTCCATGACCTCATGTCATGTGACATGTATATTGTAATTATAAATTAGAATGTTTATAACTAGAATTTATGTGGAGATTTTCTGTAAAAACTTCTTAGTTGCATGTCAGTTTCAGAATAATTTGTTGACCTGTAATGCCGTGTTAGACAAGCTACCCTTACTTTCTGCAGAAAACTAATGCTTTCTTTTTTTTAAAATGTCAGCCATTCACAAAATAAATTGCCAAGCTCTGAACATGTAATTTCAAATCTGATTTATACCAAATTAACCTTCTGCTTATGAGCCCTTCCATTTGTTTTCCTTTCAGATTATTGAGTCATGAAAACCTTTGAGGTTTTGGGTTTCCATCCCAGCTTGGCACAGGGAATTCTTTTGAAACCTTGAATTTCCACAAGGTGGTGAAGCAATTTGCTTTTCAGCTGCATATATAATGAGACTTGCTGAAAATCCGAGCTTTTTTCTACTTGGAGAAGCAAGCATCTCCTTTCTCTCCGTGCCCCTAGGCTTGGCCTTTGTGTTTCCTTCCCTTGCTTTTGACAGCATTCCTGTAGGTGTGGGGGGCTTCCTGTGGGTGGGAGCAGCTGGCTGCTTGCATGGAGGAGAGGGGTCAGCCTGGTGGTGCCTCCACGAGAACAGCGGCATTGCTGCTGCAGAGGGGCAGGGAAGATGCTGCTTGTCCGAGGGGCGAGGTGGGCTGCGAGTCCTGGGCAGCACAGGTGCAGGTTCTTCTGTGGCGTGGTGGTCCTGTGTATAATCCCTGCTCACCCTGGTGAGTTCTGATTAGCAGCAGGGAAGATTTTCCCCAGCGTTACTATTTTCTCTGCATTTCTGCGTGTACGGCATCCGTTCCATTTCGTAGCCTGGCATATTACTTGGGAAACTGCAAATAGTGTGTTGAAATTACTTAGCTAGCTACAACAATATGTGAAATGCCTGTCAAGTGCTATGTGCCTGTAGATGGGAGGAGCAGGCCTGAATGCTGAATTTTCTCACAACTACCATGAGTTTAAGGAAATCATGGGGTTTTCTGACAAAAAGCAGAACCAGGAAGAGGATGTACAGCTTTGAGCTGTTGCAGCTTTTGCACTAGAAGTATATAAAATATTATGGCTATGCAAGAATTCATATTCTCTGTTTGACATGTATGAAGCCAATAGAAAATGTGTTTGTGCAAGATAAAACAAACTGAAGCAATCTTCTGACCCAGTGGCATACAGGTTGCTGTATGCAACTCAAATACGAGTTCAGTATGCAACCGCTTTGATCAACCCCTAGAATATCCATTTTCAAAGGAATCATATGAGTTTTTGTATTGATTTGTCACCTATGGTTGAATATTTCTCCTACAGAATGTTTAAAATGACACATGTTTAAAATTAGACTTGGCAGAGTAATTTGCCTAGAGATTATTCTTGTGAAGTATTGATTCACAGCACTGCTGTGAGCTGGATTACTGTCCAAATTGGAAAAGCCAGTCGTAGAGAGGTCTTTATCCTTTAATAACAATTAGCTGCTTTCTTAGAGGGACACAGCTGACTGAAGCAAAGGAAAGCTGCAAAATGTCAGGCAACCAGGGCATCTAAGGCCTGTTTCTCTTCAGGGATGTGGACTGCTGGGGAAGAGAAAGAAAAAGAAGAAAAGCACCAAAAAAGATGGTTTTCTGCAGCTGGAAACTAGACACTCTGGTGCTGTTTGTGTTACTAATAATTAGGTGCTCTGAGGAGCTGAATCGGACTCGCCTCTCTCTTCTCGGGCTTTTACCCAGCAGCTGCCTGATTGATCAGAAAAACCTAACAGCAGATGTGTTGCCTGCGGTCCATTTAGCCTTGAAGCATTTATACAAGCATAGATGGATGCTGAAGAGCTATGAGCTCCAGGTGTCATTCCATGACACGCAGGTAAATGGATGTAGGTGTAGAGTTGTGCAGTGCTTGAACCTCCTCTGTGAGCACACTTTGGAATGCTTGTGACGGAACCCCTTCCTGGCAAGCCCTGCTCTGCTGAAATAGAGCAAATGTGGCTGTCCGGCGATGTTTGGGCTCTTGGGTGGATGCCTGACTGTGATGTGGATCTTGTAGTGCAATCGTGCCCTGTGGTGCTAGGAGCAGGAATAAAGAGTGTGTGAATTGGGGGGGGTGGTGAACACCTACGGCTCCTGAGGAGTATTTGAGGCACCCAGGAAGTGATTCCCAAATCCATGGCTTGCCGAGTCACTCTGTTCTTCTGCACTGTCTTCTGCATCTTGCTCCTCCAGCTTTCCACAGTGACAGCTTTATAGATCACTGCCTTTCTCTTCCTGCTTCTGCATGAGCAGGAGAGCAGCCTGGGCTGTGCTGTCAGAGCTGGGAGGTGGTGTAGATCTTTCCTTGCCAGTTTAACGAAAAATTAAAGGCTGATATGAGAGATGAGGGTTCTGAGAAGCTGGGTATATTGAGATGATATCTGTTTTTGCAATAATTTCAAATTTGAGGGAAGCTTCTTCTAGTTTGAGATATCTCTTCATCTTCTGTACAGAAATTAATACAGCCAGTTTCTAAAACCTGTCTTTTAGTCTGGCCAGAAGAAATGTGACAAAATTAAGAGGAGGATCTCACATATCAGGGTGATCTGGGACTGTAAACTTATTCTTAAGGGTATTGTTACTTGTTGATTTCTCTGGGTCTGGATTGAAGGCACTTGAGATGATCATTCACGTTCAGGCTCAGGTGTTTATTATTTCTTATCTGTGAAACAGTCTCACAACCATGAGCTCAGCAGCTTTTCATTAGAAGGCACAAAATGGCTAACAATCTCTTGTTACCAGGTCTTTTAAGACTAAACTATTCAATTAAGAACTGAGACCTAGATTATTTTCCCTTTTAACCCAATAACTGATCCCAAAGAGCCCTCAATGCAGATTTTCTGCCCAAGTACAAAATGCCACCCAAACCCATGAAGAAGAAGGAAGAAGAAGCATGAAGAAGAAACCCAGGAGGACACCCTGTGCCCTGCATCTTGCTTCCATCTACAACATACTAAAAAATCCCAAAACCTGAATTTCTCACCAAGCAATACACCTACACTACTCTCTATAATCTATTTCACACTTTTGTGGATTCTAGTCTATCTTGAAAATTTCTCCATGAATGAGGGTCAAAGTCAGTGCTCCCCTGGGGGTCAGGACACCCCAGAGCAGACAGAGAAATATTCCCAGTGCCCTGAGTTTCCACAGTTACTGATAAGAATTTCTGTTTCCTGCACCAGGGGCATGTGGTGGGGCAGATGCCCCTCACACACACTTACAGGCTGCATAATATTTTGAAGTTGCAAAGTAGTGTGTCTCAACATGTTTGCTTATCTATAAATCTTGAAACATGGAATGTACTGTTATGATGAAGTTACTAAAATTTGACATTATTACACCAATAACAGTTGTGCTGCATTCTATAATGGGAAGAAGGTATTATATGTCTTCTTTTGAAACTCTAGAAAATTAGCCAAGGGAGAAATTAGAATGTAATTTTAATAGTGCATTTGATTCATAAGCACTTATGCATAATTTTTGAAGTGCTTAACATACAACAAACATGATCCCATATGCTATAAGATTACTTGAAGATTGCCTCCCTGTTTAATAATGGAACACAAATGCATCAACTGCATGTTCTCATTAAAAAATCGCCTGTCTTGTAAATTACTTTTGATACAATTCACTGTTTTATTTATTTGTCTGTATGTTCCTATTGGAAATACAATTATAGATATGCAGCCTTGAAAAAAGTGTATTTTTTAGTTTCTCATGTAAAAAGAGTAACATTTCAGTTACATTTCAGCTTAAATAAGTAGAAAGTGTGGATATGAGTTTAAGTGGACAGCAATTAAAACCTACTTTTATTTGCTCAGATTCAGTGTTTCGGTTGGGTTGTGGGCAGTTTTGTGGAGGTGGATGTTTATTTGCTAATTGTGTTTACATAGTTTCCTGTTCTAGGAGCAGCTCTAAAATACTATTCCCCACATAAATATTCAGTGGATTTGAATTGCAGAAGCTCAGCTCTGTTGCACTGACCTCTCAATTTGAATTAAAATACTGAAGTAATCTATAATTATATTTTTGAAATAATCCCTGGAAAAGACACAGATCACTGCCTTTCTCTTTCTGCTTCTGCATGAGCAGGAAGACATGTCATGATGACTTGTAAGAGATTAATAGAATGTGGATCCTTAAAATTTCTGATTTTTCTTCCTGGTTCTGAGAGTAGAATACACGCTCTTGAGTTTTAAGTACTAATTACAGACACGCTGCAGAGGTCCTTGTATTTAATTGTTTGTAAAGGGCAGTATGAATGCGAGAGAGCTGATTCTGTTTTTTTAATGCTGTGAGCCTAGACTTGCCATATGTGACCTTATACAACCTTTGGATTAGCTTCCTTTCAATTAGAAAATACGGATACTTGACTCTTTGGATGCAAGATCTGCCATGAGGGAGACAGATAATGTACTTTTAGGCATCGTTCACTAGGAAGAGGGAAGTTACATCTAAAAGTACTTGAGTTGCTTTTGCTGAAATAATAAAAAAAAAAAACTGGAAAGAAATCATGATTCCTAATATATGCACAGGGCTTGAAAACAGTGGTGTAGCTTCATTCATGAGCAAGGGGAGCAGAGTTGTGCTCTGCCATGAGCCCCTGAAGTTTTGAACATTCTCTGCTGCCCAGGAGGGAGCACTGCCCTGCCCAAAGGCAGGACGTTTTGTTCAGGGTGTTCAGTTTTTGGCTTTGAAACTGTTTTATTTCAACTAATTAAGCTGTCACTACTCCAGAATGTGAGTGCTAATCAAGAGGCAAGGGGAGCATTCTTGCAAGAGATGTCTGAATTCTTTGTATGAAATGAAGCTGTTTCAATCAGGAGCTTTTGGGAAACTTTCTTCAGCAGAGTATTTTATAACCTGGTGGCTTTGCCACTGAGCTGAGAATGGAATGCTCTTTTTGACTGGTGTCTCTCAGGTCTCCTGTGATTAAATGTGAATTTCCTAATTACTGTGTTGTCAATTCCTTTTAAGTGGGTCTCCCTTGAAAACTCATGATGTAGCACTTTCATGTAAAAAAACCCCCAAAAAACAAAAGCTTAAATACTCACTAAGAATGAAAAGCAAGCAAATGAAAATGATCTTGTTGTTCAGTAAATGGCTGCTTATCCATCAAATGGTACATCTATGTCTGCAATGTTTATTTATTTATGCCAGAAGGAGAGTGTTACCAGGACTGATACATCTCTCTATGCCAGCCCCCCCAAGCAGTGGCAGCCTGGGGAGGTGTGTTTCCTGCCTCCAGCTGAAGGAGAGCTGAACCTGGGCTGTGTGGAGAGCTCAGATCCTTGAAATGTTGGACAAAGGATGTGGGAAGGCAGAAAAGCTGCCTTCTGCACATTTGTGAATCCAGCCATGGAGCAGCTTTTTAGTGCAGTATGGGAAATAATGCCCTTGAGATTTTCACCCGTGGGGGTGGGCAGCCAGGTATAATTGAGCTGTCTGAGTATCACTTTATTCCTGTCTTTCACCGTATGGCTGACATCTGGAATCTCTCCTTCTATGCTGTCCTCAGGGTGATCAGGCTGGTGGATTCTTACAGGCTTAAGTAAGTCTAAAAATAGTTTTACTGCTGTGTAAAGAACAGTATGTTGGTTCTTCAAAGTTATTTTTCTATTCTTACCTAGTTTTCTGAGTTAGTAGCCAGTTAAAGGGATGTGAAGCCAGGGCTTTATTAGCAATAGTGTTAACAGGAAAGGTTTACGTGCTGTAATTAGGGCATGGTCTGGGCAAACAAATAGACTTTACCGCTGGGATTTTCTGACGAGTGCTGATTTGCACTCGTATTGCTAGTTGACACTTGGCTGAGTCTATCCTAATGTGCATCATTTCTGACAGGAATGCTACAACATATCCCAGTCTGACCTAAAAGCTGGTTGTCTTTTTGTTAGTTAACGGATTCCTTTGTAATGGAATGACACAATACCATAATAGCTCTGTGTCAGCTCATTTAAAGATTTTTGTTCTTATTAAATAAATGCATACCGCCCCCCCTCCTCCTCCCCAAACCCCCTAAAACCCAGCAGTGGAACAGTCACTGAAAGGGACATTGATAAGCAAATTATTTCTAAAGTGAAAATTTCAAGGCATGCTGGTTCATTTATCCTACCTAAATAAGAAAAAAAAACCTGCTTCAGGCTTAAGATGCAATAAACTGAGGCGTTACACTGGTTTTGGGTTGTACATGTGTCTTACTCAACTAAAAGCACAGACATTTTGCAGTGACATTAGGCTACATTGCCAGTGTTATTCCGTAAATAAGACAAAACATCTCGAGGTTTTTGTGTATGCAGCTCATTGCATATGACATGTAACTCCACCTTGCACATTCCTGCATTCTGGGATTCTTCATGGAACAGTTTGCCAAGACAGGCATAGGAAAAAAAAAGCATGCCATTTTGTAGATTTGAGAGTTTGAAAACTTCTGAAAATTGGTGACCTAGGAAGTTGTTAAAAGACCCTGTGCTTGGTAAATCAGTTCTTGACATCTAACTTTCACATGAACAAGATATTCTATTTTGCCCCTCAGAGAATGCAGTTTCTCAGTACAGTATTTTAGGCATGGAAATTGTGAACAATGAAATACTTGTCAAAATGATAATTTTAGCTTTCCTAAATTGTCATATCACTATCCTTATTATTGGAAAAATCTAACTGAAAACAGGAAGAAAAGTGTTATGTTGTCTATATTTTTCAACCCAAAAAACTCCTAATTATGATTCCTGGCAATATCTCTTTGTTTTCCAAATATTACACTTAAGAAAAAATTATGATAAACCTGGCTAAATTCCTTATAAACAGTTGTTTTGAACTGTCATGAAAGGTATCCAGTTTCAGTTTTATTCTAATGTTTCACTTTCCAGTGCAGCAGGGGTTCAGAGCTGTACAAAGGGTGCACAGTTGCCTTATGTTAACCCTTTTAAAATGTTATTTGAGCTGCTTCTCATATAGTGGAAAGACATGTAGCTTTTCTTAACTTTTGGCCCCCAAAGACTCAGCCTTTATTCACTGGTGTAATTCTGTCTTCTTACTCTGTCTTCTTAGTGTCACCTTTCATTTATTTCAGGCCTTTGAAACTGCTGTGTTTAATGCACCTTCCCCATATGAGTGCTGTGCATGCAGACATCTGGTGTGAGAAGAAATTACTTGGGCTTGGCATTTTTGTTTTCCTGTTACTGCTTCTGAGCCATAAGGAATTTGAGTAGAGGAGTTGGTTGGTGAATCCAATGAGGGCTGACAGCGCAGGAAAGGGGTTTGGCGCTGTGAAGCTGGGGATGTTTCCAGGCATGTCCAGGGCACAAGGGCTCTGGGCTTCATCTGACCTGGGTTTGGAAATGTGGGCTGGGGATATCTCCCTTCAGCTAGTGTGCCAGGCTTCTTGTGCCATCAAAGAGTAGCACTTTTATGTGGAAAAATTCATCTAACCTCTTTTAGGTGACTATTTTTAAGATAAAAAGAATTGCATACAAGAGAGCCTGGTTTTTTTGGTGAACTATGAAGGAAGCCTAGCTGGCTAATGTAGATGCAGATGTCTCCTATGTGGAGGTCTGTATTACGTCAGCTAGAGACCTCCCTAGGTGTTTGGGGGAATTTTAATGTAAAATCCTATAGTAACAGTGCATTTCCATCTCCTCTGGCTCTCCGGGGGTTTCAGCAGACAGTCCAGAGACCTCACTTCCCACCATCCCCACTTCATCTTTATGGGTTACTCTACTTTGGATTCTCACACCTTGCCAGAAAAGTTGGAAAAACAGGTCAGCAGTGTCCTGTGGTGTGTGGGCAAGCAGGGTGGTGGCAGCACAGTGGCCAGCAGTGCACACCAGGAAGCTTTTCCGTGCCAACCCTGTGGACACGCAGCCTGTCCCTCACCTGAGCTGAGGATGGGCTTCTGCTGCCACGTGCTGTGGGGCTGTGCCCGAGGAGGGACTCACCAGTTAAGGCTTTTCCATGGATGAAATGTTACAATGCTGGGGAAACATGTCCTGCTCTCTGGTCTTGCTTTCAGCTCCTGTATAGGGAGAAAATTGTGAGGAGAACTATTAATGTAGAGCACGGTTTCTTTCAAAATCACAAACACTAGGAAACCACATTACTATCACCACACCTTAATTTCAAAAACCAAGGAAGGATTGTCTAGATATTCTTGACATAATTTTTGAAATTGCGTGCTCTTGTATTTTCTTTTCAAAATTAGTTTCAATTTAGATGGCAATGTTTTTCTCTATATTCCACATTAAATTAAAAATTAAAAAAAATCACAATTGGAATGATTGTTTTTATATGATTAAACATTCCCATCAATAAAAATTAATTATTTTCAGAGTTCTCTTTCATGGTGAAATCCAATGTTTGGGATTTTCTGTTCCTAATAGCATGAAAACCCCTTGCAAAACTTGACAAATCACTTGATCCTGTTCTGCACCTCCATGCTCATATTTCCTCATGGATGTTCTCCTTCTGTGAAATTCTACACATACATGTTTTCTGGTCTTTATTGTGAAGGTTTCGTAAAATGCCTCTTTTTCAATTTGACAATAAAAAGGGAGATCCATCAGAACAATCATATTCTGCAAAAGTTAGTGCATTTAAGTATGCTTTGTTTAGGTCAGCTCCAAGGTTTTGTGCTTGGTGTATCATGTTTGAATGGATTTAAGTCTCTGGTGTTGCTTTTGGAGCAATTTCCTTGATCTTGATTTGTCACTTGTGAAGTCAGTCTCTGAAGAAGTACCACCAGTGACATCTCCACTGTGCTGTCAGACACATCTTGCAATTTCCTTAGCTTTCACTGTAAAGCAGTGATAAAACAGTGCAGGATTCTTGTGAAGGCAAAGAATTAAAAGACCCCAGAAAGGCTGATGTTACGTTCTGGATCGTTTGTAAAATGGCTAAAGTGTTGTAGCCTCAGAAACTGCTCCGAGAATGGTGACCTGCTGGACAACTAGCACAGGAGAAATAAACCAGAGTTTGTTTCAAAGTAGGATGTGGTAAGACCTCTTGATTTATTTGAGAGGTTCTATTGAAGGATCAGGCATTTTGGCTTTGCATCACAATTAAACTTTCTTATTTTTTTTTTTCTTTTGAAATTTTTAATAGGCAATCTTTAAAACTAAAAATATCTTTTACTTTCAGGGACCATCTATTCACTTCTCTGATACCAGCTGATGCCATACCATTAGGAACACTTTCTTGTTTGATGGAGATGCACAGTAAATATTTTAAACATACAGAAGTAATCAGGAATTTTTTTTTAAAGGAATGTAGCACTGTTTTCTGAGGGTGTTCATACCCAATTCTATCATTCTCCAGACCTTCTATGTCCATCAGAGTCAAAGAACTCAGTCCTGCTGCCCGTTTCCTCCATTTGTGGCTCTTACCCTCATTTCCCACTGCTGGGGTCTTTTTGCTCTCAGTTAGCATATGCTGTGTCTTGGCTCACATCACTGCTGCTCCAGAGCTCCTCTCTCCTGCCATGGCCACTGACTCCGGGTGCTCTGTGATTTCTCATCTGCCCACAGTGAGGAGAGAGGCAGGGATCCAAGGGAAAGGAGTCATCAACAGGGGGCCGGTGAAATGTTGTGAAGAGGAAGTAGGCGTTTCACAGGGTTTTAAAACAAGAAGGATCAGGAAAAATGTCACCCTGATGTCTTATGAGCAACTTCCAAGCACAGGAATCCTTTAGGAGTGCATGGCTTAGTACCAGCCAAACCACAAGAAGTTTAGAGACACAAATGTGATCAGAGTGCTGCATTTGAGAAAGTTGGGCTTGAAACTGTAGTGAGGAATGTTAACTCCAGAGGTATTTAGCAGCAGGAAGAAGACAGAAATTAACTTTTATTTGCATTTTTGTTAGGAATTTGCTTTTTGTTGCGGAGTGGATCCAGTATTGCTACAGTACTTTACCAAGTGTATTTAATAGATTTCATGCTGGAATGGAAGATTTTCTGAAAACTATGTTAAATGCATAATTTAAAGAAAGCCATGAGGTTTTTCTGATTATTTTCTCAGTTTTGTGATTAAGTTATCTCCCAATAAATGTTTGTTTATTTTTATTATGAAGGCAGGGACATGGAATTGCATTTACCATTTTGTTCCAAATGATGTCCTTATTCTGAAAAAGAAAACTATTAGAAACAAGAATCTCTTGATACATAAGAAAACTCACATGGAGATCTGACAGACAGATGTAATTGATTTATAATATTTATGTGTTATGTATTAAATTATTTAAACCTTATTGATCAAAGCAATAATATAGGTACTTGTATAACAATGGGAAAAATACTCTTGATCCAATTCTCATTTACAAAAAGGACAGTTTTACTGAAACTGATAAAGTAAATGTGCCTTGAGAAGATCTGATCTTTAAGTCTGCATGGACAAAAACCACAACCACAGCCAAAGTAATTGACTTCAGTGTAAGCTTCTCTCCCCAAAACCTGAAAGCCAGTATTGATAAAGACATATAACTTGTGGGGTGGGTAGAAATGCAGTGGGAAGATATAAAAGTCAAGAGGGTTTCTCTTAACTTTGGTGTGCTGGTAGCTGCAATCAAAGTGGTGCTGTAATACAGGCATGCTTTAGAGCTGGGTGATGTGCTAGGTTTTATCCCTGGGACTAAGATCTAGTCATTAAAAGGTCATGCAAAGAACTTTCTATATGGCAAATCATGGGAGGAACTGGTAGAAATACCAGAAAGCCTCTCCTTTGTAGCGCAACCTACAAAGAGCAGAGAAAACTAGATTAATGAAATGCAAATAAAATGTTTGTCTTGAAATGGATGCTTGCATGTAGATATTGGTACATCAGCAATGGTTTTAGACTTGGCAGTGATCGTCATGGTGGTAGAAGTCTTAGGAGATGAACAAGAGATTAACAGGAACTTCTTCTCGCCTATTTTTTGTTGTTACTCTTGGCTGTCCTGACGAGGTCAAAAACCTAGCAGTAGAATAATTTACAAAATATGGTAATCTTGACTTCATTAGCCTTCCATGGACCAGTTACTCTATCCATCAAGAGATTCCTGCAGCAGGTTCACAAGTCTCCCTCAAAATTGTAATTTATCTTCTTGAAAGATGTGCAATTTTTATTCAGAATCATCCAAGGGTGAAGAGAATTTGCTACATTTTTTTGCAAAGCTGTACCAATAGGCAATTTTACATGTTGTTTCTGGTTAAACCTTGCTGATTTTGTATTTCAGTTGTAATATATAATGGTTTCTGTTAGATCTAAGATCACAGTGTGATCTCTTTATATTGATTGTGGATCATGTTCATCTCACCACTTTCTATTGGCTGTGATAAATAGAGGAAGTGCTTTTATTTTCCTGCTGCAAGGCAGAATTATCAGGAGTTACACCATTCATCAAATTAGCTTTCTGGAGAGAGAACAGAGGAGTATCACCATTCTCCATTCCCCTACTTGACTCCTACTTTAACCTCACATTGCAGAAGCATGGTTCCTGTCGCAATTGACTCTGCTGTTCCTACTGACTTGTGGAGGTCCAAAGAACAAGTGGGATACATATCTGATACAGCAAGAGTCTTATTTATGTAAAAATTGCATTAAAAGGTAGAAGTATCTCTAGAAATTTTGCTGTGTCCTTGAGTTGTGAGCACACAGTTGCTCTTCTGTCTTCACATAATGCGGAGATACAGGCTGTATCTACCATAAAATAATGTACCCATAAAATATAAGGAGTTTAGACTACAATTGTCTCAATCTGAATATTCTTGATAAATACCAAAGACAAAACCACAGTATAACCTTTTCTGATTAAAATAAGTTTGAAACCCATCCCCTTGATGACAAAAACTCAGCGTGAGAAAAGGAGGATATGTAAAGATTTTACAGTGTTTCACATATCATTTCAAGATTGTTAATCTTTATTTACAGAACACTGTTTATATAAATACATATTTTTCTCAATAGAAACAATACAACAGATGTTTTGTTCTTTGAGTTTGTTTACCTCAAAAGTTTGTATGTGTAAATATGTGTAGCTATGTAACACTACAGGAGAAGGTGTGGGACTGTGTCAAAATCCAAGTGACTATTTGCTTGTTTTGTGTTTCAGCTGTCCTGTATGAGAGCTCTTTTGATTTATAGACATTTCTTTCAATCTCTGCAAGAAAACTCCTAATAAAATTAGGTATTGTGATATTTCTAAAACTCCAATTCATAGACTAATAGAATCATAGAATCATAGAATCATAGAATCATAGAGTCATAGAATCATAGAATTGTTTGGGTTGGAAGGGACCTTAAGATTATCTAGTTCTAACCTCCCTGCCATAGGCAGGGACACTTTTTACTAGATTCAGAGCCCCATCCAACCTGGTCTCAAACAATTCCAGGGGTGGGACATCCACAACCTCTCTAGCCAATGTGTCCCAGTGGCTCACCAACCTTACGGTAAATAATTTCTTCCTTCTATCTACCCTCCTTTGGCTTAAGATTATTCTTCTAGTCCCCATTACTTTTTATTTGCACTTAATTTTTGGAGTTTTCTGCCTTGATCATTATTGAGAGTGTTTTCATTCTTAGTTTTATATAAGTACTGCTAGGTTGGCCTTACAGAGTTCCCTGCTTAAGACCTCATCAATAACCAGGATGCACATGTATAGATAGAGCCCATCAAAGCTGAACTGAACTGAGAAGTGAAGATGGATGCAAAGTTGATGTCTGATTCATCACACCTATTTTTAGATATGTTTGTCTGAGCTGGTCAGCCTTTACAGTGAAGACATTTAGATGCGTGCTTTAGGATGCAATGAATCTTGTACCACAGCAGTCTGCTTCTTTCCTCTTCCTATATTAACCCATAATATTTAGCATAACTCTGAGTTTGGTCAAATGAATCACACTATGCATCTGGCCATATAGAAAGGAATTTGTTGTTTGTGCTGTTTAGGTACAAGATGATCACTGCCTTGTTGATCACCTGCATGGCAAAATTGTGCATTTATAGTTTTTTTCACTCCTTCCTATTAATGAACCAATATCCTCTTAATCTAGGAAATACCTTCAAGTCTGTGTTCTAATGGAATGCCTGGATACTACCTAGGTTTTTACATGACAGACCATCCATTTAGCATCTGAGAAGTAAACCCACTATTGGCAACCTATCTTTGTGCCTCAGAGACTGCTACCTCCCAGCAGCTGCCTGTGTTACCTAATACGTGCTCTCTTTACTTCCACTGTAGAATTCACATTTATCTAATTTTCTGCTTCCAGTGCTTCTTCTAGAACTGTGTTCAGATTGGTTTTGTTAGTGACATTTTAATTTTGCAGGATGCTTTTGCTAATAAGTGCTTTAAAATCTTTGAAAATTTATCTCTTTTGTTATTTTCCAAACACATTTCTAAACCAAGTTCCTTGCCTTCATTAGTATTCTCAGAAACACCCAGCTTAATAGCATCAGCAAATTTTCAGCAAATTAACCAGTTGTTTAGGTCTCCAGTATTAAAATGTTAAACAGGACTGTTCCAACAGTGATCCTCTGGCAGTCTAATCACAGTCACTTTTCCCAAACTTAGCAATTTGTCATTTATCATCACTGTGGTACTTCAGCCATAGTTCAGACTGTCTTATCACACATATATAATCATATGTAATTAATTTGGTAAGATAATACAAAATGATATGCTAAATTTCAAATATTCTAAGTGAGTTCAAGCTTAGTTTTCAATTAAAATTCTCACTCAGTAGGCAGATGTATCACAAAAGCAAGTACATTAAAATCAAAGTGCAATGCATAACGAATGAAATGGAAAATTGTGGACACAATATTATACACAGATATTAGATGAATTGGTGATTCATCTACTTTACATATGAACTGTAATCCATCATAAAAATGAGTACAGGACTAATAGGAGGGATTTAGAGATGGGGATGAACCTAGTCAAAGGCCTGCAGGTGCCTTTGCACAGTTGGGATCTGGTTTGAAAGAGGGGGTCAATCCCAGTATCACATTTCATGACATTTATGCTACTTAATTCCCCTAAAGAAAAAAACCTCAAGCTTTCTTTTACTTTCACATTTGACTTGAATGAAATATTTCTTGGCCCAGATATCAGAAGCAGAATCTCATGACAGTCGTTTCTGGCTTCACAGGGATATCCACAGAGATTCTTGGTGTTGCTTGTCGTACTTGAGTGTCAGCCCACTTCCTGCCTTGCCCAAGACATAATGCACAAGTGGGTCACGCCCAGACAGTTCTTTCATGTACCAGTTCCTCTAGTTTGTTTGAACTGATATATAAAATGCTTTTTTTCCATTATTATTTCATGTAAAGGTTGCCCCAGATCATCCTTCACTCCTTTTGCATCTGTGTCTTTTGGTGCATAAGGAAATGTAGGAAGACACTGGGTCCTTGAAATGAAGCTGATATCTTGGAGGCTTTCCACAGCACACAAGAAAAAAAAAAAAGCCAAGTAGGAGAGAGCTCTGAAGTGAGTACTGGGGGCGGTGAGGAATGGAGTGTGATGAATGGTCAGGAAGCCACTCTAATGCTTTCATTTAAAAATAGACCTGCAGTCTCTTGTGTGGTTACAGAGTAAAACTTGGAAAGGTAATAGGAGTGCATTCTGAAATCCAAAGGTAAATAAGCAATAAGAATTTATTGTGATCATAGGTTCAGTTTCATTGTATATTGGAGCCTGACTCATGACCTTTCAACATCTGTAATGGATGGTATTAGCAAAATAGGGAAGAGATTCATAATGTATAGCAGTCAAGTAGGGACCATAATGCCTGTCAACCCTTTTGCAGTGAAATTTAATTTCCTGCCTTTTTGTCCTGTGCCGAGTAGGGATTTTCTTTTTATTGTTCTGTTTGACTTTGAAGGAATATACCTTGTTAACAACCTCACACTTTTGAATGTGGTTTATCTACCTGAATTTATTTTAGCCTTCTTTATAATGGTAAGACACTGAGCATGTATTTCTTAAGAAGCTTTTAAATTTACCTACAGTAACTGCAAATCATGTTGGTCTACTTGTGCTAAACCAGAAATATTAGCTGGAATTGTGTGTAGAACAGAGTACACAATTCTTAAAGAATGAAGTTGATCAGAGTCCTCAAAATTTCTGGAAACAGAAATATAGTGTAACAATATATTTTAACTGAATTTTATGGGTCAGTAAAAATACAGAAACATATCCTTGTATAGAAAAAAATATAAATACTCTTTTTCAATTCTAAAGAATATCAATCAGAGTCCAGCCCTCTAACTAAATATATCCCTCCAAAGTACTGAAAAGACTGGGCAGTGCCCTTCAGAGATCCACCAGCAATAGAGCTGATTTTGTGTAATTCCTCTATTATATTATTGACCTGGAGCATGGGATGGAGTGTTCCCTTCTCAAGTTTGTAAATGATACTGGACTGGATCAGTGGTTGATGACTGAAGGAAGAGGGAACTCAACAAGGTTGGGTTGAAAGGACTTTTGGATATAAGACATTGCCATAATGATGTGAGTGTTGCAGAAGACTACCAAGATAGTTCAATGGTTTGGAGCACATTACGTAGAAAATGTGGTTCAAAATTTAGTTTTGAAATACTGTATGTAAGGGAAGGCAAAGCAGATGGTATTTGGTGACTCACTATTATGAAGGTAAAGTGCAACTACCATACTGAGCTATCATCTCTTCATCTCATGGGCGGCTTGTCCCACTCTCCTGTCTGTTGGAGGGACAGCACAGAAGGGCACAAGCAGCTCAGGATGTTTCTGGAGGGCATTGGTGATAACTTCCAAAAAACATAACTGATCAAGGAGCTCACAAGCTGATGAAGTAGGGGCTTGTGGGGGTGGACTGAAAGCTGTCTGAACTGGCAGGCTTAAAGTGTAGTGATCAGCAGCATGAAGACTAGCGGGAGATCAGACCCTAGTGGTGTACCCCAAGCAGCAACACAGGGTCCAGCACTGCTTAACATTTTAATTAATGATTGGGGTGATGGGCAGACTGTACACTCAGCACGTTTGAAGATGAGACAAATCTGGGAGGAATGGCTGACAAACCTTAGGTGTGTATGACTTGATGCAGGGAGGGACTTGGATACTTGGATGGGCTGGAGAAGTGAACCTTATGAAGTACAACAGGGGGAAGGGCAAACTCCTTCTCACAGGGGTCAGTAACACGTGGCCCCAGTGCACACTAGGGCTGACCAGCTGGAAAGCAGCTTTTCAGAGAAGGCCATAAAGTTCCTGGTGGACAGCAAGCTGAGCAAGAGCCAGCAACATGCCCCTGCAGCAAAGGAGGCCAACAGCCTCCTGGTCTGGCTGCAATAGGAAGAATGTTGCTAACAAGTCCAGGGAGGTGATCTTTCTTGTCTGCTCAGCATTTGTGAGGCCACATCTGGGGTGCCATTTCTGGGCACCCTGGTACAACAGGGATATGGACTTACTGGAGCAAGTCAACAAGGATTTCTCATACGTGGAGAGGCTGAGAGAGCTGTGATTATTTAGCCTGAAGAAGAGAAGAGTCAAGGGAAAGCTTACCAACATTTATAAATGGCAGGGTGTAAAGAAGAAACATTTCGACTCTTCTCATTCATGCTCATTGAGAAGACTACAGGCAATGGGCATAAAGTGAAACACAGAAAATTCTATCTGAATATAAGATTTTTTTTTTTTTTTTTTTTTTTTTTACTTTGCTGTGAGAGTGGTTGTATACCGGAACACTGTCTAGAGATGTACTGTCTCCATCCTTGGACATTCTCAAAACACAACTGGACACAGTCCTGGACAATTTTTTCTGACCCTGCTTTGAGCAAGGAGGTTGAACAAGATGATTCCCCATATATCCTTTTCAGATTCATGCATTCTGTGCTCTGTGATTGTCTAGTAAGATGACTTAACTTGACCCTGAATGGGAAGCACTGAATGAATTCCAGGAATACCTGAAGTACTGGCAGACTGATAATTTCCAGCTTTGTCTATGGTGAAAACCTCTGTATAAGAACTGAGTATGAGGTTACAAGATTTACTATTTGATAGAAATCCTCAAAGATAATTAAAATTGCTAAAGATTGAATATTTTACTTAACCATGCTAAAGAGTCAAAATTACGCATGTTACTCAACTCCCTTTTCAGCTTTAAATTCGCAAAGTCTTAGTAGTGTGAAATAGTAGAGTTTAAAAAAACCCAGCACCTAAACAGATGGCAAGACAAGGGAGAAAAGTGCATAGTGACATGAAGACAAGGAGGGACATTACACTCTTTTAATCTGTATATAACTTGAATTCTGTCAGAACTGTAGAAATTAAAATGGTTTGATGTTAATCAGGTATGAGCAAACATGCATTTTCTATCAATACTTTGCAAAAGCATGAGGAAATAAATTAATTAATTGTTCACTACTCTTGCACTTGGTGTCACAAGTCATTTGGCAGATAAATCACAGAATCACAGAATTGTTAGGGTTGGAAGGAACCTCTGGAGATCATTCAGTCCAGCCCCCCTACCAAGGCAGGGTCACCAGGAGCAGGTCACACAGGAACGGATCCAGATGGGTTTTGAATGTCTCTGGAAAGGGAGATACCATGACCTCCCTGGGCAGCCTGTTCCAATGCTCTGCCACCTTTACTTACTTTGAGGTGGAACCTTCTTGTGATTTAGTTTATGGCCATTGCTCCTTGTTCTCTTGCTGAAAACAGTCTGGACCATCACCTTTGAGATATTTACATGGATTAATGAGGTGCCCCATTCAGTCTTTTCTCCTCTTGACTAAACAGGCCCAGCTCCTGTAGTGTCTCCCCACACCAGAGATGCTCAGACCCCTCATCAACTTTGTGACCTCTGCTGGACCCTATTCCTTAGCTCCTTGTCTTTGTTGTATTGAGGAGTCCAGGACTGGTCATAGTATCCCAGTGGTCTCACTAGGGCCAAGTAGACGGCCAGGATCACCTCCCTTTACCTGCTGGCCACACTATTCCCAATGCACCCCAGGATACCATTGGCCCTCCTGGCCACAGGGGCACTGCCAGCTCATGGTCAGTCTGTCATCCACCGAGGTTCCCAGGTCCTTATTCAAAGAGCTGCTCTCCAGCAATTCAGGCCCCAGCCTGTGCTAGTGCTTGGAATTAGTCCTCCCCAGGTGCAGGACCCTACACCTGCCCTTGTTGAACCTCATTAGGTTTCTTTCTGCCCAATTCTTAAGCTCATCAGGATCCTGCTGAATGGCAGCACAGTCCTCAGGTATATCAGCCACTCCTTCATATTACCAGCAAACTTGCTGATGGTTCCTTGCATTCTAACCCTTTGTCCAGGCTGTTGATAAACAAGTTGAATAAAACTGGACTCTGTAATGAACTTGGGGAATACCACTGACTACAGGCTTCCAGCTGGATTCTAATCCTCTGATCACAGCCCTCTGAGGGTTGAATGGTTCTGCCATTCAATCAGTTCTTGATCCACCTCACTGTTTGTTTATCAAACCCACATCTCCTGAGCTTACCTATGAGGATTTTATGGGACAGTCTCAAAAGCCTTGCTGAAGTCTGGGTAGACAACACCCACTGCTCTACTGTCATCAGCCCATCCTACTGTGTCATGATATAGGCTATCAGATTTGTCAAGGATGATTTCCCCTTGGCGAATCCATGCTGACTACTCCTGGTTACCTTTTCTTCTGCATGCTCACTGGTGACCTCCAGAATGACCTATTCCATCACCTTTCCAGGGATGGAGGTCAGGCTGACTTGCTGGTAGTTTCATGGGTCTTCCTTCTTGCCCTATGTAAAGATGGGAATAACACTGGCCTTCCTCTAGTTATAAGGCACCACTCCCATTCTCCATGGTTATTCAGAGGTGGTCAAGAACAGCAGAGTAACGACATCCATCAGCTCCCTCACCATTTGTGGGTCATCCCATCAGGTTTCGTGGATTTATGCCTGTGAAGTCTGCCTTGATGATCTCTAACCTAACCATCTATGACCTAGGGGAACTCTTCCTTTCTCTGGCCTTCTCTTATCCCAGAGTTCTGGGACTCCCGAGAGCCGTCCTCAGCAGTGAAGACTGAGGCAAAGATGGCATTCAGTGTTTCCTTCATCTCTGTGTCTTCCATTACCAGAACGACCATCTGAATCAGCAGCAGCCCCACATTTCCCCTAATCTTTCTTTTTCTGCTGATTTATTTGTGAAGCCCTTTTTGGCATCCTTGATGTCCTCTGCCAGACTTAATTCCAAGTGGGCCTTGGCCTTTCTTGTCACATCCCTGCCTACTCTAATGATTTTCCTATAGTCCTCCCATATGGCCTGTTCCTTTCTCCATATCCCATAAATTCCTTTTTTGTATTGAGAACTGTTAATAACAGATGGATGAAAAGATCTCCCCAACAAAGAAAATGACATGAGAAGAGGTCTGTACTTCAGGATGGTGTTAATTCCTCAGCCTGCCAGAGAAGTAATTTTTTTGCTATTTTTACAAGTCACTGAACATCTTAACATAACTGGAACCAGTCAGCAGTTGGGTTCATCTGTTATATTAAACCTGACTCAAATGTCAATCAATATGTAAGATTAGCAACAGTGGTAGAATCACAGTTATGAGTCTTCAAATGTTTTTAGGGCAGAATTTGTAAGTTATATCAGGAAGAAAAGGTGAAAAAAATCTGTATTATTTGAAAATCAGGGCAAGAAAAAAGAAAATGGTTTTCTTGTTTTTATTATGAAAGAGTGTCCAGTCTGGAAGTCATGGTTGGTCTAAATCTGAAAGAACGACATTTCAATATAAAGGGAGATAATTATATAATTCATGTTTCTGGCAGTAATAGCTGTAGTAGGAGTAATACTAGTAGTGCTGTTTCTAGTAGTAATATCAGCAATAATGTATTCTCAAACAACATGCAGTCCTGAGGAGAAGCAAGTGTCAAATTCCCCATGATCCCGAATCCTTAAGATGGATTACTGTTCACTTCCCCTGTACAGGGGAGCCCACAGTGCAGGCATGTGCCACTTTGCAAGTGATGCCTGGGTAAATAGCCTTGGTGGCTTTCTCACAGGCCACAGAAGTTGCATCTGGCACTGGTGATACCATCATCTGGTAGAATCCGAGGTGGGTTCCTGGAAATACTTCAGGATGAGAGCTTAGCAATGGCTTTGCACAACAGTCCTGGTAGGAGCCTGCATGGGCAGTGAGACAGGGATGTATCAATGGACTTACTGAAAAGAAAAGAAACACAAAATCATGTCAAGGAAATTCTCACAGTGTGACCAGAGCCTGAAAGCTTATGTGTCCTGTCCAGTGAATGATTGGTCTGAAACAATCTGTGGGAGCAATGGATGCCTAATTTATCTGTTGAAGACTCCACATGGAATGCGTCTGGTAGCTCACTCTTGGTGGTATCCTGCAGCTTCAAGTTACTTTCACAGAACTGCCATGGCTGTTGAAGTGAATTGAGTAGTTTAAAGTAATACATTTTAAATCCTTCAGGAAGTCAGTAACAGGCAAACTTGGGGTCATAATCTGTGAACATTTCTGCCGGAACTTAAAAATGTAACATATTCTTCCTTTCTGACATCTGCACAGCAGGTCAGAACACGATCTGTAAGTTTGGGTTGATATTTTTTCCTTGGTGTTAGCTGGGGGATGGAACTAAAATTGAATGTGATCACAATGGATTGGAGAAACAGTCTGGAAGAAACAGGTACAATTCAATGCAGACAAATGCAGAGTTCTAGCTTTAGCAATAGACAAAGTTAATAAATACTTTCCTTACTTGGCTATAGGTCTTTGATGTGTGTGTCTTAATTTGACAGTTTTCCTCAGTTGTTCATAAAGAGTTAAATATATCTTTGTTCATTACTGACGCGGGAACATATATTTAAACAAAAAGATAATTAGGGAGGGTTTAGGACCATCAATTCTTTCTTCACCAGCTGTCATGTATTGGCTATAACATATCCCTAAATCTTCATTCGTATAGATATTCTTCTTTATTTTACATTTATATAGGCAAGATCTCTTACCTTAAATTCATAAAAATATTACAAGAAGTTGCCATTGGATAAGAAAGAGCTATAACATATTCATTTAAATCAAAGCGTGCTTGAAAAATGGCTATATGAGGGACTCGCTACTTTTTTTCTTTGCTTTATGATTTACTTCTGCTGCTTTTTCTCAGTTCTTCAGTGTTGTACAGTTCATTCACTGAAATGTGTGTTTTTTCCTGTCTTACTATGCATGAATTCTCATATTAACATCTGGCAAATTCTGCCAGATGTCACTGAAATAGTTTCTTAGTGCTGGAGCTACTATCTCAGCTTTAGATACACAGGAGGTTTGTGATTGCTGTGCTGTTCTGTCCTGCTGCTTCTATATTCTCCATGCACAGGGTGATCTGTGGGGGAGCTGCCAAAGGAAAAGAAATGTCAGAAGTAGAAATGTACTTGCTGCATCACACAGACCAAACAACCCCACTTCCCCTCTCCTTCTTGTGAAATACCTAGGAAGATCTAAACCTCTAGAACAGACCTTTCAATGTGTAGTACTTAAAAGTATTAAATATAGTGGGATTTTTTTTTTTTTTGTGCCAGGAGTACTGAAATGTGGAAAACTCTCAAATCAGTTAATTTCTAGATCATTAAAAAACCCTTCCATATTAAGGGGCTACACTTTTACCTGCTTAGAGGGTGATCATCCTTTCTGCACTTTCTCATGTTCCTGTCACCTCTGACAGTAAGCCCTGCCTTCTCACTCTCCTCATGACTTGACATACTTTTCACTGTATCTGCTTAATTTTTCTGTCTGGTTCCCGCTTGCCTTCTCTACACCTTTTCTTTCACATACCGTGCCATTTCATCTTGGCCTTGTAATGATCCAAATGATTATCAATAAGGTATTATATTCTGCTCATAAAAATAATATCCTCGTATCCGGAAATTAGCTTGCTGCTTAAACAGCCCCACTTCCCTGCCACAGCCTGCTGAATCAGTCACTTCAAACATTACTGGAAACATTGATTGTTGCACTATTCCTAAATGAAATACAAATTTACATACTTTATCTTCCCATGACAATGGTAGTCTGAAATTATACCTTTGAGCACACTTTTTTTTATTGTAGTTTATTTTGGGTAAATGGCTTTCAGACATAAATCACATTGTTCCTTCAGCCAGTCTTGCCATAAGGTAGAGTTATAAGTATTAGAAGATATGGTATCACTAAAATGAGAGGTGGAAGGAAACTATTTTGATGGAGGAGTGATCAGGTAGTAGTCTCCTAGCTGAGGATATTCTGACAATAAATTTTCATGCTTACTACTCAGAAATCTGGTTATTCAGATCCTTACACTTAATCATCTGATTGAAAGTGCATGCAGAAGTAGCCTGTTCCCTGCGTAACAGGCTGTGAAATGTTACTTCTTTGTGCTAAAAGGGGATCCAGAGTTAACGTTTGGCATAAAAATGCCAAAGGAAGTGGCTGATCTTTCAATCAAAGGACACAGATAATTTTTGGCAGCAGGAGGCTGATTCTGGATGATCATATGTTATACTAGGAACTTACTTAAAAATTGCTAGTCAGCCAAATAAGCAAATAAATAAAGCAGATGTTGTTATGAAATCAACTTCAGGCACTTAATTTCAATTCTCTAAAGTATGAGATTTATTAAAAAAATAAACCAGTGCCATTGTGAAAGGCTTATATGTGCCTTGGTGAAGAGAAGAAAATTGAGAAGGAATGTTTGTGTGTAATACCAGCAGAAACTAGAATTATCACACAGAGTCAATCCACATTTTATACAGCAAGTGGCACCACTGCTTTTGTGGTAAGTTTTCACATCAAGGAAGATTTTTCTCAAGAAATTAAAGTGGCATCCTTATTGTTTAGAAGACTGTGTGACCTTTGAGTGGTATAGTAATAAAGCATGTAGTCTAGCCTCTGCAGATCCGATAAGGAAAAAGAAAAAGAGAATGGATGCTTTGATGAATGCAGCATGGTGTCAAAAAAGACACAAAATATATACAACCTTAGACTTTGTAACCTCCATTTCAGTCTTCTTGGCAGATTTGGAAGGCGTAAATGTTTCCAAGCGCACTGATTTGTGTATATTTAATAGCACACTACTACCAGAAGGTTATCAAACCTAATGTTGTACTTATTTTTTTCTTGCCTTTGGAGTGACAAATTGGGGACGGAAGAATGGAAAAGCAAATGAATTGGTCTTAGTGCAGTCTGAAAGAATGTTGCCTTGTATCCACTTGAACCCTGCAAGGCAAAAACATTTTGTCACCAGACAGAATCTGATCTCCATGGTCTATTGAGCAGATAGACCCATCAAACAATTTTTCTTTATTTGTTTATTTGGGAAAGATACTCAATATTTCTGGTTTAAATCTGTGCTTTAAATCTATATGCTGATTCTGGTATGCCTAAAATAGGTGTTATCCATGCAATATATTAGCACAAAGCAGGCAACGTAGCTTGTCAATCACACTGATATGCATGTTAATCACTACTTTCCTAGATTCCTTGTCATCCACAAGAAATGCCTTGATGGCATTGGGACCAGCGGCATCAACACCAGTACAACATCCAACTCAACATGCTGTCAAAAACCCTTCTCATCTTCCTGCAGCTCTTGCTCCAAACACTCCTTTCCCTTATTCCCCACAACAAGATCCTGATGTGAGATCACAGGACAAGACCAGGCATCTGCACATGAAGTCAAGAGGAGATGTAGGAGAGGCATCAGGTATGAACAACCCTCCTGCAATGAATCCCCCTTTTCACAACTGACATTTTTATTGGTCACCTTCATCACAGACGGATTGGCCGCCAATGAACTGAATGTGACTGAACAGACTCAAAGTGTATCTGAACTGTGCCTGAGAGGTGGTTGGATCCACCAGGAAAGCAACTCCAGGCTACAGATCTTGTATTTCATTACTCTGAGTGGAGGCCAAATGCAGCAGTTATGTGATGGTGAGAGGGGGTGCTCCTGTCCCGCTGGCACAGAGATGAACAGAGACTCTGTTGCTTCCAGAGACTGATGTGTCACAGTGGGGCACAAGGCACAGTTGCCTTCTGCTACACAATTTCTGCTTCACAAGTTGTGAAATGCCCTCATAACCATCCACTCCCCAGGACGCTTTCACTTCTGTTGACTACTAGATTTCCTCACTTCTTTCTTTCTCCAGAATAAGACTTTGAGTCCATCTGTAGGCTTGTGAACATCAATTTCACCCTCTTGGAAAAAAAGTATCCAAGGGGCATTGCTTGAATATTTTTTTCTTATTTAATCAGATAGAGTAATGCAACAGCATTAACTCAGTGAAACATAATTTAATAACAACTTACATTCTGTAGTGGGTTTGATCAATTTGTCTGAAAACACTTTAAGACATTAATGCATTAAATTTAACACTGTCCCTCTTGTGAACTAGGTAGGTATTATAGCCTTAATTTTACAGATGAGAAAACACAGGCACAAAGAATTGAAATGCCTTGCTGAAGGTCAAATGAAAGATCCCTGCTAGAACTAAGAAACTGGGAAGAGGAAGGAACAATGTGTTTCCATTAGCACTGCAGCAATGTATCCAGCTGCTAGATTTTTATGGAAGAAAATGTGGGCATCTACACGCATGAACAAATATATTGGTTTCTCTTTGTATGTATGTAACAAGACACTAGTATAAATGCTTGCATAATCAATAACATACTTTTAAATTGAGACAATGCATCAGTGGGAGTAGTGGACCAAAGATGATAACATTTTGACCAGCAAATTTGTTAATTTTATCAGTATTATAAACTAAGCATCTCTAGCACTATTATTTTTTCTAGTTTCTTTAATACAGTTGTTGGTTTCAAGAAATAGATGCACTAAATAAGTGAGTGTGTAATCCTTGCCATGGCTGACATAGGTTAATAAGATTCTGGACTGCTGTCTCTGGAAATGGATATGAAGTCTGTTCTTGGTCATTACTACCATGGTTTCAAAAGAAAAAAACCCCAACACTATAAGAAGGTACAAAGTTAAGAGAAAAACTTGATTACAGAAGGCTGTCATGACTTTGGGGTTTTGCCATGAGAAAGAATGTCTGGAGCACTGTTAGGGGCTGCTTTGCAAGGACAAGGGCCTCTGAGACATGCCTGGGTCAGTCTGGAAATTTTAGCCAGAATAGAAGATGTGTAAAATCATTTTTTTCTTCTTAATTTTCTGATGTAGTGTGCCAGTCAAGGTAGTCACATGCCATGTGCCTTATGATTTTCTTTGTGGCTCTGGAAAATCACTTTCTTCTCATCAGCTGTTCAGTCTTGCTACATGAATGCACATATTCTGGAAGTACTTGCATATTTCTGATTTTCCTTCTCTCCTTTTCCTGTAATCAATTGCTTCCAGCCACTTCCAGAAGTGTTTATTGGCTTGCTGTCAATTTGCCCAGCTTAATCTATGTAAATACATACAAATGCTTTTATTTCTACTCTCTTTCCCTCCCTACTTAACTCCTCTGAGGTTCTCTGCATCTGCTCTGATTTGTGTTGCATGCAGCTCTGTTCCCAAGTTTTGAATAGATACATGCACTTATCCTGTACATCTCTGCTGTTACTGGATACCTGCAAATTCCATGCCTTTCAAGCAGTGCCTGTTGCATTCACCCATGTAGAGAGGTTTTTGATCTTTCTAGGGAACACAAACAAGTTTTGTCAAGTAAAAAAGTCCCACTAGATTGATTTTCCCCTATGGTCTCTGAAGAGGAGGACCAGAACAACAAATAATAATACAAAAAATATGGTCCCATTGCACGTGCAGCAATCACAGTTCTTGCTTACAACTTGTAAGCACTGAACTTCAGCTCCTCAAACAAAAAGACAGAGGCTCTGTTTCTGTCTGGAGAAGTCAAAGCTGTCTAGCAGAGGTGTGGGAGCTGGAGACAAGTGACGATCCCAAGTGAGAACCTAGGACAAATTTCTAGTTGTCATTCACTCTGCTTTTGCATATTTTTTCATACCTGTTCCCATTTGCTACTTTATCATATGATGCTCCACGAATGTGATTTGTCATCTGTTCTTAAGTCATGCAAAAACACCACAAGCCAGAGTGTCCTTCCCTGAACTTAGTTTCTTACTTCTCAACACCTAATTCCTGGCAGAACAGGGGCAACAGGAGGCCTTCCTTCTCTTTCCATGTAGCTCATGAATGCTCTGTCCCAAACAAACCTTATTCAAGATGTTGTTTTGTGTTGCTGCTCCTGAACAGCATTTCACAGTGTCTTGGACACTTGGCGTGTGTCCTCGTGGTATCATTGATGAATGGACAGCAAGAAACACTGGTTAAAACAAAGAAAAAGGAAAAACTCCTGAAACAAGTGAGAAAGAAGAAAGAAGTCATCTGTGCCATGTCTCTTCCCTCACTGAAAGAGGCAAGAGACAACTGTTGGCTTCCTGCTGAAGGTTTATGTTTTATGTAGACTGATGCATGACATCACTGTAATTCACTGTGCTATTGGGTTCTTCTTTGGTTTGAAACAGCAAAGTATTTTTTGTAATCTCATCTTCTTAGATTGGCTTATCTGTATCAATATTTATATTTTTTCCTCTATCATTTATATTGATAGAGGAAAAAAAGGAGGAAAAAAAAGCTAGCCTTTTCCTCGAGGGCTAGCTTTATGTCACCTTTTTGAGTCCTACAGAAGCACAGAATCAACTAGGTTGGAAAAGAGCTTTGAGATCAAGTCTAGCCTATGACCTAACACCACCTTGTACTCTATCTCCATAGATGGCTTTTACCACAGAAAGTCATGGAAAGCATTATCTAAATTAAAGATGTAGAGGTTTGCCAAATAGCTGCTTATAAGGTTCAAGTGTTTCTTTAGCCGTAATGAGCAGAGAGTAGATATGACAGCCAGAGAGGTCTTTGCAGAGGCATTTGCTACATTGCTCTCATTAACTTTTCTTTGTAAAAAAGCTTGCAACTTTGCAAGAGACCAATTAATGGTCTCTTGTCTTTTCACTAATATATTGATTCAGCAGAAGATAGTATGGTGTATATACTTAATATATGGTGTTCAATATTGTAGTGTTTATTATGAAATTAAATAATAGTAATATAAAATTTTTGTGCCAGAGGTGGCATCAGACCTCTAAGGAGCATATTTAGAGTAGGATTTTCTTATATCTAGATGTGTGTGTTAGCACACACAGAAGGATTGCTTAAAGGTGGTTACAATTATTTTTTCGACCAGAACTAGGCTTACTTATGCACGTATGCAGTTGGATTGCTGCATTTTAAAACAGGTATGGTCACCAAAACCCTGTAATTTTAAAGACAGGTATTAGAAAGCCAAAATAGGAGGGTTTTTTACCACCTAAGGTAAACTTCTAATTCTCAGTCAGGGGTGCACTGATGATGGAAAAAGGATGGGAAGGACGTGAATAATTCACTGACTTTCAGGAAGGACCTATTCTTGATGCCAAAACCTCAGGAAAACAGAAGTCATGTCTGACAGTATCAGCAGCATCCAAAAGCGTCTGCATTATTGCGCCCGCCTACGAGTTAAAGTCTTTGCAGGAACACTTTATACCTATTCCTGCCCTTGGGGGTAGTAGTCTTCTCCTTAGCAGTTTCCTTGCATGGCTTCCTTTAGGACTGCTTTAAAGGTTGAATCTGAGTTTTTGGCATCAGAAATACAAGTTCACTGGATTGCTAGAAGAACAATTACATCAGCAGGTTGCAGTGCTGGGTTCTTACAGCAATTAATCTGTCAGCAGTAGAAAACTTGTCCATTTTCTTTTCTATTTTAGGTATGTCCAGGAAGTCTTTTTTGAGAATGTAGGTTTCTATTTTGGTCTGAGTGTATTCACTGAGTGGTTTTAAAATTGAAGTATTTTCAGACAAACTCTGTGCCAAATGGAAATCTTTTCCCCAGTCGTTCTCTGCTGCTTTGGGAGCAAATTCAGTGCAAGTCAGGTATAATGTGGGCAGCCGTTCTCTTTTCCAGTGGCTTTCTGCTCCTGGCTGGATTGCAGAGATCTGAGCCCAGACACACAGATGATATGGAATTAGAACTGGTTTTTAATGTTTTCCTCATCATGCTATTTTGTTTTAATGCAATCCTGAAATACAAGTTCTTTTATAAAGTCAAAATGTTATTAAAGCTTAGATCAAGAGTTTTGGTAGACAGTGGAGGAGTGGCTTGGGCAGGCATTGTATCATAATGAGACTTCACAGATTCATTATTCCATATGCTCTGTTCTCAAGGTGTAAGTTACTGAACAATAATAACAATCTCTGTGTTGTTTTTTGGGTTTTTTTGGGAAGATTGAACTGTAAATGGTAATTTTAATATATGTTACCAGATTATGGCAGAATTTGCATTTGAATAGTCTGGTAAAGTTCACGTGCACATTTGAATTCAAGATCGAGGATTTAAACTATGAAATTTAGTGCTCTTTCTCAGGAAATAAGAAATATAAAATGACATGCAATGTTTGACAGTTAAGAGGATGTTGGAAAATTATACAATGATATTTTCAAAGGCAATAGAAAACATGATCCGAAACATTTCCCTCTTGTAAAAAGACTTATCATCCTGGGTAGGAAACCATGTAAAAAGAATCTTTGTATGAAGGAATTTGTCCACTTAACCATATTTTACTTTTCCCCTGACAAGTTATTTGAAGATGATGTTTTAATGGCTGCTGAAAATCTATTGAATATCTGTAAGATAATCAGCATTAACAAACTTGTCTACTATGTACTTTTGTACATTGTCAAATACAATCTTAATTTGCCACAGGCATTGTATATTTATTAAAAGTGACAATTTCCCATTTTCCTCCAAGCAGATGTCTCATATGTGCAAAGAAAACTAAGTTAGAGAACAAAGACTGTGTGTATTGCCTTAATGTTGCGCAACTGCAATATTGCTGAATTTTATGAAAGTGAAGACCTGAAACAGACTCTTCCAGTTCCTACTTGTGTGGCAAAAGTTTTTACTTAAAGTAACATGAACTGCCTGCATAATTCTTGCATAATTTTCAGACTTAGTACTTCATCTGTTTGTGTATGTGTAAGCATACACATATATGTATACTCACACATGTATATGCAAACAAACTTCCCACGTGCTTGACAGTATTTTTTTCCTCAAATGCCACATTTGCTAATTATAGACTAGGTTAAGTTTATGTTGTAGCCTATTTCTGTTTTTTATTATCAAGACCATATTCAATGTACATTAGGCTTGATTATTTTATCTTGGACCTTTACTTTATAAATTTAATTTAATACAGATATGCTTTTTTGATCTACACTATGTAAAGTCTTAGGCATGCACAAGAGGAATTAGTGAGATTAGAGTCTGTGAGCACTCTGCAGAGTCATAATTTGCATCACAATGCCTTATAAAGTCAATAGTAGTGAGAATTTTGAGCATTAATGTAAGATGATGCATCATTCCAGCAAGTAAAACTTTTTTTGGACTTTGACCCAGAAAGTATTGCCAGAAGATTATGAATGGGAGCAATTCCTTCTGGAAAACCCATTCATCTGCCTGGGAAGAGTTTGCCAAAAGTGTGTATAGACAGATTAGCCTCTTACATGAATGGTTAAGTGTAAACAAGGGACTTAATGCTAGTCTGTAGGTCATGCATCAGAGCTAAGCGGTTCAAATACAAGACCTTAATTTCTTTGCCTCTTTCCTTACTAATCTTAAATTGTGCTCACATCAGGTGTGTGTGTGTCCAAACAATAATAGGAATGCTCATCAATTTCTTATTTGGACATCTTCAAGTGAACAGCATCAAAATTAATCAGAAATTTTAATTTCATGGTAAAACTATGAGTAGTGTAGGAGCACTTTGCAGAATGAAGAACTCTCTCTTTTGGTTTTCATACATTCATTTGAAATGCTGTATTTACTTCAAAAGGATTATTCTTAATAGCTTTAAAAATGAAAGCCCAGAACTAGCCAGAATTGTTGGCTTAGGACCTACAATAGGGAATTAGTGGCTTCCCACTCACCACTAATGAGTAGATTTTTTTTAAGCTCTGTTTATTTAGGAGCACTGTTGAATACCAATTCTTGTTAAACAAGTCATTTTAGGGAGCCTGCTCTGCCTGACATCAAAATACATTTAACAACAATATTAACAAAATGCTATTTGCCCAAGTGCCCACATAACTTCATCTAACACAAAACAAATGCAGCATGCCTAAAGAAGAAAAAAAAGTTTAGATTATTAGTAACTGTAGACTTCAGAAAATCTACCTCCTTTTCTTAGCATAGGGTACTTTTTGGGCAACCAAAACATACAGGTATGTACTTACAAGTATAAGTATCATGCACTAAAATTATGTATACAATATACTACATAAACATTTCAGAAAATTTATATCTAAGGTATCTACAAGCTTAATAAAGTGATTTGCTCATATTGAAGACCACATGCCTTAAGAGTATTAGAGGGGAAAATAAGATACAGTTTTTGGGGTAGCATAAGTGCTCCTCTGCAAAACCTTCCTCTGTTGCAGCAGTGTTATTC
The DNA here is from genome assembly GCF_017590135.1 of Pyrgilauda ruficollis. Classification (NCBI taxonomy): domain Eukaryota; kingdom Metazoa; phylum Chordata; class Aves; order Passeriformes; family Passeridae; genus Pyrgilauda; species Pyrgilauda ruficollis. The sequence goes on along the minus strand of NW_024525378.1, from coordinate 1,992,517 downwards.
CTTTTTCATGAATAAAAGAAATTTGAGCAGACTAAAACCAACAGAGTCTGTATTTTAATATATCAGGATGGAAGTAATTTTTTGTTGTTGTTTCTCGGCTTCTAGGAACTGACTAGTAACATTTTTACTGTAGGGTTTTCTTCCAGATCCCAAATTTTGCTTTTGTTTTGATTAAGTTGAAGAGAAGATTATTTGTCCATGCTGTTTTTCTTCCATGACCTCAGATTTTGTTTTAAAATTTTTTTTGGTCATTGTTATGAAATGTATTTTTCTTTTTAATGTAATGTTTTAATCTTCTCAACTTCATGCTTTTTGCCTTTTCATGTTTTCCTGCTTTTACATTTTTGATCACAACTTTCTCTTCCACCGTTTTTGTTCCTGCACTGTAACTCTGGGGTGTGCCATTTCTGGCATGCCGTGTGCCAAGAGGAGCGTTCCTGTAGCTCCCTGGGCACCTATGCTCCAGGCTAAAGCTGGAGTTCAGTCAGCTGCAGGTGACCTTGGAGCAGCCACACGTGACCGCAGTGAAGCCCAGACACTTTACCTGGCCCTTTTGCAGAAGTGCTTGGGTGCTGGGCTGGGATTCTTAAGGAAGGGTTTGCTTGTGTCTTCTTTCTTTACATATCTAATAACCCCCCAAAACAAATTAGTTTTCACAAGGAGGCAGAACCACTCAGCTTTGGCCATCTGCTGCTACTCAGCAGGGGAGCCATTCTGGTCGTGGAAGAGAGTACCAGAAAGGTCAACCAGTTTTAGTTCCTCAAATTACTCCATTGACAGATTGACCTGTAATTGTCTTCTTCCACTGTGACAAATTAAAACTCACTTACAGTGGGTAATGATTTGCTCCATTATGCAAGATGAAGGTAGGATAATTTACTGCATTCGTGTTCTGTGCTGGAATTGCCCATCTTATTAATTTTGGGGGAAAAAATTACACTGTGATAAAATGTAGCATTAAGTGGATTGTACTCCAGCTCCTGCATCATCCAATTGGATGTCTCATTTTGCATTTCTGAACCAATATATACAATATAAAAGTGTTCTCATTTTTGCTAAAATATGACTATGTATGCATCCACAGAAGAGCAGATCCTTGTTTGTCTCTGACAAAGGTGTCTCTTGGGAACACAAGGTTCCAGATCATTACAAAAGATATTGAAAATAATTATATATATAATATAGTAGTAATATACTATATATAAACTTCTAAAAAGTTTTAGTTAGTGCATGCCCCCAAAAGTATTGAAAGGTTGCTGCCTGACAAGGAACATCAAGCTTGCCCATGAAATAATGTTGATTAAAATTACAGCGTTTGAAAAATAAATTATAGAAACATATGGAAAAGGAGATATTTACGTGCAATTGTGTGAGTATCTGCAAATATAGCACTGATTTTTTTTTTCCTTGTTTGTTCATTGGCAGGGTCCAGCTAAACTGCTCTGCATCATTATATCTATCAGCTTCTCTACCACATGGTTTTAGAACTTTCTGTTATTTCATCAGTGAAGCAGAGCAAGCACATTACCAGTCAAATAATAATTAAGAAACCCAAGACAAAAACCCAAAAATTTAATCTTTGTATTTTCTGTATCCATGATAATGAAGCTCAGTAAAGCAGGAAGACGCTATTACATCATCATTGCAGCTTGTGACTACCCAACCAGTTGTGAGTCGCCTGGTACACACAGCATCAGCTCCATCTCCTAGCATCACTTTTTGCTAAATTTTACTGTGCTTCTTACACAACAGTCATTTCCCTCAAAATTTGTTTTCTGGATCTCAAGTGCAATGGCACCAGAAAGAAAAAAAAGTACAGAAATTATAAAAAAGTGTCTGTCAAGTATGGAAATTATAGTTTCAGATCCTTTGAAATGGTGACATTTCTGGATCTCCCTAGATGAGCAGATTTCCTTCTCCCCCTCAAAAAAGTATTTTTATGTGTATTGTTAACACTCTTTTAGATCCATTGCAATGTGAAAACCCCTGCATAGCCTGGGTCATGAAGTAATTCTTACAGAGGCTCTGTGAGCTGGAAAAAAGCAGGAATTTCAGGATGAGTGAGGGAGATGACAGTTATTAGCCAGAGATAGCTCTGAAATATATTTTCTTCCACCTTTAGTACTGCTGGCATGAAGGATTTTGTTGTGTACTTATGCTTTGTTTTGTTTGAGAGGGTAGCACATTCATAATAAATGGGAAAATGATGGACCTTCTCCTTGCTTATCCAGGGGCAGTGCACATGCTTCTTAATTTTTTCTAGCCTTTATTATAAACAGCAAAGGTATACTGTTTGGATTTATGCCAGTGGGTTGTTTTGTTGTTTCATTTTGTTTTAAAATTTGAACAGCATATAGACAGCAAAGCCATAATGCACCTGGAATGAAATACAATTCCTGTCTCCTTCATGTGCATGCGCCTACCTTTAAAAAGAACAATGAACATTAAAACAGTTGAAGGTAGAAGACCCGAATGAGAACTGACTTTGTGTGAGTAGACCCACTTATGTAAATCTCTGAATCAGTCTTCAGGGAAAGTACTACTGTTGAAAGCTATAAATATTTTTTAATTCTTTCTGAATTAATATCAGTGTGAGGAAGTGTCTAATTCCAGGATCAGTCAAGAATGAAATGTATTCTATTTTAATTTTAAACTGAGTTCTTAAAGTTAAATGGTGCTCACATTTTGAAGTATATGTTTAGGGTTGGTCAAAGGTAAGGACCATTTATATTTCAGGTGTAACTGTTAGTCAAGCCCTATAAGCACCTCATATGGATCTAAATATTCTCTTGAGTGTATTCCTTCCTTTGTGCCATCAGATGACAGATCTAGGGTAACTTTCTGCTCCAAGCAGTGCTTCTGCCCGTACTACAGAGGGTCTGTCGTGGTTTAGTTGGCCAAACCTCAGACACCTCCAGGGTGCTGACTGAATCTTCACTGAGCCACACCTGACCCAGTATTACTCTAGTGAAAATGTTACTCCTGATATCCTGATGTCCTTCCCGGGCAGCAGTTTGCAGTTGTTTTACCTCCCACTGTTGTGTTATCTGCCAGGACCGCCATCTCTGTAGCCTGTTTTCAAGTAGTGTTACGTTGAAACTCAGCCAAACTCAGCAAGCCCAGCTCCCTCATCCTCTCTGTGCTGGTTTGCGTGCTCCAGGCTGGTGACCAACCTGGCAACTGGACTTTTGCTGGACAACCAGAGCTAGACAGAGTATTCTACGTATAGAGGCAAAAAGAAAATAATAACATCTTCCCTCTTACTGTCTAATTACATCTGCTTATATTACAGGCTAATTGCATAGTGTTTGAGAAGTGTTTGAGAAATGTTTGAGAAATATGGTAAGATAATTTTTCCAAAATAACACTGTTCTTACAAGTTCTACAAGAAGTAGGGTATGCTTCCAAGATGTCTTGCCAGCATAAACAGTGCTACATGGATCTGAGAAATCAATGCATGAGTCTCCTTTATCAAAATCATAACAATTGACTTTAAGATGCAAGGCTTGTTTTTCTCAAATCTAAGACGAAGTTCACTCTTGATTAAGCTGGAGAAGCAAAGCAACATGGAAAATGATTCTGGGCTAGTTTCATTTTTGCTTTCTGGCAGTGGACTCAGAAAGACAAATATACACATACACATCCTTTGCATTGGTTTTTGAAGGGAGAACAGCACAGGGGAGATATGTGAGGGTGGAATGCCTCCCAACTCTCACAAAATAATTGTTGCTAATGTTCACAAAGATATTGAAGATGGTATGAGGGACTTGCTTCACTTCTACTTTGGACATTCATTTTTAGTTGTCTAATTAAATGGGACTGTTATTTAAAAAACGTATTTTTAATTAATTGAAATGACACAAAAAATGGCAAATGTGGATCTCACCTTAATTCCATACAGTGCATGTTATCATTTTTAAGAATATTAAGAAACAGGTGCACCCAATTCCAAACTTTGTAAGTTAAATGCAAGCTTCTATATAGAATTTGTATTGGAGCATAATCTCTTCTATAACTGCTTTTAACCTCTTAGTTTCTTTGTAGTTGTTTCTCCAGTTTGACATTTGCAACAACTCACATTTTAATAAAAATGTGGAAATATATTTTCTGTTTTGATTGTCCTTTTCTTTCAATGCAACTTTAAAGGATATTGTTTTCCTTTACAAATGTATTCGTTGTGCACAACCATATCAGAATTGGAGCTTGATGAAACACTTGACATAAAGAGGCAGGCTCAAATATGCTTGTAATTAGAACACAGTTTAGAATTTGGTGTCCAAAATTTTTTGTTTGTTTTGTTCTCTTTTTATTTTTTTTTTAATTTTTGTTTTTTGGTTGTTGTTATCATACCAAGAGGCCTCCTGAAAAAGTATCTTTTCATGTGATGTACCTTCAGTAACCAAAGAGATTCCATAAATCCTGTTCTCTTGGTACAAGATGTATGATAGCAGTGGCAGGCAGCCAATCTGGTAGAAAAGCACAAGCAATTAGCGTAAGGAAACAAGCTAAACAGATTGACAGGTGCATAAGGATTTGTAAGTGTCCTGTTGGGATAGATTCAAAGGATGTGCTTGAAAGAGGTATTTTTGTGCATAGATTTTTTTTTTTTTTGGTAACATAATGTGTGGACATACAAGGAGTTTAGTAGGGAAAATGACAACTGGGGATAAAAAGCCTCTGTTGCTGACAGGGGGAACACAAGACTTGATGCATTAACTGTGTATTGAATTATTTAGGGAGTGATAAACAGGATCTAGACATAATAGTATAAAAATATAATAACATACTTGATGAGAGGGGGGTGGAAGCAGAAACTCTACCTTACTCTTTTTTACCCTTCTGGATTTGAAGAAATAAACTGAAAAAAAATCCAGTTTTACAGGGGAAAAATTTTCCCCCATACTCATAAACCCCATAATTTTCTGGAAGGCTTTTTTTTTTTTTTAATATTACTGAAATTTTATTATTTATTTGTCAATCTCAAGTCCTGCAAGAATTGTGACCAAAAAGCCTTACACACAGAAAGAAATAGTTGAATTGCCAAGTATAATCAAGAATTTGTTTAAAAAGAAGACTGAATTTAGATAAATACTGTGTAGAACAAAGTGCAGGGCAAGGAAGGACAAGCAAAAGGAAAGAGTTGGAGATTTAAGAGGTGTAAGAGGTTCTTCTCCAATTTAAGAGTTGGAGAAGAAGAGGTGAAGGGGTAAATTGAATTTTTGGGCCGGGTGGATGAGGTGGAAGGTTCAGTAAAGAAAAATAGCTATCTCATTTGCATTTGCACAGACTAAAAAGTAGTTTGCAAGACAGGGATGGCATAAATTGATTGAGAGGTATGGCTGATGGCATCTTTTGTTTAGAGTGCTGGGAGGGTTATTTTAGAGGTTTTTGTTTATTTTTTTATATCCTTCCTTTAATTAGAAGGACTTGTTTGGGTGGGACCTAGGTGGAAATGGGAGGCTGCTCCTGCTGGGGTAGGTGAGCAGAGATCTGCCTGGAGGGGAGGAGGCAGCAGGATGCAGGGATCCTGTGGAGGACCAGGAGCATTGGGGAGGCAGTGGGAAAGAGTAGGGACCAATGTGCTAGTGACACAAATGACAGAAAAAAATTCCCTACAGGCAGAGGAAGCTGGGCACTGTTTGCTGCAACTCAGAAAGCCACTCAGTTGGCCAAAATTGGGCTGTGAAGCAAGGACAGCTACATTTGTTGCTGTGAGAATAATAAATTTGAAGCAGACTCAGAAGTTGTCTCTCTCAATTATCTTGATGATTTCCAATGATTGAGGGCATCGGTGTCAAGCTGTTATTTCTTTCCAGAATGTAACTCTAAAATCAATATGTTGTACTAACACTTCCAACGCCAGTTGTGAAAATAAAATAATTTAAATATGCAGTCAGAAAATTGCATCTATCATCGCTTTCTCTGCCATATAAAATTACTCAAATTTTGAATGCTTGATATAGATTCTACCTGAGATGTACCACCCCCTGTGGCTTTCAGGCTAATCTTCCCCTTCCCCTGCCCAGGAGACAGACAGTGCAGCTCAGCTGGAATTTTGGATATATCAGCCAAAAAATTAATATTATAAAATTAATGTGAAGAGTATCTTCACATTCAAACTTTGCATGCTTGCAATTCAATACCACCTACTGATATTTAAAAACATTTTATTTTTGTGTTTTAGTTTTGTACTTGAGGCTTTTTGGGGGGGTTGGTTTTTTTTTTTTTTAATATTGCTTTTTTCAATTTATTCAGTGAATTCTCCATTCGAGCCTTCTGTCTTTTGATTGACTGTTTTCAGAGGCCATGAAAAGTGCTGACAAGTGCAGCTAGTGCTGGGGAAAAACAAGGGACACAGCTTTTCATTTAAGAAGCAGCTCACACCTCTTGGAAAGGACCCACATTACAGTAACGTGCTCCCAGGATGTGTGTTAGCCAGCGAGGGTGTTTGCCTTGGGCTCAAGCACTGGCACTACATTTGCACAGATGGGATAGCCTGGAAAGTACACAGAGCTGTTTGCCCAGCTCTCCTTCCACCAGAACCCACAGGGCAAGAGGATTGAGAAGATGATGCACCCTTAGCCCCACCCTGCCTCAAAATGACATGGTTTTGATGCTTCTTCATGTGTGGAAAAATGTTTTACTACACAGATTCAGTCAACCTAACTTTGGCTTTTTAAATTTTTTCTGCTAATGATATTGAAAGCTTAGTAAGATCTTGCTTGGTTTTGAAACTTGTGGAAAATTGTCACCTTCCAGCTGGAAATGAACCAAAGGCAAGCTACCCTTGTCATGCCAAGTTATCATGGGCACTGCCTAATAAAGGTTATTGACCTGAGCAGGATGGCACTGTTCTAAACAAGCTGCTGGTGGGAGGGACAGATGAACCAAGTTTACCAAGGCAGACGTGGGAGTTTTTATGTTGTGATTTTTTGAGACTTTTTTGTTGATTTTTTTTTTTCTTTTTCCCCAAAGGAAAGCAAGGGTTTATTTGTAAATGTTTACCTTCTAGGATAATGTGATGTTTACATTCTTGGAATGCAAAACACTGCTATGCTGCCTGTTGTTTTCCTCCTTATCACTTCAGCATCTTTTTGAAAATATATGAATATACATGTCATGCAAATGAGGGTTTATAAGTCAATAAATAATTGTATTTGCATTAGTGCAGATGCAAATTTCGAGGTCAAGTTACAGTCATTAAAATAGTTTTATGAGCATTTATTTTTACCTTGACAAAAATAACTCATCTTTGAAGCAATTACTGTCATGCAAGACACTCAACTATTTTGGACAACTTGTTTTTGCTTTGCCATGCTATTTGCTCTATCCAATGTGGCTAATCTGTGCAAATGCAATAGGAAAACAATTTGCTTGCTGGTAATCCTATTGTTCAGCAGGCCAGACCTTGTATGACATCTCTGTAACTGCTTGTGCAGTGTCTGGATTAAGCAGTGACTCCCTTACTAGCAGAAGCAAACACCAAGTGTATGTTACATGGCAAATGAATTCAGCGTGCATGAGCTTCTTGCTCCTTGGGGTGGAGCTGTGAAACAAAGAAGAAAAAGTAATGGCACACATAAAGATCTGGACATTAGAGTTATGAGATAAATATCTTCCAGAATCTGGAGAGAGTAGGGTAATAGTCCAATGTCAGTACTAGAGGCGTACCCAGGCCTATGACTGTAATAATGATGTATGTCTGCTGTATATAGAAACATTTATGACCTCATGCTGTAATTTAGGTGTCCTTTATAAAAAAAACTGGACACATTAGGCAAAGGTTTAAAGTGATTTGCTTGAAAATATAATTTGAAGATCATGCCTGTGAAATATTGCAACGACAGTGCCTTTGGAAGAAAAGATCAAGCCAAACTGATAGCTTGGGGGGAAGCAGAAACTTAGCAAAGACTATATGATCATCAGAGGGAATAAGCAGTGTAATAACTATCACAGAATCATAGGTGAATTCATAGCTACTGACTCACTGATTTTTCACTGCATAAATTATTCTTAATTTAAATTTTTAAAAAATCTAACAGTCACACAGGCAAGGGCCTCAGCATTAGATATTTCCCTTCAGAACATTTTCAAACACCAATTTACAAAGAAAACAACTTTTTGACCTTCAGGGTGCCTTTTGGCTGATATAAAGTAGCTTAGAAGGACATTTTGCTTTCTTCCTCGTGCTGCAATAGTACCAATGACAGTTCTATTGTATGAGGCCTCAGGAGGGTTAGATCCAAACAGAGATGACACTATAATGTTTGGCTGAGGAAATTCTTGATTGTAACCTGATAGCATAATGAACAACAGAAGGTGTCAAGTGTTATTAGAGTTAATGGGCCTCAGTTTTCTTGTCAAGAGCTTGAACACATCTCATCCTCCTCACAGCACAGCTTCTACCATGATAAGGCAGAAAGAATTGTCAGGACTGCCAAAAACCTGGGCTTTGGGTTTTATTGTTTTTTCCTCCCTACCCACATCCCCCCATCTCCAGATGGAGAGGGATAGGTAAGTGGGAGCATATCAGAATAACAAAGCGTGTAGAAAGAATTACTAGACTAGAGAAAAACATCAGCAGAAGGCAAAGGCAGCCTTCCAGTACAGCTCATGTCACACCATGTATGGACTATCCTGTTTATAGCAAATGAAGATTTGAAGCCAGCAGAAGCTGAAAATGTGACTGCAAGCACCAAGCCAGTCGTAGCTAACCAAATATTTCTGTGCAGATAGCCAGATTCCTGGGACTTAAATATTCTTGCTAACCTTGGATGCAACTGGAATCTAAAAGCAGAGGTAAGGCGTGAAGGGCACAAGAAGACACACATGCGAGGCTGGTGTCTGGCAGCAAAGAACAGGTGACAGATTCAAATGTACAAGTGACTGATTCAGCACCTAACTAACAACATGGATTGAGACAAGACGAACAAGATAAGGCAACAAAATCATTGAAAACAATTTAACAATACAAATGTAGTCAGAAGACTATTACAAAAGTAAGAAACATAATAAAAAGAGCTGAATAAAGCAAACTGAAAATATTTTACTTATAAATGAAAAAAATCAGTATTTCAGTAAAAGTATTTCAGTAAAAATAATGCAGAAAATAATAAATATGTCCTTTATGAAAGCAATTAATGTAAAGGACAGAAGCCTCCTAGCATTAAATAATGCTTTGCTGTTCATTAGTCTGAGTGGTTTATGCAACCGGTATTTACAATTTTTGTTTTATCTAACTAAGAATAAAAAGGGAATTAATAAAGAGATTGGAAATAGAAGGGAGAAAGATAACACAAAATCATGGAGTTTTATAAGCTTCAAATAGTTACTCGAGTGGAAAAGAATTCCTCTGAAAATTTTGCTTTCAGCATGCTGCCAGAAGTAAGCTCAATTTTACTACTGTGTCTCCTTATTGTGTGTGGCCAGAGGTACTGGCCAGCACTTAATGACAGCCATGAGAGATTTATAGCTGAGACATAAATACAGTGAGTAGCAGAAAGGTTATATATAATGGAAGTGCAAGTCATGTTCCTTTACAACCATAACTCTGAAAGAATAAATACTAAACTCTTTTCCTTAGGGAACAATTTGAGTTATTCCTGTGGCCTGGTTGTGAGGATAGCTACTTGCTCTAAGGCTTGAGGCTTGGCAAAAATGATGCATGAAAATCAAAACCAAAGTGTGGGTGTATCTTGAAGGCAATCATGAAATGAAGAACACCATCCAGAAAAAAATAATGGGTGAATTGTAAAAAGGTCTAAAACCCTCTACAGGCATTACATCCAGTTAATATCATACTGTTTTTTTCTCATTGTAGAGGGAAAGAATCATCACAGGAGCTCCCTCAGTGTCAGGGAAGACATCTGTAGAGCTTCCCCTCTTGTCAAGCTCTTTATTAACTGAATTTAACCTGAGTTTGCAAATAGTTTACTATTTTCTTTAAAAATAAAATAATAAGAAAAGATGCTTCACAAAACAAACAGCTATATTTCCTAGCCTTAGGCACAGCTGAACAGCTGTGAAGAAGCACTACAGCAATTGCTGTGCCAGTCACGGCAGAGGAACAGAGCCTTTCACAGGTGGCTCTCATTTTCTGGGTTGCTGACTTGCGACCTCACTGTTTGATTTGCAGAAGCACTGAGTACTTGCAGCTGCAGCTGGAGTTAATAGTAACTGGGCTTTGAACATGGAAGAGCATCATGAAACAAGTCTTCTGAAAAGCAGTTTTCAGCACTTTCAGACTGAGTATCTGAAATTAGTAAGTGTGTGGTGGTTTTTCTTTTTTTTTAATTTTCTCTAGGCCTTGCCTTTTTAAAATAAGTTTTTCTTGCTGTATGTATGCTGTGAAAAAATTATTAAAATGTTTTATGCATGTAGATGCTGTAATAATGAACTTATGGAGGAATCACAGAAGAAATTAATTGCCTTTAGTCTGAACTCATGTTGACTTAACAGAAAGAGAACTCATGGAAGTAGAATATGGTAGCGCTGTGTGCTGAATCAAGTAGGATAGAACAAAGAGTAGTTATCATCTTCTCTGTGTCTTGGTCTCAGAATTGCATGAAATGGTTTAAATATATACTGGGAGCGGTAAGGTCAGGCACAGCCTCTCCATGTTGTGTAACTTGCTTCACTTCCATTACTATTGCCTTATTGTGGTGTAAATGAGAAGGAGTGAATCTTGAAGGAAAGAAGCCCTTCATCACAGTGCAGAGAGAGGTCTTGTACTGTCATGGGCCCTAATGCAGCCTGTAAGTGCACACAGAATGTTCTGAACAATGAGTTCTCATGCAAGGGGCCTGTGGTAGCCCTGGGTGAGCAGCACAGTCAAAGACTGAGCTTTAAAAGTCAATGGTAGGTTATAAATAACAGTACTGTAAGTATATAAAACATGGCATAATGGTGTTCCCTAGCTTCTGTAGTTACTGATGTTTTTGCTTTATTATTGGGACAGCGTAGGGACACAGATACATCAAAGAATCATTGATGTGATTGTCAAATAAGGTCACCTCCAGTGACAGGAGGAGAAACAGGAACTACTGGTTTCTCTATTTCTTAAAATGTTAGAGAGGAAACAGTGACCTAGGAAAGGATAAGGAATCCCTAAAGTTTTGTACTTTATTTTTCTGCATAGCTGAGCCTGATGTAAGATTTGCTGCAGCTTTGATTCTGATTAGTATCCATGTATTTAATTGCAGTCTGCCTGCTTATGATTGATTGTGCTTAGGATGTTATGGCAGTTGTGCATTGCAATTAGTTTAGAAACTGGAAGGTGAGTTTTGATGTATTTGCTTGTACTGATTTAAGATTTCCCCTGGCTGTCGGAAATCACCGTTGTCATTACAGTAAGAATGAGACGTGTCCCTGTGGTTCCACTTTTCCATTTCTTAACCCATGAGGACTGCATTGCTTATAAGAGCGGGTTTCTCCAGGAAGCCAGACTGTTAATGGGAAGATCTGAAAATCACCTTCTTGTCTTGCTCCCTTGGGCATTTGCTAAGGGCCAGCTTGGGGCAGAGCAGCCGTGTTTGGTTCTTCTGCTGGTACCCAAGTGTCAGACTCCAATGTGAAATTTTAAGGTTCTGGTCTGCTCTCCCCCACCTGCTTATGAAGCTGTGTTACCCTGCTGAGGAGGCTTGGTGCTGCTGGTGCATGAAAAGCAGGACATGAGCTGGCAGTGTGTGCTTGCAGCCCAGAAAGCCAGTGGTGTCCTGGGCTGCATCCAAAGCAGTGTGGGCAGCAGGGCCAGGGAGGGGATGGTGCCCCTCTGCTCTGCTGAGACCCCACCTGCAGGGCTGCATCCAGCTTTGAGGTCCCAGCACAGGAGGGACATCAGCCTCTTGGAGCGAGCCCAGAGAAGGGCCACCAAGTTGATTAGAGGGATGGAGAACCTCTCCTGTAAGAAAGGGCTGAGACAATTGGATTTGCTTAGCCTGGAAAAGACATGGCTTCAAGGTGACCTAGTTGTGGCCTTCCAGGCTTAAGGTGGGCTTATAAGAGAGCTGGAGAGGCACTTTTATAAGAGCAACAGGACAAGGGAGAATGCCTTCAAACTGGAAGAGAGTAGGTTTAGATGAGATATTAGAAAAAGAAAATCTTACTGTGAGGGTGGTGAGGCACTGGAACACTTAGACCAGAGAAGTTGCAGATGCCCCATCCCTGGAAGTATCCAAGGCCAGACTGGATGGAGCTCTAAACTGGTAAAAGATGTCCCTACCCACTGCAGGGAGGTTAGAATTATATGATCTTTAAGGTTCCTTCCAATCCAAAAATTCTATAATTATACAGTCCTGTGGTGTCAGTCTGCACATTGATGCAGTGACCTTTTTAGCTCCGTACGCCTTATCAATGTACAAGTCACTGTAGGTTTACAATGTCTAGAGAATATTTACTAAAGCAGAACAATTTTTCATGTTACTGGCAAAACACTGCAAATATTGAACATCAGCAGGATTTTGCGGTTTAAGAAGTCAAATTCATTGTTGTCTATTACACAATACATAAAGCAAAAAGAGTATGAAAGCATGCATGGATATCTTTATACCAGTGAAGAAAACTATTTTCAACATTGGCTCTGTGTGTCTCCAGAAAGATAGTCAGCTTTTTTAATTAGCAGCAAACTGAGTATGCTTCAGCAATTTTCTGCAGAGCCCATCATAAACCCTGGAAAACTGTTCTGGAGTCCTCCTACCACTGAGTTTTCAAACACAGGATTTTTGCTTCCCTGAATTTCAGCTTTGAAATGATTCCAAGCATCACCCCATGCAGCAGGATGACAATACCTGGAAACTGGGACAGCAGAGTCACAAGAAATGCTTTCAGTAGAGTACAAATGAAGGAGACTTTCTAACTCCTAGTAATAATAATAATACTATCTCAGATGGGAGAATAAATTCCGCCAGCTTTTTACTTTGCTAAGCTGTGTGCTCTGAAATGAGTCATCATCAATTCATTTGGGTTGACCCAGTTCGACTTAAAGTAGAGCTTCATCTGCCCTGATCTGATCAGAAGCTACACAGCTTGTTGGTAGCTATAACAGTCGTGGAAAAGAAATATAGTGATTAACAAAAATATTTTAATACACCTACAGCCTTGTTCAGGAATGTGTACAATACTGTCAGCATGTGGCATTTTTTTTATATGTTGGTTTTTCAAATATAAAGAATCCCTGTCATACTCTTTCTGTAAAATTTCTTAAATTCTTGCCTGTTCTTATTCCAGTTGTCTCTTCTTTCTGTTCATGGTTGTGCCTGGGAGACTTTTTGTCCTTGCCAAATCCGTCAAGGTTTGAAGGTCAGTCACTGGCAATCTGAGCTTCATGGTTTTCACACATTTCAGCCCTGGTCTGTACTCAGAGCAATTACTGGTGTCCTGTAGCATTGCAGCAGTGTTTCTCTGTATCTGCCTGAAGTGCTGTTAGGAGGCAGTTTGGATGCAATGAGGAAAGGAGCTTTTTAACAGCCTGGTGTATCTTTACAGATCTGAAATATTTTCCTTCGCCTTTTTTTTTTAATGTTGGGTGCATAAGTTGGTTTGCTGTTGGTTAATAACTGGATGGTTTCACAATGCTGCTGCCTGCTTCATTGGTTGGCAAATCTTAGTTCTGCTTTCATTGTCTCTTATCCCAATTTTCCTGGGTAATATTTTCTTGAAAGCTGCATGCACTTTGCCATTAAACTGGTTCAGCGTGGGGAAAAATGTGAGACATTCAAGTTACACTCATGATGTAAACTCTGCAAATCCTTGACAGGTAAATTGGAGAGAACTGAAAGGACTTTGAGAGGCTGTGTTTTCCATATATCCATCCAAATATAAATGGATCGATTGTAACTGTCACTTAGAAGCCTTTGTCTAACCTATTCATAAAAACCTCCTGTGATGGCAATTCAAATCCTTTCCTAGTCATGTATTCCAGCTTGCTGTGTTGGGCACAGGAAACGTTTTCTACCTTAAGTTTGTGATGTAAGACCATACATTACAGCTAGAAGATGTGGAGGATAAAATGATACCTTAAGCTGCTTTAATTTGCCACTTAGATGCTTGATAACTGAATGATTACCAATTTTCACTTTCTAGAGCAAACTGTCCTGACTCATTTAACCCTTCCTTGCAAGATATACTTTCTGGTCTTCTACTTGGTCCCATTATTTACCCCATGGTTAACTGTGAGCCTGGATACTTCTTTAGTTTTAGCAGTCACAACTGGGCATGCTGATAAAGATCTGGCTGATGCCACACAGCGCAAAAGTTCTACTCCGGTTGTCTTATGGACAATACTCTTTCTTTTATATTATTGGTATGGTGTTTTAGGGTTTTTTTAATAAGCATAAAATGCATTATCAACTGAGATCAGCACCTGCCTCCTGCCCCTTTGTTTGTTTTTTCATGGCATAATAATTTATCCTATGTCTATAGATCTGGAAATGTAGACTTTGCTTTTGTTCTTACTGCATTAAAATAGAGGTCCATGATTTCAGTAGGAGCCCCTAGAAGGTTAGCCAAACTAAGCAAGTTGGTGAGGACTATTTTTAAATTTTTTTCTTTTCCTAAAATAAAACAAATTTAAAATGTGTTCATTTTCAGTCAGTTGGATATTGTTTTTGTTAGGCTTATGTGCCATTTTTAACCTATTAAAGATGAAGTATCAGAAAATCAACTAAAAATTTATTTGACTGGAGCCTGTACTTGAAGTAAAGGCTTAGGAAAAGCTCTGCTGTCAGAGGGTTTTCCAGTGAAACAAATGACATTCATAGACCTGTAAGAGTGGATGTGTATTTTTGATGTGTTTATGGTAATAGGCAGGGAATATACTTCTCAATTCTTCCTGAAATCCAGTCATGCCCTTCATGTGAGAAGATGTATCTGTTCATCTTCTACTTAAAACAGTTCATGCACAGTGGTTATATTATTCAGACCAAAAATCATCTCTGTTAAACACTCACAAACTAAATATTTTGTGGCATTTTTAAATTTTGAAACTCACTAGCGAAGCCCTGCCTCTGAGTTGCTGCATATTGTCAGTTACTCAGTGACATTTGGGATATGGCATTCAAGGATTCATCTCCAAATGCTGAGTTTAAGCTGTCAGCACTGAGATCTTAGCAATAAGTATTTGCAGTTCAGACTAGCAATTTATGGAATACTTTAAAAACCAGCTTGATAACCTGTCTTTCAAAATAGTGGAACTTCATTTTTCTTGATAGATCTTTTCTTCTATAGAATGCAACTCCATATATGTCAGTGACACTTAAAAATTACATTGGGATTTGTTTTTGCTGTTTTGGGTTGTTTTCCTCTAGAAGATGAACTGTGAGCAACTATTTGTGGCCATTTGCTAAGTGACATCTTTAATTCCATTGATCCCCTACATAAGCAAAGAAAGACAGAAGATACAAAAGACCTTGAAGCTTTTTGTACCTATAATTTTCATTGGTGATTTTACTTGTGTTGATTCCGAAGTACTACACAAGGTTTTTAAACCACATTTAAAATCCTGGTCTGGAGCTCTTTTTAAGAGCTCAGTTTAGCTCTTAAATCATGCTGCAGTGCAATGTTGTACTTGAAGAACAAACTAGCACTGATTCTAAAACAATGCCAGCTAATAAATGGTGGGAAAATGTTCGCATAGCTAACATTGCCCAGAATGAACTAGATGTGGAAAGCTGCAAACTCAAGGGAAAAAAAGTAATATTTAGGGGTATCTTGCAGATGGTAATTTATGCAAAGCTAAATTAAGCCTATGCAGTAAACTATGAGTAGAACGGAGCTGTACGTTTCTCCAAAAGATCTGTAAGAATACATAATCCACTCGGGCTTCCAGTGGTGGCATTCCATTTTTTCGTGTCCCTGTTCCAGAAATGAGCTGGTGCCCCTCCACTCCTTTAGCCTTGGCACAACTTGCTGCCTGGTGTGTTCACAAGCAGAATTTGTCCTCCCTCCCTCTGCTCCTTCGTACAAGCTGAGCTCTAGCCTGTGGGTGAAGACTTGCTCCTTGACTGCACATGATTCAGGACAGGCACGATCCAGCCTGCATAGTCCAGGCAAAAGAGCTCAGCACTCTTTTGTGTTTAAAGTCTGGCAGCTGACATGTTACCTTACAAAGAGAAAATGTTACCTCTTCCACCTGCAAAAGCAGAGTAGCTTTTGGAGCAAAATAAACCCAAAGTCATTGCCAACCTGTTTTTCCTAAGAAGCAGAAATCCTGCCTTAGTTAGACCTGTCATGATGGGCAGTCAGTCAGTGTTATTTGTAAATAGAAATGTGATAAAAATGGAAATTTAGACAGGAAAAATGAAGTTCTGATCTAAAGTCTTTTTTTCTGCCATCCTAATTCCTTGAATAAACTTTTAATTTAACATATGTTTAATAACTGGATTAAGCAGAGTAAGGAAAAATTTTGCTTAATGGAAATAAGTAGAAGTAATGAAGTAAAATATTTAAAAATAGCTTTGACAAAAGCTTTAAATTGCATTGCAGAGATGGGTGGAAAAAAAAAGACAAAACAAACTACCAGAGACTTGTGTCATGCTTACTTATGTATATATGAAATAGGGCTCCTTTTATTCTGAGTGACAGTTTGGAATTTATCTACTTTAAAACTTCTGTTGATAGAAATCAGCTGAATATAAAATTTGTTAAAACTCATTATTCTGTCATAAACTTGAATTTAAGAGTTCTGGGGAGTAGATGATATTGATGGGCTTTGTTTTCCATTTGTTCAAATAGCAATGTTGATTGCCTAATTATCTTTGATTTCCTGTGAGAGATAAAAAGCAAAT
Organism: Pyrgilauda ruficollis; assembly: GCF_017590135.1. Lineage (NCBI taxonomy): Eukaryota > Metazoa > Chordata > Aves > Passeriformes > Passeridae > Pyrgilauda > Pyrgilauda ruficollis. The sequence goes on along the minus strand of NW_024525378.1, from coordinate 1,975,736 downwards.
GTCTCTTCAGCACACGTGGCTTTCACATAATATTAAGATGTCATTGTCTTCTAGTAGCTTCTAGTACTCTAGGCCTAGTAAATTTTTGTTGATTAAGGTAAGCTGCAGAAGAGAATAGACAAAAGCTTTATGGCATCTAGAGATGTAGCCTGGATGATAAACTGATAGGATCCAACCAGCTACTTAGACTGGTTAGAAATGTGTGGAAGAAGAGAGTTGTACATATACCTTTATTTTTGGTACATGAAAGAACAGATTGCCTTTGAGACGTAGAAAAAAAAATGCAGTATGTAGGGTAATTGTTAAGTAGCTGCTTCCTCCTCAGCCTTCTCTTTATGTGGATTGTAGACAAGTAATGATATTTGGGTAGTTCCTGTCTTCTGTAGAAGGTCTAAAATTTCCCCAATGCTGCTGACACCCTAAAGTTCCCTATTATCATCACATCTGGTCTCATCAAGAGCCAGTGATAAGCTACACAGAGTTCTTCTGCTAAAATATCTGGATTTTTAAAAATAAAATAATTTACAGTGATACAAACTGTAAGGTTCAGTAACAGATACATTCCTTGCTGCTGTATAAAGCCAAACAGCCATCAAAAGGGAAGTCAAAAACTCAGACTTTCATTGCAGCAAGGATTTGTTTAGCAACTAGTCCAGCACAGCATTTAGTGTAGTAAAGAAACTCTTGCATGGATATTGGAAGGGAAAATCTCTAAGAGACCAGCCAGACTGTCTTCCACATCAGGCAGAAATAGGAGTGTTGAAGTGAAGGATGAGTCCTATATAATAGTTTAAAGGAGAGCTAGGCCACAGGAGCTTGCAGGTGGCACGAGGGAAAGCTGTATGTTCTGTAACCTTGATTGCTGTTAGGAGGGACCAGTAAATCAACAGAAAGTAGTTTTACAAAAGAATAGGAAACTTTTTTCTTTTTCTTTTTTTTAGTTGCTTTTAGTGTCTCTATTTTTCCTTTTCTTTTTCTCCAGAAATTGTGTCTCCCTTGTGTTTAAGTACTCAGCAATGGGCTAACTTGGTTCTAACTGTAGCATTATATTTTTTTCTAAATATAAATAAATATGTATGTATAGCAAATATAAAAAGCAAACCATTTTTGCTTCTAAACAATTTGCATTTCTATCAGATGTGAATGATCTAATTATAGAAACACATACAGGCTGCTCTGTACTGACATGCTGGAAAAATCTGAACAATTCTGTTCCTCTATCTTCTGATTCCTTTAATCTCAATGTTTTCAAGAATCAGTTCTGAGCATGCTCTCACTTCATTTTTACATAAATGGAGCATATTTATCATTATTTAGAGATTTGGGTCCCTTAAAATAAGTTGTTAAGCAACTTTAAAGCCTACATCCTCAAAATTTCAGGAGAGAACTAGACATGTGAATCACTTTGACATTTTTGAAAATATTGCTTCAATCCTCTCTTTCATCTTGTAATTTTAAAGGATTAAAGGCTTGACTGTCCTTTTAAGTCACAAGCCAACATTATCACTGGGCGTAATGACACTGTATTTCAAGACACATAGAGCTGTCTATCTTTAGAAGACTTCTGAAAGCTTGCTTGTAAACTAGGTAGATGTAAGGATCATCCTGAGAATGGGGGTGGCTGTGGAGACATAGGCAACTCCAGGAGTGGTGGTTTGCAGAGGTGCACTGTTACAGCTGCTTGAGCAGTTTCTCAGGTGTAGTAGCAGATAAACAGAGAAACTCCAGCTCTTTGGGAGGAATAGAAGGGAGGAGATAGCATCAGGGCTTGCTTGGTCTGAGGTACCACTATAAATACATTCTGATAACACAGGAAACCTGTTGGTTGGCTAAAAGCACTCAGTTTGGCAATCAGAATAAGGTGACAACAACATACAGATACATACAATCTGTATGTATCAGGTGAAAAAGAGCGCTCAAAAATAGCTTGGTTTCTTTTGGGGATTTTTTTTTCTCCCAGAGCTACTTAGTATATGCATTGAAGTACAAAGCAGTACCAGTACTACTCATACTAGGGCTAAAGTAGTATTTTCCTCAAAGTAGTATTGATTTTTATATATCTCTCACTAGTTCCTAAGGTTATATGTGATAGAATGCTTTAGTTATGTCACATCCTTGCCCTTGCTTTCTCAGAATTAGTTGTGGTATAAATGGATATCTTTTTGTATGAAAGAGCATCTTTAGTTACAAAATGAGGCAGAGGTCTGTTAAAGAAAGGTAGTTATGCAGTCATTTATTGGCAGCAGTTCTTCTCAAGCACCTTGCTGCAAGACCCTCCAGTGCAGTGTATCTTGCTTTCTGTACACATCGTCTTACTTGGATTTAAGTGTCCAGGTGTCACTTGTAGTGTCCTTGATTTTTACAGTTGCCTGGTTAACCTCTTATTTTTTAAAGATAGTTCCTCAGCCTGCCCTTCTTCTTCCTGACCAGTTGTCACCTCTTGTCCCTGGCTTCTGTGCTTGTCCCATCCCACTCAGCTTCTGGTGCTCTGCACCTTGCCAAACTTCCAAAATGCAGCATCAAGTCCTCTCATACACTGCTTTTCCACAGCTGGCCTTCCAGATATAGATTTGACTTACAGCAAGACAAATTTGCAGAAAAAGCATTTAGCTGCCTTGATTAAGTCTATATCCAAAAGAATTTTTGTAAAGCAAATAATTTCTCCTCTTGACACTGATAGGTTTTATTGAAGAGAAGGAGATTATTATACTTCAATTGACAGGTAGAATTTCAGATCACAAAATAAATTGCATCATAAATGCTTGAATTTCAAATCTACATATTGCTTCTGCTGCACTGAGGGAGTCATAAGCTTGTGTGTTGTGTCCTACAGCTCTATACAGTACATAAAGGAACATGTAAAAACACCATATGATATTATTATGCAACATGCAGCCATTAGATTTCATTTAACTCTGGTCTGTAGATTGGTCTCTAAAAATAAATCCTTTCTGGCCTATGGACATTTACAAATTGTGATAAAATGCCTCCTGATTTCATCTTAGATAAGATAAATGGAAGGAGATCTTTAAACTTATTAGGCATGACTGTCTACGCTGGCCTGTATAGGTTTCCTTCACTTAGTAAGTTTATAGGTTGGATTAGTGAGGATGGTCATAATTATTACATCTTGTCCACAAAAAGGATGATTGATGTCCCTGCTTTCAACTGCTACACTGGAGCAAGAGTAAATAATCAAAAACATTGGATAGGTAACATTGCAGGAGTGCTGATTTCTTCTTAAGAACAATCTTTTGTTTCAGGAGTCTTTCTGGAGGAAAGACTCTTAAAATCAAGTGGAGAATCTTGTCTTCATTTTTCTGATCCCTTCCTGCTTAAGAAAGACATTCTTTTAGGAGCCTTTTGAGACTGAAGTCACAGATTGAACAAAACCTGCTCATGTATTGCTGTTCTTTTCTTTCTACTCAATTTTTTTTGAATGCTTATGATGTAGACAGTAGATAAGGAAACACAAAACATCCAGTGTCTTGTTTCTGTCAGTGAGGGATTCTTTATGTGGTTCAAATTGCTGAATTTTACTAGAGCTTTAATTTCTCTTTTGCTTATTCATTATTTATTTATTTAAACAATAGGGTATGGAAGTAGCAAATCTTGGCAGAAAGATTGCAAACCATACTTTTAAAAATTTTTTTTTCAGTCATGATGATCTTTTCTCTAGTATGGAAGTAGCAAATCTTGGCAGAAAGATTGCAAACCATACTTTTTAAAATTTTTTTTCAATCGTGATGATCTTTTCTCTTTAGCTTATACTAACTTACCTTGAAGTTAGATAGTTTTGGCTGTCAATTTATTTCAGGCTGTCTCACTAATTTAAAGTAATAAATTTTAAGCTTAAAAGAAACTAGTTGTGTTTTGAAGTTGGGATCTGAAAACAATTAGCAGCAATTTACTTGCATTCTTAATTCAGAGTGCTGAGCTACCACCTCTAATTGTATTCCTGCTTTGTGCACATTATCAGTGGGATATTGGGTATAATGACAGTACTAAAGAAGGATTTGGATTTCATGGGACAGGCTGAACAAACATCTGTAATTTTCAAGTGTAGGAACTTTTTATAGTTTTTTCTTAACTGAACATTAAGACCTTTACTTCAAGAGTGTACTCAGTTCTGGTTTATGCATCCAGCAAATAAGCTGGAAAGGATTCAAAGGAAAAATAATGAGTGATGTGACATTTGGAAAAATAATCTTAGCATAAGAGAAAAAAAACTGTTTTATTAGAGTTGCTTCAGAAATGTCCTGATCACAGCCTAGGGCAGGATTTTGTTGGAGACTGTTGTGCAGGGTAGAATTGGCTGTAAACACTCAGGGAAGAAACTGACTTGTCAAAACACCAGCTGCCTCCTCAGTGACTGTCTTTAACTTATAGGCAGGTCTTTAATTTGGTAGGAAGCTCCCAACTTTAACAAAATCCAGTAATAAAATTATTTTGTTGTGTTGTTTTGATAGGAGTCAGAGGATTTATAGGCTACAGAGAGCATAAGCACATAGCAGGCATGTAACATTAAACAATACATTTCTACCCACTGAAAGATTAAAACAGAATTACAAGTGGCTATTGAAACTGAGAAGCATTCTCTAAGATGCCTGTCAATTGACTTTGCAGTTGAAGTGCCATTGTGAAGAAATTGGCCTTTTACAATTTTTTTTTTTAGTAAATATACCCTTTAGAAAGGGTATATTCACATAGCAATGTCACAAATTTGGCTTAATTATTAAAAAAACACAAACAACCGAAAGTTTCTTAAAAAGCCGAAAACTGGCAAGAGCAGCAATCCAAAACTCAACCTCCAGCAAATTAATTACGTGTAACAGAACATCCAGTTTTGTCTGGAAAACACTGCAGAAACCTAATTTGATGCTTAATGGATAGATATTTCTGGTAGTATTCAGTCATCTTGGCCTACTGCAGAGGAAAATGTGTCTTTACTTGTTAGCCATGGAGACACAGCCCAATGTCAAGATTGCTTACTGAGCTTTCATATATCATGAACATAATTATTTACACATTTCTGATCAACTATTCCTGAATAAACAGAGAGATTATACCACTAGTGTCAAATACCCACAAGGACTTTTCACCTACTCAAAAAGCTGTGTTTGAGAAATAAGGCCCTGTCACAACAAGAATTATTCAGAGGCTTGTGACACCTAGATAAAAAGCTACAAAAATGCTCTTCAGCCCCTTTTTTGTCTTTTAGGCAAGCTGTGTACTTTTTCCCTCTTGGAATGTGGTCAAAAACTTTCAGAAACATCTTAGAAGTGGGCTGCTATGAGGTGGGGGAGGAAGGAGGGCAGGTGGCTGCTGCAGCAAACACATGCTATTCTTACCTGTAGGAGGTTTGCCCTGTCCCCCACCTGTGAGCCCAGGGATGTCATGGGGATGCTGCTTTGGGAATGGTCCATGATTCCTGGCTGAAGGATAGCACCACAGCTGTCACAGTTTGGCTTGGGAGCCTGAGCTGGTGGTGTGAGAAATAGAAATGAAAAGAAAAATAATGCAGATGGCTTTTATCTGCAGCAATGAAAACATCTTAAGTTTGTCCACTGTTTCCATGGTGACCATGCCATCATATAGTCTCCCTGGGTAACAGGCAGGAGGCGGAGAATGCTCAGAGTCTTGAAATATATAAACCAGCATATTCTTATGAGAAATTGTTTTGCTCAAAAAGCAAATAGATGAGGGTGTTTTTTGTAGAACTGCATCTGTGCTTGCACTTGTGCAATCTCAGAATGACAGTGGCTCTGTTGATGGGGCTGCCAGCTATTCAAAAAGCTGTGTATGAGAAGTAAGCTCCTGTCGCATCAGGGGGAATTATTCAGAGGCTTGTGACACCTGGATAAAAAGCTAATCTGCACATTCCATCCCTTCAGGTTTTCATGGTGTAGTCCATGCATATCCTGAAAGTGGGTGACTGCAAACCACCTGCACTTTTTGTTGGTGGTGTATACTCAAAAGATACCCAACTCTTTAATGTTCATCAGTTATTCTGTAGTATTGTTTGCTTCAGTCTTGTGTTTCAAAGGAAGGAAAGAAAAGGGAAAACAAACTAACAAAAGGTAAGGGAGAAGAGGGGAGAAAAAACCCAAACAACCCAAACAATTAAAAATGGTATTTTCTACTAACAGGACTAGACCAGCAGGAGAGCACTCTGAGCTGTGGAGGAGATCCTTCTGCTGGAAGGGCAGCTGCACACTCCACGCCTGTCAGGGAAAGGGGTGCAACTAGGAAGTCTCCAGGGGAGCCTGGTGAGAGAGAAATGGAGGAGCAGTCATGCATGGCAAACAAGGAGCATTGCTCACAGGAGCAGGCCAGAACAGGCTGGACTTGGATGTTTTCACCTTGGGACCCCAAATTAGCTTCAGTCACTTTACTGTGTGACCCTGTTATCTCAATTCCTTTGCAATCCCGTCTCTTTGTTCCTTTCTTCTGGCAGTTAGAGGTGGGAGGGGTGAGGGATATGACTAAACCTTATGCCATCAGATTTTTTAGTATGTTCTTGCTCTACTTGACTTCGGTTACCCTCTGTCCTGGCTTGCCCTTGCAGGTGGCAGCTCAGGTGGCCCAGTTTCTGGGCACAAGGCATTCCTATTCAGCTGGGAACATAGAAGGACACTCTGGGAATGTGTGAAAGGCTGGTTTTCATTTACATGAAATGATATTATATGTACATAAATACTCTGTGCATATTTATCATCTGCATCTGCAAGACTCATCTGTACTGTATCTAATAGATTCTTTTCAGAACTGGTAAATTTTTGCCTTTTAAAGGCGAACTCAAAGGAAATGCTTCACTTGTGCTTCCAACAAAGCTAAGGCAAACAAAGGTGACATGGGAATCTGCAGCTCCAGCAACTCAAGTGCCATGGACCCAGTGGCCAGTGTTGACTAGGGCTGAAGCACTTTGACCTTCTGTTACTCTAAAAATCTTGTTTATGGGTAAGGATGCATGTAAGTAATCAAATAAGCATACAATTTATATTTGTATATATTATACAATATTTATAATACAATGGAAATATTATGAGTCTAATTATTGTTAGCTGTAGAAAAACAAGTCTAATAATTCCATTAAAATTGTCACAGACACATCTCTTGGGTTTTGTCCTATTCCTGGTGTTATGCTATTCCACCCATTCCTCCTCTGGGTTCTGAGGTTGAACAACCATATTGGTGCAGCAGGATCTACTGTTAGTAATCCATTCTGACTCTTCCCAGTCACTTACACCTTCATATGCCCAGAAATGTGTTCCAAGAGGATTTACTGCATTGTTTTCCCAGATCTGGGGTCTGTACGTCGCTTTTTCACTTTTTTTGGGATCTTGAACCCTGTTCCAGGGTTGCAACAGCCAATGCTTCAACTGTTTATTTCATGCCTACATTATTCTTCCTGTGTGAACTGCAGGTCCAGCTGTGCATCACATCTGGTTGGCTCATCTTGTCCCAATGTCAACAAGTTTTCTCTAACACCCTCCAAAAGTGTCTCTCAATTGCTTGTGTCCTGCTATGTTGCCCTTGCTGAAGATGTCAGGGCAGTTACAGACTCCTATGAGAGCAAGGGTCTGATCCAGAGACTTCCTCACTTTGGTGTGATGTGGTACCTGCATTCTGTATCCTGTAGAGGCCCAGAGCATCCAGCAGCTTGAGCGGCATTCCTGGGCCCCTGTGCACACTCTTCCTCTGTCAGCAGGATTTGGGACGTAATTTTATCCTCTCTACTCCAGAGCAGGCTGCTTTTCCCAAGACTGAGTGTTCCTGCCTGCTGCTCATTTTACTTGTGAGGAACTCCAGTGCTGTCCTTGTGGGAAATGACACTGAGGCATTGTCTGCTTGTGTGTAGTGAATCTTGCCCCAGCAGGTCCTGTCTTCTGCAGCAGCTGATACCAGGCCTCTGGGTGTTCCCTATGGATCCTGAAGTTTGATCCTAAATGCAGTCCTTCTCCTTGAGCAGAGGGTGTATTACTGTCTGTGTTGCAAGTAACTGGTCTAGCAGAACTGAAATTCATCTTTTCCAGCCGATTTCTATGCTGAAGAAAGCTATCTAGAACTGTTATTGTTAACATTTCACCTGTTTTTCATCTTTCTTTCCTGTCAGCTGCAAACTTTATCAGCAGAGATTTCTTTGAATTTGCTTTGAGGAATGGATCTGCCTTCTTGATGACCTTAATCAAAGGAGAGAGGTTTGAGATTTGGCAGACTGTTTGTGTCAAAGCATGATTTGATTGATGGTGTGTTCATTATTCAAAACTGGAGTCAGACTGCTTGTCTGGTTCCTAGGTACTTTCTGGGCACAGAAGTTGGTAGCTGGGAGGTTCCAAGGAGATATTAATATGTACATACACCTTCTTACCTCCCTAGCCCAACCAACGGAAGACGTGAAAATGCAGAATTAAGGCATCGCTAAAAATCAGATGATCAACGGAAAACAACATATGCTGCGACACACCTAAGGACTTCGGGCAAAAATGGGAGAGTAGAAGAGGTGTGAATAATTTTCATACATGAATAGGAACATAGATGGTGCATGGGTTGGTACCCAGAATTTCTTTGTGGCACCTATATTACAGCCTGTCCTGTTTAGAGAGTTCTGGAAAGGAGAAAAGCTGCTTGCTATGAGTCCTCAGCAGTTGAGTGTCTTAATGCTTAAAGTCTTGCAGTGGTGATGGCTGTCTTCATGTTTTTGGTCTCTCTTGGTGCAGGTCCTGTTGCAATCCCTTTTGACTTCTCTTCCTTGCTTTAAGTCATCAAATACTCCAAAGATTCATGTTTGCAGGAAAAAGAATAATTGAGATGTAAGAAAGGTGTTCCTGCCAGCCTTTGTATGATCACCGCTACAGAGTTTATGAGAAAAGAATGTAGGTGTTGTGCTCTGCATTAAATATACTGCCTCATATCTGCAATCAGTAAATCTTAGAGCTGAGGCTGTGTTTGTCTTGAATATTTTGTTGTGATATTCAGCGGTTTGATAATTTGTCACTGAATGGTCCTGTTTCCTTGTTGCTCAATCTTAGTTAATATCTGTGTTCTCAAGGAGACCTGGATTTTGAAGGACTGAGCACTTTGGGAATTAAAACTGTAAGGGTGGGAGGAAGGAAGGGAGGAAATACTTTGTGATCTCCTGTCCAACAGTCTTGACAAACGTGGTAAATTGGCAGGTCTCTTCTAAATAACTGGAGTTCTTTCAGGGTATTATGGCATTTCAGGTGAAGTTTTCATCATTTACTTCTGCAAATAGGCATTGACAAGAGAGTGAAGATTTCAATTTTGTTTTCCCGAAAGTCATGAATTAAGAGTCAAGATGTGGTGGAAAAACTCTGAGCTTACTCAGTGTTGTGGTTTGACTGGCACAGAATGGCCAGGCTGTCTTGGGGGTAATGTAAAGGGTTGCTTGTTTACTGTCTGTAAAGTTACAAGAGGAAGGGTTAGTACTGCAATTAGAAGGAATTCCACACCAGATCTCAATGATCAGCAGGGGTTTATTCATATGGTATATCAGTTTTGTAGGTTCTTACCTTGTGCTGATTCACAGTAAGGAAACTCCTTGGAAAGTTTAATGAGACCTCCAACCATTGTTATTTTCCTCTCTTTATTTCTGTTTTAAGAGATCCCACAAAATCAGTTAGGAGGGAAGTTGATTTCACTTTCCACACTGTATCAATCTATCTGCTCAGAAGTGCAAAGCTATAATTTTGCTAGTTTATTGTTTTACAAAAAAATAGGGCTGTTCAGGATCATGGTGCTAGTAGCCTAGTGGTAGGGCAAATAATGGGAAAAGCTCAGCAAGTGTTCAAAGACATCTTACGTTTTACTGGATTTCTTTTTTTTTTTTTTCCATGAAAGAAATATCTGTGGTATTCAGTAACTGGTAATACTATTGGGCAGAAGAGGAGTAGCCACAGTGAGCTTGTCATTAAATGTGTACAATCTAATTAGACATTTGTGAAAAAAAAAAAACAAAACTTTGTTAAGCCTGGTGTCCTGGAGATTCGAGCCTTCTGTCCCTCTGCCTGGCCTCTGCCTGCACTGTGAAAAATAAAATTTCAAGCTTTCTTCACGTCCATTGGGGTTTTATCTCTGTTTGGCTTTTAGAGCACTGCCAGCTACCTAGTGTTCCCTCATGCCTTGGGAAGAGTTAGCTGCAGCTCGTGTGGGGTTTGTGTGTGGCCGGTGACTGAGCTTGAAGGGCTGTCTCACCGTACACTTCAGAGTGCTCCAGTTTGCCTGTTCCTGATTCTTGGTCACTAGATTTCCTCCAGCGTAAAAATAATCCTTTAGGAGTTCAGAAGGGTGAAGGGTGATGAAGACAGTCATGGATAGGCAGAAAACAAGCAGTATGTTCTGAAAGTCACTCAAGAAGTGAAAAGCAAAGAGCAGGATGTTTTGAAAGAAAAAAAAATAAAAAAAAAAGACTTTTTTTTTTTTTTTTTTTTTTTTTTTTTTTTTTTTTTTTTTTCTCTAGGTAAGAAAACCCTCCCTGGATATAATGCATTCAGTTTAGGGGAAAATCAGTGCTAACACTTCCAGTAGTGATTGACAGATTCGATCCTCAGGGAAGGATTTGGACTTGCTGGTTTTGGGAACAGAATAATCCTTTCTGGGTTTCAGTCACAGTCAACACAAACCCAGAATTTGTAAACAATGACAAGCAATGAACAGTACGGAGGGGGGAGACAGAGTACTGAAAGGAAAATCCATCACAAGGAAATAGTGGTAAATTTTAAATTAATCTTAAATTGAAATGAAGAGTTAGAACCAGTGGTTTAGGATAATTCTTGAAAAGAATGAACCTGTTGAGAACTGTTGATAGGGCAAAACTTAGGAAAAAATATACTAGGAATTTGTACTGTATGGTACCCAGAGTGTTAACAGAAGTGATATAGATGCATTTCTAAAAATATACATTTATTAAGAATGTCAGTAGAGCTGCATGAGTTTTTACTAGGGCTGACTTTCTTTCATATTTATAAACCTTGCCTACTTGCGTGGTCTCTAAAGTAATTTGAAATCCCATATTTGCATATTTATTTCTTAACCTTAATCTAGTAATAAAATGTATAACCATCTCCATTTTATTATCTATCTCATGCTTGATTTTAAATTAAAGGAAGAGAACCAATTTATTAAGCTATAAGCTATGACAACTACAGGGATTTTTAAAAATTAATTTTACAGTAAGTGAAATTTATTTCTGTGGTTTTTAATTGTAGTTATATTTTTATATAATGAAATATTTTCAGGTTGGGGCTTTTAATTTTTTTTTTTCTGTGTGTGTAAAGAACCAGTATCACATATGTACCAGGTAACCTTGCATTTGAAACACAACATGGGTTTGCTTCTGCAAGAATTGCCATGTCAATCCTGCATTACTATATACTTCTATGAAGCTGCTTTGTGGTACAGAACATGCGTATATCGTTTCCCAGGATGAAACATTAGGGAAAGACCCCACTCCATTTACAAATCCCTCTGAAGTTATTAATAAATAATAACTTGCTTTGCAAGGGGAATGTGCACAATATAATGACATGTCTATTCAAGCAATCAACTCCGTGATTATAATTGGTCTTTTAAATGAGCTTTTTCTAGAAATAGGTTATTACCATGAGACAAAATAAGAGGAATATTTTCTCTATCACTGAGATTTCAGTGTCTGTAAGAACACATCTTGTGGAAAGATTTATATGACAGCTATAGTAAGTGTAAAATGAAATAAATGACAATGTTGTACATATCTAATTCATCTATACGCTCTCCATATGGAAAACATTCAATAAAAATGCTCAATTAATAATACTGACATTTTTGCACAGAAGGGAAGGCTGAGTAATTTGGGTAGTTTTCTTGTTTGCAGTATATTGTGCTTATACTCTTTAGGGGGAAGAAAAGAGAATTGTGCTTAAACCTTGATATACTTGAATCATGCAAATAATTTAAGGATGAAAATTGCTTTTACAGATAATGAACACAGTCTAATAAGTGATGCCTTAAAATTAATCAGTTTAAACTTTAGCATTTACATAGCATTTTATTGCTGTCAGTCTATAAAAAATTTAGATTCTGGCATTGTCTTTGCAGTCTCTAATTTTTCAATTTCATGCCCTCTTCTTGTGTTAGGCATATTAGTCACCCTGAATGTCTTTGAACTCAGGTTTCAGCTTGACATGATTCAGAAATATTAACATATGTGAAAGTGTGACATTCTTCACATGCTGGGTCAGTTCTGATCTGCTTGGTATATATCTATACAATCTGAAAGACACTTCAGAATGATTGCTTAAAAAAGAAAGTTATTTTCCATCTCCAGAGTTGCAGTGATAATCATTTGCTGTGATATAAAAATAATCTGCTAAAAGGTGGAATAGTCCAAATATTCCAGATGCTCAAAACTGAATGTGGAAATAAAAAATTTCAGGAGTTTAAGTTCCTTATGTCATTTAATTGCATCTGGACATAGCGAGTAAAGAAGCAGGACTAATCTCTTCACATTCTATTTTGTGGGATAAATAAGTCAAGCTAATATTTAGCCTTCTCCTAAGATAGGCTTCTAAAATAACAGTAGTAATGGGAATGGAAAGTCTTCCTCTGCATCTGTTGCACAATGAATTAATCATTCTCAAATGTTATGATTCAAGATGCACATGATAGTCCTTTTTGGCTTATTTACTGTGTCTGGAAACATTTTGGTAGGTAATTTTTAAAATTACATTTGATATTTTTACAGTTAAATGTGATATTTAAATATTTGCCCCTCTGTTTCCAACTGATAAACTCCAAACTTGACGTGTACTTCTGTTTTACTGATTTTTTGTGGAATGGTTTGGGTTGAAAGGCACCTTAAAAATCATCTTGTTCTTGTTCCCCTGCTGTAGATGCTGAAGACTGTAAATTACTGCTCACCTACATATGCAACAGATACAGATATGTTATATAGTCCAGTTGTCAGCTCTGAGCTAGAAGAGTGTTGTGTCAGTGCCTGCTGCACTCAGAGGTGTGTTTGCCTCCTGTGGAGCCCAGTCTGAGCAGGTTTCTGTAGCTCGGGTGCAAACCAGGGGTGCTCTGGGGCAAAAAGGGTCAGCTACTGAGCCAGAGTTCATGTCCCCGCACAAAGGCAAGGCTGCAGGAGACAGGCTGCTGTTATGCCAGCTAATTGATAATAACCAGCCTGCTTGGGTGCACTGCAGCTCTTTGCTTTCAAAGGAAGGGAATCCTGACCATCAATCCCAAAGGAGTCCCTTGCCTGGGTGGTCTGCCCCCAGTGGCCCATTTCCTCTGTCACAGAAATGGGAGAATCAAATTGTCTCAAGAGATCAACAGATCTCTTAGGAGCTTTCTTGTGCAATGTTAGCTTTCTTGCATTCATTTAGGAGGTAGAGCAGAGGAGGAGAAGAAAATACCAGATTTCCTAGAAATTTTCAAGAAGCCCAGTAGAGTCTTCTGACACCAATAGGAAGAATTAGTTGCAAGAAGCAAAATCCTAAACTCAGATTTAAACTTTGCAGTGTAACCTAATGTATTAAGAGGGACAAATTCACAACTGCCAGTGCAACTGTAAGCAGAAGACTGTTGAGTCCTAAGTCTCAATATTTATGTGTGTCCAATATCTAATATGTTTAGTGTTCTCAAACAGGACCTCTGCTTTAAGGGTATTTGCCCATTCTAGCATGTCTTCAAGAAATTAGAATTCCAATTATTCATAATAGAAATGTGGTAGATGCAAAAGAAAACTAGAACTAGAGGCAAACGTAGACAAAGTGTTGTTGGGTGTGTTATGTGTGCAACTAGAGACTTGCTGATTGCAAGTGCTGAGCACAGGGACTGGGAAAGAAGAGTGACTTTAAAATATGAACCTTGTATTTCTGAGAAATTTTTTTTGTTTCCAGTGTTTTGGAAATTTTCAGGGATTGTGAAGAATTTTTTTATTTTTCTGTTATTATAACATATAGAGGCCTAGCCTGGTCACGGTCAGGGTCTTCGTGTATGTCAATTTGGAAATGTAGAGGCAACAAACATCTCTAGTACTTCTGAAAATGTGGATTTAATACTTCAAAAATGCCTAGCTGCAATTTCTCATTTCCACTATGTGGAAGCTCTTAGGTTCATGCCTTGGTTCAGTTATTTTTAAGATTGCAATGGCAACTTCTGTGTTGCAAATGTGTAGTGTCACGTATTGACTGGCAGGGGCAGACCTGGGTCTTTTTGCATCCATCGTGTTTCCAGTTTTATAAATGACCTAGTCAGGAATGCTGCTTCAGATCTACTTACTGAAGGAACAAAATGAGTCTTAATAGTGTGCCAGGATGAGGAAGAAGGTTGTAATTTAGAGACCAAAAAAGCAAACTAGGAAGTGTTAATTATCTCATCCCTTTGTACATTTGTCAGTTTCTAACTGGGCACTATAGTTTTAATGTACAAAAGAACTCTGTCCCTGTTCCATTTTGTTACCTAATGCCAATTCATTGGTATGGCTGTGGTCCTTTGTCATAGAATAACCTCAGAACCCCTTTCTGTGATCACACTGAAAACCATTTTTTCAGTTTTGTAAATCAGAATGTTTTAATCCAAATGAGTAATGAGGTTGTTTAATCTTATTGAGAAGACATGAAAAAAAAAATTACATCTTCAACTATAATGAAGCAGCTTAATTGTATTATCTTGAATAACATAGTACAAGGTAAAAATGAATTTTTTCTTAAAAATATCTGCTCATTAAACCTTTTTTTTCTGACAAGTGACAAGAATGGGAGATGTCTTCACTCTTTCTGAGGCAGCTCTGTTTGATTCAGCTGCAATAGATTTATGTATTTTAAGTTGTTTTGATGCCTAGGTTCTCTAGCTATTCTCATTTTTCATGATATAAATACTAATCTTGAGTTATGGGACAGATCTGTGCTGTTAGATGAATAGCAGCAGAAGTGTGTGTTTAAATTTTGTAGAGTGTAAGCTTCATGTAAAAGTCAAAAGTGAGCTTTTCTGTCCCAACACTTTCAAAACAAACTTAAAATGTCATTTAGTCCCTACCAAAAAAAAAAAAAAAAGTGAAATAACTGACATTGGAATGCATTACTGATAAGCTTATGACCAGTTTTGTCGGGGGAATGACAACAGGAATGAGTGTACTATAGTGTAGAAGTTGGAACTGGGGATTGCAGTGGGACAGTAGCCACAAGTCAGAAGTAGCAGGCATGCCTCTGATGGAACTTGTTTTGGAACTTATTTTTCAGCTAAATGATGCTGTCTTCTGTAGATGAAGGATTCAAGTAGAGGTTTTGCTCCATTTGGTAGCTGTTTGACATGCAGTTTCCTTGCCACCTGGGTTCCCTGCCTGACCTCTTACAGGTAGTACTAGGTCTATGCCAGGTTCTAACCTCTAGTTTAGCATTGTGTAAAGTGCTTGCTATGTACTTATATACTTTAATATAATTTGGACATGATCCAGTTAATTGCAGCAGTGAAACACAGTTTCTGTGTAACACAGTCCTCTGAAGGTGTTGAAGACTGAAGTGTGTCAAACACATTCACCTTCTGTTCTGTGTTGGTTGCTGTCCTGCACTGGGATGTATCCAAGCTACAAACTGAAGGAGAGGAGTCACAGTTATGACAAATTTCTAGACAGACATCAGCTGACAAAAGAGATTTCTTCGTTTCCTACCTCATTTTCCTAGCCTTTGCAATGGCCTGCCTGTACCTGGCTCTGGGAAACTGAGTTTCACGTTGATGTTTATGAATAGAAATAACTTGTCTGAGTAAACGGAGATAATGGCAATGTAGTTAAGATTTCCAGAAATGCATCTAATTCAGCAACGAAGTATCTTTATCCTTCTATTAGAAAAGGGCTGCCACTTGTGTGTAGGCCAGACTTCCATTGGGGAATATATTCATGTGATTGCCCTTCAGGGTGAACAAACATGCAAAGGTCAGTGCATCTATTCAGTGCCTAAACAAGATCAGAGCAGTGCTATGAAGAGAAATAGTGGAGTTCATCAATTTTACTCACTTAAATCTATTTGATATTATAACTTGTCTTCAGCAGTCTCCTAGAGTTAACCTACTTTAATTTCCTTGCATGTGCCTGGCAGCTCCGGAGCCGAGTGCCTGAACCATATGTTTGAGAGCCACGTGGGGATGCTGAGGCATCAGCCGGGTGGGAAAGGGAGTGGTTGGTAACCAGGCCAACACAGCCTCAGGGACAGGGGAGAGTAGGCATTTGGAGGAATGTTTTCTTATCTTCTATTTTACTTGGATCCAAAATAGAAAAGCTTTTGAGACAGCCCTTTTGGCAGGTAATTCTGGGGCTGAGGCTGGGAGTTGTTCACGGAAAATATTCTGTGTTTTTCAATACAATTTGGAGAACTGCTCCAGGAAGGAATATGTTTGAGGGATCTGTTGTCAGGAAGGAAAGCACATTCCTAAACTCTGTGTTGTTTCTGTCTTTAGTTTTAAGGATTAAGGGATAGATGTCTAGGTCTTCTCAAAAGATTAATGTAGAATTAATTTATTGTGTATGTATAACATTAATCAGTACAAATTTAGGTTTAATTTTGCAAAATACTGACCATCAACTTCAGCATGTCGTGATACTGCATCCTTGTTTTGTACAGCATCTGTCATAAGGTAACTTCCTAAATGTCTTACAGGATTAAATGACAAATGGTGTGGGTTGGTTTGGTTTTTTCTGGTTTTTTTTTTTCTAGATAGGCTTTTTTGGTGGTAGTAAAGAACCAAACTGGTCATGTGAATAAGGCTAAAAAGGTGTGGATTTATTGTGAAAGGTTTTGGAGGTGTGGTACGTTGCTTCCTTGTTTTGTTAGCCAGTGTGGTATGCATTCCTGTGCCATGGGGCAGTTGTGTCTGCCATTGCAGAGTTCTCTTTACTTCTGGAGAGCCAAAGTCTTGATCTGCACAGTAGCAATGTGTGCACAATACTGCCATGGAAGCAATCTATTGCAATTTTGAAACATGCCACCTTAAATGCTTTTAATGCCACTCTATCCTGTATATTCTGCAGTTTTAATGAAGAAAAAATTGCATCATATCATTATTTTAATATGTTATAATGTAATTGGGGGTATCTATATAGTTTAAGTTCTAAAGGTAAGTTAATGATCAAGAAAAAAGTTGTCGTGTGAAGTACTCAAGAAATAGAATTTTTTCTGAAGAGATCAAGAGAAGTAAGTGATGTTGAGGTTTTTTTACTTAATGAGGAGCTGTCATCTAGCTGCAAAACAGGCTGAGAATTATTGACTTCAAGGAAGATAGGAAAGTATCAGTGCCAGTCATCATTTTGTGACCTTTCACTGCATAATCAAAGGTGTTTAGGATAGCTAAAGGGTAGACCAAACCATTAGTAGATAGAAAAGCACTGAGAGTGGTTGAAGACTGGTCCCTACAGGCCTAATTCCAGTGAATTCCTTTTATACTGACACTTCTCATGTGCTTTGTGGCACAACTACCTGTGCTCTGGAACATAGGCCACCCAAGGGGTTTGTATGAAACAGTGCTGTGGTGTTGGTTTGTAGGTTTTTTCCTCTCTGCAGGAAACTAAGGAGCAAGGAAGGATGCAAGAAAAATGAAGAGAACACCCCAGTTGAAATGCCTGCTCCAAAGTACAGATGAAATAATCTAATCTTCCACTAATGTATAAATAAGCCTTTTCTGTGATTGCCCCATGGGTACTGTGCAGTAGCAGATGAGGAACCAAGTGATTGCCTGATTCTCTATGGGAGTAAGATTGACTTACATAGTGACAGAAGTGAGAGATGGAGTGCTCTTGAAGGAATTATTCGTTAAGATGTCACCCATATTTAGTATTAGGCTAAAGCAGTGTAAAAACAAATGTAATTTGTTGTTGTGCAAAAATTGGGAGATGTGCTTTTGCTGCAGTTTAAGCAAGTTTGGAATTGTGCATTTCAGTCTACTCAGCGATTGTGGTGGGTTTTTTGTGTTTTGTGGGGGTTGTTTTGTTGTTGGTTGTTTTCTTGTTGAGTCTTTTTGGTGTTACTGAGATTTCTTAAATGTGACCTGATACACAAGAAAATAATCATGGTAAAATCTCTGGAGATGTTTTAAATGTTGTACAGAGGGAAAAGTAATTATAATGCACATGAATTTCTAAATGTCAAGATACATGAGTAAATGTAACCTCATAATTTGTAGAGTTTGCAGTTATTTATGTGTATTAATATATTCAGAAAATATTGCATAAGATAGCCATTCAAACTGTATAATTGTTAGGAAAACAAACAACTTGAAATATTGCCAATTTTACATTGTAAAGAGGAAGAGATCTGCCTCTTACCAAATATTAATATTTTCATGAAATAGTGCTGTACTACACAGAATGGTACAGATCAAATGCATGCAATACTACATAACTTTTATTATAAATGCTGTCATATCCCATTTTGAGGTGTTTCCCCTAGAAAAGTATGTGTACAGGCAATGCTGAGTTTGAAGGGACTCATCGAGATCATGGAGTCCAGCTCCAGGCCCTGCACAGGACACATCAAGAGTCACACCCTGTGCCTGAGAGAATTGCCCAAAAGCTTCTTGAACTCTCTCAAGTGGTGCTGTGACCACTTCCCTAGGGAGCCTGTTCTGGCGTCCAGCCTCCCTCTGGGTGAATTATCCAGCACTGCAGTTTCTAATTCAGCCTGCTGTAAGTGTACCAAAGTGAGAATACCAATTACCGGTCTAATATTTTATCTCTTTATTATGGCTTCTTGATGCTAGAGAAAAGCTATAGATCTGTCTAAATTTTAGACTCTTAGCAGTTTCTCGAGGTGATGACTGTTTTTTGTTCCTTTTTTTCCTTGTTTTTTTTTTTTTTTTCTTTTCTTCCTCCATCCTCCTCTCTTTGTGTTATAGCATGTGACATATTTTCTAAAGTAAAGTTTTATTGAACTATCTACTGGCTGAACATTGTGTTTAAAAATACAGTTTTCCTCCAAAGATGATTTGCTATTGCTTATTTAGGTGCAGCAATGGTTCCAGGTGATATGGTACCAGTTTCTTTCCATGATTAAAATAGCTCAGCTGTAAACCATGGCATCAAGGTGTTGAGCAATTTAAGCACCCATTTCTTGCTCCTCTAATTTTATATATAATGAACCCGACACATTTCAGGATTTCAGCACTGTACAGTGTTCAGATTTGCACATACCTTGGAGTTAAATCCTAGATTCAGGGAGGAGGCAAAATTCATGGTAGATTGGCTTAATTCCTTTTTTTTTCGTGACAGATGTGTGGATCAGAATAGAAACTGGACTGTTAGGCTAAGTAGTGGGAGGTGTCTTTGTGGATTGAATGCAAGTCAAGTGGTCAGAGAGCCTTGTTTAATGCTTTTGTCCTGTGGTGCACTTAACAATTTCACGGATTTTTTGCGTGTTTTGAAATTTTATTTATATCTCCTAACTATGTTCTGAGGAGGTGGAGAGATAACACAGCAACTACTTAGTTTGGATCAATGATTTGTAGGTATAGTATATGAAAAGAGGATTTTCATAAGGCCAGGAAGTGGGGATGTGTGGAATTACTGTAATGTCATCTACCCTATAAGGTGAAACTTCTTATTAAGTGGCTGGCATAGTTTTTTAACTTATAACTTCTTTTTACTCCTGGCTGAAGAAAGCAAATGGGATAAATTCTGTAAGGAGATTGCAGTAGTTTCTGATGCATTCCATGAGAACAAAAAGGAAAAGTGTGCCCTGGTGTCTAAGACCTGCTCCTCTGCCAAATGGAAACATCCATTTATAGAAAGTGAAGCTATTAGGGCTCTTTCCAAGTTGAAAAATACAGCAGGGAAAAATGTAGGATCTGAAAGCTTCAGGCGTTGTTGTTGTTATCCCAACCATACGGGGCAGAGAAATTTCAGAAATGAAGTATTACAGCAGGGCCCAGCCATTGGCAGCAGCCTGGTGTCAGCGAGCAGGGCTTTGCCTGTTCACCAGCCATGACAGGAATGGTCAGATCACTGTGGGTGCAGAGGTACAGGTTTAATTATTTGGCCTGATTTGATGACTAAGTGACATTAAACATTATCTCCCAGGCACAGAGATGCTTCTTAACTGCATCGGCAGCGTTTAATGCCTTTTCTTGCTTGAAAGACTCTAGCAGCTTTGTATTACATCTGTATCATTTTCAGAGAAATCTGTGGTTTCATTGAAATAAAAGTCACAGCTATTGTGGGCTAATTTTAACTCTGGCACATGAAGGTGGATGGCCAATGATTACAAGGGGTTTGCATCTGCTTTTTTTTGCAGGCTTTAAGTTATCACGTTACTCTTCCCCTAACATTCATCTTGTTTCATTTCTTGTGTGTTGTAATGAAACAGATTTCTTTTCCCAATTCATTAATTCAGGATGAAACTTCAACTGAACTCCAAAGTGTTAGGAAATTTAGGCAGATGAATAAATGTATGAAAGCTCCAAAGACAGAATTGCTTGTCTGCCAAGACACTTCCTGTGATTAAAAGATGCTGTCATTTAATTGAAATAAATTATTGCTTAAAAATCACCAACCAAAGACTCAGTAAAATGACTTCTAGGATTAGCAGTCTTTTAAAGATGACAATACACCTCTGAATAAAACCCATATTTATTTTATATGTCAAATTAAATGAGACTATTAAAGAGTTTTTGCACTTTGGCCACATTTAATTTTGTTTGCGTGGCCTACTTTTGAACTTAAATTAATATGGTTAGAACCAAGTCTTCTGAAGATAATGAAATAACTGTAGCAAATAACCACTGTAAGGAAGAGGAGGCTCTGTCATGTCTATGCGATATTAAAAGAATTCTTCATGAAATTGCATTCATAATGAAGTATTCAAGAATGTGACTTACAAACTAAGCCACAAGATGGGATTTTTGAAAATGCTGCCAGAAAAAGAAATCCCTGTTTCTGTTTGTAGTGTTAATGGCTACCAACCACTGCACGTTTGATGTGCATGCAGTCATGGGTCTGGTTAAAATTACAGGCTAAATCATCTTTTAGTCAAGCTAGATGTAAGTAGAATTTAATGCCCTTCTTCACAGTGATACTTAGACATAGTGGGAAGATACATGGATACCTAGGAAAGTCAGATGATGATGATTATTATTTTATTACAAATTTAAGCTGAAGGTTGCGCATGTGTGTGAGCACACAAACCAAGAAACTAGGACAGGAAGAATGGAAAATCAGCAGCCAAATAAAAGAAGAGGTGTGAGTAAGGCCTCAGAAGATGCAAAGATGTGTCCTCTGTTATAAAGCACCCTGGAGAGGCAGCTCTGCAGCTATGATCAAGAGTGAGCTCACAGCACAGCCAGCCCAGCCAGGGCCTTGCTGCTGCAGAAAGGGAGATTTCTGGTGCCTTCCCTGCCTGCACCCCCTACCCTGCCTGCTTGCTCCTGATTTCACGGTAGGATGGTTTAACTCACTGACCAGGGGGAAAAGAAATCGCCTGAGCACTTTTCTGCTCTTTGATTGTTTCAGTCTACTCACTGTGGGATCAAATGACTGTCAAAAGCAGCCTCAGTGAGAGGGTGGCAGGAGCAGAAGGTCAGTGCCTCTTGCTGTCATCAGTGGCAAGGTGCTAGTTCAGCTTCAGTCGTGGGGATAAGCCATACCTCAGCTGTGTTAAGGGCAGGGGTGGGAAAGTGCATGTCGATTGTTATAACAACTCAGTTTTAGGCTTTTTCTGTTTGCTCTACCTTTATATTTTTCAGCAAGTACCAAGAGTCTAAAGAAAGACTCAATAAAACATCTAAGTCTCTGCCTACATATATAACTTTCATCCTAAAAAGTATGGGCATTTAGACTGTATGGGCATTTAAACTGACTCTAGTTTTCTCCCTTGAGCACAGGCTCATGGTGGTTTTATTGAAGGCCTTGTGCTTGTGAGGAGAATCTTAGAATGGTTTGGAATGGACCTTAAAGGTCATATAGTTCCAACCTCCCTGCTGTGGGTAGGGACACCTCTCACTATCCCAGGTTTCTCAGGGCCCCATCCAACCTGGTCTTGAACACTTGAAGGGCTGGGGCATCCATCTTTTCTGGGCAACCTGTTCCAGTACTTCACCACTCTCTTGAGTGATGAATTTCTTCCCTAACATTTAATCTAAATCTCTACTCTTTCAGTTCACAGCCATTCTTCTTTTTTTTTTTTTTTTTTTTTTTTTTCTCTATCACTATCTGCTGTGTAAAAGCCTCTCCCTCTCTTCCTTATAAACCCTACTTAAAGTACTGGAAGATTGCTAGAGGTCTCCCTGGGGCCTTTTCTTCTCCAGGCTGAACAACCCCAAGGGTCTCAGCTTGTCTTCAAAGGAGAGGTGTCTTGTCTGTGCAGAAGACCACCAGGTGGGGTCTTGTGAGAGCAGGGGGTCACCTCCCTCTGCCTGCTGGCCACACTCCTTTTGGTGGACCACAGGATGCGATTGATCCTCTGATCTGTGAGTGCATAGCGCTGGCTTTCAGCCCAGACAGAGTGAGTGTTGTTGGACACAAGACCAGCAGAAGTTATCAGACCTGGGAGAGCAGGAACATAGATGCCGGTTCCCAGGTGTTCATGGTTTAAGGAAAGGCAGATAAGGGGGCAGTATCCTCTGTGTCCTGTCGTGGTTCTTTCTGGTTGGGCAGGCTGTCCCAGCCCCAGATGACTCCTTGTGCACATCCAGTGTGTACAGAGGTGGCAGTGTGGTAGCTCTGACAGTGAGATTTGGTCTTCTGAGTTTCTTGTGTTCCTTAGGCTGCTCACTGTTCCCTCATAGCATCCTTCTTAAAGACAGATAAATGGAGCACTGAGTGACAGTATTTCAACCTTCTCATTGTCTGTTCATCAGTTAGATGTCAAGCATCAGTAATGTGTGATTTCCCCTTGCATTCACTCTTTTGTTTTACCAGAAGAGATTTTAGCATAGGCTTTGAATAGTATCAGTAGATTTACCGGTCTGGATGCACCTAATCTTCCCAATGTTTGTTGATTGTTCATAAATGATGTTATGCAATATGTTGGAATGGATTTTATTGCTACCTTAAACAATTCAGAGTGCAAACTCCTGACAAGACAGCATTATCTTTAGAAAGGAGAGGCTTTAAATGCCCAGCACAAATCATTACCACCTGAACTAAGAGTAACTGGTAGAGAACTAAACTGTTTTCTTGTGTGTGTGAACAGAATTTACCTCTGACAGTGATTAATCACTACAATTAACTAAACATACTGGCAATTTTAGAAACTTATGTTCTACTCTGGTCCCACAAAAATGCTTGTTCTGGAGTTTGCTGATCACAATGTAGGGTCAAACAATGAATTAGGATCTTATACATAACTTTGTGGACTTGGAATCCACCATATACGCCTCACAAACAAGGACTGGATTTTACCAGTTCGGAGCCTCTATAGAAATAAAATGACTGGCCTAACAACAAGCTACAGGTCAATATGAGGATCAGGAATGCAACAATATCCCCTGGTCTCCTGCAGAAAATATTTCAGGCAAATGAATGCACACACTGCAGTTTAGCAGGCTGGGTTTTCATACTGGTCTTACCACACTCCTGCTGCACAGCTGTGACTGGGCATACTCTAAGATCTGTAAAAATTTTAATGAAAGAATGACTAAATTTTTACTTTTTATTACCTGCACTAGGTGGATGATAGGAAGTTGGTTATTCCTGACATGCAAGAAAGTGCTAGTTATTTATTCTCTCCTCTTCCTCTCCTTCTCTCCCTCCTCTCCCTCCCTGGTCTCTAGAATGTTTGCTGAACAGTGTGAGGTACAGGGAAGAGCTGAACAGAAGCTATTAACAGCTGCTGCATGCTGCTGCTCTCTATCAAGCTAGTAGTCTGGTGACAATCCTAAGGATCCTTGTATCGCTAATTTGTCAGTCAAATCAACAGATTACAGGTGTGTAACACTCAAGAGTATGTGAATGTCATGAATATTTGGGCCCAACATCTCAAGGGTGTTTAGTGAAAAAGAAAAAAGGGGGAAAGATCATCGTGATAGTATTATATAAAAAAAATAGGGGTATCATGTCCTGTTTTTCATTTCCTTATACTAAAAAATTTCAAATTCAAATATCTTTAAAAACACATTTTTCATACAGATACTGCAGTGTGTTGGACCACTTCCTTTCTGTTTGAATGCCAACATTTGAGAATGCTAAATCTGAAAAAGCCTTGTGTAAACTGCACTGAATAACAGAGCATACGGTAATGAGGCAACATACATGATGTTCTCCCAAGTGAAAATGATACAGAACACTCAGTAAGAGAAATTTGGATGTCTGTTAGAAATCTAAATTAGCAGTGTGACAAGGCTGTCTTACAAAAATATTTCACAAGTTCTCAGAATTCCATCACAGATGTGGTTTCACAGAGGATATTTCCTGCATGTACATCTGCTGCAGTAACATGACTAGTTTCTACTTATTTTGATGTCTCAGGTTGTACTCTTTGAAGAGGGATGCAGTAGTCACTGGGAAAGCAGGACAGAAGTATTGATAATTGCCAAGAGTTTTGGATTAGACACAGGCCTGAGCTCGGGATCAAGTATTAGGGGAGCTGGGGTACACAGGAGACTTTAGGATGCACACGAAAGCATACAGAAGCTGTATGAGCAGAGACTTATGTCTGTTGCTCTTTATCAGAAAATATTATGATTATGCTTTTTTTCAGTTGGGCTCTGTAAGCCTAGCCCTGGGGAAAGAGTATGCAGAAGGCAGGAATGGAGAAAGATTTTCAACAGAGTGTGAAGGAGAAGGATTGGAGTGAAAGTAATTGGGATGTCTCAGGGCAGAAGTGGTGCTAGGGTTAAGGAGTACTCGGAGAAGAGATGGGAACATTACATTATAGTACATTCTTGCACACACAACTGACATCTGCTATTTCCCTTCCTATTTTAAACAGATGGTAGGAAATCAAAAGAATTTTTTTTATATGATTACCTAAGGGGAGTCATTCAAATGAGATCTGTCCTTAAAGGGCTCACAATCACAATTTAGATGAAGAGTGTTTTAGCACAGGTTCACTCAGTGACATTTTTGTCTGCCAGGATTGGTTCAGAGTCTCTTACCTTATCTAATTTAATCATCTCTCTGCTCCTAACCATTTTGTTACCTCCAACCTAAGTCTTCCCAACACTGTTTTCACAGATCTATAAAGTACAGTTTTCATCTGAAAGACAAGATCGTAACAATAAAACAGGAATGGCATTTAAGTGCTTTTCTCTTGTCTCCTGACTAGCAGTAAGTCCAGAGTGAAAGACTGTGCACCCCACAGCTGGGGAGTGATGGGCATCCAGGGCTTGCTTCCATAGGGTGCAGCATGTGCTGGCAACTTCTGGGGCTGGTCCCAGTTCAAGGAACAGTCCTGAGAAAAGCAATGAATGGATATTAGGAATGTTTATTCTAAATGAGATCCCACTTTTCTGCTCTGTTTACCAAGATTAGCAGATGCCTTCTTTCCAGGAATATAGCCTAGACAATCTGGTGTTTTCTAGGAGAAGCTGTAATTACAATAAGTTATAAATACCTTACATCATTTTACTGTTTCAATATTTCAATTATTACAAGTAATATTATCATCAGAGCTTTCACTGAGCTTTCATAAACTCTGTCTTGCCAGAATTATTCCGGGACCTTGGCAAAAGGTGACACATCCTGTGTTTGTGGGTTAATAAATATTGTCATAGTATTTTTCCTCAGCCATTAGAAATTGCTGGGTGAACATAAGTATGTAAAAATGAAAGATGATATCGCTTGACTAAATGGTGTTTTACAAAAAAAAAAGGTTTTAGACAAGTTGAAATTCATCTAGTTAGAAAAATTGTGGCAAAACAGTATAAAATTAGTACAAGGAAAACAATTGTCCAACTATCCATAACAATCTGTAAATAATGCTCTTTATTGTGACCATGATGGAAATTTAAAAAGCAAAAAAAAAAAAAAGGTTTAAAATAAATTCTTTAATGAGAGCCAGGGAGCACACTGTTGTTATACGAATATTAATTTTGCCATTCTTTCTCAATCATTTTATGTGTGTGTGTGTGTATATATATATATATATATATATATATATATATATATATTCCTGTTTCTGTCTTAAGTAAATGCTAGCCAAAATAATTTTCTGCTTTCCCATTGCAAAGTGATTCTTATTGATGATGGAAAATATGATACAAACCTTAGGCTCAAAAGTTTTATCTGCACAGCTTCATTCCAAAAATGGGGTAATGACCCTGTATTTTCAGTACCCTTAGGTACTACTGTTTGATAAAAAGACCTTATTAAATCAAAGCTGGAATTGCTGTTGTGTTGGCTGGAGTAAGTGCTGCATTGGAGGCTGCTGTGAATAGACATGGTGTTACAAGGCTGATTTTACCAGTCTTGCTTTGCTTTCAGCTCTTGTGACAACTTATTCTTTAAGTATCACAATTAAATTTGCTTGAAAAGGACCTCTGGGGATCATTGGGTTCAACATCCTGCTCAAAGTGGCTGATCTTGAAGGTCTCTCAGGTTGCTCAGGGCACTGAACTGTCAGGTGTTGAAAATTTCCAAGGATGGAGGTTTTCCCAAGCTCTCTAGTTAACTTGTTCCAATCCTTGATCACTTGACTTGCCCTTTTACCTCTTCAATCAGAATTGGTCTTGCTGCAACTTGAGGCTGTGAACTCTTGTTCTTCCATGGCATGTCTGTGAGGATAGTCTGCCTCCATCACTATTCCCCATCAGGGTCTGGAGGGCTGCCCTGGTAGCCTTCCCTTCCTAATGCTGAAGGAGCCCAGCTTCTCCAGCTGTTCCTCATGCATCACATGTCCATCACCCTTTTGATGTTTCTCCTTGGTTTCTCTCCTGTTTATCAGAATTTCCTGTATATCCAAAGGCTCAAAAATGAGCAGGCTGCTTGAAATGCAGCTTTGACAGCGATGACTAAAAGGGAATAGTCTGTCCCATGAAACTGCTGGTTGTGCTTCTGCTAGTGCAGAGCAGTCTGCACTCACTACTGCACAGCCCCGTTGCTGACACACGTTCAACTTCTTGTTCCCCCTTTCCTGTCTCGGGGTGCTGCTTGGCCTGTCAGCCCCCAGCCTGAACTGTTGCACGGGACTCTTTGCTCCTACACATGAGACTTTGGATTTGTCTGGATGAAATTCACGAGGGTGCTGTTAACACGTACCTTTGACTCGTTGGTGAAGGGCAGCACAGCCCTCCTATGTACAAACATAAGAGTTTGACTTGGCTGAGCTCAGGTAAATGAGTCATGAGCAAAGGACTTCAGTGTGCTGTTCCAGCAGCTTCCCTGAAGCAGAAAGCTGTGTCCTTTGGGGATCTGGGTAAGGCAAGTCTTCTCCTCTGTCCTGTTCCACTCAGCCCCACAGTTTCTGGGGTTGTCATGATGTTCCCGTTGGCCCATTCAGCTTCTGCATTTTTTCTGTACTTTGTAAGTTCCTGAATCATTCATGTAACTAACTGCAGTTTTCCAAGCTAATATTACCCTTTTTGCTGGCTTCCTATAGAGTTAATCAATGATTCTAAACGAGGGGTTTATGTTTGCATATCACCAAACTCATTTATTCAGAAATCAGTAGCATCAAGGAGTTAAGTGCCTTTAGATTCAAGAATAAAAAAGAAGGTAGGTTTGACAAACACTTGCTGGCAGGAGTTGGACTCAACATAACAAGAGGGTTAGCTGACTTTGACCTTTGTGTTTACAGCATTAGCTGATATTTAGAGCCTGTTGTTTGTGTCTCTTCTCAGCTTGAGATAGTCCAGTCTTGCCAATCAGAAGAGGTTGTTCTTTTTTTAACTGCCAAGCTCAAGATAGACAGGACAAAGCACACTTCTGTTCTCTTGCTAAAGGTGTTCTGAAACTATTTGAGTTAAATGAGAAGTGTTTCTCTGTCTAGATCATCAAGTGAAAAAAAAAAAAAGGTATATTCTTCTCAGGTCCATGATGCCTTTGTGTTTTGGTGGCTTGTAGTAAAAAGAAAAGAATCATCCCATGAAAAATCAACATTTTTCTTTAAGCAGAAGAAATACCTTTTTGAAGATTTAACTATAAATATTTTCTAAAAGTTTGAAGTCACAGAGTGAGTAATGTTAATAAGAAGGCTTACAGAAACCCTGTGAGGTTTTAAATGGGGTTTATTTACAAATGGAAGGCAATTTAATTATAACAGATTAAAGCTGTGCCAAAATTACTTCTGATTTTTTATTTCTAAATAGAAAGCGGTGCTATTTGCATTGTGCCACTTTTAATGCACATAGCTGATAAAAATGTGATTGTTTTGTCATAAAGGTTGCTTTTATGTTGCATTAAAACATCATATCAGCTTAATTTATATAGATCTTACATAACTTAGTCATATTGTTTTACATATTTTTGATTAAGTGGCATTTAGAATCACAGCACCCTATTTGCTGGACACTAAGAATTTGTAATTAGGAACTTACCCAATATTTTCTGGACATGAGAAGATACAGGAACTAATGCTGCTAAATGTTTTTGAAAAGGCCAAGCTAGACTGTCAAATGACATTTCAAGGCGCATGTACAAATTTATCAGCAATGATAAATCATGGATTAGAAGGGGAATCCTTTCTACTCAGTGAGGGGGCTGACCCCGTATTAGCATAAGTTGGTCCTAATACACCTGGTGGAATTAATGCACAAACCACCATCAAAACAAGACTATAAAGAGTTTCTTCAACTGTCAGGAACTAGTCAAAAAGAAGAACTAGTTCTTTGCTAGTATAAGCTGATCTCTTTTCTGAATGTTGTGGCATAGAGCAGAAGTATGCAGCACTCAGAAGTTGATTATCAGTAGGCTGTGTACCCAATATTAAGTGCTGAGAAGCCTTTTGTTTGTTGATTTGAACATTAAAATGTAAACTTGGGAAACAATTTCTCTGAGTAACACTGCAAATAACTCTTGTAGTCTAATTTTCCTAAATTTGTTTTCTATTGTCATCTCAATTAATTAATTATGTTCATATTTTTTCTAATGTTTATGGTTGTACACATACTGTTTGATAGGTTTTGAATAAAAGGAGTTTGCAGAAATGTTTGCAACACAATGGAGAAAGCGGTGGACAAATTTTCTGTTTTCCTTCCCGTAATGTTATCATCATTAATTTAAAGCATGAGGAGTTCTGAAATCTGGAGGTGTACTTGTTTTGTCATATCTGCATATCTGTGGAAATATTCTGAGCTTAAAGCAGTCAATAAGCCTTTGTGGGGAGGGGAGACACATGACACTTTTCTCCCCCTGCCAACTCTGTCATGTTTGCATGCTAACACATCCCATGCCACCCAAATCCATGTTAATATTTGTGATTCATACATATCCCTGTCTCTCTCTCCTCTTCTTTGCTGTGGGTGGGAGTCTCCTATCTTCCAACTCCTACAGTAGCTTAAACTATATTTTGAACACATTGGAAGAGGGTACTCACACAGTCTCCCATTGGTTTGCATATAGTAGGGTGGCAGTATAGGAGGCAGTGGAAGAAATGATTCCTCTTTTTTTCCACTGGTTTTACTGTTTCTAGGGAATAGAGTCTCCACTGCACCTGAGGAATGTGCTGTTCCATGCTTTTTTAACTGGCACCTGAGATGTTATTTTGTCATCACGTGCTCCTCAGCTCAGCAAGTTGACTTGTGCTTCCAGCTCCATTTGTTGGAGCCTATTTGTTTTGGCTTTATTGGTTTGTGGTGAGGGTTTTTGTTGTTGTTGTTTGTTTGTGGAATTTTTTTTTAAGATTAGTATGTGGAACTCAGCTGTCAAACTCCCTATTCTTGAAGCTGAGATATGGGTGTTTGAAAAGAGGTGTTTTAACTGCTGTGTTCTCATTCACCCTCAAAGCATACCAGTTAAATCTGGGCTGCAGGAAGATCTGTGGCAGCCAGCAAGGTGTCCTCCTCTGTCCTTGTCCCTGCATGCACATGCTGGCACAAACATGTAAGTACACATCCTGCTTTGACAGAATGTTAAAGATGGTGGGAACTCATCCATTTCAATGTGAGGTCAGCAGTCATACAAACAACTGTAAATATTAGTAGTAATTTGTCAGCTTGCTTTACCTGAATTGGGAACCACTTGCATAAACTCTTCTAATTGGGCTGTGGAAAGGTGATATGTTTCTGACCACAACCTAAGTAAAGAATGCATTTCTTGGCTCTACTGTGTCATCTGGTCTGTGGCACTGGAGTGTTTCTGCTTGCATTTCATCAAAGCTTTGAAATCTTAGTGTACATTCTCACTACTGGTTTTGAGCTAGATGTTGTACCTCCCTCCTGCACCAACATTTCCCACAGCTGCCAACTTTTATGCAGTTTCCAGTAACCAACAGAAAACCTTTTTAGGTCTCTTTTTCTGCACCACTACTTTGTACTAGAAGACTTTAATGACAGAAACCCCTTTGCTCCCCTTGAGACACCCTGAGTGTCAAATCAAGTAAGACATTTGAAATCCCATGAGGTATTCATAGCACTGTTTCATTTTGAGAATGGTTTCCTTGGACAAGGTCATTGTCAATTTAATATTTCACCTGGTCAGGACTTGCACATTTTCCTTCAGTTTATCTCCTAAAAAATTGTAAAAAGATTTTAACTCATTCACTCCACTTCCTCTACCTATATGATGCCACACTAAAAAAATAAAATGGATCCAGAGCTGTACAAAGTACTTTTCTTCACTTGACAGTGTAGTGTCAGCCATGCTTGACAGAATGATTAGAATCATTCTATTAGCATTTTATACCATTTCAGCCTGTTAAGATTCTGGATGACAGTCAGTACATGTTTGGCAAAAGAACGTCAAGAATCTGCACTGTTCCCTGTACAAGCTTAAAGCAATTTAGCTCTGTTGGAGTACATGGTATAAGAGAAAGCAGACTGTCTTGAGGAACTTGATATTTGCATGATTTTTTAATTTATTTTTTATCTCTGGGCAGCTTAGGACTGAATGAGTCTGGCAAAATCGTGGAGATTTTAAGGCAGGGTTATCTCCATAGACAGATGGAAAAACTTACATGTTTCTCTATCCAGTTACTGAACTAGTAAGTGAATTTTCTACTATGATGATTCAGGGAGTTTAGTCATTTACAGTTTATTAGAGTTTAGCCAAGCCATTTTTAGTGGCATTTAGGCAAGTTAAAAAACTCAGTTTACACAGGGATGAATTCTACTCATGCGTATAAGCTTTGCTTGTGGGGTAGCAGTGCCTAGCAGAGCATTACGTGCCAAAGTAATAGCAGCAGTCAGGGAAGTTTCAAATATAACCACAGTGGGAAGACAACTGGGCAAATGACAGAGAATTTGGTAGTTTGGAACTTCTTTGTGGTGTGTCAGTGAGATTTCTGTAGAACTTGGTTAACAGCCAGCAGGAATTACTAGCTCAGGAATTACTAGCTCAGGAATTACTGGTTCAGTGAGACATGTCTGAGGGAGTTTGTGTTGGGGTTTCCTATGAACCCTTATGAAGGAGGATAGTGTGCTCAGAGACAAAACAGTTCTTGGGCTCCTACCTTCATCTTGGGTGGCAAGCAGGCAAGGAGCTGAGGAACAAATTTTGTTGTGTGTCACAAGTATGTAACACATTTAAGAAATGAAAGGAAGAGAATTAGGGTGACCTAATTATGCTAAGATGGGCATGCTTGCAGGCCTTAGCCTCTAGTATGGATTTTGTCTGCAGTTTTCAGACTTGCATTGAATGTATTTGCTTTTAAATATCTGGGTGGTTGATCTGGGGTCGACTGCAGGTTTGAGCTGTGCTCTCTGTGGACATTTCACCTGCACTCAGTTCAGCTCTATTTCACTTTTATGTCACATGGCCTTTTTTGGGGGGAGGTTGGAGCATAAAGAGCAAACCCTCAAGGGTCAGTACTTCAAGGTGAGTAATACCCTACTCTTGGGAGGCTTAATTAAGCTATTCTGTAAAGGCTGTAAGAAAAAGAAAGAGCATTGGTCAGTCTGCTTGTAGAAATCCTGTGCTACACTGCTGAATGTGAGTGGTGAGGATTTATTTGTCAGTCTGCTACCCTTTCTTGATCTTGCAAAGGAACAGCTGTTTGTTAATCATATTGCAATTTGCAGCATGGAGGCAGTATGCTGCTTTTACAGCTTTAAAGCTATTGAGATTTAGTGTTCATGCGTGAATGTGACAGGACCACATATCAGACAGATCCACCACTTCAAGTTTTTGAAGTGGTCTGTAATCTCCACCAGTTATTCTTCTGGAATATAAAACTGAGATCAAGGAGAGCCTTTAGATAGGAAAACAACAAATTAAGTTTGGGAAGTAATACCTGTGACAACCTTGCCTACAGAGCTAATGAAATTGAAAACCATTTTGAACAGTTTTCCATTCCAGTGTCTCTCCATACTTCCAGGGCTGATCCTTCTCTTTCCTTTGCCTCTTAAGCTCATGTTTGAGTCAGCTCCCCATTGCAGATAAGTCCATGGCACCTCAGGTTTTTGTTAGCGCGGATGCTAACTGACACTGGGATTTTGGGGGTTTTTCATACCTGCTGACTGTGAAGCATTGTGCCTGCTCATAGGCTGAATGTCATCCCATCTGTGCAGCTGCTGAAATAAAACTTTATCCTCTCCATGTTTTCTCTTTTGCCAGGTATTAAGGGAGAAAAAGAATATGATGCTAATTGTGCTGATATGTAGTCTATCAATTTCTAGGCTAGGACTTCTATAAAATGATGAATTTTTGTAGTCTCATGCTATGTTAATTCAAGCCAAATTAAAGCATACCATGAATTTAATTTGGCTTTTATGGGTTAACTTAATGGTAGTTTATCCAAAGGATCACATGTTATTCCTCATTAGATAAATTAGCTTAGCAGAGTTTCATTCACTGTGGACAAAGTTCAACTGTTTTACATCACAGAAAGATTTTAATTAAAAATCATGGACTTGTGATGGAGGCTATTATACCAGATTTTCTTGACCTTTGGGTAAAAAAAAAATATTTTTTGGTATTCTTAATTCATTATGCCCTTTTTAACCTCCTACTTTGTCAGCTGTATGTTAATTCTGATCTTTGTCTGTGTTTCTGAAGTTCTTGTTGGGGAATTAAAAAAAACCAAAAAACATGCCACCAAAAAAAAAAACCTTTCAAACAATATTGCTTCTGAAAAGTCATGCTGGGAGCTACACATACCACTAAGCACTCTTGATGTTGAATATAATCCTCTAAAGTAGAAGAGCTTCATCATATTTTCCAAAAATGCCAGGTGCTTTCGGACCTTTTATTAAAATTCAAATATATTCTCAAGGATGCTACAGACATCCTTGTGATAGCTTAAGAGATTGTCTCACATTTTCCAGGTAAATGACTTTCAGAAGTCATAAGAACAATTCTGAAGGGCCTTGGAGTCATCTGTGCCTCTTGTCATCCCCGGTAAATGTTTATTTAGAAATTTCTGTGGTTGTGAACACTGAGATGTGGGCCCTGTTGCCATATGACAGAGGCACACAAGGGAGACTTACTTCAACATGACCCTTAACCAGAAGGATACTGAAGAGTTTTGATTTGTTTGTTTCTTTTTTCCATATCTCTTCACCCCCAAAATATTTTATAAATTTCATGTCAGAAAAGTATCAAGATAGATTTTTTTTTTTTTTTTTTTGCCCCCACCCCTACACTTTTTATAAAAATAAAGCCTTTTCCATGAGTAAATAGGTCATGGTAAAGAAAGAATTAATACAGCAGACTTCCCCTACAATTGCTTCTTGCTGCTTGCTGAGGGTCAAGTGATTTTTAAAAAAATCTTTGCATTCCTATCTTGGTTTCAGTTGCAGCTTATTACTGCAGAGAGGGGGGCCAGGCAGTCTATCATGTATATAACTGGTACTTTACATGTTTTGCTCTAGTACACCTCTATTTTCTTCCACCTACAAGAACTTGATTTTTATTTTTAAATTTGGATTTTTCTCCTTTTTTATTCTCTTATTTCAGTCCTTTATTTTATTTACTGTAAAGATCACTGCTGCAGTTAAAAGGAGTTACACATTTTTAGTATGTAACAGTTTTCAGTGTACTGAAAAGACACACTAAGAGTCTAGAGATGGTACGCTTCCCTACATGAAGTGATTTTCCTATTCCCAAAATTACATGGGGAAAAAAAGCCCAATCCTATTAAAAGTGACTACATAGTCAGTAGCAAACATGAGGAGAAAACTGGTGAAACTATACCTTTAAAGGCAGTTTCAGAAAATTTATTTACAAAACATAGAATGAAGTATGATGTATTATTTTTGATTGTTCTGGAGAAAAGTCATATCTTTTGCCTACTCTAGTTGTGGAAAACAAAATCCAGTGTCATATTTAAATTACACATCTTTTCACTTTTCTGAATTCTTCCCTGTATTCTAAAAAGTGCTGGGGAGGGAATGAAAGGAAATCTAACAGATATGTTTCAACAGAATGTGACTATGAAAACGTAGGCTATTTCTGGCAGTGTAATGATAAATAATAATTCAAGAAGACATTGATTTTGGGGACATCCATTCATTTCAATTTATGCTGATGGTTTTACAGATTTTTTTTAAGTTATCTTGTGTAATATTTTATTAGATTGATGCAGAAGTGACTAAGTTAAAATGGACTGTATGTTGTGGGTGAGCTAATACGATATGGGTGTTATAAAATCCCCTCTGGTCCAGGAATACTTGAACTAACACCAGTTTGATTCAGGTAAGATGACAGGTCCAACTGCAGAACAATCCAACTAAAACTCAGTAACTTATACTGTGGGATCTGACTAATTGTTAATTTTGCACAATAGGCTCTCTCTAAGGCCCAGAAGTTAGCTTTCTGTTAGCAATTCACAAGAAGATATTCATGTTTTGAATTCCTGCTCAACTTCTTGCACACATCCTGGCCAGTGTTACCTGAATTATGAATTTCACTGCTGTATAGCCCTCAAACAACTCCTGCACAGGAGTAGTGGTACAGCCAGGAGAAAAAAAAACACAGTGGATCTCTGCTTCACCATGGACCCCCATGGGGTGCAGGGAGTCAGCCTGTCTCATTATGGGCTGCAGCACCTGAAGCATCTCTTGCCCCTCCTTCCTCACTGACCTTGGTGCCTGCAGGGCTGTTGCTTTCACTTTTTTTTTTTTCTTGTTCCTCTTTACAGCTGCTGTGCAGTGGAGGTTTCTTTTGCCTGTTATTAAATGTGTTATCACAGAGTTTCATCAGCTGAATGGGCTCAGCTTTGGGCAGTGGGCAGTTTTGGAGCTGGCCAGAACTGGCTGTCAGTTCTGGGGGCAACTCCTTGTGTCTTCTCACAGAAGTCATCCCTGCTGCTCCTCTGCTACCAAAACCTTGCCACATAAACCCAATAGCTGCATTATTAAAAGGGAGTGATCTTCATATCACAAATACACAAAATGTTTCTTGATGGCCTTCTGAACTTCTGTGTGTGTTAGTTACACACCAGGGAAAAGCTTTACCTTTGTTTGAGGGAAGATTTCACCTTTCAAGCTGAATGCAAGTTTAGTCTAAAAAGAGTAAGTCAAATTGATATCTGCTACTACTGCATATTTAATCGGGATGGAAACACAGAGTCAGTTTTGATTACACAGGTTTTATCTATTTGCTACATCCCAATTCCATTTAATATTGGAGTTCTTAAATTGGAATCATTCAGTGTAAATGTTACATACTCCAAGAAATAGTATCGAGACTGAAAATATAAGTCATATAATAAAAAAAGGTATTGTTGGGAAAAGTAAATATACTTCTCTTATAAGGAGAGACAGGAAATCTTTGTTTATCTTACTTGGTGGAGTCAGTTCCAAACAGTGAACTGAGTAAAAAGAAAATGGCACTGAGAAAGAGGCTGAGCCTCCACATGGCTCTTAGGACATAAGGGGATGGAGGAGCGAGTGGTCCCCCTTGCTTTGGGATCAGTCATTAATGAGGCTGGTGACACCTAAGGCACAATATAAGCTGCTAAATGAGATGCCAAGCACCAGTACTTTAGAGGTAGCACTGGGTGAGCTGTGCAGCAGGCAGAATCAGATAAAGAAGTTGCTAGATAAACTCTAGAAGTATGTCAAGAGATGTCAAGGTAAGAGAGTTAATTTAATGGGAAATAATTCACTGAATAGATTAAGTCCTCCTCTGCTGTTGTCAGTCCTTCTAAAGCAAAACCAAATATGACTGCTAAAGATGATTGCATATTTTAGTTAAATTATGGTAGAGAAATCACATACAGAAGAAGCCCGCTGTTTGGGATGAATTAACTTCAGTTTTAAGACAGAGAAGTTTAGTGTACTTGCTGGAAAGGGGTTGCTTTTGTTTTTCAAATGCAGAACATGGGAATGGCTATAGCAGTTCAAGCCAGACTTGATGCAAGTGCTTGGCATTGTCAGTTCATCAGCAGGAAAGGGTGAGATTTTGGTCCTGCTTCCCTAAAGTAGTATCCTGGCTGCCAAAAATCTGTGGTTCAGGTGTTTCCTGAGAAAGTTGCCATCTCTCCATTAAGAAGTTTTGAATTAATTTTTTGATCTATGAACTAGTCCAATTTAATTTCATGTATTTGTGAACTTGTAGCATTCATAACATCCCCTGGCAAGACATCTCACACCTACTTTGCACAGTGTGAAGTATTCTAGAACAATTGAAAAGTAGTGCTTTTTCTTTCAATTGATAATTATGTTGTCACCAGATGCTGTGGTTGTCAAAGTGGAGGCTCCAAGAGCAGTCGTACAAACTCATGGAAAGAAAATCCAGCTACAGCAATTAAATGCAAAAATATAATTGAGATGGCTTTTAAGGTACCAAAATTGCAGATACTTGAAAACAGAGAGAAACCACAGGGGAAGCATGCCCTACCCAATATAAAGCAGGCAGAGTTTGCCAAATTGATTGACATTTTTTGTAGCTCTGAGCAGTTGTCTATATGTTCTTCACTAAATTCTCTGTATTTATTGATGACTTTAAAGAAGTCATTGAAAATTAAATTAAAATAATTGTTGGTATTCCTCATCTGAGCTCCATTTGAGCTCATGTTGTAACACAAAGTAGTTTCTAGGCAAGGTTTTACAGAGGATAGGAATAAGGCTTCGTACCTTTGTTCTCTCTGTTCAAAAGTACTTTAATATATTTATGAGCATTTAGGGCAGATTGCTGCTGAAAGCTCTGATATCACTTGATAAAGTTGGATATTTTACTGTGCAGATGACAGCTGTTTGTTAGTCCTTCTTTTCATAAAGGCTCTCTAACATCAATTGTCAGTAGCTCAATAGACACCAAAATAGTTCCTCATGTTTACTTTTACTCAGAAAAAGTATAGTTGTGCCAGAATGCAGCTTGCTGAGAAACAGTTCAGCATGGCTATCCAACAGCTAGAAATCTAAACATAATCACACATGTGACCAGTGTATCTATCCCTGCAATGCTCACTGCTGCGCAACTCTGAGGATCAGTTAAATTGCAAGTATCTGCTGTTGTGCTAGCCCTGTAATTACTCAAACCTGTCACTGTTATGGAGTTGGCAAAACTTTTTAGTGTAAGAGAGCCACACGAATTTCTATTCTGTGCACCAAGGACTTGCAGTGTGTTATGCTTATGGCCATGAGGATTTCAGTGCACACCCCGGGGTTTCTTTCTCTCTCTGCCAGACAGCCCACCTGGCAGTCAGCAACCCTCACAGGTCAGTCCTGCTGCTTCTCCTGACTTCACTGATGTGGGGCCTTCACATGGGACATCCTTTCTCCCAGCTGCAGAGGGCCTTTGGGTAGATGAGAGGTCTCTCCTGTATTCAGCTGCTGTGCTGTTCTCTCCAGAAATTAGGCACCCCTAATGCCTCAGGCAGTTCTCCCTCCCTGTGTATTCACATCCTTTTCCCAGTGGACGATTAGAGTTTTTATTTGTCAGCTGCTCCTCTGAAGAGGATTCAGGAAGGTTCACACTTCAATCCACAAATTCGTTTGACTCTTCTTCATGCAGCAGTTTATCTGGCTGTTTTTCCTAATTAAAATAGGTACTTCTATGCACGCTTTGTCAGATGCTAGCTGTGATATTAAGCTGTCTTATGTCACAACAAGAGGCAGGACACTTCACAAACCTTTGCTTAGTGATTTGGTTGTATTTTTCCATGTGAATTTCCCAGGTAATCTGTATCAAGTCAGTGTGTTAAGAGATACACTTAATGTAATTATTTCATTAATATGTATGTTTGCTATTTATATTTTGCTTATTCCTGGCTTTTGGCTGAAACTAAGCACAGGAATTAATGTGTTTGGGGTAGGCAGTTCTCAGCCCCTTCTCCTGAAGAAAGTTGTGATAAGTGACAAATCACATATACTTGAAATTCTGGTTTTAATAAACCTATTGCAACCATGGTCAGTGTTTCAACGTGCAGTCAAGTTCAGGGGCACAGCATAGCTGCCTGGTTTTATACATGGCTTGAAAGTGAGCTGGCTGCAGTTCAGGTCAGTGAAGTAGACACGTTGATGACAATTCAGGCAAAATATCAAAACTTGGTGGTAAAAGCAGTGTTGGCTCCTTCAGATTATATTTTTCATGGTACAAGATCGTGACTTTTTATTAGGGATTCTTTCCCCTTCATTGCTATCAGTCATGCTACAATTAGTAAGGCAGTCAGCTTCTTGTCATCGACATGTGGCCAGGACTTTCTAGCCTTTGCTTTTTAATGTGGATTTCATTCTTATGCAGTCTTCTGTTGTCTTGTAAGTCGATTGCTGCAAAGGGTTTTTCCTGGACCTAGTTGGAGTCACTTGGAGACAGCCAAGGAAGTGATTGGGTGGCAATATGATGGGAATTTCAGGAATTGTTGTCTTTCAACAGCACTGCCCTCTTTTACTGTTACATATGTAGGGTTTGGGAATTGAAGACCATGAGCAGTGGCGGTGGCCACCTGGGATTTCTGAGAAAATCCAGTTGTTCACAGGGCTTCAGGAGCTCGCTAAGGATACGTTCCTCAGACTAGAGGCAGGAAGAAACCTTTTCTCCTGATTGTCTGTCTGGCTTGGTAGGGCTATTATTTTTATCTGAATGTTTATTTTTTAATGCTTGTGACAGACTGTTCTGCTGCTTGCAGGGAAGAATGTTATACACAGTGTATGTTGTGAAATGTGACATTAAACAAATGTGAAAGTCTGCTTTCTCCCATCTTTCTCATTTTTCCTTTCAATTCTGTCCAGTTGTGCCCAGACACAGTATTAAGTTCTTGTTCTTTATCTCTGAGACACATTTTTCCTTTCAATTCTGTCCAGTTGTGCCCAGACACAGTTCTTGTTCTTTATCTCTGAGACGTAGTTTAGACTATTGGGACAATTTTGCTCAAGGAATAGGCAGAGTCTAATTATTCATGGTGGTCTAGAAGAGAGAACTGAGACTAGTCAGGATGAAAGTACAAAGGTTTAGGCTTTTTAAATAGAAGAGAGAGAACTGAGACTAGTCAGGATGAAAGTACAAAGGTGAAAACATGGTAGCTTTTTAACTGGATCACATTGAAGAGAAGCCCAGGTGTTATTGTGGTACTTTTGATTGATCAGTAATATATCTCAGCAGTGTGAACCTTTCACTTTGGGACAGATGAGCAAATATTTTGGCATACTTTCCAAGAGAATTGCTGTGTAATTGAAAAGGGATTGTTGTCATGCTAGTATATTCATAACCATGAAAAATCAAATAAGAAAGACTGACCTTATATCAATTCTGGACCTCCCAGCAAGCTGACCTCCTGCAACCCATAATTTCTTAAGTTTACTGCAGTGAGAAACATTTTGTAGGCAAATAGCAGTTAAAAATGCATCAGATGCTTTGTGATGTAAGGGTGGGTTTTAGTGTGGATTTTACTTCAGATAACATACATAAGTCCTTATCATTCATTTATTCGTAACTTTTCATGTACATGGCCCTTCACTGGCTGCAACTTCGGCCAGTTATTTTACTATTGATATAATTTTTATTTCATAGATGGCTTGTATTCTTCTCAAACTGCTACTTAGTGATACATTTTAAATGTGAGCTAATTAAAAAAAAAATTATAGTAACTGGTTTTAAGTTGGTATGAAAACCAGTTCAGCAATCTCTTCTGGTGCAGCTTCATGTGATAAGGCAGCCAAGGGAAAAGACTTGGCTAAATGTTAGTTAAGTGCAGATACCTAAAGCTGTTGTGTCCTTGGCTGCTTTTAGATTTAAGAAGCAGCTGAGCCTTCTGGTTGCACTTGGAATAAACTGGTCTTTAAGTAGGAAGTGGAGTAAGAATGGAGAATGCTGCTTCTTCCAATGATCACAGTCTTAATTCCCTCACAATGTGAGCTTGTCACCAGCACATTAAACTGACAGGGGAACCTCTGCTGCACTGAGAAGTTTTGGGGTTTTTTCTGCATTAAGAAAGAAAGCATTGGGCTGTATTATGCAATTTAAGAGAGTCTATTCATTAAATATCTGTATCATTTTGAATAAGTGGAAGCAATAATTCTATTCTTGCAGATAGAATGCAAATATAATAATTTTTCTTTTAGCATATTAATTCAGTAAGGAGATTAATATAAGCCTCCAAACTTCTTAGTCAAAATCTTTATTCTCTCTGCAGAATGCAATACAATTACTACTTGCATGCTGATAGTAAATGAACTGTTTTATTGAATAGTCGTAATGAAATATTGGAGGCTGGTGTGTGATAGTTCTTATAAAGAGTACATTCAAGGAAGACTTTGCAGAGGAGGCAAAAGAGGGCAGAAAACTTGTGTTTCAAAAAGAGATAGGAGTGGCTGTTAGTGGAGCAGTGGCAGCTGCTATTATACTCTGTACTCCTCTGGTATTGGTACTCCTGACTTCCAGTATGGTTTGGAATCAAATTTAACCTTCAGGCACATAATTTATTAATACTCTATTGCAAGCTCAAGAATTAGGGTTATTATGAATTATTAATACTACTTTATTCAAGCATTGATATATCTTTTGCAATACTGACTAGCATGAGCCTTTTTTTCTTAATTTTCAGTCTTGGTTTCAGTTTACAGTAAAAACCTCTACACCTGAAATAATGATCAAACTAATTATCAGGGAAGCCAAGAACAGGTCAGGTTAGAAGGACCTCAGAATGTCATCTAGCCCAGCGTACTGCTCAAAGCTCTTCGAGCTATGACAGCAGAACAATTAATTCTTAGCACTTCAAAAGAATATTTTGTTATCTTTTGAAGACCTGGAGCTACGCTTCTGAATGACAGGGTCTCTGCTACATATTTTTGCACAGAATACTGAGGCTGGACTTTAACTAGAAGCTCCTTTGGAGTCTTCTTTAAAGACAGGACTTTTTTTACAGTGACCATCAGTAGCGTCAAACTTTCCTCCAACTATGGATGCTCTGCTGACAATCTGGTGTTACAAGTTTGCTTGTAATGTAAACATAAAAATGTTTTGGTCAGCCATTTGTTAGCAGACTTTTTTGTTATTTGTCCAGTGGTGGTACCAAAATTTTTGTTTTGTAGATCATAATGAGGCGTTTTTGCCGTTTTCTTACTATGGCCAATTAGGCATCCAGAAGAGAGTGCTCTAATTTTTCCGGTTTAGGTCTTATGTTTATGTCTGTGGAACCCCTGATTTTTTTTCCTTGACCAACTACTCAGCAGTTTATTTTTTAGTTAATTTATTTGTGACATTGAATATTGTCTCCCTCTTTTTTTTTTTTTTTCCAGTGTGACAATGCAAAAGGACTCAAAGCCTTCTACGATGCAATAAAATTTGGACCTAATCATCTGATGGTTTTTGGCGGTGTATGTGCAACAGTTACTTCTATCATTGCTGAATCTCTGAAGGGATGGAATTTGGTTCAGGTAAGGCATGGAATTGAATATATTCTAATGCTGTCTTGTGTCTCTGAATTAAAAAAAAAAAATAGAAACATAGCTTTGATGCTTTTAAAGCTTGGAATTTTGTGAAATTTTTATGTTTCAGTTTTGAAGGGCAGTTCATGTGTAAAGATTAGTTACTTGTATATAATGCTAGATTTCAGGGGTTGGCATTTTATTGTACTCAAAATTGCTTGTGAGTTTGGGGCAGCAGTCATGTGTCTCAGTAGGTTAATTAAATAAAAATAATAGGTCTCAAAAAGCAACCGAGGTTAAATCAAGTTCAGGCACAGTAGGGGGGAAAACCCAGGACTTCAGAAAAGTTAGAAGAAACTCATCAGGCCTTAAATTATGGTACTTCAGGGTATTTACTCAGTCTGTACTCAGTCAGAACACAGTAATTTCTATGCACTTTAAAAGTGCTGGAAGTGCATAAATTCTAAATAGTGACTAGGTTCATGTCTCAGTATTTGACTCACGAAGCACATTTATTCCCAGTTGTTCTTCTTTCTGACTTTCTCAAAGGTCAAGTTTGTGGAAAGGTTTCCTCTGCTGAGGAATCAGAATTTATTAATACTAATCTCTAAAATGCACATTATAACAGCATGATTTTCTTCATTTATTCAATCATTTGACTAGTGATAATTTTCAGATGGATGG
The DNA here is from genome assembly GCF_017590135.1 of Pyrgilauda ruficollis. NCBI lineage: Eukaryota > Metazoa > Chordata > Aves > Passeriformes > Passeridae > Pyrgilauda > Pyrgilauda ruficollis. The sequence goes on along the minus strand of NW_024525378.1, from coordinate 1,933,229 downwards.
CTGATCACATAGCCATTGAGTTTTGCTTTTCTGATGTGGAAATACCCTGGCTTTCTACTGAATATTCATATTGCCCAAAGATGCTCCTGTACTTTTTTTTTTCCTTAAAAATTCCAAATTATTCTATAGCAAAATAAAAAATACATAACAATTACCTGAGGTTACAGTTACAAACAGGCTCCTCTTTTCCACCTGGAATACTCACTGAGAGTAGTGCAGCAAGAACAAATGAGGCATAATTAAGTTTGTGAAGAAGATGATGATCAGAGTACAAATGGGAAAATCTTAGGAGGATAATTAAAGTAGCTTGTTAACTGTGTTTGCAATGCTTGTCAGATCAGATATTTTTTCTTCTGCTTTGGGATTTTTTTTCTGATATAAAAAGCAATCCCTCTGTGGAAACCAAATAATAGTGTGTCTCTGGGGAGAATGGAGAAAATAACAGAAGCCTTGAAACTAGCCTTTAACACTGTCTCTTAAAATTGGCCTAGTTCATGACCTATAATGAAGTATGTGGCTGGAACTCTGGTTTGTTTTTTTTTTTTAATTTGTCACATGGAATTTCTTTATGACGTAGAATGTTTTAAACAGCTGGGTTTCATTGTGCTAAAAATCTTTTCATTTGCAGTCAAGTTCTGCCTGATGGAATCTGGAAATCAATTTTTTCATGAAGTTGTTAGTCTGAGGAAGGGTGATTAGAAAGCTTTTAAATTCCTGAATTTGTCAATGTATATGTCCAATTATAGAATGGTATGAAGTATTGCTACCAGTGAACATTTATTTCTCTGTATTTAACCACTATAGCTGTGACTATGTCTTAAACATTATTTATGATATCAGTTCATCAAGGTGTTCTTGACTGCTTGGGCTTAGTATCCTGTGGGCACTAGATAAATCCTCACAGGGCAAAATGGCTCTTTATGTCAGGTTTTTATACCGTGATTGGCTGAAGGATAAAAAAAAAACCACAGCAGCATGGCTGGGAAGTGTGGCAAGGTTTAGTAAATGGAATAGCAGCAATGGCAATAATCTAAATATTGCCTGTGAAAGTGTTGTGTCATATAGTGACAGTAATATGTGTATCTGCAAATCAGCAGATGTAGCATGTATACATTAGTGGGGAAACAGAGTACAAATCCTTCCACTCCTCAGGATCCACTGTCATAAGTGTCTCTGATTAAAAGCATAACTTGAAGGAGAAGATAGAAATCTGTGGTTCTCAGAGGTGGAGCAGTAATATCCAGCCTGATAAAATACAAGGCTGTCCTCCCTCAAAACTTGAGACTTCACCTCAAGGAATCACAGCAAACTCACATAAATTGTTTTATGAAATCATGATGATGATGAAGTCATTTCATGTTGCAGTCAGGAAGAGGGAAAACAGCACAGAGACAAAAACTAACCTGACATTGTATTATTGAATAGAGGATTTTCATTTGGATGTCTGACTCCAAAGCTCTGTCCCTGTCCTTGTGCCTGCAGTCATGAAAACAAAGCTCTTAACCCTAGGAGGGACATTTGATTTGATTTGATTTACACAGGTGTCATGAGGTTCAGCAAAGTGATGACTCTCTTACACGCAAGAGAAAAGCAGGATGGTACTGGTAGTCTTGGGAAAAACAGGGATGAAAGAAGAAGAATAATACAATATAACTAAAAGAAAAATTACTTTCCTGACCAAATACAATATGAGGCTTGCTGGCTGCAAAACCATTCTGAAAGCCTTTTAGCCCTGATTTCCAAGTTACTGGGTGACTGCTTTTCCTCTGTTTGGATGAATTTTTCTTTTCTGCCTCTTCTCCATTCTCTACAATAAGAAGTTGCCAAAACCAAACAGTGAAACAAAAGGCCAAGAGTATAAATGTGCTGGAAATTTTCATATTGCATTTTCTACTCAAGCAATTACAGTAGTGGTGAGGGAGGGGAAGGAAATAGATTCTTGCAAGGCAGCTTCAGTCTCTACTCTCCTTCCTGTATGCTTTTGATAATGATAGTGTATTTTTACTTAACTGGTTAAATCAGGTCACTGACAGCCTTCAACACTGTGAAACAGGGAAGATTATAGAGGTTGAGAAAAGTCTCAGTCTGAAGGTGACATATTTCCATGTCATATCAAAAAACACGTACTTTTCCTTCTCCGTTTTTACAAATTCAGATTTAGTTTTGATCAGCAGCAGAAAGGGAATTTGTGCTCTCAATTAACTGCCTTCAACTGCTGGCTGATTTAATTATCTCTTACTGTAACAAAATTAATTATTTTTTAATGGAGCATTTTATATCTGTGAAAGGAGCAAGTTGTTTTAGTCTGCAAAGTCTTATGTCAACCTGAAGGACTTTCATTGAGGTATGCTAGGTGACATAACTTGGAAAATGTTTTTTGAACAGATATTCTTGGCAGGACAAATGCAGGCACCCATTCCTTAGCCTCTCAAATGAAAAGCCTCTCTGTGGGTAATCTCTGTGGGCCAGCAGTCCTTTGTTGAGTGACAGTCTGAATATGGGTTGGAGGCTGCATGTGCATCTTTGATCTCCAGGCTGCGGAGTGGAATCAGTTTGAACTTTCAGTGGTTTAGTTTAAAAGTGCCAATAATATCCTGTGCCTTTGAGAGTGGGCCTTAAAGGCACAATAGTGGAAAGTTGCTGTTCTGTAGGGGGAATACAACAATGTCAAATTATTCCATATTAATCTTACCCCCATGCTCTTTCAACATGTATTCAAGGCAATAAAGAGTGAAGAAGAATCATGAAGAGTATCTCTTAATATTTTGCAAAAGACAAATTAAGTATTTTTATTCTATACATTGAAGCATTCCTGCTAGTATCCAGTTACTGTGAAATGGAGGAGATCGTTAGTTATTCAGTCTTTCTCTTCTATTTCAGTATATCCATCACCTGTTATATCCATGTGAATTTCTTACAGTGGCAAAAGTATCCATTTTATATAGATTGCTGCTTCTCCTGTTTTTCATTGTCATCTCTCACTTTTCCTAATTGTTTTGTTAACACAAACATTTAATCAGCATTAGGACTTTGACCACACTGGTCATCTCTCTTAATCTGTGGCACTCCTTCTCAATTTTGGAGATTCATCTTTTTCTGCCATTGTGCCATTGATGTTCTCTTACAGCCTGCTTCATTTACAATTTCATTTAACTCTGAAATTAAGCTTCTGCCAGAAACAAAGTATAAATTTTTGTGCTTCCTCAGAATATCCTCTGTTTCTACATATTTTATGTAATCTAGTCATAACTGCTGGCTTCTAGGCAAGTAACTCCTTCAGGCAATGCAGTGATTAGATTGTAATGACATTCAAAACTGAAGAACCTTATTTTGGATTCAGCATCTCATGTTGGAAAGTTTTCTAACAAAATTATAGGTACCCTAATCATGATATATTACTGCTCACTCTTGGGCATATTAATATAGGATGAGTTCCTGTGTTAGAAAGGGGGGGTGGAAAGGGAAAATTCCTGGTTCTCATGTGATTGGATATTAAAGAGCCTACCCTGAGATTTGTTTTATTGTCCCAGAGATCCATAGGTATTCAAGTCACATCTCTGAATTACTGAAAAGGCTGCTGGTGTTCAGGAAAATTGTTGATGTTTCTAGCTTTTGCTTTCCTTCTGAAACAAGGCTGATGTGATTGCACTGTCAGTTCCTCCCAGGAATTTCTGACCAATGGCCAATTGCAACCCAGTTTTAACAAGGGATTTCCCCAAGATTGTTAGCTTCTACACATTGCTGTGAAAATGAGCTTCTGTGGACAGGGATCCATATGAATGAAGAGGAGGCTGTAATATGAGTGCAGAGAGCTTAGGGCCAGCTGTGCTGTGCTGTGACGTCCTACATGTCCTGCTGCTGTTTATGGAAAGGGGATTGATTGGATTGAGAAGATTGTTAAAAAAACAGCAGAAAAAAAATGAGGAAACACAAATAAAGGGTGAAAATCAGAAGGGCATGAAGTAGGAGCTGAGGTATGTGTCTGTGTTTGTAGAAGCCTAGGATACATGTATCTGTAAGAAACGAGGCTTTATTAGGCATCTGTTACTCATCAAAATTACTGTTAACACAGAATTTCACAGCTATGTTCAGGTTAAAATGATGTGGTTTACCATGAAAGTACTGCAGGTCATCACAGAGATTTCTATACTGGCCACTGAATCAAATTTCTTCTTGTTAATATCTGAATTTCTAAATCCTTATACTTGTTACCTGGACCTCCATCACGAACACATAAACATTTGATAAAAGAAGGTGGTGTTTCATTTTCTTTTTAGCCTTTTTCATCATGTTTGCTGCAGTACAGTGAGTTTGTGCTACTTTTGCCTTCACTGCACAATTTTCATGTATTATTACTTTGAGTAATGAAAAGGGCATTTAAACTTAGTCTTTGGCTAAGAAGATTAGCTACTTCTATCTATGTGATGCAGGCAGTCCCTCTTGAAGAGGCCTTCTTCCCACTGGAATATGACCCAATGCACCAACAAACTAGAATCTTTGTCTTTTTGGCCCATAATTCACTATTGTAATCTTTTTTTTTTTCTTCTTCTTCTTCCTATTTTTTTTCTCCTGGGACTGGAGGGATTTTATAGATTTTCTGTATTTGTGTTGTGCTTTTAATAGACAAAGTGCATGAGGGAAAGACACCTCTTGAGGTCTTATTATAAAAGGTGCAAACCTGAGGACATTCTGGTCCTGCTTTCAGGAGTTAGCTGAGCACAGAAGGAAGTTTTGCTCACTTCTCTGTAGGAATGCCCGGGAGCAGGAGAAAAGCAGATTAGGTCTGACCTTCAGGCAGAATTTTCTGTGAAGTTTCTCCTCATTTGAGAGAAGCTGTGGTGAATCTGGAGGGACACAGACCTTTTAGTTCTGCAAATCCTCCCCCTGATACAAGTTGCCAGCAGGAGCCCTGCCATTACTGATGAACCCTCCTGAAGATTTGCACTTGCTGCTGGAGAAGAGGATGCGTGGGGGGGTTGAAGCAGATGATCAGTGCCATACCTGCTAATTAGGCTGTGTCTCAGTGTGTGGACGGATGCATACGTGCACAAGGTAGGGCAGATGTGGAAGCAGTTGTATGTTCACCTTTCAGCTCAGAGAAATGGATGTGGCAGTACAGCAGGCAAGACTGGTCTAGGACAAAGGAATTACTTTAGTGACAAAAATCCTTTCACAGGGGTGCTGAGTCCCTCTTCATTACTGCAGTTGTACCCCTGGGGAGATGTTTGCATCACTTTGCTGTTAAGAGCAGAAATGTGGTCCACAAAGTTTAAGTTGCAAATTTCAGAAAATTTCTAGGCTGAGGTATGGCAAGAAGTGCACATCCTAAATTTCAAACGCACTGCAAGATACAGTAGGACCTTCTTTTTTTCTTCTTTTCACCTTCTGCCTAAATGTATGACATTGATTCTGTGGCAGAACCTGTCTTTCCATCAATTTGAAACTGGCTTCTGTCCAGTGTTCACTTTTATATAAATATGGTTAGCTGTTTGTATTCATCTTGTTTGTCCTGCAGAAAACATCAGAACTATAATACACAGTCTAGTTTTTGCCTTTGATCTAATGTCTAAGGTTCAGTTCATTACACAAAGTGTGAATAAAAGTATTTTAATAAAGCTCTAGAGTTAGGTCAAAGCAGCTCAAGACTGTACCTGCATATTTATTCTAACATGATTTGCATGCTCTGGCAGAAAAAAAACCCTCATTTTTTTATTATTTTTCTTCTTCTTAGCTGTTTGCACATATTCATTCAATCACTTTTGTTTAGTGTTGGATCAATAATATTGAATGAATGAATGAATGATGGACTCAGAAACACCCTGAAAAGGCAAGGGTGTCACTTGGTTTTGCAGTATAATATAAGCTTGGGAAAACATTTAATTCTGAACAAATAAGATATTCCCTCTGTCTGAATCTGAATGGTTTCTTGAACAAAAATAAAATATATTAAAAATATCCCAAACACACAGTGTAATACATAAGCATTGATTTTTTTTCAAATACAAAGCCTTGTGTTATAATGCCAACACACGTTCTTGTAAGGTGTTTAAAATATCCAGGTTAATTTATAATTAGAATAAATAATGTCTGTGTACTTTGGTATTTAGGGATTTTTTTTTCCCCTCCATGTAATTTTTTATTGTCTCACTGCTGGTATTGCTGGATTTTTTTTTCCAGTTGTTCTTTTTTCTTTCCCATTGTGTTCATTTCTATTAAACAGGCCTGAAGTCTTTTCTCATGGATTTTTTGCAGCCCCACAGCTAGGATAGCCTTGCCAGGTAGAATCTTACTTACAAAAATGCTTAAGCATTGCACCTTGCAGCTATCGCAGGGCTTCCTTCCCTGCTACAAAGGTACCCCTTAGTGCTCCCTCCGGCTGCTGTTTGCTGCTGCCTGTTCTGGAGGGTTATAGGAGGGGAGGTGGAGGGGCAATTTTGGTTCCCCTCTCTTCCTTCTCTCCTCTTCCCTGTCCTGATATGATAGGCAGATTTAAGATTTGCTTCTTTGTAAAATCACTTGTAGTTCAGCATCTTCTTTATGCTGAATAAGGATGACTGTGATGTAGACCTATTTCTTTTTCAGATTTGAGATTATTTTTATGACAAATTTTCTAGTACCTTGTCAGATGTCTGGGGTTTTTTTTATTTTTTAATGGTTTAACCCACTGGACAAAAGTGCTGCTAAATTTTGGTCTAGCATTGGGTTTTCACTTGATTTTTTTTTCTGGGAAATGTCATACAATTTGTGGGGATGTAGCTGTGTGACACCAATGCCCCATTAATGATAATATTTGATTTATTCACAGTTATGCCAGCCCAAAGAATCACATTTTGATTCATTAATCCCATTGGTTTCATTACTCTGTGACCCAAAAACTTGTCTAGAATTTCCCATTGCTTAGTGGGAGCATTTTTATAGTTTCTCAGCAATTGCAGCACTGAATTTTGAACTGCATCTTGCGTTTTCCCCACTGCCTGACTCTACGAATCTTGTTTCTCTCTCATTGTAGCTATCTCAGGGAGATCAGATGCTAATTAGCTGTCCATCTGTATATGATTTTTCTGCTTTAAAGGTTATATTGATTTAAAGCTATCTTATTTTACTGTAAATCGCTTAGCACTTTTTGGCTGGTTTTTGGCAATCATTATTAATTTATTCCAAAATGTTCAGACTATAATATTGTATTTCTCTGACTATTGCAATATTCTAGGAAATATTTTATTGCAATATTCTAGGAATATTCTATTCAAATATTCTAGGAAATCGGTTTCAAGCTTCTTTTACCACCTAATCCCCAAATGTGGTTCTTCTGATTATCTTCACTACACCTAAGATTTCTGCAAAGCTGGAATTGGTTATTTTGGTATGTTATTTGTCAGAGTGACTACTGTGATGTGTCTCTTAAACAAGTAGCACAGAGTGTGCTCTACAAAACCAGCTTGCTGGCCTGTTTCTCAACAGCCTGCTTGGAAAGCCTTGGGGTTGTTTTCTCTCCAGTCCCTTTGGCCAGCCTGGCTTGAGTGGCCTGATGTGGAGTAGCACTCTCTGCCATAGCTGCTGTTTTCCTTGGAAACACACAAACCTGTCCACAATAAGAAGGCAAATACAACAACTAATAATAACTAACAAATACAACTTGACAGCTAAGTCAAGGCAAAATTGATATGATAAATTTTGTTTCTTCATACTGTGGCTCCTACAGCCTTAAATTCGCTTATTTGTTTCATTCTCTCTCATTTGAATGTTTATCTTCATGTTACTGTTCTATTACAGAACAAGGAAAGCATTTTCATATGGTAAATTAACCTGTTTTTCCCTGAATGCTGTTTGGCAGCCGTTACTTAATTACTTATTTTGAGGAATAGCTTAATTCATACAAATTTGGCATCAACAGCACCTGGGCATAAATTGAAGAACAAACAAATACACCAAGAAATTGGAAAAAGAATAATCATTGCCATGAAATTTTGAAATTTAAATAAAATATTTATTGGCCTTTAAGAACAGAAAAAGTTTAATTGTGCTCTATTAAAGAAGTAATTCAATTGTGATATGTTTATAGAAAAGCAAATGCAAATTCTCACATAACAGAAGCTGTTCTAAGTGCATGATTCTAAAATCACTGTGGGGCTCTTGGTATGTGATTCATCTAGGATTGAAACCTATATAGATGACATCTGTTTTAATTTTTGGTATTCCCAGTACTCGACGCACCAGGAACAGTTCCTGGGGTCTTGCAGATTTTGCTACATGCTTTCTCCAGGCATCAGTTAAGTTTTGAAACAATTGGAGAAAAATAAGGCAAATTGAGCAAGTGATAGCTACATTTTAATTAAACCTGAAGTGATTTGGAAGCACATTTATTTTCTTTAGCCTTAGTTATCACACACAGAAAAACTCAAGTCTCCGTGTCAGAGACAATAGAAATGATCAGCATAGCTTAAAAGCCTCCAGACTCTGTTGGGAAAACAGCCTTGCATACAGAATTGTGACTGAGACAATTTGTTTCCAGTCTTTCAGAATCTCTTCTTGGCTCTGGATTTTAATTCCAAACTGTAGTTGCAAATCCAGATTTACTTTGATTTCTTGTTTTGCCTTGATTTCATTTTTAGGAGATGTGTAGCTTGAAATTTCTGAACTCTGTGTTAAGCCATAACACCTTCTTCTCCTAATTCTCAAAGGAAGGCATTTCTCCAGTGCAGGGCAGTCCCCATGTTCCCTTATCTTGCAGAAGTCCATGAGACTTTGTTATCCAGTAGACAGCCCATCACAATCTGATTAATAAACTACAGCGGGATTGGCAATATAACCACTATGAGCTTTGTTTGTGTTATGATGCAACACTAAGCTAGGAAAATGTTATAATTATTTATAATTAAGCTACTGTGAGGGCACAGTGTGTATCAGGATGTGGATTCATTATGTCAGCTTGCTTTCTGAAAGTGAAAAGATTAGTGGCACAGCTTCTGGAAGGTTTGTTTAAGTCCTTCAGTATTCAGATAAGGGAATAAGTATGCATGTGACTGGGGAGTGGCAGGTCTCCAGCAGTCTAAAATATTGCATGAAGTGCTTGGGAGCTACAATTTTGTATTCATTTTAAGCACTGTCTTCCTGACATAAATCAAGAGTTAATTTGTTCTATTAAAAGAAAGGCAAGAAAGTTCTTCTTCATAGCCCTTTTGAAACGCTTGTAGAAGACTGATGACAGTCTGGATCTGAAATAGTCTACAATTGCCAATCAAAAGCTGGATGTTTTTCTGCATTTTTCCAGTGGAGAGCACAAAAATGGTCAGGGGTCTGGAGCATGTGATGACAGGCTGAGAGATCAGGGCTTCTTCAGCCTGGAGAAGGGATGGCTCCAGGGACTTATAAGAGCTTTCCAATACTTAAAGGGAGGTTACAAGAAAACTGGAGCATAGAGAGATAAGTCAAGGGGTAACAGCTTTATATTGGAAGAGGATAGGTTTAGATTGATTATTAGAAATAAAATAAATAAAATAAATTCTTTACTGTGAAGGTGGTGAGACACTGGAGCAGGTTGCCCAGAGAACCTGTGGATGCCCCCTACCTGGAAGAGTTCAAGGCCAGGTTGGAGGGGGCTCTGGTCTATTAGAAGGTGTCCCTGCCCATGACCAGTGGGTTTGGAACTAGGTGATCCTTAAGGTCCATTCCAAAGTAAACCGTTCCATGATTCCAAACAAACTCACAAATTGGATCCACTAATCTGTTTGGGGGTATCTGTAGCTGCAAGTACAAGATCACTTCTGGGAAAGTGGCATACACATGCATCCTTGCTAATAATGGGGCCTTTTGTTATAAAGACATACTTCTGCTAAAGTGGTCATTTTCCTCACATCTCTCATTTAATTTAAACAATCAGACCAAAAATTTGTTTGGTAAGAAAAATTCAGCTGCTTCTTTTTTTAAGGCTCAGAATGCTACTGAGAAAAGCGGAGTGACTGAGCAAGCAGTGGAGATGATCTGCATTATGTTTAACTCTTACTGACTATGAAAAATAAATAATGAGGTTGTGTACCTACCTGTATATGTATGCATACACACACATCTATTTAGAATTATCCAAAACTGTCCTCAGTCTCTTTTATGGCTCAGTTATTGCTTGTGGGCACTGGCATGTTTCAGATAAATGCATTCTCTTACATTGCATCAGGATGCATTCTCATTCAGAGTTGTGGCTGACATGTTTAAGTGGATGCTTCATAAGCAGCCTGCTTCGAAATGTTCTTCCTGTGATTTTCTGCTTTCCAGTCCTTTACCTGTTTTATTTTGTTCTGCTTGCTTGTGAGAAGTTAAAAAAATAATCTGATTTGCAAATCTAAAGTGAAGGAAGGGCCAGAACCAAGAGTTTACTTTTATATAAAAATCCTGTATGCTATTTTTGGATCTTGACGCAGGAATCCAAATTTTACAGATTAGGGACTATAATCAGTCCAGCCTGGAAGTAATTTGTCTATAGAGACAGAAGTTTAAGTAGTAATTTTTACCTAGCAAATACCTGTGTCTTCAAATTTTCATGTCTTAACTATTAAAATTTAGTAAAGTTACAGATGAAAAATCTGCTAATGATTAATGAAATTAACATTAATGTTGATTATGAGTCTTTGAGTTGTCATTGTGAAAACTCTTGTGACCGATGTGATTTTGTCCTTGCTTTTGGAAGTCTGTATGACAGCATGAAAAAATCCTGTCTTTATGCTGGTTTTAGCTCGGGAGGAAGCGAGAAAATGAAGATGATGGTTTCTTATCTTTTTCCTTTGTTAGAGCAAAGGGCAGAATGATGCAACTATGGGGCCCTGAGTTTCACTGCCTGACTGCTCACCTTTATTGATTGAGAGCTCAAGCTACAGTTTTTGCAACCATAATAATAATCATAGAGTCCTCTTATACATAGACTGTACTCAAGGTGGCAGGAGGCATATCTTCAATTATAACACAAATCTTCCTCATACCAAATGTGCTTGCACTGGCCCGACTTGTCTCCTATTCACTGTCCAATTGTTAGATCACAATAAGAGATCTAAAATTCTGCAACTTAATGTTGCTTTAAGAAAAGGTATGTAGGTAAGCTGCTGGTTTGTTTTTGTTTTATTTTTTAATTAAAGAACTGAAACAGAAGACAACAAGACTGAGTAATAATTGTGCAAATAATTTTTTGCTTTGCACTTTCTGTTAGCTTCATTCTTAACTTTTCTATTTCCCATTGCCACAAGCAGTGCTAGGAGGGCTTAAAGGCAGCACTTGCCAATTAGTCACGGCTTGCACACTGCTCGTTTGAACAGCAGGCATTCATTTTTATGTCCAGAAGTCCACGTTTATTAATGCAGATGAACCAACAGAGGGGAGTCTCGTATTTAGTTCTATGATCTAACTGGTTATATGAACAGGGAACATGAAACCTTAAATACTCTACTGTTTCACAAGCAGATTATTATAGTATTATAATCACCTTGGAAAGACAGCTTGTGCCTCCAGTCACAAATGAATTCACACAGAATATGACATTCTTAGCATGGTTGTAAAGGGAAGAGATCGCTGGGCAGTAAATCTTAGAATTAATGTTTACTGAGAATAAGTGATTGAAAGTGCTACTTTGGAAGTCATAGCTGCCTGTCCAGAGACTACATAAATCCTACCTGAATGTTTTCCCCAAAAGCTCCATTTATAAGAGGTATGCTTTCAGAAAGCAAGGGTAATATTATTGCCTCAGCTCCCTGGATGGATAATGAAATGTGCATCACTTGAATTCTATAGAGCTTCAGACTTGTCCATGTATGAAATGGGTTTTGGTAACCCCTCTATACGAGGACACCTCAAAGCCCAGTATCTCATAAACTTACCATCAGACTTTGCCCTTGATCCTACACTGCTTCAGAGTATAAATGTCTCTCATTCTGCATCTCTGCTTGGTAGTAAACCACAACCATGCTGGGTTCTGTCGGGAGGGGTCCCATCCGAGGTGATATTGCTTGTGAGTTTCCCAGGAGTTTTGACTACAATTTCTACAGTTATTATGGAAAAAAAAATCAGCAGAGGGATCAAAACAAATGCCATTTTTCTGAATTGTCATCAAGATTATTGTGGCCAATGATAAAAATTCTGGTTTTGTACCTCCTTTGCTTTTGGTCTTTGAGGAAGGCAATTCTGTCTTGCCACAAAACATCAAAGGTGCGGTGAGGTGTCTCAGGTGGTCATGGCTCAGTGCTTACACTCATGAAATTACTTTCTAGGAATTGGAAGTGATACTGTCTCAGCTTCTTCTTTGGTGATACAAAGACAAGCTCTGTGTGAGGGTCTGGGTTACTGAAGAGAATGGATGGATTTCCACTTATCTTAGGGTGCTCTAAACAATATTTATATGGAATAATATGTATACCCACATTACAAATTTACCTGAAAATGGAAGAGTGCAAAAGAATGAAGAGTGCACATTTTCAGAGCATGATTTGGTCCCAAGAGCATGGAGTTATGAAACCTGCAGCTTAAGCCCTGCAGAGGGTGGGATTTCAGATGCTCAGCTTGGAATGGCTCATTGATTTAGCTCTAAGCACCCCCATGCCTAGCATGCTTGGTGTGTTTGAATCACATCCTGAGGCACTTAACTCTCCCTATGTGCTGTACAGTGAGCTTAAGAGCCTAACATTGTATTCCATTACTCTGAAAAAGCACTGATGTTCCCGGAGTACGTGTTTGCCAGGTATTTCTGAAGCCATGTCTGTCTTTCATCATACTGCAACTGCTCACCATGTTGAATCACCATATATAAAACTGCAGTTCTAATTTTAGCGTCACAATTGACTTCTGTGGAAGTGGTTGTAATGAACAAAATGAAAAGTTATTAGCCAAATCCTTTTTCCTGCTCTGCAGTCTAATTGTCATCTGGAGAAATCTCCTCAGAGTTGTAATAACAACTTTATAGGCCCAGCAGAGAGGAAGTTGTATGCCTCTACTGAGATTTTAAGCCAGTACTAGACATTGAAAACCAACACACCAATTAAAAAAAAAAAAAAAAAAAAAAAAAAAAAAAAAAAACCAAAAAAAAAAAAACAAAAAAAAAAAAAAAAAAAAAAAAAAAAAAAAAAAAAAAAAAAAAAAAACAAAAAAAAAACCCCAAAAACTTTCATGGAGATTTTGCCAGATTTTAGGAATGGCTAAATGTGTAAGGCAGTTCCCATTGTTTTTTCTCAGATGGCTCCAGGTGGATATGTACGAATTTTCTTTTGTGCATTTTATTTAGGCTTGCTCTAGCTGATGCAGGTTATTGTCACTTAGTTGCAGAAACAGGCCTTAATACAATGCTCTGGTTGTCTTTTAAGATGTTTCCAGCTGATAAGATAGTAAAGAGGTTGCTGGTGTTTTATTGTGAAAATAAAACAACCAGAACAGTTTCCCAGAAATTTGGAGACTTGTTTCTCTCCTAAGACAGTCAAAATCACCTCAGAGTGCCATAACCATAGGCTATGGAGCCACTGTTGCTCACATGCTCTGTTTTTCTGGTCACACAAACCTTTTCAATGATTTGCTGTGCAGTGAGGCACCAATGAAATCAGGTGGGAGAAGGTGTAGTTGGCACCCTGAACTTAGGGTGATGATAAAACCAGTGTCAGTGCATCAACCTGAGGATGACTTGGACAAGATTCTCAGACACATGATGTGACTCTTGGGGATGGTGCTGTGCAGGACCAAGAGTTGTACTTGATGATCCTTGTGGGTCCCTTCCAACTTCACTTATTCTGTGGTTCTGTGATCTACGTTTCCTTCCTTCTGTAAAAGACACTGACTTTAATATATGAGTGTTCCTACATTCTGGCAGCCAATGTATCCACATAAAAATAATGAACTATAGCCAGCTGCTTTGGCAGTATCAGTGCTCTTCTTCAGCCAGTGGTCTGCATGGATGGGTGTAGGGATCTGCTGCCTTGAATGATGTGGCTGGTCTTTGCAGAGCAAGGGTTTGGTACTCCCCATTACCCCAGGGATTCCAAATATGCTAAATATACCCTGTTTAGTGTATTACTTGTTTTCTGCACCTGTATTCTGCTGGAAAGCATGGTTTCCAGCTCAAGTTATAAGAAAGCTAAATGTGCACAGAGTTCAAGATGCTCTTCTGGGAGCCAGCTCCCACAGGTTGAGTTCTGCAGTATTTATCTCACATGTACTGGGAAAATTAATTTAATGTCACCTATAACTGAGTTTGTATTCACTATGCTACCTGAAGTTACCTTGTACAACACAAACATACAGTGAGGACAGGAACAAAAAAATAGCTGGCTTATTGATTGTGGCTTAGGGGTCATTTTCAAACATTCTATAGTTATGTATAGAGGAGCAATCCATCTCTGTTCCTGCTTAAAGAGTGTATGACTGATCTTGTCAGCTTTAATTTTTATGAAATTTAGAATGTGACATTTGGTATGTTTGAACTTATGTCCATGTAGAATACTGTCTATTCTCTGGAGTTAGTTCAGGATAGACACTCAGATTATCTGTCTTACAGAAAAAAATTACTGGAATGGGTTTTTCAGGTAGTATGAGAAATCTTCAGTTTTTCTTTAAACTGTTGGATAACTTTCAAGAAGTCCTTAAAGGGGAAGAATATTATACAATTTACATATTGATTACATTAAATTTTCAGAAATTAATAGCAAGTTTTTCCAGAACAGATCCCAATAATCACTGTAGTTGTTCTCCAACACTTCAACACACAGATGATGAGTTCCTTATTTTACGAAAATCTGAGCCTAAGAGAATCAGAAATCACAACATAATATATGAAAGTACTCTAAAGATACAAATTTTTTTTCTAGAAAGATCTTCTGTCTCTTTTGATTCTGTATGCAATCTAGAAATACAGGCTTTATATTTCTTCCTAAACACAGGTATTAATAAAAATTAATTTATTTTTTAGATTTTCTAAGCTTTCTTCAAGCAAATTTAAAGACTAAGTATTTTCATTTTGAAGAGACTTGTCTGTATGTGGTGATTCCTAGATCTTACTTTAGTTATGCACTACTTTATTATACATAAATAATTATGAACCTCCAGATTTTTTTTTTCTATGGCAGGATCTCTATTTTTATTTTGATCAGAAAAAGTATAAAATTCTGCACTATGAAAGTATGATAGAACATGCATCTCAGGGCTGAAAATATAGAAGTTCTCATCAGAATAGGCATGATTTGATTACATTGCTCAAAATCAAAATCACACATCTGTCAGTATTTATAATTCTATGATTTTATCAGTCTATATAATTTTCCTTCAATGAAGATGTAGATTCTTAATAATTTTCTGCATAAACCAATTTTGAAATGTTTTCCTCTCAGGGAGACATACCTTAGTACCGTTGGAAGTTACAAACATTATACAGTGATGTCTTAACTCTGTTCAATCCTAAGTTTAATTTTTCTTTAGAAATATAGTTGAATTACCCAGAGCCATAAAAATGGAACCTATATTTGCAGTGCAAAAATGAGATCCCATTTAGGTACATTCTCTGGTTTTAGCATAAACATGTTTCTTTGTTGGAATGCTTTAACACTAGAGCACAGGATCTTCTGAGTAGAAAGGCAGGAAAGTTGTGTTTAATGTGAGGGTGGTCAAACACTGAAACAGGCTCCCCAGGGATGGTGTGGAGTCCCCATCCTTGGAGATACTTGGTACCCTTGGTCTCACTGCTTTAGGCAGACTGTAACCAGCAGGCTGAGTCTGAGGGAGGTGATCCTTCCCCTCTCCTAGACACATCTGGAATGGTGTCCCGATCTGGGCTCCTTGGTACAAGACAGACATGGGTGTGTTGGTATGAATCTGTCACAGGCTCACAGAGAAGTTAATCGATTGGGGTGTCTGCCACATGGAGAGAGGCTGAGGAAGCTGAGACTGTTTAGCCTGGAGAGGAGAAAGTTTGGGGGAATCATTCCAACGTGTATGAATACCTGATGGAGGAAGGGAAGAAGGCAGAGCTGGACTTATCTCAGTGGTGTCCAGTGACAGGACAGGAGGAAAAGGATACAAACTGAAATGCAGGAAATTCCATGTCGTTGTAGGGGTGACCAAACCTAAAGAAATTGTAGAAAGTCCATTCCTGGAGGCAATCACAAATATGACTGGACGGGGCTTTGAGCGACATGCACAAGTAAACCTTGGTTTGAGCAGGGAGGTCAGATTAGACTAAGACCCATGTTGCCTTCCTACCTCAGATATTCTGTGATTTTGTGAATGTAACCCACAGTCTTAATTTTTTTTTATTTTACTGCAGACTAAAAAACCTGAAGTAATAGCAGTGAAATTCCATTACCAGATTGAAATCTCTATATGTTCCCTTATCAACTAAAAAGGATGAGATGATTTTATTTTAATCCTTTTAATTCAGTATGCACTTATTGTTACTGGTTTGTTTTTGGTTTTTTGGTTTTTTTTTTTTTCCCCTGCCAAATCCTCCTTCAGGTTTTTAAAGCAATAACAATGAAACAGAGTGCTGTACCCTCTGAATATTGAATTAAATATAACATGATGCATAAATATGCATTTCTAAAGCACCAAATTCTTAAAAGCACAAGCAACATTCATTGACCCTCCTTTGAGCAGGAAGTTGGATTATTTATTTTTCTGTGATTCTGAAATTGCTGAACCATGGTGGTTCCTATTAGGTTTAAAAGAATAAAGATGGGTTATCTCTCACACGTTATAATTCTGGAAGTGCTGGCATTCTTGGAAATTGCCATAATATTGAAACCTCATTTTAGCTTCATGTATTTCTAGATAATAGAATAGTTCTTTGCAAGGTGATTTGTCTTGCCATAATCATGTTTAGTGGTTAGTAAAGTGCTAAAGCTACTGTTCTAAAGGCAAAGTTCTTGAGCCTCATTGTAATTTACCAAGCAGCTCCAACAATCAAAAAATATGACAGTCAGTAAAATTTAAAAGACTTTTCAAAAAATCTTGTCAAGCCCAAAAGCCAAAGAAGAGAACAGGCAGAAATGTACAGGAATAGTGTATTGGAACAGTGTCTGCTTTCTGTTCTGAGCAGAGACTGAATAAATTGCATGGCTTCCTCCCCCCTAAAACAAGAATGGAAACCCAAACGGAGTTACAGCAAAAATGGTCAGATGATCATTGCACTGAAAATAGAAGTATAGGGAAAAGAGTAAGTGTACCTATTTTAATGCAAAATTATACTCTGCATGGGGCCAAAACATTCTTTATTTGGTTTCACTTGAGTTTCAGATGAAAATAACTATAATTCCTCATCTATAAATTTTATAGGTTAGTTAATCCTGCTGGAAAGATTGACATGATTGGAGTGTTAAATTCTACAGTCATAGCCTTTTTAAGAAAGATTAAGTGGGCAAAACTCAAGAGGAAGTACTCAAATATAGCATTTCTTGTTGCAATGTCAGTGACCTCTTGAAAGAAAATGAGTATTTGAGGGATTACTGTCAGATTAGAGAAGTATGAAGCATGTAATCAGTATGAAGTTACTACCTGATGTTTGCAGAAAACTATCAGAGCACGGTAGAAAACAGAATGCAGAACTCAGGATACAGCTACTATGTATATGGGGAAAATGAAGATACACAATAGAGGACTTCAGTCTGGATTAAATATGGCAGAAATAGCAACTTCCTGAATAACAGCAACAAAGAAAAAGGACTTGAATGTAGAGGCTTATGTTTAAATTAGCACAGTTTATAATTTGAGTTAACAATATTGCTCCATATCCAGACACCTACAGGTTGTCATGATTGTAAAACCCAAACAAACAGAAAACTAATGGCCATATTGAGTGAAATTTAATGAAAAAAAAAAAAAAGCTAAAAAGGAGAAAGTGATAACAATTGATTAAAATCAGGAGGTAGGATCATTTGCAATGTAACAAGATCTTGAGCAGTCTGATGTGATTAGACCTACTCTGGGCAAAGGTTTGTTCTAGGCAACTTCTGGAAGTCCCTCCCCACCAAAAATATTCTGATAGTCTAGGAAGACAAAGGAGAAGAGCAATAAGACATCTTTAGGTAAATCAGAAACTAAAGAAATCTGACTATGATATCAGTTAAGTGTTATGAGGAAATAGTATTTTAAGTAACAATGTGTCAACAGAAGAAGTGTTTCTTTAATATTCTTGTACTTTCTGTTTTGGGGAAATGGATGACAACAAAAATGCTAAGTTTTTCTGCAGTAACCTATGAGAATGATGTTGAATATTTTAGAACAAGTTGCTTTAAATAAATATCTATTTAAATTTTCTGACAAACTGATCAAAGAACCTTGTGAGTGTTTGTCATGAATGTTATCATTTTGGACCACCAAATAACTTCAAAGGAACTAGGGAGTTCCTTAAGGGAGCTCACACTGCACTCTATGTTGAAAGACTGTAAAGGATAGTTTGAGTTGATACAGGCTAAAGTCAGTCCCACAAAACAGAACACATGATGTACATTTTTGACTTATACTGAGCAGACAGAGGTAAAAGAAAAATTACACGTGTGGATTTATGAAAAATTACCTCCTGCCAAACTCCTCTTGCTTGGAATTTATCGTTTCTGTTGAAAAGAAAACCCCACATGTTTATTAATTGAGTTACTTTCTAAATAATAGACGTATTTGCTTTGCAGAGGTATAATTAGGGAATTATAAGTAGCAAAACCAAGTCACTAGCAGAGAGTGATCTTGATTAGTGAGAGAACAGCATGTCTGCACAGATTTTGTATTCCTCTCTTCTGTAACATTTCTCTTCTGGAAAGCAGTGTTCCTTAAAAAAAGAAAACAAACAAAACTGTCTTGGTAGATAATTGGATAAATAACAAGATTCCTGGATGGATAGGCAGACAAATAGGGGCATTTTTAGGAGGAATTGTCTGGCCCTGGTAGCCATATCCAAAATTTTCACAGAACAGCTGTGCATACAGCTAAAATGCAGTAAAAAGGTCTCCTAATAATGAGATATTCCAAGAATTTTGTTAAAACCCTCACACATGTGATAGTGAAATTCTGTCATCTGAACTATATAAAAGCTTTTGACCACTTCCATATCAGGAATCATTTTAAGTGGAAGCTTTTAAATCAGTGGAAATAAGGCTAGAAATAAGATATACATTTTTAACAGCAGATACATTTACAATGTAAATAACAATGTAGATAACAATGTAGATAACAATTTACAGAAATTTTCATTCAATTCTACCTTGCTAGCAGGTCAAGAGAAAATATTTTTCTAAAACTAAACTGTAAGTTAAAGAAAATGTAATCTAAGGCTGTACTTCAGCATGTCATGCATATGAGGCCACTCCAGATCCTCAAAATTGTTCACTCCAGTCTCATCTACAAGTTATCTGAACACAGATATTCTTACAGGAACACTGAAGTGTTATCATTTATAGTATGAAAACATGGAAAACTACATTTTACAAAGAAATTAGAAAGCCTTCCTTGGATAATGGAGAAAGCTACTTATTGGCTTAAATTGAGGAAAAAGTATTAGAAGGAAATTATTCTTCTGGAAATTGCATGAAGATTGCATTGCAGTGTCTATTAACAGTTGATTGTACACAAGATAAAGTAATTGCAAAAGAAAAAAAAAAGAACAATTATGATTAATAAGTTCTTTGCTCAGATATTTTAATAATTTGATAGAATTTTTTTTTTGTCAGAAACCACAGTGAAGAAATCTAATTACTGTCCTCATTTTTGGGTGTAGTCTAGAGGCAGGCAAATGTCTCCCAGTAAGGAAAAAATATTTGGCTTTTTCAAAAAAACACTATTTTTCATTTGCAACTGGAAAATGTGTTCATGTAAAGATGTTTTCTGGGCAAAGATAGGAAGGAAGAATTATTTTCAATCACAATATTTTGCAGGGAGATGAAGGAAACCTGTAAGTGTACTTTTTACTTTGTTCTTAAATTAAAACTGAAATAATCTTATTAAATATTTGAATACCATTTCCTTAAATCACATAAAAAGATAGGCTCTGTTTCCATCATTAATATTTTTTTAGCTTTTGTATTGTGAAGGAAAGCTTGTCTCTATGCCCTAAGGCATCAGACATGTAACAGATTCTTCTGCAGCTGTGAAGACATGGAGGTACCCTTTAAGGAAAATTGCCCTTGTGCTTTTTGTCTGCATCTGAGCCCAGCTGGTTGGGAATCTGTTGCAATACCTACAGGAACATTTTAGTTCGGATCCGGAGTGTGGATTTCAGGTGCATCCTACTATTGTCCCTACTTACCATGCTTTGGCTCCTGCCAGACTAGGTGCTGGAGTGACAAAAGGATGATGCCTTCTGCCATCATCTGTGCCTGGAACACACTGTTCCTGAATAGCTGTTGGGTTTCTCTGCTTTTTGCTCTTGTATCTTTAGAAGCCCGAAGAGTCCTTTTGCAATCAGGATTCTGAATATTCACAGAGCTAAGACAAGAGACCCTGTGTGTGGAGTTATCCCATTGATAGAGCTTTGTGTATCCAAAGCTTTCCACATTCTTACTCTGGGCCCTAAGAACTTTTACTGAAACTTCTGTTTTCTAGAAGTTGAAATTAATTTATTTTCAGAGTCCGAAATCCTCAGAGCAGAAGGAGTAACTACAACGTGTAGTTTGACATGCAATTAAAACTGAACAAAATTTTTCAGCTACTTTTCAGCTATTTATACAGCTTAGTAAATTATGGCTAAGCTAGACTGAATCTTTATAAAAGACATCCATTTTTGATTTAAAATGTTCTACTGAGAATCCAGCATACCCTTAAGTGAGGTGTTCCATTGATTAATTGCACTCACTCTGAAAATATTTCCAGTCAGACTTTGCTTAGCTTCAGTCTCCAGTCATTTATCTTCGTGCCTTTGTCTGTCAAGAAGCTGCTTGCCACGGAGAAATCTTTTAATACATAGGTACTTGCAAACTGACACTTTGTTGCCCTTGGGAAAACAGTTCTGTAAAAGTGACACACATTTTCAAAATCCTTTAAAAGAAAAGAACCCAAAATTTCAAACACTTCTTTGTTTTCAATTATTTCCAATTTCAAGGGAATAAGAATTTTTTTCTATATAGTATAGTTATACTGAATTTTCAAGACATGGAGAGAACTTTTTTACCAAAACATGGCCATGAGTTGAAATGAAGTAAAACTGATATAGCTTTCCTTTTTTTATTTTACCTTGTACGTCATAATTTTCAGAGAGATACAACATGCTTATTTTATTTTTTAGATCAGTTTTGTCTCAGAAAGATGTTCCTATTATAGCTGCTACTAAAAAAATGTGGGTTTTCCCCAATTGGTAAGATGAGAAAAATGTAATGAAAAGAGAAGAGATGGTAGAGCCAAGTTTTCCAGTCTAAGGTATACGATGGCAGGACAAGAGGAAATGGATGTAAGTTGCAACATGGTTAGATATAAAGAAATGTATTTTATTTTTCACCATGATCAGAGACTCAAGCAGGTTTCCAGAGAGGTTTTTGAATCATTGTCCAAGACGATGCTCGAAATTTAGCTATACACAACCCCAGGCTACCTCATCTAGAAGACTCTGCTATAAGCAGGAGTTGATCTCTTGGATCCTCAGGGATCCCTTCTGTCTTGAACCCTGCAGTAACACCACAAGTGGGGCTATGTGAGTGTTTCAGCCTTTCTGTCTTTGATGGAGGTTGGCAAGATCTTCCTCCTTCACCTGGTGGAGAATTTGTGTGAGGTGCGTTGAAAACTGGTGTCTTTGAGATTTGGAGAACAACCCCCTAAACATATGGCTGGACCAACTAAGCTTCATTTCCTCAAGCAAAAAGGCCCAAAACAGACAGCAGGTCCTTGTTTAGCCACATCAGTTATGCACATGCAGCAGGGGAAACTGTGCTTTATTAAACTGGTGATCTAAATTGGCAGCTTTGTTGACATGCAACAGTAAACTACCAGTGTTCCATATTGCTGATTACTAAGTCTCAATTTCTCAATTTTATCTTCTGACAATCAGTCATATTTGGGTAGACTGTGATGCCTAAAAAGTAATTATAACTTTTTGAGGTAATAAGTAAATTGAGGCATGGAATTTGCATTTATTGATAATTACACAGAAAAAATCCAAAAAACGTGAAACAGGACTCATTTTTATTCACTTCAAGTTTATCTCCCAGTTTTCTAGCCGTTACAAAATATTGCCTGTAGTAGACAAGTCAGTGTACAGGCAATGCAAATTAATAGCTAAGAGAAAAATGAATCTCTTGTTCTAGCACAGTGTATTGTGACACATATATTTAAACAAGTATTATTCTATTACCTAATTAATTCCATTTAATCAAACCAAGGACATACCTATCTTTGTAATTTTTCTATAAATAAACCACAAAAACTAGAAATTTTTAAGTCAAGGAAGCCAGGCTGTCAGCATTCAAATTCAAATTTCTCTTGAAGATTGTACACTTTGATATGCACCTGATAAAAATAAACTTGTTATGTAATGTGCTGATTCAGTGAAGAGAATGACTACATGCTTAACTTTTTATGCACTACTGGATCTAGTAGCATTCAGTAAGTGCACATAAGTTAATTCAAAATTATTGAATAACAAGAGTCATTGTCATCATTAGGAATATAAATGCATTTCAGTGCTACTGATCATTAACAATATGTCTGGTGAATTGGCTCCTTGGTTTGATTGCTTGTTTCAGCAAGATCAAATACTTAGTAGTTATGGGCTTCCAGTAAACTTATTTTCAAGAATTTTCAACTCCCTCCTGACAGTGCGAGGTCATACAATCACAGTATGCGATCAAATATGTTTATTGAAATCCCCAACAGAGTTCAATTCCATGAATTCCATGACCTCTTTTCCTTTGTGCTCTCTGTCCATGGGCAATTATGATTCTGTTTCAATTAGTTATTGCTAAAACCCTGTTTTTTCTTCATCTGTTTCTCCCATAATCTTCTCAAGATCACTGCAAGTAAAATTAAGCCAGTATTTATATCTCTTTTCCTTTTACATTTTTATTACTGTGATTAACATCTTTCTTTTGCATAATATTTGCTTATTTCTATATGGAAACAAAACAGTGGTGATTTTTTTCTAAAACAGACTTTAAAATTGCCTTGTAGTAGTTGAAAATGAAAAAGCTATCAAAAAGTCACAATGCCTATGAATTTCTAACATGTTTTCTATATGCTGAAGGATTTTTTTTTCTATTTTTTGGGGGAGAGAGTATGTTTGTTTTGCTATTGTTGTAGGGCTTCATTTTTTTTTTTTTTGTTCGATTTGTCTGAATCTCTTTGAGGTGTCATAGAAAGAGAAGCTTTCTATGTTGGTTGTACACAGTTCTGTGTACATGGAGAGGAAGGGAGTTTTGTTTTTACACAGAATGATCCTCCAGGTTTTTGACTATGAATTGCTTTCATTTGAATGATGATGTCTGCTCATGAATAAATTGGTCAGAGTATGGTAATGCAAATGTGTGATTTGAAGATCTTTCAAGCAATTTATGAACTGAAGTTTCAAATACACATAGTTTTAAATGCAGCTAATCTGTATTCTGCTACACAATGACATCAAATTCTCTGATAGCAGATGTATTTTCCAATAGCAGCCAGTGAATTCCATAGCAATATCAATTTATTTTATTGCTGAGTAATATATTTCTTTTTTCTCACATCCCTTGCAAAGATACAAAATATGACTCATAGCTGAAAATGCTCAAAACATTTTATATTGCATTAATATTATCAAGAAATGTTTTCTTGTGTTCTCCAAGTTGTATGGGCACATCACTTACAATCCCTGTCTGAACCTGCTTTACCCCATGTGTCAGAGGAGGGGCTAAGCTTGAAGGTTGTTAGATCAGCTTTTCTTCATCATCTGGACAAATTTTTAGTGCTGCTCTGTTCATGAAGTAGCCCCAAGTCTGTGGTGCAACAGGCAGTGTAAGGGTCTCTGGAAAAAGTAGTTTAAATTGTATGGCTGACACTACTGGCCAACACTTCCAGCTCTTCCTGTTCCCTCTGCAAACCTAACACTAGTGTTTGCTTTCCACCCTGCTGAGACACGCATTGTCATCTAGTTGGAGTGCTCAATGAGGAAATCTTCCAAGAGTCAGCTGCAAACAGGGGAAAAAAGGTTAAGTTTACATGACATTTTTCATGTATGTATGTTGAAAATTGGGAGGTTTGCTATCTGCAGATGCTCTGGACCTACCTTTTATTAAGACCTTTGTAATACCAAGGGACAAGATTCTGATGTGAGGTCCCATCCAGCCTACATGCTGGCCAAATAGTGAAATCAGAAATTACCAAGTCAACATGATACAAACGGGAAAAGGCAAGAAAAGGCACCATTCAGAGCTGTCATTTTGGCAAATATATGCAGAGCACACATACCAATTTTTGCTACAAATTTACTCTCTTCACTGCTATTTAGCTTCCTTGTTGCCTGTGGATTTTAGTGTGTGATTACAAGAGGGAGAGGAATTAGGTAACTGCTGAGCTATAGCCATCATTATGGAACTTAATTTTTGATGTAAGAGGAAATTCTGTTGCATCATTCTGTGACAGAAGACAATTGTGAAAGGAAATGCTTGTGATCTTTAAAACAAGAATACTACTTTTCATACTGAAGGCCATGCTGAAAGTATATTCTCTAGCAATATAAACGTATATTCTCATGTTCCTTTTTGTGTTTTTCAAACCTTAAAAGTTTTTCTATAGCTTTTGATGTCAATGCCTTTCCCATTCTCTATTATGGTAGGTTTTTTTTCAAGTCTAATTTGGCTTGAACACCATCCACATATATGTTTGGAATTCTGGGGTCTAAAATTCTTTAATGGAAAAGAAATGGAGTTTTACTGATGTAATACAATGGTGTAGAAAGCTTACTTTGGAATAAAAGTGACTTTGAAGTAATTTGGGTAGTCTTGGTAGATGAACTGAACACATGATTGCCTGGTTTTAATGAAGCAAATGGAAGAAAATACAAAATAAAGAAGATGGGTTTACTTTTGACTTCAGGACAAGTAGAACTACTGGATTATCTGTAGTACCTTGCAGAACTGTAGAATAATATTCTGAGGACTCAAATATTATATGTATTAGAAGACCTTTAAATTAAAATTTATGAAAATGGTTCTGTATCTGTCTGGGAACATTTTGGCAATTTTTTCCATGTGCTTTCTTCAATCTAGTTTCTCAGAGATCGAATAAAGATTTAGAGAACTTGATTTGTATGCAAGGCATTGATTTACAATGTTACTGACCTTCTCTGAGTTGGCAGACAAAACTTAATGTGATCCCTTGTCAGCTACAAAAATTCAAATGTGTATATGGCGAGATATTCTCTTTCTATGCAAGGGCCAGCTGCAGTTTCCTAAGAGCTGTGTGAGGTTTGCTCTGACTGGAAGTTTTCTGAACGGAGCGATCCAAGTGAATCACAGGAGGCTGGAGGTTGGTGTGGGGACTGTTGAATGACCTTCTCTTGTCCATCTCACGTGGGGAGCTGGGTGTGGGGACCTTTGGTGCTCCCCCAGGCCTCACACCCTGCATGTCCTCTGTGTTAACCCTGTAGAGACTCTTTGCTACCATGCTGCTGATGGACAGAGGTGAAAGCTCGATGCTAAAAAGAGCTATTTCTGTTTGCTTGTCTCTTCCCAATGCCTTTTCCCCCCCAGTTGTTATTGGGAAACGCAGTAAAGTTGTGGTCCCTGCTGACAGTGTTAGGGGCTTTTTAAACCCAAGCTGCAGTGATTCTTCTCTACCACTTTCTAATGGCTAGAGATGAAGAAAAGAACTGTCTAGACCTTTTAGCTGTCTTATAGACAAGGGCTTCACAAACAGTAAATTATGTACTCTGTAAGGGGGAGATTTAAAAGTGTCTCACTTCCTCTGTCAGTTTCAGCATCTGCCATTAAAAAAGCTGCTTGGTAGCTATTACACAAAGGTTAGGCAGGTATTGCTGCTCTTTTTTGCTGTGAAAACAGAATACAAAAAGGGTTTTGTTACCAAGAAAAAGACTAAAAAACGAAAAGCAGCTTACTAGGGAAACACCAGAAAATATAATGGATTTACTTTCAAAGAGTTTAAAGTGCTTCTCAGTAAGTTTATTCATGACATAGACTATTACTGCAAGTAAAATCAAGATGGAAAGGTAGTATTAACTTCCTGCTGGCTGCTTGGGTAGCCAAGATATCCATCACTTTTATCTTTCATTTGTTTTAAGAGTAGTATATTTAGAATAACCTATACAATAGTTTTAAGACTTACAGAAAATCTACAGAAAATTATGTAATTTCTTTCCACTAAGTTTTTAAGTATTTTTCACTTAAAGGAATTTAGATGACATGTTTTCCTAGTGAAAAATCTGCTGCACATGTAAATAATTAATGCATGCTTAAAAACACACAAAAATCTCCTACCAACTTTTTTGGCCCTGTAGAGTAAATATATTTTATAGAATGAAATTCTGATCAATGAGCTTTGCCAGCTTCTTATTTATTTAAAGCAAGCAACTTTATGCTTTTTGTGTTGGTTTTGTTTTCTCATGTTAGTTTCAAATGCTTAGATTTTTAATTTTTTTTTCTTGGAAACAAGGCAGCATGAGTTTAAATAAGGTATTTTCCTTTTCTGCTTTGTTGATATTTTTGCAGAGCAGGCTAAAGAAATTGTGTGGGTTATCAATATGGGTCTGTTTTTCTGAACAGAGAAATACTTTACCTGTTGTGACACTTGAATCTCCTCTGAGAAAGTGACTGGAAAGACTGCCATTTAAATATTTTGCTTTCTTTTTTTTTTTTTTTTTCCTTCTTCCTGTTTTCAGTATTAGTTTATGGGAATCTTCTTTAATTTCATTAATTTTACCAGAAATATTCTCACCATTTGTGACTAGGGATTTAGCTGAGGTGAGCTTAAAAGCTAAGAGCCAAGTTATGATAAAATGCCAGTAAAAGAGGAAATCTTTATTGATGTGTATGTTTGACAGTTTTTGAGTATTTAGTTATTTTTATTCTGGTTCAAGAAAGCAAAACATGGTACACCTACTGTGGTTTGTAGGTTAAGACTATTTGAAATGTCCGCAGAAAAATTAGATCTCTCTGTAGTCCCACAAAGTTTAACATACTCTTGCATTTTTAATGCTGTTAAAATTATTTGGTTTTAAGTAATTAGTTAAGAATCAATGAACGTAATAACATACATTTTATAATCAGCTAATGCTGACTGCCTTTGTCTAACTCAAAGAATTTAGAAAAATTTTAATCATACCTGTTTCCAAAAAAGTGCCACGTAAATACTAAATTAAGTAAAAAAAATCTGTAGGCTTAAAATGTCATACACTTTTCATATATGAAATTATTGAACATGTTTTTTCTCTTTTGTTTTTCTAACACTAATAATTTTTTTACCTTGAAAAAGTACATTTGTCTTTTTCACTCAGCATTGCTTTCAGGTGACAGGTTATGCATGTCACCTTGATTAAAACACCTTATTTGTTTTCAGTGCTGTATCTTAATACTTTATATTTAAAGTTTCCATTTCTGATATCAAAGGTACCAAAAGATACTCCCTTGACAATCAACACTTTCTTTACAAACAAGATGAGCCCTGCTTTTTCTGCATTCCCTTTAATAACTTTGAAGAACTTTGAAGTCAAGGAAATTTTTAGCTGAATGTCAAATGAGGACATTTATCCTTGTTCCTCTGCAGTACTTAGTTAAGGTTTACTTGCTGGAATTCCTTTGATTTTGCAGTGATAAAATAATTTCTTTTTCAGTGTCTGTCATTCAGTCCTTTGGTACATTAGGAACAAAATGTGCCTGCAATGCCTCAGCTTTCCTCGTGATAACACAGTGCATCTGAAAGAGCCTGGCTGCTCATTCATGTGAAATACTTTTTTCAGTTTCTCCACCTTGCTTACTGAACAGTTGTCTTTTTTAGTAGGCAATGTTGATTAATCTCTGACTGGTGCTGTGAATCAAAAATAAATTTTATAGCAAACATTATAGAATCCTCCTATTGTTGTACCAGTAACATGTCCCAGTAAGCAGGATTTTGCCACAGGTTCAGCAAACCCACACCTGCCCTTTTGTATTTTTCACTACAAGTAATAAAGTTTTCTATTTTCTCTGCTGCATGTTGTCTCATCAAAGATAAGTGTCTTCTTTCTCACAGTTATCTCAACTTGCCCATGAAAGCCAAGAACTTATTATTCCTTCTCTGCACTTGTAGGTTCCAGACAAGTTTGGGGTGTTTTTTCAGAAGAGCATCTGTTACTTGACTTGACACCCAGAGCACTGTAATTGTTTGTAATTTTTTTGCACTTAAGAAAAATTAAAATGGCCTGCTGCATTAGAAGTTGGTATTGAACACATCCTCAAAGGAAGGCCACTTCTACCTTTGTACACAGCCTGGGAAATGTCCAGTTCTGACCAGTAACAGATTTCCCAGTAAAGCCAATAGAAATTTCTTAAGAAGCTAAAGTAAACAATAATATCTAAATGTAGCACCAGGATCCAGAATAAATGTCTCAGTGATGCTGAATGTCACCAAGAACTGGAAAGCCAATTTTAGAGCTGCTGTTTATTGTCTTTTTCCTGGCATTCTTAGCATTTTCTTTCCAGTTCATCCTCTGCTTCTCATTCACTTTTCCCTTCTGAGTTTTATTGCTTTTGAGAACTCCCAGCTGATCCTCCTGTGCTTCAGTTCCACTTCCTCTCTCAACTGCTTTCCAAAATAGCATCATTGAACAGTTAATGCTGGCACTTAGAATGAGTGAACAACCCAATTAGATTAACTGAGGGTAGGGAAATTCATGTTTCAGACTTTTATTTTCTGCCAACTCAGGAAGACAAAAGAACATCAAACAGCTCCCAAGTTCTGCCAGGCATAGCAGTGCAATGTATAATTGGGACCATAATGTCCGTGCTGGTGATGATGTCGCTGTTTTCTGCCTTCAGGGGATAAGGAGTTTGCCATTTGCTGAGGAAGAATTAAATGGAAGAAATGAGAGTTTTTGGCAGATTCTACCTGTCAGATTTTGGGGGTGAACAAATAAAGATAACTATTTCAACCTTTGTCAGAGCAAAAGACATTAACCAGACCTTCTGATATGCTTTGTGGATGTTGACA
Source organism: Pyrgilauda ruficollis (assembly GCF_017590135.1). Taxonomy (NCBI): domain Eukaryota; kingdom Metazoa; phylum Chordata; class Aves; order Passeriformes; family Passeridae; genus Pyrgilauda; species Pyrgilauda ruficollis. The sequence goes on along the minus strand of NW_024525378.1, from coordinate 1,904,132 downwards.
AATTCATCCATACCTATGACTAGCTTCCTATAGATCAAGAATTTCTATTTTTGCTCCTGAGTAACACAGGACATTGGAGAGAGAGTAGAATCCTGGTGCTTGCTCTTAAAAGGTAATAAAACATCAATAAAATCACTTTCCTATTATTTAGCCAGTGTGGTGGATACAAAGTAAGGTGACTTTCCCCTGGGCGATGAGCTGTAGGGTAACTTTTTTTTTCTTTTTTTCCTCCTCCTAGCCTTCCTAATTAAGCTGCCTCTATTTCTGTAGGGTTTTGCAGCTGTAGTACCACAAAATTATTTTTTAAAGCTTTAAGATACAGTTATTAACAAAGTGTTGGTAAAATATTATTATATATTTACTTTTATATACATTCATTAAATAAAACACTCACGTACTCCTCTTCCTCAGTAAAAGTGCTGTCAGTACTAGGATTTAAAAAGTGTGTGTTTCAGAGATGAATTCTACTGCCACATCATTACCATACTGGCTGGCATAACTTGTTTTCAGTTTCCCTCCTTCCCCTGACTACTGATGCTAATTTTCAGTGCTGGCCAGCACACAGACCTTGACTAGCCCTCCCGAAGTTTTGCACGGAATGTAACTTGCTCTTTCCATTGCTTCTTATCGGCAGATTAGCTGAGTTTCCCTGCTGAACTTCTGAGATGAGTTCTTACATTTGATGGTTTGGTGCTCTCTGTGTCTTATTTTTGCCTTTTGCCACTTCCCTTTAGTCCCTCCTTCACTGAAGGAGATGGCACAAGTTATTTTTGCCTACAGCATTCCCTCAAAAATGCAAAGTCAGTTTATCACCTGGCGATTTTTTAGTTGTCCTTTATTTGTGCACCAAAGGAGGATATACAAGCTTAGCACAGGCTGCTATTTCAGCAAGTTGCCAAACACTGTTTGACACCTAACATTGTTTCTTGTTTGCTCACACCAGTTTGTGAGTAATCTCCTCTAGGTTTAGCTCTGGTTATTAGTGCAGGAGCTAGTTACAGTTTAAATTAAACTGTTCTCCCTCACTGTAATGCACATGAATTTCAGGAGCAGTGGTCCTGAAGAAGCGTTTCCCATTGGAATTTTTCATAATTTATACATACTTTTTTTTTTCTACAAGACAGGATGGTATGTGAGTCACTTACAAATTTCCTTCCCACACTTTCTTAATTTAGTTTTAAAGAGTACCATTGAAACGTGTCTGCAATAATAATTTTACTGGCATAGGGTTTTGTTCTTATGAGTATTTCTGCAAGTTTTCATCAATTTATAAAGCCTAAACAGATCTCAACAAACCCTCACAATAGAATTTCTATAAAGCGATTTCTAATGGTTAATTTGGTTTGCCTTCAAGAAATTTCAAATGATAAATATTTGTCAAGCATAAAGACAAGTTTTTTGTATTAGTTTCTGTGTAAGAATATAGTTTCACTTTGCTTTAGCTGCTGTTTAACAAAACATGTCACTGTTCAATCACCATGAAAGAAGCCTTCCAACCTGATGCTGATGCTGCAGTAACAGATATTCTGGCTTCTTTGCTAAACTTGAAACATTTCACTAAAGATTTATACCTGTGACAATACTTAATTCCTCAAAATAATTAGTCTTGCCAATCTTTCCACACACCAATTTAGTATGGAAAGAGTTTATTAACAAAGGGATGCTTTTAATCCCTGATCTGTCTAATTTCTTTATGTAGTCAGTCAGAAAGAGGGAGCAAGAGCCTGCCCTCTAGGGAACAAGATCAGCCCTCGAGCTAGGCGTTGCCTTCAAGAAGAGTCTTTCCCCATGACTGCAGAAGAAGACTAGAGAAACTAAAATAGCTTCTGTGACTAGTCTGGATTTCTAACTCATTAGAGAGGCTTAATTATATCAACATGTTGGAGATTCTTCTGTGATATAAATTCACCTTCCATCTGTAGAACCTTTTCATCCCTTTTTTTTTTTTTAAGCTTCTAGTCAAAATATCTGCTCCACAAGTGTCTCAGTTAATATGGGAATATCACTTAAAACTGTTTCCAAATTTCTTTATGAGAAAAATGTAGAGATCATTTGCAGGGAGGCAGCAAAATGCTACATAGCCTCTCACTGCATGTTGCTCATTTTAAGAGGAACTTGCAAGGAGCTTGGCACTCTTTGTAGTTTGCACACCCAGTTGGTAGTATTTAATATAAAACAGCCCCTGAAAATGCCACTGAAAATGAAACCTTTTTGGCACACGTGTAGAACACCTCCCATGTAGATCCGTGCTCGGTATTTGATTAAAGATAGCCATTGCTGGTACATAATACTTGAATTGTCTACAACAGGTTAGGTATGGAGTATTCATAATAGAACATAACTAGAGTTTACATACTTACTTTCTCTTGTTCTGTAGAAATATGTATGGTACGTGCTGGTGTTTATCTTACGAGTTTTTGCTTTAAATAATCAAATTTTTTTCTCCTGATTCACTTAAAATTATTATTATTTTTTTTTTAATACAAGGTAGAGAGTTTTACTCTTTGTACCATAATGCTTAGTTAAAAGATTTCCCTTACCAAGGCAAGTATGCTGATATATATATTTAGATTTTCTGGTTTGTTTATTTCTCATATCAGAACCTGCTGTTTACAATTCTTTTTTTAATTGAAAAACCCAAGAAAATATATATTTCAACATCAGTCTCTTTTTGTCATCTTTGTCTGTTCTCTTTAATATTCAGTACTACTTTGTAGTTGAAAAATGCTGGGATTTCTGGTTGAAAAGTGACTTTGCAGAATTACAATTTGTTTTTCTACATTCAGTTAGGAGGGGGGTTTGCCTATGTTTGTTTTATTTTTTTTGTAATTCTCTAGCATACTGCAATTTTATTTCTGGATGTTTTGATTCTTCTCATACAGCTTTATTTTTATGTACCTTTTAAGCCCACACTTTTCCTGCCATGCCAAGTTTATTTCTGAAGTAACCTCGCCATATTCAGATTAAATTTTGTCATAAATAAATTTAATTTCCAGTTAATCTACATTGCTGTGATTTAGCTGCATTACTTAGTTGCTTACTATAACTCAGGTGCCTTACGGTGCAGCTGATTTCACATAAATAAAAGTGGATAGTTTCCTGACTATGAACTTCCAAATATTGAGTGAGTCACTCAGAAGATTAAAATAAGACATCACTTTCTGGAGAGTAGTCCAGGAAAACTTATATTGTTGGAACAAGCGGTTGTGCTGATGTTAAATGAGAATGGAAGAACATTGCAGGAGTTTTAGCAATCTAAAGATATTATAAATGAGAAAGTTCACTGTCATTTTAACTAATTTTTTTTCATTCTTTTATTGTATGGAAACGAAATATAAAAAGTGGAAATTTAATAACACTTTTCAGCTAGCCTGAAATAAGAATTTATATGCAATTGCACATTTTGTTACTTTGGAGTTATCCAGAATTAGCTTGAGGTTTTACACCCTACAAATTCTGCTGCTCTGTGTGCAGTTGTTTTCTGTCAACTTACTGTGCACTGGTATTAAATGGAGAGCTGTCACATTTCTTATGAGGGGTAAGAGGATGTCACCTCAGCTGTCTTGGAAGAGAACTACTGGAAGGTAAGAAAATAGTGTCTTTAGGCTGAAAGATGTAAATGGAAGTACTCTATTTTGAAGTGCTCTATTTCTGTCACTATGTAATTAACATGCAACGCAAATGATTGTGGTTAAAAAATGGACTCTGTCTTGGTGTTAATCACAGTGCAGTCGGACTGACAAGTTACATCCCCTTGGCCATCTGCTGGGAAGTTATTCATTGACCTTAATGACTGCAGGGAGCAAAAGGAATTCTATTTTAAAACCTCGATTTATGTAGCTTATGAAGTGAAATTATTTCATCTTCAAACTGATGGTTCAGTAAAGGATGTCAAGTTATAGATATTCTCTTTAGAGATTTCTTTCATTTTAGGAGATAACTGGCATCTGTCATGATGAGACAGAACTATTAGTCCCTGTGATGTAAACCATGAACTCAGGGAAAGGTCTTGTTAGATTTAAGTAATTCATAAAACTCACTGAATCTGAAGGTTATTGCCCAGTGTTGCATTGCCAGAGTTGAGACGTTTGATATTTCATTTAGATGTATCCAAAAGTGGCTGCATGTTTCTCTGCTGCACGTTTTCAGCTTTTTGTATTGGTTTCCTTACAAGCCGTCTTCAAGCCTTTCCATTTTAATCTCGTAAGTCTTGATGTAGATGAAAGTATTAGGAAAAATTACTTTAATTCCAGAGTTTCATACCAATGATATAATGCAATCCTCCTCTCCTTTGTCTCTAAATAAAATGTAGCAATGTTTTTTGGGTTTTGTTTTGTTTTATTTTGGTTTTTTTTAATATACTTTTAGTATTTTGTTGATATTCCCCTTGCTTCCTCAAGAAATTTCAGATGTTTTCCTTTCCCCTTCTCTGGGCATGGAATTAATTTTATCATTGACACTACACTTTGAACTGCTTTTGCTTGTATGGCTTAGCTGAACTTTTTCCATTTGCAGATTTTTCTGCAACAGATTTTCTTTGGGTTTTGTGTATTTTTATTTCTAAGTTTGTTTGTTACATCCAGATCAGTTTGATTATTTTGAAGGCACACCTCAGTGGAGTATAATTAGGCCCTGTGTGATAATTTTCATCAGCATATACTGTTTCATGCATATTACTTGCATCAGCAGCCTAATTTTGATATTTTATAGCTGCCAAGTAACTTATTTAAAAAGGTTTTTTAGAAAATAATATGTAATTCTAATTCCCACTTTCAAAAGGAAAGCAAACAGAAGAAAAATTCACCAGAACAGAAACCCGAAAAGAAGTACTTCAGGTTATCTGGGACACATTAAAATATCTTGAACCAGATGTCAGAAATTATAAAGTTATGAAATGTGCTAATAAATTGTAACCTTCTGTATAGTCCAGGCCATTCTGTTGAAACACAATGGGGAGACGTGCTCAGATTTCAACAGAAGAGGCATTTAATATGTTTTTTTTGTTTATTTTTGTCTATGATTCTATAGTATGCGGAGGTAGAGGATGTTTAAACTATGCATTTTTTCAGATGAGGATTATTCCTGTCACATTAGACAGATCCTTCTGTGTCTTACATAAAACAGAAGAAAATATATTATGAGACACAAGAACAACATACCAGACTTTTCAGTTTTCTATAGATAATGACTAAAAAACGTTGATTCCATTTTCTATTTCAGTTGTTCTTAAGGATTCATTTATAAGGAGATTTCTGTCCCATTTGGCTGACAAATGCTGATGTCTGAATCTTGATGCAATCGGCATTTTTTCCTCATACTAAATCATTCATGAATATTGCACTACTTTTAGACTCTTTATTCTGTCAATGACTTTGTGGTAAAAATAGAAATAGAGCTTTTTGATTTCAGTGATGCATTCATAGTTGATGCAGATCATTAGCTTTTTTAAATGCATAACTCACAGATCATAATTTTAGAGTCCCCAGGCTTTTAATCTGTTGGTAGTGTTTGCACTCTGATTTTAAAGGAATAACTTAATTATGTTTTTGGAACTAGATGGAATAAATAACTCTACAACAGTAGATACTTACATATAAAACAGGAGTAGTTAAATAACATCTCCAAGAAAAAAGAGGAAAGATTATAAACCACAAACATGAACAATTAAAAGAATCAGGGTTATTCAGCTTTTATGAGAAGAAAAGGTAATATGTGATACAGTTAAACACTATACACAACAAAGGAAAACAAGAACTGTCTCACAACTCCTTATGTGACCTTTAATTAAGAAAAAAATGTGTTTGTTTTTATAACTAGTAATAAGAACTTTATGATTCAAGATGTTTGCTTTGTAAGATCTACAGAGCTTTAAGTTGGGAAAAATGTCAACCAGAACAAAATTTGTTGCTGCAAGTAAGCCTGTGGAGGTGCACAAATGTTTCTGCAGAACTAGCAAAGGCAGAAAAAGACAGAGATTCATTTTTACTTAAAAATAATCATATTGTAAGAAGTGTTTATAATAAAAGAATTTGTAATAGCAACAGTGAATCTCTGACCCTTTTCAACTTGAATATGTGTGAAAAGTTGAAGAAAAAAAAACCAATTTAATTTATACCAGTCATTTCTGATATTCAAGAAACCCTCTTCAGCGCTGAAAAGCTCCATGACAAGTATAACACATCCTCTGACTTGGTTTTTTTGGAGAGGTTTGCACTTTTCTGCATTGCAGGAGCTTTAGAAATAAACCAATCTGCTCTACTTGGGCTTTGCAATAAATCTGCACGAGAATTGCACTACTCACAAATATTTACTCTAGGATGTCTTAGCAGGGATAGCCTTAAAAATAATTGATAAAAATAAGTAGATAAATCCAGGAATGAGTAGGTAAAGACAGATATCTACCAAGTCTCATCAGAGTGTGACAATACATAATGTTTAGTTTGAGGTCAACTAGCTTTTAGATACCAAAAGCATTTTGTCCTTTTCCAGTGTTAAGCCACTTACCATGATTGTTTGTGTGGAAAACGGAACATGTTTGGTTTCCTTTTTAATGTCTGTTTACTGCTAAATGAGTTTAAAATGCAAGTCAAGAAATGAAAATGCTTACGCAGCAGGAAAAACAGAATTTAGATTATGTGGCAGGTTTTTGCTGTTGAAGAACAGGCAGCTGCTCCTTAGTGATTTCTCTTTTTATAGAATTGAAAGAGAAGAGATGAGCAAACTAATGGAAAAACCTTAATTTGAATGGTATGAGAATGTCTTTCACAGCAGAGGAAGCAAATTGTTGTATGAACTGTGCTTATTTTACTCAACATTTCTTTGATGAGAACTTGCCCTTCATTTGAAATTCTGCAGAACATTAACACAACACTTGGCTGCTATGGAAAAGGCTGTAATAGGTGGTGGTAGTCACTTACTTCTGGGTTCAAAGGAGCTGATCTACTTAGAACAATGGAAAGGCATCACTTGGCTTTGTATTAGGGCTTTGTACAGGAACTGGGAGAGGGAGGCCTATGTTACAGGGTGCTTCTGGAATAAATTTAAATAACCATAAGGGTATTGCTAAACTATAGGAGCACTGTTGTGTTCTGGTAACTTCTCTCTCCAGTTTTGTTTGCTCTGTGTTGAGGGGCTGTAGCTCACAGGTAGAGTGGTGCCCTATATTGTAAGATGCTGTACTGGAAAAAAGAACAAAGTAGAACACCACATCTGCTGAGATTTTACTTTAACTGCTTGAAGATGGACTGTATATATATATATATATATATATATTTCCCCTCTGTGGGAATGTAAAGCATGGGTCATATAAGAAATGGTCTTTTTTGTTTGGCTTTTTCAATTGCACCCTTGAAGGACCAGTGGACTGCCTGAGGGGACAGTGAGAACTGGCTGAAAGGCAGATGCCAGAGAGTTTGTAGTCAGTGGCACACTCTAGTGCCTGTCAGAAGTGGTGTCCCCCAAGGTTCAGCACTGGAGCCAGTGTTGTTTAACTTGTTCGTCAACGACTCAGAGGAAGGGGCAAAGGCCCGCTCAGCAAGTTCCCTGATGACACAAAGCTGGGAGGAATGATTGATACCCCAGAGGGGAGGAATAACCCCAGGCACCAGGACTGTCCTTCTGTAAAGCAACTCTGCGGAGAAGAGTGCCCTTGTGCCCAGTGCCCTTGTGGCCAAGAGGGCCAGTGGTGTCCTGTGGTGCATTAGGAACACCAGAAGATTGAGGGACGTGATCCTGGTCCTCTGCTCAGCTCTGGTGAGGCCACATCTGGAGTGTTGTGTCCAGTTCTGGGCTCCTTAGTACAAGAGGAAGATGGAGCTCCTGGAGTGTGTCCAGCAGAGAGCTACAAAGATGATTAAGGGACTGGAGCATCTTTCTTACAAAGAAAGGCTGAGGAAGTTGGGCTTGAGAAGAGACAACTGAGAGGGGACTTTTTTCTCAGTGGTGCTGAGCAACAGGGCAAAGAGCAACATGCAGAAACGGATGCACATGAAGTTCCACCTGAATATGAGGACAAACTGCTTTGTGGGTGATCAAGCACTGGAACAGATTGGACAGAGAGGTTGTGGAATCTCCCTCACTGGAGATAATCAAGAACCATCTGGTTTCAATTGTGTGCAGTGTACTGTAGGATGATCCTACTTGAAGGGGAAGGTTGGACCAAATGATCCACTGTGGTCCCTTCCAACAGTACCCATTCGTGATCAGGTCTCTAAATATGTACCCAAATACTTCATCCTGAGTATTTAGGGAACGATTGTCCTTTTCTCACTTTTTTCCTCACCTCTTGTTTTTTCCCTGCCCTCCACTTTCTTTGTTACCACCTTCTCCTCTATCACTTTTGTTTTCATAGATCCTTTGCAAAACCATTTCTATCTCTCATTGGTGTCTTTAGTGTCACATTGTGGGAATCATGCTGTGATATTGATAATTTTTCACATACTTTTGCTGTACCTACTTTGTTTCTACTATTTCATTTTTGGAGTATGCAAAAGAGAACTGGAGACAGTATTCTATCTGAGGTGACATAATGAAAATAGATAAACTGTCATAAGGATGTTCTCTGTTTTATGCTAGGATCTTTCTAGAAATTCTTAATACTCCATTATGTTTGGTAGCCAATGTTTGGCTCCTTTAAACACTAATGTGACATCTGCAGAGGTTTACCTGTCATAGCCATTTAATAATTAATGTTTTAGAGTAAAATCTTTTATACACCTTATTAGAAATGCAGGGTTTGTTTGGATTTACTACATGGAGGGGCTTCCCATGCACAAATATTATTGATGTACTGGTAAACTGAACATAAATAGTCCACATTAATATAAAAATATTTATGGCACCATTTGTTGTCTTATGTGGACAGATAAATCTGCAGGGATTATTTATCAATTTCATAAATTCTTGAGAGACCTGAAAAGACTGACATGAAAGCATTTGAAATTTAGTTTATGATTTTATATTAAATACTGCATTTTAAATTTGTTAGCAAATAAGGTAGCAAAAACACCCCAAAGCTGATATAGATCTCTGCAGCTCATAGGCAGTTACTAGCACAGATGTTCTCACCTATTGCAAGCTGACAGCTCAAAAATACGTGTAACTTTGAATACAAGTGCTAATAACAACTGAGACATTAAAATGTAATTATTGCGTGTTATTATACTATCACCTGTGCAGCTGCGAGGCATAGAATGAATATTCTGCCACCTTCAATTAGAAGAAGATGAAAGTAGCACTGGAGAACTGAGTCAGTTAAATGAGAATTTAAATCGCTGCAACTGCAGTAGCAATTGGAAAGTCATTCAAAATCCCAGCCAACAAAACATGTTTCAAGACTAGCAAAGTGTGACTTTTTTTCTGTATTTAGGTCACCAAAACTGGTAATTTGGATGATATTTTAAGGGAATGTTTGGCCTGTCAGGCAGGTGTATGATTTCTTAATGCCTTTTGAGCAGTGATAGTCACAGAAATTGTATTGTCCTGGCAAATGAAGTAGAAGAAAACTATCTTCTCACTATCCTATCAACATTTGTCCCTTGCATGCACCTTGGCACTTGCCATACTCTTCACTTTCTTACCCATTCTCTAACAACTCCAAGCAGCATCTACTACTAATTTCAGTATATTTTTTCATTGCGAATGTTTCCTGTGAGGATGCAGCACCTTTTGTTTTAAGATATAAGTCATAGAGCAGTTAAATTGTTCTGACTTCTGTTCTAGAAAAAAATCAGTTAAGTGATGGTTGTTCTATTATTGATAAGTATTTGTTTTATATCAATGTTAAGACTTCTACCTTTACCTTGAAAACATAAAGGATGCACTAGTGCTATGGTTGTTGTTTCTGTGATCAAGCAACCTTTGGAGTCACAGGAGCTTCTGAGGTCTAAGAACTCAGAAGTGAGAACTTAAAAGCTCCTTAGAATTCCAGAATTTTAGCCACGTGTCAGATGATATTTTCTGTATTACCTGTTGTTTAACAAATTGATTTCTTAGAAAATAAAGGTTCAGTAGGAATAAATTAACTTAAAACACTGCCTAGAAGATTTTTATAGGCAAAAAAAAAAAAAATCATGCATTTCAGTAGAATGATGATAGTTAATCATCATTTAGACTTGCCTACTGTGTAACACAAGCTGTTTAATCCAGTAATGATTCAAACAGCTTCTGTTTTAAGAATGTATCTACTGATTTAAAAATTGAGACCAGTTCACTAATTAGCTTTCCCTTTGGTATGGGCTGCTAAGTTCCTGACTTGTTGCTGTAGATATCATGTCACTCCAGTCACTTTTGTGGGATTCACAGACTAGCTGAGGCTGAAAGGCACAATCTGTAGATTGTCCAGTTTAACCCATCTGCTCAGTCAGGGCCACACAGAGCTGGTCATCCAAGACCATGTCCTGACAGCTTTTGGACATCCACCCCCATAGTAAAGAAAGAAGTGTGTCTTCATGTTCATGTGGCCCCCACAATGTTTCCATTTGTGTAGACTGTCCCTTGTGCTGACACTGGGCACCACTGAGGACAATTGGCTGCTTCTTCTTTCTTCATTCATTTTCATCAGGTATTTCTACACAGCCATAAGTTCCTCCCCTAGCCTTCTCTTTTCCAGTAGAACAGTCCCAGTTCTGGCAGCTTTTCATTGTAGGACACATACTCCCCTAGTTTTGTTTGTCCTTTGTTGCACTTATTCTCCAAAGTCCACCTTTCCTGCAGCCCAGTTTCTTCAGAAATTTTGATTTATTTTCACTCTCTTATTTGACATTTAAGAGGCATATTCTATTGAGTCATCTTTCAGATTACATTTTCTTTATTGTAAACACAATTCCAGTGTCTGTACTAGAATTCCTTTCATCCCAACTGATACACAAAGTTGAAGTCTCCTTTCTACAATTCTGCAAACAAACATCAAATAAAATGGAAAACTATTGCTCTTAAAATTGGAGTCTTATGTCAACCAAGCCACTGGCATTCAGGCTTGAAACCCAAGGTGTCTTTTATTTGCTGTAAACAAAGAAATTGGACAACTCCACCAATTAATGTCAACTGAAAGAAAACAACTGTCCTGTATAAGACAAGGCAACAGTGCTTGATTTTATCACAAAATACCAGCCTCCTAACTAAAGAATTTTTTTCAGAATCCCTCACACTCTTTTAAACTGTGACCTAGAAAACAATGCCCATAACCCCACCAGCAGCACAGCCACCTTCCTCCAACCCCCATCCTGATTCCCCCTTGTTACATAGGTGGGTATTGGTGCCTAGGTCCAATGCATATTCCTGCAGCTTTAAGTTTTTTGTTTGTATTTAATGGTGGAAAAGATTTATTGATTTAAAATACAAGTAAGGGCAATCACTTGAAAGAAGTTTTTAAAAAGAATGTTTATTTGAAACATGAATACAAATTTTATGTTCTTCAGAGAGGAATAAAGGTAAACATTAAATAGAAATGTCGCAAAACCCCTAAATTTCAGGCTATGATACGTTACTAGCTGGAACAATTTAAAAAAAAAAATGAAGGCAGTAGAATAGATTCAATTTATTGAATTTTAAAATCTGTTTTGCCTTTGTAAAATTACTTGTCTTACACTGCTCTATTTGATGAAAATAAAATGAATTCTGAAAGGAAAATAATATTTAGGAAATTTGGGGTTTTTCTCAGGTTAAATATTGAATAAAATCTGACATATTAACAAGAAATATTGTTAATTGGGAGGTAGTTTTCGAACATGGAGTAGTTATAAGAACTTAAAATTCATCATTCTTTATCCCATCCCACTTCAGAAATAAAATAAAACCTTAATTTTGACCTTGAGCACAGAAAACGCCATGTGAAGCAGATGGAATGTTGAAGTACAATTCACAGTGGGTTTCCTCTTATCAGTGTGGAAAAATTTGAAAGATGATCTCTTTAAACACTACTTTGTTACTGTCACTTCCCAAAACTTCCTTCTTTCAGTTAATAGAGTTAGGATGACACTTATTAATATGTCTGGTGTTTGCTTTTATTTACAACCTTGCTGACAGTGTCCTAGGGAGTGATTTGTTCTGGTCAGTTGTCAGGAGGACCATACCATAAGTAGTGATTTAAAATAAAATAGAAACAGGTTTCAGATCCTGTTTTAGCTTAAGGGATAGGTGCACAGTAGTCTCTTCTGTTTATGCAAGTAATGGCTACTCTTAAAAACTGCTGCACGACTTGCAGTCATCCAGCCCAACCTACTCAGCCTGGTCCTTCCAGAGCAATGGAAACCACTCAGGTTTGGACTTGGAAGTCTCCCTGAATGGAAAGTGTATTTGCAGCAAAATTATCTCTGGAGAAAAATGCACAACTTTTCTATGCATCCCTGCAGCCTACGTGACATGTCTAAAATTGCTGGCAGGTGAAAAGGTATTAAACTACTTGAGCCTTCGTATCTAAAAGCTCTGTGGATCTGTAATCCGTTACTGAACACAAGGGCTAAAAATGTTGTATTAATGATAATAGATGCTGAATTGCTTAAAAGTATCCTTAATAATTAAACAATTTCATTTTACATCAACAACACTTTTGATGACTGTATTATGCAGAAATAATTTAGCTCAGAGAAAGACAGATAAAGGTAATTGCAGTATGACTACAACCAGAGGGATAGAACAGAGTGGTGCTTTCATCATTAGCTACCCTTTAACAGAGATGACTAAAGAAAACAAAGAATCTGGATTTGCCTCAATGAAGTATTAAAGAGAGAAGTGAAATCAGCTAATAAAAAATGGCATCATAGTAAACTCACCAGTAGACTGGAGGGATATTTTATGACTGCTGGTTTTGTCCTCTGAGATGTTACAGACAATTCATCCAGAAAACTGTAATTCCATGTTGCATAAAGTTCCCTGTGGACGTTCCCCTGGAGACCTGCCCTTCCAATGCTGTTTTCTCTCCACACCAGCTGTGTCCTGGCAGCTCATCTTTCTGTCAGTAAGATTTTCCCAACCATGGATTCTACTGAGCCACAGTACCTGCTCTTTCTGTTCTGTTTTGTTGGGTTAGTTGGATTTTATTTTAATCTCTTGTAAGCTTAACTGTTCTGTTCTTCCCTCATGGAAGGATAAAATGAGGTTACAAAATTTTATGATATCTTTCTGCATCTTGATTCCTCGACCTTCTTTTTAAGATTCTCATTAACCTTGCCATCTTGGAGGTCTAAAAGGCCTAGGAATACGCTGACCAAGTTCATTCTAGAGCAGGGAGTGGCAGAGCTGCTCATTTGCTGAATACCAGCATGCAGCTTTTCCCACAGATTATTTCCTATTGAGAAGCAACCTAAATGAGCTCTGTGTTGCACCAGGAGTGTTTCAGTGTGTTGGGGACCTGAGCTGGAACTGCTGCCTGAGCCAGCAGCTCTTAGTTCTGTGCTCTTGTGCATGCTGCCCATACCTAGGATAATGAGTTGTACCTGCTAGGGTACCGCTCCTGGTTTTGTGCATCTCTGCGTGATATTCCACACAAACATGCACACGAATCAGATTTAAATCTGCCTTACCAATGGTTGTGTGGAAGGCAATAGAAATGTGAATCCTTGCTCAGGTTTATTTTTTTCAATCCAATCACATTATATTTTCCTATCTCTTTCCACACTTAATTTTCATTTTAGCATTTAGCAATTCCATTTCATCTTTCTTGAAACAAATATACTTCTGTTTCAAAGTCATGGGTCTAATACTGCAGTGCAAAAGCTATAAAAAAGCTGTATATTTTTTTATAGTCAATGTGCTAGCATCTCTTAATTGTTCTAACAGTAAGGATGGCATTTCATGGAGACTTAAGTTTTTCAGTAGAAGCTTTAAAATAGTCTGCTTAGGCAGAAGAAAGATTTGGCTACCTTTACAATATATCAGTTTAGGGAGATTTTTGAGCATCTGCAGTGCAACAGGGAATGAGAAACTTTGGCCATTTATAAGTGTTTGTGTCCCTATATCTGATATATCTCTATGTGTGTGAATGTGTACATACATGTATATATCATCAAATAAATGCTAGGCAAATATAAGACCTTTCAATTGCATAAAGGTAACTAATGCAATGTTTTGCCTTGCCTCTTATTTTGATAGAAGGTGTATCTGAATGGGCCAGAATTGTTCCTCTTCCTTACCTCATCTCCCCAAATCTTCCAACAATGAATATATCTAACTTCTCATGACAGTTGCTTCTTATAAATAACATTTTCATTGCAGTGAAGTAAAACCAAGTAGGAATTTTGGTTTTTGCTAGTCTTGCTTTGAAATGCAAATACTCTTCTTATCACAAGCTATTTTATTAGAAGAAAGTATGAATTGTGCTTTAGCAAAAGTATGTTCTTCAAAGTTCACTGTTTTCTGAGGTGGTTTCCAGAAAATTTCCTCAGTGGTCTTTGGACAGTCATTGCTCCCAGTAAAAACCAGATATTTCTTAGTCTTTGTGATTTGAAAATACTGAGTTTTGTCACATCCTAGACAATTTCCAGAACTGCTCTTTTTGCAGCATATGTATGATATTTTTCCCACCTAAAAATCCCGAAAATAACTCAGAAGCAGGAAGACAGATAGAGATCTGTTTGCATGTCTATTCCTAGTATTCTTGTCTAAACTCATCAGGTGATTTTCTTGAGTATGCACTTCTCAATGATGTGTAGTACTTCAGGAAAGGAGAATGTGAAGGAAGAAATTTCCTTTCATGCTGAATGAAGTATTTTTAACAATTGAAAGTTTTTATGCTGCTTCAGAAAACAATTCAAAGGAAACTGAAAATAATTTGATTTCGGAAGCTGGAGAGTTTGTCTTGTCCTCTACTTAATGATATTATGACCAAGACTGTTATGTCTTCTTTAAATCCGTTTAAAAATCCTGTATATTTTTCCTGTGATCTTCTGTAGAAGTAAAGTAGTGTAAAGTACAATAAAAGAATTGCTTTATCAGTGTGCCTATTAAGAGATAATTAATCTCTGGCCTTATAATTGTATACAAAGAAAGACGTTACGTTAGGCCCTTTAAAGTACAAAGAGAAATACAAGTACACATTGTCTGAAAAGTAAATTTAACAAATTAAGAATTAGATACAAATGCTTGAAAAAAACCTATGCAGCTCAGGATACATTCAGCTGTCTTTTCTGCAAGGGTATGATTGTTTTCAATGAACAGAGAAATACTGTATAACTGGTTGGAAATCTTGAATTATTTATTCATAAAGATCTAGATATTATCTGCTGAGACTGAAGTACAAATGCCCCCAAGATAGAAAGGCTGCGAGTTGCACCATGAGTATTTAAGTTTGTAGGACATATTTGCAATGATATAGTAGTAAAATATTTTTGAGCATGTAGCCATTTTTGACAGCATCAGCTGAAATATAGTATCTGCACAGACAAAAATTCAGAAAAGTGAATATATTTAATCTTTATTTTGGTTTCTATCTCTACAGGCTTGGTTGCATTGAATAAAGATTCTGAATTAAGCACTAAGATGAGCTTAAGAATAGTGTTTTAAAGTCCTTAACACGCCAGATTGATTCAGGCACTTCAAAAATAACACATGAATAGTGACAGGGCATAGCAATGCCCTCATTGTTTCTCTGTTGACATATCAAAATCTGTTACAGTGAGCAAAACCTAATCATGGATGGCCTTGGAAAACAAGGAGGGGGTATTCTAAAGAAGCAGCTTGGGAAGGAACAGGGGAAAAGAAATTCCTTCAAACAAGCTCTTTACCACCAAGTGACAAACAGGTTGGCATTAAATGACAAGTATAATGTTTATGATTAAAAAGGAGTTAAAAATCATTGTTGCCTAATTAATCAGTATTCAAAAAGCTTATAGGAAAGAAGAAAATGTACACATTATCCTGAGTTAGGACAATCTTGAGATAAAATATATTTAGGAAAGGAATAAATAAGCCTCCGAAAGTTGAAAGTAGGTTGGTTTAGATTAGATATCAGGAAGAAATTCTTTACTGTGGGGGTGGTGAGGCACTGGGACAGATTGTCCAGGGCAGTTGTAGATGCCCCATCCCTGGAAGTGTTTAAGGCCATGTTGCTGAGTAAACTGATCTAATGGAAAGTGTCCCTGGTGTCCTGGTTTTAGCCAAGGACAGGGTTAATGTTTTTCAGTAGCTGAGAGGGGGCATGGTCAGACCCACTTGTTATTGGATACTACCTCATGTCATTGTCAGGGGCAGGGGAAAGGGACACTCTGGCTTCCAGGGAGGTCTGCTCCTTTCAGAGGGAGAAAACCTTGTGGGCGAAATAGTCAGTGTTGTTTTATTTTACATTTGTCTTTTATTTTGTCTTGCAGCTTTTGTCATTAAATTTTTGCTGTGCTCTTCATTTTCTTATCTCATTGTTGTTTCCAGTAAATTGTTCTTAGCTGCCTACCTTTTGTGCTTTCAGTTGGAGGGGGAGTGGAGTAATCAGCTTGCGGTCTTTTTAGTGGGAGTACTAAACTGGGGAAACCTTTCCTAAACCATTACCTCTATGCATGGCTGAGAAGTTGGGACTAGATGATATTTTAGGTGCTCTCTAATCTAAACCATTCTGTGATTATATGCCTCTGAAATTACTGCTCTACACCCAGTTAATAAGATAGTAATTAATGTTGAACGGAATATTACTTCAGAGTCTGAAGTGTTGCAGTAACAGCTCACCTTTTTCACACACCTTCCCAATTTCTGATGAGGGTTGTGTAGCTTTTGCTGCTCCTTTTGAGTTCTTACCAAAAGCACTTCCTCTAAGAGGACACGATGCAGATTTGTCCAGGAGAGTGCTGGAAGCAGCACTGTATGCCCTGTACCCCTATCACTGTGGGAAGGGTCTGCCTTCTGCTTATCTGACCTGGGGGAAGAGCTCTTATCCTGATACAGCATTCTACAACTTGGATGCCTGGGGAGATGCAGGAACGTTCTGGATGACTCCAATGAATTAATTGTTTCTTTCTTTATCAAAGGTCACAGTGTATACAGGTACAGGGGTGCACTTCTCAGGGAAATCACGTCGTAATGGTTTTCTAATCTCTTTTGTTCTCATCACAGAAGCAGTAGGCAGCAGAAGCAGCTGCTCTGTTAGTGCTACTTATCATTAATCTTCAGTCAAGGTCTTTCAGTCTTTCTGAAATTGTCTTGAAATCTGCTGCAGTGAAAAGGCAAGACTTCTGGAGATAGATACTCTGCCTAAGTCTGCATATTACTTATTTAAATTTTGCAGTCTTGTGTAAAGTTATTTGTCTGTCATGACTGATTGTGTGTAAATGTAATTTCAACAGAAATCCTTTAGTACTTTAATCCCATAGAGACAAGTGAATAGTGCATTACTTTACTATGAAATCAAGTTTACAAGATCACATATTGTCCACTTTGTTTTTGAAGTCACCGGTAACGCCCTTGTTTAAATTATGAAGGATATACAATATGAGTAGAGATTTACAGGAAAAATAGTACACAATCATTTTCTCTTCAGTCTTCTCAGGGACAGAGAAATACTGTCAGAGAAATATCACAAGAGGCACAGACTCCCTCAGCACACTGAGTGTGTGTGGAGTAGTAGTCATGATGTAGCACAAAGTGCTGGCATATAGTGACCTTCAGTGCTCACTCTTGCACTTGAATGATTAGGGATTGGTGTTTACCAATGGCTGTGTTGGACTCTGTGTGTGTGTTATGTCTACATATCTATACATAGCTTCTGCAGACATTTATTTTGCTTCACCAGTAGCTAATGACAACATACAGAAGGATCTGTCTTAGACAAGTATCAAAAGCAATATGTGTCCCATATGCATGAAGCTTGCAGGCTAAAGCAAAGCCTTTGGCAGTCATTTTTGGCAGAAAAAATTCCCAAATCATAAGTTGCCTGAAAGTTAAATATAACAGTTGTGTTGGAGAGTTTTATGGCAAGGAATAGGAGGCCTTGTGAAATGTAGCATGTTGTGAAGCAACATATACTTTGCTATTGCTTGTTGAAAATAACAAGCACATTGCAGGCATTAATGAAATATAATCACAAAATACTTCCCCCTAAGGGGGCTAAATGCTTTTTGGGGTTTATGGACACTGTACTTCCTCAACCTTAATTGACAGGCAACATTACTTTTCTCTGCTAGTTTTAGTGAAAATTTACTTAAAAAACAAACATGGGCAAATAGGTGGATAGGGAAAGTTAAAGTCCTATGCTTCCTTGTTCAGAAACACCAAAAAAGTCCTGACTGTACCTCAATGGATTATTTCTTTGTGTATGTGTTTATTAATTTTGCACACACTTATACAAGTATCATCTTTGGGTTTGCTATTTTTAATTAAAAATCTATTTGCCTTTACTCTTGGCCTGACGTGACACAGCTTCCCATGCAGTCCTGATGGCAGCTCAGTAGGCTGCCACAGACTCCCCAGCACAGCAAATGCCAACTCACGCCCGCAGGCAGATGGGAAAGTAAAACATGCATGTTATTTCCAAACCACTTAAAAAAATAACTTCCCTTACAGCATCAGATGAAAACATATTAAAGAAAAGCTGTCTTTTTCCACATTGAGATAAATATGTTCTGTAAGGCCAATTACATCGAGTAATGTATTTGAACAAATATACAGCAATTAGGACATTTTGTTGAGTGTATCTGTGTACCAATCACATCAAAGCCATATTGGTAGCAATCTTCTTTATTATTCCTTTTGCTTGAAAAGAAATTCAGATTCAAAAACATGAAAGCTGAAGAAAGTATTTGGCACAATCTTTTTTTTTCTAACCTATTTTATATATTCAATTAAAGCCAAACCAGTTACTGCTCACAAGGTACTTCAAACTGATGGCAGTGTGTCTGACCTTAGTATCATCATTGTGGTATGTTTCAGTTGGGATTGGAAACTAACTAACCAAAATAAATGCAGAAAAGAAATTAAAAAAAAAAATCAACCAACTAAACAATACTCCAAACAAACCACAAATCAAAATCTGCTCTTCTGCTTCTGTCCCAAGAGAATGTGCCTTTACTTTGCTAAGATGCAGAAGTGCCTTCTCTAAAATCAGGCAGCTGTCATCTGCCATATCATGATTTTGCTACTTGCAGATTAAAACAATTTTTCAGACTTTTCTGTTGCTATACATCATAAACAACTTTTTTTTTTTCTTTTTGTGTGTATTTGCTGTGTTTTTCTAAAGATTCAGTTCCTTTAGAAGTAATTTGGCTTACCTCGTGATGCAGAAATAAAATATACATTACACATAATTAGTTGAATACTGCCAAAGCACTGCCCCAAGACAGATCGTGAACTGTATTCAGTGTGGGCATCCACTGCTGAGGAAAAAAAAAAAAAGTTTATAGAAAGTAACTAAACTTATAAACCTCTATCTTGCTTCCTATGCTGTGAAAATTATTATGGTTAGAAATGGAAGTGATGAAAATATAAATCTTCATTTATCTGGCATTTAAATTTTAAGAGATAATTTTTAAGAGATAGATTTCTTTGGCTTTCTGACAATATATTGACCAGGAATAGTAGGCAATTGAGGGGGTTTTTCTGTGCTCTTTTTACTTTACATCAGACATAGACTGCAATCAGTCAAAATTATTTTATTTGACTTCCTATGCATATGTAGTATGGTTGTTTCTATTAATTTGACACCTTCTCAATTTCTTTTCTTCCTAAAGATAGTACAATATTTGCTTCTCAGCTCTAAGAAAGGCTTATGGTAGTCTGTATGGGACATTCATTAGAGTATAGGTATGAAACAATATTTTCACACTGGGTTAGTGATCAACCTGAACTGAAGTGGTCAAATGATTCACTTCATCATAAAACTCCAAGATTTTTT
The DNA here is from genome assembly GCF_017590135.1 of Pyrgilauda ruficollis. Classification (NCBI taxonomy): domain Eukaryota; kingdom Metazoa; phylum Chordata; class Aves; order Passeriformes; family Passeridae; genus Pyrgilauda; species Pyrgilauda ruficollis. The sequence continues at coordinate 1,884,325 of NW_024525378.1, read as the reverse complement.
TGGTGTCTGGGCACTTCAGTTTCTGATTAATTTTGCAGTCTGCTGGGATTATATATCCAGTGGAATATTTGCTCTTTAATAAAATTTAATTTTATTTCTGTAACCTTATAATCAGAATAGAGGGAAAAAAAAATCAGTAATCATTATCTTGTCACCACAGCAATCCTAGCTGGAAAATACTTTAAGTTAAAGAGATTCTATCTGCATTATTATTGGAAAAGTTCTACTAATCTGATTTTAAAGCTTTCTGAAATGGTGATTGTGCAACCTGCCTTCTCCAGTGCTTGGCTACCAGGGTTTTTTCATCATGTCTAACCAGAATCTTTCTTGTTGCAAACTAAACTAGTTATTGCCTTCTTTTTGAAAATGAGTGAAGATTATTCTTGTTGCCTTTATGAAAGTAGGCTTTTATATTAAACACTCCTATTAGATCCCCTCCTTCCAGCAAGGTTAAATCCCAATTTTTTGTTCAAGTAGTTTTGTTCTGGACCTCTGGTCCTTTCTCATGCTCATCTCTGGACATGTTGTCTTTGGTCCACAGCCTCATTAAAGTGTTTTTCCCTAAGCTGAACCAATGTGTTTTTCAGCAAAAACATTAATTTCCTGCTTTATATTTGTGCAAGTGATTATTTTTGCCTGACAGTTTGATAGCTTGCCCATATTTCAATTGAATTCCTGATTTAGTTGCAAGCTACTGCTTCATTTTGTTGAGATCCTGCTTATTAGTTCTAATTTTGAGCTTTAATTTGCTTACTACCCGTCTTTACCTAGTGTTCTCTGTTGATTTAATGTGCAGGATCTGTGTTCAAAGGCTATGGAATAGTTAAAGTGATAATCCTATACTCAGACAAAGACGGAATTCCAGAATTCCACTCCCTGTCCCTTTGAGTTAGCTTTGCTTATTGAGAAGAGGCCACTGAGAAGTCTCTGGTTTGCCAATTTCTCTGCCATGACAGGCAATTCTGGAATGTGAAGCCCTTAAAACTGGAAACAAAAATGCAAACAAACATCAAGAAACATGATGGCTTTTGAAGGTCTATGCAAGAATATCCTTGAGGATCCAGAAACGTAACAAGTTTGTGAGCATTTTCAGCTCTCTTATTCTGTGTTCAGCTAATTAGTACAGTTTGAACCACCAAGGAATGCTTGAATTCATGACCCTGTCATTACCCTTGTAAAGGAAACAACATCATACATCCCGAAGAATTAGCTCAGCTCTCTGATCAACAGCAGAAGTTCAAGGGGAAATGTGGTAATAGGATAAGCACTCAACCCTGCATAGCCTGAGTCCACAACTGAGCACGACACTTAAAGCTTTTGTGTTCAGAGGTGAGTGATGAGAATAATTTTTGGTCCAGAAAGGCTGACCTTCAAAGAAAGGTCTTAAGACCTGGAATTGTTCAAGGAAGAGTAAGAAGGAAGAAGGCAGAGAGGCTTCAAGCATGAAGGAACTGACTGTCAGGAGGAAGAGAGCAGAGGCAGGATCTTACCTCCACTGCAGTGAGGAGGGAACAATGTGCCAACTTTGTTTGTCAGACTGTCTAATGAGATAGAGCAGCCTGTCTGCCAGGAGAGCTGATGTCCCTTCCAGCCCTATGTAGGATTCTCTGACTTGCTCCTGTTACACTGTTCTCCAATACCTGACTTCATTCCTTCTTATTCCTGCATGTTTAAATCCTCTTTCTGAGCTTCCTTTCCTTTTGTAGATGCATATGAAGAATGATTTATTCTTTTCCGCATGGGAACGTACTTTTTTAAACCTCTAGCCTCATTTAACAGGAAGTCTGCAATCACTGTTTTATATTCTTCAGGAATTAATTTTTATTATTATCTCCCAAGCAATTTCTGCTTTGTGTGCTGTATGAAGTTCCATTCATAGCAAGGAAATACAAACAAATCCCTCTTAGCAAAACAACAGGTTCTTTACTCCATCTACTCTTGCATAGAATTTGTTAAAACCAGCTAGAATTCTTCTTATACTATCCTGGTTCTTGGATTATCATTTAATTTCTTCCTCCCGTGTCTCATTTATTGTTTCATTCCTCCAGTAGGTGGAAAATTTCAGCTTCCTGCTAGACATATTTTTCAGGTGGTGTCAGTAGCTTTTATACTGTAAGTATACATATCTGTATAGAGCTGTTGTAAGTCTATTAAGTTGGAATCTCTAGGAGTTTTTCTAGTAGTACCTGAGACATAAGGTGGACAAAAACAAGCTTAAACTTAATTCTAGTGGTATTAGATATGTCAGGTAACTTTTTTTCCAAGCAAGTGTTGTTCTCTGTTTTCCTCCCAAACTCCTCTCAGCCGAAAAACAGGATGACAGTCATGGCTGAAATCCTCCTGTGGAAGATATATTAGTGTGTGTTCTGCTGAGTACAATGTTGCCATTTTCCTCAATCTGCTTAATCACCACATGAATTCATGGTTCTGGTTTCAAGATCACAGCCGGCTGCTGTGAAGGCTCACGCAAACCAAGTGGTGAGCTAGCAGCCGAACCTCTCTCTTTGTCTTTGACATAACCAGTTAACTGGTAGACTCTCCAAGGCAGCAGAAACCCAATGATGATATGAAACAACGTGTTATAACAATTTTGTGCGATAATTCAAACATGGAGTAGCATCTGTGTCTCATGTTGGATGTAGGAAGGCTTTGAACACCTAAAACAAAAGCTGTAGAAGCTGAATTTTCAAGGGATCTCTATGTACAGTCGGTTGGTGAGTCCCTTCTTATTGCTGGCACCAACAGCAATACACTCTGTTTCTACACAGGCCTGGACCTCTGTGACATGAGAGTTGTCACATGTGGCTCCTGCTTAAACCTGACTTTGCATAAATGTCCCAACAGCTGTGACTAGAAGTTGTGCTGTGAAAGTGTCCACCGCATCAGTGTGGTCAGGCTTGTGGAAGCAGTGGCTTCCACAACTTCTTCCAAGATACAAAAAGAGGAGCAGAATGGGCAAAGAAAGGGAGGTATGAAGGCTTGCATGGCTTGTGATGACCTTTTTGCTGCAGTGCACCCTTCCTTCCTTGATGTAGTTGTGGTCTTGTCATTACAGTGATAGCCCAAATGGTGTGAGGGGAAAATGACAATACTTGGGATTAAAGAGGGGTGTAGGTCCTGGGAATCCTGACTTCTAGGCTATCCTTACAGAGGATAGGTATAATCTGGACAGAAAGGCAAAGTTACATACCTGCTTTTTCTGCTTGTCATTTGCCTCTGGCTGAGGGTTAAACAAACTGTGTTAACTGACAGCTAAACAAAGAGGTTCCCTGAGGTGCCCGACTCTTCTCCTGTGCTGCCTGCTGAAAGCCAAAGGCCATTTATGTGTCCTGTGCCATGTACTGGCACAACAGGATTAGGAACTGCTAGTCTGAGGGTGTCCATCTCTGCTTTTCCCGGGTCTCCCAAAAGCATTTCTGAGAACACTGCATAGGAGGAGAGACAGAATTGTTCCTGACTGAAGGTCTTCCATTTTGCTGTGATTTCTTGCTACCTCAACATATTCTTCAGGACTTAGAATTGCTTTGAAATGACAGTAATTTGTGGTTGAATCTGAAAGAGCCACTGATGCAGGCTTTGGGGGAGGTGTGAAGAAAGCAGACTCTCTCAGCTGCCAACCCTGCAGGATTCAGCCTACTGGTTCAGTGAGCTCACAAATAGGATACTATCCATGGAGGGATGTTCTTTAATTTCAGTAAGATAACTCTCTAAAACCTAGGTGAATTATTTAGAAAGATAGGTGTTAACTTGCAATTAAATTTTACTGTTTAGCTAAGAGGAAAAAAACCCAACACACTTTTAATTTTTAAAAATTATTCAGACATAGACATTAGGTTTGTAATTTGGTGACGGGTGGACAGCCAAAATTCACATTCACACTAGCTTGTTAATTAGGGACTTATTATTAGTAAGTGATTAACAAACTTAGTTGAGTCATCACCCACAAGCTGGCTGGTGGGTACATGCCATTTTTTACACAAACTCCCTCATTTTCAATCCCTCATTGTTAGCTACCACTGGCCCTGGAGGCATGGACTGAGCTTTCAGTCCTCAGGATTTAGTTGCAATATTTGTGATATTAGGAGTTATACTTAATAACTCAATTCCTGCGTTGTTGTTGTTATACAATGAATCTCTATCCTCCCTGCAAAAATAAATTCTTGAGATTTTTTTTCCCTCTTAAATAAGTAGGTCAGGATTAAACTATGAACCTTATAGACCACGGGAAAAATATATGTCTATGTGTTTGCTTTTTAGTGTTATTTTAATTGAAGAAGTGGGGGTTTTGATGTTTGATATTGGTAGTACTATAAAGATTACTGCTGGTTATTGATAAACTTGATTTGTTTACCTTCCATCTGCAGTGGTAGACAATTTGCAATACCTGCTGAAATGGCTTCTTTTAGATAATACTTCTGTTAATGACAAATATTTGGTTTTTTAATGCCACTCAAGATTCATCCCTTGTAAAGCATGCTAGAGAAGCATTTTGCTATAGCCACAGAGATTGTAGCCTGTCTTCAGTAGATAGTTTCTCTTTGTTTAAATGTCCTTCTGAATTGTAGTTGGACACGCTTCACTGGCGTTACACTGCATCAGTGCCATGCCCATCCATCCATTTAGGGGGATTAGCTCTGTGGCAAAGTTCATCAGTCACTTCTGCCATCATAGCTTGGTATGATTTGTACCAGTCTAACTGGGTCACAATTTCAGCTAATAATGATTGATACAAGCTTTTGATTAGTATGAGAGGAAGACGTGTGACCTTTTTATCTAATCCTCCGCTTTCTGAAAAACTTGTTTTCCAGTTATTAACATCATACAAACATCAAACCTGCTGAAGAAAAGTAAAAAGAGTTGGAAATGTCTGTTTCATTCAAATGTCTTCCTGTAGTCATCTGTTAATGTGAATATAACATTTTAATATGAAAGTGCCAAGTAAACGCTCTTCAAATTTCTTTGATGGAAACTGGTAGAACCCTCTGCAGGTTTAGTTGCAACATGCTCACTTCTGAATTCCCTATTTTACACTTTTTCCCTCTCAGCATCGTTATTAATTTTTTGTCCCACTATATTCAGCACTGCTGAGGCTGCACCTCAAATCCTGTGTTCAATTTTGGGCCCCTCACAACAAGAAAGACATTGGGATGCTGAAACGTGTCCAGAGAAGGGCAGTGGAGCTGGTGAAGGATCTGGACAACAAGTCTCATGAGGAGTGGCTGAGAGAGCTGGGGCTGTTTAACCTGCAGGAAAAGCGAGTGAGGTGGCATCTTATCAGTCTCTACAACAACCTGACAGGAGGTGGTAGCCAGGTGGGGGTCTGTCTCTTCTCCAGGTAACAAGCAACAGCACACAAGGAAATGGTCTCAAGTTGTGCCAGAGAAGGTTTAAATTGGATATTGGAAAAAATTTCTTTCACTGAAAGGGTGGTCAGGCACTGGAACAGACTGTCCAGGGAAGTAGTGGAATCACCATCTCTGGAACTGTTCAAGAGATGTGTGGATATGGCACCTGGGGACATGGTTTAGTGGTGAATATGGTGATGGTGCTAGGTTAACAGGTGGAATTGATGATCTTAGAGGTCTTTTCCAACTTTCATGTTTCTATGAGTTCAGAACTACCAGTATACCAGTGGTTTGCCAGATCCTGGTGTACCTTACAGTGATTTTTCTCCTGTTGTGAGTAAAGAAAAAAAATACACATTTTCTCTTCTGAAGCTATCTGCCTCTTGAAGGATTACTTTTAAAAAAAAATCTGTCACTCAAACAGGACATAAAAGAGTGTATGTTTTTTATTTAGAATGGCCACTGTCAGTACATTCAGTTGTTTCTCCAACTAATAAGACCTCAGGAAAGTCCTGGTAGTCTTTAAGGTATGTGAACACACAGCACTGTAGCCGTCTGGTTCTAAAACTGCGATGTAATATAAAATTCTCAAAAGCATATTTTACACATGAAATATTAACTGTGGGGTGCTTCTACTAGCCTTTAAGCCTTATAACCTATTTATCCATTGTGTTTTTATAATCCATAGGGCTGTCATAATCTTAAAATGTAGCACAAGCCAGTTCTTTCCCTGCACTATTCGCATTTCCATTCTGGTGTGTCTGAATCATTGTACTACGCGAGTGCATTTTTCATACTTAAAAATAGACTCAATAACCATCTTCCTTCTCTGCCTTTCGTTTTACAACTGCAGTAGCAGCTACATTTCCTGTCTCAATAGCACTTATGAAGCAATTAGGCAAATTTAGGACAGATTTTGCTACTGAATGCTAGACAGATTTCTCTTTATCCTCACTAGAACTTGTGCATGGACAGATTATACCCTAATGGCCTAGTTCTTTTTCTGCCCCCGCAAGAAGCACTCTTCTCATTTTACACATGGGTCATTTGATTTGGTGCCACAAAATGAAATTGATGGATCCTCTAATTGGTCACTTGTAATTAATTAGTATAAAAAATCATTTATCTTTTTCTGTGTTGTATCTTGTGTAGTCTTCAATGACTACTGCGTGTGGTTACACAGCTGATGGAAATTATTATCAGGCAAATTGTGGATCTGTGGGAGCAGGTCCAGAAGAGGGCCATTAAGATGATCAGGAGGGTGGAACAGCTCTCCTGTGAACACAGGCTTGAAAGAGTATAGCCTGGAGAATCTGAGATCCAGTAAGATCTAATTGCAGTCTTCCAGACATGAAGAACAAGGGGGAGAGTGACTTTTACACGGGCACATAGTGGTAGGACAATGGGTAACCGTTTTAAACTAAAAGGGAAGAGATTTCGGTTAGATGTTAGAAAGAAAATACTCACTGTGAGGATGGTAAAGCACTAGAGTGGGTTACCCACAGAAGCTCTATCCCTGGAAGTGTTCAAGGCCAGATTGGGTGGGGTTTGGAGCAACCTGGTCTAGTGGGCGGCATCCCTGGCTGTGGGAGTGTGGGTTGGAATCATACCTTTATAGTTCCTTCCAAAAAAAGTTGTTATATGAAATTAGAAAGATTTATAAGAAGTAAAATGAAAATATTTGGAAAAAAACCCCAAATGGTTCCAAAAGTAACAATTTTTTAGTATTTCTGTAAAATCTCAGTGTTTCAATTTAGTTAAGGGATAAAATAGACCTTTCTTTTTAAATCAGGTAAAGTCAAGTAATCTTACCTAGAACCATGATTAAGTGCATATTAACAAAGCTAAACTTATACATACATATAAATTTAAAAGGGCACATCAGTTGTACCAGTCCATTGCTGTATTTATGGCCATTACTGCATAGCAAAGATGATTATTCTGATTTCTATCAGAATACCCCCAAAATAAACTATTACTTAGACCATCCCTATAAATTACTTCCTCCATAACAGCAATGAATATCAATATTCCACCCCCCCTCTGTTCACACGTATTACTGAAAAGAGCTTTCTTGCTGAATTACAGAGGCAAGAAGTACTTTTGGAAGGAGCAGCTCTGCAGGAAGAATTGTGTGATTCAGAACTGGTAACAAAAATTTCTGCCACAGACATAGGGCTTGAGTCACCTGTGACTATAAAACACCAGGATGATGTCTATGCAAATATAATTAAGTTTAGTCATGGCAAGGGGTTCTTGATTGGAACAAGTACCATGGTACAAGATACAGGTAATACCTCATTAAATAATCAGAACATTCTGCAAAAATCTGGCCAAAATGTGCACACCATTCAAACAGGAACCGCCCAAAGGAGATTAATAAGAGAATGAGGGATTCCTGGGGGAAAAATGTTCTAACTTGTTTAGTGAAATGATGATGAGAAAGTACATGAATATTTTCCAACTAGCTTTGATGCTTGTCATCGTTCTGTTCAAAGAGCAAATGCATGTACAGTATTCATTTAGTTTTGAAGGTTTTAAAAAGTTTCTACACATCCAAAGAGTGAAGCTCTGAGATGACCTACATCAAGGGAGGTTGTGAGGGCAGGGAGATTGGGAATACATATTGGCTGTGTGCAAGCTCTGTAACTGTGTTTATATAGGGAAAACACATGTGCATGTGCACAAATATACATATATCTATGTATTCCCTGTATGTGGAATACCTGCCCAGCCTTGCTACTGGCTGGACCTGGGGGAACAGAGCTGGGGCAGCCTCACTTCTGTTGGGCCACCAGATTCAACAGCTCTAATAAATGTCATTAGAAGTTTCACAGAATAAATCCCCCGTTTCTGTGTAGGTCAAGAGCATTGGCAGTGTTTCTTATCTTCCTATGCCCTCATTTTGTGGCACATCATTGCTGAGTCAAAGGGGGTTGTACTACAAGTTTTCAGATTAATGAAGCATGTAGGGAATATTCTGTGGGTTTGGTTTATTGGAGCACATGTTCTCTAGGTTCTTCTTACTGTGTGGTATTCTGCAATTGCTGGAATGGGGCTTGATGAACAAGGTCTAATTTTATATGGTGGTGGGCAGATTATACTGACTACATGCCACCAACTGGAAGTGTTTTCCTTCTAAGTAGTTGGATTGCTTGAACTTTCTGTGTTGATCTTGTGCATAAACTCTGGAAAGCAGGAGAAAAGAAATGGTTGACCCTTCCTCCTCTTGGTACTTCTAACAACATGTTCTTAAATTCAGCTCCTGTATTGCCATACATCAGCAGTAGAGGACAGACTTCTCTCCTGCTGGAGTACAGAAAACACTCCCATTCATACAAAGCAGCATGACCTTCATCCTGCAGAACACCATTCTTGATTCACATTCAATTCTGTGAATTATTATATGCTCAGATATTTTAATTTCCCCACGCAAGACTAACAAGTTGGATTTTAACTTTTTTTTTTTTTATTATTATTTAATTTGGTGGGTTTCATTGTTCTGAAATGTATAAAGGTTTTTTCATTTCATCTTAGTAAATTTTATCCTGTTTTCTCCAGAGTAATTCTCACATTTACTTGTTCTGAATTATTCAACTGCATTTGTGTATCTTAGATCCCCTCTTATCTGTTATCTGCAAGTGTAATACTTTACATGTTTCGTCATTCAGTCCATAAGATAGCACAGCTGGGAAAGACTGTATGTAAGCAGCATAAACTGTATGATGTCATACAAAACTTTCATAGCAAATTTTCTTTTGCACCTTTCTACTGTTTTTTAAACCACTGGATAGTAGTTCAGACGGCTCAGGATGTTTGTTAGCCTGCTTACAAAATATCATAAGATGGTGTCAAAAACCTTGTTAAAAACAAGATATGTCACTCCCCTTGTTTTTCCTTCAGATACAAAGATTGTTTTCTATCAAAAAGGATGATCTGACTGGTTTAGCATGATTTGCCCGTTATGATGAAGTCAGCAGTGAAGCATGAAGAAAAATAAATTGAAAACAGTCAGTTATGCACTAAAATTTTGTCCTTCAACATCTGTCTAAATTTTTGGAAATCAAAATTGCCTTTAGCCATGCTTTTTTTTAACATATCTCAATGCATCTCAAAGCATACGTTAATGTCATATATGTAGGTGTGTAATATATAAAATCCAAACCAAGCTAAAGAAAGACTTGTAGAAGAAAATGCTTAACCATTTTCCAAATGAAATTAGGAAATCACATGTAATACATTTTTTTATATTAAAGAGTTAAAGTAAATAATTTCGCTTGCATTTTTTAATTTAGAGAGAAATTTGTCTTCTGGAATACAAAAAATAAAAAAGTTTCAAAGTTTCCCCCATGGAATTTGCAAATATGTTGAAACTTGGAGTTAAGGAAGGATTTGGCAGACTCTTCTCAAGATCTGTGTGACTTGATTCACATAATATACTTCTGTATTACAGGATTAATGTACTAGCAGGATTCAGGGATTGAACTGCACTGCATTTTTCACATTACATTACTTTTGAAAATTATGTCACTCTAGTATTTCCTTGGGCGTCTCTTTATTGAGACATCATAGAGCAAATCTACAACATGTTTATAAGGCTTAGAGCATTTTGCTTTTTATTTTTAATTTAGATTTATTAAACTACCCACAACAGATATCTTCACAACTAATGACAATGATGTCTGAATTAAAATGTTCTACTCAGTCTGCTGCATTAAAAGTATTTTCCAGCATTCAGAAGCAGAGCCTTTGTGTTCTCAGCCTCCTGTGTTCACTGCTGTGCAGCTTTCAATATTTTCACCTTGCTCAAAATCTGTGTGACTTGATTCACACGGTGCTGAGCCTGAGCTAATACCCTGCTGGGGGACTTAGCTGCAGCACAGAGCTCTGGCAGAATATCTCCTGGTATTGTAAGAACAACTTGTTAAACTCTGTACATGTTGTTGACATTGCAGTGGCGTTTTGAAGTTCTGACTAATGCTTCCACAGCTGTAGGTAGTATCAGGCACTTGGTTATTATTAGGAAATTTGCCAACATGTTGGGAATGTTTGTATGCACAGTGGCTGCAGCCAAAGGTACTCTTTGTGGTTAGGCACCACTGTTAGAAATGGTCCTAAAAGTTCTTAAGTCTCCCATTACTATAGCCCCAGCTGACTGTGGAAGCTAATGGCATTGGCAAAGGCTCCTTAGAAATTACAGGCAACACACAATATGCCAACGTTTGTTGCTAAGTGAAATAAATTCTTACTAGCACCACCAAGTTTCTGGAACTACTTGTAACAGCTGTGAACCCCAAAGTCAGTGATTAATGTCAGCTGCAAGCATTGCCAGATGCCTGACAGAGCTTTTAAGAGCCAGGGATGCTGAACGACAGGGCTTCTGAGGGCTGCAAGCATTGCTGGCTTCCCAGCAGTAAATGTAACAGCCACACATCCTGAAATGCAGGAGTCACAGCATCTTCTCTTTTGTCCATTTCTGCTTGGCTCTGGTGAAATCTAATTGCCAAGATGAAACTTGAGGAATTTTAGAATGTCTGTATAGTTATTTTTGCTGGTAAGCTTCCTTATGAGAATTTATTTATTTTTAATATAGTTTACAGCTGTCCTTGCATTTTCAAGAAAGAAGGGGGCTGGATTCTGAGCATGGCCATATTCTTTATTTATGAGGGTGGGGATGGACTTCTACAGAACCACTTACAAAATTCTTATCCTGAGAGCAATTCCATGCTATTTCCTATCTCATTATAATTGAAAGCTGCCTAAAGACTAGACATTTAGCTTCAACTAAGAATTGCTAGAGTTGTCTCACTGTGCCAGCAAGTTGCACCCTCTGCTTGTTGTCTCTTTGGGAAGCTGCAGTGAGTATAAGAAGAACTAGTAATGAATCATAAGCCTTTAAAAACTTCAGTCCGTGTGCATATAAAAGGTCAGTGGATAGGCCAGTTGTCCTACAGTATTTTAAATGTCATACTGCTGCACAGGTGTCCTAAGGCATGTGTATCATAGAATCATAGAATTGTTAAGGTTGGAAAGGACCTCTTCATCAAGTCAGCTGTTATCCCAACACCTCCAAGTTCACCACTAAATTATCTCCAGTAATTAAAACACCTCTAGCATTGCAAATGGGATCCACAAAATTAATAATTAATCTAGGATTGTAACAATTTAATACCCAGTATTTAGCCATGAACATCTACCTTTTTGTTAGTAGAAGGACTATTTCCACTGTCTCTGCCAAAATTGCGTTACTAATCTTTGGGCTGCTAAGCAGCTGTACACACATCTTCCAATCCTGACCTTCTTATCAAATACACAGAATAAAATAACAAGTACTCTGTATTGCTCAGGCAGTTAAAATGGTGCTGGTCATGAGCTCCTGTGAACTTTTACTAAGGCAGTAGTTCATTCACTCTCTTTTCTAAGAACTGTGCAGCACAAAATGAAGCATGAAAGCAAAAGATTCAAAATCAAGTTGAAGACCTGCGTAAACTGTGTGAAGACCTGAATAAATTAAGTAAACTGTGCTTAATCTGTGCATCTCTGCTGTGGATTATTATGTGGCGAAAAACTGCTACTCTCAAAAAATAGGTGAAGTAGACGGGTGATATTCATGGACGGGAAAAATAAAAGGTGTGAGGAATATTAAATCCAAAGGCAACAGAAATACCCAAATAAATTCACGACCTGCAAATTTCTGGAGGTTGGGAGTTTCCTTTGCAAATAAATATCTCTAGCAGTGGCTGAGAGCATATATCTAAGAGCACAGAGACCTAGGAGAGAGCAGACACACAGATGAAGGAAGCAACAGTGTGTATCTTTGCTTTGGCCTGATACGGCCATTGCTCTGATATGCTGAGCTTTTTCAAACTGGAGCATGTATCTCGGGCAAAGTGGATCCTCGCGTAGGTGTTTGCCTTCCTCTGAGAATAACTTGACTGAATTAATTTGAATGAACAAATTTGAATGTTGTGTGCATTCTTCCCATTCATCTCCTCAGACTGTCAGCTCTCAAGCCTTCGTGAAGAGGAGTGAAGCGGTAACAAATTTATGGCTGATTATCTTAAGTGAAATCTAAAGCTACTCTCTTATCCGCAGCTCTTAGATGCATGGCAGCTTCTGAGTGCAGAAGCAATGAGAGAGCTGCATTTGTAGGATTTGTGAAATCATGTGTTGGAGTTATGTGACTCAAGTAACACTGTATTTTCAATGACAGACATTTAAATAATGAGACAGTAAGCTGGCTATCTGAACCTGGAATACTGCATAGTAACTGCATACACAGAAGCAGTGCAAAGGATGAGGTTGCACATGGTTAGTTTGGATTAAGTGAAGACATCTTCTGTATAACTCTGTGTGAATACTAGGGGGGCATCATTCAGATGGAATAGTATGTTCCCTCTACTATCAGTTTGTTGTTAGAGAAGAAAATAGAGGTATATACCCTACATTTTCTGTCTTAGAATTTTAACTTGCAACTGCACCTTAGTCATTCCTGAAAGGCATCTTTATGACTGTTTTATTTCACTGGTGACATTTTTCAGTTTTAATTTTTTTAATCAAGAATATTTTGAGAAGATGACAAGTGTGCATGTAAGCATTTAAAATATATTGTTTCCTATTTAGACCACAGAGGATGATAATGGGGCCAATAACTGTAACATCTTCAGTAATCACTTGGATGATGGAGTACAGTAGACCCTCATCAGAGTTGCAGATGTGAAAGAAACAGGATGAATTGTTGATACACCAGATGTACCATTGGGTTGTGCTGCTATTCTGTGGCATGTCAGAAGGCTTGAGATCTTGGCCAGCAAGACTTTTCTAAAGCCAAGCAAAGGCAAATGCCAAGTCCTCCCCTTGGGGAAGAAGAAACCCCAGGTACTCTCCTGTATAGGCTGGGTGGTGTTTGGCTGGAAAACCCCATTCCTGTAAAGGCCCTGGGTATCCTGGTGAACACCTAGTGGAACATGAGCCAGCAAAGTACCTTTGGAATGTAGGCAGCCAGGAGAAGCCAGATTGCACCAGGGAAAGCATTACCACTAGATCAGAAGAGGTTTGGGTGTCAGCCATGAGGGAAGAGGTGCCTGCCTTCTCTCAAAACACAGGGACATATGTCCTGCTGGTGTCTGCTCCTTCTCTGATCAGTGATGAGGTGGGGGCTGGGGAAAAAGGGATTGCTGCAAAGGGAGGGAAGGAACAGATCAACAAGGGCAGGCGCTGTTCTCCAGCCCTTTGAGTTGCTTGGCTGTTTGTTCTACTCTTGCCTTTCTATCCCATCTTCTCCAGGGAAGAACTTCTGGTTCTTGCCTCTTCTGAGCAGAACAGGAGGAGGTGAGTTGATAGAGGAATGCCACAGATAGAGGAATGGCTATTTTGTGCCTTTGTATTGCAAATCTCAAGTAGGAGACAGATATTGTGTACTGCGGGAGAAAAGGGGGAGGTAGGAAGACATATAGGGGAGAGAGGATGCACATGTGTTCCTACCCTCCCCCAAAAAAATTGAAGTGGTCTCTCACTCTTTGAAAACTGTTGTGAAGCTTCTGAACTGTATCCTTCCAAAAGAAGCACCCAGAAACCATAAATACCCAGAAGCTGTAATATTCCTTTTGGAAATGCTGCCCTTCCCTGCTACTTCCTGACTCACTCACTTCCAGCAGCTACACTGACCTGAGTCCTGCAGGCTCAGAACTTGAATAAATGCATTATTTTATTGGCAGTGAGAGATAGAGGCTCTCAACACAGGAAGACTGTGCATTTATCTTTATGTATAGCTTATGAGATCTCAATAGTATCAATATGTAATGGTATCAAAATTTCTGAATTATTGTAAAGTCTATGTGAATATGAATTTTTTTTTTGTATGTGAACACAAAAAAATTCCTTTCTATCAGCAATAAGACATTCCATTTTTATTTGACCAGTAACTTGAATGTAGGCATCTAGCACAAAAGGACTTGAGACAAATACAATTTGAATGATGTCCTGACAACAACATAATGTCCCGTTTAGGGATTGAGAGTATATTTCCGTATTTTTTTCTCCTGGATCAACTAATTCAAAACACTTCCAGATCTTCTGTTTTTGAGGCTTTGTTTTGCTTCTTTGGTTGACTTTTTGGTGGCTCTTATTATTCCCAAGCAAACTTCATAACTCTGATGCAGCATTTTGTGCAAAGAATAGCGAGAAAGCCTTCTACCTATCTGCCTCTCTTGCAGGTTTAGCTGGCTGCCATGGGAGATAATGGTTTCTGAATCATTAAACCAAAAATCACCAGATTTTTGTGCAGTGTCTGTCCAGTGTCCTTTTCCTCTCAATTTCACCCCACTGCTTCTGCAAAGCCTTGCAGTTTAGTGTAGAAAGGGTTAGGTTAAAGTTGTTGCCCCTTCTCTTTGATTTATTAATTTAAAATATATTTCTTGTTGTATTTCAACTGTGTTGCACTTATCTTTGGTCAAGCAGGACTTGCAGAAAATGAACAGCAGAGAGTGAGTGCTTTACCTCATGACTGTGAGAGCTCAAGTGCCATGTGGCACTTAGGATATAGCAGGGTCTTGGTCCAACTACAGCCTTGGTTGTGTGGATGTATGTACAAAATCCCAAAAGGAGCAGTTGAAGTTATGTAAGCATTGCTTGAGGTTTAAGGTAAATGACCAGTGATTGTGGGTCATAGAGGGAGGTTATATTGGTGTGGCATGTGATGGCATTATATGCTTAATGACACTACAAAAAATCACTGGCTCAAATGGCAGCTCTTACCTAACAAAGTAAACAGCTTCCCCATCAGTTGCTTTGGATAGTTTATGTACAAGTGGAAGTATTACGCTATGATGAAATAAGTGGTAAGAACAAGGTTAAGACTGTTTTGAAACACCTGACTTGAATCTCCAAGTACTTTTAAGATTGAGAGAAATTGCAGCGAAAATTCAGTTATCTAAAGTCTTAGCAATATGGTAAGAAATTTACAGTGAAAATATGGAACCACTTGAAAATTCTGTGATATCTGTATTTTTCTTTACTGTGATTTCTGAAGAATTAAAGCACTGTCAGATTTGCCAACCATTTAGTTTGATCTTTTGAAGAGATCAAATACCTTAAAATCCTCAGGGGTTAGGAGGCCAAAGTGTCTTCTAGGTGGCTCACTGCTTCCTCACATGCTTTAATATCTGTATAGGTCTGATAATTTTTGTGGGATTCATTTGACCAAGTGCAATGTAGGTGGCTGCATCTGATACAGTCACTGCAGTCTCCCACTGGTGCCTACAGTAGTTAGTAGCAGATGCTTCTAGGGAGTGATTCATCTCAAGGTTTACCCTAGGCAAGTCAATATAAGTTATGACATACTAATATAAATCACATGAAATTTGAAGTTTTATACTTTTTAAAATATACTGGGACAAAATTTCTCACATAAACTTAAAAAAAGTCTTGGAAAGAATATACTATCCTCTGCTTTCAGTCTGTGATGTCCATGTGACACAAGTTTTTTAGTGGTTGAAGACCTCTGAAGTGCATTCATTGAACAGCTGGACACATAACTGTGTGTGGCCAGGTGCTTGTGTTTGCATATATCAGCCCAAGTAGGCACAAAGCCAACTTTCAGTACTTTATAAAAATAAGGCCAAGATTTCTTTTCTTCACTTGATTTGTCCATGCTGTCTGTCCATGTTTTGACTGTTCATCTCTTTCTTTATTTGTTGTTTGGCTTTTTTTTCCCCTACAGTGTGTGTTTCTGTGCAGTGAACAGCACCTCTCCTGTATTCACCTGTCCATCCCTCTCACAGTGTCTTGTGCAGTCCTTGCTGTTGGTAATTTCCTCACAGGGTTTCCTTCCTGCTTTTTATCTACAGAACTTTGTTTTGGAATGGGTCAAGAGGTAGTATTCAAGCTGACTGCCTTCTCATCACTGCTTTTCTGTGCTCTGGGACATGCTTTTCTGTTCAGAATAACCTGAATTTCTCTATAAGGGGAAAAGCAGGAGCCCGGGAAGCTGGAAATTAAGTAAACTATTGGTATGTGGTTTCTGTGAACTAGCTGCAAAGGCACCATATGCGTATTAGGAAAAGTATCTTCATTTTTACTACAGCTCTGTCAGAGGTAGTCTGTCACTCGTGGTTTATCTTCTCTTATTGAATAAGTGTAAAGATATAACAGCAGTTGTCTCAAAGGTGTAGTTCTCTTTAGTAGTTATATTTAAAGGGGTGAAAAAATTTGGTGTTCATTTAAGAAAATTAGCTGTTCAACTTCAAAGAATTTCTGAATAGCCTGCTCCTGAGAAAGTTAATATAACAAATCTTACTTTGTTTTTCACCCAGATGCACAGTGCATTGGTTGTTAGCGTATCTCTTGATGTGTGTATATATATATATATATATATATACACACATATATTTGATAAAGCTGACATTCTTTTAACTGCACGAGGTACTTCAAAATTCATAGTGAAACTTTATTAGCATGAAATAAAGCATAATTCCTCAGGAAAAGCAATACAGATCACCAATTTAATTTCTGAATTGCCAGGTGAATATGAACTGGAAATGCTCTGGTCACCTGTCATAAATGCTTTTTATTTTCCTTGCTGTTTACCATCATGCATTTGTCCCATGCAGAGTCAGTAAAAATAGCAAACAAGTTCACATTTATCAGGAATATGTCCAAGACCAGTGCTTGAAAAAGACCAAAATAACTCCGTACTACTCAAAATAACAAAACCCCAAGTCAGTCTGTTGAGACTAAGCTGACAAAGCCATAAGGTAAAACCCAACAAAATAAAGAAACCTCCCCACACAAATATTAACAAATTGGTCAGAAATGTTGTATAAAAATAAATGGCAATTGAGAAAACACCATGTCACAAACAAGAGAGCTGAGAAGAGGCAAGTGACTTCAAAAATCACCACTTATTCACTGCACATAGAAGTGAATAATAAATAATGAAATACATGAGATTGAATTAGGAGAGATGATACTTAAAGCAGCTTCCAAAACTAATAAGCAGTACCGAAGTCTAATGCATGTCTGACTTTTCATATGAGTTCCTTCTCGCAAATCAATAAAACTACTGAAATATTTAAAATTAAACTATATTCT
This sequence comes from Pyrgilauda ruficollis, assembly GCF_017590135.1. Lineage (NCBI taxonomy): Eukaryota > Metazoa > Chordata > Aves > Passeriformes > Passeridae > Pyrgilauda > Pyrgilauda ruficollis. Next base: position 1,866,890 of record NW_024525378.1, on the reverse strand, counting down.
CAAGCACTTTCCTGGCTCAGTGACAAAGATTGAGCACAAAGCTATTCCTTGCATGTGAAAAATTAAGGCTACATTGGCTTTATGGATATGGATATATGCATATGGATATGGAGTGATTTAGTTCTGTTTCTATCTCACCTGGAGGGATGTTAAGCTATGGAAAATATTTTAAGAAGAGCAGGTTGATAAGGACTATTTTCAGGAATAGATGGGATCGTAGTGAACAGTTTTATGGAGTAAGTGACAAAAAAGATAATGAGGTCTAGAGAAAACATTCAGCTTTCAGCCTGCAGGAACTAGGGCGATGGCAGCAGCAAGGAAAAATGGCTGAGAGATCTAATTGAAGTGTGCATAATCTTAAATGGTGTAGATAATCTTAATGCTTTGTACCCAGCATGCATTCAAAGACCAGGGGCAAGTACTGTACTTAAATTCAAATGCAGGCATAAAGAAACACTGATTAAATTAATAGTAACGGCTGAAGTGACCTGCAAGGCATAGGTATTGAGAAAAACACACTGAGCGTTCCTTGGGCAACAATTAGGTTATGTCCTGCAGCCATCAGCACTGGAAGGAAACATTCATGGCTTCTTCCACTTCCTCGGTGACATTCGAGGGGGTTTTATTTTGTAACTGTACTTGAACCAAGACTGTTTGACATCTTTTATTCCATAAAACTAGATTAAAATGCCTCATTAGATTTTTTTGCAACCTCTTACAGATTAAAAAACACAGAATGCAGCTTTAAGTTGACAGTTTCGTGATTTAGGTTGCCTGAATATATCTGCATGAGCATTTCCTCGCTGCGTATGTCACTGAAAGGTTTTGTATGTGTAGATTCCCATCCAGAGTATCTTGTTAAAATCTGTGCTGACCGCAGATTAAGAAAATATGCATAAAATATGCATCATCTTGGTTATTTCTTAGAGGAGGATCAACGACACATTTGACATTTTAATGTCAAATATATTATAATCATAATTGTGATTGACATTTCTGCTGAAGGTTTTTAGTGGCAATGTAACCCAAATTACCCTTGCTGGTGGGCAAGCAGAATTTATTTTGCTGGCAATGTCTGTTGGCAAAAAAAGTTCCCTGATTTTTTGCCCGTTTTTTGGTCAACATCTACCCTCCAACAAGCCCTTGATTTCTGTAGCATAGCCTTTCTCATCCACTATTAAGGGTACAGTTCCAGGTGACTGATGTCAGAATACTCTCTAAGCACTTCTGGTGGGGTGTAACTGTAGCATGCAGTGGTGAGATATCAGAAAAGTTGCAGAATTAAAAGAAAAGACAAGTTAGCCCAGGCTGAGTACAGAATTAGTGATGAGATATTGCTCTCAGGACCTGATAAGTCATCTCTGAGCTATGCTGTTCCATGTAGAATAAACAGTGTCTTTATATATTACTACATTGCATAGTGAGCCTGTCACCTGTCTTGCTTAGGTTTGAAACCAGAGAATGATGAAATAAACAAATCATTAATTCACAGCTTAGGACTGTGGAAAAAAAAAAAGTATTTTTGCAGAGATTTCAGTAAAACTTGAGCTAATATGATGTGCCTTATTTCTTAAGATGTTGTATTCCAGTAAAATAAATAAAAGATGGAAAGAACTGAATTGGGACTGTAATGGAGTGTCCACTCATCAAACTGGGAAATTTTCATCTTAAAGCTCACCAATGGCCTGCTCCCTATTTCCAGTAGAGTGAAGAGCTCATATTCTCCCAAGAACAATATTGCACATCTAAGGTACCTTTATACTGGAGAGAGTTTTTCCCCCTCTTTTCATCATTTAGAGGCAGAAGGAAAAATAATAACACAGACATTTAGAGACCAAATGTAGACAGAACAGCTGTAGTTTTAGCTTGTGTTATCTGGATGAAATCTGACAAACAAACAATACTAACAGAATGATAATAGTTTTGGGCAGCCAGCCAGGAACACGCTGTTGTTAACAGGTCTCCAAAGATATTTTTTTAATGGAATTTGGCAATATAGCGTGTTTTATCAAAGGTGAAGTATTTTATGCAGTTGTTGGTTTCCACTAGATTTTGAGGATAATCTGTTATAGACAAGAAACAAGGAAATTGGGTACCAAGAATATGAGCATAAGAAACTTTACTTGGCTTGGGATAAACAATAATGCTGTGACTGAAGGAGAACAGGGATTTGATGCTGAATTCTGGTATAATCTAGGCCAGTAGCCAAATGCTAAGCAACTGAGTGTGACAGACAAAATTACACAGCCCCCTTTTGCAATGCGGTTCCATTTTTGAAAATGTTCAAAAGATTTTGTCTCTTATTCTGTTTGGAAATTGAAACAAAATTTGCAGCAACTTCAGTAGATCTGACATTTAATTTCAATGCTCTGTTCAACCTGTAGCAATAAGCAGAATGTGTGTTAGGTGCAAATTATTTGTGTTTAATATAGATCTGAAAGTAGTTTCTGGAGTGTAGAAAAAGGAACTAATGATTTTTTAGGCTCTAACAGATCTTTTCAAATGAATGGTCAGAAAAAAAAATGCAATGAAAAGAGGATGGCAATTGTTTATTTTCCATTAATAGTGAAAGAATCAAGTTAAGCCTAATGATAAATCTTTACTTTTGGATGTGGTCATCTGTTGGAGATGATTCTGTCTCATGTTCACCTGGCTACCTTCTGAAACTCTGAACCCAAAAGTCTCTATTAACTTTACTGATGGCACTGTTGATCACTGAATTGAAGGACATTTTCTGTAACTTTATGATATACTTCCTTGGCATGTCTTGGAAGTAAGGTTAATGTCATAGATTTGTGAAGCAGTATTTATCAGAACTTAAAATGGATCCCATTACTTGGGCATGAATTTCATATGTAACTGTATATTACTCTGAACATGAATAACTACTCTATTTCCTGTTCACCAGAAATGTTGTTCTAAGAATTATTTTAACTTATTTTTTTTCCTATAAAGTTCATAAATGTAGGCTCTTGCTGGTGTGAACAGATGCATGGAAGTTAATACTCTGTGCTGAGAGGCAGGTGAAGCAGTAGTGCTAATGTCTAGGCTGTTTCCTTTCCTTTTTTATTTTTTTAGCAGATCTCCTACAATTTTCAGCTACTGCTTATCCTTTCCATGACTTGAAGACAAAAAATCACCTGTCAGCTGAGAATGGATTCATAGAATGCCCTGAGTTGGAAGGGACCTTAGAGATCACCTAGTTTCAAACCCACCTGCCATGGGTAGGGACATCTTCTAGTAAATCATCTTGCTCCAAGCCTTATTCAGCCTGGAAATGAACATTTCCAGGGATGGGGCATCCACACCCAAAAAGCAAAAAAACACACATCCTAATACCTAATCTCTCTTTCAATTTAAAACCCCCTTGTCCTACCACTTCATGTCCTTTAAAAAGTCCCTCTCCTCTTGTAGTCCCTTTTAGGTACTGGAAAATGCTACAAGGTCATTCCAGAGTCTTTCCTTCTCCAGGCTAAGCACCCCCAATTCTCTTAGCCCTGTCTCCGTGGGAGAGGTGCTCCAGCCCCCTGATCATGTTTGTGGCCCTCCTCTGGACTCACTCCAGCAGGCCTCATTCTCCCTACATTGGGGGTCCCAGAGCTTCAATCACTGTTCCTACATCTCCATCCTAAACTACAGACACTTTGGGATTAAAAAAGTTTAACATCAAAAGACCAAACTTTATCATCTAGTCTGACTTCGTGACTCAGACATCTACAAGGTCTTACCAAATTGCTGTGAGTAGTTTGGGCTGCCCAAGAAGGAAACAGGACTGAATGCTCCATCAACCTGTAGACACTTATCTTCCATCTGAAGTGCTTATCATCTGGATTTTATCTAAACCTGTTCCTGTCCTTAAAATATTGATTAGTTCAGTGGCCAGAACTGCTTCCTAAAATGTCTCCAGAGCAAAATGCAGCTGAATATCAGTCTTACTGTGATTAGATTAATTCACTGGAATGCCATCAGCATTGAGGCAGGTGCCTTCCAACCTTGAGACCAGCTGGAACTGCTTTTTCTGTGAACTCCCAAGTGCCAAAAGGCAGTCAGTGAAAGCAATTTCAGACACAGAATTAATGAAGGTAACAGCTGATGATATTGGGCAGCAGTGTTTGGCAAAACATCTGATTTCAAAAGGAACAGTATCTTTAATCACATGGGTAATATATTATGGATGATGAAAGGGATGCTCATCAATGGGATTGATTCTTGTCTAGTGAGTTTAATACAATGCGTATCTTCATATTCCCATTTGGATGAGGCATCCTGCCCATGTACCAGCTAGTGAGGAATCACAGATATTATCCCAGACTTTTCCTATGCTCTTGTAGCTGTCATACTCAAAGTCCTTACTCACTTTTTAATTATGAGTTCTATTTGTTGTAACAATGAAGTTTGTCCAGTCTCATAAAATCTTCTCAATGATGAACTCTCCGGAGCTTTCATTCAAGTAATTATTTAACAGTATCATATGACAGGTAAAAATGTAACTATTTACCACTGCTGAAAAAGTGTAATTTCTTGTTAATATTTTTTTCTTTAGTCAACTTATGTCTTCTTTATGTCAACTTATCATCTGTGCCATTTGGGGATCAGAATTAGGGCATAGCTAGGAAGGAAGATTGCCACTAGGATTTCTAGGTCCAGCTCAGAACCTGTTTCTTCGCTGTCTCTATCTAAACACTCATCATCAGCAGCTGTACTGGTAAATTGTCAAGAAACCATATCTTTGTTTCTTGATCTTTATTACTGTGTTTTGCTTTCCCCTGCTTTGAAGATCTATGCAAGCAACCGTCAGTGAAACTGCTGCACTTACCTTCTTATATTGACATATCGCTCAAATATATAGGTGCTTGTAACCATTTTTGCAATGTTACTTCCACATGCTTTTCCTCTAAGTCATCCATCAAAGCTGATTAGACAATACATTTTGTGCACTGAGGTGGGAAAAGACACTCATATCCCTTTTCTTATTATACAGGCTATCATGTATTTTAAGGTTCATTTTAATATCCTTCTAGAATTTTTCTTCTTATTTCAAGTACTGTTATGATATTAAAATTTATTCATAACTTCGCTAGAGGCAAGATCAAGTTTAGTGGTGGTTTGCACACGTGGATAAGTTAGCTTGTATAGTAAGGTTACTGTGAATTAACATTTAACATAAATATTTATATTTTATAATTACCATTCCTCTAAAGACGCAGTTTGTTATGCTTCAGTCTGTTCTCTGTCTCTGGGTTAAGAATGTATTGTTTCATCTGTTATGTGACATCATCTAATGCTCAAGAGTGGCAGCAGGCAAATCTTTTAACTCTTCATTATTCATTAGTTTCCGTTCTGGTCCTTCTAGCTCCTGGGACCATCAAGTCATCACATGCTTGAACTTGAGTATCATTATTGTTGGCACAGGCTTGTCAGAGCATTAGCGCTGGCAAGGCTCACAAAGGAGTGGTGTGTGGTGTCACAAGTACACATTGCTGCAAATCCTCATCTTCCTGAGTTTTGTCCTTGTTATTTTTGTACAAGATTCTGCATGTGCAATCCTGTACCATTTTAAGAGTATTTTCTGCAGAGCTTTCTGATGTTCTGCCCTTTTCTCTGAATGAATTATTTGCATTCTCCTTTTTTTTTTGCAGAAAATACTGCTTTCTATCTAAGCATACGTGACATGCAATTTCTAGTTATGATGATAAGTGTTAGCACCAGTCAGTTGAATCAGCAGTTTATATCCTGTTTAGCAATGCTGATTTATCAGCATAATTTAGCTTTCTAGAAAATGTTTGGGAAACAAAGGTGATATCTGCCATATATGAAACCTTCTCCATCAGGACTGGTTTTGCAGCAACAGGGGCACATTTAAGTTTCTATCAGTCATTAATAAAATACTTCTATGAGCCTAGTGCGTTTATCCTGTTACCTGAAGGCACTTTTATTTCCTTTTCTTTTTCCACCCACTGTATAATACTCCATGAACACAGTGTGTAGAAATTAAACTCCAAATAGCCACTTCCTTTCCCTTCCACCCTCTCCTGCCGGAGTGGGACAAAGGCAGAGACCATGCGTTGACATAACAATTTACTGAAAGCAAACAGCAATGGACTGAGAAATGCCCAGTAACAGCAACAATATTAATAACAAAAGTATACAAAAGAAAGAGGTGCTTTACACACAAAGAGGTGTGTACCACCTTGACATAGTTCTGCGTGGCTGCCAGGACAAAGACAGTGGTGGCCGCTCCCACACACAGTACCCCGTGGTTTCCCCAGAGACAGGATAGCAGGTGCTCCCCACAGCGCTCTCCTTGTCCCTGAGCTGGGAACAGGAAAACAATGGACAGCCCCAAAAGCTAGATTGTCCACGTTGAGCCACACTGCTGCTTTGGATGCTGGACTCGATTCCGCACAGCTATGGCTGGCACTGGCATCGCCGCTTTTGACTGCTCTGTCCAGGTCCACTTGGCTCCTTCCAGCTTGGGTCAGACCCAGCTGAGGTCTACACATTTGGATCTGCAGTAACTTTGCAAAGGGTAACTGTTACTGGATTACTTTAGCTTGTACAGTCCATTTAAATATGACTCCTTAATAGACCTGTTGCCTTAGGTGAAAGCAACTGTTTACCCAGGGATAATTCTGCTCTTTTATTTTTCCCAGACTTCTGAACCCTACTACAGGGACAAAACTTAAACAAATACTTCCCAGACATAGTAAAACAACTGAACAGAAAAAGATTACTTACCATTTCTGGTGCCTTCCTCTCTCTCTGCAGTACATGGGGTAGCAGTGTGGCTTCATTCAGCCTTCCAGCTTCTGGACTCATATATGGAATATATACATGGAATATATAGTGTTGTTTCCTTTTCTAATTTTGTTTCAGCTAATAATATCCACCTTTTTTTTACATAACTCTTAGTCTTTCCCATTTATTTCATTAGTACTGCATCCCATTTTTTTAAATGAACAGTAGAGCTTATCATCTTATCATACCTGCTTCTGTACTGACTTTAGTTTGAATTAAAGAACCAACTGACTTTAAGAATGCACCATTACTTCCTTACACAGAAACATTTGAAAGCACTTTAGACTGATGTTTCTCATTTAAACTACCACACCCTGTTTAAACTTAATATAGGGTTTTGAAGCTACCTTTTACTCCCCTTCTGCAGAACTGTTCCTTTCAACATTTTTGTTTTAGCATCCTTTTTTTTTCATATCACTATCCAGTGTTAATGACAAAGTTTTCATGAAAATGTGTGGATTTTCAACTGCATTTAACATTTTCAAAAAATATTATCTTTCTTGGGAAAATTTAGTTCATCAACACACATGCCTGACCCCAAAAACTTCTGTAATAAAATCTTTCTGTATATTTTTTAGTTTTTCAGCAGTCCACCAAAGTCTATCCAATACCCTGGTCTATTTAGTTGTCATATTGTACTCTAGTTAACATTTTATAGCTCTTACTTGAATGGTAAATATGATCTTATTTTCTATTTCAAAGTCTTATACTGCTTCATTTCAGAAATTCCCATCTGAATCATAGCTTATGTTTTCCTACATACACTCATTTTAAGTTCAGATCCAGTTGCTCACAAATTAGAAGCAGATATTCTAAACATACTCTACAGAAAGATTTCTCAGAGATACGCTAGGAAGTAGGTGCAGGGATTTCTGACAGCATTCAAAGAGATACATATTTATATTATATATATATAAACTTTTTTAAAATCTAGGTCTGCATACACATATGCACAGAGCCTGTTTATGTATGCACACGCACAAACACAACACACACAGTTATGATGTATCACCCAGTAGCTGTCCACTGTGTCTTCTGCTTTATACCATCTTGAAAAATCTTTTTTTTTCCCCTTTCATTCATCCCTTCTTAAGTTTGGCTTTTGGCCATCACCTTTTAGCAGTTCTGTAAAATAATTTTCTGTGAAGGAATGACATCATGCATCCCACAGGTATTTATGGCTGAGTTATAATCCTGAATATAAATGTTCATCTCTCACTCCTCCTGAACATGGAGAGGCAAGTATAAACACCTGTAAAAAAAATTACAGAGCAGTGTATGAATATGTATGCTTTGAAAGTGGAATAATGTGAAAAATAGAACTTTGGTAGTTTGCAAAGAACTGTATGAACAATATGATTGCTAAATAACTTAGTTATGAAAATAAATTCTTGTAACAAAAAGCATGATGGCTTTCAATCCTGTAGAATGCAGTTAAGAAACTATTAAAAGTCTTTCAATATACAAGTTTCACATCAGCCATGAAAAAACAAATTTAGCCCTAAAATACAGAGGAAAAATGCTCACTTAAAAAGGGGTGTACAATCTTAATGCGTATGTGGGTGGACTGTGTTGTGATCTTACTTGCTTTATCACATTAAATAAAGGGGTTTTTATGAGTGTTTTCCTTATGTTTTCATATAGCTGTGCTATCTCACGTATTTTTTCCAAAATGTCAGTTCATTTCTTAACGTGATCTTTTTATTACCACTTTTTAGAACATAATGGGGTTTTATTTCATTTTTCATCCTTGATCCTCTCAAAGCAGAATAATGAGTGCTGGTGATTTTGGGGTTAAGTTCATTGCATGTCCCAAACTCTTACAGAGATAATTTTATGAAAAATTAAATGTTTTTAATGACTTAACTTTTTCAGGGTATTTCTCCATCTGTTACAAGGGTCTTATTGTCAAAGTGATGCAGAATGAGACTAACCATGATATATGTGATGTTTGAAAGACCTCTGAATACATCTACAACATGAGAATTGCTTGAACATCAAATTTTCCCATTTTTTGTTTTAACAAAACCTTTATTTTAAAATAATATGAAGAGGTTTGTTTTTTTTGTTTGTTTGGTTTTTTTTTTTTTTTTTTGTAATTTCAGTATCATTAGTTTTGCGCTTAAACCTAAATTTGTCTCATCTCACCTCACATGCCTGAGAAATTTCTTATGAGACTTCATCTTTCTGTAAGCAATGAATAAAGGTAATGTTTTGCTTGTTTCCAAGGAAATTTGAGCAATTAGGATACTAATTTAGGCCCTTTAAGTCACTAAAAAAATCACAAAGGATGGTTTTGTATTGTCATGCTTATATCACGGATCTTCACCCTGAAGACAGCTTACGCATATAGAGATGCTTCTCATTACTATGGACCTTTGTACTGCTGATCAGAAAAATTTTCCCTTCAATTTAATAATCTGAGCTAGGTGAACCTTGCTGATGTTTCTTGCCACTACTGTTACATCAGTGTTGCTCTTCACTTCTTTTTCTTAAGATCAATCCAATTATGTTTGATCCAAACCCATAATAACTTGAAAAGCAAGTTCTTTGCAGTCAGCAGGCTGCAAGCAGCTGGGCTGCTGAGAGGTATTCCTCTTCATGTTGGTTTCTAATGTCAAATTTTCTCTCTTTTTCAGCCAGCATTACAGGTCCTTATTTCCACCTTCACTGAGCAGTGAGTGCATGATGTTCAGCCCTACCAGGCTAAATAGAAAAGTTGACTAGGTCTATCTGGCAGATGTTCATTCTTCTTTCCTTATGGGAATGGTTTTGGAAAATCAAGATGACAATATATCATAGCACCTCACATTGCACTTTTTAAATGAAATCTAGCGATAGTCCAGTTGCTATATTAAAAATGTTTTACCTCAGAATTACGTGACAATTGCATTATTCATTATCTCCTGACCAGTGAAGAGAAAGGATCTTCTATTTTGAATGGTATACTGTAAACTGTCCAAGTTATGCACAGTTTAAGCTGTTTACATTCTTTTAATTAGGAAAAAAAACTACATTCAAGCAATTATAACAATGCAGTAAAATCTTTGTGAGTCTAAGATCAGACAGAGAATAAGTCCTGTTTCTGACAGACTAAATCTAGATATTTATGAGAAAGAAATAGAGACCATAAGAATATAAGAAAGAAATAGATAATATAAGAGTAAGAAAAACAATTTTTTCCTTCTTTTTGAGGAAGAGACTTGAAGTGGTTTTTCGGATTAAACTTGTCTACTCTGAATTTCTGAAAATGTTGTCTAACCAAAATATGTTGAATGCTTAATTTAAAAAATGGAAACGTAAAGCTACGGTTGATATACAGTCTTGAATTCACCTACATTTTCTGACTATCTATTGATTTTGAAAGTCTTTAAATTTGTATCAGGGAGCTTATTTTGTGTCAATCAAACCAATTTACATTGAAACAGTACTTTAAGAAACCTCAACCGAAAATCCTGGCCAAAAAAATGCTTGAGAGGTACATTCCAAGAAGCCTAAAAAGAACTGGAGGGAATGTCCAGAAGTATCTTTGGAATAGGAGTGTTTTCAAAAAGTGAATGTGCAGGCATTCTCTTCAAAATGCAATCTGAAAAACATTCACAAAAACATGCTGCCCTAACTTGCGCAGAAGAATTCAATGAAGTTTTCTGTTTGGTTTTGCATGTTTTAAAAGGTTTCCTCTTTTCTTTTGTAATAAGCATTCTCCAACCATGAACGAATTCCTGTGTTTTAGCCATTGAATCCTCTATTATAACACAAACCACAGGGGACCTGCTTCAGTGAAGGAAGTTGAGACCCAAGTAAACTTCTGAGTTTCAGCCTTGGCTAACATAGTGATTTTCTGTTTTTTTGTTACCTGGGGCTGTTTTGGTACATGAAGACAGGAAGAAGTACTCCTAGAGATTTGCCCAGTAATTTAAGATATATAAGAATTTGAGAAAATAATATTCTCTTGGAGGTATTCTCAACTTTTACAAAGAGAAATTGATGGGGAATTCATCATAGAGATTTATTTCCTTAGGCCTTATAGCTCTGTGTAATGTATGAGATGCCTGATTTTAAACAGAGGATTTATCTCTCTGACTTTTAAGGTTTCCTAGTTTAATTTTTCAGCAGGTGGTTTATAGAGCTAAAATATTTCAAAAATATCTTTAAAAGTAAATGGTGCTGGTAGGACGTTCAAGCCGTATGAATATGAAATTCTCTACATGACAACAATGTACAGATTGTGTCTTGTTGTACTTAGAAAAGCAAAGCTTTTTTACTGACTGCTAGATAACTTATGGTGACTTTCTTTTTTTTTTTTCTTTCATTTTTTTCCAGCTTTCATTTGCAGCAACAACTCCAGAGTTGGCTGATAAGAAAAAATATCCTTATTTCTTCCGGACAGTGCCGTCTGATAATGCAGTGAATCCAGCAATTTTGAAGTTACTCAAACATTATCACTGGAAAAGAGTAGGAACTTTAACCCAGGATGTACAAAGGTTCTCTGAGGTAAGATTTGCATAATTTATAGAACACACACGGAGATATTAGTATCAGATTCTAAGCAGTTAGTTTATTTATTAATAGCAATTCAGGAAAAAGAAAAACTCCCACTGTCTCAGTCCTGTTTGGCTTTCTCTTAGTAGGTCACATTTACTGTACTGAATAAGCTCAATTTTCTTCTGAGGTTTATTTGAGTGTCTGTAATGAAAGCTACCCCATTCTTACCCATGTCTCTTTTTCACACACAAGATCACTGCACCCCAGTGCAAAGGTTCCTTTATACTCTTTGATTTGCAAAAACACATGTTTTGGAGGGAGGTTTGTATTCTGACTCTGGTTCCCTTAAAAAGGAGAATAAATCCAGTATCACCATGTTCCTTTTGTCCTCTGATTTATTGCAAGCATCAATCTGAGCACTGAGGAACAAAATCTGGTAAGTTTGTGGCTGAAAATACTGGAGGAGCTTACTGAGATAAAAACGTCTGAAGCCCCCAGAACTACTAAGATCACATACCATGCACCCCACAGATCTTCCAAGCTTCACCCTGAGCAACATTTTGGTCATAGAAATTGCAATAAAGTATGGAATAAATGCCATTAACCGTGGTTTTAACAACTGAGTGGAAGAAAATATCTTACATGTAATGAATCAGAGCAAGACAAGCGAAAGAGTTGACCCATTAATTATTAGAGAGGTAAAACTAACAGAGACATGCCTGGTTTTTGGTTATTGGAAGTTTTTTTCTTCCTCAGCATTGATTTTATAAAAGGCTGACTGTGCACTGAAGACTGGTATAATTAAAACTGGGAAGAGGAATAAGAACAGGTTAGAGTTATCTTAGATGAGTCAGATATTTTCAAATTGTCTGGCACAATTAAGTCACTATGGAATACTTAAGAAATCTTAGACTCTTCCCTTATGAGATTTGAGACTTAAAGGATAAAAAGTAAATGAATGGCAAGAGGAGAGAAGAAACGTTTGTTTGTGTCTGTGTTTCCAGAAAACACACAAAGGCCCTGTGAATTACAGGCCAGTCAGGTTAAATTTAATTCCTGGAAAGATACTAGAGCAAATAATCTATTTGGAATCACAGAGGAGATAAAAAGATGCTAAACAATGGTGAAAATGGATTTGTCAAGGATAAATCAAGTAAAGCAATCTGATTTCCGTGTTACAAGGTAACAGGTCTCAAGGAGGTGTGATAGGTGATGTGTGATATTTCACGACTTATAAAATGTTAGAAGTGCTCCTAAAGAAAAATAGGGGAAACTTTATTTTTGTTTAGATACTGTAAGAGCAATCTAGTCTTTAATCAATATTTCTGCAGCAGAAGTTAACTGACATCAAGTCAGTAAAATATTTGTTTTCGAAACAAATGCTGAAACAAAAAGTCCCCAAAAAGTGTGGTATACTTTACCCTTCTGTATCTTGGAAATAATTTCAGTGAGTAGTTATCAGTAGTACACTGTCAAACAAGAAGGATGAGATTCTGTCAAATGGTATTCTCTAGAAAAAGATAAGGTTTTCTCTAGACAGCATGATAGAAAAAATGTGTTACTAAATTGCATTTCATACCTACTTGGGAAAAGCTGCAAGTACTTTGCTGAGGACAGGATTGAATTTCAGAATGATACTGATGCTGGCTTGACTTCAGCCAGCAGCCGAGCACCACACAGTCGCTTGGTCATTCCTCTGAGAGCAGGTTTGGGGACAGAATCTGAAGGGCAAAAGCCGGAAAACTCAGGATCGAGATAAAGACAGACTCATAGCAAAAGCTAAACCTGTGTGCATAAACAAAGCAAAACAAGGAATTAGTTCACTGCTTCTCTGTCGCAGCGTGGGGGCTGGCCCGGCGATGATGACAACAGGGGCGCGACAGATCCCGCTGGCAGACCCCACAAAAATCCAGCTGCCAGCGGGTATTCAGCGCGAATGAACAAAGAGGCAAGAGCACGGACCTTGGAGCAGTAACTGGAATAACTTTATTCCACGACCAACTCGCCTAGCCTAAGAGCCCAAAACCCAGAAGAAAGGGCAGGCAGTAGCTTATAAAGAGGGACGGTCTTGGGGGAGGATAAATTTTTTTTTTTTTTTTTTCACCAATCAGGCGAACTGGGGGTGGAACACAAGGCAGGGAAATACAATCTGTAAACCAATAGAGGATCTTAAGGGAGGGGAAAGGCTGAAGTAAACCAATGGGGTTTCAAATTATACAAAACTGACAGGGAAGGTGCTGGAGGAAAGGGCAGGCTTGGGGAACGATTGACATCTGAGGAGAGGAGGAGCAGGGAAGGTTTTGGGGAAAAAGGGTAGGGACAAGAGGGATTGACAACTTAGCAGGGAGCAGCCAGGCAACAAACAAGAACTGACAGTTAACCGAGCTGAATAACCACGAGGGAGCGAGTCTAAATGTAGCAACATAAGATACAAAATGGGGAACCTGTGCCACTCCAAGAGCAGGGGGAGAAAAACACAGAGGGATTTCAAAACCACAAATTAAGCAGTAAAATATGCCAAATAAAGAAGATAAAAACACACCACAACACTTCCCAGAGGCAGGCAGGTGTTTAGCCATGTCCCGGAGCGCAGGGCTCCATCACACATAACAGTTACTTAGGAAGATAAACACCATAATTCCAAATGTTCCCCCCCTTCCTTCTTCTTCCCCCACTTTATATACTGAGTATGCTATCATATGGTCTGGAATATCCCTCTTGTTGGTTTGTGTCTTGTCCCATCTGTGTCTCTTCCCAGCCCACCATACAACCCCAGCCCTTTGCCAGCAATGCAGTATGGAAAGCAGAAAGGCTTTGAATCTGTGCAAGCCCTACTCAGGAATAAGAAAAGCATCTCTATATTGTCAACCCTGTGTTCTGCGCAAATCCAAAACACAGCCCCATACTGGACACTGTGAAGAAAACTAACTCTATCCCAGCCAAAACTAGCACATTGATAAAGGTTTTAATAAAAACAATATTTAAGTGAAAAAGTGCAAAATGGCTATGTAGGCAGCAAATCTCCAGAGAAAAATATGTCAAGCACTACAATGAGCCACAAATTGAATAATGGGCAGGACGTTTTGAGTCCTTGATTTACTGTAAAAAGTACAAAGGAAGCCAGGGCCCTTGTTGCACCATCCCGATGTAATGCAACATTGATACTTAAGACACACAGAGTAAACTATAATTCTATTTAGTGGTCATTAGGTGGAAGTTAGAACATCAGGTCTAATATATTTTTCAAGAAGGAAGTAGATCAGAGAAATCTGTAAAAAATATTGGGTCACTTGGAAACATCTAATGAGAAAGATTAGAAGTGAAGAAAAGTCAAATAGAAAGGGTAGATTGTTGACCTTTTGTTATATGGGGTTTTTTATGATAAAACTAAACAAACACAACACAGGAATTCTTGGTCTTCCTTTGTGACAGCTGGAGGGACTTTGTGTCTCTCAGGGTCACTTAAGACATTCTAAAACTGCATTTTCCAAGGGTTTGCAAGAGTGCTGCACTTGAGTTCAAAGTCTCTTCATTTCACTTGAAAGGTAAGCAACAACCTTCTGTGTCTGCAAACCCAATTGTCTGTGATTCATTACAGCTTTCAAGTAGTGCAAGACTCAGTTAAAGCTTCCTTGAATTGCAGTGATTTTATACAGCAGGTTGAGTCCAGTGTCTTCAAAATGACTAGAGCTCGGTTCTTCCTTTTTCAACTCCATCTAGTTTTTCCCTTCGTCATACAGACAGTGAAAGCACAGGAAAAACTGCAGGAACTAGTTAAATTGCTTTCTGGGAGCAGTGAGGAATGGGAGTCACGAGCTGAAGAGCATGCGACGGCTGGGCAGAGACCAGCCCCGGTGCAAGACAGGAGGGCAGACCCAGGGATTGAGGCCAAGACTGGCCAAGTGTGCAGGTCATCAGGCAAGTAAGTCCATGGAAATGAAGCATGTCCAGGGCCAAGCTGGCAAATCAACCCACAAGTCACGGTCAGGTCTAGTGTCTGCTGGATAGGTCCATGGCAGAGACAGAAGACACAGGACTAAAGGCTGGGTAGAGCTCCCAGAGGAAGGACCATCAAGGCCTGTTAGTGACCCTCAGGTGCTGCTCAACTGAAACTATAATTTTGCTGCTATAGGAACATCAGCTAAAATTCTTCTTCTTGACTTTTTTTGTAAGTGACAAAATAGTTGAATATGATCTAAAATATCTTTTCAGTTGTAAAATGCCAGTGAGCTTGGGATGTGAATGGTCTTATCTATAATGAAAATGCATTACAAGCCATTAGATCAAAAGTAACTGAATGTCTTCTCTTACTCTTATGCAAAATGAAATAAGCAGAAGCTAATCAATGGAATCTTTAGAGAAGCCTGTGTAGTAACTCAGGTGGTTTTACTCTTAACAGTGAGACAGAGCAGTTCTCTCATTTTTCCATCTCACATCTCCCAAACTGCATCAGTTTGACAGATCTCTTTCTGTTTTTTTAATCTACAGCAGTTTGGATATCTATCTAAATTCCCTCCAGTGGTCCTTCCACCTAAACGTATGGGGAATTAAATGCTTGTTCTTGCATAGGGACTTCATACCCATGTAGTTTAGTCAACAGGAATCCTGACTGCAAATCTTTACCTGCCGTCTAAGTTCAGGGATTTTTGGGCTGATGACTTTTTTCCTTAGCTAGATCACTGTCTCTTGTCCCTCTGCAATTTGTACTTTGATTTTATCTCCTGAATAATTAAAGATCACCTAACTTGTTTGCAGGTTAGCTGCCCCTTAAAGTCATCAAGCTGTCTTTTTGGTTTACTTTGCCTTGTAATGAGGCAGTTGTCTCAATTGCTTAGTTTATCTGTCTCACTCCAGTATATCTCTGAAGACCAAGATCACAGACTATCTCTTGCTTCTATTTCAGCTGTTTCCTTTGAGAATCCTTTCCGCCAAGGCTTTGGGTTATCACTCATTTCCTTTTACTTGGTAAAAAAACTTCTATTCCTTATTAAAAACTGTTATATCTTCTTTATTTTCCAGGTCATAAAGAGAGGTTAAGGGTAGGTAGAGAGAATAGAGAACTTTATACCACCATGCTTTCAGTTCTTAGAACACATGGGTAATATCTATACATCTTGTACTGCTATTGTGGCTTGAGACTGCCTTTCTTGGCATTACTTGGATTCAAGGATTGTGACTTTTCAAGTGACCTGTATTTTATGGCTGCCAATAGATGAGCTCACTGTTAGCGTCCTTTGTGAGTTCTTCAAGTCTTCCTAAATATCCTTTCCATTGGGTTAATATTTCAATTGTGTAAGTTGACTTGGTATAAGAATAATGTACACACTTCATCACTTCTGTTACTTAACTAGGACAAATTCATACCTACCGTGCTTCTGTGTCCTAGATTTTATGGATTGCTGCCCTGTTTTCATCCTCTGGGAGAAGACTGTTTCAAAAGTTAATTCTGGGGCAAAGATTTATAAATGAGGTTACAAAATATTTCAAGATTTTCAGCTCCAAGTGTTTGCTGTGGTATATAACTGTAGGGTAATTTAGGTTGGAAGAGATCTTGGGAGGTCTCTTGTCAAACCTGCTGCTCAAAGCCAGTCTAGCTTTAGTGTTTCATAACCCTGAAGAGTTATAGCTGTTTGTCCTGGTTCTGGGCAGGAAGGGTTAGTTTTTACAATATCCAGGAGGGAACATCTCCAGGACCCAGAAGTTATTCTATACCACCTCACCTCACTGCTGGGATTTGGGGGAAGGGAGTCTCTTCCAGGGAGAAGGGGTCCCTTCCAGCTCTGCATAGTGTGGTGGAGGGAGCAGTTGGGAATTGTTTCTGTATGAATTGTTCACATCTCTCTTGTTCACATCTCTCTTGTACCCTCTCTTGTTCACATCTCTCTTGTACAGCAGCAATTAGTATTGCTGCTGTTACAGTTCCTTCTCTTGTCTTATTACTGTTTCCAGTAAATTGTTCTTATCTCATACCATGATCTTCATCTTTTGTGCCTCTTACTCTCCTCTCCATCCCACCACAGGGGCGGGGAAGAGGGTGTGAGCAAGAGGCTCATGTTTTCACTGGGAGCACTAAATTGGAGAATAACATTGCTAAACCATAACACTGTTGCACACACACAGTTTTCAGAAAAGGCCTGACTGTGCCCTGTTTCTGATTCACAGATGAGCTTTCAGCTGATTGAAACTTATGCATTGGTTGGTGTCTCAAGGGTTACTGCTGCCCAGCAGGTACCTGTTTGGGATTGTATTTTGAATTAGGCAAACCAAGCAATATTCCTGTGGTTTGTGGTTTGTTGTCTTTCATGCTTTAGTGGGAAGAGTCATGGGAATAAAGCTATACTTAACTATCAGTAAGTCAAAAGTTTTGGATGCCACCAGTATTGAAGAAGATGTAAATGCTACAGAATATGATTAGGAAACAGAAAAATGTATACTCACATACTGGTTTTCAGATAATGCTTTATTTGCTTATTAGTAATTCTAGTTTCTTGCTTCAATATTTTTCTGTTATTTCCTGGATATTTTTCATTTTATTTATACATCTTTTTATTCATAGCATGTTTCAAACTGGAAGCTGGCACTTCATTGCAATGGTTCACCAAGAGGACTTCCTTATTTTGTGATATAGACTGGCTTAAATTACTTCTTTTTGCAATCATCTCATGTTGAAATTCATTGAAACGGCACTTTAACTTAGCATTTGATAGCATATTCATGATATTTTTAGATTGAAAAAAATATATATACATTTTCCTCCCACTGAATACCTTGTCTGGGATTGTTTTTAAAATAAGTTAAATTCTGTTCATCTCAAGTGAATCTTTGTTTTCCCCTACTTTTTAATAGTCATCTCTTTATGTGATTTCTCTGCTTCTTCATGGAAATATTGAGAACTTGTAATGTAATTTTATAAATGTAGGTGGCATTTCAAACAGGCAGAAGAAATGAGAAGTGTGCAGTATGATAATGAAATACATTAACAATATCAAGATAATATATTCTCTCCTCTGGCTCTGTCACAGTCTTCATTGAGTTCAGTAACTTCAAAATATGTCAGTAACAAAAACTTAAGAAAAACAAACCTTGTAAGTAGACAAAAAGGTATTTTTTTCTGGGGAACATGATGAACACTAAGGATTTCTTCAGATTATGTTGCATTTTGTACACTGACAATGCAACTTCTATGAAAATCAGCAGACCATCAGGGTCCATTTTACCTAACTTTAAAGAATTTAGGTTCTCTAAATTCAAAGTCTCATCCCAGAAAATGTAATACTGGAAAAAATAAAATTGTTCCCAAGAAAAGCAGCTAACAATAAGTCTTCTTAATGTAGTATATGTCTATTGCTGTAAAGAAAGCAGGGTAGAAGTATTATTAATCTAGAGTTTTATTTATTGCAGCCTTGCTTTGTCACTGTGCAGTCTGCAAACTTGCATGTGAGTTAGTGGTCAGTTCTGATAAGAATTCACTGGATAAGCAGAGGCAACGAGAGAGTTTTTGTGTGGCCAAGAGGACTTGGGGAAAACAAATGAGATAGCTGTTGACCTTTCAAATTTCAGCCAGGAAACAAGCTTGAGATGCCAGTTTTCGATGACTGTGAGTATGTATCATGTAGACTTCAACGTGTGATTATGCTTTTTGACTTCTTAAGTCTGGCTTCTCAGGATCAAAAAGAGGAGCAGAGCTTTCCACTCTCCATCACAATTGCCAAGAGGTTTTAGGGCAGCAAGAAAAACATTACTTTTTGTCCATGAATGAGCTTGGAAGCCTCAAATATACCAAATAACATAAATGTTTAATCTGGGAGCTCTGAATATTACACAGCAATTTCATCCTAGAAGGAGTGCTCTACCTTCAACTTGGATCAAAAAAGAAAGGAAAGGCATACGATTAGAGAGACACAGAAGGCAGTAAAAGGAAAATATAGGAAAAAGCATGAAGAGAAGATATTGAGAGCAGGAAAACGGAGATATTATAAATGTAATTGTTTAACTATAAAACTCTTAAAAACTATCTCTTCCTCATGTTTGCTGTTTTTCAAAGTGTCATGTGCCTGAGATCTTCTTTCATATTGCCTCATTCACAATTCCTGGCTGATTTCTGTAGCAAAATCTTAGGAACAATTTAATTCCAGTTTTCTTGACCTTGCAAAGAAGAATTAATTCCTCTATTCTGCTGTCTTGTAACTATGCTTTCCTATTATTCAAGTTGATACATTAAGATCTTCACAGAAAGGCAGTCCCTGAAAATGACTTTTACTAATTAAAGGGAAGCTGAAGTGCTAGATCTAGTATGATTCTTCTGGGTCCTGGTAAATATTTAGAAGCCGTGAGATTATGGCAAGGTCATAAGACTATGATATAGGAAATGGGGATAAATCAGAGGGATAGAACCTTAGCTCATATTTGTCCATCTTCATAGGAAATGGTCTGTGTACATTCAGCTACAGAGCAGGGAGTTATTTTAGGTGAGAATTGTAAATAGTAGTTAGAAGTGACTATGTACAGGTGGCTTTTTAGTACCCTTGCAGATGAAGATTGCACAGCCTCACTGGGAAACTTATGCCAGTGGCTGGTGATCCTCACTGTTGCAAAGCATTTCCTGATGTCCAGATGGTAATTCCTAGGTTACAGTTTATGCCCTTTCATTTTGTCACTGGGCATCACTGAAAGAAGCCTTTCTTCATCCTCTTCACCTTCATGGTCCTTCTCTGGTCTCTCCCGTGTGTCCATGTCTCTTGTACTGAGAAACCACGAACTGAACTTGCCACTCCGTGTATGATCTCAGAAGTGCTAAGTAGAGGAGAAGGATCACCTCCTCTGACGTGCTGTGACACTCTTTCATACAGCCCAGAATATTATTAGCTTTATTTGTCACAAGGGCCCATTGCTGGCTCATCTTCAACATGGTGTCTACCAGGACCATCTCCACCAAGTGCTTTCCACTGGGCAGATCCAGCATATATTGCTGCAGGCTGTTGTTCCTCCTCAGCCTTGGACTTTGCGCTTCCCCTTGTCAAACATGAGGCTCCTGTCAGCCCATGGCAGTACGACCCTGATGTGTATCAGTCACTCATCCCAGTTACTTGTCATCAGCAACCTTGCTGAGGGTACCCTCTGCCGCATCATCTGAATCATTAATGAAGATATTGAACAGGACTGAAGCCAGTACTGACCCATGGGGTACACCCTACCTTCTGGGCTCTGCTTAGACTTCATGCCACAGGGTTGCAGCCATTTGGGCCAGTTTTCAATTTACCTCACTGTCCACTTGTCCAGCCCATACTCTGTTAACTCTTTGAGAATCTTACGGGACAATGTCGGGAGTCTTGCTGAAGTCTAGGTAGACAATGTGCTCCATCACCTTCTCAAGGACGGATGCGAGGTTGACTGGCCTGTAGTTCCCTCACATTTCCTTTCCTCTGTCTTCAGGCACTTCTCCCAGTCACCGTGATTGTTTGATTATTGGTGCAATACAGTATCACCTACATTGGTGTGCTCGGTAACTGCCCACAAGATCTCATTTGGCTCACTCTCCATCCCTAGGAAAAGCTCTATATTGTCCAGCCTCATAAAGGGCAACTCCACCTCCTCATTTTCCTCCCCTACTTCCAAAGGAGCCTGTATCCCATTGCATCGCTCAAGTTACTGGATCCATCCCACCTTACCTGTGAGCCCCACAAAGTGGTAGCCCCACAGCAGCTCACTGATGCCTAAGTCACCGTGTTTATTCTCCATGCTGCATGCATTAGTGTGTTGGTGCTGCAGGGGGCAACCCCACATGCTGATTTCCCAAAACAATTGGAATATTTCTCCATAATGGTGCCTTGTAGGCACATCCTTGCTTACATTTTGGAAGCGACCCTGCTTAGGCTGCTTAAGCTTTGTTTCGTTGATTTTGTGATCCCTTTTGGACATGTCACTCCAGGCCCTTTACTTATCAACCTTCTCTGCCCTTCACTGTCTCTTAGCACTTCTGGTAACTCTCTCTCCTCTGTCATTCTTAGTTTAAAGTGCCTCTTAACCAGGTCAGCCATTCTGCTGGCAAAGATAATTTTGTCTCACTCAGCGAGAGGAATCCCATCTCTCCCAAGCAAACAGGGTTCCATAGTTGCAGAAATCAAAACCCTCTCACCACAACCAGCTCCACAACCAGTTGTGGATATGTATTACCAGCTGCCTCCTCCCCACAACCTTTCCCCTCACCAGCAGGAGTAAGGACAACACCACATGGGCCCCTATGCATGTGGACACTACCCATAGAGCTTGAAGTCACTTTTGATACTCTCCAGGCAGCATTATTGGTGCCCATATGGAAGGACAGCAGGGAGTAATAGTGTCAGGAAAGCTTTGACACCCTCTAAATATTATCCTGGATCCAGGTACCCAGAAAGCAGCAAACCTCCCTAGATCATAGATCAGCTCCACAGATGAGTTCCTCTGTTCTCCCCAGCAAGGGGCCACCCAATACTATTTCTTGTTACTTCTTCCTGGTAGTCTTGCATGATTTAAGATTAGGTTTAGGGGACCCAGATACTTTGCTTGAAAGCACATTTCGGTCATCTTCAGGATTCACTACTCTACTGGGAGAGCAGTGAATCTGTCACATTTGTAGACCTTTATGTGAATAAGGAGTTTTCCTCTTGGTAGCAGAGATCACTGACTTGGCATGAACAGCCTGAATCTCCACTGCATCTTGGTGTGCAGGGATATTGAATCTGTAATATGTCCAAGAAGTCTGTGTGTCTGTCTGTCTCTCTTTCATCTTTCCTGCTGTTGTGCAACCTATGTGTCAATACCACACTTGTGTTTATGTTGATTGGAACACAGTTGTGTGCCTCTTTCTCTCTTCCACCTTTCAGTTCTTCTTTTTTTGTGATTTTCTGCACAAGCTTTGTGCTTGTCTGTCCCTAGGAGCTGTATTCTGGGCTTGACTCTTGCAGAGGCTTCTCCTGAGCACCAGCTGAAAGGATTCTTGACCCTCTGTAATTGGTGGCTGCAAGAGGCTCTCAGCACCTTGGCTCAAGGGCATCTGATCATGTTCATTGGAATTTGCTAGGGCATTTTGGGGCCACACTGGCATGGCTCTCCTTATTTTATCCTTGCCTGGCAGTAGCAACCACCTTCAAGTTTCTCAGAGGATTCCTGAGTTCTGTTATTATCCTGGACCTTGTGGCCAGAGGATCACAAAGCAAAGACCATCGACTGCCATGTCTGTTTGGGACACATGAAAAGCAAAGTCTGCATGGAGATAATAAAATGAGAAGCAGAGGGCAGGAAAAACAAATCACAACATCGTTTTATTGAAGGAAATTCATGTCAGAGATGGTAAGCTAATTGATTTCTTAGAACGATTAGAGTGGATTTTAATGCTTGTCTGAATTTTATTTTGGTTGATACAGTGCCCTGCAGGACCTGGGCAGAATAGGGAAGATCGGATGAGTGCAGGGAGTTCTAAGTCAGTTCAGAAGCACAGCCAGAAGAAAGGCTCCAGCAAACAGCAGTACTTTCAGAATAAAGAAGTTGATAGTGACTTTTTAAAGGAATAACCCTGGGATGGATTTTTTTCATTGTATTAATTCATTACTTTAGGGAGAACAACTTAAAAACTTGTGAAAGTTGTAGATGACACAGGGAATAAAGAAATTCCCATTACAAAAAAGAAACAGATCATCACAAGGGTTGTTCTGTATGATCTTGTTAAAAGGAATCAGAAAATGAAGTGTGGTAGGCTTTACATGTGGTAAGGTTTCCAGCTACTCCAGGATTTTAATTAAATAGATTCCAGCTGATGCAGAACCATAAGACATTGAGGATGGTTTCGCGTACTCTCTGTTAAACTCTCTTCCTTTGGATCATTATAGCTGTAGCCTTAAATATTTTATTGCAGGTTTAAATTTTAGTTCTGTAAAATGTTTTACAGCCTACAGCATATGAAGTGACTTCCCATGTGTGGATATTTTAAATCCACTGTACCAGGCAGTCCCTTTCAGTGATAAATTTTTGTGGATTTTAGACACACCCCATTCTTAACAAGAACCTCCTTTCCTTGTTCTTTTTTAGATCCAATCAAACAGAATTGTTAGTTCCTGCTGCAAGTGAAAATCTTTGATTTCCCTAATCTGTGTTACATCACCTTACAGAGAATTTACTTAAGAAATATATATTTTTTTTCTTCTTGTTAGAAAATACAGAATTAGTTAAACTCTGATTATTTAAATTTTTATTATAATAATCGTACTGCTGTGATACTGAAGATACACTTGAAGCTGTTTCAATTTTTGCCAAATGCCTCTTTTTTAGTCTAGCTGAGATAGCTACTTGTGCATTTTATTAGTATTACCTGGCTGAATAAATGCATGAGAACTTCCAGCATACACATTTCTAAACTTTGACTGCAATCAATACTGTCAGAACAAACTTGAGATAAACCCTTTCTGTAAATGTCAAAAGCTAAATCACATACATGTTAAATAGGAGTAAAATTCACTAAAACTGTTGCAGTGACTGTCTTGGCTTCTTCTCTGGAGCTCTTTGCAATTGCTGTGAAGGAGCTTTCAAGAGGTTCATAACCTAGGTCTGTAAAAAGTATATAGTCTTCAAAACATGTGCAGTTTAGTTGTTCTTCCTCCTGACACAACTGATGGGGTAGTGGATAAATCATTTATGGGTGCATTCCCAAAATCAGAGGCAGAGATGACAACACACAGACCAATGAACTAATAAAGTTAACCAAAAGTCAACATTGAGATTTCTGTATATTACAAGTGCTGCCATTTTTCTAGGAAGTTAAAGCCTTCCTCTGCGGCTATAGGAATGTACTTCCGCACATGCAGAATTTGCATCCCCAAATAAATTCCTGGATTCCGGAGTGCTACTGTCTGTACTTCAAAGGCTGAAAGGAGGTCTGTGCTTTCTCTCAGAAAGCTGTTGCTGCAGATAACATTTTTGCTTTAGTTTCTCATTCAAGAACATGCCAATGAAGTGGAAATTCTCTTTTCTGTTCCCTTCTCTGAATCCTCTGAAATGAATTCAAACTCACATCAGCCCACTGCCTGGATGGGGACCTAATCATCAGAGTGGCAGACATCTGCTAATTTTTTTGGCAGTAACTCCAAGTACTTTTGGAGCATAACCCATTCCAGAAGGATACAGTGTAGGTGGAAAATGAGGAATATGTCCAGGTACTCTTAAACAGATACGTAACAAGAAATGCTTATGTTTGCTCTGCAGTGCTCTGAGGGAGGAAGGTGGGTGGTGAATTCCTGTACTTCATTCTGCAAATTACACATCTACTAAAGGGAGGAGGAGTACAGAACAGAATTAGACAGTGTTGTACAGAACATGTCGCTTACAAAACTTCTTTTGAAGTTCAGCCTGTATATGGACATTGAGCTGGCACTGTTTGGAGGATAAGAAGTGAGCAGATGTTGGTCTTCCTTCTGCAGAGACTGTTCTAGTCATTCCTTAGATATTCAGTTAGTAATGCAGCATGAGCAGGAGTGCCTTTGCTGTGCCTTTGTTTGCCATGCGGAGACATAATGGAGATTTGTTCTCGCATGTTCTGGGATTTGTTCTCACATCCCCAGTCTATATAGGAGTGCTAAGAGAAATGCAAACTTCACCATGACAGACAAGACAATATATGGCATTAGCAAGTCTTAACAGGCACACCAAAACTTCTTTAATAATGCTCTGTGATCAAGTGCAACTTTCCAGACAGGACAAACAGGTGTCAAGGGTAATCTGTTTAGCCATCTCAGTTGCATACTCAGGATGCAGTTACTTCTTCCTAATAAGTAAGTAAACAGTAGCATTTGGAAAAATGCATCAGTCAAATTGTACGTGTGGGAAACAAGAGGTTCTGGCTTTGCAGTTATCAGGAGTGGTGCTTTGCATGGTGATTGCTGAAACCATGGCTTCCTACAGAACCACGGATCCATCCATAAAACAAATGTCCTTCCTATTCAATGTACCCCCATAGTTCCTCTTGCCTTCAAGCATGGACATAACAAAGTGCTAGTATGCAGTCACTAAGAAAGAAGCAGGAATGTTTTCCATAGACCTTACTTGGCTCACTTTCCTCCCTTGCTTTGTGCTGAACTCTTCTGAATCTTGTCATGTCTCCAGCTTGAAAATTTTTCTTCTGTGATCCTTCTGCTTCTTGAGGTTGCATGTAGCAGAGGTGTGCTCTATATCAGACTACTTCATCTGTCTGAAGTGGTTTTGTAGATGAGATACTAATTTTATACTGAATGAGTGCATAATCCAGCTGTATCATCTTTATAAATTAAAAAGTGTAGCCTTTCATTTTCTTCAAGTCGTTTTTGTGACTGCCCAGCTTCATCAAGAATTGTCCACTTGTCTTTTTAAGACTTCTTCTCTAAGACTGTAAAACTTCAATTTATATCAGCACTAAAATCACTATCTCAGAGGTATAAGACGGTGGAATCTGTTTCAAAATGCAACAAATTATATAAATTTTTTTTTTCACTATATGGTTTTCTATCCTGTCCTGATAATCATTTAAGAATTCATAGGAGCATTCTTAGGCTAGAATGGATCCAAATTGCTATGCTCATGCAGTGTGTTGCTTGTGAAGTTCCCAGCTCTGATATCTTTGTACTGAAAAGTTATGTTCCTCACAGTACCAGAGATTGGAGGGCTGTCGGCATCACATTGAAATGATATTCCCTGGAGAAGAGGAGGTGACAAATATAAGAATTACCTTTTGATTATGGTACACTGCACTGTACCCTTTAGCTCTTATTTTGTTCTCCAGTAATTTTCTTCGTTTTAGTTTTAGCTTTATTTGTTTAATTTCAGGCTGTATGATGTTCTGATGCACTAGCAAACCAATTTGCCTGCAGCCTAGTAAAAAATCTCATGTTTTGCCTCTGTCAAGTCTAATGATTGCAAAAGTGTTTGCTCTTGCACTGGTGGAACAGACAAGTGCTCTGTGTTACCTTTGTCAGTCTTCTGCAATCGGCCCTGAGGTTTTCCCTCAGAACAGCTTTGCTTTATTTGTCCAGCTTGGTGAAATGAAAACCATGATATGAAGTTTTTTCTGTGGTGGATATCATCACCAGTGGTTTCATAGATGCTTTTGTTTGTATGAATACTGGACACTAGGATGAATGCAAAGGAAAAAAGCAAGAAGTTCTCAACAAACTGGAAGCTAGCTGTTTTGAGTTTTCACTTCTGTTAAAGTTACTTATAATTTACTTACAAATACAAAACCAATGAAATACCCCTACCATGACTTCCTTGTTTAGCTTAAATTTTGTGTCCTTAAAATGCTTTGCATAACTTGTTTTGTTCTTTCCATATAAAATACTTTCTTAAATTTACCTCTGATTGAGATTTTCTTCCTCTGGCAGGATTCCTGTACTTTGTTGACCAACATCTTTAGGCAAATTTTTGAGTAAAAAAAGATAAAGATTAATTCTGAATGATCTTGATAAAACAGATTACTAGATTCAGAATTGGTCCTCTTAAATATTTACTATACTAACAGAGGGTGACCCATGTATAGTTTCAATTTTTCAGGTGACTGAGGACATGCCTGCATAACTGATGCCTCTGGAGAATGCTCCCATTGCTTACAGGAATTGCTCTGTGTTTGGGATTTATTTTGTGTAGTGTTAACCAAAGGAGAGGGAAATGATGATCTGTGGCTGAGTGAGATGATGGGTGAGGGGGTCAAGAGCCCACGGTGCAGGATGATGGGAACAAGAGAGACTACAGCAGTAATAAAGCAGGGTAAAGGGACACCTGCCTCAAATGTCTGTAGCTCCTTACTGAAACATGCAGAAGAACACTGCTATGTTGTGGCAGCTATTGATCAGAGTTTAGTGAAAGTAATCAGGCAGCCTGAAATATGGAACATACTGAGGCTTGAATACAGGCTTAAGAAAAAAGCAGTTAATTGAAAATAAATGTTTTAATTTTTATTTCTGTTATGGAAACATCCCTTCTGCTGGATGAATATTAAGCAGATGTGGTAATTCTTGATGAAGTAAGTGATTCACATTTACTAAAAAGCAACCTTAAGCAAGGCTCCCAGATCCTTTGAATCTGTCGTTGAAATTCTATGCCAATTTAAAATAAAACTGTAGACAAGAACTGAATGCACATTAGTTTTCAATTATTAGAATGAAAGACCTCTTTCCTGTAAAACTTAACATAAGAATTAAAGACAGGGAGGGAAAAACAATGCACATCTTTTCAGCTGTACACAGTATGTATGTTTGAATTTCAGTCAGCGATGCAATGAAAGAAAAGCAATCTCAGCTGTAGCTAGGCTTAGCTGCAAACTTTTATCTGCCAAAAGAAGAAAGCTAAATAGAATTACTTGATAAGCAAATGCTGAACTCTGTGGGACCTGAGATTCCAGATCTTAAGAATATGTCTGCACCAAAAGCAAAAAAGTTCTTACCTGTCTCCAAGACAGAAAGAACTTTCAAAAAGGATTTTGTTTATTAAGGCTAAGATTCTGCCCGCATCCATCACATGGTTTTGATGCAGTGGTTTCTGACTAAAGCATTGTGCCTTCTATTTTGCAGGAATTTCAACTGACATATTTCCTTTTGGCATTAAAATATTTGTATTTTTCCTTAAAAAGCCTGGTACATTCCAAATCTTAATGCAGCATTATGTGGTATAATATTACAATCTTCCCCTGAAGGTCTGTTGCTGACTATGACATCATATGGTGGGGAATATCCTTTTAGTCAGTTTGGATCAGATGTCCTGGCTGGGTCCCTTCCCAACATCTTACCTATTCCAAGTTCACTGATTTGGCGGGATAGGAGGCAGAGAGAAATCCTTAACTCCATGCAAGCATGACTTAGCAATAGCCAAAACCCTGGTGGGTTATCAGTGCTGTTTTAGCCACCAGTGCAGAGCACAGCAATGCACAGGCTGCTGTGAACAAAGCTGAGTGGATAACTTCTTTCCAGCCAGACCCAGTACATCACGTTATTCCTTTTTGCTCAGGTTGCTGCCAGAGAATAAAAGTCATCAGTGTTTTTAAAATCAAAGTGGTTTTAATCAGTAGATCTTACACAGTTAAAAATAACTACTTTCTGCTGATATCAAAGAATTTTCCATTTTTATTGTCTACAGGGATTTATTATAATTTCAAAAATGCAGACGTTTAGTACAAATAAAGTACAAATAAATGAGGGGTGGGAGTTAGGCTGGATCCAGAGAAAAGTTAAAAATAGGAAAGTTTGGTTTTATCTTGTCAAAATGTAGATTTTTCTTTGTTTGCTAAGGGAAAATGCTACAGAATCTAATTAATAGATGTGTAATTCTGTTGTTTCACATGTATTCATGCCCAAGAACACCAGCAGGCTGGGAAATTCACTCCCGTCTTTGTCACTGTCTCAGTGGGTAGTGATGCACATTAAAAATGTGTCTTATTTAATCTTTAACTTCCAGTCACTATATTTTATGTATTTTTGTCTGCTAGACTAGAGATTGAAGTTAGAAAATCTCCTTAAGTAGGTAATTTATCATGTACAGACTATCATCAAGATCCAGTTCTGTCTTAATCCATCTTAGAGCTCATTTAGTCTCTTGCTGTACAGTCTATTTCCAAACTGCAAATCAATCTTAAGGTTTTCCTCTGAAGTTTGAACTGTATCTTGGAATTGCTTTTAGTGGAAAAACTGGATAGAATTGGTTATCTTCAGTTTTGGGGAAAGAGTGTAGTTACTGTAGTAGTACTGTATGCACTTTAGGCATATGTCTTTTTTTTTGCTAGGCATATATCTTGAAGTGCACATCTTTTTGCAAGTGGCCAGAGATTGCCTTCAATCCGTGCTGCAGTCCAGATATAGGGTGACAAACTCTGAACTGTGCCCACCTAAAGAGTGAGCAGGGCTAAGGTTTCCAGACAGGGGTTGTCTGCACACCAATTGTTGTATAAGATGGTCTGGTTGGGTGCAGGAACAAAATTATCACATTTCCATTTATATTTATTTTTATCTTAAAAATAAGGAAGAAATTAAGCTTTACTAATATTTAGGATGCCAATTGACATTGGTGCATTTAGCCAATCCATGTGTCAGATAGTCACATAGGGTTCCTGAAGTGTCCTGAGGGGAGAGGGGCTACTTCCCAACACTGGGGAGTTGAGAGTGGCATCCTCACTCATTCATTCGCTTTCAGCTTATTCCATGTATTACTGTTTACATGTGTCCAGTTAAGTGGATTTATGGATTATATCATGTAGTTTTCACTAAACTACCAAATGGACCAGGGGCTTAAAAAGATTCCTGCAGAGCAACTGCAGATTGGAGATAATACTGATAATGCCAGTAGAAGTGAACACAAAGAAAATGACAGAGCTGACATTTCTCCTCCTGCTAGTATGAGCTCTTCATCAGTCACATAATAGATAACAACTATGATGAGCCAAGTAGATCTGAAAAAAAAAGTGAAGTGAAAAAAAAAAAACACCCCAAATAAGTTACCAAGACCATTATAGCTACTGTTGCTAATAGTAAACCTTACTCTAAAGGTATAGTGTGCCTTGAGACGTTTGCTATAGACAGTAAATGAAGCCATTTAGATTAGGAAGACATTTAAAATTTAAGCATCCAGAACACGAAAACAAAGTGAAGTGAGTGTGTAAAGTCGTGTGTAAAGTCGTGTGATAGTCTGTCCAGTACGTTACATAGCTAAACATAATGATAAATGTTTAAAAGAAAATTCTGAATTTTCTTACTTAGTAGGAAAATACAAAAACACCCATATTTTTTGAGGCAACACTTGTTTTTATTGCTCCAGTGAAAATCGCTGAAATGATGCATGGAAAACAATAGGGTGACAAAGTCCATTTGTCAGCAAATACTGTTGTAAGATGGGCAGAATTGAAGAGTTGCTGAAGAGTGGAAGAAACAGATATTAAAAAAATCATGCAGTGTAGGATGTTGGGAGTATCTGAAAGTACAGATATTTCTAATGTCTCAGGTATTTGTTGGGTTCTGTTTCAATAGTGGAACAGATAAAGAAGTACTTCTTTGTGAGCCATTGAAGGAAATATGTACTGCAGAAGGTATATTCTCAGCAGTAATAATAAGTCATGTTTTATGGAAAAACTATGTAAGTGTAACCACTAATGGAGGAGCTGGTACCAAAAAAGTGTATTCTGGAGGGTTGCAGAGCTAGGATCATGTGTGACATATCTTTGCTGTGTCAGTCATTGGCAAGCTTGCAGGAAGGAAGCAGGAGCTGAGTTGAAGTCCTGCAGTGCTACTAATGTGGTTAATCTTATATAAAAAAAAACCAAACTTACAAAGCTGAAACTTAATCTATTAGAATCTATTAAATAGCAGTTTGGAGAAATGATTGAAAACTAAGGGATGCACCGCATTATTCCTCCATTTCTCCTCTCCTTTAGGATCATACTTAAGAGTATCACATCATCTGGTAACAACAGGGAATCAGGGTGGGGAGAGAAAGAGGAAGGATTCCTGTCCTCCTTTCTCTAATATATGTTTTTAGACCCAAATATCAGTAGTAGCTGATGCTTCCCTTACTTTGATGCGTTCATGTTATGTGGACGAAAATATGTTTCCATGTCAGTGGATTGGTATTTAAACATTTATTCACACAAATCAGTAATGGATGGTCAGTTTCCTAAATACTCTAATAACACCTGCACTCCTAGATAATATACACCAATTTTTCCTGGCATCGAAATAAATAAATAGAAATTTAAAG
Source organism: Pyrgilauda ruficollis (assembly GCF_017590135.1). NCBI lineage: Eukaryota > Metazoa > Chordata > Aves > Passeriformes > Passeridae > Pyrgilauda > Pyrgilauda ruficollis. Next base: position 1,835,873 of record NW_024525378.1, on the reverse strand, counting down.
AATTATTTAGATTGCAGTATACACAAATATAAATTCAAATATGTCTGCAGAGCTTTAGCAGAAATGTTATGTAAAGAAAGAGAACATAATTTAAACAAAATTAATGTGTTTCTCCTAACTCCCAGTCTAGTGCAGCTTCTTCTTGCCAGAACAGAGTTTGCTTGTATGGACTATGGGTCTATTCCCTGTGCTTCTAAGTCTCTTTCTTGTTTAAAGGAGGGAGATTAATTTTACAGGCAATTAATGTTACAGTTTGGTTTTGGGTTGCTTAATGCTAAATGGGCATTATTCATCAAACCAATTCAAAACACATAACAAATGGCATGGAATGTATTTAAAACTCATTAATAGATAGAAGTTATTTTGAGGGAGATATTCAATTCCATTGGTCAAATGTGTAACCCATAATGATAGTATACGTATACTCTCCTTCCTAACAGGGACATAGCAAAGCATTGTATGTGCTTATGAAGGTATCAAACATTTTTTCCTACCAGATTTTTGCTAGGTCTTGTGGGGATATAGAAGTCTGATTCCAGCTGTTCTTTGAATTCGAGACACAATCCATAAGACTAAAAAGAAAAGGTTAGCAACAGTAAAAAGAGTTAGGACATATGGTCAAGGAGAAGACCACCAGTCCATAAAAACAGACATAATTCTTACCACTTAAGGCTGCCAACAAGTGACCCAAAGACACAGATTGAAACTGGTTCCTTAATTTTCAGCATAACACACTTCAAGTAATTCTCACCTGGAATTCTTACCTAGAAGATTTTGTCTTCTGGTCTCCATACTGAAATAAGGACTTCCTCTCAGACAGAACTGATAGACTGCTTACATTTTTGTATGATTTTCCAGTCATGGATACAATTGGCTTTACTTTCTTAAACCAAACAGCTTGTATGTGATTCTGGAGGATTCTACAGGAAAAGAGAAACCAATGAAATTGAAAGATGCCACCATGGGTTTTTTAACTGCATTTCTGCAAGAATGAGTGCAAACCCCAAAAGGCTACTTAAGGCCAAGATGCAGTACAAGACCTATTCAGGACCTATTCTATTCAGAATCCCATTGGGAATAATATAAAATAATGAACAGAACTTATTTAGAAAGGACTTGATATGAGATACAAGAAATTATTTTAATTTAAGAAGCTTCAGGAAAAGTAACTACAAGGAAAAAAATCTCAGAACATAGAAGTCTGTCAAAGAAGAGAAAGCGCAATTAACAAAGGCATTGAAGGGTTCAAAAAGATATGTACAAGAGCCAGAGGAAAATCTCTTTTCTAGAAAGACTTTTCACAGGTAACTGCAGAACAGCTTCAGCCAACAATTGAAATCTCAGTGGAGGAAGTATGTGAATCAAACTGAGACGCTCAAGTACAGTAAATTATCACCACCATATGGTGTCCTTCTGAGGATTCTGGAGTAAATAAAGTGTGAAATAACAGTCATATGCCATGGCAGGAAATGATGTGCAAGGTTTTCTTCAATATTAAAAAAAATATTAATATAGTTACTGTATTTTCTTTGATCATGGAGAACCAAGGGAAAATCCCCCAATTCTAAAATTAAGTTTAATCATCTAGTCATCCTAGAAAATAGGATGAAAATGCTCTAATAGAAACAGTACTTTTTATTGCTTTCCCTGAATTTAATTTGGTTTAAAAGTGAATTTAATTCACTTAACACATGTGAATTGATAACTGGAATGGGTTAGCTGAGCTATTAACTACCTTGCTTATCTAAATTTGAGCTTTCCAAAGAGGAATGTGATTATGGATTCTATCCATTGTAGCTTGTTTGGTTTTTTTAACAGATGTGGTTGCTCTCCAACAGATGTGGTTGTCCTCCTTTAGCAGAGGACAGTCATGTCACTCATGATGAATTTGGGAAAATCACTGATGTAGTAGATGATAGTGCCATTGGCAGTTTTTAGGAGAACGAGATGGGAGGCAGAGAGATTAGAAGGAGAAATAGTAGTTTAGTCTGTAACTTTCTTCTCCCCAGGTGATAAGAGCTGCTGTAGTTCCCTTTTTGCTAGAGAGTGTCATTTAAACATCAATTATTTTTTCTATTGCAGACTTTTAGAAACATTCTGTCACACTCCCTGAAGAAGCCTTGAACTTCAGCTCGCTGCTGCATATAAGGGACAGGGTCAACTTTGTGTGCTTCCTAGAAATCACAGTTGGCTATTGTGTCAAGTACATGGCACCTTTTCAAAATACACTTAAGTAGTTGAAATTGTATGCCGTGTCTTTTCTTAGTTTTGAATTTTCAACCTTTATTTTTAGATTTATCCTTTGTTCCTGAGCGTGTTGGTAATCTAAGTGCAATTAAATTTTAGATACTGATAATTTTGAATGTGAGCCACTTTATATGCATTTCTCACATTTTCCGGGAAACAATGAAGACCACAGTTACCATACAGCTGCTGCAAGACTGCTGCTTCCTCCTACAGGTGTATGTGTAACCACTTTGTAAGAAATTTACTGCACTGACTAATAAATTTCCCAAACAGAAAAATATTAGTTGTCTTTGGCCATTTGAAACTTCTTGCAGCATCCAATGACAATAACATTGAACTTACCAAGTATTCTTATCAGAATGTTTAACTCACTCTACAAAGTCATGTAAGATATGTAGATCTGCATGTAGTGACAGCTAATTTAACAGATTTGGAAATCAGTTGGGATTTACTGATGGAATTCACAGAAGTCCTTTCTGTAGATAAAAGCATGATTGGTATTTAGGGATGATCTTTTCCCCATAAGTTATGTAGCCTTTCAGCCAGCCTGTGCGATAATATGTCTATTTTTTTTTTTTAAATATGAAGTACTTCAAGGAGATCCAAAGGGAAGGATGTTCACATTGTGAAGACTGCCACAACTTAGATTGTGAATTTCAGCCTTCTTGTGGCTTGTGGACTTGAAAGCAGGGAGAAAGATATTTTCCTGTAATGCTGACAGTATCTTAGTCATTCTAGGTTTCATAACACCACAGTATCTTCAGTACAGGTGTGTGAGTGCAGATTCTTGATGCCAGCTATTATAGCCAGATTCACAAATCCTTATTTGGATTTGCATTGCTGATGATTTTCTGCATACCACAGACAGAGAATGCAAAAAAGAACGCAAAAAATTAAAAGTTGTGCTTCACAAATATTTATTAAACTATTTTGGTATTCTGAATTATTAATAAATATAAATTATGAATAAAGCTTATATGGTGTCTTCACAGCGAGGCGATGCTGAAGCATTTTGACAAAACCATCAGATAAGTAGAACTTGCATGTGTAGAAGGTGGCCATTTGTGTTTGTAAACCCATTGTTTCCTCAGATAATAATCCCAGTGATCACAGGAATGATATTTGTGACCATCTGAGGCAGCAAAAAATTAATAAGTGAGCAATTGTTTCCACTTCAAAGACTCTAAAAAGTTATTTTGGAAAAAAAAACCAAAGCAGTAGTATGAAATTTCAATACATAAAACTAAGATATGCATTAGTATTTTAGTGTCATGTATCTTCAGTTTATCCTTTTCTGACTTAGGTTTCCAAAAGGATTAAAGTTACAGTCCTTAGTACAATGTGCTACAAAATTTCAGTCTTAAGAAAACAGAAAAGAATGGCTCAATTTAATATACATGTGCAAGTGAAAAAAAGCTCTTTGAATTTAAATGATACACAGGGGAGAGGAAGAGGAATATTTATTTTTAAAATCTCCTTATTGCTTGTCTCTGCCCAGTAATATCACTCCAGTTAGTATCCAATTTAATTTTCTAATGTAGCAGAACCTCTCTTAGTCAGAAGAGACAGAAGGTAACTTCTCACGTGATTTTCCAGAAAAAAGAAAAATGGGGCTGGAACATGGCTCATATGGTAAAATTTTCTTGTATATTTATAATAGCATCATCATTGTAATGTGGTGACCTTGGATCCTGGAAATGGTGTCTCTTTTCTGCTTTTCACCTGAAAGAAGAAATAGAGACTGATGATGTTTAAGCTGCAGGGTTTTTTTACAAAGCTGACCTAAACAAAGATGTTTGGAGTGGTGGAAAATAAGTTAATGAAAAGCTTCATTAAAGTGTTCTCAAATTTTAAGCAAACCTATCCCTGTACTCCTAAAAAGCCTAAAGTCCTAATACCCTAGGGTGTTGCCAGGAGGGCAAGTGTTCCCATAGTTCAGACATAGAACAGAATTAAATCTGAGCTTGATGTTGCTGACCTTTCCACATTTAGGAAGTCTGAGGAATATGGATTGCTATCTTTTAGGACTTGTGAAATAATGTGATAATTCCTTGTGCTCTCTCTCCTCACAGGTTCTGTAATCTCCCTTTCATCAAAATGTCATCCAATTTTTATATTAGGTGAATGTTTCTTCCTATTTTAGTTTTCCACCGAGGCTTATATTCATAATTTTCAGTTGATAACAAGACTTACTCCTGGATGCAGAGGTTTTTATAAATGTTGGCATAGCCCCCTCAGTCTGATACAACTAAACCATTAGTGAGGAGCTGTAGCTTTGGAAGAGTGACTGAGTGCATGGCAAAACTTCCAACTTGGTCCAGGTTTTCTGAAAGAAAAAAATCCCAATACATAAGGACTTTAAAGGTTTTTGCAAATCCATGGTTTGAATAAACCTCCTCTGCCAGCCAAGAATTGGAATAAGACACTGTGTGTTCTCCCTCAGCCACTGGGTGGACAGATTGAGGAGTGATGCAGGAAGGCAGCTCACCCCTCTGACCTTGCCCTGAGAACCTTTTATTAAGGTAAGGGATCTTTGGGGCTTCTAAGTTTCAGTGGATGTCAGAGCTACTGGAACACCATTTTGAGTCAGGGTTAGATTTTGAGACCTGGAGTTCAGCTGTCTGTATCTGAGAGTCATCTAGCTCCATTTCTAGTTGATGGAAAAAGGAGAGAGGTTCTTCCAGGGTGCAATTCATCTCACCTGTTTTAGACATCTATTTATTGATGAGATGACTCATTCCTTAGAAATGCTCATTTATCTTAACTTTAGCAATATACATGTAACACCCTTCCTAGTTAGTGCTGGAATAAAAAAATATTTTGTCTGTCATGGATTAACAGACTTGAAATGTATAAATGGTAGGTTGCTTTCATACTGCTAATCAAGGAGGATTTTACATAAGGTGCTTCCTTATGTAATTATAAATCAAAGCTCTTTTAGTACTGATAACATTTTCTTAAGCAATACTTAATTATCATTCATGTTTGTTTGAATTATTCCTCTCAATGAATTTTGTTCAGAATTTTTTTAGTAAACGGGCTCTTCCTGAGTGTAATAAATCTGTTTGAAATGTGTATGTATGTAAGAATTATTAACTACTATACATTATCCACCTCTAATAATATAGGCACATCTTGAGTCCCTAATTTTTGGTTCAATGGTCAAACAGTCTCTGCTACATGTATACTACTACAGAAGTGGGTTTGAGGGTGGTGGTGCAGTGTGTCCTTCAAAAGAAATTAATTATCTTTTACTAAGCTTTGATTTATTTAGTTCTGTGGTACCATGAGACTTTCCATCTTGTTCTATTCTTATTTCGTAGGCTAGATTAAATTCACCAATGTAAAGCAGCCTTACTATGTATTCTAGGGGGTTTAAATTTATTTTAATTTAAAAAAAAAATTATTTGAGTATATTTTTTCTCTAAACTCATATTTAAACCCTGTGAAATTTAATTTCCCAGAAAAAGATGCAGGTATACTCTATGTTCTTCATTTGATGTTCTGATTGCACTTCACACATAATAATATAGAGTGCCTTTACTTGTCTGCCTCCACATTCCCTCCAAGAAAAAATATTGAGTATTTCAGCACTCCCAGTTTCTTGAATGCTTGCACCAACTTCAGTAGTCCTATTGCATTCCCATGCTGTAATAAACAAGCATTTCTAAATTCTCACTTAATTACTTGCACTTCTGGCTTTGGTTTATGAATTATTAAATAATCTATTCTCAATATGGTTCCTATTTACTTTCATAATACCTGACATGAAAATTACTGTTGTATAGTATTACAGCCTCCAGACCCTTTAATTTTGTTCTGCTTTCTCTACGAGTCACATCTGATAAACTTGTGGAAGGATGGTCGTCCTATTTCCCTGGAAGCCATCACAAATCACATTATCAGTTTTGTAGATGGTATCTCACAGTAAAGGAACCAAAAGTTTATTTTTGGTGTATTTTCTTTTTCAGTTTTGTTCATTGGTTCTCTAACTCCTCATGTAAACAAATGTTATTTCTCATAGACTACATCATTACTTTCAATCCTTGCCTACTATCTTAGAGATCCTTTCTGGCTTGGCAATGCATTATGCATTTTTTTCCTGTAAGGAATGTACCATTCCTTTTCTCTCTCTGCTGTACTGAGTTGTGTTTTAACTTGTCTTAGTGTCCAGTCTTAGTGAAGAGAGTTTATTTTTTCAGACTGCTCAAAGTCCTGCTGAACATTGTGTGCATGTTCTTAACATGCCTGTAGATTAAGTGGAACTTAACCTTTTCATACTTTGTCATAGTGCAGATCCTTAGAGATTTTCCTAGCTAAATTTTTATTTCACTGTAATATGCTGGTTTTTTCAGGTACCTCATAGCAACTGATCCACATCTTGAGAAGATGAATTGTTTTTTTTTATCCATTGGAGAGAAATCACCTTCTAACTTAGACTGTGTGTAGGTCACCCTAAAGCTCCCTAATTAACTTCCCCCCTACCACAAGAACCCTACATGCCTATCAATTCTTACACACAGCTGGTAGGTTTAACATCAGAGCTCCTGTTTATGTTTAACTTCTGTGATCAAAAAAACACAAGAAAGGTAAAGTAAGGAAATTTCTTTCTTCCTTTAGAGAATTTGGGAGGAAATTAGAGCATTTTGTAGGTGACTTGATAGAGGTTTATTTTTAAATGGGCATGAGCTGTTTGATAGTCACACATATGTAGGTTTTATGTGAAACCATATTTACCATACTGCCATTCGAGGCAGAAAGGAGGATAAGTTACCATTTTTAACTTGAATATATAATTATAGTACAAATACAACAAAAATATCACTAACAGTGTTATTATTACTCCAGTCTGAAACACATGGTTGCTTCTTGTAGGCAAGACTAATATTGATTGCATTAGTTTTCCGGTTAGACCCAGCTACTAACATCCTACTTCAATGAAAAAAGTAGTATATTTTGTGAAAACCTGTACTGTGGCAGTTTACCCAAATAAAAATCCAGTATTCTGGGGTTCCTTCTTCCCTTCCTGTCACAATGAAAACCATAAACATGGTACTTTTATAAAATACCTGATTTCTTTTGAATAGAAAAGGAAATCCAGTGCAGTTCTGATTTCATTTCTCCTTTACACGATAAAACATTTTTTAGTTTTCCTCTAAATGAAACTAGCTACTACTAGCTAAAATAATATTTTACTGTTTCCTCTTGGTGTATTTTTGCTTCGTCTTTTATTTTTGCATTGTCTCTCTGCTTCAAATGAGGTTCTGCAACCTGTTTCATTTTTATAGTCCCAAATGATGTGTATATCAATGAAAGTGTATCTCCGCAGTTTGTATTTCTTGGATGTAAGTTTTCACTTAATACTTCTAAGCCTCTAAATGTGAGTAATGTGTTCTATTGGAATGGAAATAGGGATAATTATGTTTGCTTGTAACACATTGTATAGTGAGACCTCTATCTATACTAATCCCAAAAATTGTAATCTGTTTTATGCAATTACACACAATTTACATTTTGTCCATGTAATTAGGAAACTTTTTCTTATCATTCAAGCATTTGTTTTGTACACATATATTTATATGTCTGTATTGAAACTCCTACAGTATAACATTTTGTAGTGAACTGTATATTCTGGACAACAGGAAATCTTAGTAAAATATCTGACTCTGTAATCCATCTGGTCTGACCAGTTCTCATTTGTTAGGCATCTCTTATGATCAACATCTGGTGGGATTAGACTGCCCTGAACGACAAGGATTTAGCTTGCTGTACTTACATGCAGCTTTAGTGAACCAAAAGGTCATTGAAAATATCTGTTAAAAGCAAAGTAGTATGATTAATCTAAACATCATTAAATTAATTTTGTAACTGGCAGAGTTAGGATTAACTGAGTGAATTGTGCCTTTAAACATATAATTTGAAATAGTTTGAAATGTTGGTCAGTGGAGACCCCTAAATCTGAGCTAGCATAACTGACAGTTCATCAGGACTATCACCTTTCTTTACTGTTTTCCTCAGAAAAAAACCTGATAAAATTGGCTTGCAAAAAAATGAAATACTGTGGTCAAATGGATGCTAACTACTTACTACAGGTCATAAGATGCTTGCACTCATAATGTCTCTGAAGTGAGCAATCTCATCTCACCTGAAATAAAATCAGTATGTGTGCAACTTTTGTATCTTTGTGAGGGACCACGTTGTTTATGTATTGTACGCAGAGAATCATCACACAGAGTTCATGTAAGAAGTAAAAAAACAACCAAAATTCAGTGTCTGGGCTCTGAGAGCACCAAAAGCTCTTTCTGCCCCTGAGTAGCCCCCTAGGGCTGCACCCCCCTCACCCTTTTCCCATCCCTGACCCCATTTCAGCTCAACTCAGTGCCATCAGTCCATGCCCCGTGATGCTGTGGGGTGCTGGTTTCTCATTCTCTCCATCACAGCTATGGCTGGCAGGGACCCTGTAAGCTTGTCCTCAGTCCTGTCATTTTGGTATGGACCTGCCCAGCAACCATAGGTTCTGTCTGACCCTGGCTATTTTTACCAAACCTACTCCAGACTTGAGGATCGACTTCTCAGCTTTGCACTGGGCCTGCCTCATTACCATGGACTTGCATGGAGCTGTCACCGCCTGGCTGAAGCTGGCTGTTCTCTCCAAGACTGTCCTGCTGGCCTTGCTGGGTTGCTGGCTGGTGAGTCAGCCTAGTCCAGGGGCTGTGCACTTGTGCCCCATTTCCTTAGGGTGCCAGACCATGATGCTCCCCAACATTTTCTTCCTTTCCTTAAAGCTACATCCATTCTTTCTGTCATACAGACGACAAGTATGTTGAAATTTTATTTCCTCTAGACTCACCATTTTTAACAGCCCACTTCTATTTTCTATCTACTCTCTCAGTTTGATAGAGATTAAAGAAATTAAAATTTCTGCCTTTGCAGTGCAAGTTCATTATTCCTCAAAATCCCTGTATTTCTTCTTTCACAGGTGCAGGGTGAGGGACTTTGTTGTTCACCTCTCAAACATCACTAAATTTGATACAAGAGCTATGAGGTAGGCAAGTATTGCTGCCATCCACTTCACAAGAAAAATGTACAGCCTGACTTGGTAGCAAACTTTAAAAACCTTTATTTCAGTCATAGGAGCTGAATCAGAGGGCAGCTCTGGCAGAATGAGAAAGAAAAACCAGTTCTTTTGCATCCCATCTTTACTTTTGCCTAAAGCAAAAGAGCCATCCTTTTCTTCCTGCAAAAGCATCCCTTACAAACCTTTCATTTTTGGAACTTGCCCCTGAATAAACATATTTGCACCCCAGTAATTTTTGCAGTTTTTGTAGTATGGTGAAATACTGTTTTCATCTAGTTTTGTCGGCAGAACAGTGCAAAAGTGTCTTTCACTGGTTTGTGAAAATTTTCAGGTTTATCGGTGACCAGGGTTGGAGTTCCTGTTTTGGGAAAATGAAATATTGCTGTCTTTAAAGTACATAAAGTTGATATAAACAGACATAGAGCTACAGCCTTTATTAAATTGTTAACAAGGGTCTAAACTCCCATGGAATAACACTGCTTCTGTGTTGTAGTTGGTGCAAAATTTCCTTAGCAACAGTAGATCCTCATAAAAACTTAATGCAGTTTTGTTACCACTTTCTTACAGCAGTTTCTGAAAGTGGAAATGATCCTATTTACACAACAAAAACTAGAAGCACAGTAGTTTACATTTCTCCTTACTTGGAGTTGGTGGAATGAAAAGATTGCTGCTGAGCTCTAAAACTGCTTGTACTAAAACTGCTGGTGATAAGCTTTCCAGGACTGCAAGCATCTGCTAAAACAAACCATGCAGCATTTTGTATTCTCAGTTTCACAAATTTCTTCCAAAATAGGAATGTTTGCATCAGGATTGGCAGCTCTAGAAATCGAGGTGACTGACTTTGGACCTAAATCCAAATCAGAAGATTCTGTAGTTAAATTTATCTGAAAGAAGTCAAGAACCTCTGTAGAAAGAAAAACACAAGTTTCCATTCCATGATCTTTTCATAAGGGAAGAAAAGAACCTGAGGTTGGTGGGAAAAAAAGAATGGAAATAGGAAGTAAATACTGGAAAATACAGTAAAAACGCTCTCAGACCAGGGACATAAGATGACATGTGTCAGACATAGGTCAGAGCATGGAAAGGAAAACATTTTCTTTTAGAAAAACCTTTTAAATTCTTACAAAGCTGCTAATATCTTGTTGGGATAATGGGGACGAATCACCTTTCTTTTGGCAAAATCTCCACAACAGATGCATCTGGAAAGCAGCAAATATCTGCTTGAAGCAGTAAAGGCAAAGGTTTTTAACTTCTTTGGCACAAAATCTAGTAAGGTGTGTCTTTTGGGAGATAATCAGTAGATAAATGAAAAGCCTAGGAGCTCTGAAAGCCACAGATACTTTGCTTCTAGCAGATGAGCCAGGGGAGATGTCAAAGGAATTTCTCAGTGGCTGAATTTAAATAAGTGCTGCTCAGAAATAACCCCAAACATACGCAATTTAATTCCTCAAGTGCAAAGTTCTGAAGGGATGGAATCCCAACAAGTCAGTAGACAGCCTGAAGTATAATTTTTATAATCATCAGCCTTGTGCCCACACTGAAGCCTATCCATAAGTATTAATAATATTTAATGTGTGTTTTTTGTAATTGTTCTTACATTAATAATGGTCTAATTTGACTAGACAGTGTTTGGTAAATCAGCTGTTTTCTGCTCAGTTTAGCTTAGTGTTAATCTAGTCTTTCTTTGATTAAAAGACTGACTAGCATTGGTCAGAAAAGATCAGAAAAGCATACCTGAAACTAAAAAAATTCTTGTCATACAGAAGAAAATAGTTCAGTATTGGGTAGAAGCATATGACAGATTGTATTCCTTTGGAAAGTACATTGATGCTAAGTAAGGAAAATGCTACTTTTTGTCAGCAGCAAATGATAGTTCTAGTGTTCTCTTACACTAGGTAGAAGGATTTTGGACATTGGCTAAACTATGATCAAGAGAGGTTTATTTTCTTTTGTTATCACAGATGTTTGGGTTTGTTGTTTTTTTTTAATTATTTGTATCAAGAAAAACCTCTTGTAAGGAGCAGTTAATGGCATTGCTGGAAAATAACAATAATTCAGTTTTACAAGTATAGAAGCAGAAGAAGTCACTACTGATCACTTTCTGTGAACACATTTTCACAGAATGAGTTTAAAAACTGGTAGCATCACAGAAGGATAAAGGATGTAACAAGTCTTGGCGGGCTGAGCATTCTGACTTGCTTCTCTGAGATAAAACAATTTTTAATAAAAAGTTACTTATATGTCCATTTGTTCTAATCATTATAAAAGGTTATAAAGTAAAAAAATGTGTCTTAGTAATTTTAAAGCATGACTAAAGGGAATAAGATGACATAAAGGCCATGAAAGAAGTAATTAAGGCAGCTGGTGTAGTGATGATTGTCAGGAAATGACCCATACAGAGGGTCATCAGAAATCATATGATGCACAGGCTTCTAAATTCTCCTGTTTAATATCATGTTTCTTCCATCCTCTTTTTTCTGTGTTTGCATGTGGGATACCTGTTTTACACTGATTTGCTTCTCCTATTTCTGTTATTACAAACAAATTAAATAGACAACCACTGCAATTGATGTGATCATAATTCTATTAACTTAAAATTGGTATGCCACTCTCTTCATTTCAGTCTGTAATCATGTTGCAGAATAAAATTATTTTTGCTTATCTATTAGGAATAGTAATGTAAAACTGGTTTTGCACTTGTGTGGCTGGAGGAAAACCAGCAGCAATTAAGACAGATAACCTTAAAGTAGTTATACGGGGAAAACCCTAAATCAGAAAGACAGATTGCTTTGTATGTTGTCTGGCTTCTTTGTGCTATTAGACATCTCAATGAGGACAGTCTTGTCACTATTAAACAGGTGAAAAATCTGCTAGTACCTAATGGCATGTGCCACCTTCAAGCCAGCTGTACCTGTTGCTGCCCCATGGCGTGATGAATGGTCTGAGAGGGGTAGGGCACAGAGGAGTTCATTAGGCTTTATCAGGCCCTAAGTGATGTAAGCTAAGCTCTGCTGATCCATGCTAGGACCAGCTAGCATGGATCAGCTGAAATAAGTACTTGAGAGTGTATAAGGGTTCCCTTGATAAGTCTTTTCTCTTTATACTGTCTCATACATCACTTTGGCTACAACAAAGTTTTTGGTCCTAACAGCCCTGGGAACACAGAAGAGTTGCCCACCCCGTGACACAAAGTGGGAGCTCAGTTTGTGGGGCTGTGTGTGAACTTCTTTTGCCAATCATAATAACATACTTTACATGGTACAGCCATTGATAGCAGACTGTGGTCGTAGGGGAATAGCACCTTGATCACATTTTAGGCGAAATGGAAAAAACTATGTGGGTGCATAGATCATCGTCTAGATCATTGCTTGTCATTACAGGTATAAATGCAGTCCATCTGCTTCCTTCTCACTGGCTCTCGGTTCACTGGTTTGCCTTTTTCTCAACTTGTGACAGGTGAGGAATAATCTGACTGGCGTCCTTGATGGCAAAGACATCGAGATTTCAGATACTGAGAGTTTTTCCGATGATCCCTGCACAAGTGTAAAGAAGCTTAAGGTATGTGTTGCTGTTTGATGAAAAAGAGAAAGTGGTGATGGTTTTTTTTCTATGAAGAGGAGTAAGGAAATGAAATTTGTGTTAGAATGATGTATCATTATATTCCATTGCATAATAATATTTAAAAAAAAAGGCATTTTGAGGTCCTAGACCTTCTTAAGTTAATGAAAGTGTATAGTAAATATTTTTGATAGTTCCCAATAGTGGTACTAAACAAAGGAAGTTGTTGCTGGCTTAATGTTTGCAGTTGAAGCCCCAGTCATAGTGGGAAAACTCTTGAGGTTTGGAACCAGAACCCTTTTAAGGTAAATTATCATGTAGAATTGAGCCTCTTTCCATTAGCTTCATTGCACATTTTAAATTGAATTCTTTGCTAACATCATCTGCATGATTTCAAATGAATCACAAGGAGAAAAGAAGAAAAAAAATTTGGTAGCAGAATAATTTCTCATCCTTCTCTTATTGTATTGATTTATTAGACTTCTGGCATCTCATAAAATTAAAACTATATTTTAGCATTACCATACAGCACAACCAGCAATAAACTAGACACAGGAGAGATGAATCTTAAACTGCACAGGAACATGAAACAAATGATTGAACAGCAGGAGAAAGCACTTTTAAATGGCAAAGATCAAATTGTTTCTGGCATCAAGTGCAAATGACACACAATCAAAGCCACAGTCTTGCAAATGCTTAAATATGTGTAAAACAGGATGCAAAAAAGAACTTAATAAACTAAATTATGTTTAAAAAAATTACATTAAAGCAATATTGACCTGTGTAAGACTAGACCACTACTGAACCTGCAAAGGTTCTGGAGCATGGTAAACTAAGTGGGATTTATTATTGTCACAATCTAGAAACCTAAGCCTGAATGTTTAAAGTATTAATAAGTAAAGTTTATGTTTGTGGAAAGCCAATGTTTGTCCAGTCTAAGCCAGTTTGTTTTTCTGTCTGGAAACCTGTCTGGGTTGAAGACACTCCTGTAGGTGTTACAGTAAAGTCCGTATTTTTGACTAGGAATGGTGTAATAACAAGAAAAATATGCATATTAAGCATGCATCTTTAGGCTGGAAGTCAGAAGAAGCAATGTGGTTTTAGCTGTCCTCTGCATCAGCAACACACTGGGTTGTTTTGCAGGGAATTCCAGATGAGCTAACAGTATATTTGTTATCTCTTGATTTCTTCTTCAAAGCAAATTAGTAAAATAATAAATAAGGAATTATCCAGAAAATTTCTTGCTCTTGACAGAAACATAAGGTTAGTTATCATTAGGTACATGTTTGACAGAGAATTTAGCTAAACAATTCTAATAATGTTAATTCCTTTCTTCTACACGTAAACCTCATATCTAATGTAAGCTGCTATCTGCTCACCTGAAATACCTTTTATTTTCACAAACACATTTAAATTAATGAAACTGATGATTATGGAATGGGAAATAGCAAAGTCTGGTATGATTTGCAGAAATATACCTTTATATTTTATATTTCTCTCAGTAACACCTTCGTTTCTACTGCATTGACTGCACAGTTAAAAGGCAAATTTAAGCAGAAGTATATCTTTAAAATTCATTTTTGTGCTCAGAGAAAGGTATGGATTTGTACATCCATGTAAATGCTTGAAAATTCTAACATATGCAGACAAATTGCAAGAGCAATAACACTTCTGCTTCCAACTTTTTTTGTGTCTTGCATGTCGGACAAAATAATTACCATCATGTTATGATTGTGGGAGTTGATGTCCTCTAGTTCACCTTCACCATCAGTGATTCCATAGCTAAGGTCAGAGGCTTATCTATAGTTCTTCAAGTGGACATCCAGGCATTTAGAAGGCAGAACACTCTTTTGTCAAAGGTACCCAGGATTTTGTAGATTTATCGATAACCTCTTGACTGTCAGATATGTGGTAGAGAATAAGACAGAGTATCTGAGCTATTCAATTTAGGCATCTCATAAAGAGCCTGCCAAGACGTTGACTTTTCCTGGCAGATGAGATATTGTAGCAATCCTTCTCTGAAAAGCTATATAATACAACATTGTGGTGTTATTCATTAGAAATGAGGCAGATTAAAATCTGATCAAAGAAAGGAAGCTCTGAAGGCTGAAAAAAAAATAGCTGCCTATTTCAGCATAAAATGCATCACTCAAAAACTCTGAAAAGGCTAAAGAGTCTCTCGTGTCTGAGGCTGTTAGAAATGGCACTGAAGGAGACAAGTTGTTCTTCATCCCTCAGGAGAGCATCTTAGATGTGTTGATCCTCACTCTCTTCAAGGTTTATATTACTCAGCTCCTGGTGCTACCAAAGACATTTTATATTTAGTAACCAAATAATATCCTCACCTATGAGAAAGAAAGAAAGCAAGAAAGAAAGCAAGAAAGAAAGAAAGCAAGAAAGAAAGAAAAAAAGAAAAAGAAAAAGAAAGAAAGAAAGAGAAAGGAGAAAAAGAGTCATTATTTTTTGAGGCTGTGCTATAGTCTTAATTTATAAAACATGTTTTTATGCAGGGTTTGCCACAACTGTGGGTAAATGAAATGTAACTGTTCTTCATTTTCTTGTTTGAACTTCAGTCCATATGGGAACATATGTATTTCTTACTGAGGGGCAAAGCTTAAATGCTGATATTGCTACTGTAATCTCTGGGAAGAGTAAATATGACAGCTCACCATCTGGCAAACAGTCTAAACATTGGTCTTTTTATGTAAGTGCAGTTTTGGGAGTTGCCTTCCCCCTGGGATGTTTTTAATCATCTTGTAGATCACCTGCCTAGTTCCATGAATTAAAACCTCTTCTGCCAAATATGTTTTAGCTCCATGCAAGCAATTTACAGCTCTCTGAAAAAGAGGCTTGACACTTGCAGAGATCTAGTGGGTGATTTCTTTGATCCCTATGAGGAAGTTCCACTGTGTTAACTTGCATCATTCTGCATGGGTTTCAGTAAAGGACGAGTATATCCTTGCAAGGAAATCATGCTTGTTTATAGTCAGTTAACAATATGAATGAAGGGGTAAAAAAGTTTTGCCCAGCAGGCATCTGATGTATCACTCTGTAATGTGGACTTTGACCCACGAGCACTGACATGACCCCAGCTCTGATACACTTGGGTGCAGATTTCATTGTCCATGCAGATAAAACCTCTGCAAGGACTTGAGCTATGTGCAGCTGCATGAATTTGAAGCTTCAGTGTCTCTTATGTGAGATGGAGCCAGCAGACCCAAGCCTGGCATCCAATGGATCTAGGCTTATTTGCAATCTTGAATGCAATTCTTCAAGAACAAATCTGGGGAAAATGTGGAATGGAATGCAGAAAGTGGAGTTCAGGAGGAAGAGGCTGGCTGAGGAGTGTGTCATTGCACAGAGGAAGGATCCTGTGCATGAAAGAGGGAGAGCTGCTGTACAGACTTTCCTAAATTAGCTCCTAAATTACGTGTGTTCTGACACACAATTCTTTGGTTACATGATTGCATACTAAATTATGTTATAACCAGGTGGAAGCAATGTCTTAAGGTGTGAAACCACACACCACAGGCACTATGACTTCAGTCTGGATGTTGTCATACATCCAGTGGGCAGCATTGCTGTGTGTGTGCTCTGGGATTATTATTGATGAAGCCACACAGTTTACATATTGTGTTTGTTTGTTTATTCTTTTAATTGGTTCTCATCATGTTATGAAATAGAAAGGAATTTCTTCAATTTTAAGTTTAATTATTAGGTGCTGTGCCATTTATTTTTAATCAAACTCTGCTACTCTTTTATTCAAATATTAAGTCTGCGTTTTTATCTTCAGAGCAGTCAAGTGACTCAGAGCTGAGGTTCCAAGAATAACTAAATTATTTTTAAAATGTGACAAAAAAGAAATAGTAGATGAGGTGAGGGAGTTTTTTTGTGCATAATTCCTAAATCTATTTATTGGCTTTACAAAAATGGTAATACTATTGATGTAATTTGTGTAATTTGTTTGTTTAGTTTCATGTAACCTTGTTAGATTTTGTTTATAAAGAATCTAATCCACTTGAAAAAGATTTACATTACTTTATCAGTCTGTGGCTAAATATAAAAATGAAGAGAAGCAGGCTTGCTGAAAATGCACAGGTTCAGAATGAGCAAAGCACATTACATTATTTCTGATTTAAACCATGCTAAGAGTGATACTGTTTTCATGCATTTAATTACAGAGGCATTCTAATATCTTACTGCACTGTCCATCATAATATTTTCTGCTAAACAAGAAATAAACAGTGAAATTATCTGAGCTAAAAGTCTTTGACAAATTGATTTAATTAAAACTTAAATGTTTTTTGCCATTGAAAATTGTACCGAAACATGTGTTTGTTTTTTCCTTGGAGAGTGAAAGAGTTATTAGTAATTTTAAACAGGTCTTATATAAAAGAAATGAAAAAAATTATTTGCTCAAGCTTTTGCAGAGAACTCTGCCTTTGTGTGAAAGAAAAGGTAGTGTGAAGCCATAAAAGTGTGTTTTATGGATATTAGAAATAATTTTTCATGTTAGGAAGAGGTTAGTCCTGTTCGTAGAGAAATATTTTCCTGCATAAGCTCCTGAATTTAGGAAGACTCTCTTAATATGTTTCTAAGTATGAAAGTAAAATTGTCTTTGGTCTTCAGTCATAGGTTCTTAAACTGTGATTTTTTTTTAGTGTTTGGAGGTGGAAGGGAGTAGAGAGGGAGTTGACAATATGTTGTAGTGACTGTAGAGAAGATGTTGTGTGAGTAAAACCTTTAAAAATTACTAAAGCAGGTGTAATATCAGGGCATTTAATCTCACAAATCTAATTTCTTAATTTTACTGTTTTATTTCATGCAGACAATGATAAGTTTATGTTTTCAACTGGTTCTAATATGCAAAATTGCAGTAGAAATACTGCAAAGAAACAAACGAATATTTGATATTTTAGTGTTATTGAATACTAATATTTGACTGTAGTATCAGTTTTACTCTCATTACTACTATAGACTAATAATCTTCTGCACCTCAGCTTTTTTTTTTCTTCTGCGGTACTTCAGGTTCTTGAACTTATAGAAGATGAAACAGTTCTGTGTTAATTCTGTCTGCAGCTGTAATCTGTGCTAACTCCCTGCATGATCTGAATGGCCAATTAAAGTTACCACTTTCTGGAAGCTGCGACTGTGTTTAACTGCCCCTTATTTTATTCCATCTGCAGGGCAATGACGTTCGGATAATCCTTGGCCAGTTTAATGAGGAAATGGCTGTGAAAGTTTTCTGCTGTGTAAGTAAATACATTTAATTGCACATCAGAATAAAGAATGTGCTGCGTTTGATAAAAAAGTAACTTGAGCATAAACATTTCTTCATGGAGTTCAGCTCTGTGAAGGTTTATATCCTAAATAGAGGTTACACATCTGTAGTTCCATTTCTCTTTCAATAAAATGCTTTGTCTTCAGTGAAATTTAGGCATAGACTGCGTGGTTAGCTTCTTATCACTTTCCTGTAGTGGAATTAACTGCTAAATCAAACTTGAGCATTGCTCTTCACATCAGATCCAGGGAAATACTTGCATATGTAGCAGCAGATAGAGCTAGAGCTGCAAGATTTCAGTCTTGTCCAAGGGCTGTGTTCTGGTGATAATATCTGTATGTATGGGCTTGGTGTGTTTTGCTTTTAAAGAATAAGAAATTCAAGCCAGTTCCTATACATTCTAACTCTGCAACACTAATAATTTCTACTACTAAAAATGTTGCTAATTGTACAGTTGTCATTCCCATCTGATTGCTGTACATTTTACATGTATTACATGAAAGCAAATATTAGTTGGTAAAAAATAAAATTTTTTTAACCATAACAGTAAGACTAGCAAACATAAAATTCCCTATCCTCACAATTTATTTTGTGAATGTGCTGCAAACTTATCCACTGTTATTGCCTGTAAAAGTAGCAGGATTAAACTGTGGATCTATACTTGTACCAGACTGAAAACAAATACGAAAGAGAAAGATTTTAGTGGCCTAAGTATTGAGTTCTTAGTCTAAATAGTTTGATTAGTTAGAACATAGTAAATATAATGGAAAAGCAATAAAGACAGCATCTAAATTTCCAAGGGTGTTTTTTAGTGTTCACTTAGTGAGGCAGTTACCTATCCTTGGAAAGAAAGGAAAGGCAGAAGTTTAAAATCTGAGTGCTACATGTGTCCCAGCAGCTGTCCCAGTTGGTGGCAAAATTTGGAAAGGAGAGTGTAGAATATATTTGGAAGGAACAAAATCTGTTTTCATCCAAAAGGAAATGGAAAGCATTATTTTATTTTTTCATTCTTCAAATCTCTTATAGGTCTTTATATATAGATCTTTTTGTACTGCTACTTAAATTGGATTGATAGAGATAATCTTCTGTTTTTTCATTCCTGGAAGAAAGAATGGTACTTCTGCAGCCCAGAACCTCCTCGGATCTCTTGGGATTGGGCTGCATTTCCCCAGCAGAGGGGTCCTGGTCAGAATTATCTTCCAATCCAACATTAGCAAGAGATTGGCCTCATTTCTAGTTGCCCTTAATTTCTAGTTGCATTTCTCTAGAATTCTCTTTCAAATCCATGTTCATGTGAGGCCACTGAAGAAATCTCAGAATTCCTTAGAGGGGCAGGCTGTCCTTTAGTCTGCATTGCTGACATCTGAAGGGTTCCAGGGAGAGGCTGTCTCTGTCACAGGAGTGCCAGCCACAGGTTTCTGTGGCTAGGGTTTGGTGTGAACGTGGGAAACGTGCATAACTCTGAGAGGTTCAAAGCATGATGGCTGCTTCTAAAGTACATTAGTGTCAAAAATAATAAGGTGGATTTTTCTGGAGCTTGGAGAAATCTGAAAGATCATGTATTTAGGCTTGTTTAAATGTATTTATTTGAGAGTTTCAGCAGGAGACAATGCAGGAGAGGGCAGTTCAAAGTAGGTCATTTATATATTAATGCACTACAATATGTCAGAAGGCTTGTTATTAGTCACAAAATATATTATTGACTCATGCACTCCTACAGATACATGTCTAAGAGGACAATAAATATGTCAAGTTTTTAAGCTCCTCTTTTTCAGGTGTGTCTTCAGACAGATTTCACTTGTGATTCCTTGTTATATTCTGCAGGGTTACTGATGTCAGTCAGAAAAAGGCTTTGAGTTTGTTAAAGGAAGTTGCTTTTTCACTAATGCAAGATTTATTTTTTCCCTGATTGTGATTATATCCTAAATATTATTTGGTAATGACTTACGTAGGTGGTAAAATCTTTAAAGTTTGCCTTACTTTTCTGCCTGTATTCAATAGTCATATTCTGTAAGGCTTCCCCAGGACATCCATAGGAGTTTATATAAAATGATAGAACCATTTTGGTTGTAAAGACCTTTAAGATTATCAAGTCCAGCCATTAACCCAGCACTGCCAGGTCTACCACTAAGTAATGTCCCTAAGTGCCTCATCTGCACATCTTTTGAATGCCTCCTATGATGGTGACTCAACTTCTTCCCTGGTCCCTGATAATCTTTTCAGTGAAGAAGTCTTAATATCCAATCTAAATTGCAAATTCAGATAATTTCCTCTTTTCCTATTCCTTGTTATTTGGAAGAAGAGACCAACACTCACACCCACAAAAAAAATTGGACTAAAAGATAGTATAATGCAGTAGCAAACTTTAAAAACAGGACAGGACTGGTTCAAGCCAAAGTGAATGCTGGCAGGCATTTCCTACAAGGATTTAAATAAGTTTAGCTGTTCATTTATCACCAGTGTCAAAAACAGTGAGCAATTTTAGTTCTGTGGGAAATCTTAGCTTTATAATTAATTTTCACCTCTGTGGGGTGAATGTGATGTTTTCTTGGAATAGAAATTAGGGCCTTTTTGGTCAAAACTTAATACTTCAACAATCACCAAATTGCCAATAATTGTTTGCTACACATAAGAAATATCTATCGCATGAATCTCTTTGTTGTAAACAAGCATTTATTTATGGATTCAAACAAGAATAAAATGCTTTAAAATAAAAAAATAAAAATTCAGTTTCACAAGGGCAAAAATTGTCCATGACAGTTTCCTGGCTCCTTGACAGCAACTCAGGGCTTTGCATTCTACATAGGGCATGGGAGAAAGATTAAGGAAAATGTATGACTACTTTATGCTGTTCTGGTGGTACAAAGTATGTGCAAACCTTCTTCAGCTTGCTCTTGTCTGCCAAAAAATCTTCCCCTTAGAACTGAAACATGTAAATATTGGTCTGTGTGCACTCAAACAGTTGAATAAAACTCCATGTGTTTCAAGTACTTTTATCATTTAAGCATCAAAATCATCTCCATTTAGCAGAATCAACAGGGAGAAAATGGTGGCAAAAAAGCATTATTTTGCAATAAGTCTTCTGGGACCCAAACATTGAATACTGTCAGCTGTGCTGTCACTAGAAAAATGACTGCATGGTCATGATGCTCAGCCTCAGTGGATCTGATTTTCTTCCCACTTTTGCCTTCCCCAGACTACCCTTCAATCCCTGTCATTCCACTGTATCTCAAAGGAAGAGCTGACAGCTCTTAAAGTGTTTGTTTTGCCTTTTGTTAAACCAGATTGTTGCAGAAGTGTGGAAGTGTACCCAGTCTTTCAGGCAATCATGTTGGGAATGGTCCCTTGTTTCCAGGATGAAATTTCTGGCTATTTTGAAACTTTCAATTTTCAGCTGATTTTCCAGGGCGTTCTCAGATTATGCAGGAAACAGTACAAGTGCTTATGCAAACAAAATTTCCAGCAGCTCTAATTCCAGAATAGTTCACAGCCAATACTTTCTGGCAATACACAATTTGATACTTTAATCTCTTTAATAGAGCAGGGGAAGCTATGTAAGACCGTCCTTCTCTAAAAGCACTATTCCGAGTCAGTTTGCATCCTCATGATTAAAAAACTGTGAGATAAAAAACACTGAGTGACTGAAAGGTCTTGAATGACCTAACTGTATAATGCAAACTCTTTTAGAAGGAAGTACTGCAGGATGGAATTGCCATTTTCCTCTCAAGTGGCCCTGGAATACAGTGTCTCCATAGCTGTGCAGGAGGGCAGGAGGACAGAAGCAGATATGTTTCTGGAAGGGCAGAATTAACAAGCAAGAGAAAGACAAACTGTTTATATGGATTGTGGAATAATATATGAGATGCAAGACACCAGGTTTCAGACTGGACTTTCAAGCAGCAATGTATACAAAGGCACGAAATTTGATTTTGTCTGAACAAAAGCTTCTGCAACCAGGAGCCAAATAAATCTGCTTTGTGCACAATACTGTTATGAACTGAGCTGGCACCATTATAATAGACTTCACAGATTTAAAGCCCATTTTCAATTTGGGTATTAACATATTTAGGAGGTTTTCCTATTTCATATCTTCTGTTATTGATCTTTACTTCTCTGATAGGCTTTTTGTATGATCTTTGGGATACTTTTCAAAAGTATTTCAGAATTACTAATGTGTCCTGTTTTCATTCTTATGATTTCCTTCTTCTGTAATACTTTTTGTGAAAATGAAGGAGTTTTCCTATTAAGAGCTCTAAGCTTGCACCACATATTTCTAAAAATTGGAATTTTTATCTTAGGCCTTCTATCTCAAGTATTGCCTATATTATGAGCCAAAGAAGCATGAAACCTGCAGTTTTGAAATGGAGTCTGACTGAAATGTCAAAAGAAAAATATCTAGTTGCAAGACAGTGAGAAACATCTGAGATAAAATTTGCTAATTTTATCCTAGAACACTCTTCCCAATCAAAGAGAATATTTGAGAATACATCAGCTTTTAGGTACAACAGCATATGTGCCTGACTAAGAAAGTATTTCTGTTTCCTGTTATATATATCTGCTAAGTATTGAGAGGAGATAACTAAAATCTCAGTATCTTGGATTACAGTGGGTTGTATTCAGTATTCCAACAATATAGAATTTCATATGAAGAAATTAAAATTGACATTTAAAATGACAAAAATATTTTTTTTTTTATTTCTTGCTGAGAAAAAAAAAATCATTAATATTTTGCTTTATCAATTCACTATTCACTCATGCTCCTCAGGAGGAACTGCTAACTTAATGTTACTGTGGTCTGCTTTTTAGCACTCACCTAATTCATATTTTCCACGTGTGATTCAATGGTGCCTATAATCCAAGTTTTCTTGTTAACCTAGTCCTTAAGGGTGATAATTACTTAGTTTAAATGTGGTAGCATGGTAGTTCTATCGCTCAGGTAATAGTTGTGTTGTAAAGAACTTTCTGTGGAAAGCTGTGCCTTCTGTTTGTGTTCCTCTTTAACTCCCTCAGTTCTAGAATACAATTTCATTTTTCTGCTTTTTAAGAAATGATCCATTGAAAGAAAAACAGGGTTTAGTAAATTCTCATGTCCTGAATTCTAAAGTCAGGAGTCTTCCAAAAAAGTCTTCATTATTAGCAAGTAATTATTCTAAACTGCTTAAAATACTTCTGTATGCCAATTATCATAATTTCATTAATAATTTTAAAACGTTAACGAAAAGCAATTAGTTTTATGTTCAATGCCTCTATTACAATGTCCATTATCTTTTCTGTTTTTCTTATTTGCAGGCTTATGATGAAGAAATGTATGGCAGCAAATATCAGTGGATTATTCCAGGGTGGTATGAAAATCTTTGGTGGGAAGCCTGGATTAATTCCTCACAGTGTCTCATCAAAAATCTTCTTGCAGCCATGGAGGGTTATATTGGAGTGGATTTTGAGCCTCTCAGCTCAAAAACAAATAAGACTATATCAGGAAGGGTTAGTATTTCTCTTCCATGTATTTTATTGTACCATCAGTTCCTCACTGCTGGGTTGGCACAGTAGAGCACCAAGGAGGGAGATGAAGCTAAAGGGTTCTTCTACCAAGTGACCTGGAAGTAATCACAGTTAGTTTCACTACTTAATCACTAGTTAGTTTCACTAGTTTGCAATTTTAAAATATTTCAAAATCAAATCTAATTCTCTGCAGGGTAAGAAAGCAGTGAAGTCCCTTGCTTCAAATCTGCCCTCTTCCTCCAGTATGAACATTGTAGTTAAATGTACATTAAAGTTTGAATTACAGTCTTTAGTATCATGTGCTGTGTCACTTCAAGTTAAATAGTTAAACACAGAAACAGAAAACTCTCATATTTAAACTGTTCTGCAAATGGCAATTTGAATGGTGATTTGTGTCTCTCAGAACCAGGGAGCAGGAGGTGAGGCTTGTTTTAAATATAAAAATATATGGTTTTTCCATAAAGCACACAAAATTTTATCACAGAACAAATCCATACAAACCAATGAATAAACATGCCTGATTTTGCTGCTTTTCATCTTTTTGCCCCATCTGCCTTTCATTCCTTGCTGAGTGAGCATCAAAGACAACTTTAGTGAAGGATAGCTCATCATATGACAGCACACCATGCAGAACATAGTGAACTTGTAAAATATAGACAAATATCCACTCAAAATTTCATATTGAGCAAACGGTTGCTCAAGTAAAGGTTATTTGATTTGTGTTATCCTGTAAAGTGTAATCAGATCACTAATTTGCAGGAATAGAGACTTATTCCCTGTTCTAGTATTAGGGCTCACCATTGTAAAGTTTTGGTTGAACTGGAGCCTTTTGTACAAAAGTAAAATAAAGCAAGTTGTCATTTATACAGTAAATAAGCAGTACAACTGCTTTCAGTATCTCTGTCTCCTAGTTCTGCTTCCCAATCTCACCAGCAGTTTTTAAATCAGGCAATACATGTTTCTGGAATTTTATTTTCTTTCATAATTTTTATCTTGGAGGCCTTTTCTGTATTAGTTATGCACATCTCTAAATTGGAGGCTGCAGTTTGAGGTGTTGGTTTAGATTCAGCTGTGTAAAGTGCTGAGGTAAAACTGAATTTTATCTCCTCTGCAGACTCCACAGCAGTATGAAAAGGAATACAATGCTAGACGTGGTGATGGGCAATCCAGCAAATTTCACGGTTATGCCTATGATGGAATATGGGTGATTGCCAGCACCCTACAGCGGGCAATGAAACACCTGAATTCCACCAACAAGCACCAAAAAATTGAAGATTTTAACTACTCAAATCAAAAACTCGGCAACATTTTTCTGAATGCTATGAATGAAACCAGGTTCTTTGGAGTAACGGTAAGTCCTCATCAGATAACTGTGGGGTGCAGGAGGCTTGTGTCAGTAATTGAAACAAGTACTAAATGTTAAGAAATACTGAAAAAGAAAAAGAAAACAGAGTTGTTTATTTCTTCTATCTTCAGAGCTTCCAGTTCCATTTTATATTAAAAATTAATGCCTCAACAGTCTTGCTCATTACCTATGTTCAGATGCTAAGGGATGACACTGTACAATTCCTCAGTTATCAGACTTTTAAGCATGAATGTCATCTGAATTAACAATCAGAGTGGTCTCAAGGGAACCACAAGTTTTGCAAGCTGCAGTGACCTTTTAAGTAAATGTTTTAGCAGTTAAGGAGTAATTGGAATGTGATCTGAAAATACATATTTCTCTCCATCATTTAGGGTTGATAATAGGCTAGAGTGCACTGTCTCTGTCTCCAGTGCTGTACATCCTAGATGTTCTTGCAACATGCTTCAGTTATGATTTAAATTTATTTATAATTTGTATTTTTTCACAGTTCAGTGCAAAGCATGCTCGCATTGCCTTAAGAATTGTTCATATGCAGTAGTATCATCCTTCTGGTTTCAATTGTACAATTGCAAACCCTTAGGTTTTTTTTTTTTTTTTTTTGTTTGTTTGTTTGTTTTTGTTTGTTTGTTTTAGAATTTGTTTACATTTCTTCTGCTTTTCTGCTTTTTAGCAGAGTAAAACAGGCAATAAGAGTGTGATCTTAAAACTTCTTAATTGCTTAATTGTATCTGAGGCAACATCAGTCGGAAATTAGTGGTGCATATGTGTTCAGGAGTCTGCAGAGCTCACCAAGAGAGATGAACAGACTCCATTTCAGGGAAAATGGTCTTTGGAGTTTCCAGCAGCTGCAGCAAGGAACCTACTGGAACATGCTTTGTTGAGCAGTATGCTTGGTCTGCAATTTGGCTAGATAAGGAAAACAGTGTTTGAAGAAAAGTGTGTTGTTTCAGTGGTGCACAGAGGGCCACCTCCTTGCAGCAAGAGCATGGAGAAGGTTGGAGGGAGCTGGTAAAATCCTGTCTCCATGTTAAAACAAACTGTCTTGGATATCAATTAACATCTAAACACGTTGAAGTAGCAGAACTAAGGTTGTCATACATGCCAGAAACTGCTTCAAGGAGGAAATGCCTGCACAAATACATCAACAAGGTGTAAAGGCTCAACCTTTTGGTGTCCTTGTTAATTGCTGAAAAAGCTTTCTGTGATGTGGTACACACAATTGAAACTAATTCAGAATTTCTAAGTAAAAACCAACATATAGCAAGAAAATACCTGTATCTAGTTGCTTGCACAAGATGAATTTTACTTTCATTTTAGACTGAATTAGACTGAACGTTTAGGCAAAAGAATTTGTTATTCTATTGTATCCACATTCGGACTGGATCTTTGATGAAGCTTTCAGACAGTAGCAGCTATGAACCAGACTCTGCAGGGACTCAGTTGTATTTGTCCTGCATTATTCCATGTACAATATCTATCAATGGGCTTGAAATTGAATATTGCTGTGTAGTTCCTTTTTGGTTTGTTTTTGTTTTTCTTATCCTTTTTGCCTTCTGTTTAGTTTTGCAGCCAGTTATGGTGAAATTGATAGATTTCATTAGCATTGCTTAATTATCCTTCACCGCTTCCTCTCCAACAACAAAATAAAACCCCAACAAAATCAAACGCAAAAAATATAAGATTGAAAGAAAGCTCTTTTTTACTAATTTCAGAGACACCAGCAAAATCTCACAAGCATCCCTTTAGGGAGGAAATGAATCAAAGCTTCAACAGCCACATTCAGCTATGTTTACTTACTTTATTGTCTCATGTATAATGGTTTTCAGAGAAATTACTGCATGATTATTCACTGTATTTAGTACCTGTCTGAGGTGCTTTGTAAAATATTTCTCTTTATCATCGGTCAACCAAATCATAATGACAATGCAAAGCCCAAATCTGGTAATTGCAAGGATCATGCTTCCTGTACCTGTAATTCACAACAACATTTTATTGAGAGAGATATGGAAAGAAGAAAGTCTATAGCAACTACATTTCCTTAGGGCATAATTACAACACACAATGCTCAAGCTTTTCCAGACAGCATGGAGAAAAAAGAGATTTAGAAGGATATTAATTATTTTGCATTGTAGTGTTCAGAAAGTTGAAGCTGAAGGAGCAGATTGATTTTTACCAGAAATGTTTTTAAAATTTTTATTCTTCAGTCTAATAAATGGTGTCATTTGTGACCTAATTTAAAAATTTCACTGGAATTTGAGTTTCAAGTCTTGGAGTGCTAAATCTAATTTATTTTTTTTTTCCAGAATATGTATTTTAATATAAAGTTTTTACAAAAAAATAAAGTTTTTTATTTTAAAAAATTTATTCTAAACAGGAAAAGGACATTCTTTTATTCAAGATTATCTATGCCAAATATAAAGTGAATTTTGGAAAAAAAAGAAGAACCAAAAGGGGGGACTAAATCTTATCAATATTCAAAGACTCTTCCAATAATAAACTATGTTGTTATTTGTTAGATTAGAAAAGATAAACAAGAAGCTGTAGACAAGAATCTAAAACTGGAAAATCTGCTAAGAAGCTTTCTCTATGCTTTCTGTGCATATAATATCAGAAACACTGTCATGTCATAAATAATAAATCCCTTTACCCCGTTTTCTTTTTCTTTGAAATTATCTATAGAAGACAACTGTATTGAGTGGGAAGGGGGTTGTGGAATTTTTTAAATAATTCGGGAAAAACTTGGGATGAAGTGTGCTGGTTCCTAATTATATGACATATAATTCTTTCAACTTTCTCTTCTTTTTAATTTTTTAAATTTTTAAACATTTTCTAGGAGACATCATTTAGAAAACAGATAAGCTATTGCCCAGAGACTTGACATGACAAATCCTATTTTTGTGCATCAGAACTCAGTACAAAATGTTATTTATTCTAATTGTGATGTCAGAAATCTATTGGAAGCGAAATTATGGATACTCCTTAAATATTCCTGAGGGTTCTGCTCTCTTTCTGGATTTTTTTTTTCTTAGCAAATTGATTCCTTCTGTTATTTTGCCTTCATACTTATCAGACTTATAATCATGTTGATTACCATATAAATTTCTTGTGTATTCTGAATACAGAGCAGGAAAATATAAATTTGGTGTTTTATGAGGAAAGTGTAATACAGCTATCTGCTACACTTTTAGAAAGATAAACCTGATACTGTTTTACAGGTGGAAAAGGATTTTGTGATGAGAAATGCAAAACAAAAGACTGCAGGGATATTCCTACAGTTTTGTTAAACTGAATGTCCTAATTCTGGAGGACATTCAGATTCAATGGTGTTGGCCATTTTCCAATTGAATAAGGCATTTTGTGGTTAGAATGACACCTCTGCAATGACCAGGACAAGAGTGCTTTTGATTTGGGACTAGCTTGGCTTTCATGGTGTGCATTTTTCTAATTTCTTTTGTTATCAGAGCACTTGATTGGTTATAAATAAGAGAGTTGCTGAAATAAAAAACAACAACAACAAAGAATTTGAACTTATTTTTTTCCACTTAGTCCAGATAGAGACATTTGTAGAAACTGAATGCAACACTACCTATCCTTGTGATTTATAAAGTGCCAGGTCCTGTTTCCTTGCTAAATATATTCCTCTTCTCAAATAGTACACATTCTTTCAGATAACTTGAGTGTCAGAAAAGTTGGAAGAAAATAAGTGTTTACACAGGGGTTTTTTTGACACAGTTTAGATGTTTGAGGAATTCCTTGATGTAATTGGTAGAGGCTCTGGAAATAATTTAGATTTGCAGGATCAACTGCGGTCTCTGCTGAACTCTTACTGCTTTGAATCAGTACAGAGTGATAAAGTGATGGGAAAAAATATATGTCTGGGAGATGTATATTTCTACATTTCAATTTTATAGCATTTTTCAGAATTCTACCTATAACATGTTCATCATGTGTGTGTGAAAGCTGAGGAGAATTTTCCATTTTTTTTAGGAGAAAAATCAGAATTTTTCTCCTAAAGCAAGATTGTTTGTCTAAGGCATAATTAAAAAAAAAGAAAAAAAAAAAAGTCAAACTTTATTTTGTGCAATGCTACCATAATATAGCTCGGAGGCTTAATAATAATTATTGAAGAATTAGTCTCAGGATACCAAATCATATTTAGTGTGTACCAAATCAAAATTCATCTAGAGAATAGAGGGATTTTGGTTTTAGTAATTTTTTACCTTTGTTATTCTCTTTGTAGAGACTATGGATGACTACACAGTAACTTACAGCAATATTTAAAGAATTTCTTCTAATATCTATTCTAAATCTGTCCTCCTTCTGTTGGAATCCATTTACCCTTATCCCATCACTACATCCCCTTGTAAATAGTCACTCTGCAGTTTTCTTGTTGATTCCTTTAGGCACTAGAAGGCTGCCATATTAAATACTACATTTGTTCTCAGGATATTAGAAGTTTGTTTTGGTTCCATGGGGGAGCCAAGTATTGGGAAAAATGCAGTGCATGTCAGGTTTTTTTTTTTCATTTCTTTTTAATTCAAAACATGACACTATTTTTAAAAAATGTTTTCATGTACTTTTTTATTTGCTTCATCTTTGTCACTGATGTGAAGTCATGAATGTTACCATTCTCACTGATTTATGCCTGAACTGTTGCTGCGGGGTGTTCTGCTTCTTGCATTTATTGCTATTATCTGTTATTGTAAATCAAGCTTCAAAATTGTTAATTTATTTCTCATCCTTATGACCTTCTATTATTTCTGTGTAATGGAAAAAGAATTGCAGTGGAGGAGTGAGAAAATTAAATACAGTGTTGTCTTTTCCTTTTATGTCAGCCAGAGACTAGCACAGTGGGATAAAATTCCATCACAGTAGTTGCTGCACAATTGAAACCACAGCCATGAAATAGCTTTCAAGTCTGTCCCTGGCATCCTGCATTTGAATAGATCTAGTCATATCTTATAACTGGAAAAATGGTTATTTATATGAAGTTTGCTTTGTATTTTGATGCTGATTATTTCTGAAGATTTTTCTTAGCAGCTTGCCTCCAATTTCCAGGCTTCAGAAGCCACTGTGCTGTACAGGAATCTCAGAAATACAGGATGTGTTAGCAACAGAATAGGAAGAGGAGAAAGTATTTACTTCATGTCATCCTGGAAAAAAAAACCATACCCAAGATGCTTAAATTAAAAAATGTGTCAGTCTTTGGCAGGGAATCAGATAAAATTAGCATGGACTTCAGCAGGATTAACTTATCCTTAATATGGGAGTCTAACAAACATTTCTGTTAGTAGCATTGATCAGTATGGCTAATTTTGCATGAATGGTTCTGAATTAAGCCTCAAGAGCTATTTATACTGCAGTTAAATTTTCTTTGTTGGCATGACTGAGGTAGGGTGAACAGTAAAAGTATTGGGGGGAGGGCAGAAATTTCAATTAAAAAATTTCTTGTTAACACAGAATAGAGCTTAAAAAAACATTTAATTTTATAAAAGGGGCGGGGAGTAGAGGTTTAGTGTGCAGTGGGATACTTGACACTATAGAGACATCTTTTACTGAGAAATGCTTTTGAATGTTCAATCAAATTCGACTTAATTTTGAGCATTTGAAAATTTCTTGCTGGACATTAACAATAATTGGCTGATTTGAGGAGTACAAAAAGCTAGCAAAACACATGGTCAGGAAAATCTGTAAATGTATGCACACACACACACACATGCTCACAACCCCACTGGCTCTTGGCGAGTCTCAGGTTTTTTCTAGACCTGACCCCTTGAGTGTGAACTGTTCTGAATTTAATGCCTTGCTTTGTCTTGTCATTTTTCAGAACTTGATTCCTCTTAGGGCATTTCTTGTGTAGCACAAAAAAGAAAAGCACTTGGGGTCTGGCTGTGTGCAAGACCCCCTACAGAGCTTTCTGGTTTTCTTGAACCTTGAATCTCCATTTACCTGAGAAGAGATAAATATGGTGAATCTCTTACTGCATTACTCCCTCCTGACTTCCAGTAAATTATCCAACTCCCATGAGCAAGTAAGATCAGTACAGTGGGTTGGTGAACTAATTTGCTCTCTATGTGGCCAGTTCATTTAGGAGACTCCTCAAAATAGAGAGCTGCTAAACTAAGCCATCAGCATGTTTGCATAAGGTCATAAACAATGTTTGCTCATTAGGAAAATTCATTGCAAATGTTTTCATCTGCCAACAGTGTAAAACTGCATACAAAAGGAAATACTAACTTTTAGAAATGAGATCTGAAATTAACTGTGACATTTCAAAGATTAGCCCTCAAGCTAATCAGCAGTTGACGATTTAATAGTTGTAGTAGGTGTCAAATAAAAAAGGCTTTTGTCTGAAGTTGTAGAACACTTACTGCAGCATCTGTCATTTTAATAGCTGGATATTTGATGAAAATAAATGAACAACATACATTTATAGAAAAGCTAGTGAAACATTCTCTGGTTGATATCTCTTAGCTTCCTCTGCTTTGTATTTAATTTTGTCTGTATCTAGACCGTGTTTAACATAATATTTAATATGCCCTAGAAGTGGCTTTGTTGCAGCTTTTTGTATAAAGAGTGGAAGTCCCTATAAATAATAAAGAAATAAAGTTCAAGGGAAGCTTATTGCACAGTCTGAGTGGTGGCGCAGATTTGTACTTCACAGGGTAGTTCTCTTCAAGCTTCTAAAGAAAGCAAGTGCATTTCGTAGTACCACAAGCTTGGACTTTTTTCTGAAGTGTGATTTGCTTTTTAGCTGCATGTTTCTAATCAACCTTTTGTTTATATGTTGGGATTGGCTTGTTTTGTTTTGTTTTGTTTTGTTTTGTTTTTCTTGTCTGTATTCCTTGAATTTGAAGGATGAAAAGACTAAAGAGAAAAGTTAAATTTATGAAAGCTGAGTCCTGCTCCAGATCAGTAGTTAAGATGGGAGAGGGTATCAATGATTTTAAAGCAACTTTTCAAGACAGTTTTTTTCCTTTGCCAGTTGGGTTTGTCTGAAATTTTTACAGAGGGCTCTTTGAAAATAGCAAGATACTGAAAGAGTGGCCAGTGTGTATGTGTTGGACAGGCAACATGGAACTACAGGTTCTGGTGTCTGTTGAATAAGCAGGACATTGTTTTTCCTGATGATTAGATAGCCTTTTGTCTTCTGCTTACTCAGAAGTACTGGTAGGTAGATTCCTTTGCCACCTCTTCAACATCTATCAGAAGAAGATGGGAAAATGTTATGTACCTTCTATCACTGCATTAATGATAGAAGCTCTGTGTCCTGCTTCAAGAAGGTGGGGTTTTTTTATATGAGACAGGAAGTGTTGTGTGTCTACTGAAAAAGGGTGATAAGATAAAATTCTACAGACACTTATGGAGAAATGTCCTGCTTGCAACAAGTGTACCATCAAAATGTCATCACCTAAAATTATAGAAAATCTGGAGTAGCTCCATCCACCTGTACTGTGACTTCAAACCAAGTCAGTATCTTGTGATCAGTGGCAGATGACACATCAGTGTGGATCTCTGGTGATGATCCCAGATCAGCAAGAAAATATCAGCACCTCTCTTCATCATGTACAAGTCCATAAAAACAGTTCAGGGTTTGCAGTATATGCTGTAAGAACTGCTTTGACAGAGTCTCCCCTGCAATAATTATCCAAAATGAAAATGTGGTGAAAGGCATGTGGTGTTGACAATGTTGCAAATTTCTAAATTTCTGTTTGGAACTTCTCCATTTCTGTCGCTGATTGGCAGGTGCAACACCCCTAGGAAGGACTGAAACATTGCTGTAAAGGGAGATGCAGAAGGAAAGTGGAGTGTGATGGAGAAGGGAAAGTCTAAAGTGCTTTAGCTGCACTGGGACCTGTTGCAGCTCTTGGTAGCTGTTGTAGCACATAGTGTGTCAGTCAGTACAGCAGCCTAGCAAACAACTGTCTTGAGAGCTGTGATTTCATAGCGCAGGTTAAAATTATTTCAAGCCCCTTTCAAGTAATGTCTGTAAAGGAGGACTGCTCCTTCCCCAAGAGTGCAATAACTTGAGTGCAGAGGGAACAGATGAAGTATCAGCAGGGTCTGCTTTCTGGGCGGAGAGGCTCTGGAGAGGAATTATATCCATAGCTATGTCCCCAGCCTGCACACATGCTTTTTTAAGTACAATGATTCTGGAAAGGAAGACTGCAGGAGAATGTGTACTTAGGAGAATATAATGGGAAGGAAAAAGATTTCCTGGAAGGCTCTTTTCTGATTTGCATCACTGAACAGTTCTGAGTTTCCAGTCTCTAGTGTCTCTTGTTCTAGTTCTGATTTGTTTATTAGTGCTTGGAGTTTAATGAACATCTTCTTACCTGACTATGTGTTTCCTGAAATTGATTTTACTGTCTTTGTTGAATAGCAGATCAGCAACAGATTATGCCAATTACACAGAAATATATCCAGATAAGTCTGGTGTGCATGGACCATGGTGTTTAGTAGCTGGTCCATATAAGTATGTGCTAGATGGAGCTTAATGGTCTTGAAGAGCCAACAAGGGCATTTCATAGTGTTCGGGTTTGAAAGAAAAACCATGAGAGACTCCAAGTCAGAAATACAATTTATTAGGAAAAGGGGAAAAAATACCAAAATACATGCAATAATATAAAAGAAAACACCACTGACAGAGTCAGAATACATCCTGACACCCTGCTATTTAAGGTGGTGGTAGCAGTCCAGATGAAAAAAAAGAAAACACCACTGACAGAGTCAGAATACATCCTGACACCCTGCTATGGTGGTGGTAGCAGTCCAGATGAAAAATTCTTGTTGCAGTGGTGATCCTGTAGAAAAGATCAGGTAGCTCTCATCCTCTGGAAACCAGTGGGTAAGGGCAGCTTGTTCTGTCCCACACCCCAGATTATATCCAGGTGGGGATGCTTAGCTCCTCCCCACTGGGCAGAGCATCTCACAATGGGCTGATATCCTTCTGAGTCATGCAGTAGGTCCTTGATTACCTGTTAAACAGAAATGGTTCATGGAGGGAATTATCTCTGAGTCATGCAGCAAGGCATTGATGGGCCCATTAATAGGACATAAGGAAAAAACAATGCCCCTCCTGGTTTCAACAGCTCTTGAGGATGGGAATAGAATACATCTTAATATTGTAACCTGGACAATGCTTACCTGGCAGATGGTGTGTGACTCATACAGGTGCGGGCTGGTACAGGCACAGCTGAGCCATTCTGCCAGGTGCGTGTTTGCATATGATGCAGTGAAGCTTAGGCAAAAAAAAAAAAAAAAAAAAAAAAAACCAAAAAAACAAAAAAAAAACTTAAAAAAAAATTATGAATTGTGGGCATTCCAGAGCAACAGAGTTTTTCAGTGGTATAGTTATTCCTGCATTTGATGTCCCTAAGAGAAGGAAAAAAAATGTATGGCAAATTTAGGGATTCTACCATTTCTGTCTGTCTCCATCTGAAATTACAGGCAAAGACACCTTATATGGATATTTCCAAGCCCTTAGGTGCCCAGTGGTTTGGGGATGAAAACCACCAAACAGTACCTTGAAGTGCATCCTATTCTCTCAGTGGGCACAGCAGTCAGAACAGCAAGATTAGGTATCCTGCATCAGCCTCAGTCTGTAAGCTCTTTCCTTAAGGCTACATCTGATTTATATCCCTTTCCTCCTAGAAGAGAGCACTAGAAAATTACCTGGTTTAGCTTAATATTTGGGATGTGAATGCTCTTCTGTCGTGATTCTAGAGTTAAAAAACACTATTATTTTGGAGTTAACATATTTTAGAAACAGTATAAAACTGAATTCCTGAGTGCTTGAGGGAATTGCAGTTCTTCTTTTATTTTCCATGGGAACAGATGTTACCCCTGCTGCCTTGGTATTGTTCCAGCTCTGGTAATTCTGTTCTGTGTACCTAAAACTCTTACTGAGGTTTCAGATGGATGAGGAAGTTATTATTTACTAGCTTTTCACCAGGACTCCTCTGGGAAAATAAATGCCATAAAGATGCAAAATTTTGGTATTACTGTTCTCCCTTCTCTAAGTAGACTTTCATTTTATTATTATTTTACTGTAAAGGCAAAATATAATAAGATTTTGTTGTTTGATCCTCTTCTTGTTTCAATCAGGGACAAATCTCTTTTAGCTTCATCGTGAGCAGGAGACAGTTCTTACCTAGCAAAATGCTCTAATAAACAATTTGAAAATATAACTCAAAACCTTCATCTAAAATCCTTTTTGCTCACAGAAAATGTAGGAGAAACTTTTGAGATGCTGTCTGGAATTAGTTGAGGTATTTAAGAGTGCTGATCAGGTGTATTGCTGTAAGTTAGTAATGAATCATTAGGCTCAAGAGCTTGTTCAAGCGCATTTGGAGAATGTGTCGAGTGTACTGTATGGAATTACACGACTCAGATGTCAAATAACTGTGAGTGATTAAAATAATGGGGTGGAGTTTAGCAATTTAAAAATAATGTCTAGTGATGACTATAAGAGCCTGCGACTTTAAGTGCAGATCGTGTTAATCAAAGAAATGCTGAATGTTTCGGTGATCAGTTGTGCTCATTGTACATATTTTTTTGGATCAACAGTGTAATTCTTTACTGGGTATCAGATGGCTGGGAAAATGAAACATGGAAAAAAGATAAATGAGAAACCTTGAAGCATACAAATCATATTCTGAAGGCTGAAGCAATAGGAAGAATATTCATAAGGCAGTTTGTTGAAATCTCAAGAATGTGTTTTCTACTGTTTTTTGAAGAGTTTTCATCATACTACTCTAAAATCTTCTCAACATCTGTTTTTCTTGAGCGTTTAGAGAATGAGTAAAGCTCATAAATGATAAATACAAATGTATTCTAAATGTGCTTAGATCTGAAAGCAGGTTCATTTAGTAAATAAATTCTGAAGTATAAAATTATTTCTAACCTGCTTATATTTATCCTTTACAGCACTGCTTTGGATACTGTAAGAAAATAAATAAAATACATATATTTTCTATGGCAGTTTTTGTACCCCATTTACAAATATCTATTGATTTAGGTTAATTGTACTTCTCTCCATTGTTGAATAGTTGCTTGGCAAACTTTAATTTATGTTCTGCTTTCATCTAGGTTACCCCATCATTGGGCAACTTTAAAAAGCTTTTTTGTCTTCAGTGATAGTGACCCACTTGATGTTACAAGAATTAGAATTTAGCACAATGGCAATTTTTGTGTGCACCTAAAAGCAAAATTTTCCCTTGGGGAATATTTTGCAATGTGACATTTTTACTTTATGGTCAGTAAAAAACTCTTAATTTTTAAAACTGTATTTATTATAATTCTCTGTTCACTCTGGAGCACTTCTGAGTTTTTATCTTCACAAATTAACATATTCTCCACTGTTGTTAATCTTTGCCTTTGCTGCCTACAGCAGCTCTAGGCAAAAATATTTCTTAACTTGAATATAGAATTCTGCTGAGTGTGAATCCACCTGCAGCAGTGTTAAGAGTGGTGTTATTAGCTGACTTAGCCTGGAAATGCTCTGAGGTTGTCAGGTCTGATGTTCAGTGGATTATATTTTCATACATCACTGCTCGTCTTTTCTGGCAGTCATGATTTCCGTGAACTAGTTTTCTTCCTTGGAGAGGTGCTCCAGTTGCAAATAGGATTCTTGGAGCCTGCAAGCGTTTTAGTGAAACACAGGAAAGTTAAAGTATTATAATGGCATTAATTGCAGATAAATGCGCAGTACATTTTCAAATAGTTTTCTAGTATTTTGGGAGTCAGCTTTTAGAACTTCTCTATTTGCTGCTTTCTGCTCTTCTCCCCGCCATCTTCTCATAGGTTGGTTTCTCATTTGCTGCTGCTGATGAGGATGAGTTTGGCATTTTCTAGCCTCTGCTAGAGCCACATAAAGATAGTTATTTTTTAGGATTTCATAAAACAAAAGACATCTTGCACTTCAGTAGAGTATATGGCATGGTAGGATTTCCCTGTTGAGGTTCTTAACATAAACATTTGGAAGGTAATGGAGCAGAAAGTGCAGCAGGGCCTTTGATGGAGCCTCTTCAGTATAGGACAACATGCTCCTCTTGGGCTGCATCCCAGCTTCAGTTGTCCCATGACAAAGCAGGCTGAGACCAAATGCAGCACTTGGAAAACTAAAGTAGGCTGCCTTTTGTTGTTTTTCTTTCCCCCCCAACCACCTCCTTTGAACAACTTGTAGGTAGCTCTATTTTACACATTTTAGAAAAATAATCCTAGGATTCTGATTTCTGCATTATCACCCACTTTATATGTGGTTCACAATGACAGCTGAAGTTGTTTGCATATGAACCCAAAGCACTGGACAGGAAGCTGACTCTTCTCTCATTTCTTATGAACAGTTTTAATCAAGCCTGGGACCTGTTGTGCTTCTTCTGGACTTGTTGAATCTTTCTTTGTTACCGTAATTTTTCCAGTTTCGTAATTCATACTGACCTCAAATGCACCAA
The DNA here is from genome assembly GCF_017590135.1 of Pyrgilauda ruficollis. Classification (NCBI taxonomy): domain Eukaryota; kingdom Metazoa; phylum Chordata; class Aves; order Passeriformes; family Passeridae; genus Pyrgilauda; species Pyrgilauda ruficollis. The sequence goes on along the minus strand of NW_024525378.1, from coordinate 1,798,389 downwards.
AACTTATAACCATGCCTCCTACTAACCTGTCAGATACCAGATTATTCTTTTAGAACATGGTCTATAAAGAAGTTCACACATCACTTGGCTGTTGTTACTTTTAACAGCATCTATATTTTTATATATCAGCCTCCAACATCTAGCCAAAGCTTCATTAAACCTTATTGGCTCTCCTAAAAATTCTTCCTGCCCTTCATCCAAGAACTTCTTGAACTGCTTTGACATTAAATCTTCTGTATGTGGCTTAAGACAAGGAGAGCTGCAGCTCTCTCACTTAGGTGTCATCAAACCTTTTTGGCTGAGTGACCCTTCATCCTGAGCATAACCTGCAGAGTCTCTGTGCAATGCCACTTATTTAGTATCTGTAGGTGTTATAGCAGGTAATTAGATGAAAACAACCCAACCCTAACCAAAATGAGATAATCTGAGTACAAAGAGTGAACTCACTGTCAAACAGTGTCATAGATTGTGTAAATAAAGCTGTCCAAGGCTGATGTTTCATCATCACTACAGAGTATACTCTATGTGCTGCTTGGTGACATAGGAATATGACTGTAATACTGAAAAACTGAAGAACTTTCAAGAGTAACTCAACACAAATCAAGAGATTATAGAGAATTACTTGAGGGAAGCGTGGTTCCATAATAGCATATTCAAAAATCAGCATGGCTTTCCATCTATGATGGTTTGACATAGGAGATTTTGTCTGCATAATTTAGCTATATAGGAGCCAAGACTTCAACCAGAACTCTTTGAAAAATCAAGGTCCTATTTTATAGTTTGTAAATTCTACACTCATAAATTGTGCCTCAAAAACTTCTGGTGAAATTCTTCTGCCTGTGCAATTTCAGTTCTGCCTCATTCATCCTGGCTGCTGAATTAGACAGCGGTTCAATTGTTTTTGACCGTGTAGTTAGGATGATATTGTGCATAAGCAGTCATCATTGTGAGTGCTGCAGAGTAGCCAGAGCTAAAAGCCACATCTAGAGACTGCAAAGAATATTGTCCCAGAGTGAGACAGCAGCAGAGCCTGGCAATTTTCTCTCCCTCCCCTAGCCACCCCCAGTGAAGGACAGGGTCCTGCTCCATGCAGTGAAGGAAATAGCTTATTGATTTTTTTGTGGAGTCTCAAGCACTGAAGATCTTCCCCAGGTGCCTTCCTTGTCCTGCATGCTACTGCTTGATCTGCTTTCTGATACACTGTGGTGTTGTTGCATTTGTCTGGTGACTACCAGGTGTGGTGGGGCTGCAGCTTCATCATGTTTGTGTTGAGCTGCTTTGGTTAAAATATTCTTCAGGAGTTACAAAGGGGAGAGGAGGTTCCAGTGGTCAGAAGTGCATGTCTCAGCTGAACATGAATTCTCTAAGATAGAGGTAAACGTCTATAGTCTGCAGGTTCTTGTTCTGCTGAACTCAGATGTTTGCTTCCAACCAGAGAGCATGTGAGCATGTCCAAGAGACTTCACTGACATTTTCTGTTAGATATTCTTAATGCTAAGTTTTCTAAGATCATACTCAAATCTCATAAATTTTATTATTGGTGCTTTCATTATGAATAACACTGAAGACTGGCATTTGAGACATAAACTATCAAGCTTGTCACTTAATTTCCTATTTTTTTTTTAATTAAAATCTTTTCTCGGTGTCAGGCTACACAATTTCGTCTCCATTACGACAGTTTTGTTGATACAGGAGCAAACCAAACGTGTAAGAAAAGCAATTATGACACTACAAAATTTGATCGGGGATTAAAAGTATAAATTGCCTGAGGTAAGAACACATACATCAGTTAAATTGCATCTAGAAATAAATCAGCCAAGCCACACATACAGCTGAGGGATAATTGTTTGCTGGTCCCTTTGGATGAGTGCACAACAAACCGACACAGCATTAAACACCGGGTCACACACTGACTGCTGTGAGTAGACCTCAGCAGCGTCACAAATGCTTTGCAAGGACCTTTCCATTGTACATTCTGGAATTGTTAATTGATTAATGATTTTTTGTGTTTGATTTTGAAGCTATTAATTTTAATGAGATTTATTCTATAGCCTACTCTTTAAATGCAAAGACTGTGGCACTGTGGAAATTTGGATCTCTTTGCATCTAGATGGTGTTTTCTGCTAGTTTCCATTTTGAAGATGCAATTTATATTATGGAGGCCAAAGAACCACAATTAGTATTCTAGAAAAGATTCAATGCTCGGCTTTCAGCCTAGTGTTCCAGACCTATGTGTGTTAGTGTCAAGTTTTCCCTCTTACAGAAAGTTAGGGGAAAGCGTATGGGAAGAAAGACATCCTTTAGTGGTTATTTCCTAGCAGTGTACAGAAAAGCAAGCTTTCTCTCTATTTTGAGTCAATTTTCCATAGCACAGCTGTTAAGTCCCAAGGGACACAGCAGGGGCCTTTTCCCCAATTTGAGTCAACCCTTAGAATGTGAGAGAGGGGAGGGATCCTGCTCCAGAGCACTTCTAAAGTGCATTTCAGCTGCTCCTGGGCTAAGGAAGAAGATGTGACAGAGGGAACAGAAATCCCTGTAGATGTGGTTCAGAAAACATTTGGATAAGTAGTTGTTATGAATCATGAATATTAAGTGTACTTTCCCTTAAAACCTAAGTAGTGGCATCTGACTCATTGGGCTCATGAATTTCTGTAGCTATTCCTGCAAATAACATGTACATGGATGGAAGGAAGGAAGGAAGGAAGGAAAATGTAACTACCTTGCCACTTATTTCTTTTCATATTTGTGTTTTAAGTTTGGACATTTGGGGTTTTTAAGATCTGGGCACTTTAGTTTTCTGGTTTTTTATGTTGCACTGGTGAGTAAATGTCAGCTGTTAAAATGTTCAGGCAACTAAAGATGCAGCTAAGCACCGAGAATATTGATTTTATTTTGCAATTTATTATTTAGCAGGTATTTAAGCATAAGCATATGGTATTGTATTTCTGATTGGAATACATCTATGAAGTATTAAGAAAAGTGGATGATGAAATTTATGTATATCCTGATAATCATGTTATATGTCTTATACATTTATAGTGTGTTTTAAATAAGGAATTTGATCAATTGGTAAACTGGTCAAAGGCTCACCCAGTGATGAGTGATAAAAAAGTGATATTAAAAAGAACTCCATGATAATTATAAAATAAACCTGGAATATCCTAAGTGTTGCCCACTTAGAAATATGAAACTGCATATCTCTCTGCTGGAAGTTGAAAGAACATGTAAAGCGAAACCAAATGTTTAAAAATTGCATAATATAATTTCTCTACTTATACTTTAAAATATCAGGGGCAGAATAGCTGTCTTTCATATTTTCTTTCTAAAAAATATTTTTCCTGAGGCTTTCAAACTGCTCCTATTGGTCTTTCTGTTAAGTTCTGATTAAGCAAAGTTTTTAAAAACACACTGAATATTAAGAATGATTATTCGGAATGGGCTGGTGAAGGGCTGTATTGAATCAAGTCTTTAAAGAGAAGGAACATTTCCCTCATAGAGTTAAGTTTAGTATCCCCTCTTTGTGGAACTGTTTTGCAAAAACCCAAATGTTAGCTGTGAGAGAGACTAAACTTGGTTATAAAAAATGTGAATATTATACAAGTTTTAATGTGCATCTCAGTGAAATTAAAGGCATGTCAGGCTTAGGTTTTTCAACAAAGGCATGCCATTGCCTGGGGGCTTGTCATGGCTGAAAATCTAGTCTGTGACATGCTTTTCACTTCTCTGAGTGACAGGCGAGGCAGTGCTACCTCTGAAATATAACGTGCTAAGGCTTCTGCAGACTGCATGTATTTTATGATCTGAAGTTACATCAGAATCATAGAATATCCTGAGCTCAAACAGAGATAATAAAATTGAAGTTAAGGTTTTAATTTTAGGTTGGCTTTGTTCTTTGATGTCGGCAAACCGCGGACTCCTCTCAGTTAGTCACAAAATGCAGCTGTGTGTGATGCAATCCCAATGCACCACAGCAGCCTTGTTTTCTCTTGTGTCTTTCATACTGACTACATTTCCACAAAGCTCAGCAACTCCTGGCAGACCATAGGTGAGAGGAGCCAGGAAAGAACTTGCTCCATATGCTCTGTGTGTCCCTAGTATAATCTCACTCAGCAGTGGGTCTCACATAAGAAGGGGAACAAGTGAAAAAATTCTCAAACATAGCAATTCCTTTGTGCTTTAATTAGATTTTTAAGAATGCAAAAGAGGGATGGCTATCTTTGTCTGTCAAAGTATTATTATTATTTTCTCAATTTTTAAAAAAAATCTCATAATGATAATAATATTTAATCACTATTAATAAGAATTAGTTGTTGTTTCAATTTTATTTCAGTTATAACAATGAGAAAATTACTTTTAATAACCACAATCTTTTAGGAAAATGCAACTTTAGGTTCATGTCCCTTTATCTTTTGTACACTGGGAGCCAAAATAAATACATTCAGAAATCAGACATCACTGTCTGACTTAGACTCTGGTTGTAGTTATCAAATGTGGATGGTTTGCTGTGCAGATGCTGTGGTGCACAGTCTGGAAGCCCTCCTCCTCCCAGGATATTCACCTTGCTATCTTCTCTACAATTTCTCCTCCACTCCAAGATGGCACTGTCTTTTGCTCTCATTTCTGTAGTTGTAAAAGAATCCTGCTGGTCGTGACCAAAACTTGAAATCTTTATTAAAGTATATTTCTCCCTCCAAGCCTTTGTGCTGTGATCTAATCTGCTATTCCTGCTACACTTCTTCTTTACCTTTGCAGTTCCTAAATGAAAAAGCTTTTTTTGTCTGCTGATTGCCTTCTTCTAATATTTGTGACAATATCTCCTTTTACTTGTTATTCAGCCATTCCATATAGATGGCAAGGTCTTGATCCTCTCCAGGAAATTAATCCCTATGTACTTAATTTGATTTAAATTCCTCCACCAATGCATATGTTAAGAAGTTGCAGTGAGCAGGGCATTGATTTAAATACTGTGATCTGAGAGAGGAAATATTATTTGACATGTATGATGTTGGCAAAGGATGCTTTTGTGTTGTGGCTTTCTGAATTTTCCTTCATTAATTCACGAATCTTTCTGTAGTGGCAGTGTTTGTGTCTGGTAGGAGCTTTCTCAATGTAAGTTATTCCAGAGCTTACTCCAGACAGATGGGGCAGTTTTGCTTATCTTTCTCAGTATTTTCCCTCTTTGCCTTTAGTTTGAAGATTCATTTGTTCAGATCTACCTTACTATGTGGTAAACACTGGCTATTTTCCTGTCCTAATTTCCACATTCCTGAAGCCTGCATGTTGTTTTCAGCTTAATCTTGTAATTAACTGCAGGAGGGTAGTACTGGTGTAGGTGAGTATAGCTGGCACCTTTCCCAGCCTTCCTTGGTGCAGTCTCTTTGCAGGCAGGGTTACAAGGATGCTTTTACAGACAAGAGTATTTCCAGTTTGTTGGTCTATAATGTTAAAAAACGGCAAGGCTTTCAAGTGGTTCTCATATTTTCTGTACAGTCCTTCTAAAATACGCAGTAATTAGCATGCATTTGTACTCACTGATAGCAGGCTTTTAACACTAAAAATACTAAGTATTTCTTTAAAAGTTGGATGTGTCGAAATTCTCCCCAAAACTAGAATGTTGTTTTTCACATTTTAAAGTTCTATGTATGCCAGCATAGGGAAACTGTAAATTTGCTTTGTTTTTGGTTTTTTTTGGGTTTTTTTGGGTTTGGTTTTTTGTTTTTTGGGGTTTTTTTAAGTTTTTTTGTTTGTTTGTTTTGGGGTTTTGGTTTTTTGGTTTTTTTTTTGTTTGTTTGTTTTTGTTTTGTTGTTTTTTTTTTTTAAGTCTGGATGAAGTGGAAACCACTTTTAAAAACTCTCCAAACCACAAAAGAGGTTATCAGGAGCTATAAGGCAACAGGAGACAGGTGGAATCTTGTTCCTACCAGTTATGTAGAAAAGCTGAAAAAACATTGAATGCTGCATCTAGGAGGTTGTTGACAAACACTGTTTTTATGATCTGTTTGAAAACCCTGACCTGATTTCACTGTAGAGAAAGGTTAAGTGAAGTTTAAAGATGATATCATTTGCAAGCCACCAATTTTTGAAGGCCATATATCCTCATCCTGCTAAAAAAGGTGAAAACAAGAAAAATTTTAACCAGATGGTGCTTTTCACTTCAGCAGAAGCGGTCATAACTCTCTTCAGATTAGCCATCTAGGATATGGTAGAAAGAAAGATGATTCATCTTAAAAAATGGTGTCATGTTCTTATTTCAGGGCTCCTTTTCCACTGTTCCCCATTTTGTCTTGCTGTTTCCTTTTCGATTCTGTAATACCAGCTGACCTACCATGCTGGGCAGTAAACTGATGGGAAATGGGATTTGAGAGTATCATGTAGTTCATTTTGAGGGGCGCTCCTCGGCGAGTCCCCGGAGGGTTCCCTAAGCTGAGAGTTTGCTGTAGCAGCAGGCAGGCAAGGAGACTCCACACAGCTTCTGAGGGTGCTGATTAAGGGTTTATTGGGGTTTAGTTTAGTGAGGGTTTATTGGGGTCCCATTCCTGGGAGCAGCATGGCTACTGAGGGGGAAGGGGAAAGGAGGAGGGAAGTGGTGGGGGAGAGGGAGAGCCTAGAGGAGAGAAGGGCCAAGAGAGGAGGAGAAGGGCTAAGAGAGGAGAAAGGCTAAGAGAGCAACTGGTCTGGCTCGCACGGTTTAAGAGGGAGATTAAAGTGGGCACGGAATAAGACTGGGGTCAATGGGATGACAGACACATGATGGTTCAGGGCAGGACCACAGGCTTAGAATATACCATATACAGAGCATACCATTTAAATAAAATGCAATACCACAAGAGTAATTGCTCCCTTGCCACTCGTGGTGCTCTTGGTGTAGAGCTAGAGTAACCCAGGAGCAGTGGGCTTGGGCTGGCTTGTGTGACCCAGGATACTGCAGCACCTGGAGGCAGCACTTGAGCCAAGCCTGCTCCAGGAGAGGCACAAATTCCCACTCTGTCTGAAGACAGACTCTGTGATGGCCTCTAACAGTAGGTGCGTGGTGAGAGGGCTCTGTGTGAAGGTCAGACACAGCCATCAGAGCTCTGTTGTGGAGCGTGTTTGAAGTGTAGCCAACACGTTTGAATTTGAATGCATTTTCTTACTGAGTGCATTTTCTTATAACAGCTATCTGCATGATCTTCCTTTTCAAAGAGTGGTGTTTCATGCAGTGTGTCTGAATGAAAAACTTCTCGTGTTTGCTGCACACTGAAATGAACAGCCAGGTTTGGCAAAACGTGAGAGCTCTTTCTGGATCTGGTGCTTGCTGAAGTTTTGCAGTGTTTGTAGGTTAAACGAGAAAAGGAGAGCTAGCACAAGACTAGTTCTGTTGAATGTACTTCGCTCTGAAATCTGTTGTTTATCTCAAATGTTGAGCAACAGTATTTTCAGTTGATTTTCTGTTTACATCATCAGGTAAAAGAGATAAGAAGCAGGAAACAAAATGCGAGTTGGGAACGGCTTCCTACAACAGAATCCTTAGTTCATTACAGGGAAGGCTAAAGTTATGGAACCTTAACATATCTCCCTGATAAACATCATGCTGAGATATACCCAATTTGTTTGACTGCATACGGTGACCAAACAATCTTGATTTTACCTAATACACATAGAAACAAAAAGGACAATTTTAGTACAACTAATACCTGTTGGCAAGAAGAGAATTAGGAGAAAGTTTGCAGCATAGGATGTACAGAAAATTTAAAAATAAAACTCCAGTAGGATGTTTTGCATTTGAAGAATAGTTGTTCTTCCTACCATAGGTTCTGTAGATAAATTTGAAACTAAAGATGGTTCATCTCAAGCTATAATTGGAGTTATTCTTTAAGGAAGCCATTTCTGATAAAATGAAAATTTTAGAGAAAAATCCTGTAATACTAAAATAGCATAATAATTCCTAAAACATATTTGAAGTGCTGGGCTACTACACTATCACAACATGGAATTTGCACTTATTTCATTAAATGTAAACAATCAACATGGAAAATACTTTGTCTGCCATTTCCCTATTCTGCACCTGTAAGTAATATTCAGTATATCTGTGATGTGTGGCAAACTGGTTTTCATAAACTTTATCTTACAATTTTTAAAATAGGGAATATTTTATACTCACCTGACCATCCTTTTCACTCATGAGGAAACAAAGAGTTATCATAGTATTCAACAGCATGTAATATAGTAACTTGTATACAGTATATTGTATACATGTATGCAGTAAATTGTATAAATTAAGCACTATTGAATAAAGACAGAAGCTGCCTTATGCTTAAATTGCAGTGGGAATATTAGCCCCATATGAAATGCATGGTGTTTGAACAAAAAGGTTACAATGGCCTCCACATCCAAAGTAGAAAGTCTTATCCTTCTCACTTCAGTTAGTAGGAAAGTTTATTTTGCTTAGCTGTCATCAAGAATATTTAGTCCATTATTTTCAATGGGAAAATTCCATTAATAAAAACTTGGTGGAGTGAGAAGTGACTCAACTTCTAGGAATAAATCTTAAAGCTGTTCAGAGGCTCAGAAAATCTCCAAATTATGGTCTTTATGAATAAAGTAGTACATGTTCTGAGTAAAAATAATCATCATTTGGATACATTTTGACAAAACAAAAAAGATGAATGCTGTCTTGAGGCAGAAATTTGTATTAATTATACTTCACTGATGTCAGTAGAAGATTTCAGATATTATCTATGATGCTGTTGATCAAATATTGGTTAGAATGACTGGAGACATGAATTTTCTCTCCAGACACCACCTTCAAATAGGATATTGATAGTCTTCGGGGGGTTAGATATAAAAAGGTTTGCAACTAGGAGCAACTTTATCTCTGGATCCACTACTCCCTTTGTGCACTACATGGGGAGCAAAATAAAGTTCAGTCTTTAAAATGTAGGAGTATGAACACCATGTCTCTTTTCAAGTGTATGAACATACCCTGGCAGTAAAGAGTACGGACACTGTGTCTTTGTCTGTCAGACAGACTGTGTCCACCCCGGGAGATAAGTCAGAGAGCACTGGAAATTGTTCCTGGCTTCCAGCCACAAAAAATATTGTCAGGGGTTAGTAAGCAAAATCCCTTTTCTAAACACATTGAGTCAAAAAAGTCGTATCAGCAGCAGTAAGCATCACCTCTTCTGCTCCTGTATATCCCCCCTGCCACATTGCAGAGGGAAGATTTCTGATGAAAAAAAGGGGAGAACAAGATAAATGAATGCCTGCCTGTCTCTAGGGGTTACCAATGCACCTTATCTGGAGGATGGTAGTAGAAGACAGAGAAATAAGATTGAAGAACAATGCTGCATAAATTCCTTTATCTTATGTGGACAGTGACATAGTCCAGCAATACCACTTGATACCCAGATCTGCATTGAAATTTCCCAGTCATTTCCTACGAGTACCTCTACAGAGGGTAAAGTTTTTTCCAATACCATGAGACACAGCAATATGGCCCTTCCAAGGAAGTTGACTTGGCTTATAGGCTTCAGAAAAATAGTCTGGAATAAGTGGTATCTTCCTTATATGAGTATTCTGAGTTTTTGAAAACAACATAATTTGTATGCTAATAAGATTTCCATTATTGCAATGATTGCTTTCTTGTCCATTAATTACGTATGCTTTGATCAGTCGGCATTAGTGCTGTGCATAAAATAGCTTTACAAATATTTAACAAATGGGTTCACAATATTAGTGTTTTTAAAGAGAGTTATTGCTACAAATTAAGAGATTCCTTTTCCAGCTTAGAATATGAAGATAAATATGGTCTAATTTGAGGAGCAATTGTTAGCTGTTTTGCGATTATTAATTCCTTTTATGAGTGATAGAAAGAGTGTAGAATCTCCTTTTAAGTGCTATATCCTCATTCTAGATGGGATTCAACATTGTCATATCACTGCAATATAGGAAAAACATCATAAATATTCATTGAATGCCAGTGGCAGAGAAGGAAGTACTTTCTTATTCTAATACCAGTTTCATTTAAGATAGATGAAATAAAAGGCTTCTCATTAGTTATTTTGGGACATTTAATACTCTATAGGCATGCCATACACTTAGCCAATTAGCATAGATGATTGATAAGAAGAATTCAAAAATAGAAGTAACTGATTTTTAAGGGCAGCTGTGAGTACAGGGTTTGCTGCTATTGTAGACAGCAATGCAGTTTGTCAGAGTATTAAAAAGAAATTTAGTCCCATTCCATTCAGTGTGAGTGTGTTGACCAAGATAAGGAAAAGGTTATGATACTGGAGATAGCCAGAAAAAATAATGGAATCTGTCATTTGTCTTCCTTCGGGCTGTTTAGATATTATTGCTGTCTCTCCAAGAAGCCAAGCATCTGATGCTGGAATGCTTTAATTACAGAGGTGTCAGCGTGAGCTTCAAGTCACGGTGCTTATTTGGAACTTGTAGTGTTGGATCTTTTCTAGGAAAGGGAAGAGTACTGCATCTTTAAGCAATGGTTTCTTTGTTTTCCAGTGAGATCTCTTCCAGGTTTAAGGCTTCCTAGATCTTGAAGGTTTGATCTCTTAAATTGAAAAGAAGGCTTTTGAGTATGAGGCAACCTTCTCCTTCACTGGGAATAGAAAAAAAGTCAAAGCAAGGTCTGGGCCTCTGTGCTTGCCTTGAAAAATCTAAGCTTAAAATCAGTTCAGCAGCCCTGCAGAACAGTTTCAGGACTTCCTTCAGCACAAGCTGAGGTGCTGCCTACAGTATTCTCAGAGGATTTACCCTGGCATCAGCTTGCTCAGTTGCTGGTGCGCTGCTGGGGCTCAAACAGCAGTTCAACCCAGCACAGTATGATTCAGGGCTGTAGAGCTGGGAAGGGAGAGAGGGAAATGAATGCTCACCTTATATTCAAATGAGTCCAGTCCTTTCTGAATGTAAATTAGGGGAATTAGTGTAGGTTTGTGTATGTTATTCTCTAAAGTGTGCAGTTAAGTGTTAGTAGAGATAATCTCCTGAGTGGTATTCTGCCACCCTCAGCCATTTGATAGACAGAGACACACACATTTTTTCAATCAAAATTTAAATATCAGTATTTTCAATATTTAGAAAATTGTTTGTTTTTACAGTTTCAAAAGAAAAATAATTATTTTCCTTTCAAATAAAATATTTTTAAAGTCTGAAAACTGATATTAGCCCTTTTTCATGGGAAAAATGTATACAGGGTTTTTTTTTCTTATTTTCCAGTCTTCTTTCTATGTTTTTTAAAATTTACTATTTTTTTCTTTTCATTGCAGCTAAGTAAGGGATATACAAATTTCAAATTCCCTTATGTGTTAAAGTAAATGAGTTGTGTTATTCTGCCAAATTATGAGAGGAGAGCATCAATCTGTCTACTTTAGGAATACTAGAGGCATTTAAAGAGAGCATAGGTGGGCATAGGTGTCTGAGGTTCAGAGAACAGTAGCCCAGAATGGTTCCTCTCCAGTCTCACTTTCAGGACTCTGAAATTCAATCCCTGCCTCCATTCTGGAACATGAAGTTCCAATACACTTTGTGCATGAGAGAGACATTTCAGACTGGCCAGGTAAAAATCTTCCTCCTATATAAAACCAACTTTTGTGGTGGGAAGATAACTCAGGTGGTTTTTATTCCTCTCCCTATTGCAGCTCTGAGAATACCTAGTCTGCTGAGAGCAGAACTACTTTTTCTCTGCACAAATATCATTAAAAAAAAGAACAGGGGAATCTCCTTCAAATAATACTGTGAGCCAAAAAGTAAGCATATGGCCAATAATAAGAGGAACCTGAAAGCAAGAGGAAAGCTTAAAATGATAAGAAGATTCAGGTTCAGAAGCAGTCTTCTGATGGAAATATTTGAAGTAAAAAAGGCTCCCCATACTAAGTTTTATAACTCCAGGAGCTTAGATATGAATATAGTCCCATGAAATGCATTGATGGATAGTAATTCCCTAATTCCCTTCCAGTTCCAAATTTACTTTCTCTGATTCTGCCTGTGCTTCTACTGAAGCAAGAATTGAGAGCAGTACCTTTAAAATAAGTGCAAATCTTTTTTCTTTTTCTTTATTTTAGAGGATATTTGGCGGGGGGGAGGGGAGGGAGGGATTCTTTTTGTATTTGTTTTGTTTTGGTGATGGTAGAGGATTTTTTGGTTTTTTACTTGGTTTTTGGGGATTTGGGGGGTTGGTTGGTTGGTTTTTAGTTTGGTTGTTGTTTTGGTGGGAGGGGTTTTTTGGTTTTTTTTGTGTTTTGGTTTTGTTTGCTGGTTTTTGGTGGGGTTTTGTTGTTGTTGTTTGGTTTTTGGTGGTTTTTTTTTTTGTTTGTTTGTTGGTTTGCGTGTTTGTTTGTTTTTTTTTGTTTCTGTTGAGGTTTTTTTTTTCGTCCAGAAACAGCCTAGTGGTGTCTGAGCTGAGAAAGGAAATTCACTAGAGTAAGCTTGCTAGTCTGGGAAACTGCTTGTACTTTTAGACTGACACCAATCTTGTTTTCTTATGTAGATTTACCAGTTTGTTTACCTGGGTGGATCTGAATTAGTCTGCATGGCATGGTATAGATAACATCCTGGGCGTGGAAATGCTGGGGGGCATGGGTAGGAAGAAGATGTGTAGTCTGTAGCTATTTCATAGCATTAGCTGGACTTTAAACATTACCTTGAGTTAGAAGAATACCAAAAACAGGACTCACTTTTCATTAACTTGCTTTTATACTAATTTCCACAAATTAGCTGGTGTGACTTAAGGGGTAACACAAGGATATCATCTGCTGTATTGTTTTCTTCTCCACCATCATGTCCATAGGGAATCCTGAAGATTTTCAAGTCGTATATTTCATTGAAAAATACACTTTATCTAATTAGTGACTAGGCATGTCTCAGAGTTTTAATATGACATTGATTTTTAATTAATTTTAGGCAGAGAATGTATTTAAAACAACAAAGTGTTTCATAAAAGTTTTTAAAAGCATCCATCACAGTGGGAAGATATTTAAATACCAGTAAGCCTTAACTTTAGTGTTCTGAAAGTGTAGGAAGAGCGATCCCAAAGGAATGCTGTTACTCTAAGCATCACTTTATGGAGTCTGAAGAGAGCTACACCTTTGGGATCTGTGACCTGTGCCAGCTGGAAAGCTGCTTTGATGTTTAGGATCTAATGGTACATGGCACAGATCACTCAGAAACCAAACCAAGCCTCTTCAGCATCTTCAGATCTGAGTGTTTTACAAAGAACCTCCCATCTTACCTCACCAAAACTGCTACACACATATAAATAGTGAATCTTTTAAGTGTCAAAACTATGCCAGTTCTATCTTACTGACTCTCTGCAGGTTGTTGGCACAGGTTAGAATAGCCTGAAGGATTAAAATGGACAGTGAAAAGGGCTGAACTTGATTTTATTAAGAATATGCTGGTTAGATCTCCTTCATGCCACTGCCAAACCTGTTCAAATCTCTGTGCTCAGCAATGCTAATGCTCTTCTCTGCAGATTTCAGTCAGAATTTGATGCTGGTGAAAGCATCACCTGGAGCGATGCAGTGCTGAAGGAAGGAAAGAGGATGAAACTTCTACTTCATTATCATCAAACGTAGCTGTCTTCAGGAGTCCCTTCTGATAGCAATATAGACAAAATCTGAAATTTTAAAGAAAAGTAAATCTGAGAGTCCTAGTATTGAAAATAACTTAGGCTGGGCTTTCTGGCTTTACAGAAATAGACATCTGAAATGTCATAACAATACTGGCAATTGTCAAGTGAAGCCAAAACTACAACTGGGCTAAATTAAAGGGTTGTTAGAAGCTTGCTGTAAGTTTAGATGAACAAAAATTGTTGTTTCATTCTGAAATGAAAAATGGACCCATTTCAGTGATGGTTATTGGGAAATGTATTAGAAAGTCAATGTCCTGGACAGTCAGTTCCCGTGTACTTTGAACTGTCTTAGTTGATTTGCCGAAGAAAAGTTTAAAATACTCTAATCACTAGAAATATTTTATGAATATTGAATTAAACAGTTTGAGTTCCTGTGTAAGAGCTTTTACTATGTGAAAAGAGAGAATGTCTGTGTTAGTGTTCTAGACCTGGACAGCTGCTCACTACAAAAAAAAGACATCTTTTAGCTCAGTCTTCTCTGGTCAGCATCAGTTTACTTTCTGCCTGCAGGGGAATTTTCAGATGTAAAGTAGCCATGTAACACTGGGAATGAGTCTGCTATAGTTGTCTTTTCTCTACCCCAGTAGGGAGAATCATCCACGACTGACAGGTATACACACTTAGAGATTTGTTAAGCTGTCTGGTCTTTGTAAAATTTTTAATTCCCCTTTCCTGTTAAGGCAGTTTTGAATTAAAGTTGCTCACTTAGAAAGAGAATAGTCTGAAGATACTGTGCTCAGCACTTGCACATGGGTAATGCCTGTGTGTTCTACTTTGGATACGAAACCCTTATTAATAACAGAGGCTGCCTGCTCTTTAGAAAGAACAGAGTAAACAAAGTAATCTCCTGTGTCCAGCCAATGTGACAGAGCCTGGGCAGGAGGTGCACAGAGAGGAGGCAGTGGGTCCTCCAGTCATTTGGGTCATCATCAGAACAAATGGAATACAGCCTGTGTGGTTCTGCTCTCTTCTGAGATTAATATAGTTTAAAGAAAATGGAAGAAATTACTTCAGAACATCATATGAAATTGCACTGTTGAAGAGATGGAACTGCTGCTTAATGCGGTGTCCTTAAAAGGCTTTTTGCCATCTCTTCTATTCATTCTTACAAAAGCAGTGGGGAAAAAACGCCATGGTGGTGGAAGATAACGTACTGTTACCCTGTTTCTACAAACACACAAAGCTAGAAACTGAAATCATCAGGGACTCAACCTCATAAGAACAATTCTGGACATCTCCTCAGCAGTTCATATTTACTCTTTTATACACAATGGGAAGGGCTTGCGTTCCTAGTCCCAGTGCTTCAGACTGTTTCCTTTTCTCTTGCCACCTTGAAAGACAGGTTGTTTACATCAATGTTTTTATACACTCCTGGAAGAGATTGAATGAAAAGAAAAGGAATTAAATTTCTTATGCTTCAGAAACCAACCATAGATCAGGAAATTGGCTAAATACCAACAGTCAGCACTGTTATATATCACATGTATCACCAGACTTGAAAGCATTTGTTGCACACTGTTCCAGGGCCTGTCATTTTGTTTCTGAAGTAGTCAGAAAAAAAGCTTGCAAAATAGCTTCTCAAGTGTATATGTTTCATTTCAATTTCTTTCCTGCCATGCTTTTAAACCCAAGACCACTAATGATGTCCAACATAGAGCTTACCCGATCACTGACAGAGATGACTCACAAAAAACTTTGTCACTAAAAATAATATGGCCATAAAGAATAAAAGAGCATTTAACTCCTTTGCCTTTTGCTGGCCATAAGCCCAGCTGAACATGTAAAAGCACATTAATGAGTAACAAAGCATAAAGGTTTCATCTTCACCTGCAATGGCCAGCAAGTCTGATACTTTGATGCATGATTTCCTGGCTAGCATGCTTTTCTCCCCACTTTTAGCTGCTTATGAATTGCTGGTACCTTGTCAGGGACATTATTGCCTTAATCTTGCTTCTGTGTGTAAACAGAGTGCTCAGATGTTTGTAAATGATGCCTTTGCTTGCTGTGCTGAAAGAAATGCTATGATTGTGCTGTCTCATTTCAGCATAGCTGTGTAAAATTGTTTAGATGCATCTAAATGCTAATCTAATGGAGCAGCTTAGTCTGGCCTTATGTCATTGTTCTGCCAACAGCACACTTTTATGCAGTGACAACTGATGATACAGGATGCTGATGAGATGGATGAAAGAAAGCCTGTCTATTCCTCTTCTGGTTCCTTCACTTTCCTAAAAAAAAAAAAATAAAATTGAAGTTCTGCCTAAAATATGGTAAAGATCAGCTAGCAAAATATTAGTTAGAAATAGAGGCACCTTTCTGCACAGCAAGAGCATCTGTGTTTCAGTTATGCCTTTATCAGGAAATAAATAAAATTGTAACAGGGGCTCAGAGAAGGGAGATAGACAAAATAAAAAAAAAAAAATCTCCTCTCCTTGGAAGAAGAGGCTGAATGGAATGGACATTATTTATAAGGTAGTGGCTGCATGATGAAACCATGGTGGTAAGGCTTCCAGTACTTTGTATTTCCACATAATCCTAGACTGAGAATGTACATGAATGATAGGCACATAAAGATGCTTTGCTTAATTTGAAACTGTAGGTGTTGATCTTCAGTTCCCATTTCTTCCAGCCCAGCTGTGGAATAGGACTCATTGCTGTCATGATATTAGAGGATGCACTGTACCTTTTTGGTTTTTTTTTAGGAAACTTGGTGTTGGGAAATGATTTTAATTCGAGATAATCTAAAGAAATTATTTTATATATCAGGGATATTTTTTTTAAATTTTGAGAAATTCTATTACTTATTCTGTAGGCATTTAAGGTAGACAAGTGCCAAAGCAGAGCACAATGGGCAATGCCACAGACTATTTGAATTAGCTGATGCTGACAAAGATCTTGGCAAATATGAGACACAAAGCCCATCTTTTTTATTAAAATTGCCAGATATTTTTGTCCAGAATAGGTTTTGCCATGGGGGAGGAAAAAAAAAGAAACTTGGATATCTTTCTTCTGTGTTCTTTATTTCCAAATTGCCTCTGATGTGAATCTGTACATCTGCTTATCCCATACTTCATTTGTAAGAGTGCAGTTTCTGTAACCTATTTAAAAATCATTAATATTTCCTGATCTCTGACCTATCTCTGAGATATAATTTTCCATTTACCTGCCTGGCTTCCAAGAGCTCACAGCAGCTACATAGGAATATATGAAGTCTGGCATGAGATCTGTAGCCTGGGTCATGTCCTGGTCCTCTGTTTCTAGATGAAAAAAAAAAAAAAATTATAAGTAATCCTCACTCAATGCAAATTTCAGAAGGTCATTACCTGCTGTGCAAAGGAATAATGTGAAAAACATCACTGATTTTTCTGTGTTAGGCCAAAGTCCTAATAGATGAGTGCCTCCTAATTCCAGTATTAAGGGATTTGATGAATGCCAATTCTTCATTCTTCTTTTCCATCACTGTCATGATTACCAGATTATTTTTTCTCAGCAATTCTCTTCCAATAATTTATCTTCCTTCTTCCACACTGTTTTTTTCCAAAACCAGTGCTTTTGTGTGGGGGAAACCACTTTGTTTATGGGTATATTTTTTAAGCCTATGCATAGCATTGCTATGGTGCAGATGGATACTCAATGTATGGAAGTAAGCCTGTGCATTTTTTCCTGCTGTTTTATGCCTGCTCTTTCATGGCTAGAACAAAAGTTCCTGTCTAGATGAGAATGGTGATACTGCTTTATTTAGAAAATGTTAGCCAAGACCAGGTTTTTAGCTATGCTTCACCCTGCTCTTTGAGCTGCTCTACTGCTCTCCAGACAACAGTGTTCAGTTACCCAAAGCTTTTGGAAAATGTCATAAGAGAGAAAACGGGAAGGGAAAAGACATCCCAATGGATTGTAAATGGTTTCAGATTTTAGTCCTTAATCTTGAAAATTTTGAAGGAAACACCTTTTCTGAAAATAGACTCAAGGCCTGAAAAGCAGCAGTCACTGAGTCTGCTTTCATCAAATGTTCCAGAAACATTTTATCCTCAGCAGTCTAAAGATATAAAATCAGGGACTGAGAAGCATTGTTGAGTTGATGTAGCATTTTAATTTTCATCACCCTCTGCCTTCTGCTCTCCTTTCATTTATCCAAAAATGATGGTTACCTCTTTATCCCACAGGGGGTTCCCCCTTCACTGCTGTCTCCCTGGTACCCTCTCTTGCACTCTGCTTACATCTCCTGTGCTCAGCTCTTTGTCTGCAGCTGAATGAGTGATGTAACTAGGTTGAAATCACAAGAGTTGAGCGCAAGCTGCCCTCAGCTGGAAGCTTGCTGTTTTGTTTCAGAAGTGAGGTTATACTTGCAGAGCTAAAAGCTTGTCAGGTAGAATAAATGATATTCCCTTTCTCTATAAACACCACTGTCGTGGACATGAAGTTTGTAGGGTGGAAGAGGCTAAGAATTCCAGTGGGTAGCTCTTCACTGCCTGCCAGTTGCAGAACCAAGAGCCACAGAATGCCAGCTTGCTGCTTTGTGCATGTCAGGGAAGGTGTGTAAGTAGCTAAGGAGTCCTGAAAGAGTAAATTGAGTGCAACACATGAGTCTCAGGCTGTGTGGATTGCATGAAAACATAGAAAGAATCTGGGGCTAGCAGGGAGTGTCTTGCTCCCTTCCTCCTACCTCCTTCTGCTGGTACCTTCATCCTTTCAGGGCTCCTTTGTGCTGGCTCTGCTTCAGCAATTCAGAAACAGCATATCGCCCACTTGCCAAAGCAATTTAAAAAAAAAAAAAACCCAAAACAAATTAAAAAAAAACCCAAAACCCCCAAAATACACCCAAAACAACAAAACAGAACCCAAAAAACCAAAACCAAAACAAACCACTGAATGTATTTTGCTGTTTAGTAGGCCACTACAGCTCACACAGGTGCCTGGTGAAGCTGAGCTACCACCAGGTAGGTGTAGAGCTGTAGAGCTAGGAACAATGTGAGAGGCCAGTAAGCTGCCCTCGGGGTGCTGGGAAACTCTTAAGTTTCCTATCCTGGGATGCTTCACCCTCGGCTGGTACTTTTATTGGACATAGACCAAAAAGGAAACTACGAGTTCAGAAGTACACCTTGATTTCAGCAGATGTCACAGAACTTCAAGAGACCGATTTAATTTTATATATTATATAAATATATAAATATATAAAAATATATGAAATTATCTAAAATATTATTTCAGTTGTCATAGTTATCTTACTGCTTTTTGGGTATTTCTGCATGCATTGATTTAGATTGTTTACTTGATATCAAATATCTCACTCAAGTACCCCAAAAGTGAATGAGCTAACTTTTTTTGGGAAAATACCAATGGTCACTTTTGGAGTGGTTTTGACAGTGTAGTCTCAGATGTTTCATGAAAAGTCACTGGCTTTAAATACTGTTATATGAGGAGATGACTCGTCTATAGGGCAGAGTAGCCCATATTCCTGAGCTGTGAAGTGGAACAGAATCAGTATCCTGAAGTATTGTGTATTGGCCCATCAGAAAACGCTCAGGGCACAGAAGTCCTGTGGTATTTGACTGTCTTGCATCCAGCTCTGGTATTTCTGTCAATGTTCTCATGGTCTTTCCTCTGATGGAGGAGTATTTGTGTAAATTTGGCTCGAGTGTATATTCTATGACATTTTAAACCAGCAATAAGATAACAAGTATAGGCTGGGTAAATGATAAACAGGTGAATAAACAGTTTTTTGGTGCCAGTTTGGTGGTGGAAGACTGCTGAAGGAGGAAGTAAACATGGTGTAAAGCAGACATTTCCTGTAGGGATAGTACTGAAAATTATTAAGTAAATACTATGCACTTATTTCTCTGTTTACTAAATTTGAGATAGTTTGCAGGAGAAAATACACAGTAAATTAGATTATGGTCAAAGTGCAGACCTGGCCCTGACTGAGAGAGAAGTTAAGAAACTTATGAACTCTGGTTTGATTGAAGAAGATGATGAAAACTGAAGATATGAATGAAAAAATGTCTTAGCCATGTATTTCAGTGTATGAAGAATAAAAGAATTCTAACTTTGGCATGGGCTTCTGTCCAGAGTTGAATAATAATACTGTCAAAGATAGTGCAAAGAAAATTGTAATAAATACTAGTGCTCAGTAGCTCAAAAAGAGCTGATGACATGTTCATAGCATAGCAGAGACCTGCTTTTTAACCACCAGGAAAAAAATAGAGAGGCATAATATGCAGTTCCTTCCAAGTAGAGACAAATGACTGCTGTAAAGATGGGGAAGTCCCATGTGTCAGAAATAAATCCAATGTTGGCTAATAATTTGTAGTGTGAATACATGATGTGGATTTCTTATTCTGACCACAAATAAAGGACTAATGACTTAAGATAAAAGGGAAAGACTACATACAAGGGGGGCAGAAAATGTCTTTTTATTAAGAGGGTGAAACAGTTACTCTGTATAACAAAGTACACAAATCAATATTAGGGTTTGGAAAACAGAGCACAAAAAAGATGATGGTACTCATAAGAAATAGGGAGAGGATGTCCTTGTATGTGGCAAGAGTGAGATTGATGCTCTTGAAATGTTTGATCCAGTCTGTTTTTCAACATTTCTAAAGGACATTCCAGCTTTTTAAGGGAAGGGAAAAAAAAAAAAAAAAAAAAAAAGACAAACAATTGCAGGGGAAGCAGATCAGAGATGTATCAAAAAGCAAACAAACAAAAACCTAAAAAACCTACAACATAAGCTTGTATATTTCTGTTGTTCGAGTCACCTAACTTGTACTGTGAGACCGGTATGGTTTATACTTATGGGTGGTAGTACATTCAAGAAAACTAAATAAAGTACATCTGTGTAAGGTTGTATGATGAGTTATGCAGCTGCAATGAATCCCAAATACATAGATGTATTTGGGCCAAAAAATTGAAATTCTGTGTGCCATGGTAGTTGTACACACCAGCAGCAATATCCAGGGTGGGCAGACTGTGCCAGACTGAGCTCATTCAGCTCCTTTTCCACCTTTGTTCACATCTCTGTCTGTTGGGCTCCAAGCCACAAACTTTCTATTTCCTTCCCATCAACTTTTCAAGGGTCATTGCTAGGGTGAAGATGCCTGTCCGCAGCTCAAAGTTGTGCAGATCAGCTGGACAGATTGCTATTTATTCTGGCATTCACTTTTACAACCAGTAAAGAAAAAAAAATGTAGAGGGTAGATTGAAGAAAATTAAATAGGCACCAAAACACCAGTGTGGTTTCTGTTGGTCTCCATTGGGATGACCTGTGTGTAATGGAAGAAGAAAGCTTTGCTAATTAACTATTTAATATATAGTAAAATGTGGGGTTGGTTTTACATGCATGTTATTCACTTGTGCAGTTGATTTAAATGCTTGTTCAGGACTGATATTTTACATATCTTGAAATAGAATTTTTACTTGATCAAGAAATATTTTTGGATATGATGATCATGTTCTGAAGAAGTTAGTATCAACATTGCTTCAGTTATTTTCTTTAATTCTATACAATTACTGGTCCTTTTACTAATCAATATCTAAATATGCCTGTGTGTGTAATGTCACAAAACATAATGGAAGGTAAAAGAGGATTTTGTGTGTTGCTATATTCACATGGATTTTATAATATCTGGGTTTTATGGTGGGTCACACCATAAACTGCAGTTTGTACTGGCGCATGTGCTGGAGTGTGTGGTAAGGTAAAAAGAAAAGATGAAATAGTGCTAAGACTGACTTTTGGAATGTCACATCTTAATGTGTGTATTAGTAATATCTATTATTCAAACACCCACCACTTTAAATAAAGAAAAAACACTTTTACTAATTTATGAATCTCAAGTGTAAAGACAACTCTCCAAGACAACTCTCCGTAAAGCTAAATCTTACGGTGTGTTATCTCAGTAACAAAGAAACGGCTTGATGTGAGCTCTAGAACATCATCAGATTATAGCTCACTTCTCATTCCATAAATCAGCACATAATTCCTAAAGACAGGTTTCTGAAGCATTGATTGGCTTATTTCTTACTAGCATTACTGTAGATTATGAAATTAAATCCAACATTTAATTGTCTATTTATATCACTTTCTTTGCTTCAAACATAATTATCTTTTTTTAAATAAAATAGCCAGAAGATTGGGGTTTTTTTCTTCTTAAAGTTTAGCACAGTATGCCTTACACTTGTTTAAGGTTTCTTCTATTTATCAAAGGGAAATGGCGTTTTTTGGCTTGCAGAAAATGGTGGGGAGTTGAGTGTGCTGTACTACAAAATTGTTGCACTGTTCCTGCAGGGACCTGGCTTCAGTACTTGAAAGGCCTTCAGTACATCCCTTCAGTGACCAGAAAAGATTATCCAAAAAGTAATAGTCTGGTACAGAGAAATGTACTGTAGCCTCACAGGTTTACCATTTGGTTTCTTTTACTCTGATGTCTGCCAAAACAAAGATTTATGGAGATGGTGTTAATAAGCCAAACCAGGGATGAAGTAGAACAGCAATCTATTTTGACAGCATTCAGCTCTCCACTACAGGTTCAAAATATTAAAAATACTTACCATAAATGAATGAAACCCTCTTCTTTCATACTCAGTTACAAAATAGCTGAACCAAGGAGGAAATTTAGCAAGATTTTTTCTTAATTTAATCCAGAAAGATTGGATAAAAGATGGGAGTAATTTCTTAGGGATATGTGAGGAGGTTTTAGCATTACATGACCATTATATTGAGAAGTAACAGTGAATAGCACCACAAATGGTAGTACTGACTTAAAGACATTACAATTAAAATGAATACTAGGACACACATGTTGGTATAGTACAAAACCAAGCCATAGGAGCTACTGGTATCCATAATCTAGTATGATAAGTATATAAGACAAGAAAAATAGCTTCTATAGCCATTTGAAGAACTGTGTGATGGATGAATGAAGTGGAAAACTATTTTCTTGTGTGGTCTTTGAAGGTCTTTGCATATCCTTCCTAAAGCAAACAGTGAAAATCAATTATTTGCATACCTCTTATCATCTGAAATTCAGTAAATTATAGGCTTTATTGTGCTTCCATAACCTTGAAATGAAAAGTGGGTGGTAACACCAGGCAACTTTCTAAGGCCACTTGAAATCTGTAGAACAGAAAGCTCTAAGGAAGTGTTCTTGAGTTACTTTGAATCTGTTTGAATCTTCCATCTTCAGATTTTAAACATTGCTTTGGTAATTTTAATAGTCAATGGAAAATTAAAATGTTAATGTTAAACTATATTATGAGAGTCTTATAAAACTTTTAAGGTGTTTACTTTTTTTTATTTAGGGTGATGTTGTTTTCAAAAATGGAGAGAGGATGGGAACCATCAAATTTACGCAATTCCAAGGTAGGTTGCAAACAATTTTCATTATATTATGTATGCAATTTCAAACTTTTGTGTCAGTTGCATTTGTTTCAGGATGTTTTAAATATGTACAATTATTTTGAAAAGGAATTGCTTGGAAGATGCAGAAAGGAACTTAATAAGTGTTTGTTACCTGTTTAAAATGTGGTGCTCTGAACCTTGAGTGCTGTGAGGTATTTCCAGGAATTTTTCTCGATTACAATCCCCATATTTATAGAAACTACTGATCTATAGAAACCTGTACCTGTTTAAAAAACCCTACTGGTCAGCTAAGTATCCACTTCTTAATACAGTTGTTTCTTTAAAACTAATGTGAAGTGGAATTTAGAGAGGATTTTTGTTGTTAAGCTCTTTCAAGTTAGGTTTTGCTCTCTCTGAAGACTCACTTTTGACATTCTGCAACTGTTTGCTAAAAGTTGCTTCAGGAGTCAGTCCCTCAGTGTGTAGAGGACACAAACTGCTGACCCCATCCCTTGGAGGCAACATGCTCCACAGCACAACTCACCAGGCCTGCTGCATGCTCTCAGCCTGAGCTGCTCCTGCAGGGAATGGTCTCGGCGGCAGAGACCGCAAATGGAGCCGTAGGGATTTGTCAGGGGCCATTTGCAGCCAGGATGAGGCGCTTGCTGGGAGAGGTTTCAGCAGAAATGGTGATTCATGTTGTAGTTGTTTCTGCAGTTTATAGAATGCAATTCATGTGGTTTTTTCCCATGCTGAGGCTGAGATAAAACAGGAGATGATTGCATCTGGATAGTCTCGTGAGGGTAGTCGTAAGCTGGCAGATTCTTTTCATACAATGCATAAGAGAGAAGCTTGCTCTCCTTTGTTTTCAGGAGAGCGCTTTAAACATAATCCTGCTGACCAAGTTACAAAGGCTCATTCTTTAAACAGAAATTGTCTGCTGTATGGACATTATTATTAATGAACAGCAATGCACTCGAGGGGTTCTGTTGTTACTCATTCTGAATTACTGAAGCAATCTTCAGAATTGCTCTTGCCTTCACAACAGTAAGTGGTGCTATTAACTCATGCTCCCGGAAGCATTTCAACCCACCAAAACTTTGCAGACATCATCTCACGGTAATGTAATTTAGGAATTCTTGCTCAGTACTAATGATGAATATTGATTGCTTCCTCTTCTTCCTCCCCCCTGCCCCCGTTTTTTTCCATAATAGCGGTGTTTACAGACACGTGAAAGAATCATGAGAAAATTTTTACAAGAGGTATTTATTCCTCAGAAGTCTGGAGGAGCTCTAATGCATTTTGCCTAAGGTACCCTCCTAGAACACCTGAGCGAGGAGGAAGAGAGGCATGTTCCCTCTGTAGATTAAGGATGTGATTTGGGATCATGGGGAGGT
The DNA here is from genome assembly GCF_017590135.1 of Pyrgilauda ruficollis. Lineage (NCBI taxonomy): Eukaryota > Metazoa > Chordata > Aves > Passeriformes > Passeridae > Pyrgilauda > Pyrgilauda ruficollis. Next base: position 1,774,034 of record NW_024525378.1, on the reverse strand, counting down.
GCAATATATGTCATTGGAACTAATCCAGAAGATCAGTAGACATCCAGGATAGCTGATTTTTTGTTGATTTTTATCTCCAACCATTCAAACTGAGGTTCTTTACAATATTTTCAGTTTCATATCAGATGCTATTTAACACCAATGGTTTTACCGTCAGCTGAATTGTTAGATCAGTAAAAACACAAGAGACAGTCACCCATTTAAAATCCCTTGCAATTGCAAAATTACTATTTCAGAAGTGATTCACGTGCATAGTCTATATTTTGATCATCAAACAAAGGTTTCCAATTAACCTACAGAAAAAAATAATTCAGGCATCCTGTGGAGAAATGCCAGAGAAGGGCTGGATTTCTACTCATGCAAGCAATAGTCAGGCATCATATCTTAAGGCTCGTCTCAAGTTTTGTTTCGTTTCTCACCCATTTTGAAAATAAAGAGAATGTGCAAAAATGTATGAGAAAATTAAATAAGGAACAGTATAACACAGATGAAAGCTTTTCTTTTTTTAACTACAAATGATAGTCCAAATATTATCAAGGATTTTTCTGTTCTTCTTTAATTGGTATTAGTTTTGTTCTAAGCTTTTATATTCAATACTTGTGGTATAATTGTAGACATTATTAATTTGTTCAAAAGAATCCTTTATTGGTTAGGAAACTTTCTGAAACATTCTTATTAACATTTAATAATTCTTGGACTATTGGGAAAGTTCCTAGTAATGTAAAGAAGTTAATTAAGTCCAGTGCTTAAAATGGTAAATGGGGTTTTCCTTTGTACTTGTAGCTATTAGGAGTGATCAAGCATGAGACAGATATACAACTCATTGGTTTAAGGGTTTTTTTAAAGAAAACAATACAAATCATGGTGATTTCAATGAAAAAAGACCTCATCAAAGGTGTCTTGTAAATGCTTTTGTAAGATTAGTTGTAATTACGAATACAGCTTATATTAAATGTATTAGTAGCTCATTATCCAAACATAATAGTTAGGAATATCCAGTGTTAGTGTTCCATACTTTAAGAGTAATTTTTTCATCTACACAGCTTTATAATTTCTTTAACAATTTAAATGAAAGCTGTCAGTAGGTCCCAGTTGAAATAATTCAATGGAGAAAAACAAAGCAGATAAATAGGTAATCATGTATCAGAATATGGCCAAAACCTCTGTTCCTCATTTGCTTGGGTAGAAAAATCAGCAGTCTCAGGAGCTAAATTTACTGTTCTTTGCTGGAAACTTTTGTTTTAATGTGACTATCCGCAAACATTTTGGCTATGGGAAAAGCAGACAGGCACATCTGCCAGAGGCAAGGGAAAACCAGCCTGTGAGGGTTCAAGGAGCAACTGCAGTACAGCTGACACAGTGCGATGAAATTCTGAATAGCTGGTTTAATTTTGGATCTAGATACAGTTTTTCCCAAACTCATGCTACTCATGCCTCTTTTTCAGCTTCTGTGCAGCCTGTTACTTTTGCAAGTGGTCAAACAGATGGTGCCAGAGATAGCTGTGACCAAACTGCTTGCTGCTGTACAGATCATGAATACCTCCCAGGAATTATTTAGTATGCAACAGAGAATACAAAGCACATGCAACAGCATTTTCTCCTCCTACCTTACTGGTAAATAAAGAGCAGACTGTTTAGCTGAGATATCCAGTTGATGTTTGAAGTTGGCATCCTTCTCAATGAATGGCTATTTTCCCATGGGTGCAATTTAAGAACTCTTCTCATAGTCAGACATGTAGCTGAAGTAGATAGTCAAAATCTTTTGTCTAAGGAGAGCTGAAAAAGAGTCCTGACAACTTTTGTGGTGTATCAGGGAGCAAGGAGGGCAGTAACAAAGATGAGATTGTAGATTGCTCTGATATGGGAGGCTTCAAGAACAGATCTGTACCTGTCCTTCAAAATGTTTCACTTTGGCAGATCCTTTCTGATTAATCTGACTGGAGCCTTAGAAGGCACCTTGCTTTCAGTCAGACTCCTATTTCTGTCAGGCATTAAACAAAAGCTAAGAGACATTGGTGTTGGAATAGGTTAAAAAGGAAAATCAAAGAATTTTAAATACAAATGAAATGTGCAGAAACTGTGTTTTGTGTAGATAAGAACGAAAGTCTGTGGTACTGCATATTGGAAAAAACTTTAAGGAAGTGGGTGATCACCTTCAGTGTCTTTCTGGGAAGAATTTAAGTGTTTCAACTCATTTAGCCAGGTAATGTGCTGTGACATTTGTTAGTGTTGAAAGCAGATCTGCACACCAAGCAAGAGAGAGAGCGGGACTTGTCAAGTGTAAAACCTTTCGCCTTCTCAGGAAAAGCCTTACTGAACTTCTGCAGTGAAAACCCCAGATATTCTTCTCTGAGCTTAATCAAAAGAAGTGGACAAACAAATGTCTACTCTACAGCGAATAGGAAGCTATGCAAGAACCCAGGATTGTTTCCTGGATCCTAAGTTCATCTATAACTTGTTTTCTAGGGACAGCAATTCAACCCTGGAAAAGTTTCCTTCTATTATTCTAAATACAGTCCAGCATACTCTCAACTACTGTTGGTTCTTGCTTCCACAAAGGCACATATAAATACTAATTGCCTTAGAAATTTTTTTTTAATATTTATCATCTGTCCGCAATATAACCCAAAGAACCAGTCTGTGGATTTTTTTTTCTGTGATAACGTTGAAGGAATATAATGCAATGAATAGAAAATATTTAGTAAGAACTCTGAAAACTCAGACATTATATATATGTATAAAAATATATATACATATATAAATATAAATATAAATATAAATATAAATATAAATTTTATTTATATATATATATATATAGTGGTGTCAGATATCCAGAATCAGTGGATTCATATTTCACTGCTTCTGCAAAGAACTTTAAAAGTCAGAATAAAATTTCCTTAAAAATATTAAGATTTTTAAGATTAAGGAATACCTTCAACTATCTGGATATGAATTTAGGAAAAAAAGTATATAAAGAAATTCAGAATTCTGTTGTTTGAGCAATTTTTTAGTAATGATCAATAAATAATTGCTAGTGTCATGTAATGAGTAATAAATACGTAAATTAAACTGTAGACTGTTTATCATGCGAACAGGATTCTGATCTGGACCCTTCTGGAAAAGATCACCATATCATAAAAAACTATAATTTTTCAAGCAAAAAAGGGAACTACTGAAGAAGTCAGAAAGCTTACTTCTGACACATCCTACATGAGGTCTTGACTGTAATCACATGAATGTATAATTTGTAGACTTCTTGCTGTACCATATCCAGTCCATTTTTGTCTCCATATGAGTAGTGTAATTTTATTGCAACTGTCCATACCTTAGTGACCAGTGTTTTTTTTAGCTCAGTGATCAATTCACAGAATCATAAAATGGTTTGGGTTGAAAGGTACCTTAAAGATCATCTAGGTACAACCCCCATGCCATGGGCAGGGACACCTTCCACTAGCCTGTGATCTATATGAATATAAAAGTATCCACAAAACTGGTTTAAAGTCCATTTCAATATGGAGAAGTATACAAAAAAGAACTCTGAAAGGGTGTGCCTTAAATCTGGAGTCACTGAATATTGACATTACTGATTAAGAAGATTAACTAGAATATATAATTATCAAAATGTACAGTGGTCTCTGGGAGACTCACCAAGTACAAGGAGAACTAGACAAGGATTCAAATAAATATTAATAATTTGAAGATGTAACCAAGAGAAGAAAAATGTTGATTTTTTGGGTCAAATGTCTGGTGCTACATTGGGAGCAAACTTTTGGACAAATGCAAAATGGAGAGCAATTCACCAGTCCATAGTTATATATAAAAAGTACTAAAGATTACAGTAGGTGAATGAACACGAATAAGGAAAACATGAAAAGGTAAAAAAGAAAATTTCTGCACTGGGATGGATAAAAATAATAGTATCGTTTTAATCTCCCTGGTGACAAAAGGCTGTAGGTAGCTACTCTGTCCAGTGCTTATTTAAGAAAAACGTGCAGAGAAAACAGAAGATTAGGAACATACCTTAATACAAAAAAAACCAAAATATCTGAGCTGCTTAGAGAACATGGTCAAAATGCATGACAACTGCTGATAAAAGTTTCTTGTCCTTGTCCTCATCGTCTGGCTGAGAATTAAGAGACTTGAATAGGAGTGGAGATTTGAGCTAATGTTAGGAAAAACTTCTTAATGAAAAGGATGTTTAAACTCTGGAAAATGTTTAAAATTGCTGTCCTTGGGAGTTTTGAAAAACGAGTTCAACAGACACCTGACATCTTGTAGATATTTGTTGTATACCTTGAGACAGACAGATGACTTTTACGACATCTTGAGTTCTCTGCAACTCCACCTGTATTTCTTCTGGACCTGTTGCTCTTCTGCAGTGTCCATAATGTCATCCTCACCCTTTATTTACAAGTACTTGTCCACGTTGTGCTATTAATACCACTTGTTGTACTTCTCTGTATTGTTTCTAGTAAGAGACATAGGATAAGCATGGAACCCTAGAATTATGATTAGGTTATTTGTGGGGAGGAAACATAACATTTAATTGCTCTTCCAGCATCAGTTCTGTGTTTTGTTGTTTTCTTTTTTCCTTTAAATCAAATTTATTTGAACATAAATCTTTTGATCCCTCAGCCAAGTGAGCATCAAAACTGCAAATAGGTGTCAGGGCCACTTACCCTTTGTCTTCTGGTCTATCAGTCTGGTTATTTTTTTCTATGTTCTACAAGGATTTAGCAGGACAAAAAGTGAAAATCATTATCCAGATGTATGTATAAATACAAAGAGGTAAAAACTACAGTTCTCCTCAGATAGAAAGTGAATTGAAGCTGGGATTTCCCAAGCAGATGATAAATCTGTGTTAGGGGTGCGTATCTGTATGGGAACAGGTGCATGGTTTACACTCTGAGATCTAAAAGGCAAGTGTTTCCATGCCTGTTTGAGCTGGAGGGTGTCTTTGGACCTTAAGGTTTAATGTGGATTTATTGTCTATCAATTTGTCTTTCATGAATCCATTTATACTTTTGGCTTTCAACACATCTGCTGGAAATGAGTTTCACAAAATGATGATGCATGTAATGATTAAAGCCCTTCCATCTGTTTGTTTTAAATCTTAGAATCTTAGAATTTCACTGAGCATACCCTGCTTCTTGTGATGTGATAAGCAGTGAATAATTGTGTCTTACTTTTTACACATTGTTAATATTTTACAGATCTCTTATCAATGTGTCTTTAGAAATGCAAGTCTTTGTCATCCATTTAGTTTTTTCATAGTGTAAGTGTTGCTCTATAATTCTAATGAGCCTCTACCTTTCCTGATATTCTTTGTGAGAGTTTAATGAGAGCCACACACAGCTCTGAAATGCCCATCTCCATTACTCATATTTCTGAATGACCTTTTTGCATTAATTTAGCTTCTCTCACAATATTCTGTCTTGCCGCATTTATCCTCTTTTTGGCTCTTTGACCAAAAAGATTATGTTTTCAAAGAATCAGCCACAGTAAGTCCAGGGCCTCATCCTGGTTGCTCTTAATTACTTAGAACCAACAGCTGCATTTGGTATACTTGATATTTTCTCTTGTATGTTATGCTGTTTCTCACTAGCACTGAACATCACCTGTAATTTTATTATCAGTATTTCACTCACCTTTATAACAGTCCTCTGTCAGATGAAATCATACAGGAAATTATATTTAATGTATGTTTATAGCTGTTTTCCCCTTTTATTGTCAGATTTTTTGACACATTTCCTGTTCAGTTTTTGTTCTGTTCCATACCTACCAGAAGCAATGTTTCCCCCTGTGCCAGTTACTTCTCTTGTTATCTGTTGACATTATTTATTAGGAGTTGGGGTTTGTGTTCATTTAGTTTGTTTTTGTAAACACAGAAAAGTGTATGAAAATTCAGGTACTTGGGTTGTGTACTTGTGCTGTCAAACTGGAGAAAGGACAGACAGATAAGAGCTATAGAAATTGTTTGGGGTCTTAGGGAATTATTTTCAAAGACAGATGAATGCAATTAAGTGTGGGGAGTTACTTGAGTCACCTCATTTTGGGCAAGCTGTATTGTGCGGATATAAACTGCGAGGCCAGGGAGGACACGCTGGAGGGGGACACTGATGTGCAGCTGCTGGTCGTCATGGCAGCCCCTTTTGTTTTGCTTTGTTTTGTTTTGCTTCTTTTTGTTTTACCTGAGCTAGCTTTAAACAGGCCAACTGTGGTGCTGCAAGCTGTGTAGCAACAATAACATGGAGCAGACTGGAAGCTGGAAATCTGCCCAGGGGTAAGATCAGTGGTTTGGTAGATAACCTTTCCATTGGGAGCACAGCTATGGGTGGTCACAGCTTTGCAGCTATCAGCATTCAAGCCAACTAATTTCAGGCTAGCTGGGTCCTTCTGTGCCACCCAAAGTTGCAGTGAGCATGACGGGTTGCTGGGAAGAGTTGCATTCATTGTTTCCCCCAGGCACGTATGAGGAGCAGGGGAGATCAGTTTATCACTGTGGTTCTGTGCCTGTGCTGTACAGAGAGGTTCATCCCTTGAGAGGTGGTTTGAAATTGCAAATAATTATTACTGGGACGAGCACATGCGCTATAGAAGAAGCTGTCATCTTCATAGGATTCCCCTTCGGTTCATTCAGTGTACTCTGAGGCAAAGTGTTTCGCAGGATCTGATAAGTGTCTGTCACTACGTTGTGCAAGAAATGTCCTAGGAGATATCTTAATTACTGAGAAAAAATGCAACTTTCAAATGCAACAGCAAAGAAAAAAAGTTGAAAAGCCATGGAAGATAATTTTACATTAATTTCTACCAGAGACTGAAGTATCCAGCTCCAAAAAGTCAACAGAAATTACTACCCCACTAAAGAAACAATGTCTAAAAAGAACCTGAAAGAATTGCTTGATTTTTCCTTCAGAGCTCTCTGACTCACTGTAATTTAAACTTTTTTTTTTTTTTTTTCAATTGGCATTCAGAATCCTACTTCTGCTAGAGTTAACTTGTTCAGCTATTCCATTTCAGGTGATGGACAGTGCTGTTCCTCCCTCTCACCACCCAGTCCTCCCTGCCTTTTGAAGAGAGACAGAGGTTTTCTTGAGGGCTATGGGGCCACCATGAGCTGCTTCTCTCTGCAGAGCTGTGTGCTGGCACATCTCTCTCTTTGGCATCTCAGAGATACGCTTTTTTTTTGGGAAGAATTTGTAATACATAAAAAGATTTTTAAAAAAAGCAAGGGGATAAAAAGAGCTAGAAGACTTACAAGAAAGCCATGAAATTCTGGTGTATATTATGGGGAAATATTTAATTTGGTGTAATTAACAGAAAATTCAGTCTACTGCAATGACATCATCCCTAACATGTAGTTCAAATATTTCCTCAGGATATACAGAACTGTGAAATAAAATAACTTCAATTCTGAATGAATAGAAAAGAAGAAAATTAAGTTCATCTAGGTCACTGAAAGGACATAAATTTTTTATTTGACATTATCATTTGAACAGACAAAACAGAGAATTGTTGAGTAGCACACCAAGCTAGCATGCTAAGGTTTGTATAGTTGTAGGCTACAGATAGGAAAATAATAATGTAAAGTCTAAAATATCTCTGAATCTGTGGAATAATATAAAAAAGTATATTTGACAAAAAGTTCCTTCACAGAACTACTTCAGGGATGGTAGACAATATCATCACGGTGTTATGAGAAAACAGCTCTGATCTATTACAGATAGGGGAGATGAAAATGGAGTGAAGATTGATTTATTCACTGTGTAGGTGACCAAAGGCAGTTGTGATTTGCATGCTGCAGAATTCATATTGGCATTTGTACTAAAACTTTGAGAGCACAGAAGCTGTTTAAGTTCAGGTTATTAGCTCCTTATTAAGGGTACAGAAAGGCTAAATTGCTTTTCCAATTTACTAGTCCCCTTTTTTAATTCTAATAATAGTTTTCTTTTTTTTCTGCCATTACAAATATTTATCTAATTTCAAATCATAGAAGATCATGCTGTCCTTGTATTGGCGCCTATTTCTCTAAGCTGACATTTTAGTTTTTGAAAAAATATTCTATTTCGATATATCATCACTGGACCCTGGTTCAGTTAAATTAAAGGATTCTGATCCTGTCAGCATGTAATAGAAAATGAGCACATGTAATTAATAGATTTGGGAGAAATCTTTAGAATTTTGTCTAAATGTCTGACTTTTGGTAGTATTTCACAATGGCACAGGTGTTATTTTCTGGCTTGAATCATGTTATTTAATATAACTGTATTGACTCTGTTACACATCTGTGATAAACATCTCTCTGTTTATTTTCAGTGTATTTTGATGATTTGCTCCAACATGTTTCTTTTGGAAAGAAATTAAGTGGGAATGCCAGTTCAGCAAATAGTAGCTTTTCATTTCTTTATTCCTAGAGTCACTAAAGACCCTTTGTAATCTCATATTTTGAAGAAGCTCATTTTTCAGAGTTTCAGAGTTTTCTATTATAGAGTCTGGGAGTCAAAAAGCCCCACAACAGCCACACCCCATAAATTTTGGACTTAGGCAAAACGTTTTTTAAAAGCTTACTATGGACCCTAATGTCCCCTTGCCCCTGCAATGAAAGGACTGGGTCATACTTTTCTTACTCTTGAGTTACTATTTCAAAAATTGAAACCAGAAGGGGAACATGAGTTCTCTTGAGAAAAATGTCTGTTTGAAATTCCATCCGTCTTGGTATTTGTTATCTTCAGCTCGGGCGCATGTGTAATTTTTTCCTTAAGTGATTATAGAGGACAAGGGATGAATTCCTCATAAGCAAATTATTTCATTAGATTGATCTAGTACACCTACCTGCAAGAAAGTGCTTCCACCACAGATGATTTAGCAGTGATTTAGTTCAAACTACTGCCAGGATGAAAAATGTTTTGAATTAATACTGTTCGTGTAAGGAACAGGGTCAGACAGAGATATAGGGAACTGTCATTTGTACATAAATCTAAGCACTATTTTATATGATCCCCAGCTACTGACATGAAGCTGTTTGATAGCTTGCTGTGTTCTCCCTTTTTTCCTCCCCTCTTTGTTTAACCTTTGTGCCATGGACACATTTTTCCTCTTTGCGCTGCTTTCTGCATATCCAATTCAGAGCTATCCAGGCCATGCTTGACCTTGACAGACTCTACAGTCTACTAGTTAATCCCTTTGTATAATTATTAATTTACTTTTATTTTACCAGATTTGGACTTGACTGGACTCACTAGGTGGTCTCAGAAGCCCCACGTGACATGGGAAGCATGGGAACAGTCTCCCTGTCAGTGACTTGGCCACTGCAAATAATCTGGGATCTACCAATAAAGACTAGCTTGGAGGATGAGGAAAGGAGCAATACCTCAATGAAAGTGTATCCCCTAAGCTCATAGAATCTTTTAGTTTGGAAAAGAGTTCCAAGATCCTCAAGCCCAACCTTGGACTGATCACCACCTTGTTAAATACACCCTGGCACTAAGTGATAGGTCCAATCATTTCTTGAACGCTTCCAGGGATGGTGGGTGACTCCTCCATCTCCCTGGGCAGTTCACTCCAGTCTGTTCCAGTCCCTCTGCTTCTGCACTGAGCAGGCTGGATAGCTGTTCCCTGGGAAACCTATATTCCCATCTATAATAGAGTCATGATGGATCCTTGTTTCTATTAAAAGTGTGATACAGAATCCAAAATAGTAGTACACGTAGCCTGCTCGGGCCATTTTAAAAGTCGAGTTATTTGTAGGCCTGGTAAGGCAAATTGCTCTGCATGCTGCCCTGACCTGTGTCAAAATGGAAAGTTGAGTACATCAGGGGAAGCAGATCCCTGTGCTCCTCAAGAAAAAGGTGTCTGACATACACAGAGACCCTAATCCTCAGGTGAACAATTTTACTGTTTTAGAATGCTGTTTGTACCTCACAGGCTATAGGATGGAGCCATGGAGAGCTCGGTGGATTGCAGGAATGTCGCATGTTCATAAAAGCTGACAACTCCTCTTTGAAAGTGAAACGTGTTTCTCACATTTAGGAGAAAAATAAGAAGAGGCTCCCTGCACAGAGCAAGGGGAGTTAAGCTTTCTTCCCATTCTGGGCCTTCAAAAGGTCATTGCAGAAAGTGTTGTAACACAAAGTGATTTTAACCTGCCTCTGCTAATGTGACATTTGGAGCATGGCTGTGGCAGTCTGATGTGACAGCAGGCAAATGTTGTGTTGTGCTGTGTTAGTAAATGGCAGACGGCCTGGTAAAATGAGGGACTTATTCACATATTTAGTCTGTGCTTCCCCTCTCCAGAGGAAAAGACTTTGAAAAGTCTCTGAAGTGTGAATCCCAAAGGTCAGTAAATGCACAAAGGCCTTGTTGAATTTAGAGAAGCAAATAGAATTAAAAAAAAACCCCAATTTGTGGTTTTTCACACCCAGAAAATGTTAAGTAGATTTAAGGCTGTGGTTGTGTATAGATGCTATAAATCATCAAAAGCTTTTTAACTGCTCATATCCAGGTTTGATAAATTCAGCTGACAGCTTAAGTGATAACCTGTAGCCAAATGCTAGATTATTGCCTGTGTGTTGCAGGTTCATTTTTCAGCACTTTAGAACTACTTTAATCCCTGAAAGACTCAGGTAGCTTTAGTCCATCTGATTTACTGTGCGAGATAAAATCAGTGGTGCACATAACTCCAGTCGTGGACTGACTCTGGAGAGAGTGGGGTTTACAGAAACATTAGTTCTGGAAAAGACCGTGGGCTCGCAAGCCATAAATATGTAGATAGGTGTCCTTTGGATATAGAATGCCCTACTGATGCTATGGACCATATTGTGTAAGCTAAATATTTCATCCCTTGTCTGGTCTTGAGTTGGGCTTCTGCTTCTGTTTCCCTTGTTAATACCTATTTCAATTATATTTTTTAATGAAAATTCAAATTACTTTTTTAGCTCTCTATGATCCATCTATTTGTATGGAAGAGGCTGGCTAAATGAAAGGAGTACAAAAGATAAAATGTTTAGGGGAAAGACAACTGAGTTACACTTTTTCATTTCTAAGTCACTCAAGAATTTTGAAAATGCTACCCAAAGTGGATTTTCCCAAAGATTAGCTCAGCTGGTCAGAGCATGGTGTTATTAATGCCAAGGACATGGGTTCGATCCCCACATGGGCCATTCACTTAAGAGCTGGACTCGATGATCCATGTGAGCCCCTTCCAACTCAGGATATCCTGTGATTCTGTAAAGCTCGCTGGCAGCCAAGTCAACCTAGACATGCCCCATCCCAAATGGACCAAAGCTGAAACCCATCTTTTTTAAGATGTGCTAGCCAGAAAAATGCATCTCCCTTGGCTTCATGACTGGAGATTTGAGCATGTAGACATATTTCCAAGCTTTTCCTCCCTTAGACCTCTGTTGTGACTGACAAAGGAGATCTGGCCAGAATAATGATAGTGGTGTTTTTGCTCTTTTACTGAATACGAAAAAGAGAATTACAGTCTAGCTAGGAGCATTGCAAAGTTCCTCAGCTCTGCCTTGTGAATTTTAACATAGAGATTTACTTAGCATGAGATCCTAAAAGGAATAAAAGTTTATCTTAAATGATCTGTCAGGTTCAATTTATTCACATTAATTGGCCTGGAGCTCTTCCATTTAGCAAAACCTTGGCTGCTCTTGCATGGGCAGAGTGCTTGGAAGGAAAGGCTCTTTTTGCTGCCTAAAGATGTGCCCATGGAAAGCTATCCAACTAGCATCCCTGGCAGGGCTTCCTATCCCACAGGGCCACATGGACAGATGTACTGGGAGAGTAGCTTTGGGCCTTCACAGTCTGCATATATACCTCTGGTGCTGGGCAGCAGATCCTACAGAAATGTGTACTGCCTCTTTCATGACAGATTTGAGGAATTCAAGAAATGACTGGACCTGGCACCTAATGCCATGGTCAAGTTGACAAGGCAGAGATCAGTCAAAGGTTGACCTCCATGATCTTGGAGATCTTTTCCAACCTAATTGATTCTGTGATTTTTGTAATTTCAAGCAACCTTCTTGCCTCAAACAGCACAGCCATGGCCAGGCATGGGTGATGGGGGCAAGGTGCACTCAAGCCTTAGGGCAGATGCCAGCTGTGGACTCTGGACATGCATTAAAATTATGCATGTTGAAACCCCAGACATAGCAGTGCTTCTCCTGAAGTTCAGAAAACTGCAAGCTACAGATGCAAAGAATGGAGACAAGAGATAATTTCTAAGCCTTTGCAGCATCTGTTGCTTTGCACTTTCACCGGCTCACTAATATATAGACTAAAAGAACAGGTGTAAAAGTGGCTCAACAGTAGTCTTCATTACAATATAATTAATTATCTCATGACTGTCTGTAATTTACACTCATTCAAGAGGCGCTGATTCCAGGTGACATTCGTATTCTCATCATTTTGGATAAATTTAGGATGAAATATTTATACTGTATTTAAGACTACATATATTCCTCTTGTTTGCTTTCCTTTCATCTTGGCATTGCAACTGTTATTAAAAACAAGCAAAAAGTGGACAGACAGGAGTAAGGGAGTGAAATGTTACATTTGCATGTCATAAACCAAGTACTCAAATTATTATTTGAAATTACAGGACCAAAGTAAAAACTCACAAATAGTTTTCCCCTCCATTCTAAAGTATAAAATTACTAATGTTGAAAATCTCTAGCAATGAGAAAGCTACAAGCAGCTGAGGTAAACTCAATTCAAGGTCCAGATAAAGAAAACTGGAATAGTCTGTGCTGGCAGACTTGATTTTAACTGGGTGAGATATTAGGTCATGGAGTGGCTTTTAGTCACATTGCATTAAGAAAGTGAAATTCTGTCCCTGTTTTACATTGCTCAGGATGGGGATGGAAACACAGAGTTGAAATATTTCATAATGTTACTCTAGTTCAGTAAAACTGTTTGCCACTTAGCGTTCCAAATAGTTTTTTGACTAAAACAGAAATGGGAAAGCTGCCCAAGATGCACAGAAAGGAAATACAGTCTTCAGGGTTCTCTGAATTTTTCCTTTGTCAATCTTTTTTTATTCATGTTTGTTGATATCTATGCAGAACAGAGAACTGTTAAAAAACTAGACCTTGAAATCTAGGTTTAATTCTTGCTGTGGTAAAAATGCTAGGAATTTTACAATTGGTTAAATTTTGTATTAAAAAATAGTGATACGCATATACTGGTATCTCAGATTTGACATTAGCATCATATAATGATGCTAATGTCCTCTGCCACCACCATGTGTGTATTTTTCCACTCCTTGTAGAAAGCTGGTAGTAATCAGTCCCTGGAATAGTGGTAAACTCCTTTGTGCTTTGACTAGAATATCCTCCTGTGTATTCTCTTTTCTGAGATAGTATGAGTTTTCTGGGAATTGTCCTCATCTGAGATTTGTTAATTGCTGTTCAAGAAATTGCCACAGATTTCCCAAACTAAAAGATGAGGGTGCCTTGTAAAGGTCTGAAGCAGGAGGAGAGGTTCTTAGCTTGTACACATGATAGGTTTCCATCCTATACTACAATGTAACAGTCATTCTCAATGATGGGATTTTTGTCTGTGATCCATAATTATGAGGGTAAAGAAGGACTTAGGGGACTATTCAGATTACATGTTGGCCAAATCATCAGGTAATGATCATACAGAAGAAACCGCCAGGACAGTTATGCCATACACATTTCATTTTTCAAAATAAGCTAGCTAGATGATGGTGTATAATTAATCCCAATGGAATAACCAAGGACGAGCAAAATTGAATAGTTGCTTCTCTTTTTGATCTGGAATTGTTCTATAAATTATTCTGTTACCTAAAAATCAATAGCTGATCTGTTAGATGGATAAAACCCAAACAACAGATAAAATATAAATGAAGCTGCATCACACTGAATTGGGTCAAATCCCATTGGAAATGGGTCAGGCCTTTAGGAATCATTCCCTACTGTTGATTATAATGAGTGCACAAGGTTTTAAAACCAGCTTACAGTTTTTAATCAGCAGTAGCTTATGGTATGATGAATTACTGCTGTGTATGTGCTGTAATTAAACAGTGCTTTATGAAGACACTTCTTATGAAGTAGTTGTAACACTAAACTCTGAGACTGATACAGCAAAGTTCTGAATCCATCCTGAAATGTTAAATTGATGGGCATTCAGGACCTTCAGCATCTCACACAGTCAAACCTGTAATGTAACAGACAGCACAAGAGACCTTGTTTTGCACAGGGATTAAATATTCATCTGTGACTGTAGCAGCTTTTAAATTTTTAAGGTATTGATCCACAGCCTACTTTGATTTTATATAATCTGAACCAATGTTAAGTACCCAAAATATAGAAATTATTTTCTTGAGCCATGTGAAATACAAAACTTTATTTCCTTCAAGAAATTAAGTTATACTAGTGTGTGATAGCCTGCTGCAATGCCTTCTTCTAGGACTACAAGTGAAAAAGATGTACATAGAATTTTTTTCTTGCTAAAGTGTCTATACAGTTAATTGTGTGTCATTTTGAATGGGGTTTTTCATGGATTGGTTTTAGGTTTTTTTTTTTGTTTTGTTTTGACAAATGTACAAATTGACTCTGATTGCCAGGTAAATGAACTTCCAAATTTCATTAATATATTTGTTTTATTTGATAACTGAATATTATGGATTTAATTGAAAGCTATTTTAGTTAGTTTACAAATTAAATGGTAAGAATGTAGATCCACAAGCTGTTCCTCATATGTTTGCTTGATCTTTGTTTCCCTGCATGCCCATATTTACACCAGCATTTATCTGCTCCAGACTTGCACTAAATGTGGCACATCTAAGCCAGGTCTAAGCCCTAATACCTCAAGACAAATTGTTTTCTGACAAAATGCAACACAGCTCAGGATGTCCCCACACACAGCAGATAGACCACCCACATAAAAAGTGCATAATTCAGATGTAGTTCCAACCTCCACTCACTGTAGAAAAAGAATTTGCATCAAAACTCCTTTATTCTGAAGTCACTGAACTGCTCCTGAGATATATCTGAGGTGAATTTCTAAGACTCATGCTTATTCTTTTTTGCTGTATATAAATAACTAAATATTAATTTACCACAAAGAAAGAGCAAAATGACAGTCCAGAAGCTGGGGCATTAATCTAAACTGAGGGAGAACTGATTTTGGATCCCTCATCCAGATTTTTGTGAGAGGGAACTTAAACCATCATTTGATGAATCTCAGAGGAATGTTCCTGTTACTGATCTAGGATGCTCAGTGGGGATAGGGAGAATTCCTCTTTCTTGTCACAAAAAAGTAGTGGGTCAGATCTAGAATATATCTGCACTGTTAATTATGCCCATATTTGTTTTTGACCTTGGTGCCTAGGTCATTGAATCTCCTGACTAACACAAGTGGAAATAGTAGTGGAAATTCCTTAACTTATATTTGAAAAGTCATAGACTTTTGAATTATTTATTAATGGGAAAAGGTAAATAATTAACTTAAACTCATTAAATGGTAGGAAATGTCAAGAAAAATCTTAAGCCCAAATATATCAATGCAACAGGAGTCATGTCTGGCTGAGCTTAGTTTTTGTTGTCTGTGTGCTGCACTCTATTTGTACAGGTCTAAGTGGCAGCAGGATTATTTTTTGCGAGCAGGTATTGTTTTCTTTAGTGGCCTCTATGAAAACCTTTCTTTCAAACATTTGTCCTTCAACTCTCTTCAAAGCTATGCTGCTACATGCAATAAATCATTATGTAAGAAAGGAATAACTTATTAGTTCTGTGTTTGTTTTCCTTCACCTTTTATTTGTAAGGAGATCATCTCAGGAGATGAAACCTGTGTCACGTGTGATATCCATGAAAATTCAAACAACTTACCCAGATATTTGCATCTGAGTAAGTTGTCTTGAACCACCTTGAAGAAAGATGCAGACAGTTCCAGAATGAAACTAAATCTCATCCTTTGGTATGTGTCTATAGGAAATCAAGCAAATCATACTGTGTAAGAAGTGCCTGTCTTCCTTCTTGACAGAGACCCCTGACAAGGTAGCTCTGATATACACTATACCCACTGAAGTTTGAGCAGAGGAATCCCACCAAATTATCTTCTAACTAATAAATAGTGTAGTAGGTCTAAAAAGGAGGAATTAACTTTGGAAATAAGTTATATGGAGCACTACCCAGTTGCTTCTTCTGTAGGTTTAAAATTGTCAGTCACTTCCCATATAATAGTGTTTAAATAACCAAGTTTAGGCACTTATTTTTTACTGGCTTTAGATCTCACAAAAATAATTTGGTGCTGCTGAAGAATAAATCAAACAAAATTAAATCTGAAAACATGAGAATTCTTGCTAAGAAAGCTGAAAAAGCCCAAACTGCATATTTTTGTAATGCAAATTGAGATTAAATTAATTTTAGATTCCTCCCCAGCACAATAATTTGGGCAGCACAGCAAAGCTGAAGACTAGTTCCTCAGTTCCTAGAATTGGTAGGTATATCACCATGAATGACTTATTGTAGTAGGACAAGGGAAAAAGGAGACTTTACCATCCTAACTTATACTGCCTCGTTGCATAAAGTTTTCTTGTATCTGCAGATCATGGTGAATAGCCAGCAGTACCCCATCCAGAAACCAGGAAGCTCTCAGTGAGGTTTTCAAGACCAGGCTCCATTGCACCTCTTGTCCTCTGTATGGTGAATTGTGAATGGAAATATTCATCCAAATTTTTCATCTGCTAGACTGACTTTAATGCCAGTTGGGAATAACAATTTGCTTCCAAAAACTGAGCAAATTAGCTTTTAAAATAGATAATGGTCTGATAATTTGTGTATTTATGATGGCTGAACCAAGGTAGCTGAATTGGTGACCCAGCAGCCTGTGAAAAGCTGCAACTTTCTTGTGTGTGGTAACTTATGTCTTCAGCAGTCTTGTGGGATGTGTCACCTCAGGCTGATGGATTCAGTTTGGATTGAATTTTACAAGCACAGAAATTGTTAGTGCCGTACCTGCATTTTGGACACTTTGTGGGCTCCCTGAGGCACCTCACTAATTGCTGTGGCTGTGTCCCCTTGTGCCTGTTCCATTCAGAAAGCCAGTTTGGTATCTAGTCACCTCAGCAGAGATTCCTGTGTCCCTCCCTTTTAATGCATTTGTTACCAACACAGAATATTTTAACAACCACATCTCTAGAGAAACAAACCAACCAACCAACCAACCAACCAACCAGAAAAAACCAAAAACCAAATGCTGTTTAAGTATATAATTTTAAATTTTTACTTTAAAAAAATATTTAGTAACATTTACTGAATTTTGCTATATGTAGTAATGCTGTTTAACATCTAGGAAAGAGATTAAATATTTCAGATGTTATATTTTGCATTTCTTGGTTTTGCTCGGCAACCAAATGAAATTGCAAGATAAATTTATTTGTAGTAAGAAAAAATAATTTATGCAGTATTTGAACCTATAAGTTGATTTAATTAATTCATTATTTGTTTCCACCAAAAATTAAATACTGACAAAAATAATATTTAATTTGGAGGCAGTTCTTTTAAGACTGGCTTTAAAACTTTCTTTTATTTATGATTGTTCTAAAAGCTATAGTAATATAATGTTAGAAAAAGATCATCTTATCTGGTATGCTCTTACACAAGTTCATTGTGATAATTCTGTTCAACTTTATTTTCAATAGGCCTGTTTTCCTTCTGATGTAGAACTAAATTAGTCATACACAGTTCCTCTAAGAAAATGTCTCATGTAAGAAGCAGAGAAATTCAGATGGTTTTTCACCACTTCAAATTATGTGTATAGTGCTTTCTTGATTGTTAAATTACACTCTAGGCTAGGTCAAGGTATAGAATAGTTTTTATTTTCAAGTGGATGGGAATTAGATGATTTAGAAGCATATTACTGGGTATCAGAGAGCAGGTAATTTTATGTTTAAGCTCAACAAAAGGTTTGTATGGGGTGTGAAGAAGGTTTTTATTAAGAAGAGAGGAGCAGGAAATTGGACCTCTTCAAAAGAGATTTACCCAATTTTTCTTACTATAGTCAGTCAGTTGGTTTTCACAAAACCAGTATCAGCTATTGAAGGAAACAGACAATGCACAAGCTAGATCATGATAGATTTAGCATTTGTTTTCAATTGAATGCAGTTATCTTTCATCCACAGAGGTTTTACAGCATGCCCTGTAAAAATCTCCTAAGGCATGGAAAGACCCACTGAAGGAAATTAAAACAGTATGTCTGAGAACATCATGTCCCAAGTTTAAAAAAAAAATAAAAAATGCAGTATCATAGGAAATATCAGTATATTTTCTGTTTGTTCATTACTTCATTTTCATATGCAAAATCAGGAAACTCAGAAGGACAGCTTTACAAACAAAAGTCTCAATCTGAGTAGTTATTGCTGTTCTGTTGATGAATTGCCACTTTTGAACTGGACCTGGCTGAATGATACCTGTAACTCTCTCTTTGGATCTCTTCTGAAAAACTTCAGAATGGTAGAGAATGGTTTTTTTGGTAAATGGTAAGGTAGTTGTTTTGTTTTGAGAAACCTAGATATGACATTAGGGACTTAACAATAGGTAAAAAGGTCTGTGTGTGATATTTCTTTTGGAGGTATGCAAGCACTTAAGGATAAACATGGCTGTCTCTCAGGGCTCTCGTCTCTCCAGCACTGTGTGCTGTAACCTTTGGCAATGAAGCAGACGAGGCTGTGTCTGTGTCCTCCCAGCATTTCTCTGTGCCTCCCATCACCTTTGCTACTCTTCACCAAGCTCAGCATGGTTGCCTGACCTGGCCACTGAGCTGTGTGTCCTGCAGCTGTGCCTGTGTCAGCCTGCTCTCTGGTCTCTCTCTGGCCTCTCTTGTCAGTTCTCCTGGTCTTGCAAAGTATTTTTGGTATGTTGAAGGGATGGGGTGGGGCACGTGTCAAAGCTGTGAAAGGATTCAGTATTTTCAGGGTAGGAACATGAGCAGGAAAGGACTGTCATTCAGTGGCTAGTCCAGAAGAATCCATGGAGTTTTCATGGTAGTTCCACTGTGCCTCCCACATACACACACAAGAAATACCAGAAAACCCATGACATGCTACCTTTAAATAAAACAGCATCTTCAAAAGCTGCAAGAATGGGGGTATTGTGCACAGGGATGAAACAACTCTACTGATGCAGTAGGTTGTCATGGTCTCAGTACCAGTTGCAGAAATGGGAATTGTTTTCCCTATGAATTGTAATAATCCAGTCCTTTACAGCTCAGGGTTAAAAAGCACCTGCAGAAGCAGTCCATGAATAGGATACATGAGTTATAGAATATCTTCCATTTAACTAAGAAACTTCCATTTCCAGAAATATATCCACTGGAGCGTGCCAGAAATAATTCAGCAGAGCAAAGACAAAGCAAGTTGGTGCTGCACATGGAAAACAGAGGTGCTGCCAAACAGCAGTGCTCTCCCCATCAATGGTGTGATTGAAAAGGAGCCAGTGATTCCTCGTGCAGCTAGGCCAGTGCAGAGGAGGATGCAACACAAGCGCTGCTCTGTTCAGCAGCTGTGTTTTCCCCCATGTTCACTCGTGGTACTGCTGCACTGAGGAGTGACATGATCTGGTTAAGTGAAAAAGTGATTTGAGCAGGGTGGGCTTAAACCCAAGGCAAACCTTAACTAAAGCTCTGCAATATGAGCCATAAATCCTGGCCCCTCTGTTTTCTCTTGTTTTTCCTGGTACTCATTCTACCGGACCGTGGTCAGGACATGTCTGTTCCTTCTAGAAAGCCAGATGGTAAGATCATTGAGGTGAGGAGGGCATCAGAATAAAGAAAAGATTGTAGCTGGAATTTGAGGGTGCCAGATTTCCAAATACACAAGTGAAGATCCAGGGTCTGCTCTCACACGAGAAGTGTGATTTTTCATCTCAGATGTGTTTCATATGTTTGTGGCTACTGCTTCTCATGAGTTTTGACATTTATTGTCTTACATCCCATGGTTCTTGTTTAAATCAAAGTTAATTAAATCTAGAAACAAGAGATTTGTGACAGATTTTTCTGTACCTACCCAAAACAGAGGGAAGCAAGAGAACATTTTCACATCTTTTACTGAAGAAGTAACAGCACTTGACTTGCATTGATAGCTCCCATGAATCTGTACCTGCTATTGCAGAAGAAGGAATTGTTTATAAGACAGTAAAGAGACAAAACTTGTGGCTAAGTAATTTTTTCCTGAGAGTCTTAAAATTTGGATAGTTAAAGATTTATGATCACGTATGTAACTATATAAAACACATGACAGATTATCAACACATTATCATTCTGTCCCAGTCTTTTTTTTTCTTTTTTTGGTCTTCTGGGTATATTCTATGACTTAAATTCCATCAAATGCTGTAAATATCAAGGGACTGGTAGCAGTTACTCAGATGCATATGCACTGTGTACTCCAGGTAAGATGTAAAACCCCTTCTCACACTTTAATCACTGTGGTTTTGACTTGTCAGAAATAAAGTTAATGGGACAATTGACTTTTGTAACTTACATTAAGATTTTGCTATCAGTTTCAGGGAAAAGTTTTTAAAAATATTTTTAAACTGTTTTTAGCCTTACATTCTAAAATTCTGCTTTCTCTCATACTCCAAACTAGCTTCAGCTTTCTTCACCTATAATTTTAACATTATCTTAGGCAAAAGGCAAAAAATTATATTAGAACAGTTAGACACTTATCCCTCTCATTTAAAGCACTACAATTTTTTGACTTTTGATCCCACTTGTAATGAAAAACCAATTGCATCCATTTTGTACAGTAGTTTTCCAAAGTTTTGTGCATCCTGTGGGGGTTGTTTAATATAATATTTTATGCCCAAATAATTTAAAAAATTTCTACCATTCTTCAGTCTCATACTGCAATATTCATACATGAGAAAAAAATGCATACTTCTGCTTTTCTAGTTTTAATCAGCTTTGCAAGGATTTTTGCCTTATATTGTATTTCACTCCTACAGGCATAAATCCTATCCTAACAAGACAATGTTGCTGTGTGCTATCAATTTTCTAAGCAGAATAGATTCTCTGAAACTAGGAGTGGTTTGTCAGATTGTTTTCTCTCAGTACCTGGAAAGGCTTAAAGAAGTTTATTTAATGTTACACACAAATGCAATGTCACTCTTATGCATAAATGCTTTTGTGCTCTGGTTGAGCTTTGCCACAAAACTTTATTCCAGAGCTGTCTGTCAGGTATATTATATAACTGCTCTATATCAATTATTAAATCCTTTATTATTTGAAGTAATTATATTTTAATGGCTGTATCTTTCCATGGCAGGCTTTTTCTCTTAATGCTAGTCTGCTTCCTGTAGCTATTCAAACTCCAGATGAAGAAATAAAAGGAAAAATAAATCAGAATTCAAAATGAAATAGCACAATGACATATGCCATATTTTAAGAAAAATTTTAAAGTAATCATTAAAGATAAAATCAATGGGTTTCACTTTAAAACTATTCTTTGTGTCTTAGACAGAATTCTACAGCAATTTCTCTGCTCATAGTAAAACATGTTGTTCCTAATTAGTGCTCAAAGGAAATCACTGTTGGACCTTTCTCCTCCTTTTTTAATTTTTTTTTTCCAGTGGATTAGTACAAAGAGATTATTCAAAACAGGTTAAAAAAAGTGGAGGTTTGCTGAAGCAGCAGGAAAATGGAGTTATTTCTCTGGAACTTTGACTTTTAACCGGTTCCAGTTGGAGTGGTTTCTTTGTCTTGAATGTAGGATCAGCTTACAGGTAAAAAAAAAAAACAAAACAAAACAAAACAAACAAAACAAAACAAAAAAAAACAAACAAACAAAAAAAAAAAACACCAAACAAAGCAAAAAAAAAACCAAATCTGACCAAACCAAAATAGTTTTCTTAATGAGTTTTCTTTTGCAAAGATTATTATTTTTGAGGGGTTTTTTTCCCCCTGTAACTTTTAACATATTTAGATTTTAAAATGAAAAATAATGAAGTAGTAGTGGTTTTAAATATTGTAATTTGAGACTAGATTTCATCCTACTAAAATGTACTGGTAGGTTATGGTGGAAGTCAAACAACTCTATCAATGTGAAAGGTGTGGATCAGGGTGGGCTAAATTCTGAATTGGCCATCATCTTGTGTTTTAAAACTGCTTTGGTTTCATGCTGATGTACAATTCACATATATTTACATTAAAAAATGAAAAAGCATAAAATGGAAATTTATAAAGTGAGAAATATCCTTGTAGGGGTCTGTTGGGCAGGGCTGCTACACAAAACATTTCAAATGCTGTTGTTTGAAACCCCACCACTCCTTCTGTAGACAGCAGTGTCTTGTGAGTGGGGTCCATCTTCTGGATCTGTCTCTTAAAGCCTGTGAGATGTGAGTGGGGCATGGCCACTTTTCCTCCTCTTCCAGTGCTTGAGGTCATGGAGCTGCACAGCCTCACCACCTGCACCCCTCAGCCAGTGCCCCACTCTGGGTCCCTCACACGTCTTTACACTCTCACAGCATCCCTCCTCCTGGTGGGTAACCTAAACTTTCCAAACTTCTCAGGTGGCCTCATGGGGACAGACAAGAAAAATAGATTTTGAAGAGGATTTTCCCAGTAGCCACGACTACTTGTAAAATGCATCTCTGCCCATGGCAGGGGGTTGGAACCAGATGATTTTAAGGACCCTTCCTATGATTCTAAAACACTGAATTTTGCAGCCAGGCACACACTTTCCTCACTCAAAGAATCATGCAGTTCTTGGGTTAGACAGGCATTCTGGCATTGTGTAATGCTTCTTGTTCTCTCGCTCCCTAGAGTGCAGTTCCTAATTGTAGCAGTGACAAGCCTGTCCCTTATGGGAACACAGCGTACCTCCCTGAGGACAGGGAAATCCAGTCTGTGATCCCATGTGACTTTTACATGGGGAGCTGATTGTCAGGGGAAGGCTAGAGCTGAAAAATCTCAAAGTCTCTGGCTTTTGATGGCTCTTTGAGTGGCAGCTGTCTTGTTCATCTCAGCAGCAGAAACTGAAACAGTGATCTAAGGTGGGTATTGCTATTAGGGGGCCTTTGTAGTCTCCCTTATATCTCAGTAAGTGTTCACTTGTAGTTGCAGCTTACAGCACAAGTAGGCTTTTTGTTGCTCTAAAATTTTTCCTGAATTATTTCCCTACAAGTCCTGAATAAAGTATTTGGAATAAACCAGCCTGGATAACTCAAAACTGCATTTCATGTACAGGAAAAATCTTAGGCAGCTACTGTACAAATCATAAGACAGGAAAGAGCATAGAATTTGCAGGTTTGTATGAATGTTCAGCACTGCCTCAACTCCCTTATTTTGTATTTTAGGATGAGGACAGTGGGAATTCTGCCTTTGGGTTTGACCCTGAATCATGAAGAATGCTCTTTATGAGCTATAGTGTTTTCACAGGCCACCTGGTGTAATGGCAAGAATGGTTATTCAAGGACATAATGAGTAGCTGAGATCTAACACACATAATATGCACAGCAGCTGCTGCTCTCCTGTGTTTTCAGGCTTGGTAACTGTGAAACCACAACCTTTAAATAACACCCTCTTAACTATGTAAAAGTTTAAGGATGCAGTACATAAGGAAGAAGCCAGAGCATCTTGGTTTAAAGCATCTCAGCTGGAGCAGAGCAGGCACAGCCGTCTGGGAGGCTGCTCAGCCTTCCTCTGCTAGGGGAGGGGGAACACAGCCCTGAGAGAAGGTGAGGGAAGGCCCTAATTATATAATCATAGGTATGCATCCAAATGGGCCAAAATGGAGTTTATGTTTCTTCCCTGCACGGTGTGAGATCACCAGAATGCAGGCATGCCTTTCTAAGTGAAGGGAAAACTGCCTTGCTGGGAGGTGTGATTGCTGGCATGATCCTTTGGTCAACACATCTTCTGCTCTGGGAGACATTTTTATTTCTGTCATGTTTTGCACTTAAGTTTGGTTTTCATTTAAGTTAGCAAGAGCTAACCAGCCCTCAAAAGGAGAACTGCATCATGCAGCTCATCCTGTACGTCTGAGCAGCCGCCGAAAACACAGCGGCAGAGACTTAGCAGCCACGTGCAGGTCAGCTGAAGCTGTCCACAGACCAGGGCTACTGTCAAACTGCTGTGCTGTGCATCACCACACTGACAAGAAAAGCCTCTCTGGGAAAAGCTAACCACATCAGGCTTTCTAAGTAACTGATGTGGGTTTTTAAATTTGTTTTGTCTACTGCAAAAAATAATTGATGTTACACATTGAATTTAGAATTTCAGTTACATAAGTAATGGGCTTAGGTAGTTGTAGCAAAACATTTCTTTTGGGTGTGCACATGAAAATCAAATGAAATGCTAGAGTTTTAAGCATACCAGAGGAGGAAAAGGTCACCTTGATCTCCTTTCTCATTCAGAGTATGTAGCTGGGCTGGTGTCAGGGTTATCCAGCTCCCTGGGGACCCTGTAATTCCTGTCAGGATATCTTCTATCACATTATCTGTCATATTTGTATGGAAAGCTTAAATGCTGAGCTAGCAGATGGAAACTGGGATTAGGTCACTGTCTTGAAGTGTCCTGATTTTTAAGCTGCATGTGTACTTTACCCTGGTAAGCCAGAAAAGACTGACAGCAGTGATATTCCCAGTTTTTTCTTCCCTAAATGACACTGCTTGGTGGATTTGATTTAAATTCATGAGTAACTTTTGGCGTAACTGAAAAAAAAAAATCTGGTAATTTCATAATGATTTAAACCTTTCTTTTGCCAGACTATCCTCACAGTGCACACTGTGCCTATTCAGACTGAGTTTCCAGGACACCAGGGACATAATAATTGCATTTATTCCCCTTGGATGAAAGATGTGGATACACTAATGCCCTGTCGTCTTGGGTTTCTTTGGAAGCACCACAGATTTTCAAACGGATGCACTGCACTCCTGTGGTTTGCTGTCCCTTACCTTTGAATAAGTGTAGTGTCATGGTGCATTTTGAATTCTGCCTCAAAGTCTCTGACATTTCAGTGCTCTGAAATCAAGCTCAAGAGGCAAGAGAATGTGGCCACCGCCTCTCTCACTGCCACCTCCACACCCTGTCTCCAGTTGTCCCTCTCCCAGAGGGACTCTGACAGATGGAGCTGCTGCTGGGCCCTGGGCTGCTGCCAGAGAGGCTTCTCTGCAGATCAGTGGTATCCATGTCCAAACCTGTCACTGCCTGGATGCCCTTTCCAACCTGGGAAGCTCCTGGGAGTTCTCCTGGGAAGTCAGCCCAAGCTTGCACAGGCTGATTCGCTCACACACCCCTACAGAAAATGGACTAGTATATGACACAACCAGTAATGAAGTTATCATTTATTAATAGAGCAAATGTCTTCTCATGATTGCTGCCTGTAGTTTTATATGTACAATGTTATTTCCCATCGTGAATTCTGAGTCAAGAAAAGCCTGCTGGCTTTGGACTCTGCCAGGAAGTAACTCAGAGTGATAAATGTTATAAATATCAATTTTTGTAGACCATTCTACATTTATATAAATATTAATATTAATATTAAATAAGACATGTATAATTACATCATTAGACTTTAAAGAATAATTTATTTTGGCAAATAAACTGCCAGAATGATAAGGATTTGCATTCTCTGAAAAGAGAATCAAATAATCAAATAATAAAAGACAATGAAAGTAGAACAGAACAGCCCTTGGCTAGACTAAGATATTGTAGTTATTGCATATCCATGTATCCTAGAATATAAACACACCATATCCACTTGAATATATATTTTTATCTTTTAACTTACTTGCTAGAGTTGATTCAAATTACTGACATAGGTTTCAGGTTATACAGTGTGATATCAGTCAAGATTTTATGCTATGATTATTAAATCCAAAAAAAGTGTGATCTCATGTACAGCCTCATTTCAAATGATCAAGGACTTTATTGAGCATCCTAAGAAACAGGAACTTCTATTCAGACGAATTAATCTAAGCTCTGTTCACTTGCTTCAGCACAACTGTTGTTATGCTTCATGGATTGTCTGCCTTCATTTCTTTATGTTTGTTTATACCTTTCTCAGTTTCCTGAATGAAAGCTATAATGATGGTGTTAACAATTCACATTTGTAGAAATAATTGTTTTAAACACAGTCTTTATTTTTTTATTTCATTATGTAGCTCTTTCTTTGATGCATAATATATAAATACCTAATATTTGTAGGTGTTAAATCCATATGAACTATACTACTACATTTCTATTCAGGGCTAGAAGTCAGTCTAACAAACCAAGAGACAGAAGTATAATAAGGAAGGTGAAAACAAAGTTTAAAAAGAATCAGTAAAAATAATTTTTGAAAGCTTATAAAAATGCAAATTCTTGAAATTTTTATAGAAGAATCTTCTTGGACTGCAAAATTACGAAATACTTTTATGAGATCAGGTTACTTAATGATATTTTATGTGCTACTGGCTTGCTCTGTCCTTTTGGCAAAATACTATTATTAACATAGTGGAATACACCCAGGGTTAAGACTCCTTAGCTTTTATCCTGACTCTAAGGATATCCTGTTTGGCCTTTGTGTGGTCTGACCTTTCTGTCTGTTTTGCTTTATGGATGACTGAAAGATTTATAGCCAGAGAACTGGCTATGAGGAGTAATTATCACTTGTTATATATACTGCTTTCATAACTCAAGATTTCCTGCATGCTGTGTCTATATGTTTCCAAAGCAATGAAATCTAGGATTTCATAAATAAAATACATAAATAAAACCTTAAATGAAGGAAATAACTATGCAGCAGTTAAAGATGGAAGTAGCATTTCTTAGGGCAAAACAAATTTTAAACCCCTAATTACAGAGGTAAAAACTGTCACAATTCAAATCCTTGCAAAGGTAACATGTTTTTCTTCCTTGAGTCTTTCTTTTCTGGCAGCTTCTGCTGAAGAATAATCTTCTATCTGACCTGACATTTTCTTCCTTATTTGAACTGTGATTCTTAATCTCAGCATTTTTGTCTTTAAACAAAGAAATGGTTGCCTGCAGGTGAATGAGAAAGGTTTTGCTCATTCATTATTTATAAGCTTCTATTGTGATTCTTTTTTTTAATTGGAAACTTTCAACTGGTGTTGGTTATTGCTGATATGTGATAAGGATAACTGAAAAGCTTCTCAGTCCTGTCTGACAAGGACATATTATGAAAGTTAAGATTGCATTAATTTGCTAAGACTTTCTACATGATCCACAACAAGAAATGTTTCAGTATTTATTCTGAAGGAAATTAGCTTTCCTGACACTTAGCTTCATTCATTATTGTAAAGGCATTTGAGACAGCATTTCCAGTTATTTGGTAGATCGTTATTTCAAGAAACAGCTTTCAAAACGAGTGAGACAGGTAGGGCAGGTTAGCAGAGACTTTGCAGGCAATTTGCGCAGGATTTATTGAAACATGGGAAGTGTTCTGAGCTTTGGCATGAGTTTTCAGCCTTCAGCTTAAGTTTTTCACTGTTTGTGTTTGGCCAGTCTTCTTTCCCGTGACTTGCTCTCTGTGCACTCTTGGCCACAGGATTGCTGTCGCTCAGTGCAGCACATCATCTCTTCAGGAGCCTGCCCAGGAGGCAATAGAGGGAATGAGAAGGAAGACCTAAGACCTGTCAGTGACAAATGATTGCTAGGTGACTGGCAGCGTAAAGTGTTAAAGAAAAGCATTCACTCTTTAAAAGGGAGTGTGGGCAGAAGCTAAATTGGAGAAAGATAAGCCTCAGGACACCATAATGTAATGTGTCAGAGCGCCCTTCACTCTGCGCTGAGCCTATCAAGGAGTTGCCAATAGCTTGCTAATGGTGAGCTTTAAGACAAGTCAGATGTGTCTTTGAAAGTGTCAGTACTTGTGCAGTGGCATGATTTTTCATTCACATCTAGGAGACTGATTTGAAATTTGAGATTAAAATCTGTCATTGTTTAACCCCAGTCAGCAGCCAAACCCTACAGAGCCACTTGGTCACTTGTCCACCAGCAGGACTGGGGAGAGAATTGAGAGGATAAAAGCACAGAATTTAGGGGTTGACATAAAGACAGTTTAACAGGAAAAGCAGAAGCCATACACACAAGCAAAGCAGAACAAGGAATTCATTCACCACTTCCATGGGTAGGCAGCTGTTCAGCCATTTCCAGGAGAGCACAGCCCCATCACATGTAACATTTACTGGGGAAGACACATTCTGTCACTCCAAATACCCCCTCTTTCTTCCTTCTTCCCCCACTTGATATGCTGAGCATGATGCCATATGGCCTGGAATATCCCTCTGGTCAATGTCCCTCTGGTCTCAAATCGCCTGTCCCGGCTGTGTCTCGCCTCAAGCTCCCATTCACCTCCAGCCCCTTGCCAAGGTGTCAGTATGAAAAGCAGAAAGGTCTTGACTCTGTGTAAGCCCTGCTCAGCAGGAACAAAACCATCTCTGTATTATCAACTCTGTGTCCAGCAGAAATCCAAAACACAGCCCTGTATTAGCCACTGTGAAGAAAATTAACTTTACCCCAGCTGAAATCACCAGAAAATCTTTCAAATTTTAGAGCCATTCTCCTCTTCAAGTATTTCAGGTGCATACGGACCATGCTTAGTTTCACCTGTTGGCAAACTCTTCCAAAATTCTTCTGAGAGCTGATGACTAAGTATTCCCTATAGCTGCCAGCAGTTCTGTTGAGCTGTGATGTATGAATAAGGAATAAGGCTCAGAAACTCAATGGTTCTGTTGTAGGACAAGGTTTAATAATATTGGTTCCTGAGACAGGCTGCTGAGTGCTGATTATGCAGCAAGATTTTCTAAAAGGCTAAGCTTCTAATCACTCCCACTGAATTAGGATGGTTAAGCAAAAGGGGCATCTGGAAGACAGTGGGAGAAGGGATTGTTAAACCAATGTCACAGGAAGCTTTAAGGGAGTGCAGTGATCATTTACTGTGTGGACAAGCAGGAGAGGCTGTATAAAAAAATATTGAAAAGCTTTTCAAGGAGGAGTCATAGAGGCAGCATCTTTTGCGGGCATGGTTTTTCAGAACAAACAAAGACCTAGGTACTTTTTAGGCTTCCAGCTATATGTAATATTATTTTTCTGCTGCTTCTAAATCAAGCAGTCCTCTGTGTCCTCTAGATGAGAAACCTCTATGACCCTTAGTTATCTGGAGAACAGTCCACGCTAAGTTTGTTAAATTTACTTTAAAATTTACTTCATATTTATTGGAAAGTGAATACTCATCACTTGCTCATATTTCTCTATGTCGTTTGCATGGAATTCTAAGAGCTGCAGTGACATAAGAGTGTTCTTAGTAGTGTCAAGCTGTGGTAAGCTATAATGAGCTTTGAAATCCTTAATCTTCATTTGGAGCCAAGTGTTTTGGGCACTGCAATGATGTTAGTACAGACATGTAGTTTGGCTTTATGGTAGCACAGACATAGTTTTTACATTAGTATATCCAAGCAGACATATAGGAGTTAATGAATGGATATGAATATCATTATACATATTTTTGAAACATTTTAGGATACGGTGGTTTTTCTGAGAGGCCTTTATAAGCATAAATTGTACTGGTGCTTATACAGATATAAACATTTTTGTGTTGGCTTAACTGCATCACCGTGAGGGTTATTTGCAGTCAGACTGACATAACTGAGGGTGCTATTAGCTTAGTTATTAGTTAGCTAAGCTATTAGCTTAACACTGAGGGTGTTATTAGAAGCAGTGTCGTTGAAAGTGAGACAGCATTGTCTACATAGAAGAAAATAAAGGAAATCCATCTGTCCTGTCTCTTATGCATTGCAAGTGCATTTCTCTCATCCTTAAACACTTTCAGTAGAAACTGTCTTCATGAGGTGTGAATAAGTACACTTACAAAAATGTGGTGAAAATAGAAATTATGGCATATAGTGAAAGGAACTGAAACTAAGAATAGTCTCATCTGGAAATTCTCAGTGTAAGTGGATAACAGTCAAACTGGCAATCATAATACTGCTGTGCATTTTGGTGAGTTCGTTTCATTCAGCTGATATCAGCTGCAGGATTTTTTTTTTTGCTTTTATTCAACAAGAACGTGTAACTATCCGATAAGCTCCTGAAGATCCTCTGTACAAACTTTGTGAAATGTGAGCTAATTAATTAAGTGGTAGTAAGTCAATTTGTGTGGAGTTGCTTAAAGTGGGCTATAAAATTCTGTAATAAAATATGTAGAGAAAAGCATTTCAATATACCTGTAAGAGTATCTAATTCTTTGTTGGCAGAAGGCTTTCATCTTGACCATATAAGTAATCCCTTCTGTGACAATTAATTAATAATAAGGATTGCTTATAATTCCATGAGAATTATAGGCATAATTTACAGTCACATTTTTCTGGGCAAGTTTTATCTAGGTTGGTTAATTTTTATACTTTTTTTTTCTCTGTGAAAGAACAGCTTCAGATTCAAGTTCTGAAATTTCTTCACTCCTGTCATGCTACTGACAAACATTATCTCACAACTCCAGTACATTTTCCCTCATATTTTTCTTCTGCATTTTATTGTGAGCTTCAATACAATATCTCCATTATGATTACGGAAAGATCTAGTTAAAAATAATAGAAGCACTACAGAAAGAAGCCAACATCATATTCTGAATATTCTGAAAAGCACTTTGTTGGTGTTTCTTTGAAGGAGTTCTACTCTCTCCTGTCCTTTTGTTGTTCACACTCAGAGGTTTGACAGATATGAGCTACATTATACAAATACTATACTAGCTTTTATAATTCAGAATTTCCAAAGGCAAGTGGAATGGCATAAAGAAAAGTGAGCCTGCAGTCCCATCCTTAGCTGTATTGACCTGTGCAAGAAAGGAGAGCCACAGTCCTGTCTCCTTGCTTCCTTTAATTAATATTTGGAAGTGGCTTTGTCACTGATCAGCACTTGTGCTTGGGGATCTGAAGAACCAGCAGCTGTAGTTGTCCTTGCTGGGAGAACAAAAGATCATAAAAAACCTTTTTGTGTCTCCCCCTCAGCACCCCCTCTAGTCACATCATAAAATGGATAGTATATCCTTCCTCTCAATAAAAGTATGTTTTATTTTCTTCACAGACTAATTTCCACAGTTGTCACTACTTTAAGATATCAAATATCTTTATGACTCTTCTTGACTTCAATAAAATGTGGCATGTCCTCTGTGAATTGTCCTTTCCTGTTGGTAAGGGACAAGGCATTGATCATGTGGTTTCCTGATAGTAAATATTGTGGGTTTTCCCCCACATTCTTGGGTTTCTAAGTCCAAAAATCTTGCTCTTCAGGCTGCCGTGGAAGCTTGTTTCATTGAATACTGAGCTCCATTCCTACAAGGGTTGGCTCCTGGTACCAAGGCTAGCTAATTACAGGACAGGCACATTCTCAGTGTTACTTCACCTGTGAAGGAAACCATGTAAGAATTTATAAGTGTTGAAAAGAAATGGTGTCATCTGTCACATGAAATAATCACAGAAAAACTTATTTAATTTCAGTACTGTAATCAGACCACAGATTTTCACTGGTTTCTGTACATGTTTCTCCACCTGTTATGTGCTTCCCACATCTCGTCTAGTCCCAG
Organism: Pyrgilauda ruficollis; assembly: GCF_017590135.1. Classification (NCBI taxonomy): domain Eukaryota; kingdom Metazoa; phylum Chordata; class Aves; order Passeriformes; family Passeridae; genus Pyrgilauda; species Pyrgilauda ruficollis. The sequence continues at coordinate 1,742,488 of NW_024525378.1, read as the reverse complement.
TAAACTCTCCATACAGAAATGGTTGCAGAGCAATTACTCATTTCCCTTCTATGCTCATCAGAGCTATGAGGCTTCAGCCTGTTGCTGTGAAGCTGGGGCTAGACCAGCACCAAGGTGTGTGTCATCCCCTTTTGCTGTCAGGAGATGCTGTGGACTATCTGGTATCTAATGTGCCCACTGCATATCAATATGCAACCTGATGTTTTTCTCTCTTCTCTCTGGGTTGTGTTTTGATGTTCTAGATCTATAGATAACAGCTGTCATGCTACAAATACAAATGGAAGTAGATTGGTTCTGTTTTTTGCATTAACCATTTTAGCTTTTAGAGGACTACTGGGAATATTTTATTTAAGATTGTCAAGAATTGATTCTGTATCTATTTTACAGTGAATGTTCAGTCTGTGACAGAAATTATAAACTTATCTTAACTTCTAAAGTGTGTGATGCCATGTGGGTGGGCTTTGTGGAACTGCTGCTGGACACCAGGGGATTTTGCTTTTATTCCAAACTAGTCTTAGGTCCATCCAAGTGGATCATGCTCATGGGAAAGGCAAAGTCTTCAGACTGCAAACTCCGTAAGTCTTCAGAACTGCAAACTCCAGCTCTTGATGGGTGTGCAGTAAAACGCTAGGACCCTCTGTCAGATTTGCAGCCCAGCCTACAATTTCTTGTAGACAATTTTAAAAATATAACACTAGATATAACAACATAACAATAAAAATAGTAGTTTGTGTTAAGGAATTTTTTTGCCTCCTGTGAGCTCTCAGATTAGTATTGGTCAGACTGTTGATTTACTAAAATGGAGCTAGATGCTCTATTCAGCAGAGCTGAACAGTCAAAATCACTTTGAATGAGAAAGGAGAAAAGGTTAATGTGGAGCTGTTGGTTGAAATACAGTCTTTCCAAATGTGCCATCTAGCTCAAGATCATCAGTTCCCAAAATCAGTGTCACAAATGGGGTCATGAGCTCAGAATTTAAATGTAAATTGGGTTGTGCATGCCCAGACAGAGAGGCCTGAAAGGAAATTTTTGTCTCTGCTGAGCCAGCTCTTTACAGTTGTGTGCTAGGGTGCCAGGATGAGTGAAGAGAGGAGAATCTTGACTCCATGTTTCAGAAGGCTGATTTATTATATTATGATATATATTATATTAAAATGATATACTAAAAAATATACTAAAAAGAATAGAGAGAAAAGATCCTTCAGAAGGCTGGAAAGGACAGGAGAGGAATGATAACAAAAGCTCCTGACTCCCCTAGAGTCCAAGCCAGCTGACTGTGATTGGCCATTGATTAGAAACAACCAACATGCACCAATCACAGATACACTTGTTGCATTCCACAGCAGCAGATAGTTATTGTTTACATTTATTTCCTGTGGCTCCTCAGGAGACAATCCTGGCAAAAGGATTTTTCAGAAAATATCATGGCGACAGCTCTTCAAATAAATTTTTAGCCAATGGTTAATCTTTAGCCTGTGGTTTGTAAGTCTTATAAAAATGTAAAAGTTTTAGTGTAAAAATGATAATTCAGTAAGCTCTTGCACTTCAAAGCCATACCAAAAGCTCAACAAAAATAGCAGAAAATAATTGATGCCAGATGTTATCAGCAGTGTGGGATAAATGCATGTCAGAGTTCCAGGTACAGTGGCCAAGGCAGCAAACAAACAAATTCCTCTATCTGCATACTCTATTCTGTCAGGTACAAGAAGGCCATAGATGTGAAGAAAGTCCCAAAATACCAGATAAGACTAACTGTAAAATTTTAACTCAAGTGCATGTTGGCTTTAATTGTATAACAGAGTGTGTTTTGCAGTCAGGGTACTAATGAGTTGTTAATTCGCACTCAGAGTAAGAGATCTGATTCCCAGCATATCTGCTAACTGGCCAGTCTGCTCCATACTGGCTGAAGCCTGTCACCATCACTCTCCTGGGAAATACTTCAGAAAGCAAGATGTCCTAGTTGTTTAAATGGGAGGGAAATGTGTGATTTAATTGTATGTGTTCTCCTAGTAAAAATATCCTGCATAGTATGAGCCAGTAAGAAAATGTGTGGTCTTTAAGCTGGAGATGACTGTATCCAATAGAAATTTCCTGATTATGTAAATGAGTCCTTAAAAATGCTTTACATTTCTTTCAAGTACCAGAAATGTTTATTTTAATGATGTTTGCTGTCTGGCATTCTGATTTAATTATTCATGCCTTATTCTTTCATATTTCTTTTCCTTTTGACACACTGTCAAAAAAGAAAAATCAGTTAAATAGTTGAGAACATGTGAACTGCCATAAACAATCACTCTTGTTTGTTTCTCCGCAGAACAAAAAGAAGTAAAGGTGGGAGAATACAATGCTGTGGATGACACATTGGTAATAATCAACAACAGCATCAGGTTCCAAGGTAGGAGACAAAACTGGAAAGAGGCACAAGAGTGACACGGATAGCTGTATGTAGTTTGTAAGACTGTGTGCTTTTAAAAAACTGTTTTAGATTTTTAATATCTGTAGAAAGTAAAAGGGAAAAATTCTTTAAAAAATAGAATTCTGAACAGAAAATTGCAGTGTTTTGATATTGTGGACTTGGTTTTTATTCCAATGATAGGGCAAAATCAAATTTATGTGTGTACGCAAATGTTCTTTGATATTTCAAGAAGCATGTTCTTCACCAATGAATTATGTTCTATTTCATCCCCATTTCCCACTCCCCCAGCTCATCTCACCTGAGGGATGCTCTCATGTTCTGTGTTTGCAGACATGAGGAGGAGGTAGTTGTTTTTCTTTGTTTGTCTGTTAGGTAGTTAGAAAATAGGTTTTCAAAATACCAATGCTGGATTTAACATGGCCCATGGGAAACAGGGCCAAAGAGGGTTTTCAGACCAGCAGCACTCTGAAGATCTACAGCAGGCATATAGCATTTCTTGCTGTATCTTCCTGCATTTTTTATCCCATGCTGCTCCAATGTAACATGGGGATGTTATGGCCCTCAAGTAGCTGGAGTGCAAGCATATCCATGGTTTGGAGAGCCTGTGGTCATGGCAGCCAGGTGTGAGCTGAAATGAGTTTTAAGGGGATCTCCTGTTGAATACAGGCATATATGTTCTTTTCAGAGCTAAAATTTAAGATTTAATCTTAAGCTCTGCTATGGTGCAGTTCAGTGAGAGAAAGTGAAGTTGGCTTTGTGAGTTCTGTGTGGTTTTCCCCTGGGATTGGTGAAGTGGATGATCATCAAACTGTTGTACCGTTGTACTCTACTACCGCTTTCTCCAGTGTCCCAACACCCAAGGTTTGCATGAGCATGGGTGGAGTTTCACTGAAGTGATCTAATTCATGACTACTTGCCCATCTGCTGGAGCTGTCCACCTTTCCTTTTGATATCGTTGCTGGACTTAAAAGAGCACAGATACACAAACTTGTCATGTGTCTCCGGGGAATGAGGCTTTGGAAATGAAGAGTGGAGAATCTGTCCCAGTTGCCAAAGTCTGGGAAGCAGCAGATTATTTTTGCCACAAGGAGGAACTAATGATGTGGTTTAATACTGATTCAGTCCATTAATTTCCAGAGAATATATGAAGTATGAATCAAGTTACAGGAGACAGCATTTCTTCATAAATTCTCGCCTTTACAGACAGTATATGATGGGGAAAAGTCTCTGTATGGTCTTTTCTCAGGACAAGACTGCTAGGTCTTCTTCTGACCACATCTGAAGGTGATCTTTCCACTCATAACCTGTCTTATGGTAGCCTTAAGATGTATTATGTGACTCACAGTGAATCTTTTCCTTTGACTCATCTTAGCTTTTCATTGAGACAGTTGGACATTGAATGTGGAGGACACTGACTTCCAGTCAGTGGAATCCTAGTAACTTTAAGTATTTAAAAAAGAGAATTGTAAAAATGTTCCTGTTTAAACCATTGCATAAAATTCCACAGCAACAGGAAGCAACAGGATTGAATGCCCTGTGCACACACAAGAAAATAAGTTTTGTTTTCTCACTGTGTGTTTATATTTAATAAATACAAACCATCAATATACTCTGTGGAGTGTAGAAACAGTAGGGTGAAGTTTTATTTTTTAGTGTTAGTTCTTTTAAATCAGGCATATGTTTTATTGGGTTTTTTTCTTGCTACTTGTCTAATTTATGAATTTCCATGGGGTGTAAATGCATGCAATTGTGGAGGGAAAGAGGAAAATCTCAGGTACTTTTCTCCAGTATTAAATCAACAAATGGACCCTTCACTGCCACCTTTTTGTAAGCATCTAAAGGACTTTTTTTTTCTGAAAAGTTGGGCATAAAGGCCAAAGGATAGCATGTTTCCATGGTCTGAATAATTTCAACTTAACTCTTAAAGGTAAAACTATTTTATTGTGTAAATCCTTGAATACTCTTTTAGATGCAAGGCAGAAGAATGGATGTAAAATTTAGCCATGGCAGCTGCTGGTCGGGTACTCACAGTTCCACTTCTGCAGCCGTGCTGTGGAAGGAGCTGCTCAGCCCTGTGGCCCTTGCAGTCCCATCGGAGAGCTGATGCAAAAGGACAGGCTCAGGAACTGTAGGGCACACAAATCTGTTTCTGAAGGAAGACAGTGATGCAAAAGGCCTTTTGCCAATCTCCTGAACCAAGGAAAAAATTAGTAAGCAGGTGAAATGGAGTGTGGGAAGTTGGGGATGCAGAGCTTTATTGCAGTTGTCGGAAAGTGATTCTCCTCATTAAACAGAGAAGCCTTTAATTAGTTGGAGCTGACTGCCGAAGTACACAGCTTTAAACATAGTTTTTAAGTTGAGACATTCAAATCCATATCTGCAAAGTGGATCTGTCCCTATAAAACTTTTTCTATCCATTTTTCCGTATTGTTCCCTTCTGTAGAATCCTGAGGGCACCAACAACTCTCCCTTCCCTCCTCCCAGGGCTTCCCCCACCATGCCCACAGCCCAGGACCACATTTCAGCCCCAGGGCCATCAATCCCTGTCCCAGTGATGCTACACTAAGGCTTGTCTCCAGACAGGCTGTTAGAATTTGCTCTGGCAACAACAGTGGGCACAGAAATGATGCTTTCTGTTTTCTACTCATTGCTCTGTCAATTGTTTCAGAAAAGCATAACCTCCTGGTAAAATTTACACTCAAAGTATGCATTTTAGTGTTTATTTACTTTAAAATGAGGCTAGTTACTATGTATGGGGTTCTGCACTTGGGTATGGTTGTGTCTTTTCTTCCAAACAGGATATTTACCTGCTCCAGAAATGCAAATCTTCATGTCAATCAATGTGACTAACATATGTCTGTCAAAGTCAATGATTTCATCAGCTACTGATGTGGTTCACAGTTGCTAAGTGTGCTAATTCAAGGTATAGTACTTAGGTGAGGCAAAGTCTCTTGCAGAGACTATACCAGGTTGAGCTTTACCCTTTTTTTTCCTTCATGCAATTCTAGGAGTTGAGCCTCCGAAGGACAAAACAATTATACAAGAGGAGCTGCGCAAAATCTCCCTGCCTCTCTACAGCATCCTCTCTGCCCTCACAATCCTAGGAATGATCATGGCCAGTGCTTTCTTGTTCTTTAACATCAAAAACAGAAATCAAAAGTAAGACATTCATGTTACTTCTATCTCAAATTCTTTTGTATTTAATGCCGTGTTTGTAGAACCAGTCATGTAACTATATCTGTCTACATATACATGTAGGGAAAATGTAAAACTGTGGAAAGGTGGTATTTTAGAACTATTTAATTGAAATCACTGGGTAGTATACTCACATTGAAACAGACTGTATTTAAATTCTTTTATACTGTCTGAAAAGTGTAATTTACTATTTTAGGTTTGACTGTCTGCTAATAACATTAACCCTAGCTAATTAATCCATCAGTAAAAGAGGTCTTTTTACTAAGCATTCAAAAACCTGAAACAATGCTAAACTTCATAAAACAGCAAATACTGTGCATGCCTTTATGTTTCATGGAATTATAGAAGAGTTATCTCTTTGCCTGGTTACAAAAAGCTCTTTATTGCTCTAGTAGCCTAGCAGTAATATTTTTCTCTTTAATGCACTATCACCTTTTGTCCATAGACTAATAAAGATGTCCAGTCCCTACATGAACAACCTTATTATCCTTGGAGGGATGCTTTCTTATGCATCTATTTTTCTTTTTGGTCTTGATGGATCCTTTGTCTCCGAAAAGACATTTGAGACACTTTGCACAGTAAGTAATTCTGTATATTCCAGTTCAATTCTTGTTGAATTCAGTGTTAGAGAAAACAGAAAATGCAAACAGAAAAGTTCAGTAGTTGGATGTGTCATTCCATTAAATCACTGATTTTTGTAGTTATTTTCTGGGACCAAATTCTAAAAATGTACGAAGCTTCATTATGGTGGTGGTGGTGGTTGTTCTTATTATTGTTATTGTTATTATTATTATTGTTTATTATAGAAAATTTAAAATGCATTGGGATTTGATCTCAGACTGAAAGTGTAGATGTGTATATTCTTGCCTTGAAATAGTATCTAGAAAGATGATTTACTAAAGATGATTTTTGTGTTTGTAGCAGGACAACTTGTAATACCTGTAAAGCTACTTCTTTATACATTCCATATTATTTTAAACTGCATGGCTGCTGCTTGTCTAGATCTCTTTAGTCAGTCTCTTTGGCTGATTCTCCAAAGACTTCTACTACTATTTCCAGGCAATGCTATAAATTCTCACAAGCCTAGATCCATACATTCTAGTTAAATCAAAACAAGCAACTCTGAAACCAAATTACATACGTCTGCCTAGAAACTTGTCTTAATTGTTCGGTGTTATATGCATTTACTCTGACTTGCAGAGAGGTCTTTCCAAAGAACGGATAGGGCAAGAACTTCACTTCAAGGATACTCCTTCCAGAAGCAGTACAAAACAGTATTTAAATTTATCCAATATATTCTCAAAAATTTCTATGAGTCTGCTTGACCTGTTGCCTAAAAATATCACACTTACTCAGGAGTTACCTTCACTATCATTTTGATTCTTCTTCACATCTCTAGAAAGTTGCAGTTCACAGCACCTTTTGTTTTTAGGGGTCTGAATTTCTGATGTCATGACTGGCAAGAAAGGAATTTTACTTCAAGAGGATAATTCAAAGCATGAAAGTTGGATACCTGAAGTTAGTTGATGCAAATACATCCCAATATGTCAACTGAAGCCCTCTATACTGACTAGAATCCTTATAGAAGTGAAACACCATGTGATATTTTTAGTTAGACCATTTCAAAACACTGGAGATTCTGTAGCATATGCCAAGATGGACTAGAAGACATATTGTGGGTGAATATACAGGATTATCTGAGGAAAGTCTTACCTTCCTTAGCTGGGCCTGAACACAGCTGTCTTTCAGACACCTAGACTTTAGCAGCAAAGCAAAGGAGAAGGAAAAAATATCCAGTCTTCCTACAACTAGAGCGGTAATTCTCAGTACAGCTAGTAGAAAGAGATACTTTAAAGATTTGAAAAGGATGATTCTGTTCACCTCTCACAAACTAGTCTATAACTCTGTGAATACAATGGAAGGAAGTGGAAGATGACATCATCTTTTATCCAGGAATTTTCCCCTTTTTTGTGGAATAGCTTCTGATGGAGCAGAAGTGTCATTAGGAATCCATTGTTGATGTCAGTCCTCATTCTTTTATCATCATCCATTGCAGAAGGATCTAGTGCCATGGGACACAATTTTTTAGTCTTGATGTCTGCTCACTTTTGAGGGGCTTTTGAGTTCCCTGCCAGGATGCAGGCCATTGTATGACTGGGCTACAACCCCTCTCTGGAAGCAGCCATGCACTGCTGAACAGAAGGAAAGTGGGAACCAGAGGTACTTACCAGCATCTAGCTGTTCTAGGAAACAGATTTCCAACCAAATGTAGCTATATAAGACTAAGTAAGACTAAATTTGAGTTCTGTTTTACATGTGAAACAGTTCAGCCTTAACTCTGAAAAATGAATCAATGTCCAAAATCCTCTTCCTCTGAGGTAGAACATTTCTCCTGATTTTTCTCTAATCTGCCTCTCAAAATGTAATCACTAGTCTCATTTTCTAAATGCAACCAAATTTAACTGTGGGCCGCTTATTTTGTCTAATCCTATGCATCTCTTCCTTTTATTCCAATTTCTATCTGTAACATTATGTTAGGTCTGTGTGTCTGCCATAGAGGGATAGATCTTCACTTGAGTAAAACACTTGACTTAGGTGACCAATAAAATAAAGGGGTGGGGGAGAATGCTGTGTCTTAAAGCCAAACTTTGATTAAGAAATATCATCTCACACCTTAAGCAGAGACTTAAATTTTTTTACATAGTTAAATGCTGTATAAACATATAAATGTTTATACAACATTTAACTATGTAAAAAAATTTAAGTCTCTGAGCAGAGACTTAAAAATTTAATCTCAGAGCAGAGTCTGAGATTTCTTCTCAGTCTTGGCTTTCCAGGTTTTCAGTCCAGTACAGAAGCATTTCTGATTGTGTTTTCCTGTGCATGGCTACTGATGTATCTTATGAACCCCAGCTCTGTTAGCAATTAATACTACAGTCATAGATGCAACAAATCCTTCAGCAGCCACCCATTAGGAAGGTTTTTCCAACATCCTAAAGCAATTCTTTGCTTTAGGATGTTGGAAAAAGAGCAATTCATTAAAGCAATTCTTTTAAAATTTTTCCTCCAATTATATTCTTTTAAATGGGATAGCTTATGCTTCTCTTAGATATCATCTCTACATGGCTACCATTCACTGTGGCAATGCACTTTCATTGTATCTAGAAATCTCTGAGTAAGTGCTGGGAAATTCATAAATATGTCAGGCAAACACACTTACCTGGTGAATAGCTCTTGTCTCTCTCCTTCTCTCCTCAAAACATCCACCAAGGGCTGGGTACAGAGTATACATTTGGCTCCATGTCATGGACATCCCTATTCCCATGTGGGAAATGTGCTTCGTGGTTTCATAAGGTCTGCGTTCAGATACAAGTGCTTATAGGATCAGGCCAGGACAAATCTCTCTTCATCATCCATCTCCCTTGAAACGCATGATTTTGTTTACTCCTTCTAGCCATGAGAGATTTAGTTTAAAATTCCCATTTTATTTCAGACTATGGCTAATTCTTTAAAATAAGCAGTTTCAATTGAGAGCAATCATAAAAAGCCATTGAGACAAGTTGTCAGGGTGTAACTGTATCTCAGACACAGAGAAGAGCCATATGTCAATGAAAGGAGTTATTCTTTTGAGCAGTAAAACTTTTCATTCAAGTTTTATAAACGCATGCAAAGCTGTAAAGCTGCCATTAGTGTTATCCCCTGTCTAAACCAAGTAATCACCCTCATTGTCTTCTGTATTTCAGAAGAGATCTCACCAGAGTAGCAGTATATACACAATAGCCAGTGTACTTAACTGGATATGTTGTATATGGTCTCTGTTTAATTTTCTGACAATTTTTGGACAACCTACAGGAGGTCCTTAAAACTTCTGTTTACTAAGGTGCTCCTGCCACAGGGGATTTGAAATAGGTGGTCTTTAAGGTATCTTGCAAACCAGGCCATTCTGTCCTCAAAAAATTCAGGAAATGTGGTTTCCAAATTGTAAGTATTACATTCAACTCTGTTGGGTTTTTTTCCTCTAGAGCATGTTGTTTGCAGTGCTGTTTGGAGGGTGAAATGCTTTGCAACATCAGCTCTTTTTTTGCTTTTCAACAATTTATGCCTATATGTGGCATATGCCTAAAGCTGTAATATCCAAGGACACTGACACATGACCCAAAATTATACCAGTAACACCTGAAAGGTTTAAAAGATTTATTTGCTAAGTTGTACTACCACTTTCCACTCTGGAAGGCACTGGGTTTAGGAGGAGGTGGTCTGTAAGTTATTATGCTGAAACATAGAAACAAGTGTTACACATAGTTAAGAGTCAGCGAGCACTTTAAACATATAGTAAAATAATATGCTGAATAAGGGTATTATATTAGTCTTTAAAATTATAAATGTGGACTCCATGACAGAGTGATAGAGTGGATAATTGATTCCCAAACACACTCATTTTTATCTTGGTATGCCCATTTTCTATGGAAAGGTAATCAAGTATATTTAAATATATAATAATTCTGTATTTTCACAGTAAGAACTCATAATAGCAAATGTAACATAATTTAGTTCCATGTCAGAATTAAAGATTAGGTATCATATTTTATAACTCCAATTACATGGAATTAAAATTATCCAGAGCAGTGAGTTCTGAGAAAGTGGTCAGTGTATTATTGAACCATTAGATAATGTCTTACTTAATAGCAACTTTATTGGTTGCATAGAAAAAGAAAAAGCAATACAATATTTCATTATGTCCATATGTATGCCAAAGTACAAAGAGTTTTGGAGAGAGAGAGAGAGAAGGAGAAAGATTTATCTTTGTTTTTAATCTCAGAAACACCATGGTATCATGGCAAAAAAAAAAAAAAAGCAAAAGACGTTAGAAGTAAGGGTGTGAAATGAGACGTGATGCCAACTGGAAAAATGCAAGCAAGTGGAAGCATATTTGAAAGCAGTCATTATATGGAAGAGAGAGACTCAAAATTAGCAATGCTAGTGACATATCCTATGAATAGAGCTTAAAGTGACATACTAAATAGAGATACTTAAAGTAGAGAGAATATTAGATAAGATCATAACGTTTAGACTTCTGTAATACACTCCACTGAGAATTTCATGATTTACATTTAAGATGAGTAATGTCTTTCCAAGTTGGAACTGCTATTGAATAAAAGACTGCTATGGTCCTGAGGACAACCATTGTCTTCTCTGTTATGCATCTTCCTCAAATAAGTAAATCTAATTATTAAGTTGGGGCTGAAGATGGTTTAAGTACTCCACGTTGCTCTCACCCATAGTTCCACAAAAAAAGGGCTGGTTCATTAGGTAGTAGTAGAGTGAACAGCTCTTCTCCTCAGTCTTGCTAGTTCTGATGTGTAGCAGGATTTTCTCCTGGGGAGTGTGCTGCCCTGGGTCATTGCAGTGATTGGGAAGGGTCAAACAATCTGTCTTTATTAATTGAATATAGGGTTCGTGTTTTATAGGAGATACCTATTCTGCAGATGGAAATTGCCTTTCAATATCCTTTACACTCCAAAATATTCTTCAAGCATGTCAAAAAAAATATAAGAGGATTTAAGTCTTGCAATTTGCATAGGCACTAACATAAAGCATGCTTTGTCTTGTTCATCTCACTGGTTGGCATCATTTGTATGCATTGCCAAAGCTAGACAGACGTTTTGTGATTTCAGGTGGTCTCATTGAGCCTGGTGAGTGTTTTTGCTTGAATAAAGTTAAAAAAAAAAAAAAAAAAAGAGAGAGATGAAGGTTTTTGCACACTGCAGGCTGTGCTCAGGCTCTTAGATTTCAGTTGTTTGCTCTCAGCCATGGTGTGGACATTTGGAAACTCTTTGCACAGAAAGAAGAAACCAAACAGTCTGGTGGGATGGAGAGACAGAAAGAGAAAGGAGAGAGTACAGACCACTGACAAAGTCCAGCTCACTGCTACAGTGTATGTGTGACTACACAGAATTTGTGTTTTTCTCAGAAAAAAATCTTGAGGACATGTGCATTCATGGCAACAGTAGATGTTTATACACCTTATATCTTCTCAAAGGTGCCTTTTAAAATGTGACCTTTAAATGTATCCAGACATTCAGAATTCAGATGCACTTAGCATTTTCAACTAGTATTATTCTTAATTATGGGTCCTGAACACTTTTGACTCTGTGCCTTGCAACAATGTGAAAGGCAGGTTTTTTCTTTTTTACTGTTTCTTTTTTTAATATTCTTATATCTGCCATTCTGAGAGAACAGCTAGGCAAGGTGGAACTCCATAGTCCACATTTCACCCTTTCTAGGGGAACCCTGAACCTCTGAAGGGTGGGGATTGCCATGTGGTTATAAGAGTAGAGAGACATCCTGAAAAACACATCCAACGGAGACTTATAGACTGTAGTGAGGAACAGGGAGAAAAAGTCTGTTGTGAATTGTTGTGGATTGGGTTCCTAGGGATGGAAGCAGGCTGCAGGGTGGGGGGATGGTGGGCAATTTGCTAAAACTCCAAAAGCTGGCTGAGTGCAGCTCTAAAAGGAGAGACTTGGCTCTAATGGTAAAGCAGGGAGAGGGAGAAGAAGTATGAGCCTTCTGTCTTTTTTATTTCTGCTTTGTCTTTGCTTGCCACTTTCTATTTTCTCTGTTTAACCAATTTTGAGACAACAGAGCAAAAGTAAAACATGTGGGCAACACCACCACTAAAGCTGTGGTTTTCTCTGTGGACAAGAGGCTCCTGGACTAGACCCCGTGCTACCAAATAGCATGTGGCCTTGATACTTGGATAGCAGTTGATGATATGGTCTTATTCATGCCCTTTATGCTCTTCAGGCATTCCCCAAAACTCAAGGTTTTGTTTTGGCTTGTTGTGGGTTTTATTTCTTTTTTTCTTTTTTATTTTTTTTTTTTTTTTTTTGGATGGTGGAGGGGATGTTTCCTGTCATTAGACTTTATATTTACCTAATCCTTTTGCTCAAATTGTTTACTTTTGGCCAGGAATTTAAAAGAAAATCCAACAGACAGACATTCAACTTCTATTGAACTGCAAAAGGATTTAGACCTCTAATCTATTTCTTTGTCTCTGGAAACCAGACCTTTGTTTGTGTTTTTCATCTGGCCTTTTTGACTGTGTGTGTATTCTTCAGTTTTCCTACTTAATTGTTTAGCTGTTAATTTTAATCTTCCTTTTCTGTATAATCACTTTCACAATTGTTCTCACTGTCATTCAGTCTGAGACTGATCTCACTGCTGTTTAATTCAACAGCAGTTCTGTTACTGAGTTTAACATGAGTCTGATCAGCTTCTATTTTAGTAAATGACATTTTCTTGAGGGTAAAGAAATAAGAGTACAGACAAAAGTTATAAGGCTGAATACATCCTAGAAACAAAATTGAGTTATATACTGAAGCAAATACACCACAACCTTGCCAGAGATTTATTAAGGTAATATTTTTAGAAGGTTTTCCTCTCCTTTAGTGGAAACAGCAGACAGTTTGTAAAGCCCCCTTATAGAAACAGGAGAAATGATAACATCTTTTACACTACCCATAGATTAACTCTGAAAAATGATCTAAAGGATATTAAGAAATCACTACAGGGGATCTCACAGCATGCTATGAACCTCTGTATTTAATTTATGTGAAAACAGCAGGATTCAATTCTCTAACATTATTGCCACTTATGTTTTACAGGAATCTGTGCTAGTGCCACACAAATTTTAAAAAATGAGCTAAAAGTCATAAAAATTTGTCAAAAATGTCTGATATAAATGAGAAAATTATAATTCAAAGGGATGAACTCATTCTTTGGGGTCTGCTTGTGTTCACACTGTCAATTTTGCCATCATTAATAGAAGCAGAGCCATAACTCAGTGAAAACTTGTCGAGATGACACTTTTTGTTCATCATAATTATCCATTATGTCCCCACTTTTCTAAGAAAAATAGAAGGTGCTTAATTTCTAACTCCTGCATACTACACAGAAATCAATGCAATTGTCCACTTAAAGACAATTGTGCTCTCCAGGACTAAATGCACAGCATGGTTTATTTTCACATTTGTTCCTTTTAAGTACCTAAATCTAGTACTGAGATGCCACCAAGCTGCTCAGCAGTGATGCTCAGCTGCAGCCTAACCCTGCGGGCACTGCTGCTTCTACCCAGGGTGTGTGTAGAACTGGCTCTTTATTGATATTCCTTAAGTGAATCAGTCCAAGTCTCATAAACAAAGCTGGAAAACAGAATGTCAAGTCCTACAAAAGAAAGATTTGCAAGTTTTATTAAAATAAAAAAAAATAACATCTTGAGGTGGGGGAAAGTATGTTTGCAAGAATCTTAAACTTGAGTGATTCCTCTGCAGAAGTATAATTTAAATGTTTTACTGAAGGAGTTCTTAACCAAGTAGTTTCACTATGTCATTGAAATAACTGTTATTTAAAATAAAAAAAGTCACCTAGAGAAGTGATAAGAAGTTGAAGCTTTTAACAAAACACATGAAGGTTCTTTGTGCTGATATTTGGGTTTTTTGATTCATCACTCTGACTCTTTAATCCCATTATCTTTTTTCACTTGAGTTTGGCAAACTGGATTAACATAGTATTAATAAAGCTGCATCATGAAAAAACAGAGTGTGTAGTGTATTCAGTTCAGGTGGTTATATTTTTTTCTTTCAATTTAACAAAGCAATAAAATGCATCACTTGCTTGAACTACATTTTCATGAACTCAAGACCTTCCCAGGCATTCCTTGTTGGATTACAACTGTGTTGTCTTCTGAAGGCATAGGCAGTGGTGGTCAAATAAAAGAAAATAATGGAACTCCTTGAAAAATTAAAGTTTTAACTTTTCATTAATTCGGTTATTTTTCCAATATAACATTATTTTATAATTTTAAAATTTTATATAGAATTGAAATTATAATAAAATAAAATATTTAAAATTAATTCAAATAATATTATTGTTTACCTGAAAGTTAGCAGCACCTAAAATGTTGGGTTTATTTGTAAGCTTCATTCTTAGAATATATAAACAGAGGTTTTTACTTCTTTATTCAGAGTGTTTCTGGCACCTTCCCCACTTAATAATTTCCCCCTACTAACTCATTGTTTGCAATAAGATGGCTTCTTTTATTAATAATGAGTGGTAATATCAGCTAACTTTTATGTCTGTTACACAGACTTATAATTAGTTACCACTCCACCATTCCCATAATGAGATGATGGGAGAGACTCAGATAGATTTGTGTGAAGATATCAAATAGCAGCAAATATAGACTACCCAGCACAAGCTCAAGGTTGAGAGGAAATAGGATTGAATTCAAAGTAGTGTTACATAAGACTGTTAACCTATCCGTGCTTATTATGTGGCAGAAGAATTGTCTTGAAAAAGTAAATTGTGTTTAGCAACTTATGGATAGGTTAAAAACAGAGGGGTTTTACTGCCAAAGGAAAATAAAAAGTAATGGTCCTATGAGATGCAAGGAGCATCTTGTTCATAGATCAAGTGACCCTTAAGCTGAAACCTAAAATATTTGTTTAAAGTTTAATATTTGACGAAGGCAAGGGGTTTTTTTTTTTTAATCGTCGTATCTGTTTCAAGTCTGGAACCTTATCAGAAAGATCTCTTTCTTTGTGGAGATACTTTCAGTGTTTACTGTTTGTCAACTTCTATCCACCAGAAAAATGTTTTCTAGGTTTTTTTAGTTATCACAGTTAATGCACCTGTAAGAGCTTCTATCAGGTAATTTATAAAAAGAAAAAATTCCTAAATGATGTTTTTAAAAATTGACCCTAAAGCAAAATAATGTAGCACCTAAAAAGAGAGCAGACATAGGAAACTTCATTTTACTGTCTGTGTAGGATACTTGATTGCTGTATACCAATTATATAATTTCCTTTGACACTTGCATATTGTCTTTGAATTATAGAAAACAAATTATTTTTAAGACATATTCAAATAGTCAATTCAGTCATAAAAAAAGGGAACCAAGACATATAAGCCGATAATTGCATGTAGACCATAAAATAATTGAAGTCATCAAGAATTTTGTAATGAATTAACCATTTAAGAAAAAAAGAAAGAATTTTTTTCAAGTTTTGTGTCTATTTAGGAACAGGTATTTGAATGCAAGTTCTTGTCTACTGAAGAGACATTTTCCTGCTTGTTTGATGGGTTCTGAGGGAAGGGTGGTTTTCTTCAGCTTCTGGCCAAACACAACGTTAAAAACTTCCAACATGAGAGAATTGCTGATCAACTGTACAACATCATGGTCATGCTCTGCAATTACTGATATTTTTATCACATTCTTTTAAATGAGTAGGATATGAAGGTATAATACATTTAAGAATATAAATGAGCAGATATAAGAATTTTAGAGACTTTTGCTGTTTTCTAAATTTTTCATTTTGCCAGCTGCATTAATGAATTATAGCAGATGAATTTGAGGTCATTTTCGACAAAATTAAAAATTAATTTTTCATCTGAAACTTACCATCTCCTTTTTAGCAACAATGATCTCATTTTGACAAAATCCTGGTATATTTAAACTAAAATTATTCCGATACAGACAGTAGTTATGTTATTCTAATACACACAATCCTAATCAAGGATACATAATTTTTTTTTAATCAAACATGCTAGAAATAACATTTTTCTGAATATTGAGTTAGAAACATATTATGAGCATAATTGAATTTATTAGTATTCCCAAGAGACAATTATTGTTTCAGTGAGAACAAAACAGAGTCTTATTAGAGACACAAAAATACCATGTATCTGTTTGCCAAATATACCACTAAGCTGTTCACAAAAGAGCTGAATACTTATTAATAGCAGCAAAAGGACTGAATGCTAAGTATGATTATTGATGTGAAGTCAAAAAAAATGTAACTGGCTAGTATGAACACAATGATATGAAATGTATTTTTTAAATCCATCAGAGTTGATCTAACTGGTTTTAGTGAAGTATAATGCAGGATAATGGCTAATCAGCAAAGACTTGAAAAATAATGAAGTTAAAAATAATGCTTTGCTGGCCTAAAATATCAATTCCTTTTTTTCTATTTTTTGTTTGTTTGTTTGTTTAGTGGTTTCATTTTCAATATCATATTCAAGAATGTCACAAAGTGGCAAAACTCCTGTAGTTTGAATCTAATCACGATTGTTTTACTGCTTTTATTAATAGCAAGATTACCCAGCAATGAGTCAACATTCAGGGTCATTATCAGCAATGCAACAGATAAACCACAACATTAGATGCCACTGAGTCATTAATATATACATGCAAATATCCAAACAGTCTTCTATGCACAATCACAACATTTTCTAATGATAAGGCTCATGGTGCTGTGTGCACTTTTCATGGACTCCTAGAATGGCTTGGGTCAGAAGGTACATTAAATATCATCAAGTTCCAATTCACGGCCATGGGCAAGGATGCCACCCATTAGACCAGGATGCTCAAAGCCAAATCCAGCCTGGATTTGAACACTTCCAGAGATGGGACATCCACAACTTTTGCTAACCTGTTCTAGTGCCTCACAACTCTCACAGTGAAGAACCATTTTTCTCTTACTAAGTAATTATTTTCGGCCATGTGTGTAGTATTTATTTATTTATTTTCAGGAATTGCAGTAATTTTACGGCTTTATCAATAGTTTTTGAATGTGTATATGTCTATTTTTTCCTTTCCCTGCCTTTATATCAAGACACTAAACACTATTAAAAATCAGAATTTGTTTTCCACAGAATATTTTGTGTAAAAAGATGGTGTTTTGGATACAAAAATGGAAATTCTGGAAAAGTTTGGAAAGGCAAAAAATAGCATGTATTTAGATATGAAACATTTAGGTTATTCTTCAGGTTTATCTTAGATGTCAAGTTTTAAATCTTACTAGAATGCCTGGTTTCTCATCAATATGCATATCCTGAAATTACAAATTAAAAATCCCAAACTCTCAAGAAGTTGGATGTAAAGCAAGGCTGGTTTCTAATGAAAAACATTGCCTTTAAGTTCTGTAAATAATATTTCCCAAATGCTTTCTTAGAACAGCCTAGTTTCTCTAAATCAAATTGCCTTTTTATATCACAAAACAGCTCTGCTGGCCAAGCATGCATAGTCAACATGGCCAAAAGAAGGCTGGCTTTCCCTTTTTCTAGCTTTCCTTTCCCTGTATTTAGCCATTGTCTCTCCCCCAGTTTTTTCATCTGCAAGGTAGAGTACTTTGGTTTTTTACTTCTTTGCTCAGTTTTGTGCAGTCTCCCTTTTTATGGGCTGGTGCCTGTGGAGTCTCTAGAAGGAGGATGAGATTATTCCTCCTCCTTGTGATTTCTCAGGCTCTCAGATCCAACTGTTGGCTTCCAGCTCCGTGCTGTGCCTCTCACAAGGTCTTCTACCTGCTATGCTTTGCAGTCTCTGATCCATCTTTGGGAAGAAAATTACCTGTTCAGGGAAAAAAATGCTTTCAAACAGCCAAACCTGAATGGTAATGAAATCAGAAACTTCCTAGGAATTAGAGAGGGCTGTGCAGAACTTGCTGCAGCTCTGAAGATCACTGTCCTGGCTCAAAGCAAGTCCAAAAGTGAGGGCCTGTGTACAAGATGCTATGGGCAGGGGAGGATTTGCAGAAGAAGCTTTGTAAATCTATGTTCTCTCCTTCTTGGTCAATTTGAAGATTTTCTATTAAAAGGAAAAAGAAGAAAAAAACCAAAAACTTAGTCTCTTTTATATGCTAAAGACAGAAATTCTATTTAAGTTTTAAAATCTTCTGGTTTGTATTTATCAAAGCTGTGGCCAGCTCAGGTCTCATTACACCATTGCTCTGTGCAAGCTCACCACCTCCATTTGACTAGGCCACATTTGCAGGTATTATCATTGACTTGGGTATTGCTCCTGTTTTGCCATTTTCTCTCATGGGATAATTTAAAATCTGTTGTTCTTATCTTTCGAGAATGCTCAGGTTTTTCACTGAGTGATGCGTATCTCACATAGTATAATCTTTTCTTATTTAGTCTGAATTAAATCTCTATTTCCTTTCTTGTTTCTCTTCAAAATGCTGCTGTAATATTAGTTCCCTGAGTGCTTTTTTTAGTCTGTCTCTTGAGTTTCTCCACTGGTTCTTTCCTCTATCTGCAAAGAACACAATAAAAGTAAAAAACCAGAATATTTTAAGACATTTATGGGTTTATATATGAAAGAGATAGTTAATTCAGCATCCAGATTTGTTTCAGTTAGGGAGGGAATGGACAGATGAGTAAAAAAGCAAGTAAGCAATGAATGAGAAATTACTAAATATCAAGTTTTTTCAAGTTCTTCAGATATTTTTTCCTCAGGGTCTTGATGAAAAAGTTGTCTGAAATTATGATATCTAAGTAACTTTGTCCTTTTTTTTATGTATATACATTTTTAGGTCCGAACATGGATTCTTACAGTGGGATACACAACTGCATTTGGAGCAATGTTTGCAAAAACGTGGAGAGTCCATGCAATTTTCAAAAATGTAAAAATGAAGAAAAAGGTGAGAAGAAATAGACTTTTTTTTGTTGCCCTGCTAATACAATTTTCTAATTATTTTCATACCTCTTCTGGATGGCCAAAGCCATGCTGACTGGTCATGTATCACATTCAAAGATCCTGAATATTTTGATATTAGGGATTTTTGGTTTCATGTTTAGTCTCTCAGAGTTGGAGTCAAGAATCAGCCCTCCAGTCTTTAAGAGGTGGACAGTGGGGTTGGCTATAAAATGTCAAAGTGAATTTGGATCTCTGCTCGCTCTTAGTATGTTGCTTCAGCATCCAGAGGTCTACTTCTGGTAGATTTTTTAATTAAATGTTTTCTGATTATATCTGTCTAAGATGTGGATGTTACCTGAGGATTTCTCATGGATTGGTAGGAGGAGGCAAGAGATAGTGCTGCTTATAGCTTCCTATTTCTAATTAATATTGAAATTGCATAAGTTTACTCTAAGACTGGTCAGAATTGAACCACAATAGTTGTCTCTGTCATTTTTGGTACAGCACATTTTCTGTAAAGCATTAGGCTCAGTTTAGGAGCAGTGCAGCTCTTCATGATATTTTTCCCATTAAGCCTATTTTCATACATGAAGTACTTTTTATGAGATGGTTTTATTAAAAAATTGGAAAAACACTGAGTAGAAAACATTTTGCTGGTAGAAACATTAGAAGAAATGTTCATGAAACAGAAAAACAAAATTAATATTTTTATAGAATGAGAAGTGTCAAGTGTAGTTCCTATGTTCACCTGAATAGTTTTAATCTAATAATCAATAACAAGTTACATATAACCAAATTAAGTAGAAAAATGTTCCAAAACCTTGTCAGAGTCCTCTTTCTTCACTATGTGTGGTCATAAAAGATCTCTGTTGTTAATTTTTATTTTGTTAGCACTGTGTTATTTTTCCACAACTGCAATATGTAGGGAGTCTGTCACAATAGGATGCATCATTCCCTTAGAAAGAATGGACTTTAGATAGACAGGGAGAGAGTTAACTCAGTTTCTAAGATTTATGTCTGAGGTTATTAAGGAATTACATGCTGTGTGTGGAACTGGATCTATTACTCTGGCACCACAACACATCCACTTAGAGCTTCCCCCTCCTATTTGGTCATGTCAGGTTTGCTCTATTGCGCTATTTCATTATCATTCATTGTTAAAAAAAAATTAATAAATACAAAATATCTTAAAGCTAACTAAAATTATAAAGAATTTCTATACCAAAACCAGGATGCTCTGGGTGGAGTGAAATGGAAACCCTCCCCTTTTTGCACGTGTGCAAAGAGCCCACTGTAACATATCAGTTTATACTACCAGAGTATTTTATTTCTTTTTTTTTCTTTTTTTTTTTTTTAAAGATCTTACACTTCCTATGTTAAACACTTCCTTTTTTTAATAAAGATAAGCCAGGATTTTACCTTGCTGAGAAACAAAATTTTACATTGCAAGTATTTTTTTACTGTTGGTACAAATCTTTTTAAATTAGTGAAGTTACACAAGACACTTCAGTCTAACACATAGGAGCATTAACTTCATGACCTTTACTATCCTCAGAATTTTATAATTTCTCCAATACATACTATTTCAGATAGGAATGAACAGGTACTGCAATGGACTGTCACTGAGCTTTTGCTTCTTTTTTTTTTTTTTTAAATTACATTTTAGATCTGCAAGTTGCTACTCAATATTAAATTTCACTGTCTGTTAAATAAATTCTTTATTGCCTCAAATTCTTTATTGTCCCTGTTCTTCAAGGGCCTCATCACCAACTGCAAGTTGCAATTGATTATGCATAGCTGGATGTTAAAATTATTTACGATCAGTTAAAAAGATACTGACCAGTATATGTGAGATAAACTTTCAGACATCAGGATGATGACCAATGAACTGCTTTGCTCTGAGTGATACTGGAAACATCAAGGCCACCTTCCTCAGTGTTCTGGAATTAAGTCAATAACACATTTCTTCTGTAAACTTTAAAGAATTCTTTATTTAGATGTCTCACTCCAAATCATAAGTATGAATCATGAAGTACAACAGTTTTCTTTATGTAAAACAAGTCAGCTATCCAGATAAGTGTTTACTAGTCATATATTTTCTGTCTTTGATTTGCCAGGATAGATAAAAGTGTTTTTAGGAGTTGACTAAAAATCATGGCATTTTTTGCTTATGTCTTGCAAGAATGACATTTCCATTTTCTGCAGATGTAGTCTACAGCCACAGTATTTTCTTTCTGTGGATGCACAGAAAGTAGAAATTTTTGCAAACAATATCTAAACTGACAAATGCACAAAGGTAGTGCCGCATGGAAAAAGCACATTAATGTTTTCTGAATTAGTTGTGCCATGACAGAGCAGACTGACATTGCAATCATAGAAGTACAAAGTTCTAAAATTATTTAAGTAGTGTGGATCTTATTCATTTGTGATCACTTCAGTTGCTACCTGGATATAAGTATGACAGTAAAATCTGTATGACCTTAAGGCATACAACCTTTGCCTGTCATCCTCAATATTTTCATCAGGAAAATATTTGCCAACAGTGAAATTTATTCACAGAGTGAGAGAATCTCTGTGTGGCTGTTGAAAATACTGGTTAATTCATTTCTTGAAAGTGGGTGTCAAGTAAGGGAGAGAATATGATGAGTAAATCTGTTTATCTTCATCAGATAGGGCAAGCTTCTGTACATTTATTGTACAGCGTGGCTTTTTGAAGAGATTAGTGGATATCTGTCTCAGTGTGAGAAAATATACAGAATTTTAAATAATAATAATAATAATAATGCACTCCATATTACTGCAGTGGAAAGTGGAACTTAATGAGTTAGAGTGTCTTGAATTAGTTGAAGATTCTCATTAACTGCTGTTTATAAAGCTTTCAAAAGTCTATTTTATTTTCACCCTTTTATATATCCACTCCTCTGTTACTGGAAATTAATAAACAATAAAATTCAGAATATACTCATTCTGTTATCAGACTACTAAGGACAAACTTTGCAAAATTCCCAGAGCTTTGTCACCATCTTTGATCTTGCTAGGGCTCAGAGGAAGCAAATTAAAAATGCATTAGTTTTAGCTGCAAACAGAGGGGTGCAAGGGGATCAATTTTTGTCAAATGGAAATGACAAAATCAGTAGAGGGAAATAAATGATTTTTGAGTTTTGAAGAGGTTAGCGGAGATAACGGAAAGTGAAATAGAATTAGTATTAAAAATAACTGTAACAGTTATAATTGAGGTGCAGTTCTGGTTTTCATACATCTCCTTTCTGTTGTTTTGGGCTGCAGAATGTCCTCTGCTCAGAGAGAGGTGGGGACTGGTTTTTTGTTTCCCTTGGCAGCAGGAGGGCTGGCAGTGGATAAGAGGAGAGAAAGGAGAATATCAGTGGCAAGAGAGCATGTGGTGTCCTGGGGAAGCTTTAGCTAGCTGAACCATTTACAGAACGAACCCTTCTGGTAAGTTTAGAAGGATGAGGAGCTGTCTATTTTGGTGGGATCTGCACTGTCTTGGGTTTTCGGGGGTGTTGAAGCACTCCTGCACAGTGACTGCTCCTGCACAACTCCTGAATGCCAAATAAAGCCCATGCATTTTGATAAATACCAGAATAGTAAGACGTTCAAAGCAGTGATATTTAAAGCCTCCATAAATTTTATAAGTTTTGCTCCTACAAAGACAAGCTTTTGGCCATTTGTAGATGGCTACACTAAAGCATAAAGATGGTCAAGGTCACAGTGTTGCCTTGTTGCATTTGCTGTATTTGAAAGTACAACACATCTCAGTTGATGCTGCCATGATAAGCTTGTCTTACCCATAAAAGAGTAGACTTTGTCTATTTGGCTTTGTCTATTTGGACTTAATTCTGCTGTGGCATCAGAGAAGGGATATTTTGTCTTCAGTTTTCGTTTCAAAATATTATCATTGTGCTCAGTTATTACTGCTGCTGTAGATTTCTGGTGGCATATGTCTTTATGCTGACAAAGTTGTTACAGGATAAATACAGAATATAATGACAAAAGGGATGTAGAGCAGCCTCTTTTCTTGAGGCTTGTGCTGCTATAGTTTTTACTACATTATTCTACTCCTTCACAATAATTCATAAGCTTTTTCTCTGTTTTGGTAATATCAAAGGGAAAGAAAGCTACAACTAATCACAACAGACAAAAATTACTTATCAGTCTAACCTGACTCAGCTATGCCAGTCAGGCTGCCATCTGGCAAACTTACTGTCATGCATTTGGCCTGCTAGGTCCTTATAAGAGTACTGAAGAGAGCTGAGGTCTCCATGCCTTGCAGAGATGGGTAGGAGATTGCACAGATCATGTTTTTTTTACAGTGGGATGGGGAAGGGAGACTGGCAGTGCAAGGGAACTCCAGGGCCTGGAGACTGGATGCAGGAAAGAGACTGAAAAGGAGAAATCAGGTTTTCTGCCAATTACTTCAAGAGAGAAGCCTGTTCAGATGGAAAAAGAAAAAAAAAAAAATCTTGAGATTACGTACTGGGAAGAGATACTGAAGAGGAAGACTGCATTTAGATTAAAATTCCCTTGGAAGATAAATTTCAAAGACAGCAAAGGCTGGAAGGTCTGTGAGAAGTGATCAAGAAAGCTGAGCATGATGATGGAATGCAGAGCCTGAGTATGGTATTTAAATGGCAAACTGTAATTGAAGGACTAGGTCTGGTTTAAAATGAGATTAAGATTGAAATTTAGAGGTAGAATGGGAGGCCAGAAAAGTAGGGATGTAGCCTAGGAAAGGAAAGCAGGCATGAGAATGGAGAAAGAGGCAAGAAAAAACTTGAAATTAGGACTGGCCAAAATGATTTCACAAGAAGGGTGGGCAGAGCATAAAATCTGAACACAGGATTTTGGAATTTTACTGGGATTTTTTTTCCTATTACTATGTATCTATAAAATCTATAGGCAAAATATTTGCCTTGTCTTCCTGTTATGCAGTTGTACAGACCCTGATAGCTACTAGTGACTATTTTAGCTCAAGCTGATGAGGTGTGCAAAGATGTAAAACCTCCTCTTGCTGATGTGTGCAGCTCTCTCTATAATTGAATCCTCTTCCCATTTTCTTTATGAGGAATGGGCTCACGAAAATTAAAAGTTTTATCTTGTGGCTGAAAAGTCAATAATTGAAAAACTACAGCTTGGTAGAATCTCTAAAATGTACATTTGTTCCCCTACGTGGATTATTAGGACACCAGTGAAGCCTTGGCTTCCTACAGGATGCCACTGTCATGGAACAAATGTAGTGAGCCTGCTCTGGACTTGGAATGAGACTGTGCAGTAAAAGAGGGAGTTTTATGTTACAATATTTTTCACTTAAACTAGAAAATATGCATAATGAAAAAGGCAGTAGGAGTTTTGAAAATGGTGGTCTCATGCATAAGACAGGTGCCAAATGAAGAAAACTAACTACTTTCCAGAATTATTTGTTATGCTGTAGAAATCTCTCTGAGCATATTTTTCAGAAATTATTCTTCTGTTTCTTTGTTTCTGAGAAGCAAATCTATTACCTGAGTGAAGCAGTGCAGGAATTCTCAGACATTGTAGCTCCTTGCCTTCACACTCCCTTTTTTAACAAAACCCCACCTCCATAACGTGCACGTTTAATGGTTCAAAACCAGGTGTATAGAAAAGTGGGAGGGGTAAGAAACCATCCAGGCTCTTTCTGGGGATCAGCGCACATGGGCTACTCTGAGCAGTGCCCAACCCTCACCTCCCCGGTCCGGGTGGGCAGCAGCTGGCTGTGTGCTCCTGCCCTGCATGGTGCCAGCTGCAGGGAAGCTGCCAGGTCCTGTGATTGCACAGTGTCCCTGGGGAGGAAAAACAGAGGGGAGAAAGCAGCTGGAGGCTACACATTTATGGGTTTATGTGCTGCTGCCTTCGCTTCTCAGCTTGTGTCTGTTGATTGCTATCCCCATCCCTCACTTGAAAAACTCTGTGAGGAAGTTTATAAAATGAATGTCATCTCTGGCTATAAACTCCGCTAAGTTTTTCAACCCACTTATGGAATTTAGAATTTATTACAATCTATATTTTTCCTCAGTAAAGTCCTGAAATGTTTAAAAAAAGTTATCCATTATCTTAATCTTTTAAAAATAGATGAAGCAAAGTTCTCCAGATTATGTTGACAAAGGGTTTAGGTCAGACCCTCATAGGCCGCATCTCATTTATTCACTTAATTCCTATGTAGACGTAGTTCTGAATTAGCATAAATGTAGTTCGTGTTATCTAATCAGCTCTTTTTGTAAATTCTGTTTTAAAATATTTTTCCAGGTCAGTTTTCAGACTGTAAATGTTTATATTTTTTCCAGGATTTTTTTTTAATCTTAGAGCTTTTATGTGTGTATAACAAGAAGTTATATGATGGATTTCCCCTAGGATACACTTGTGTTCTACTAAATATATATGAGAGATCATAAGTCTGGAGAGGAGATGTGTCAAGATCCAAAAATTTCCTTTGGGTAACCATACCAACAGTACAACAATCTATTAGGGACCATCTGCTGAAAATGAACCAGCATATGGATACCTAAAGAAATGTTCAGTGTTATTATTCAGTCTTTGAGAGTAAGAAAAAAGACAGTTTGAAATTTCCTTAGGTTTAGGAATTTTTTTCATTATGAATATTTACCACTGGACCAAGTAATCTCTGATACTTACAGGGTAGTGTAAATTATTCAAGTATGGCTTATGGTTTATTAATAAACATATACAGTATTTCCTAAAATTATATAAATGGAAACTAAATTATTCTGATTTTTTTTCCCCAAATAGCTACAACTATAAATTTTAAGTTCAAAGCTTTAAAAATAGATAGTGTAATCTTAGAATCTAAACTTAGATGTAAAATAAGCATCCTGGCTTTCATAAGAGCTGATCAGCCAAAATGCCAACCAAGGAACAACAGGAATCATATTTCTAAAATTTACATTCATATAAATATGGAATGTGGAACTAAATCTTAAGCTCATGTCACAGAAAGAAGCTGAGCTAATGAACTGTACATCTAGAAGAAAAATCTGCTTTTGAAGTAATTTATGTATGGAAATTTCTGCATGGTACAGCTTGATAAGGGCAAACCTCAGTAGTGACAAAAACAACAAAAACTCTATGTGAAATGTAAGTGCTCATAAATGGTGCTACAACCATAATTTCTATGTATTATGAGACTATTGGATGACAGAGAAATAAAGAACATGTTGCTATACAGTATGAGGCAATTTATTCCTGAATAGCTTGAAATTGGATTGTAAATGTAATCAAGTGCATTGATGTTCCCAGCCATTTGGTAATGATGAAGTATGCTTTCCCAGAGAATTTTCATTAAGGAAAATATTAAAGTCTAGGTACTTTAATGTTATATCAAACAAAATCAGAATATTTCTTCCTGAACATTCAAATCTTTCATGCACTATTTTTTTTTTCCTGAAGGTTTGGGTTCCTTTCAACTCCAAAGATGAGAATTCACACCTCTCATAGAAAGTCCTTTGCATTTATTCCATGTGTTCTTGAGCTCAACAAGTGCATTTCTCTCAAAGGTGAATTTGATTTGCTGTATTGGTGGGATGTGCAGGTTTCTCAAGGCAGCACAACTTCCTTTACTTATGGTTGTGAGCAGAAGTTAACACAATGTTGAGGCTTTTTTCTAAGACTGTTCTCCAGAACACCACCAAGAATGGTTGGTTCTAATGCTGTCAAGTTGGATTTCTTAGTGCCATTTTTAGACTAACATGTTTTTTATTTTTGTCCTTTCAAAATAGTTTTGTGAAAATTAGTCATTTTTCAAAATAGATTTATATTGAAAAACATAAATTGTGTGCTCATTATGGTTGGATTAACAATGTTAGTAAAACAATCACCTCTACAATTCTCTAGTGCAGTGTAGTCATAACTGAGGCTCAGCCTTTCAAAAATGAGGATTTTTATGACTTTCTTTAACCCATCACTTAATCTCTCTCTGTCTGTAACCTCTGAAAATTTTGTCTTCTGCTTCCCCTAGGGAGCATCGCCACTAGGATATTCCTACCTTTTTTTTTGTTTTGTTTTGTTTTGGTTTTTTTTGTTTGTTTGTTTGTTTGTTTGTTTGTTTAATATAAGTTGGAAAAGAGGAAAGGTGGAAAGGTGTCTTCTAATTGATTTCTTCTCCTGGCAGCAGGACATAGAGTCAACCCATCCACATTTGCAATAGTATTAAGTATTATTACGAGAATGAGTCTGTCAATGATGCAATTATCCTAAACAGGAGTTACCAATGAAGACACATTTTAGAAACATGTGCTTTAGCAGGCTAGTGACTGTAGCTATTTAATTCTCAAAGCCAAGATTTTTGATCATATCCAATTGTCCATTATTTTCAGGAGTACCACACACTCCACTATCCTGAAAGGTAGTCACCAAGTTCTTAGACTGCAGGTGTCACAGCAGATCCTCACTGCAAACAGAAATATTGGGGTTTTGGGTTTTTAAAAAATTTATAAGTATATATACAAGTCTTCTATCAAATCAGTCAAAATACCTCTAAGAGAATAAAACTTAGCTTTTTACTCCCTGTGACTTACTGGTCAAAATCCTTAATACTACAACACGTTTTTAAAAATGCTAGCATTCACTCATTACAACTAATATAATTGCAGCGTGAGGCATTGCCAATACTAATCATACAATCTATTATAAGAAGCACTCATAATAGCTGTTGAAAAAAATATTATGGAGTTACTGGGAACAATGCATGATGTGTTTTCAATAGTTCTTTTTTCTCATTCCATTACACAATAGAAATTAAGAATGTGTTACAGTATAGTTCACTAAAATATTAATGGCTTTAATAACTCTGAGACAGAATCTCCCTCAGCCCACGTAGGGTAAAGTTCACCCACCCACCACTGATTTTGCATCCCCAACCTCCTGGCACCATCCCACTCGTGCCAACCCACTTAATGTAGGGGAGCAAGCCAAAGGTGTCCCTGAACCCCACTGGGAAATGAAAGGTTACTTTATGCAGTGGAAAGAGTATCCTGAAGGCAAGTTCACAAGCGGTTTTATGGTCCCTTTTGCAAGCTCACAGTCTTTACAGTTTTTTTCCTGCAAACTCTATTTTCTTTCTTTTCCCTCCAGTTCAGAGGGAGGACTCTGATCAGCAGGATTTCTGTATGTATCAGGGAGAAGAATATTCAGTTTCAGATTTCTGAGGGCTTTTGTAATTGATGTCAGCGATATTCATTTAATTGAATAAGGTCTAGGAATCTTCACAGAGGGGTCCTTTAAAGAGAGTTTCTCTCTACTGATTCCATCCCAGGAGTCTGGGGAAGAGACAACTGAAAAAAAAAAAAGCTAATTAATAACATTAAGTGTTTATCCAGCTAGTGCCAGAAGGCAAGGGACCACACTGTCAGCTAGACTAGACAGGGTTGATCTACATAAGAGAAATCAGAATTTCCTTCTTAAGCAAAAAATATCGTACATTTTAAATGGAAAAGAAAAATGTATATATTTATATCAAAACCTATGAATAAATGCAAAAGCACTTCCGGCCTATGTTTCTATGAATTCAATTGAAAACTCAACAAACAAACAAACTGCAAAGATTTAGCTAATATAGCTTTAAATTTAAAGATATTTTATTCTGACAAATGGAGGCGATCTGGTAGTAAGGAACCTATCTCTGAAGAAAAGGCAGGAGTAAGTTAAATCTTCAGTCATGCTGGAAAGCTGTTTGTGGAAATCAGAGAGTAAAAAACTAATGTTGCATCTGGAGATGTAAGTCCTCATATGTAAGACTCTTTCTTCATGGTTTAGAATGGAGTTCAGCTTTAAGGTCTGTGTCATGAACATTTTCAGGACTCGTTTCTAGTAAGATAAGCAATAACAGAAAGTTTTCCCTAGCCCTAACTGTAAAAAACAAGCCTACTGTTTAATTACTGTTAAATGGCAAATTTCCAGGTGATCCCACAAACAGGTGGGTGATAGGGTTCTCCAGGACCCTTCAGAAAGCAAATGAAAAAAACCCAACAAAAGACTTATGCAATAATAACCAAATAGACAGCTGAGGTTACCCTGACAGGTGGTACAGCCTGTGATAGTTCTAGAAAATCCTCGAGTTTCCATGAACAGAAACTTTATCCCAGAGCTTTAGGCAGATTTTATATCTCCTGTGATCAGACAGCAAAGTCTGTGGACAGTAAGGACTTTGATCTGTCTTCATGGTTGTGAGTTTTCAGAATAATTTTGATTTGCCCATACAGTGATGTTGCTGAGAAGAAAATGGCCTACCAGCTTTTGTTCTGAGTGAATTTATTTTGAGGATAGATCGCTTCATATCCAGATATGTAGTCCAGACTGGTGGCAATGGCATTTATAACAGTGTGCAGATCTGCCAGGATGAGACAGATTCACCTATCCAATCACAGATGGTAGAAAATATGACTCACAGATGCTGCTGTGTGAGAGCTTGGCTTCAGCAAGGATTCAGGAGCACTTGCATAAATGGATTTTATTAGCTACCATGTATTTCTCCAAAGGCTGATTTACGACTTGCTAGAAGGAAAATGAAAAGAGGAAAAAAAAACAAAAAAAACCAAAAAAAAACAAAAACCTTCCTCTTAAAGAAAAATGACATTTTTGATTGTGTGGAGCCTCACTAGCTCATTACTTTCTTTTGTCAGACAGAGAATTTGTTGGATTGGCAAGATCTGAGTCAAGACTCCTTCAGTGCATCTGGTGATTCCCGAGGAGTGAATGTACTGAGCTTAAGGAGTTCTAGTGGGTGGGAGTGGTGGCTGGGGAGAGGGAAAGCTGTGCTTCCTGCGGGTAGAAGGGGAGAGCAGCACGTCTTTTAGAAGTGCTGTTAGTGATATATCAGTGGCATTTCTCAGGGCAAATCTCTTTTAGGACAAGCTGCTAATAACTGGCAGAAGTGAAAAATAATTGAACCTCGGTGTTTTGTCCTGAAATTTAACATTCTGGTGGAGAGTTCTGCTTCAGAGCTGTATTCCAGCAGTGCTTTTGCCAAGGACAGAGAGGCACTGTGATGGGTTTGGGAGGCAGCCCCAGGTGCTGTGCATTCAGCCCTCTCACCCTGCAGCAGCACCAGCACCACTGTGTTTTACAGAGCTCATCACGCTGGGGTAGGTCACTTAGGTTATCTTATGGGCTTTCTTTTGCTTGCCTTCCTCCTGGCTGTCTGGCAGAAGTAAGGGATGAATAATACCTGCTGCCAGTGACAGCTGCTGTTCTACAACTCCCCTTCTGTCCAGAAAAGGGCAGAGTAATGCAGGAAAAAATACTCCAAGAGGTATCCAAGGAAGAGCTCAACTGTTTGCTCTATCTCTACTTTTATCTTTTTCTAATAACTACCTGTCCAAAAAGATGTTACCAAACTAAAATACTGATCTACAGTAGTGCAAGGTCAGGTACAAATGAAAGATATACAAGAGCAAGGAGAAATGATGTGATAACATTAGCAATGTGGTCATGAATAGGAAGTTATTTATTTTGATTCTGTGAGTGGATTATCAGTATTACTGCTTTTAATAATATCCTTTCACTCTTTTGCTTCTGGCATTGCTGTACCAGATTGATTAATATTACCAGGGGCTGGCAAATCTGAATCCAATGCAATCCAATCCAATCCTTACTTTCAATATGAAGATAGTTCATATAAATATGGAAGACATTGGGCTGCTTACCTATCCTAGGTAAATTGTTTGCATTTCGCTCCTGAGGCTCCTCAGCTTCTCAAGAGAGGAAAAATCCCAGCAAAGGATTTTTCATAATATCATGGCTACAGAAAGATAAGATATTTTGAGGGGAATCCAATCCAATCCTTACTTTCAATATGAAGATAGTTCATATAAATATGGAAGACATTGGGCTGCTTACCTATCCTAGGTAAAATGTGCACTATTTCCATTTGAAAGATAAGATATTTTGAGGGTTTTTTTTTCAAGGAACCCTTTTGGCTTAGAAGAGCAGAGGGAGCCATTTCTGGCAAGATGCTTTCACATAGCTTTTAGTTCGTCAAATGCATATTTTTAGCTGAAGTTAATTGTCTTCACCTCCTCTTAGGGGGTGGGAAGTGAGGAAGGGAGGGACATGTTTCAGACCACTAATTTTTCTGACTCTAAATCTTACCTAGGATAGGTAGGATGAATTGTCTTTTAAAGGCTTTTGTCCCTGCCCACTGGCTACTGAGAAAGCCTAAGCATGTTCAACAGCCAACTTCAGTAAAATAAACTACATCAGTTAAAAAGGAAGACCAACTAAAATATGCCAATACAATAAATTCCCTAGCCATTTAAGAGGGAGGAAAAGAAATTTGAGTTAAGGTGTCAACATTTAATCTAATCCATATTCACTATGGACTTCACTTCCCATTTTTTTCTCTTCCATGTCTCTACTCATACGAGGAGCAGTATTAGGCGTGTTTCACCCAAGACCTGTTTGCAGGCATTAGAAAAGAGATTGAAAAACACATGGGCCTTTTTAACAAAGGCTAACCTGTTCCTTTTCAGCTGTGATTGCCGCTTGATAAACAGCTAAAAGGTCAGACATAGTTCTGTTTTCCCAAAGAAGAAAAGGGACCAAGTTTTGTCTGAGAATCTTCGCTTAATAGCTGCTTTCATTTTAGCTTTATGAAGAAACACATTTCAACAGTCTTCCCCCCGCTGCAGAGCACACCAGGGCACCTCTTCCTTGCAAAGTTCTCCTTGCCAAATCATCCAGCAGCAAGACATACCACCATGAAAGCTGCACCCTCCCCTTTCACCTGCCCTCTCCAGACATGCCTGTGCTGTCTCAGAGTTCTGAGATGGGTGCACTGCTTCCTTGCTGCCACAAACATGTGGAAAGCATCACTTTCCAGTGCTTTATGGCAGTGGTAGCTACATGGATTTACGTAACTGGTCTCAGGAAATGAAAATGTTGTATCAAGTCCTTTAGCTCATTCTGATTTCTAGCCTTTATTTTACTCTTAGTTTATTCCAAATTATTTATAAAATAAACCAGCAGATTAACAAAAAGTGGTGCCCAATGTTGCCGAAACATCTTTCAAAATAGAAAAGATATCACACCAAGCAAAAAACCAGACTTTCTCAAGTCCTTTATACATTATTTCAAATTTTTTGTCATTTTCATAATTTCCTTCAGCTTGATAAGAATGTAATGCAAATACAATTTATTCTACGCAGGAATACTGACCTTGCCTCTATTAAGATTAGCTGACACTTCTGGCTCTTTAATGCACTTTTGAAATACTAATAATTTCATCAAATTGAACTGAAATAATCACAACTTTCTTAAGCTTCTCAGGCTTAATATTTTTGAATATTTCATTTGGATTAAGTCAGCTGTTTCCCAGAATGGAAACTTGGAAAAAAAAAAAAAGATGTGTATTTGTCCATGTTAAAGCAATTTAGCAGTAGCTTTTGACTATTGGATGAGTGTTCCTAATAATGGAGGTAGATATTAATTAAGAAACCATGACCATGGGCTCAAGAACACTGAAATAAAATTAATTTAAGCCTGATATTTCAACATGATTACAACTTGGCAACTGAAACAATGCAACTGCAGTATATTTTTTTCTGCATTGCTACGTGTACAACAGTAGAAATTACATAGGGATTGCATGCAGTTATAAAAGACTCTAATACATGGTTTGGTTTTTTATTTTTATCAGCAACTCTTGTTTTTCTCTTTTGAATCTAAACCCCAAGCAAAATTAAAGCATGTTTTACATGAGATGTGCATTAAAGTCTCTGACCTTTGTAATATAGAAAAAACACATCATTCCTTCCTGCTCCCTGGGTAATAGAGGCAAATATTAAACACATAGACACAAAAAACCTCCAAAATAAACTTTTGATAGCTTCTGCATTTTCCAAGAAGGTTATGAAAGAGTGAGCACTAAATCTTAGTGAAAACTACCTCAATGCCTTCTACTCTGAGAGGTTGATGAACATTTTTCCCCATTTGCATGCATAAACACAGTAGTGGCTCCCTAGAATATACCTTTCTCATTTTCCAGGAGTTAATATTAAACCTGGATTTCAATATAAATGTTTGAGAGTCTTCCCAAAGTCTTTTTAGAAGTGGGAAAGCACTTCAGATACTTCTAATAACCATGAAATGAACGAAAATAATTTGTCTTGCTTTCATCTTTCTATACTTGTTTTCTTTGTTCATTGTTAAAAACCTTTACTATTAGCAACCTGTGTCTTTCTCCCTATATAGGAATAAAGCTGTATAGGGTCTATCTGTGGCTCATGGGAATCTCCCTACTTCTTTTTTCTTTTTTTTTGTCTCTCCAGATCATTAAAGACCAGAAGCTACTGGGGATAGTTGGAGGGATGCTACTGATTGATCTTTGCATCCTGATTTGCTGGCAGGTTGTGGATCCTTTGAGGAGGACAGTGGAAAAGTATAACATGGAGGTACGTCCTCAAGCCCAAGTAATACTAATGGTTGCATATCAGTATCTATAGCTATCCATAAGATTAAGCTAAAGATGCATTAGGTAAAATGAAAGCAAGTCATGCTGTGTATTTTGGGGGAGGAAGGGTTCTGGTTTTCAAAACCAAATAGAAAAGAAACAACTGCAACAAAAAGAAATTGTGTATGTAGTTGCAGGTGCCACATTTCTGTCACTTGTGAGACATTTCATTTGCAAGGGTTGTAAACACAGGAGAGTCCTCTGCTAAGACTCTCTGTTAAAGTCTGTTGCAATAAATAATAGATTATCAGAACCCATTAGTGAATTTCAGTAAGAGCTCATTGAAGATAAGTGCAGGAGAGGTCACTGCTTAGACTGCATTCTTTGTGGAGATGGTCAGGAATTATGTTACCTACTGCTATATTTATTTGCAGTAATTTTATGTGCATGCACCCATACTGATTGTTCCTCTTTTAATGGTATTCCCAGAAAGGTCACACAAGCAATTTTGATAGGCAGGAGGTAATAGCTTACTGCCAGCTGTACACACTTTGCAACACTCTGGTTGGTTTCTAGAAGCGGAGCTGAAGTAGAGCTTTCTGGACAAACTGACAGCAAGAACCATGGCAGCAACAATTTATACCTAGGAAAAAAACATCCATCTGTATGTAGATGTGCATTGTTTGAGAGTTTATTGCCTCCAACATGGAAACTGGTGATATCTGAAAGCTAGATCATATGAGGACAATCTGGAAGTGTTAGTCTCTTCTCCTGTACTTGGCAATCAGTAAGAAAAAGAACAGTTGTTTTCTCTTCTGATGTTAACATTTGCAAGAAAATATATACCATTTCACTCCACTGCTTTTACTTTGTTCTTACTTTGCAGTGTAGCTCTGGAAATTTATTAGGAGAAGATATTACTTTTTTGGTATAATTTGTAGAGGATACCCTAGAACAATGCATCTTAAACTGCAAGGGATTTCTTTGAAAAAATAATTTTAGAATCTGAAAAGATTTGTCTCAGTCATTCCCTAGAGTTTGAAAGACTTCCCAGCTAATACAATTGTCAATAAAAAATAGAAAATGTAGCTGAAATTTGTCTGCTGGTCTATGTGTGTATAGCTTGAAGCCATAGCAGCTTGTTGAGAACCTTGTTTATTTCGTTTTGCTCCAATTGTATTGTAAATGATATTTCAGTTGTCAGTATTGTTAAAATTTTCTCTGCTCTTCTGAACCCAAACATATTATGACAAATAGTCACAAAATCCAATTAAAATAATCTCAGATAGAAGGAATTTTGCTTTCGTTTAAACTGAAATCCTGATATGTAGTCTTACTAGATTCACTTGAGTATAATGTCCATAGACAGCAGCAGTAACTGTGAAGTTAAACCATAAGTACCATATATTTAAAAAACAATGTTTACTGTAGTTTTAAATGATTGCAATTTCCATCTGAACTTTCCAGTGTATATTCTTTGATCATCTAATATATCATGCTAAAACTTTGTGGGCTTTTTCCACATTTGGGGCTTTCCAGACCGCGGGGCTGCACACCACTTGCCTGAACTTTGCATAAGAACTGAAATTCTCCTGGAATTATATAAGCCCATGCAAAGTGACACTCACTGGATTCACACATGGCAATGTTTACTATTTTGATCCCTCAGCATAGAATTGACTTGAACTTACTGTTAGAGCTCTTAGCTATTACTGTAAGTTGCACAGAATATTTTTTAAGCTAATGGATTTGGGGTGGGAAGGAAATAAAAGTATCATGCTATAAATGTAGTCATTAAACTATTGTATGTGCATAAAATATGTTACTATAAAAACAGTGAGGTGAACTGCAATTTACTTTCCTGGAGCACACCTCTTTGGGTCTCAAAAAATCCTGTGTAAAAGTAAATGACAATTGTCTTTGCTGCTATAATTATTATTGTTGTTGCTGTTGTTATGTTATTTTTTAATTTTTAGGTTGCTAAAGTGTAATGGTGAATTCTTTAGTTGATTTGATTGAGCATATATTATCTTTTCTGTGTTTGAAAAATACTTGCCACATAGTAAACAGTACTGGTGATAAGTTTCTGTTTTATTTCAGGAATATTTTGTAGTGCATATTTCTTGTCCCACTTGATTCTGTGAAATAATTTTAAAGGGATTATTTCTGTCAGTTAATGATAGTCGAAGTGATAAAGATTAAACTAAATGCAGGCTCCAAAGTTATCAATTCAATCAGTCATTCTAGCTAATGAACCATTTGAGCTCTGTTTATGAATACTCATCAGCTTCCTACGTGATAGCTCTGCATTTGGCTTCTATCGGGTGACCCTCTGTTAGTTGTGTCTTCATAAGCACATGAATCAAAGGAACCAAGACAAGAAGCCTAAAGACTGGTAATGTCCTGTGCTGTTTGCTATTATTCACAAAATCGTTCATTTTAGTGAAGCAACAGCAGTAAATTATCAAGAACTTTTTAAGAGTTCCTAAACCCAGAACTTTAAAATCCAGGCTCCTTTCCTGGAGCTGTTTGCAAAGGCTAAGCAATCCATACCTTACAATCTGAGGATAGGCAGACTAAATGTAAAAATACAAAGGGAAGTGAAGGCATTTTTAGAGACTCTCTGGCTGTTACAGAAGACAGAAATCCTATGGAATGTTGGATCTGTCAGTTTTCAGACCAATTTCTGGCATCCTGGCCCTACAGGTATGGTATTTTTAGGAAAAGCACGCCTGTGGCTGCCATAAGAGACCATGTTAAAAGTTTTAATGACTGAACCATAAAGCATCCAGATCCTCTAGTCATCAGCAGGGAAAGTAGTTTATGGTAGATGGACAATAAAGTTGTTGGATAAAATAAAAGAGGTTAAAGGCCAAGGCAGGGACAATGTTAAAACTTCCCTAACTGTACAGGGATCTGCAGAAGAACCATAACAGTGTCCCTATGTATTTTTCCTAAGAGTGCTGTAGGCTTGATTTTTACATAATGCAAAAAGAATTTGATGACACAAAGGGCTTCTAATCTTCAAGGAACAGCGAAAAAAAAAAAAAAAAAAAAGGGAATTAATCCATGTTACCTCTATTTATCTGTTTTCCTAGTTTCCCTGCCTGTAACGTTTCTCCTTTTGCTAATTTTTCAGACCAGTGGAGAGACCAATCATTTTTTTTCCTCACTAATTTCTTTCTAGGCTGAACTAGGAATTTGCTTTTTTCATCATGATTCACCTTTTTTGTCATAATCAAAATGGTTGTGCTCATATCTGGGCTAGGTCTCTGCCGGACTGTTTCCAGTCATGTGAACTGGAGTGCATCCTTCCTTCACCGTCTCACTGGCTGGGCTGCCCATGAGGAACTATGGTGCTTCTGTGAATGCTGCTGTAGAAGAAATTTGCAAGGCTCTGCCATTGTTTGCTTTTTGACCTGCTTTCTCAAGAAGGCAATGTTTATGTGCTAGGGTGTTCTGTGTGATTTTTTTCCTACTGCCTAACAAACTTTGCCTCTTTCGTCAAACCTGAAAAATTTGAGCAGATACAGCTCTTAAAGACATAGGACGACAACAGACTTGCTGGAAACAGCCAGCTGTGTAGAGGAGAGGTTCTGGTGGTGTCTCCTCTAAGAGAAGGGTCACAGAGTGAGTTTAGCCCTTTGTCTAAAAACAGGTATTTTGAATTACTTGCTACAGGGGAACTTCACTCTTAGCTGAAGAGAATCCAGCCACAGAAAAGAATACTAAGGAAACCAGCTCCCTCTAATTTCAGTTGCTCAGCTGTGTTGGAATGAAACCACAGTCTGAAATAACAAAATCCTTTAGAAAGGGTAGTCTGTGCAACAGCCATATCATAATTCAATCATGTACTTAGCACAGTGGAAAGGGTCCATGTGTACACATGCACTCACACTCACCGCTCGCTCACAATTAGCTCAGCTAGTCAGAGCATGGCACTGATAATGCCAAGGCCAAGTGTTCAGTCCCTCTATGGTCTATTCACTTAAGAGCTGGACTCAGTGATCCTTGTGGGTCCCTTCCAACTCAGAATAATCTGTGATTCTATGGTGTAGTAACTCTTTTACTCTAGAGTTCAGATTGAAAGCCTCTGACTGTTTTATCTTCTCCCAACACAAATATCTATGAAACAGATTGGATCTCTGTGGCCTTGGAAGGTAGACAGTGATAATATTTAATAAATAATAACTTGTAAGGGAAATGGACTACCTTTTATAATTCCCAAGATAAAAATATCTTGCATTAGTGTTAGATTCAATGAAAGTAATATCTTGCATACTGGATGCCAATATTTCTTGTAAAATTTTAAAACGCTTATCCAGGGCCGCAGCCTTTGTATTCCTTGATGTCTTGGTACCAATTAAGTAGTTATTTCTGTGATGTTTCCTCTTATGCATTCTTATGATAGCATTATCAATATTTAAGAATAAACTTCATTCTGGTATCTGGAATACCAGCATTTAAGGTTTCACCCTAATTTGTCCTGGGATGGTAATAAACATAAAATAGAGAAAAAAATCTGAATGAGATGCCATTTTAGAAGACACAGAAGAGAAAAAGAGATCAATGAGACATGTCCTATTTGGCTTCTAGCATTGATATAAATGTAAAATTCAGAAACCAATATGAGGAAACCTTATATGAGGATGTTGTAATAACAAAAATGCCAATATGCAGGAAAGATTACTGGGCTGTGCCAGTGTCAGAGTAGTGCAGTATGTTAAAGAAAAGTCAATTCATACTACCAAATTAATAATTTCAGTGAGTGAGACAGAATTCCTATGTATTACAAGTGTATAACAGTGCCGTCAGACACAACAAGCCAGAAGTTCAGCTTTGGCTGATATGTTGAGGGACTCAAAAACATTGCAAAATCAAAACAAATGTGCTGCTCAAACTAACTCCTTTATAATTCAACAGATTAGAGAACCCACAGACAGAGACTTAACCCTTGATTTCTTTCTGAATAGCACACAGAATCCATTCCAACGTCTTGATATCAGAAAGAGTTTTCCATAGCTACAAATAAATTTTTCTTAGTTTTGATAGCTTTGAAGAAACAACAAAAAAAAAAAAAGGTCTGTAGAGTGGTACTCACCTTCAAAAAGAAGAAGAACATTAAATTAAAGAAGTGTCTTAAAGAGAGGCTAAAGACTAAACTGTAGAGACTTAAATCTTTACAGGTGGTTTAGAGAGTATTAAGAACTTTTTATGTGAGACACAGAGTAAGTTCATACCACACATAAGACTTGAAAAAGAAAAGACTCAGCATGACAAAACAGCAGGAAGACATCATTCAAAAAAATAAAATTATATCCAAATGGGGAAAGTACACAGGATCATAATGTCTGGTAAGTTAAATGTAAAAGAAAATAAAGCAGTCTAAAAAAGCATCTTGCAATGAATGAAAAAAGAATAATAAATCTTTCTGTAAATATCAGTAGCAGCAAGTTTGCCACAGAATCTTGGGAATAATATTTAAGCAGAATAGAAGATCATTACTTGCAGAAAATAAGGCTATGTGGAATGATTAAATAATTGCTTTGCTGCTTTGTTCAACAAAATTCTTAGTGGAAGGATTTGTGGAGATTGCTGTGCTAGAACCCTTTTGATGAACTCACTGAGGAGTGACTTGAGTTCCTGGTAGGAATAGGGAAACTTATCAGAAATAAATCAATGGAAAAAGATTCTATTCTCCCAGGTTTTCTATAGCAATTCAAAAGAATAATTGTCAAACTACTGACAGCAGTATGTAATCATTAGCTCAGAACTGCTTTGATATCTGAGCAAAATGTTGCAAATATCTCGCCGTGTTTTCAAGACAGAGTAGAAACCTTAAATTTGTAAGTTAATGTAGTAGGCCAACTTATAAAAATTATCATCAGGAGTAGGATTAGAAATTGATATGCTACATTGAGGAGTAGTCAACATCATGCTTGTGAAGGAACAAGTCATAAAAACTTAGTGAAGTCCTTTGAAGAAGCCAGCAGACATGAATAGAAGCTGACACAGCCAGCTAGGTCTCAGAAAGGACTCATCAATTTCTTTCATCAAAGGCTCTCACAGAAAGGAATAGACACAGAATAAGAGAGAAGCCCTCAAATGGGTATGAAGTTCTTTAGAATAAGGAAACAGAACTAAGAAATAAATAAAAGTTCATTTTCTAGTAAGGAGGCATGTAGCCAGTAGAGTCCTTCAGGACAAGTCCCAGTCTTTGTGCTGGTACCTGTATTGTTCAGTGGAAGAGGTTATATCAAGTTATTTCAGAAAATATAAATGAGGGCTGACTGTGAAGAATTTGGGACAGACATTGCAAAGCTTAACATAAAGTGAAATGCTCTTTCTTTATTGCAGCTGCAGCAGTAAAAATAAATGTTGTCTTGTTTGTCAGTCTGAAAGGGAGGAAGGTGGAATTATAGATTTAAGTTCAGCTAGAGGAAACCCATAAATAGATTAAATAAATTGAGTACATCTTACATCTTTCTGAATAAGACAGAAAAGCCTGGCTTAAAACAATTATAGCTGCCTAAAATTTTCACTTAAATAACTAACCCAGAACAAAATCACATTAGCTGGCTTGACACAGCTCTCTGAGCACCCAGATATGTTGAGTATATCCTCAATAAATGGATGTAAGTACAACAGGACTGGAGGGATAAATATTGTTCCTGGGTATCTGATAGTCTTTTCTGTGGGGCTGCTCTAAGAACCTGAAGAAATTAATACTATTGAGCTGTCACTTGGGCTGTACATGAATTTAACTATATATAGATATACAATTCCAGAAGTTACTCACAACAGTAATTCAAGGTCAGTAGTGAGAGTTGTGCGAAAATAACTGGGATGGGATGTAAAGAATAATCAAGAAGGAGTGCATATATTATGTGTGAAAGTCCGAGGTGAGCATGGTGCTGTACCCTGATGGGCTAGTTAACTAAGAGCTGTGGTCATCAAGTATAAAACATTTCCTTAGGAAAGACTTTTGTCTTTTAAAATTGCTTTGTTCCTACATTTTTTTCGATGAAAATTATGTGAAAATTTGAATTTGGCTGCACAGATGTAGATATTTTTTCTTGAATATCCGTTTTTATTAATAACACTGCTGTTGAAGGGACTGGAAAATGCTTTGGTCCAAAATTATACACAGAGGAATGTGGAGTAGGCTGGGGTGGAGGGGTGCTAGTATTCACATGATAACATGGGAGTAACATAGGTATGGAATTGGTGAAGGTTCAAATTCATGCACTCAAGCAGATTTTGGTGAATTCTGTGACGTTTTGAAAAAATCGGATCACGTTCTTTTCTCTTTCTGCATATGTATATATGCATAAACAGATGTGCTTATGGGGTTTTGTTTACATTGTGCTGTTCAGTCAGCTAACAGCCAGATTAGAAGGAACTTTGTTAAATGTGTGATGTGAAATGAAGAATTTAATTGGCTGAAGTAGTTCCTGCGGGTGTTCAGCCTAGTGCAGGTCAGAGCTTGTTAGTCAATTTGTTCTCTGTAAATCCTTACGCCCATCTGTTTCCTCCACTATTTTTTAAATAAATTTAATTTCTTTCTTTCCAATTTGAAATATTACAGACTGTGGGAGTCAAATGTCTCCTGAATTCTGTAGCCTGCTTTCAATCCCTGCCACTGTAGCTCTCAGCAGGTGGCCTGCCAGGAGTAGCTGAAACTGAGAACCCTTACTTGCATCTGCTGGGACACTCCTGTGGCTGGCAGATGCTCCAGAGAGAAGGAAACTGAATGGCCATTAAAGTCATCTGTAAACGTTCTACAGGCCCAAAGACCTAGCAGAGGTCCAAAGAAAGAGTAAATACTAAAGAGTAAAAGATGGTTTACTTCTTTCTTTCATTTGACATCAGTTTCCAAGGAAACAGAACAAAACGTGAGAGCTGGGATCCAGCAGCTGAGATTGACTCAGCTGGTGGCTAGTCCTGCTTCTGTTCCCATGGAAACCTGTATCAAATTGGCAAAAATAAGAAAATAGGGCAGGGTCAGTTCTAAAATGGCAGGATGAATGGCTGCTGCTTAACAACAGCTACTTAACAAGATGAGGCTTGCTGGTACTTATTCCTCTTCAATAAACAATTCCAATTTTCGTTCTGCCTCCCAGAAAAACAGTACTTATAATATTCCCACCTTAAGAATGTAGGAACCACTATCATTGACCAGACTTGTAACTCCTCTTGTCCAGCACCTCATTTAAAACAATGACTGGCCCAAATACTTTCAGAGGTGGGTGCCAGAAATGTGTAGTGCGCATCTGAAAGTTCGTCTGTCACGTTTGAAAATTTCAGCTGTGATTCATAATGTGTAGTAACTTGAAATGAGCAGTTGTGTATAACTCATAGTTCTCATACTCTCACTAATTGAACACTTTTGTTATTCTCATAAATGTCAGGGGGTTTTGACTCTTGTAAACTTTACACAGATCAGAGTAATTGCTAGCTAGACACGGTGTGAAGAACTTCCTTTCTCCGTATTGGAAATGTTGCTTTTCAGTCTCATTGAAGATACATTATTTTTCTTTTAGGGAAAAAGAAGAGAACTGAGTCTTCCACATTTCCTTTGGAAGCACCAACCATAACTATGCATCTGTGTGTTTACAACCTTATTTTCCTCTTTTCTCTTTGGTAGATAGTCCCAGTGTTATTAAGCTCTTTTTCATGTGACATGGAAACTCTAAAGCATCCTTTTTAGTTAGGATGACTAATATTGCGTATTTTAGAATATCTGTGTAATGTGTTTTATCTATTATTCATCCTCTTCCATATATTTAGTGTATTATTTTTCACTGTTGCACACCATTGAACAAAATCTTGGAATTCAGTGTCAAAGCGATTCCCAGAACATTTCCATGAGCTAATTATGACTCTGAGAAAATGTATAAGTAGTTCTACTGTTTTTACAGTAGCATTACAGCTA
Organism: Pyrgilauda ruficollis; assembly: GCF_017590135.1. Classification (NCBI taxonomy): domain Eukaryota; kingdom Metazoa; phylum Chordata; class Aves; order Passeriformes; family Passeridae; genus Pyrgilauda; species Pyrgilauda ruficollis. The sequence goes on along the minus strand of NW_024525378.1, from coordinate 1,700,022 downwards.
CTGAAATCAAATTCCACTTGTCATCATATGGCCCACTCAGCTACACTCCTCACATTTTTAGACCCAATTAACCTCAGTATTTTTGTCTGGGTATTTTCATGGCTATGCTATTGGGCAAAACTGATTTTAGTATGGAATTATGGTTCATTCAGAACCATACATATGATTCTGTATATCTTACAGAGTGGAAGTATTATTCTGGAACATGGAAGTATGAGAGTGGAGGGATTTTGTTATATAATTATTGTTACTTGGGCTACTGTTGTGTAGTCACCTTTCTGGCCTGTCGCTGCTACTTTCCAGTAGCTGCTCCAGTTCTGAGCGTTCTGCTACCAGATGTACCCAACAGGACCCACCCTTTAAACTGCTTTTGGAAATACAGACTATTGTTCCCCCTTTGGGATTTTAAGGCATAATCCCTAGTCCTCAGTGAATTAGTCTATTGGAGAAAAGGAAATCAGATGTCAGATATCCAACCCCAACAAGTCAGAACAGACAGATGGACCCAAGCAGCCATTTACCACTTAGGAGAGCAGCACCGCTGAGGTTGCTGCATGAGACAAGCAGTGAATGATTCACCACCTAACCATCATTAAAAGCAGCAGACACATCATCTGTCAGGGATCCCTGGCTGCTTCACACAGAAGGCACTGTGACAGTTTTGTGGATTCATTGAGGAGGTTCAGTATATGATAGACCCAGTGGCACTTCTTCACTTTAAACTTCAAATACATAGGATACAATCATTCATATTTATTTCTCGCAAAACTGAAGCCAGAGCCAAACTGAACCCTGATTTTATGCTCCTTCATAAGACTACATTGTTGGTGTAGGACAACGCTGATATTTTGGCAGTTAGGAACTGCCCACCAAATAGAAACATAGCTGGCTTTAGGATACTTCAGCATTTGATAAGCACTACCACATTAGCAAGGTCATAGAAGCTCTTTTCCTCACATGCTTACCTTCTTCTTTTAGAGATAAGTCTCTATGAGATCTCTGGACACATTTTTACTTAAACTTCATATTGAATGTCAAGATTTACAGGCTTTATAAGCCAGACAGGATTTTTTTTTTGTGTTGTTTTTTTTTTGGTTTTTTTTTTTTTTCCAGTGATTTGAGTTGTTAATATCAGAAGTCAAAAAAGGCAAGAAAACTCTCTTCTCCATCAGTCACCAAAACCTGGTGAGGAAAAACTTCCAGAAAACAGTCTAGGAACTGATTAATCTTCCTTGCTGCATATTATCCTGGGTACTCAATATTCAACCCTTTCTAGCATTGTAACACCTCTCTTGTTTTCTGGAAGAAACCACCACTGTATAAGGCAGACTTTAATGCTTATGCCCAACACCAGATGCTGATATGGATAAAAAGAACCGTAATGAATTACTCCACAAATATGCTATGGCTGCAGTAGAGACCAATAAAAATAAAATCTTTCCACCAGACATCTCTGAAAATAGAGAATTCTCCATTAAAATAGCTATTTGGGATAGAAGATTATGTAATGTGATTAATACTTTTTTGAGGGAAGAATATTCTTTGTTCCTTCAAATGTTTAAATAGGCTGATACTGAAAAGATGCAATCTGGATATCCCAGTGCTTCTATAAAACTATTCTTTCGATCCTAAGCAACTTTTTGGAGAAGGCAAGCCTCAAGCTTGCATTATAGGCAGTTATAGGTAGAGTCATTTGCCTAGAATATCCTGAGGTCTGGCCAGGAAATTGTACTGGAAAGGATTAAGGACAGTGATTGTAAATTTGGAAAAGCAAGCCACAAGTAACCTGTCACAAGATCTTTATGCAGTGCTTGACTATGAAGTAATGCTCTCTCATTCAAAAGAAGCACCTTGGCTTTGCACTAAAACCACTCCAGTGCTGCTCGAACTTAATAGGATCTGATGTACTTTTCCTTCGAGGTGAAGTGCCAGGTGGAGCACTTCTGTTTGTAAGCATACCCAGGGAGACAGGGAGAGCTGGCTGGACAGCCAGAGCACGCACACACAGGCAATAAGCAGATGGCAGAGTGCTGCAGACTTGACCCAGACTTCGTGCTGGTGGGCAGAGGGCCTGAGAAAGAGCTTCCTTGAACAAAGCCATCCTCTTTATGGCTATGCAGTACAGGTCATTTTGCTTCTGTGTTTGGTTCTCCTGGATTCCTCATTGTTACTTTGCTCTCTGACAGAGCAGCATCTGTAAGCAGTGGACTGTATTTATACCCAAACCTTGAAGACTCTGTTCTTCCCTAGCAAAGCAATGCAGTCATATTTTGATAACTATTTTTGAAAAAAGTGCTAGTACCAACACAGGACATTTTCTGCCAGTGCCTTGGGCCACTCCCTGCTGGAGTTTCCCATATGGTAGTAAATCAAACCATTCATATGATTACATTTTAGGTATGTAAAATTGTTTTGCTTTAGAGGGTAAATTTTTTTTCTTCTCCGATAAGCATGTTCTAAAATTAAAACGTATATTTCATATGCAAGTGAGAAAAAACTCTTTTTCTGGCTCTGGCAAACACTAGCGTGGACTTTTCTATAAAAATTGCAAATTTTCACAAATCTCAGCAAAAATCAAGGATTGTTTCTCAATTAGCTGTCTCCTACATTAATATCCAGCAGAATGTGTTTATGCCTATGAATTTTTATTTTAAAATATCCTCCTTTATAGACGTCTCTCCCTGGATAAAAAAGAAGAAACCCATAATAGCTGTTAACCACATTATTAATGGGGCCAATATGCATTAGCAATATTTTGGTTGCATATGTATTTTTTAACACTATAAAACAGAGGACATCTTGCTTTTTAAAGACCTGAATCACTCTGAAGTCTACTTTCCAAACTGTCTTGTACTTAGACCTTCAGCAGCTCTGTTCTGGGAAGTGCATTCCTTCCTTCCATTGTTCTCTACCCTCCTGTAATGTTTTCTCCTGCCTGTCTCCATGATCCGTCATGCTTAACAAATCTTACCTCCTGCTCACTCTCACTCCCATGATGTGCAGGTCATTAATAAAACTGACTGTGTCAAAGGAGAGCAAAGTTGTGGCTTAGGCCAGCTCAGCTTTAGATCTCTATCCACTCTAGAGCAGCTATTAAAGACTGGTGATGACCATCAGTCAGAAGCAAGAAGAAAAAGTGAAAAATGGATGCAGAATGGACAATTTCCCAAGAGAGGTACTCACTTCTATTTTTGCTAAGAGTGCTCAAGTCTGCTCAAATCCAGCCATTCTTTTTTTTTTTTTTTTTTTTTTCTTTTTTTTTTTTTTCTTTTTTTTCTTTAAAGAAGGGGTTATGAATCAACCATAAGCTACACAGGTTGGTATGGACATACTTCTGGACAGTCAGTGTAAGGCTTCCCAGTAAGACCTGATTTAAGGGTTTGTAGTTAAGACTCAAAAATAAATGCTTACTAAGTAGTTATGTGGAAGTGGAGCGAGTTCCTAGCGCATGAGGGTGCCTCTAAAGGGAGACACCCAGTACTCACAGCTGTAGCTGCCTGGCAGCTCTCTTTGTGTTGATTTTTGTTGGGTTTTTTTTGTTGTTGTTGTTGTTCTCTATTTGTTTTTTGTTTTGTTTTTGTTTGAGGTTTTGTGTCTGTTTGGGTTTTTTGTGATTTTTGGGATTTTTTTGTTTTTTGTTTTTTTTTTGTGGTGATGGTAGTCAACACTCTTTTCAACAGAAAAGTCTGAGTTTTCAATTTAATGTCATAATTACTTCTCACCTTAACAGCAATGTCATGGATCCATTATTTTGATTTTTGAGTACGTTTAAAAAAAAAAAAGTACTTATTTGCCTTTTAGCTACTTGCTTTTGATAACTTGTATTAGCCATTCTAATTTTTCTAATGTAATTTCTGCTATAATATAAAACTTCTATATTATGACTGGGTTATAAAGGACTCCTGATTATCTCAAATAACATTTTTGATTTTTGTTATTGGTGTACTTATTTCTTTAGAATTCCCATTTTATTCAATGCTTTCCATTGATTCTGAGATATTTTTATTGCTTTCTCATGAAGCATCTATGACACAAGTAACAGTTTTAGAGAGCTGAGAATCTTTCTAAGCAGTTGATAATTTCTTTATCACTTTATATCAGGTTAGAGTTTACAATGTTAGAATCCTCATTTTATGGAAATATCCTGCTTATATTTTAAAATTATTATGTCTGCTTTTATCGTCAACAAATTAATTATTGTGTCATTTTTACCAGTAATTTTTATCAGTAATTTTTACAGATTCTTCTAATCTGTTCAGAATTAGATACCTGAAAAGACACATATTTGTGAAAAAATGCTTGTCTAAATATTAATTTTCAGTATGTTGCATATAGATGTAGATGTGTATGTATGAATGTGTGTTAATATGTACAAATATATATATATATATATATATATATATATATATATATATATAGTATCTTGACTGTTGATATTTCAATTCTAGTATTTGGTCAGGGACATAATTGAAACAACCAATGGTTTGGATTCTGGTTGACAAAAGCTGAATATTCCCCTCTGTTTTTTCTTTCTGTCTGCTGGTTACTTCCCTGCAGAATGGGAATTTTTAATCTGGTTCTCTCACATTTTGTGGGGCTGCTGCAAACAAAAGTGGAACAGTACGCCTGCATCCTAGATCTGTAGGGCTAATGATAGAAAGTTCCATTTACTATGGAATTTTCTGTTTGCAATAATACCATTGAGCCAGCATGTAACTTTGTGCAGCAGATGAAAGCAAAATGAGAATTTCTTGCTTCCAAAATGGAGATGCTCTTCAGCTTTGCTATACAGGTTGAAGGCACACATCTTTAATGCTTTCATTTGGATCTAATCTTAAAATAATGCTGTGAGCAGTTTAAACCAAAGTATTTTTCATTTTTTCATCTTTTTCATTTGCATACATTAATATAGAAGAAAGAACAGCCAGTTAAAGCGCTCTGGAGACACATTGAGGATGGAAATGTGTGTGTGTGATGACAAACCATTAAGCAACATTATAAGAGATAGAATTACAAAGGAATTGGGCTAGAATAAGATGGAAATGATCACTGTGGGGGCAATTTGGATAATTTTTTCCCTCTTTTCTGATGTTTGGAGTTTTTAAAATAAATTAATACAATTTTAATTAATATGAAATGAGATCCATATCAGAAATCACCAAAGTAATTAGTTAAGCCATTAAAATGATGAACTTTGACAAGTCATTTTGCAAGTCACAATGACAATGATTTCATAAATTGAATGCCAAACAAGATTTCTGGTTTAAGGGAAAATGACATGATAGGTGAAGCTGCATATAAATAAATGCCAGGTGATGGTTAGATCTTGATACAAGAGCACTCAGTTTTAAGAAAATATCATCTTAATGTACAGTGGGAGTCAAAAGGCAAAACAAGTGTAAGGAATTTTAAGAAACTAAATAGGGAACAAAATATAAAGCAATATTATGCCAGTGTTTAAATCCAGCATGGAGTATATGCTGTGTACATAGAAGTCCCAGCACAGTTCCTGACCTCCAGGAGATCTGGAAAACATCCAGAGCTATGTAGAGCCTTGAGAAGTATGGATGGAATAGCCCCCTTCCAAGAAATAGGCTGGAAAAGAGATGGATGAGGACAGGGCAGAATAAAATCTTCAGTGGCTTAGAAAATATGATTAGAATTGATCACACACAGTCTATTCCAATACAAGAGCTAAGGACTGTGAAGTGGAACTGGCAGGTACAAAGAACATAATGCAGGTGGTGAACTTCTCTGCAAAATGTTGTCCATCCTAAGAGCTTACATGGGATTAACACAGCAACTGGGCACACTGATGAAAGAAAAAGCTATCAGGTGTTAAACAAGCAGACATGACCTCACTCTGAAGAATTCATTGTGTGGCAGATGATAGAATATTCTAGAGAGTTGTTCTATATGCTTGGTCTTTTTCAGATTCTTCCCCAGGGGAGGGACGGTTTGGTAGGACTGGAGACATGCATTGGGCTAGACAGATTTTTATGAGTACATCTGTTATATACATCAGCTATGGAGAGAGGGAATACCCCTGAATTTTTAAGTTCTCTTTGCATTTAATTTTATTTTTATTCTTTATAATTGTTTTCATAGAATAAAGAGAGCAATTCTGACAAACTGCAGATAGCATTTCTGAACATTGATGGAAGAATGTTTAGAATGTAATTCTTGATACCAGGTGTCCTGCATTCTTTTCCAAGTATGCCACATATTTTTAGAGCACTTGATAGTTGTGCTATGATGGGAAAACATGTTCTTCTAATATGTCATAAAGAGGAAGAGATCTTCAGTGTTTACCCAATTTTTATTTAATTTGTACAAACTGACTCCTGAAAAAGAAACTGAGATTAAGAAATTAAATACAGAATTATAGAATCTTTGAGACTGGAGGGGATCTCTGGATATTTTCTGCTTAAAGCAGAGTCACTTATAGTGCATTGTTCAAGAAAATGTCTAATCATATTTTGAATATATTCAGGTGTGGACTCTCTACAACCTCTCTGGGCAACATGCTAGAGTGTTCAACCACCCTCATCATCATGTTTAAATGGTACTTCCTGCACTTCAATTTGTGCCTTTTGTTTTTTCATTGAATACCACTGACAAAAGACTGGCTTCATCTAGAAATATATAGCTAAAAATTGATCATGAGTAAAGAGACGCTGTGTGTGGGAGTGAGACTGTGTTTCTAAGGCACTAGATTAGTTGAAGATCTAGAATTGTCTTCTTTTGGGGGGTAATGATATAACTTGAATTTCAGAGTTTAATAATTATATGAAAGAGATTATGTGATGTGAAGACTGGCCCCATCTTTCTGTGTTTCGGAACTGGTTCCCAGATTTTCACAAAGACCTTGTGAGAACTACTTTCATCCCTGCTATTTTCCAGTTAAAGGTTGGCTAGCTTCATCTGGATTTTGAGATATTTTTTTCAGCTGCAAATGGCTAACAGAAGAGAGAGAATACCACAGCTATCACTGCATCTCCTTTAAAATGGTTCATTTGCCTCAGGCTTTAGGATTTAGCTGTAATGAAGATGAAAGATTGATGGCTGACTGCTGACCTACTTTGAGGAAATGAAAGAGCAGGTGGCATGCTGCTGACTAGGAAAGTAAAAGACTGTACTAAATGCAGAGAAATAAAGCATGGCTGAATAAAGTCTCTTTTAGATCACAGCTTCTTTTCAGTAGCCCAGTACAGAATAATACACATCTGGAAACCTCAAAACCTCTTTTATATCTCTGCATGTGTAAATATATTTAACCTATTTGAAATAGTTATTTTCATTTTACATGAGAAGGATCTATCACTTACTGCTAGGGCTTTGAATCTACCCAACTGTCACAGCATATTGTAGAAACTAATAGGAAAAGCTAGACAAGGCAAATTACAAAAAATATAAGGCTTAAAGTGTGACAGATGTTTCAGTGGTTGCAACAAACTGTTCTCCAAATTTTGTTTAACCTTTGGCAAAAGAGAGGCACGTTCATCTAAACTCAGAATTAAGGTGCTCCCAACTGCGCGATGAAAGTGTTTAATCATTGTTGTGAACCAGCCCTTTGGGAAAGAGCTGCCACCTTTCAGCTGGGAGCAGTGTACTCTGTGTCAGGAACTTCAGGCATGAAGCATGAGAAGGGACTAGAGGAAAACATTTTCAGTTTCTTGGTAGCAGTGCTGTGTTTCAAGCAAACTAGTAATACATTGGTGAATCAGCTGATGTTGACCACCAAATGTCTGCAACTTCTCATAACCAACACATTTACAGAGAATGGCATGATTTTTTAAGCTAATTGTTTTCATTTAAAAGCAGCTATCTTCCATATTTTGGAGCAGGTACAGAAGAAAAGAGCTGTATTGTCTACCCAGTGGGAAAAGGATTGAGATGCAAGCCCAGAGACTGAGTTGTAAGCAATTGTACTCCCTTACAGATTGCATTTCTGCATGTGCAACAGCCCTCATTGATAGCTGCAGTGTCATGTTGACATCACAAGCTAAGCAGATCCCTCTGCATTCAGCTTCAGATGGCAACACAACCCTAGGATGTCATTTAAGACAACCAATTCTCATTCCTTTCGAGAAGAGTCAAAGGGGTGTGCCATTTGGAGAACAGGCAAAGGTGTGAAGCTCTGAATTTCCCTTCAGTAATTATTATGAAGGTCCAACTATGTGACAAAAGGCATCTTTGTGTATCTTTACACTCTTTTCCTTTAACAGAGACAGTTTTTATTTTATTCTTTGGGAGCAAGACATACCAAGCTATTAGCCTGTCAATTCTGTAACTGTTCCCAAGAACTTCCTTTTCTTAAATTCTGGGAACAAAAATCTGATTTTATTATCTGACTTTCAGCCCATATTCTAAAACAACTTAGTAACTTATGGTTATTTTTGTATTGTCTTCCTTTGTTCTGCACCTTTGAAAGAGGAGACAGCTAGAGGAAGTGGACATTTACTATTTTGGTGTTCAAAGCTTGAGGGTGATTTAGAGGGATAAAGGGGGGAAAGCATTTATGTGTGTATCAGGGAATGTGTGAGTTTTTGTGCTGAATCCTTTTTTTTTTTTTTTTTTCCCATCCTGTAAAACATTCCAGTTAGGAGAAAACTTACCTTGGGGTTTTCTTTGTATTTTTGGTGGGTACAGGACAGTTGCAGGAACTTTTTCCTTTGTGTACAAATAGTAATAAGCATTATGTATGTGTATCCTGTAAAGAACAAAATCTAATTTTATAAATCTTATTCGTCAAAACAAGTCTGATTTCCAAATTGTAATATTAATACTTATGGGTGTGGTTTTCTTAGGGTGTAGGAATTGTATCATCAAGACTTCCTTTTCTCTGGTTTTGATCTATCTCACCAGGTGTCTGATAGCAGCTCTGGGACTTGCACTCCTAGAACCCATCTGATAGACTCTCCATCGTTTGTTTGCACCATATACATCTCACTGGGCACAGACCCTTATTGAAACTCTGCATAAAAGCTCTAGAAAAGGACAAAAAATTAGTTACTTTTATAATGTTAGATTTAACACTTATAACAAATTGAAACCTAATATTAGCATTTTAAAAATAATTTGATGTTAGGATGATTCAGAATCTTTTAATCTTTCATGAATAATAAGACTGCCTATAAACAATAGTGATGTGGGAAAAGGAGATGTCCTTTTTCTATTGTTCTTGCTTGGAAAAAACCCATGAGAAACAGGAGTGAAGGTGAAGGTGACCTGAAGAAGAAAGATAAGAAGAGAAGAAGATGATTCTTTTGAATCAGAGTCCCACAAGCCAGCAAAGAAAGAAACCAAGGCAAAAAATACATGTCTGCCAGTGAGAATGCATGTGCCTGGGCATAACTAAGAAACATCTATAAAGAAAATACCAAGATAATTATTTTATTGTCATAAACACAGACTAGAAAGTGGTAGCTGAATAGACTATGTTCAAAAGGTTAGTGAAGTATAGCCATTAAAATGGTGGGGCTTGGACTGTTTTAGAAATTAGAAATTTTGGTGAAGTTTGTGAACATAAATTAAAAGATGACTGTAGCCTTAAAAGATCTATTCAGAATGTTCTATGGTGAAGCTATGTCAGTATTCTTCTGTGTTGGAAACCATAGAATCATAGAATGGAAGAAGGGGAGGTTGGAGGGGACTTTAGAGATCATCTGGTTCCAAAACCCTGCCATGGGGAGGGACATCCTCCACAAGAGAGGTTTCTCAGAGCCCATATTTCCCCTAGGTGTCACAGATACAATTTTCCTTTTATATAACATTAGAAGGAAATTTACTGCCATTGCTAATGAAAGATTTAAAAAATGTCTATCTCTAGTTGTGATTCGCATACAAAGCTGAGAGGATTAAAGTAAAGGTGAATCCTAAGATGGACATACTTTGTGGCATTTCTAAATTGATTTTGACCTAACTTACAGCCATTTCATTCACATCAGAACTCTGGCTGGTATGCAATTACTAATGTAAAACCTTCTTCTGATTCTGCAATTTTTTTACCATTTTAATTGACATATTTTAACTTCTATAAATTAAGCGAGTGATGTTTATTATGCAGACAAGCTACCACTTTCCAAGCTATCAGGTTACCTGTCACAAAAACATTCACTCTAGGTGGCACAGGTTGAAGGACTGTAATCTTGTCTAGTAGGTATTTGAATACCTAGATTTGGGTCTATCAGTGTACAGAGATAACACGTATAACTTGTGAAAATTTAGTTTTCTTTGGGATTCAGTTTTTACTTGATGTTGTCACTTGAATTATTCATCATAAACAATTTGTGGGATTTATGATGGGAATGGTCTGTAAAAAATCTTTCTGTAGTAATTTGATTACTGTTTGCTCACACCTTCAGTCTCAACATTCCTTTTTCTTTTCCTCCATGTTTTCCTAACTCTTTCAATGAACAGAACTGTGGCTTTTTCACTTTGATGTATGTCCCTTTTGATTAGGAGATCATCAATTATTTAGATTGTTCCAAACCTTGCAGTCTAATACTTTGAACATAAGACTGTAAGTAGAGCATTTTCAAGATCAGTGTTTAAAAATAGGTCATGTTTTTCAAGAGATCAGCCAATTCAGTGCTTGAAAATCTGGAAAATCAAATACTGATTAACATTCAGTATTTGTTAACCTAATATGGACTTGTTTTTAAAACATTAGCTCTATTATTTTCTCCATTTAGAAAAGTCACTTAGCTTATATGCAACATTTAATGCTGGTTGTATCATTAACAGTATCTGTTAAAAACAAGAATAATGATATTCTAGGGGTTTTGCTGAAGGAAAAGAAGGTATTTTCTCAACCTCATAAAGATATCAGTAGTATTTTTGCTATGATAATTATTTGGTGCATGTGCTTCATTATTATTATTAATAGTAATAATAATATTTTGCATTTCTGAAGCACTTTTCATCTGCCGACCTCACTTCTTTTTGCAAATAGCTAATTAGACTTCAAAACACAGTAAGTGGTGCTATACTCACTTTTCTGCAGGGCAGTACTGGAGGGCAAACCATGCTGCCTCTCAGTAGGCAGTCCAGGAAGCTTGAGGGGATGAGTACGAACCCCCATGAATATGAATTGTGAATTAATATGCCATGAGGCAAGTTTTCCTGCTTATTCTGACTAATTAGCTCATGGCCTGATAATGAAAAGGACAGAAATTTCAGACTGTTCCCTGCAACTGCATGCTTAGAAGTTTTCCCCTTATCTCATTATATGGCAGTGAAATCATGACAACCACAGAGCTTTTCACAGTAGTTTCATACACCAGAGAGAAGTTCAGAATTTGTTGATTAAATGGTATTTTCCATCCTAACCTGTATAAGTGGTGATAGTTATAATTCTTCCAGCTTTGCTTCTTTTGTTTTGTTGTTTTTCAGATGAGTTCTGGCCAAGTGCTTTCAACAACGTAGCTGCTGGTACTTGTCTAGTTTTGGTGGCTCTCCAAGCACTGGCTGTCACACTCAAGTATATTAGAAATGTTCACTGCACAGAAATGCTGAGAGCTAGTTACATCATCAAACCACAGATTCAGTTAAACATCCTCCTTTTAAATAAGGATGGATGAGTGGATACTATCTCTTTACCTCAACTTTAGTAGGACATTTGACACTGTCTGCCATATCCTCATAGAGAAACTGTAGCAGATGATGAGCAGACAGATTGAAGGCTGAATGGCTGACACCAGAAGGTGGTGACCAGCAGCACAAGTCCAGCTGGAGGCCAGTAGGCAGTGGTGTAGCCTGGGCTCAGTCCTGGGTCTAGCCCTGTTCCACATCTTCCCTGACGATCTGGATGATGGAGCAGAGGGTACCCTCAGCAGGGTTGCTGGTGGTGTGCAACGGGGAGGGATGGCTGGTGCATAAGGGGATTGTGCTGCCATCCAAAGGCTCCTTGAAAGTCTGGAGAAGTGGACTGACAGGAAGCCCAGACAATTCAACAAAGAGAAATGCCAAGTCCTTCACCCAGGGAAAAACAAACCTGAGTACGCTGGGGGCTGACTAGGTGGACATAGCTCAGCAGAAAAGGACCAGGGCTTCTGGTAGACACCACATCAAACGTGAGCCACAAATGTGCCCTTGCCATACAGGTGGCCAATGGAACCCTGGCTGCATTAGACAAAGCACTGACAGCAGGTGAAGGAGGGATCCTTCCCCTCTCCTTGCCACTGGTGAGGCCACACCTGGGGTGCTGTGTCCAGTTCTGGGCTCCTCAATACAGGAGACACAAGGACACTTAAGAGAGTCCAATGAAGGGCCACAAGATTCAGAGACTGGAACATTTCTCCTATGGGGAAAGACTGAGAGATCTGGGACTGTGTGTAAGTATATATGATATGCATATATATGTACATATGACACATGGTATGCATACAGCTATGTGAATAAATACCTGAAAGCTGGGGGGACAAAGAGGATGGAGCCAGGCACTTTTTAAAGGCACTCAGTGACAGGACCAGAGGCTGTGGGAGCAACCTGAAACACAGGAGGTTTTTTTTCTGAATATTCAAGAAACACATTTTCACTCTGAGGGTGACTGAGCAGTGCCACAGGCTGCCCAGAGACATGGAGGAGGTATTCTCACCCTTGGAGATATTCAAAAGCCACCTGGATATTGTCCTGGAAAATCTACTCGAGGTAGCTTGAGCAAATGGGTTGAACAAGATGACTTCTGAAGATCCCTTGCTACCATAGCCAGTCTGTGATTCTTTGATTCTGTAAAATAAAAAAGGTGGATTTCCTAATTGCCGTACCTCAGGGCTACTTGGGATTTCCCCTCTGCTACTAATTTTACCTTGGTTTCCATGGAGTCAAAGGCAGAGGAGCAGAAAAAATCAAGTAATGAAGCCTACAAGTAGTTTCTTAAGGGAATGAGGAACTGAATAAAGTAAATTGATATGAAATAAAACAGAAACTATTGTTCACTTCATTGAATGCTGAAAAAATAACAGAAGTATGTCTCTGAATGCAGTATTCTATGGATTGGTATTTAGCATAATTTTTAAATACCTTTAATTTTTCCCTATTATCTTATATTTATTACTAGTACATTTTTAAGCAATAATACCATTGAATGCTTTCTGAAGTATATTATGGACACAGAGGATATTAAGACTAGTGACATAATTTAAGTCTTGTTTTATGAGCAAAGTGAAGCGTAGATAGCTGTCCTACACACAAGTGAATTTCAGTGTAATTTTTTTACTTAGATTTTAAAAAGAAAGTATTCACTGTTCACAAGTATTTGTCCTAGAGACTCAGCAAAGAATCACTTTGATATGAAATAGCACAAATAGTGAAGTTTATTGTACCTAATATTTAGTATTTGAAAAAGAGTAAGGTAAAAATACTGGTTGAATTTTCTTAACGGAGTACAGAATGTCATTTTGTCATCTGTGTCTCATGAAACAGCTCATCATAACACATATCATAGATATTTTTTTTGTCTCTGCCTTTCTTTATTACCAGTTATACTGCTGATTCAGGCCCTGACTCTGCAAGCTATTGTGCACAGCTACCAGCATGTGCTCACTGCCTGAACTGTGGCTTTTCTCAACACATGCAGTATTCATTTTACCACCAAATTCTGCATTAAGATACTGGAGATTATTTAGAGAGTGGGGAGGGGGGGGGTGGGTATTTTCTTTTTTTCATTTTTCCCTGTTATTTCTCCTTTTTTATTGTTGTTGTTGTTTTGTTTGGCTTTTTGGTTTTTCTTTATTGTATTGCTTCTCATCAAAGAAAATAAATATTCCCTGGAGAGGGTCCAGGTGAAAGAGTGTTTCTTTAGTTCTCCAAGGGTGAAATACTGTTACAGAGGGCAAAAACATTAAGGTGGCATGTTGTAAAGTCAGTAACTACTGGGAAAACTCCAGTGAGTGGCTGGTTATCAGAGATTGTAACGTATTATAAGGAAAAGCTTTAGGAAACTGTCAAGCAGACCAACTAATTTATTAAAAAGATGTTAAGAACTCAAAAACCACGAAGAACCACACTAATGAAAAATTGGATGGATCATCAAATACAGACTATAGACTCAGTGAAAACCAGTATTCTACTGATTCCTTATGGACTTACATAAAATTTGGTTTAAAATAATTCACTTTATAGCACCAGAAAGAGTGACTTATCTCAAGATAATGGCTCCAAGGTCCTCAAGGTACAGAATAAGAGTATTCCCTCTTGTGACCTATTTTATGTGTTTTGGCTGGTACAGCTGAACAGCTGCAGTCACTCTGTTCGATCTCCTCTCTTAGTTTTGCAGAGGAGAACTGTTGGGTTTCTAGGGATGACCATTTATCAGGCTAACCCTGAGGTGCCCCAGGGGTAATTCTGATGGAATAAGGGCTACAGCAGTAAGTGATATCACTTCCTGAAAGAAAAAAAAACCCCAAAATTATGAGTAATAAAAACGAACATAGTTTTGTTTAGGAAAGCTACAAATCCATCTTTTTCTTCTCTTGTTTGTTGCTTTCGTTTTACATATGTCTGTTATCAGGACTTCGTCCCAATATCCGGCAATATTGGAAATTGGAAAAAAGAATACACTACTGTGTATTCTGACTTTTTTAAATTTGGAAAAGCATTTTTTGCATGTCCATGTTTTGGCAAGAAAAAGTATATATATATTTTTTTTTTCATTTATCATTATGGCAATACCTGTGGGTCTCCTGGCTGGGATACTAGAATGATTAACAGATAAACTTTTGTTGACTTTGCTAAGTTTTATTTTGCTTTCCCTAGTCATAAAATGCACTGGGTATACACTAGCATCATTTTTACCTCAAAATTCCTCTGACTGCAGAGGTACCTGCTGAATTGCTTCCTGTAGTGTAAAGCAAGTGCAGTGGCACTCAGTGCAGGAGCTCAAACTGGTCACCGCTCCTCCCAGAAATCCCCAGGCTGTGTGCTGTAGTTCATCTGAGGGCAAAATAGATGCTGTCCTGAGAAAGAAAGTGTTCTGAAATGACTTGTAGATGACTTTTTACACATTATATTTATATGCTACAGGTTTTTTTTTAATTTTCCACAAAGCGCTTTTATTATGTCTAGCTTGGGCTTGTGCTCTTCCCACTTTTATTTTTTTTTTTTTTGATTCACCCATTCAGCAATTTATTATGCACCCTGGCAACTTTCAGATCAGATGTCTCCTATCTGCTCCCTTCCTCTTTCCCTCCTAAACACCTTCTCCTCAGGCATGTAATCCATGTAATCTAAGGTTTGACTCTTTCACTGTTGCCATAAATTACACCAGCTCCCGAGTCAAGCTCTCTGTTGTTGTGGACTTTGGTGAGCCAATGTAATGAGTCTCTTTTAAACTTCTCAGAAAGTAATTTGGCCTTTTGGGTTGATTATTTGATTTGACCATGAAGGAAGGTGAAATCTGAAACTTTCTTGCCTAGATTTTGTTTGCTTATTTTAGTGGAAAAAATAATAATATAGAAAAAAAACCCCTGTCAATAAACTGAAGGAACTATGGATTTTGTGTAAGTAAGTCCTGAAAGGGTGCTGTTTACAAGCCTTTCTTCACTTCATAACACTTACAGGGTACATTTCCATCTCAACATACATCTACTCCTTTTGTATTGCAAGTATCTGATAAAATTGTACCAGAATCGTCTATTATTTCTTGCTTCCCTCCCAGATCCAACTTGCCCTAAATGAACTTCTATTCCAAAAAAAAATACTGTCACTACAGGAGCAGTGAGGTGTGTACTCACCACATCTGCACAGACTTTCCAACTGCACCCACAGGAAACACACATAAACCATTTTATTGCTTATGTGAGCAGGATTGTTTTCATCTGGACTTGTCAGGCCGGCATTCCTATTTATTTTAAAACAACCAGATCCTGCAATTTTTTCTCTTTTGCTGCACACAGTTGCATGTCTAACAGAAATATGAACTCAAGTATAACCCTGAGTTGCCTAATTCCTGTTGAAACTGATGAGAAAATATTGCAGAAATTAGTGTCTGTGAACTGATCCAAATAAGTATTTAAATGTTCTTCTTTCCTCCCCCTCATTCCCTGGGTGCCTCTTTCTCTCATTTTCTCTTTTCATTCTTTTAGCTGCCTTCTTTCCAGATTACTCCTTTCCTCTTTATTCATTAATTTTTAACCTACTACATCTCTTAACTCAGCTTTTGCCATTGAAAGCTTCCTCTTTCAAGGAAAGATGTTTGTTTTTCTCTCCTCTGAGGATACACCTGCTCTTGGTTAACTAGAGTACTTCCTTTTCTGCTGCTGTACCTCTGCATGCACCAATTTTGCCAGCTGAGTGTTCCATAATGTGGTTCTACCAAAAAATTATTAGGATCATTGCTACTGTTTCTTCCTAACTGTTGGAGTTTTGAAGTTGACCATATTGCTAAAAAACAAGCTGTAAGACATGTCCCCTGTTTTGTTGCTGGAATATCTATGTCCAATACAGATCAAATCTTTATCAACCTCTGAAACTATATTTTCTTTTTCACTTGTCTTCAGTGTGTAACTGGATGTAGTTAGCATTGAGGCATAAGAATGTTCACCTATAACTGGGAAGTCACTCTCCTCACAAAATTTTTAAATCTTAAAAATAAAATAGAAATAAAAATCCAAGAAAAGAAGTTAATCTTTGGTTAATTAACCAAACATTTTCTTAATAGAACTCCATCACAAGTGTTCATAGATGCAAAAAATGCTTGTTCAGAGAGAATTATAAAAGGACACTCTTGCCGTAATTGCAGCATCAGAAGTGTATTTTTTGGTGTTGGAGCACCAAAAGCACTTGGTTTGCCAGTCTGCTCTGCTCAATGCAGTGATTCAGTCAGATTCAAACCCTACTATTACCCTTCTCTAAGGCACTTCACCTGAAAGCTTTCCCAGCCATTGACAGTTGTCTGACCCAATTGTCACTTCAACTTAAACTTTTATACAAGCTTAACACCTTCCCTGGGCCCTTGATTCATGTGTCAGCCTTCAAATATGTCTTCTTGTGCTGGAAAAAAAAATACAAAATATTTTATCTCCTTCAAACTGAGAACCCCAAAATAAACAGCAGAAAGAAATGTCTCATATGACAGCCTATCTCCTACAGAAAACAGAGCTGTGAAGTGCATAGACAGATGGCTTCTGCAGGCAAAGCATATTCTCAATGTGTGATAAATCAGATTTTTTTATAAATATTCTTGTCTCTTTTTTTAAAAAACTGCTGTTATATAAAGGTTATTATTAACTGTTGAAGAATGGGCTATCGATTTCATCCTCAGTGCTGAATGGGAGAAGATCATCATTCACTTGAGACTTCTCACAGGCAAGGCTCTCCTGAGAGGCAATCAAGAGTGGTTTGTTCTCCAAAAAATATCCTAGTTTTGGAAGTGACACACAGATTATACATATTCAGAGTCAACCATCTTTGATAGTTTTAGCTCCATTCTTTCCATTAACATGTATGTTTTTACTATTAGAGTACAAATATCTGACACATAAGAAAAAGTTTTTCTTCCCTGAAATACAGAATTTCTGCTTCTCACTTTTATCTGCTCATCCCAACAATAGTGAATAAGTGATATTTTAGGGTATTACATTTTATAGTGCTTATCTTCCCTTTACTCAAGTTTCCTCTGTTACTGCATATTTTCCATCTATCAAACCTAGCTGTTCACAGTATCAAACACATACACTTCCTTTTGTGTGAAATTTTGCACAAGTATGTCTAATAATTTGAGTTGAGAAACATGGGAAATTCATACTGTAAAAAAGTTGGATTACCTGGGTAACTCTGCTCTGTAATTATGAATGCAAGAGAAGCTAACATTTGTATTTTCCTACAAGCAGCTCACTTTTCTGGGTTTTTTTCTGTCCAGACTTAGGACATTAATTGTTTTATCCCACACTGCATGCTCAGAAAGTAGAATCCAGCTGACTGTTTTACCTTCTTTTCCTGTTCTTAACTGTCCCCTTGGCACACTAATACATTTTGAAAGAGCCATGTCTGCCTCTGTAGCTGGGGGGAACTGTCAGATGTGACACTCTGCTGAGTTTCTTCCCTTTAGCAAGCCAAGCCAGGTCATAGATTGGGAAAAAAAAAAAAAAAACACAAAAAAAAAAACTTAAAAAATAAAACCAAATTTGGGAAAATTTTTGCTGGGACTTCACCCTGGCAAGGAGAAATCCTGAGCCAGGAAGAAATGGGTCAGAGAAAGCAGCATATAACAGAAGTGCTGTTAAATCTGTTGTGGTGAACACATTAATGACCATGGTCAGGCAAGGTTCAGTAGGCTGAGATGAAAAGCCTCTCACCAAAGACAGAAATAGTTCCTGACCTACAAGTCTAACCTGGAGGGGAAAGGGCCTGTTCCTTACTGTTGCAAATGTAAGTGAGTTAATAGCGCTCTGCATTCTACTGGGGTATCAGTTTTGTGTCTTCTGCATCATCGTTTGTATGAACTAATTAATCATTAAGCTTTCACCTGATTTCAGTGGTGAGGGTTTGAGCAGTGCTTGGATTTAGATTTTATACCATGACTTTTTAAGTAAGTACAAGGTGTACCAGTCAATGGCAAGCTTGCTGCAATAGTCAAGCTGTTGTAGGAATCCAAATCCCACCTGTAATCTTTCACATAGATAGAAGTCCTATCCTTAAAATACTTTGCAACTTTATTGGTCTTTTATAGGGCAGGGGGAGTTGTACATAAGGTGTATGAAGTAGCATTGTATAATTAAACAGAATCTGCCAAACATCACCTATGCCATTCTGCCATTAAGCTGAATTCTTCTCCTTATCTTTTTATTTTTATTTTATTTTTAAGATCCTGGAATATTATGAGGAGGACAGTGCCTTTCTGGTTTTTGGTGCACACAAGGAGAAAAGCAGTCAGGAGCACAGAAGTGAGAACTAGGAAAAATATACATGAAGAAGAGCAGCAGTAGTGCTGGCTGGTTATGGTAACTGGCAAAAGTGAATGAATGACATCTACAACTTACAATTTCTTACCTTGAGTGAAACACATGTATTTCAGTGTGTGGTTTAGGCTTTTTAATAGGCTTATTTCTTATAAAGCAATAGTAGTATTCTGTCAGTGCATGTAGGACTTTTCTCAGTGGCAAATAATCCTGTATCCGTTTTCTGAAGTGCTGTCATAACCAAAATAGGGTATTTTTTGCAAATACTTTATCTTATGGTTTTGCCTTCACTCTATGTTTTGTCGTACTCTTTTAATATTACATTATTTACTTTGCAGCCTTTGAGGGAAGGTTCTCGTGGCCTCTATATACCCACTGTAGCTAGTATATTTGTCTAATTCACATGTAAATTACACCATAGTTTGCACCTCTGGTATTTAAGGAAAAAATCAAAATTATCTTTCGTTGTTTGTTTGGTATTTCCTTCAGTTTTTTTATTTCCTTTCTTGTCCTTTCCTCTTTTCAAGTTTCATCTCCTGAGAAGAAAAAAGACTTGTACTTTTCCTTGGGAAATTAAGCAGAATTTATAGTTCATTTAGGAATCACTTCCCCTTGGTCTGCAGACACTTAGGTTTCACTGGTTAGTTCACTCACACCTGAAATTCTGCTTCTGGTCATGCTCCATGTAAGTGGATGTTCACCACCATGCTGTGTCTCAGGCCTTCCTCTACGTATCCCTCTTTAGGCATTTGATCTAGTACCTTTTGTAAGAGCAAGTTTGATACATACAAGCAGTATAAGTTCATCTGAAAGTGTAGCAGTGTCAGATGCTTTGCTTAAAAAATAGAGGAATGTTCTTGGTTCCGCCACTCCAGCTGGGGGGTCCCCCATCAGCCTGCTTTTTGTACTGTGCTGCCTTTCTCTTTCTCCTTGTAGCCCAGCACAACCAAGATGGTTTCTCTTAGGACCAACAGCAGTTTCTGCAGCTGAGACTGCAGGTGTGATGCTGGTTCAGCATCTCAACATCTGCAGTTCCCTGTGTCCTCAACAAGACATGCATTATACAACTGGGGGTTCCTACAGCTGTGCTATCCAGGTGTCCCAATCCAAAAACATTGGAGTAAACTCTCCACAGATTTGGCCTGAAGCTAGGAAGCTGGTTTTCTGTACTGGAGAAACTCTGGTGTGTGACTATCTAGCATATCTCTTCCCATTCTAGGAGTCTAAAGTTGAAGGAGGGTGTGATTTCAGACATACCTCTCTTTTTATTTTTTTCCTTGGAGTAGTGTTTGTGGCTCACTGCTCAGCATGCTGCTGCTTTGTGTCTCATTCAGAAGAGCGCTGTGGAGAGTGCAGGCAGCTGACACGTCTTGGTAGATTGCACTTCAAAAGAAGATGCTAACCACTTCAAAGTCAGACACCACAATGCCAGGTCTCACACTGCGTCTGCATCCTTTTGCACAACTCACCTTTACCATTTTAATTTTAATCTTTTAATTTCTGTCAGTGTCACCGACAGAAAGCACTTAAATCATGTCTTTCATCTATTGGGCCTTGCAGAAATGCACTTTCATGCTAAATGACTTCACTCAGTCCATTTTTGCACACAGCGTGTCCAGTCCTCAGCTCAGTAATCAGGCAGGCTGGCAAAAGGTATGGCAGGTCTGGGCTGCCCTTGGATAAGCAACTTGGACAAGCCAATGGGCTCCAGGATGCTGAATTCCCTGACTGGAATGCTATTTTTTTATTGAGCCATGGTGTACTTGTTAATTGTCACTTCCCACCTCTGCTCCCTCAGTGTGCTGGGTCTTTCCTTTGCAGTGTCAAATATCCTCCCAGACCACTCCACAGCTGGAGATGTGTCACTTTTCGTAAAGTGTCTGCTCTCAGCAACCTGCATCTTCCCTTGTTACAGTTTACTTTTAAACAGCTTTTAGGCATACTGTTAATATAGCTATTTTGAAAACCCACCTTCTTGAATTTATTCCTTTTAAATTCTTGCAGGCAGGCATCCAGGACGCACGTCATACAACTGTGCTAATTACGTTTATTTCTAGATTCATTACTGCAGTCCTGTCCATCTTAGGATCCTTTCTCTTGTTACACTGCCCTTCCTATTTCATCCACTGTTGTGGTTCTGAACAGGGAGAAGCATACGTGGAAGTTCCCATTGTGAATCTTCTAGAAGTCTATTGTCCCCATTAAAACAAGTAGAGGGATGAAGATTTTGTTAATATTTCATTGAAAACCTTTATCCACTCATTATCCAGTTCATTGTCTTCAGAGTTGTGGTATTAACATTATGTTTCTGACCTGCAGAATTTTTATGGGCATTGGTATTACAGGTATCCTGAGGACAGTTTTCCTTTATATCCCCCTGTATTTCATGTCCCTAATCAAATTCTGCAAGTACCTTGAGTCTGCTTTCCTTTTGTGGGTAAACTAACACTTCACAATCTCATATAACCTAGAAATTTGGTACAAATTTTTCTATAAAACCATTAAGAAGTACATTATTAATTCAAACATTTTTAATTTTCTGTGACAGGCGATACCACACACTTCAGAAAATGGTGTGAAATCTTCACTGACACGCACACAAACACACACATCAAGCTGTAGTGTACCCATAGTGAAGGTTTATTTCTTGGCTGCAGTGTCCTGTCACTGCTCCTGTGTCCATTCCTGCTGAACTTGCAAGAGAGTCACCTGAAAGTGTTTAGTTCCCTTCCCTTACTGAAGACCAGTGATGGCTGTGTTCCTGCTGCTTTTGAACTCCCAGGATTTTGTCATCTCAGTAACCTCTTTTAGTAGATTTTCCTTCTTCTGCACCCCCCCATCCCACATACCTACTTGTGAAATTGCACAATTTTCTGCAGAGATTTTAATGTTATTTTGACAGTGTAATTGCTGGGTTCTGAATGAAGGTACAAATATTTTCTGGGAAAGTAACTGAATTTCTCTATTCTCTGCATGGAACCATACTTGACCACACAGTCACAAAAGTTCAAGGATACCTCTGAACCGTTTCAGCCAAAAAAAAAAAAAAAACCACCCAAAAAACAAACAAACAAAAAAATTAAAGGGAGGATGAATACTAAAAGCTAATTTTTCCTAGGAATGAAAAAGCCACAAAGATTAATAGTTCCTGGTCAAAGGGAGTACCAACTGAAGAAAAGGATTAAACATGAAGCAGATTTTTGCTAATGGTGTCTAGGGGACCATTTTTTCCCCTCTAACCTACAAATCAAAGACTGCCTGTGCTAATAATAGCAAACTAACTCTTTCAAATTCAGCAATTAATTTTTTTAATGGAATGATGAGTATGTGTTTTGCTAAAAAAACCTCTGTCAGTTTTAGTATAGACCACATTGTATTTTGAATATGAACTGCCAT
Organism: Pyrgilauda ruficollis; assembly: GCF_017590135.1. NCBI lineage: Eukaryota > Metazoa > Chordata > Aves > Passeriformes > Passeridae > Pyrgilauda > Pyrgilauda ruficollis. Next base: position 1,677,724 of record NW_024525378.1, on the reverse strand, counting down.
AAAAATAAAATGCAGGAGGTTTGGTTTTGTTTTAGCTCAAATTATACTGTTTATCAAAGACTAACACTTTATTTTTAATTTTCAAAAGCCAAAAATTTTAAATTCTCTAAGCAGTGGAAAAAATGGGAGACAATTACTCATTTTAAAATCTTGATATTATTTATAAACATTCTCTACATATGGGAAGTATGCTTCATAGCTGTGAATGTATTTCTTTATATTAGTATTTTAAAGAAAAAATGGTTACAATTCTTTTTACAGATATTTTAAGGCAAAAAATGTATTCTCAATGCTGATTTGCATTTCTTGAAACAACTAAAATACAAATAGCATGAAACAGTAGGCTGAGAACAAACTGCAGCCATTTAAATGCGTGTGCTAGGAAAATGTTATTTGATTTAACAGCTAAAGATGTTTCCTTACCAGAGACAGATCTAATAAGACCTTAGAGGAAGTGAGGCTAAATTCAGATAATGCTTATGTACTGAGGGTAAGATGTCTCTGTGAGCTGCAGTCTCTGGCAATAACACCAATTTCTTTGGATGGAAAAGGGAAGATGGAGGTCGCCTTGTGGCGCAGGGAAGGGAGGGTGCTCCAGCCAGCGCCTGGTGTTTCACTCAGACACTGCTGAGCTCTCCCCTTACCAGCCCGCTGATCTGCTGCCCTCTGAGTGCATTGTATCCCTCCTCACCAACCAGAAATGCTGGAGCTGCAGATGGGCTCAGACAGGGGGGCTTAGTCCTCACATGACTGTAACCCTGAGCTGAAATATTTTAGTAAGATAGTAGTACAGAAAATGAGATCAATAGGCATTTAATTGTATCCTTTCACTTAACAAGCCCAGCTTTGTTTGGTTTCATGTAGATAATGGTAAAGATGCCTCAGTATATTTTCTAGCAGTTAATAAAACCCCAAAACTAAAAAATCTTTTAATAGGTTGCTCACTACGTAAGTTAGTGGCCACAGCAACACATCACTAGCAGCCTAAGCTACATGTTTTATAGTTTTTTTCAGCAATTGAAACCTATTCTTTCAGTAATTGTTTTCTTGAATAACAAAAGGCTAATTAACACCCAGTGTTCTTCACAGAAGCATTTTGCAAATGTTATTGAATAAGTTCTGACAAAACCAAAAAAAGAAAACAATTTATTATTGCCAGAAGGCTGTGTTTATGGACAGAGAATTTTAGTGATTTGTCTCAGACCTTAGAGAATTGGCTACAACACCCAAGTTACATAAGATAGGATGGGTTATTTTGGTTCAGAATCCAACCGCCTGTTAGTTACACACAACACCTTCCAGTATTGTTGTGCCCAAGTTTTTCTTGGGGTCCTGTCTGGATGCCTGCCTAAATATGTTCCTAACTGGCTAAGCAGGGTATGACTTTAGTGTTTACCTGATATACTGTCTACCCAGAATTGTACAGATACAGCACTTTTGCCCCAGGTTATCAACCTCTGAAAATGAAGATCTAAAATAAAACTGATGATGTAGCCTTAGCTGCAGGAGAACTCAAAGTCATTTCTCTTTCAGCACAAAGTGGGGACATTTTCTTTTCCTCTGCAGCATTGTGGCATGCTTGGACTGAGTCATTTCTTTGATGTGTAAATGCACCTTAAGAAGGACATTAAATATTTCAAGTAATTGGTACGAATGTGAAATCTCTTATTAGTGTCTGCTAGACAGCTGCAAAGTGCAGATAAGAAACTGCATGTGCTAGTACAAGAAAACATTTCAAAATTCTTGAGGGAAGCTTCCTGTCTAGAAATGCCCCGCTTCTTTTTGCCCTTCCGGACTATGTCTGTGCAATCTGTGTCTTCTGTAAAAATTCTGGGTATGTGGAAAAGAAAAGCACTGTGTCTGTTAATCTCCTTGCCACAAAAGCTTTTCCTTACAGTGACATGACATCCAGCATCTATGCTGCAGACCAAAACTATTTTCCCACCTACTTGCAGAATCGAATTTGAATGGTGCTTATTTAAAACACTTTAATTTGTCACATGTTTGATTTTGAAATGTGTTTTCAATAACATCCAGTGAAGTCCATTCTATAACTGATATGACTGTCTAAAACGAAACGACAATAGTAATTAACATTCTACTTCATGGTTAATTAAAATAGATTATATATTAAGAAAACTCAAATTTCATATCATAAAACTAGTTAATTGGTCTTCTCAAAGCTACTGTTATGAGGTCTGTTGTTTTCACAAGCTCTGAATCTGTCTGTTATTGCAATTTGGATGTAAAGAAATCCTCTGGACTGATTTTTGTGGAAGGAGAAAGTTTACTTCCCCATTACTTCTAGCAGTTTCTGAGAAAGTCTGGATATACAAATTCATCCTTCCTGAGACTGAGCAAGATGTCAGTGGGAATTAAGGAAGAACCATGCAAGTGAAAGTAATTTCATAACAGGCTGATTTTCAGCATTCATTGTGGTTCCTGACTGCACTGAGGAGAGAAGGGCAGTCAAGTGTGTACTGCCAGTATAACCATATAGAATAATCTAGTTTACTGGGGAGACCAGAGATGAAGGCTGGAAACAGGACTTAAGTCCTTCAGAGAGCTGGATGTTTTCCCAATACATGGCAGGGTAGAGTTGCTGTAGTGAAAATCTGCTCTTTTTTTAGTACTGCTCTGAAAGCAGGGTAGGATGATGTCCTTGCTGGTGCAGAATCCCAAAGTACTGAGAGCAGCTTTCCCTGTTACCTAATGTTGTGACCCGCATTATGCATTAACCATTAATTATTTTACAGATTTTTGGTTTTTCAAATTTACAGATTTCTCCAAAGATTACCTTATTTCTTATAAATTTAGAATTATTAAAGAATACCAGCTGGTAGTAAAACTTTATGTCTACAGATTGGGATTAATGCAATCTTTTCTCTGACAGTGGTCAGAGAAGGGAGAAGGAACTTCCTCTGGAGATAACAGACCTTTCAATCATAACAATTTGTGCAGCTCTGACTTTCCAGTGAGCGTGCAGACCTTGCTGGTGGACAGGAGCACTGAATCCGACAGCCAACATCACCTTGTGAGTCTTTTAAGCAAGAATGGCTCCAGCATCCTAATGAACAGGGCTGCACTGCAGTAGATATTGTACAGAGGAAGTGTTCTGTTGCTAGTGATGCCAAAGGAGAAGTGCTAGTTTAGTTTTGCTTATAAATAAAGTAAACTTTAAAGCTATCATCAGGTAATCAAATTTTAGAGCAATGCTTGAGCTACACTTGAGCTACTTCTTGGTGAATCTTGCATTTATGTGCCTTATATCCTGGGACATAAATAGTTTTTCCACTTTTGGACCTTTCTGATATTCAGAACAAATGTTTTCCTTTAGTGCTGTTAAGAGATCCATAGCACAGCAGCTCATAGGAAGTACAGTCATAAATGATGCTGTGATAGTACATTAGATATTTGTGCTTGGTTTGCCTTCCACAATCCAGGAACTAGCAAGTGATAAAAACACCTGGTTTAGCCATTAGTGATAACTGTCCATTTGTCTTAAGTTGTCTTAAGTACAATAAGAAACTAAGTTTAACTCAGAATTTTTTTTATGCATTAGTTTGAAGTGTTTGCTGTCTTTTCAAACCTGATTATTAGCTCATAAATAAATTTATTTTAGTCTTCCAGTCAATCTAACAAATCACCTGCTCCTAAAACTCCTGCATTTCTATGTCATATCAGTGGAACAACACTAATATTGCATATATTTTAGGAATATTGTTCTGTGGCACAGCAAGGGAAAATGTTTGTAGCTTTTTCATTAAAAACCTCTGTTTTATGCTCAGCTCTGCCTAAAATATCCTTATGTAACCTCATGAGTGAAATGCATGATACATACTTACTCCTGAACAATAGCACTGAGAGGCCTTGACTGATGCTAAGGGGTTTGAATGTTCAGGAATATTACCATATGTAAGTGGGAGAGCTGGGACTGCACAGCTCAGTGAATATTTCTCCAAGCTATAAATAGCTTTTGGAAAAGGTATCAAATGCAATTTAAAAATGCCCCAAGTGCCCACAATTCATAGCCCTGTTATCTGGCATTACTGAGTATTTTTGGTCTGTTTAGAGTCTGATCTAATTTTTGTGGCAGATATTACAGTTGGGGTTGCTTATTTTCAAATACAATATTAAGGCAAATTCAGAAATACCTAAGCAGAGAGAAAAGATACAAGTTACCTAACCCTTTGATCTGGCAAACAAAAAAGCATGATTTTTGAGTGACAATCAAAATTATCACTGCCCACATTAAGAAGCAAGATGGAACATTTTGAATACATCACTAATGAGCCACAAGGCCATCCTAATTGTGTAGTAAATTCCTCTTTCTTAGCAACCCTCAATTCAGCAGTGCTCTGTAGCATTCAAACTGCAAAAGGAATAGTGATCCAATTTTCTATTACTGTGAATTAATCTCCTTCTAGTCATCCCAGAATATAGAAGTTGTCTTGCCATTTTTGTGATCCCTTTCTTTTTCATCTTCCTAATTACATTAATAGTTATGTTCTATTTTTTTTGTCCTGACACAATTGTAAATCTTTCACATATGAACTCTACACCATTTCAGGTCTCTAGAAGAAGGATCTATCTTGTTCCTAGTTTTGGTTTCACACCAAGATGCTATTTCAATGTGTTGTACACCTTCAGCATATGGGTACTCATACTGAAGTCAACAGGTGACTCATACTTAGAGAGAAGCATATGGTTAAGTAGTGGGTTTTTTTCCTTTTTTTTTTTTTTTCCGTATTTGGATCTAAAATCATGCTGAAAAAGCCTGAATATATCAAAACTGCTCTTCTTCCACTGTGTGGAAGAGCAGGACATCTGACATATTTCCATATTTTCTGTCTGTGTGCCATGAAGCTATATTTTGTGGGATTTCTTTCTATATAAGTGTATGAGGTTAGAGGAAAAGCTGATGTAGCACGATCCTGTGCAACTACAAGCAAATTACATAGACTTCATTATGTAACTGGAAGCTGGATGAGCAGTTCTGCTAATGCTTTGCAGAGATAATCTGTTTGAGTTCTATGAAGACTGACAGCGTAATATCAGGTTTTGATACTGTAACCAAGGTTTTGTTGCATAGATACGGAAAAAGATTGTGTCCTAGCCAGTATTCCAGGTTTATTTCTTTGTACAGTTCTGCAAAGAGTTTCTGTCCAGGTCATGAAATAGTGCTACGTTTTCACTGTTCATTCTATTCATTAGCTTTGAAGGGGCTGGATTTGAATGCATCACTTTTCTGCTTCTCTTTCATGTGCATTTCTTATCTGTATTTGCAATAGATGAATTGTGTTAGAGTAATCTATTTAGCGTAATCCATTCATGGTTTTGGGGCTTTTTTTTGTTTTGTTTTGTTTTTATATTGCCCATTCATGTAATGGAAATCAGAGAGACTTCTGGAAACAGGGTTCAAAACCCAGCTATTTCTCTCCATCCTGGATTTTAGCTAAGCATTAGGTGTTTTCTCTCTTTGGCGTTTGCGTGGACACAGATCCATGTTGACATGAATCCTAGGAATTCCTCTTTTTTGGTGAGTTTGCTGTTGCTCACGAATATTTCTTACCATATATGCAGTCTTTCTCCTGTTTGGAAGCAGAGAAGAGAGTTGCAGAGGAGGATTCTCAGTTCTGGATCTGAGCAGACTGAAGTGCCTGCCATGGAACCTTCATTCACAGCCAGAGGCATCTGGGAGAGGTCAGTGGTCAGGCACAGCTTAGCTCTCCTTCCAGAATAACTTCTGCTCTGCAAGAACCTTGAAATACCTTTTAAAAGCACTTCAGTTGCTGTCAGCTGTGCTCTGGCAGATGGACTCTGGGCAATTTACTGCCACCAAACATCCAAGCCTGATATCTATTGGGGCTCTCCAGATTGCTACCAGAAGTGGCAGAATGACATTTTGGCTGCCATAGAGTGCCACCTAAGTCATTAACCTAAAAGAAAGTCAGCAGTGATTTTAAGTTAATGTGTGAGCACTGAATCACAGCAAGTATATCATCCATTCTGCCATGTGGCTACAGTGGCAGTAGCCTGTGTCAGGAGCAAACAGCTCAGATTGGTGACCTCTTGAGTCTTCATGAATTCCCAGAGACTGCAGGCTATAAATCTGCCATTGGCTGCCCTGGGAGTTTAAATGTCTAACTAGGATAGTTTGATACTTAGGTACTTTAAATCAATCTCTCTTTGAAATAGCGGGGGAAAAAAACCCCTAAAAAACATCAAACACCCTCTCCACTGCTCCCCACCCTTCCCACCTCCAACCCCTATACTGAGCATTTAAAGCAGATGTTTGGAATCAGCCCCTTGTGTTAGATGCAAGTTTATCTTTTTGTAGTTCCTTACTGTTTCGTTTATTTTGCCCATCACCTCACAGCTTTGCAGTAACCTCTTCCATATGAAATTGGATTTTAAAATGAAATATATTAACTCTTTTTCTCACAGTCACTCTTCCATTTACAGTCAAAGAACAGTAAGAATCCATGCCAACTACATCACGTCACCAAGCTTGGTCTCTCAGGTCTCTTTTCATTCTGCTTAATTTATCACTTCAGCCCATTTGCCAAGTTTAGACTTATGGTTTAATGCCAAGATCAAGCTCTGGAATTTTTTAAAATAAAGACATAACCATGGTTATGCTTAAACAGGGTTTCATTTTTGTAACTATTTTTTAAGGATATCTGTTTCCAAAACAGACTATTTTCTTCCTAAACTATAGTATTTGAGGGATGTGGAGAAAATATTCTCTGTAATCCCAGGTGGTAGCTAAGGGGATCAGGTGCTGGAATTTCTCAAATTCTTGTGCAATCTTACCTATACAGTGAAATTCCAGTAGGACAAAGGCTTCATTATTAAGGTACAAATTATTTTACTGATGGTGACCATTACATAAAAGAAAACTGTGATCTGCCCTTCTAAAAGGTGTTTGCTGAAGAGCAATTGATTGTAGAGATGAATCCAGAGCTGAACATCCCAATCCCTGCAGGAGTATGCTGGTTGCATCTCCATGCTCTTCAATCTGACATGTCCTGCCTTTGGGTTTTCAAGGGTGCTAAAAGTGCTGCTGTACCTGAGAGTCCAGCTCTAAAGAGGGATGTGTCAGCAAATATTTTATGTACATTGACAAAATCTGATCACAGAACTTTTCCTGCATGGCTTGGCCAATCCAAGTTCACACAATACCAGATCAGGGCTGAGGCTCCTTACTGCGCATAGTTAAAGAACTCTTACCACGATAACGAACAAATTGAAAACAAATTAATAATGAAGTGCTGCAATTTGGACAGTAGGTGTTTCTTTCATGTTTACATCATCTGGCTATTCAAAAAAATTTTAAAAATCCCTCTCCCTAATCTCAGGTGAGGGATAAGGGAGAAGTTGGGCTTCCATGGGAAGGTTCTAATGGCCATGACACAAACACATGCAATACTATATTTGAAATAATTAAATTTATCAGATGAAGTTTAGGACTAAGAAAAAAACAGCACTCACTTGCATCTGTTCTTTTTGCTGTAGACCTCTCTGACGAATTTAGCCAGAACTGACACATTATTTTGTGGTTTTTGAGCCTTGTCACTAATGTTGGCTCCCTAATATTCTAGCTCAGCCTGTCCTGGGATGCCTGTAGCCACTCTCATTATTTGTTTAATTTCCCAATATGTGTCAGTGTTAAATCAGTGAGGTAGATGAACAGCTGTGGCAGAAAAGAATAAAAGGAAATCTTTTGCTATGGTACGAAATGTTCCATGTGTGCAGACCATGCAAGCCTACAAATTACTGTCTACAATATTCCTACATATAATACACTTAAAAGCCATAAAATATTTCTTTTATTTATTTTATATCCCTTAAATGTGTAATAAAAGCTTGATCTTTATCACTCTTAGCAATATGGCAGAATAGCAGCAGACTTAGGACTATTTATCTCAATTTATTATGATTAAAAATATAAAAGAAATATATTGTTATGGAGGAATGTCTTTTACTAGCCAATTTAGTGCTCATCCCTCTGTCTGAGATTGCTTGTGGACCAATATAACTAGTTTTATTACTATTTATTTGGACAAATGTCAGTCATATATTTCTCTTGACCTTTTAGTCTATTTAAAGCAAAAAGGAAATAGATATTTATTGTTTGCCAGCCCTTTTTTCTGTCTCATTTCACTGCATATGTTCTGCAATCCAGTTTTCTAGGCAAGCTGACTGAATTCATTTCATTCACCATTCTGCCATCTGTGAAGTAATTAACTTTTGACTTATGGAAAAAAAAAATCATGAAGAATGACAATCATTTTATTTGTTTCCCAGTACCCTTGGAAGATCAGCAGTAATATTGTTTCTATTTAAGCCAGGGATATGCGTGACCATCCAAAATCTGGAAATTGCTCAGAATTTCTTTTACAGTAGCCATTGGAATTTTACTACAGCTAAAATTTACTGTCATGACTATGAGGGGTGCTACTGCGAGCTGTATTTCTGCTTCTGGGTTGGCTGTGGCCCTGACACTTAATATGAGGACTGGGCTAAACTGATACAGATTGACATCCTCCTCTACCAAACCATAGCACCTCTAGAACCAAGAGTAACAAAAGCATTTAGAGATCTGTGATGTTTTATGTGGTTTGAGGTAGGAGAGAAAAATATTATATTTTTTCTAATTTACAAGGAGATCTATATTACTATAAATGTTAAGAGAAAATTGTGCTGATCATCATTACACAGTATTAGTTTTCATCTTAAAAGGAAGACACTTTCATAGGACTGTTACAATGCTGCTGACAGCAGAAGATCACAAGTCATGTTCTGTTGTGTGGAGGAGCAGAGAACTGGCAAAAATTTGGTTTACCTGCTTTGATTATAGCAATTCACAGTCTGATGAACTAGCCTGAAGCATTCACATTCACACTATAGAGCAAACATGTGTAGTTATTCATCCAGGTTGGTGCAATGATTACCTTTCTTCCCTTCTGTTTTAATCCAGTTGAGTTGTCGCAGGATGAATTAACAGATGTGGCAGAAGTGCATGTTGCCTTTACCAGTTTTTCCACTCCTTGTCCCAGGTGCTGCCCTTTCCAAAGCAGGGCTGGCTGGACCACACATGAGGTTTGCAACCCAGAGGATGAAAATAATTATCTGGGGGAGTATTTTCCTGCAGTTGTTTGGGGACTGCTTCAGGCGTGGTTTAACCATCCTTTGGCTTGGTTATAGAATAGCTTCAGGCATTTAAGCGATCCTCACTGTGAGTCAACAATATCAGAATTACAGTCTTTCCTTTAGAGCTGCTAATGTTTCAGAAAACATTTCCTGGGATGGCAATTTCACGACCATTTCTCTGCAGTACTTTCTCTTTCAGTAGCAAGGCCGTCAAATATGTCTTTCTCATATGACTGCCAGGGATACTTCACCCACCCAGTGGGTGAGCTGAGCAGGTTATATGGAGAGTGACTGAGGAAACACAGTTTCAGGCCATGAGTGAGAGCAATTTTAGACAAATTAGGGTTACAGCATAACACACTATCAATAAACCAGCTCTCCTGGTGAACGAAAGGACATCCTTCCAGCTAAAAACGTTGAAAGAGATGAACAAAGCCTGGGAAGGATGGTCAGAGAGCAGCTATACTAATCCACAGGCTCCATCAGGTGGGATTCGAAACTTCTGTGTCTGTAACATGGCTGGGAACAGTGGCAGAGCCATTGCCACTTTCCACTCTGCATACTGGAGAAAGGAAAATATTCACCACAAGTAACCATCAAAGCACAGGAGCATGCCAGCTGCTCATCTCTCCAGCCTTTGCAAATCTCGTGGGGAAACATTGCTAAATTGTTAAATGAAATAGATTACATATTCTTATTGTTTAACAGGTTCTCCATCCCAGGTGCTCTGACAGTTGTCCAGCTATATTCAGCATTTTTTTTTTCCGAGGGGATGGGAAGGATTTTAATAGAATATAAACAGTATAAAATTTTTAGTTCAAATAAATATTTTAAATGGCTGGTGAACTATGTCTTTCCCAAAGTTATTTCCTTTCCAGAGTGCCACAGATTTAGGTCTTGTTAATAAAACTCTGAAATTCAGGTTTGCTTATGTTCATTGTCTTACAGCTCCATCTTGTAGTTTCAACTATTCATTCAAAATTATAAAAATATGGATATGGATAATATGGATATGGATAACATTCTTGAAAAATATGGATGGGTGCTGTGGTACTGCTGGAATCAAAAACCTGGCACATTATTACTTGTCATAGTCTTTTGTCTCAGTTTTCTGTCCAGGTCATGAAATTTATTTATTCATAGTCCTCCACAGACAAACCCAAATAAGTTTTCTAGGGATTTAGTTAATGTTGTCATTATGCTTTCAGAAGGCAAGGAGCTCATTTCTGTAACATCTGGTGCAAGACAGTTCAATCCCCCCAATTTGTGCAAATCCTGCTGTAGTTTAAGTCCTTTGTAGTGTTTTAATGTCTGAAACCATTTAGTAGAAGCAGCAAAATTTAGTAATGCTCAGTCCAGTTCTTTCTTCATATGAGTGTGTAAAATAAGTATTGCTTATAATAGCTCTGTAAGATAGAGCCTTTTAACCTTTAACCCTGCTGCAGAGTGTGAAAATGGCATCTTTCTGCCATTGTATGCTCTAACCTAGTGTAAATCTACAGGTGGTGTTACTTGATTGACCAATCTGCTCTGCCTTGGGCACCCAGGAATGGGATTGGCTTTTTGGGTTGCGACTACTGGGGGTTGCTGCAGAGAAAAGTATTGTAGGTACAGCCAAACCTGATGAAGGATGAAATGTGCCAAAGTTTGTGCTTCTTTCTTTTTGTTTACCTGATAGATCAGATGTTAACTTTAATCACCTCAAATTATATCAATGTTTTACCAACTTCTGAACTAGATTCTCAGACAGTTTCCCTGGCTCTCATTTAAGTTGCTTCTGTCTGTAGATTGTAAGACTGTCTTTTTAGGAGCAGCTTTGCTATCTTTAGAAACAGTTGCAATTTTAAGAATAACTTGCATAAACAGTAGGTTTAATTGCACTGGAACATGTAAAGTATTTTCTGGATATGTGGTAGAGCTAGCTCAGTATGCAAAAGTGCCCAGAAAAAGAAAGGAAATATGTTTTCTAGCTGTTAAATGTTAGGCATTCATTTACTCTTCCATATTTAATAAATTCTAATTGGCCAGCATAGCATGGTTGAAATATATGCCTATTCAGTGTAAAATGCAATGTATGCTGCTTGTTGAAGTAGTTGTGACCAGTCTTAAAGACCTGAATTAATTTTCAGATATTAATATCAGTTTCAGACATTCTATCAGTTACTCAATAAGCATTTTTGAGTCTTTATTATTGAATACCAGAATATTGTGCCATACTTTCTGTACAGACTCAGTTCCACTTGTCATTGCTATCAAAAATATAAGTCTGCTTTGTTCTCAACTATTGGTACAATGGCAATTAAAATTGGCCCTAAAGATCCTTCTCAGATTATTGTGATAGATAAGGTATGACATTAAACACTCTGATTATTCTATAAATTAAAACATGTATAAAAGACTTCATTTGCATGTTTATTTTTCTTTTCCAAGTGTTCACCTAAAGTTTTGATCCTTGCCATTGCTGACAACAAACTAATGCTAAACTTTGGGCAGACAAAAAACCAAATGCACAAAACTCAGTCCAAAATTACAGACCATATGAGAGTGAGTGGTCAACAATAGAGTATTAATAAAGCATTTATCACTTAACAGAATCAAGGAGAGTGTCAGGGACAATTCACAGGAAAGAAGTGGATTTAGCTCAGAAGACTCATGCAGTTTACTCTGGGATGGGGCAATATTCCCTTGGGTAGTCCTGTAATTCTGCGGTGTACCCTTGCCATGAGAATTGTCCCGTACTGTTTGCAAGATTACACATTAGCCAGTTTGGTCCTTTGCACTGGCACATCTCTTACTAGCCAGAGTTTTGTATTTATTTCATAGATTCAACCAATCCAGTTTGAACAATGTGGATTACCTATTTCAAGAAGGAACAAACACACTTGTTTCTGCATTTCTACTAGTTGTGCTGTCTGACATTGTGGTAAAGTTTGAGAGTTTCATCTTGACCTCTCGAACCCATTTTCTCAATAGAAATCACTCAATATCAAAGTCAAGTTTTCTGCAGAGTTCAAATATGTTGAATTTCAGAGTTAGAGTGTAAAACTCATGTTCAGGGAGCAGCAAGGACCCAGAGACCAGAGCTTGCTCTTGTGTCACCAGAGACTTGGTTGACAACTGTCCAGGGCTCTTCAGCACGCTGTTCATTCTGCTGAAAGTGAAACCTGCCTCTTTGGAAGCTGCAGAATAAATATCCTCTTCAGTACACTCTTTCACATTATTCCTTTCAATCCTTGAATGAAATACCATCTGGTCCTGATGACTTACTGTAATTGCATCTCTAATTGCTCTGTAACTTCCTCAGAGAGTTCAATCTTAGGGAAAAACGTATTCAGATTTACCATTAAAATTTCCTTCAGTATAGCAATTCTGTTATCAGGTTTCCTCTTTCTAAATCTCACTGTATCCAAATTGTGTAGAAGAATAAAGGCTGCCGTAAGGATTTTTCTGGCCTACAGGAATCCTGCTTTGGTTAAATAGAGATGTTTTTCTTGGAAGATATGTTACAAATCTGTCAAGTCAAGAAATAAGATGAATTGGGGACCCCTTAACACTGAAAAATCTGATATCTATTATCACTTATGTTGATTACATCTCTCTAGTCTCAGGATTGACATTATAATTGTCAATCACAATGATATTATACCTTTACTATGAATGCTTTCCTGTATTTAAAGTCTTAATCCTTATACTGTTCTGATGCTCTGTTCTGGTGTGGCTCCAAGTTATACTGACTTCCCTTATATTTTTAAGAAATCTTTCTGAAGTACTGAAAATTATGAAGAAAATGTAAACACATTTTTTCCATTGTTATGTGTGCATCTTTCTGGCCCTGTAGTTGTGGTGTAATCCATCATGGCTCATAGGTACAAGCTGTTGAAGTGTCCTAGTTAGTGGGAGATGTTGCTTAAAGGTTGTCAGTTCTTTGTGAAAGTAAAACATCTATTCTTTTACAGACTTCAAGCCCACATTTCAGTTAAAGGATCAGACAAAGGAAATATTTTTTGATCCGTAAATCACTTACAGAGATCCTAACACATGATCATCCTGCAAACAGGGAAGACACAGGACATCTTTTCCTAAGAAAAAGCAGCTTGTTTAGCTCTTTCTCTTGCTTTCCACTTTTTCCTGTTTCCATTTTTTCTTCTCCAACATCTGAAATAATTTGCAAATAGGTTTTGTAAACCAGAGTCCCTTACAGAAATTACATGTCTTACTTTCGTCTCAGAGATACAGAACTTTAAGTTTCTATCTGTATCACTTCCTTCTGTCTATCCAAGAGAAAATGGGAGGATGTAACTGATATGACTCAGTCAGTTTTCCCATATGGATCTTGTCATGGATTGACCCTGGCACAGTGCCAGTGCCCCCATGAAAGGTGTATTTCCAAAATGGTTACTGTGAGATGTGACCCAGGAACAGAACAAAGCAGGCTCCAAACTGGGAATGGAGGGAAAAGACAACACTTTATTAATCCGCAACACAAAAACAGAAGAACAACTTTCCCAGAACCTCACTTCCTGGTCAAACCACAACAGATCTTCAGCTCAAGACCATGGCATCAGCCTTATTGTGCTCATTAGGATCTCAGGACTTTTCTCCAGATATTGAGTTCCATTCCATTCTTTCCTGGGACTGTCCTGGGATCCTGAGCAATTTCAGCAAGATTTCTGGTCAATATCATCAATATGATCAGCTGAAATGCTTGCATCACAATGTTATTATAATAATTATCCTGTACTGCTTCACTTGCAAGATTTCACCTTCAGAGCTGTCTGCCAGTCCGAGGCAGCGTGTGGTCATTTACAGTATCGCTTTTCCAGCATTGTCTCCTTACAGGAGAGGTAAAAAGATGCAGTCTCAGGGTCAATATTTCTCTCCCTTCAAACTTATGGTCTTATCACATGCCTCAACACAAGCAAACAGGAGGCATGTGGACCCTCAGTTGTCCACTCCTCCTGAAAACGTATCAAAACTCAGACAATCCAGAGAAAATACGTCTTGCATCCTGACAGATGTTATATTGGCTGCCTCCACTGGGTAAGTGAGAGCTTTTCACCCTGACAGGTTCAGCATGAAATAGCTTGCAGAGCACTGCAATTACCAGGTGTAAGCAACCACCCAGCAGACTGTTTTAAACAGTCAGTAATCCCCAGGCTGCCAGGTAAGGTGAAAGACCAATCCTCTCAGTACGAGAAGGAAAATGAGTAATGAGTTGAAAACATACCATTTTGTGCTATAAGGGGCCACATTCCTGGATCTCTCTGAGATGCCCTTTGGCATTCTTATTTTTAAAAAAGAACCCTACTACAAGGTTCTAAACCTTTTTCTTGTTAAAAATGGCAGTAATTCAAAATAGTTTGTCTCTGTGGATCCTATTATCTATTTTTCTTTCTCTCTTTTCCATCACCTTGCCATGCTTCCAGGGTGACTCAAAGTGGTAGATGGAATACAAGTTTTGAATGACTCTGAGATAAGACTCTTGAAGTCCTTGAATTACAGTCGCAGTAAAAGAATAAGACATATGGGAGTGTCCCTATGGATCAGTGACCATGTGAATGTCATCTGATTTGGTTAGTGGAAGGAGGGGTTGTAATAGTCTGTATTCTTTAATTTAGTTTTGAAATCTTCTCCCTCATCTGGAGTTTGTGTGTGTACAAATCTGATTGTTGTCATGTCTGCCCTTTGAGTTCTACCACTACTACAAAGACATTTATACTGTTGACATTATTATAAGTAGTATAAGGTGTTAGCTATTGTATCAGCTAGAAAATCCTTCCCAAACTAGATGATACATTCCTGTGATTTGGGAGGCACTTATTCTGGATTTAAGTTTAGGAGTCTTAGAAAAATATTTCTCAAATCTAGAAGCATGTTGAACATTATGGCAAATTAATACATATTAATAGAGCAAATTTGGTTTTCCAGAACAGTGACATTCCACTATTTCTTTTCCTTCTTGTAAAATATTAATCATCCATGCAGGAAGTTCAAACAGTACTCAAGTGATAGGCAATAAATCAGAAAATACTATTTCTTTGTTGTTTTGATAAGTGGCTTGCTATTTGTTTTCAGGTTATTTTTGGTATGAGGGAGGGTGCTAGCATTTATCTAGATTTGTTCAGCAAATGTTGGAATGGAATATTTTACATTAAACTGCTCAACTCTATGACAGTTTAAACCCTGTAAAATTTATAAATAATTCATATTTTATAAAGAGAAGGGGAAATGTTGGCAGAAATGTAAGTTATGGACCCTTTCTTTAAGATACAGAGACAAAACACATGATTTGTCTTCAGGCAAGAATAATTGAAATGTCACCCAAGATCCATGCACCTTGACCTCTTTTCACTGAGTAAGACACCAGTTGCATGACAGGTGCATTTGAAATATTAAATTTTGATGGAACTGGAAAGTACAACTAGAGCTAGATATGTATGTCAGCAGAAATGAAAGACATCTACCAGGAACAAAAAACTATTCTACCCACTTCAGACATAGCACCTGATCAGACATTGTATCACAGGAATGATCAGAGTTCAAATCAGTTTCTCTTATAGGATGATGAAGTCTGTCAGATTTTTACAAGCAAATGACATGAACTCACTGGACTGGGATTTGAGGAGAAAAGTGGATTTAATCCAGAAGTAACTGACAGCATGAGAAATAGAAAGGGTCAAAGAGGGGAAAGCAGAAAGTTCTTTCTTGGAAAAGTAATTTTTTTTCAGTATAACTAAACCAACATAGATGAGCTTTCCAGAGAGTCAGACTAGATAAAATATTCAGACAGGCTGTTTTAATCTGGTGTCTGTCTATTCTGTCCTAATCTTGTCCTAATCTATGATCTTTTACCCAATGTAAATGAAATAAGACTGTATAGTTGAGATTAAAATACAAGGCCAAAGGTCTCAAATTCAGCCTAAATTTCTGAATTGTGAAGCCACTTTTCAAAACTATTGCAAGTCTGTCATCCAACTGGTAGCTTCAGTAGGGAAATTGAGGTGTTTTCTCTGTACATTACTGTACAGATAAAAGCCTGACTTTTAAGCAAAGAAGGACTTTCCAGAACCTCTCAGTGATATACTCTGATATTCATTGCATTGCCAGATGCATGTCTTTAACCACTTTGTTACTAAAGAAATCAGTTGTGGATGGTCATATGCAGTCCATTGGCCAGAGCAGCTCTGCAGAAGTGGATATAGTGGGAATTCTGGACTAAGAAGCACGTTGCCAGCTGACATGATGATATTTTGCTGCACACTACCAGTATCTGCCCCTCTGCATCACCTGGAGTCAGTTATCACAGCAAACCAGAATAAAAAGGAGGGTTTTCCTCTGTGAGATGACTGCCTTTCAAACCAAAAACCATGCCACTCATTCAGCTGTACTTATCTGCAGAAGTTTGTTGGTGCAGACTTATCAGAGATCCTTTGAGGCATTACTTCATCTTATTTAAAGAAATGTGAGCAGTGACAATGGCCTCTCCATGCTGTGGTGGAATAGAGCAGCAGGAAACAGTAGCTGAGACTCCATCCCTCCAGGCCAGCAATCTCAGAGGCCAGAAAGATCAGTTTCTCTCTTTTTCTGGTGTCTGCATCAGCCAGTGTTAAACTGCTTAGTGTCATGTTTTCTAAGATCAGATATCTTGGATTATTGTGCATAAACATCATCCCAGCTGACTTCACAAACTTAGTTTTATAAGGGTTGAGGAAATTTTTGTTAAGACTTGCGGCTCTATGAAGAGAAGTTTGAGCCTACAGAATAATATTAATGACTTCTTTCTTTTGTTCTCAGTTTTGCCATGCTGAGCAGATATGCAATATAAAGAAAAAAGATAGGAGGTTAACAGAGAAATTAAAAACTGGAATTGAGAGAAAAAGTTCAAGAACCTTAACTGGAACTTCAGCAGAATTATGTGATTAAATCCAGATTAATGCAGCTGTAACCTAAACCAGTAACACTCCATTTACTGCTTTAAAATCCTCCAGAATGATAACACACATGATGAGTTGCCTCAGTCTTGGCAGAATGGATTAAACTCTTATTGTTTTACACCACACTTGGAAGGGAAGCATCACTCCTCTTATTAAGTTTGAGCAGCTTCATCTTTAGGCTTAACACACTCTGACACATGTGGACTTCAAAAAAACACCAAACAAAAACCTCTGTGACAGTTGCTCCTTCCTTGTAAAATGTAACCCTTCAGATTGCACGAGATGATGGTGAGTTTGTTTGCCCAAGAACTGGGACACATTTCAATTACCTGCTCAGTATTTAAACTCCCAGTTCCAGGCATTGACTGGCACATTTGTCTGTATCCTGGAAAATTGTCACTTTGCATTATCGGATTGGAGACACAAACTGCCTTTGTAGATTATTGATCCCTAGTCTCAAGGTTACTTCTTTTATTATTATTATTTTATTCAATGAACCAGGAAATAGTTCCCCTCTTCCTGATCAATGGTTAAGATATCAATTTTTATGTGGAAATGCAAAACCATGTATTTTTATAGTTTGTTTTTGTTTTTTTTTTGTTTGTTTTTTTTTTTTTTTAATCTCAGAAATATGTTTCATCTGTGGATTTCATGCTGGAGAAAGAAAAAAAAGAAAAAAGAGGAATCTGTATAATGTGCCTAAGAGGCAAGATTTAATGATCTTGCCATCCAATTGCCTAGCTCCAGGTAGTTTTCCACTCGAGATTCAAATTGAGCCAGTTTCCATTTGAGGATATCTCTCTATGTCCACATACCTAATCCAGCCACCAAACCTGTGAAGGCAGATGATTGAAAGATAGCCATCCCTGTCCTTACTTTCTGGATCATCTTATTGTATCCAGCCTTGAGAGCCCATTGCTGTTGTGTTGCAGCAAATTCATTTTATGAAATGCAGTTTTTAAAATTCCTTCTTATCTATCTAATAAATTGCAACCTTAAAAAAGAAATAATCTGGCCTAGAGACTTAAATTTATCATGGCATTAATCTGACTATGTTTTTTACTCTGCTTAAAGTTTAATTTGATTCTTTCCCTTCAATAAATCTTATGTTAATTAAGACAGCCCAGAATGAATTATGGGGACTGTTACTGGATGCTCATTGTTGGATATTTCAAATATAAGTGAAGCTGACTCCTGCCTTCAAGTGAAGCAGAAACAGCATGAGGGCATGAACCCTGATGGGCATGAGATGGCAAATTGTAACATGAACAAGAGCTGTGAGGCTCCTACCAGCAGATCTTGGCTTGTAGACCCAGTAAAGACAGAGACAAATCTATAATTTCTATAGGGAGTACATAAGGTGCACTGTCAGTCTAGTGTAGTTGTTTGGGCTTTTTTTTTTTCAGCAGTGGCTATCAAGACAAGTACCCCATGCCAGATGCACATAGCACAGCTGGAATAGAGTGTACAAACTCATGTACAGAGTCAAAGGTACCGCACTGCAGCTGAGCCTGTGAATTTCAACATTTGCCTATAACAGGCTGCCGTCCCAGCCAAGCACTTTTCCTCTCCTTTGAAGAAGGCTATCAGCAATGCCAAACTCTACAAAGAGCACTCAGTTCTTCTTTCTAATTTGCATTGGCTTGAAATGTAGTTTTTCAGATATACTTGAAGGTAGAATTGAGCCTATAAAGGCTCCATTCCTTCAAAGTGTGATGTGCATGCAAATAACTCATCTTACAAAGGTTCCCATTGACACTATTAACTTTATAGCCAGATGTTTCATGAAATCAATACCTTTGACAGGAGGGAAGTTTTTTAAACATGAGACCCAGAGCTTTTCACAACTATTAGAAATGAATATTCACTAAAATTCCCATATTTTAATTCAGATATTATGAAACACATTATTTCTTCTTCATAGAATATGACTTGTAATATAGTTATCCTGGTTGACCAGCAGATACTGACTGATGCAAGGCAAGACGTATCTGTGACAGTACATGACTTCATACTCTAAACTGTCTTTTTATTTAAAAGTTTGATGAGCATAAGAGGATCATGAGTCCTTAACAAGTTTATTAGATTCTATGTACTACAATATACACCACCATTTTCCAATATGGTGCTGTATATTTTAGTATAATTAAAATCAGTTGCTGAAATGTCAATAAGGTCACAGTTAGTATCTCTTTTAGGATAATAAACTAATTGTGTTAACTTTTTTCCAAAGGGATGCACTCACCAGATTGGGAGTTTAGGTGAAGAGTGCACAAGTGCATAAAGCAGTAGCAAACAGTAAAATAATCAGCAGCGTTGTATAAAGACAAAAGCAGCAAAAACTGATAATGTTACAGGTTGATGCCATCCAGTGGTTCACCAGAGCACTCAGGGACAGGCTTTGAGTAGTATCTGGTATCATTTATAGATCAGGCTACAGAATTGCTCCTCTCTGATATTATCAGTCCAGTTGAACTTGCTCGTGTTTAATAACTGTTAATTTATTTTTGTTCTAACCTACAATTGTGTAATACTCTTCACATATGCTTTGACCCAATTTTATATACACTGCCATATATATTGTCTTGTCTATGTCATGTGTCTGTGTGCACATGCAGACAACAGTAATGTTATATGGTACAGTTTCCATCTGAAGGGGCATGCCTCAGAAAGAAAAATAAAAAACAGCTAATTTTTCTGTAAATCATGTTAAAAGATATGTGCTCCATAAGTGGAGCAATTGCTTTATATCACAGCTCCACATAGCAATAAACTTTTTATTTTCTCAAATGCCTGTAAAGGGGAGACATACTAAATGGGCTGCAAGCAATTAAGATGAAGCAATTATGAATGCTTGCTATAAGTAACCTGCTGCACCATCCTAACAGCATTTCAATTTATTTAGGTGGCAACCATTTAGAAAACAAGGAAATACCAAAGGACTCAGTGTAGGGGCTTTCAGATGGATGCATTGCATTGCCAAACTGCAGAAAAATTACCTATTGACATTAATTTTATAATGTTCAGTAAGCAGAACCAATATTCTGGTTAGTTTCAAATCAGGAAATCAGTGTAAAATATTAAAAAAATTAATTCAGGCCCTGACAAGAAATCTGCTGTCTAGTACCTGCTGATTTTAGGGGCTCGAAGGAGGTATTGAAAGTTGTTTCTTCCTTTGAGAATGGACATCAGTGCTAAACAGCTCTGAGAAACCATAAACAGCTCACACTACTTCATGCAAAAGCAGGTTCAGGAGTGTTCTGCATTGGAATGCCTACAATTCCCTGTGGAGTCACAAGGGATAGCAGCAAAACATGGTAAACGCATGTTGCAGTACATAAGAGGAACTATTAGATTCTGTTGTCCTATGTGGTTACTGCATCAATTTCAAAATTGCAGATTTGGGTGGGAAGGAGTGTGCAGTTATGAAGGAGAAAAAAATATTTTATGTGTGGCTCCCTTTTTCTCTTCTGTAAATAAAAGAAGCAGAAAGAGAAAGAAAAGGGCTGAGAAATGCAAAATGACTGACAAATGAAGTTATCCCTCTTCAATTTTGACAGGAATACAAAGGGTGTTGAAAAGAAGCCAGTTTCCTGGCAGTCTGTTTCATAGGAATTCCTGTCTGCTAACAAGAGTGATTAAAACAGCAACTGAAACTTTAAATATGAGTTACCAAGAAAGCCTTTTGAAAACTTAATTGTTGCAGTTTTTCTACTCCTTTGAGTGCCAAGCAGCACGCAGTGAATGTCATGCCAGCTTTCCCCCCCACAAACTTGTTAAGTCCACAGCATTTCAAATACAGACCTAAGGTTTCTGTGTGTCTGTTAGCAGGGAAGTGCCTTCTCTCATTTAGCAATTATTACTTTTTTTCACTAATCTCAGCCACAGGCAGTTTAATTTTACTTTGATCAACTGTCTTGTCTTTCTATCACTTGTCTGAGATCTGAAGAGAGAGAAACATCATGGAGAAAATGCTTCTGAACTGGCATTAATGTGATTTAACTCGTTTGAATAAGTTTTGGATTAAATTTGGCACTTTTTTATCTCTGAGTTTGGATAGTTAGTGTTCATAGATATTGGGATGAGAAAGCATGAACACGTGGATTCACTGCAACAGTGAATAGTTAGAGGTGCCTACATACATCTGTGCTCCTTGTGTGTTAATTTTTAATACATAATCCTGTGCTCTCTTGTATACTTACATCGATTATTCCCCACCTCCTCAAACTTTGATCTTGCCTTTTCCTCTGAAACACGAGAATATTGGTGGTTGCAGCATGCTGAAAGTTGACTAATGGCATGGGTGAGGAGAGTAAAACCAAAGATTTCTCGGGGCAAAATTGTGGCTGCCTGTCACGTCTCTGCAGAGACTCTGCTTCTCTGGTACCCTTTCAGGCTACACTGCAGAATAATTATTTCAGCAGTGGATTTTTGCCATTATTATTTAGGTCCTTGTCAGACTATTTAGGGCTTTATGGGCTTAAATTGTCCCTTTCACTTCCACCCAGGAGCTCACTGAAGGCCAGTACAGTGGTGCTGAGGGTAGTAGTGTAATGGGCTTACCTCCTACTCATCCCTCCATGTAACCCAGGTTTCAACATCTGAGGCATCACAGGCAAGCTCTCTCTGAAAACTGTATTACAGTGACCTTATTTTGGCAAATCCTGCAGCGCAGAGCAAACAGCATGGAGATGAACTGGTCTCTGCATTAAGAGTGCAGGAGAAGCACGGCCAACAAAAAGAACGGCCTGACTTAGGAAAAGGAGTCTCTCCTGTTTAAAATCAGTTGCCAGGGTAAACTGGGGTGATGTTATCCCTGACTTGATTAAGTGTGTAGCACCTGAGTGCTAAGTTAATGTGAGTATTGGATAATATATTCCCCTAGTTCAGCACCTCCAGACAAGATGAAGCTGTAGAACTGTGTACCACAGAAAACTGCTTATCTTTCTTACTGCATCCTAGTCTAATCCTAGGAGTCAAGCAGTAAGGGGACACTATTCCAAATAATGACTTAGACCAAACAGTTTGCAACATAATTGTCTTATGTGTCATTCACAGTATCCAGATGTCTTACAGCAACCTAAAAGTGTTTTGTTACTCAGTCTTTTTTAACAATAACACTTGTTAGCAATATTGTCTTGAGGCTGAAGTGCTTTCTGGTTTATTATTTCTAACCATCCTTTGGTGCACTGCATTGTACTATGAGCTAATTAAATCTGTTGTCTCTTAGAAATTACAAATTCCTTTTCTGTGTTTATCTTGTCAGTCTGAACACAAAAAGGAAAAGTTTGGAGATAAAGGCAGATATATAACTAAGATTGATGTAGATAGATCTTACTGGATCTCTTGTTTAGTATCCTCAAGCTTCACTGTCCAAACATTGAAATGGTTTGAATTCCTGAACATTTGCAATGTCAATCAGCAGAGGAAGGATAAAACATGCAGTCAGTGGCTTTGTTTTGCTAATTGTTGTTAGGAATTTGCAGACAAACCCATAGTAAACCTCTTTTGGTTCACTAATTCTGTGTAAGGATCATGAAGACCTTCCAGAGGAGGACTTTGAAGTGTAAGAAAAGGGGTTTGTGGGGTAATTCAGAGAAGGAATTCAGAAATGTCTCTGTGGAGTCCTCACAACTTATTACAGAGTAAAGAGACTAGTAGCATACACTGTTGCAAAAAGCAAAACCCAAATTCAGAGAGACAGAGATATAAAAGCCCTTCTTCAAATTTGTAATTTAGTTTAAAAAATGTGTAATATCTACAATGACATTATAAACTGTTGACTTGAGCATTTAAGAATGCTCTCACTACAATAGAAAGGATCATTATTTTGTGAAATATTGCCAATGACAAAATACAAATTGTAGAACAGTCACCCTGCCTTCAACAGTCAAAAAGTTATGAAAACAATTTTGTTAAATAATCAGTTTATAGGAACATAGATAATAAAATAGCAAAGTGATATGAAACAGCCAGCATCAATTTATCAAGAATAAATCAAGTCAAATCAGGCTGTGTTTCTTGTTGACAGGGTAAGTGGCCTGGTGGATACAAAGGAAGCAGGGGATGTGATATATTTGGACATTAATAAGGCTTTTGACACACTACCAGTTACATTCTCATAAGCAACTTAAGGAAATGTTCTGGATGAAATTGCCATCTGGTGGGTGCACCCACTGGCTGCAGAAATGTACTAAAAAGTAGTTATGACAGTTCACTGTCAAATTGGGAAGACATATTATATAACGTTCCTTACAGACTTTTCCTGTGTTTTGTTCCAGTTTCATTAATGATCAGAAAATGCTCATCAAAAAATGGAATTTTTTTTATCCACTGATAAGATGAGAATATTTTTGAGGATTAAAATTCAAAAGTCATGGCAGTATGAAAATCATTACACATGAAAGAACTTCTACACTTACTAAGAATAAAATACTCAAACAGAAGATTTGAAATAATGGTGATAATACTGTACAAAGGAGCAGGGATAGATCACAGTTGAAACAGCAGTTTCATGCTGCTAAAAAAAAAAAAAAGGAGGAGAGGAATTTCAATGTTTGTATCTAAATTATGGGAGGTAGGAGGTATTTTGTTTTACATATGGCATTTTAACTGGACCATTATGTCAGATGCTTGGTTTTCAGAATAAGTAAACATTGCTTAGAGTAGAAAGGAAAGTTAAAAGAGAGATGAGAAGTTTAGAAAATGGCTTGTGAGGGAGGTTTGAGAATTTGCTGATTTGTTGTGGTTTCTTTGTTCTGAACAAAACAAGTAGGAGAAAACTTGTCCTAAAAAGAACTGGGAAATATTAAGATTATTGTAACGATGAGAAATTCAAATTCCCTCTTATTCACTGAGTATAGGACAAAAGTAGTTAGCAGAATTTATCCAAGAGAGAGTTAAGTTAGATTCTAAGAAAATGTAAATGTAGGGACAGATTGTGCTGGAACATGCTAACTGTGCAGTCTCCTTCACTGGAGATTTCTGAGGACACATTAGATGAATGTGTAATCAAGAGTGAGCTGGGTATGCTTCATCCTGTCTCAGAGATTTCTTTCAGCCTAGCTTTGTGTGATTTCTACTTAGTAATGCAAATGTCTGAAATTAGTGCTTAGGTGGATTCTAGAAAATAGCTCTGAGGTGGATTCAGGCAAAAGTAGCTCTGCCAGCAAAGCCTCCAGATGAGACCTGGAAGCTAGGAATGAGGGGGTGAAGCGAGATGGTGACCCACAGTCCATTAGGGACGTGGTGGGCTGTATTGGCAGGAAGGTGCAGTAGACAAGACAGAGCTTAAGAATGACAAAACAGGGTGAAGAACACCCACTTCAAGTGCATGAAGGCAAACAGGGAAGTGCCACAGACAGCATCATGGGGGAAGAAGCTCTCATAATTTATGAGAAATCAACTGGTTGGAGCACCCCTTTGAAATGCCTTCACACTGATGCATTCATGGAGCATGAGACAGAAGCAGGAGGAATCAAAAGCCTGTGGTGGGTGCAGGTCTCTGACCTTGCACAGGCACGGTGGGACAGCTCCCCCAGCCAGCCTGCTGCAATGGGTGGGCACAGACACTGCAGCACCAGCAGGTGGAGGGAAAGGTTGTGCAGTCATTCAGCTTTTTGTCAGAGACTAACAGAGGAGCCTTGTACTGGGACAGGCAGATAGACAGTCAGCAGTTTATGGTTAGGGTTAGAGGGCAGACCATGTTGTGGAAGGTATCTGCTACAGACTGCCAGGTGGGGAAGAGGATGCTGCTGTCTTCAGAGAAGGGGAAAAACCTCATGTTCAAAACCCTGCTTCTCATATGGGGCCTGTCATGTGCTGGACACAGCATGAAACAAGCAATCCCAATACATGGATTGCACTGATGGCAACTTCCCAGCAGGGGTGACTGGTGATCCAGCAATGGCTGACCCTCCATTGGACTGGGTACTTGCAAACAAGAAAGGCTGGGGGATAGGAAAGTTGGGGGCAGTCTTGGCTGCCCATGAGGTGGTGGAGAGCCCATTCTGAGCAACAAATAGGAGGGGAATGACTCTGGGTTACAGAACAGCAGACTTTGGCCTCTTGGAGGATCTACTTGATAGGAGATGGTCATGGAGGGAAGAGCAGACCCGGAGCTCTGGCTGATTTTCAGGATGCATAACAATGAGCCATGCCACTGTGGAAGAAATCAAACCAAAGTGGCAGGAGGCCTACGCCTCTGTTCAGTTTTGGGCCTCTCACTGCAAGAAGGACATTGAGGTGCTGGAGCATGTCCCAAGAAGGGCAACAGACCTGGTGAAGGGTCTGGAACACGTGTCTTATGAGGAGTGACTGTGGGACCTGGGGATGTTTAGCCTGGAGAAAACAAGGCTGAGGGGCTTATTGTTCTCTATAGCTACTTGAATGGAGGTTGTAGAGATAAAGGGATATTAGGAAAAATTTATTTGTGTAAAAGGTGGTCAGGAAATTGAATGGGCTGCCCAGGAAAGTGGTAGAGTCACCATCCCTTGAAGTGCATGTGGATGTGGCACTTGAGAACATGGTTTAGTCATGAATATGGTGGTGGTCTGAGTTGACAATTGGACTGGCTGATCTTAGGGGTCTTTTCCACCCTTAATGATTCTATGATGGGTGAGGACGAGATCCTTACTTAACTCAGACCTGAAAAGGAATAGTAGAAGAGGTGAAAGCTGGAACAGGTGAAAAAGAGGAATACAGAGATATTCTTTGACTATGCAGGAATGGCATTAGGAAGGCTAAAGCCTATCTAGAGCTGAATCTTGGAAAAGACAGGAAGGAGAGCATGAAGGACTTTAACAGGAACATCAACAACAAAAGAAAGATCAGTGAAAATGAGGGCCTGACACTGAACGGGGCAGGGAGAAAGGACATGGGAAAGGGTGAGGTACCCAGTGCCTTCTTCACCCCAGCCTTACTGGTAAAATCTGTCCTGAGGAATCCCACCTCCCTGAGACCCATGAGAAAGGCTGAAGCAATGAAGTTTTATCCTCAGGAGGATCACATTACAGAATATTAAACCAAGTGCATGTACATATCTGTGGGACACAAGTGAATGCATCCATGAGGAGTAAGACAACTGGCTGATGTCATTCTGAGGCCACTCTTGATTATCTTCAGAAAATTATGGTGACTGGAGAAGGTTTCAAAGGACTGGAAAACCAAAGGTCGCTGATATGTTCAAATAAGGGCAAGCAGGAGGGTCTAGGGAACTACAGGACAGTCTACCACACCGTAATTGCTGTGATAGTGATGGAGCAGATCCCACTGGAACCATTTCCTAACACATTATTGTGTTTTAGGCATTTTGCAATCCTTTGTAGAAGAATGCAAAACATTTTTTTGTTATTTTTAGTATGATACACAGAGGTTTCATGTCGACAATGCTGAGGCTCTATTTGCTTCAGTGATCTTGCTAGTCAAATGTCACCTACATTTTTCTGTCTCAGCAACAAGCTGAATGAAACTTTTGGCATCTCATAAATGGTGGAATTCCATATAGTCAGGAAGCCTCTTCCAAACAGCACATTCCTACTTTCTAGTAGGGGTCAGATTAAAAAAACAAACAAACAAAACTACTTACTCTGAACTCCGCCATTTCTGCATGGCCATCCTCATGCCATAGTTGGGCATAATAAAGTGGAACCATCTGGGACTAGCAGATATACGTGAGAGAAAGTGAGGATGAGATTATCTGGGCGCAGACTGATTGCAATTGCAAAAGTAATAAATTCATTTTTAAGAGAACAATTTTCAGGAAGTTTAATTTACAGAGTGAGAAAATTAATTGAGAGCATAGGCAATTTTCATCTTTCCATCCAGCAAGGAGAGAAAACTAAAGGGAAATACTGCATATAATCGGAATGACAGGAAAAAGAAGCAGTCACTTATAATTGTTATTGGTGACAGCATAATTTTTAGAAGAATACAGAAGTGTCTGAAAATTACTTTCAATAGTTCTGAAAATATATGAATGATATCCAGTCACCTATTTATTATTACCAAAACACTTACACGGTAAGTCAGAGGTTTGGATGGGACAAATTCATACACCCAAATTTAAAATATTTTTAAAATAAATAATTAACATACAGGTGAGACATACTCTTACACAAATTTGGTGTCTATGCAAACAAAAAAATAACCTTTGTAATTCAAGAGGAAGAATTGTACAGCTTTATTAAGCAAAGCATGGCTGTGAATCTCTATTGAGGCTGTGGGGGAAAAACTGTCCTGAAAAAATTAAGATATTTCAACATTTGCATTTTTTCTGAATTAGCATAAAATTAAAATATCTTTTTTTTTCATAGAACAAAACTACTTTTTGTAACAGGCTTGTTTTCATATTCACCATGGTCATGGCTGAGACTGCCTGGCTCCTGATTCTGGGGATGGTTCTGCATGAGCTATGGTGTTGGGAGAATTTAGTGCTGTTCAGAAGACTGCTAATTAGCCACTGGTCTAAAGGAGCTGTTTGCCAAAGTAAGCAGAGTGTGAGAAAACTACAGCCCTTTCCAACATGTTTCCTTTTATAGGAAGGGTGGGACACTACTCTGTAATTATAATGAACTGTCTTGTATTGAAAGGGTCCTTAGCTGGCAAATGTGTCTCATTTTTAAATCCTTAATGCTGGTTGAGCTGTGAAAAGTAAGTGAAGCCAATCTGATAATCTGACCCACACGACTCCTTTACAAAGTAAACATTATCAATGACCACTTGATTTCCTGCATCCTCAAGGAAAATTACTTTGGAAGAAGAGACTGCTCATGAGTGGCTCTTGATAACCTCTTTTTAAATGCTTATCCTCCTGGATCAGCAGGAAAGTCTTTTTTATGAGGAGGGCTCCACCTCCTTGTTTGGGATACCAAGGGTAATTCTCACACGTCTTGGTTTTCATCATGTTCTGCTCTGCTGTAAATACCAGTTTTATTGACAGCTATCAGCCTCTCTGACACTCCTCTGTTGGCTGGAGATGTGAAATTCCCCAGCTCTATGTTTTGTCAGAACATCTCCCAGAGATATAATGAGCAGCAGCAGGGATTGGAAAAAAACACTTGATAAGTGCTCAAAACCCAGCTTTGTTCATTCTTTGTGGCAGTCTCCTCTAAGGTTTGCTGCCCAATAGTGCTCACACTACAAAACACTGTTTCCTACATGGTTAGCCTTTCCCACTATTAAAATATTGCATTCTTTATGTTTAACCTGATTGTAAAAAGAACTTTCACATCAGGCTGCTGTTGGAACTGTTTTACATGAAAAACAGTGCAAGTGTGTTTTAGGCACGCCAGAATCTCTAAAAACAATACAAAATAAATACGCTGTCACTGACAAGGACAGAAAACAAGTGCTGTCATGGAAAAGATGCCGTTTCTTCACATTTGGGGTATTTGTGTAATCTTTGCTGAGTAGCATGATTATTCTGAAAACTGCAATTCTTTTCTTTCTTAAAACACAGTGTCTTTAGTCCCTAAAAATAGCTGTCAGTCTAATGTTATGTGCTTCTGCCCTATAGAATTAGCCTTGCAGAAAAATGCCTCAAGCAAAAAGAGGCAAGTCTGAACTTGACCCACATCCAGAGATTTTTGTGAACATGAACCCTATGGGCTGTTGAGTTGGTAACGATTAGAATTGCAGAAAGTTTTTTTCTAATTCTGTTCTTCCTCGTGGCAGTGCAAAGCAACAAAAAGAATGAATACAGAAACTATGTTAGTGTGTTCATATACCAAATTCAAAAGCACTAAAAAAGTAGAAGGTGGAGAAATAATATTCTGGGTCCAGGAATAATACCAGGTTATAACAAAAAGGGGAGGTATGTATCTCTATGTCCAGTTGGATTTTAGACAATAAAAAAGATCACTGTCTTGTATTTTCCATATTATCACGAGCTCCATGGTTTTGACGGTTTTCTTGGCTTTCTTATCTTCTCTCTTGAAAAAATTTGCCTTTATTCAAAGTTGTTTGTTTGTTCTGTTAATTTTAACAAGACACTTCTTATGATTAACATATCTGTCACAGCCATATTACTTTGAAATTGAAAGTGAACTCATTCCTAACAATATATAATCTGCACTTCATTACATCTTTTTAAAAATGGTGAACTGCTGCTTTGTTTATTGTCCCCTTAATTATCTTTAAGACATATGTAGCCTCCTAATTAAAAAAAAATCAAAAAATCAAATGTATTTAAACTTTTGTTTAAGTGCCTGTGAAGTCAATACCATTTATACTTTACAAATAAGTGCACTAGAATTAAAGTAGAGATAAACTAGGGACATCAGTGAAGTTTTTACATGCTACATTTCGCTATGGCCCATGCACCTTGAGGTAGAATAGAGTACTGGGAGGTAGTTTTTGCATTTAAAAGCCCTGTCAGTTGCAGTTCTATAGACTGGGCTCAGGTGTGTGTGTGGAAGCACACCTGCTGCTGGCAGAAAGCAGCCGTGGGTCGCCCATGCTGCCACCATCTGTAGCGTGTGCGCTACTTGGCAGAGGGATTTCCCTGTATTTCCTAGGAGGCAGCCCCCATCCATCCCTTTGCTGTTGCCATGGCCACATTCTGCCTCTTAGCATCCTGGAGTGGGGAGGAATGCAATGGTGCTGCGTCCCCAGGAGATTGCCTGTGGACTTTCACCTTCCTTGCATTAAAACCATCGTGGCAGAATGAAGGGATTTGGTGATGCACCTGGTGAAATACAGCAAGATGGAGGAACTTTAACCACAGAAGTAAGCAAACCAGAAACTGCTTCTCATTGCAGCACTGAATTTAGAATTCTTCTTAAAAATAAATATATATATATTTATAAAGATATACTCTCTCTAAATACATAGTTACTATGTAACACGTTATACGTAGAGGATAGGTTCCATTTTCCCTGGTTTATCAAATTTGAGGTTGAATTTTGAGAAAAAAGAGTAGCAGCTGAGATCTGCTTCAGGGATTATCTCTTCAAATACTCACCACTTTAGCTTATTTCACAGACCTTCCATAATATCAGTCAATATTCCTATTTTTGTAAGAATAGCTTTGATTTCTCAGTAAACAAATCTTTTTTTGCTAGCTTGCTGTGGTGATAACATTTTACATTACAAGCAGCTGCTCTGTAAAGATTGAAATGAGGACTCTGTGTTAACACCACAAAGAAGAAACACTGGGCTGCAAAGTGCTCTTTCTTTGTCCAGGTGCCAGCACTATGAAGAATCAATGCAAAATGAACAATTAGGAAAAGAAAGAAAACAAACATAATTCTGTCCCCACTGCTTCTTTCACAATGTTAAAAACCTAGTTATTAAACAGGCAGAGGGGAAAAGATGAAGAAATGCTGTGAGATATGAAAAAATGAAGCCCTCAGAATTAATACTTTTTCTTCCTCTAAAATGGCAAAGAAGACCAAGGTCATTTAAAGTCAGTGAAACAGGAGCCATTCTGTTGTGTCCTTCAATTAAAGCAGGGTGTGCATAAAGATGATTTTCGCTACTGCATCCTTTTCAGACTCTGACCCAGTAATGACAACCCAGTTTAGCATGATGACTTTGATAATCATTGTTATCTCAGGTATGCAGAGGTGGTGAGGAAAAAAAAATCTCATAAATGTCTGCCACCATAATAAAGTGACAATATATTTCATTATTAAGGAATGGGATCTTCAGAGAAATTGTGGAAACAATTTAAGCAGTCATGGGTAGAGATAGAAAAGATTTAAAGGGAGAGGAGCTCCAGCCAATGAGAAAAATCACATTTCAAAGGATAGATTACATGATCCTTAATTGGGATTTTAGTGGTGCACAGGAATTTTTCTGCATTATTATTTGCAGTAGACAGACACCCAGCACATTCAGACACACATCCCACTTGCATGTACTGCAGGATACAGCGTTGAGTAAGCAGGGAATGATCCTTCCAGATGCAGAACAATAATTCAGACAAAACGGCCTAGAGTAAACAGAAGAATTGAGTGTGAGGCTTTCACACTATCTCCTAGACTGAGCATCTGTTCTGCAGCTGAGGTGGATACTTAGATTCAGGAGCAAATCTTAGCATTTTTGCATAAGCACAAGCCCCTTTCTCCTATGAGATGGGATTTTCAAAACTGCTATGCTCCAGTGTGGAGAGCCACCTGGTGGGGGCTGCCAGCAGCGCCTTGTCTGGCTCACCTGCAGAGCCCACAATATTCTCTTTGCCACAGTCCTTTGGTTATTATTCTCGGGATCTCTGCCTGCAAAGTCTTCATAGCCTCCTAAGTTTTTTCTGCCATTTTTTTCTTCTTTTTGTTTTTGTGCAATTGTAGTTATTCTTTGCCAAACAAGATTCAGGAACAAGACTAGCTGTTAGTGAGCCATTTAATAGTTGGACAAAATGTTTTAGCAAAAAAAAAAAAAAAAAAAAAAAAAAAAAAAAAAAAAAAAAAAGTTAATTACTTCAAAGTACAAATTCACAACATCTTACAGACGTAAACCCAATTCACCAAATAATTTCATGTGGGGGAAAAAGAAAGGTGCCTCATTCAGATCCATGCTTGAGCTAGACATGGGGAATTATTTTCTGTCTGCCTGCTGTCTCAGGGCTTAGAGCACTGTGGAAGGCTGGAAGGCACTTGATTCAGTTCTAGTAAAATCCATCCTCTGTCAGACTGAAGGCTGGATGTGGGCTGAAGAGGAGGTGCTGATAATCAGATCATGAGATGTTCTAAACAAGGGCTTCCTCACGCTTCCCTTTTGAGATTGTTTCATTATTTATTAAACATTGACATACTTACACATCCCTCCCCCTCCCCAAATAAAGAAAAAAAGAAAAAGAGGGAGAGCTGTCTGAGACTGATTCTGGAGCCATGTGGCAGGACTTTTGCTGGATAGACAGTATATTAATGCACTGGGATGCACTACAGGGGTAGCAGGGGTTGGGGCAGATGGCCTTTAGAGGTTCCCCTCCAACCCAAACTAATCTGTGACTCTATGATTCGGCACACACCAGTGTTCACACAAGTTACTATCGAGTAACACACAGAAAGTTCCTCAGCAGGTGAAATGGAAGGCAGACTGACCATTGTGGCAGCAGGGCACTTTCCAGGAAGGTAGGAACTGGGAATTCGGATCCCCTCAAGAAGAGGAGACATCTGAGCTTGGAGCTCCTAAACTGTAAATCCCTGAAAGGCTGAATAAACACACCCTTTCTTTTTTTGTTTGGCAAGTCCAGGCTTCCTTTAGCATAGTTCTTTTAGCAAGTTCTGAAACAATATTTTATCTAAGAGAAAAAGATTTTTTATTTTTTCACAGTAGGAGAAAATGGGGGGAAAATCTATATGAGCCACATAAATGTGGGTGTTTGATCCAGATCAACAATTTGATTCAGCTAACAAAAAGTCTCACAGCCTTAATTCCAAATGTGGGTTATTTTATTAAGTACTCATATTCCCACTGATATTTTAAAAAAGCATTCAGAAAGTGCTCCACCTATATTTTGCATCAGAGTTTAAAGACAGTGTTGGAAATTCCAGCAGTGACTTCTCTAATTTCCAAGTATTTCAGGAAAACAGAAGCTTCTTTCAGAATGTTGAGCATCCCTTAGCCTGAGAAATATCTGGGGCGTTTTGTTTCACTGGAGGAAACAATAGCAAGTACAATTATTCTCTCTTCTGTTGTTTTAAACTGTCGCCTTTATGTAATTAATTAAATATGCAACACAGAACTGTTATGAGAGGGTTGAGTGTGCTAGACAGTAGCTCTTATCTTGCAAGAGAGTTGGAAAACCACTTATCTATATTCTTCTGCAGGGCATTCAATGTTTCTTGCAGGGTTGGAATGGGCTGTGTACCCCTCCTGCCCCCATTTCCCCCGATCCCGTTATTTACAGCTCTCTTGCATTAAATTCAGTGTAGGTCTGCATAACACCCCCACACCGCTTTCCTGCAGCATCAGCTGGACCCCATATCCTCAGATCAATCACACTGCACTCGTCTGGCTGCTCTGACATTGCTGCCCAGTCACCATAATGAACATTTTCTGTCTGCAGCTGTTTCTTAGCTGGTCTCAGGAGCAGGTGTGGGCTGGGTGAGTGCCCTGGCAGGGAATGCACAGCCTCAGAGGCAAAGCACCCAGTCTGCAGGACAAAAGTCAGTGCAGGCTTTTCAACTTTCTCTGTTTTTAAAATGTTGTTAATTTCGTGGGTTTGGTCCCATTTTTCTTTCCCTAATTTAAAAAACACATTCTCATATACTTTATGTCAGAGGCATTTCTAATTTGAATGACAGAGTAACATAGTGGCTGTCATTCCTCTGCTTAGTACATGAGCTGCTGTTTTTTCTAGAATGTCCTTCAACAGCACATCTTATTATCTTGGAAAAAGAAAATGATGGTGCATTCACAATGTCTTTACATCATGCTTCCAATTATTACATAAACTGTTGGTAACTATTTTCACCGTAAAGACAATGGAACAAAAACAATTGTGTTTGCCAGCAAACACAAAGTCGAACATCAACTTTTAAAATCTTTGTCTCATATAAAGCACAAACCATGGCATATGCTTCCAAAAAAACTTTACTTTTTTCTACTTTTCACCTGGTTTGTTGCACATGGAAGCCTTTTATTGCAGTTGTGTTTTACAGAATCAGCTACTTGCCATGAGCATTCAAGTAGAATTGCTGATTTTACAAACATATACATGCCCCTGTCAAAACCATAATTCACATTAAATGGAGACTGTAAAATTAACATCCTTTCATGAACTAGGTCGCATGTGATCTTACATCTGACGAATCAAGAATCTAGGACAGAGCCAGTTTGTGGCTCCAAAATTACTGCTGTTAATGTCTAAACTGATGTGATTAAAATTTCAATTGTTCATATGGGCTATTCACTTAAGATTTTCACTCAGTCCTTGTGGGTCCCTTCTAACTCAGAATATTCTTTGGTTCTGTCCTGTCACTCCATGTCCTTGTCAATTTTTTTGAAAATAATTCAAATTATATTTGAAAATTTCTATTTCAATTTATCACTGATGATCCAGAAAACATTGCAGTTTTGTTTGGAATATCATTTCCTTGAGTTCCTGTACTATTCCAGAGTCAAAGCAAAGCACCCACACATTCTAAATCTCTTTGAGATCATTACTGAAACAAGTTCAGGACAGGGCCACCAACATGATAGGGGCTGGAGCACTTCTCAGGGGAGAGGTTAAGGGAAAAGGTCTTGCTCAGCCTTGAGAAGAAAAAGCTTCAGGCTGGTTTAACATCAGCCTTCCAACACCTATGAGGACATTGCTGAGGAGATGAGCTTCGTCTCAGAAGTGCATGTGGAAGGATGAGAAACAATGAGCACAAACAGAAAAGATAGGCTTGGCCTAGACACAGTGAGAATCTTTTTTTGCAGGGGACACAGTCCTGTGTTAAATCAGGTTGCCCAGAGAGGTTGTGCAGTCTCTGTCCATTGTGAGACTGGACTGGACGAGTAACTGGTTCTGGCTCCATAGCTGACCCTGCTTTGAGCAGGAGGTTAAATTGCAGACAGGTCTCTGAGGTGTCTCAGAATTTTCCTGTGAACCTATAACACATTGTTTGAAAGGAAAATTGTCTATTAGTATGTCAGAAACAAACACAATACTGACACAGTGGGAGCTGCATGAGGAAGCCTCTAAAGTTTAGCCATCTCAAGAGACCTCCAACAATGTCACGCTAAACTGGATATGTTCCGATAAAGCAGATTTGCTGTGATTACACATAATGATCCCTAAGCCACAGGAGAATATTATTTTCTCTCCTTGTCATAGGCATGTCTACATAGGAAATGTCTACAGCAATGTTGTCATTGGGAAGGAAAAATTAAAATAAGAAATTCTGACAGGAAGAACTCATGAAGTGTGTCACCCTCATGAAACAGTGGTTCTGCGCTAGAATGTGTTGCTTCCACTTCTGCCATTCTTTTTAAAGAGTTTAGCTTGAATCTCTAAGGCTCTGTAGCCTTTTATCTAGTTATTTGAATTTTATTTAGATGTAAGATTCATGTTAAGTGGAATTGTTTCTGCTTAGTCTGAAAGGGTTCTTCAAAATAATTTGCTGTGGCTGTCACAGTTTTCCCTTCTTCCCCAGCCAGCAGGGTAAAATCCTACATGAGATGTGCCTGCAGATTTAATGTACTGTTGAGTTGCATATTTAAAATACAGATCATTTGTGGTGACTGCAAAACAAGCTCTAAACATAACTTCTCTTTTCTGTATCTTTTAGCTTCACAGTATAGGGAAATTCATTTCAGTGCTCACTGATGGTTGTTTCTTGTTCATGATGTTGAGGTTTTTTAATAAACAGAGACTTCCTTTAAAGTAATAAATCTATGTTTCTGCCAGGGATGCATATAGTCATGGATTTAATTCATTAATTTAGCACCTATGAACAAAAACAATTAAAATCCAAACTGAAATATTCAAAGAAATCTAATGCTACCATAGACTCCAGCAAATGAACAAATGATACATTTCTGCAAAGATAACTGGTTTTTTCAGGCATATAAGAAATAATTGGCTGACAACCTGGGTATATGAGCCTTTTTGAGGAATAATTGCTTCAAAAATGAAAAGAGCAGCCACAAAGTGTGAGTCACTACATCCAGTTGTGGAAAACAGATGCTAAATATATTCTACATGCTCTAATAGTCATATATGAAGAAAGTAGAAACTTTCAAGCTCTTTTGTAGGACAAATGTCCCACTTTCAAGTATGAAGTTTAAAGAGCAATGTAATCCTAACAAATAAAATGTGTAGTAGACAATGAGGATACTTTTGGAGTTTCACTTTTGAAGCACAGCAGAACCTGAAATAGCCTGCCCTCAAACATCTTTGAGGTGTTTAGAAAGAATACAAGATTACCATTCCTTTCAGACATCACAAAAACATAAAAAAAAATTCCTGTCCTTTATATTTTCTTTAAAGCTTTAAAGTTTCTTAAACCTTTAAAGAATATGCTGAAATACTTTATTGTCAGAAATACCAGAGTAAAAGTATGAAGAGCAAAATTTAAAAGTATGCAGGTTTGAGCAGCTGATAAATTTTCCAAAGGTTTTCTTACAGGTTCTGTCTTTAGTATCACAACATACTAAATCAAAAATATATCACAATAATAGAGCTTGTATGTACTACATAAACCAGTCATCTGGGCAATCATTACTCCATTACAAAAAATGTGTGATACCATTATTACCTTGTATTTTGATAGTGAAAGTCAGAGCATGGTGATTTTGTTCTGCTATTTTAGTTGAAAAAGCACACAACAGATCAGTAAAGGTTGCCTTCATAGATCTATTGGTTAGAAATAATATAAATATGATAAATATATAGAAATAAATATAAAAATAAATATAACAGAAATATAAACAGAAATATATATTGAATATATATTAAATGTAATATATGTTATAGTAAAAATATATTTATATTTCTTTATATTTATATTTATATTTATATTTATATTTATATTTATATTTATATTTATATTTCTTTGTTTGACCTAATAATGAAATGCCTCAGAATCAGTATAAAGATCATAGTTACTTAACAAGTTTAAAAGGGACCATGAATGTTTACATAGCAAAACAGCTGGCCCTAACTTCAGTTATATTTAAATTATTGTGAGACAAAGGATTGAGGAAAAGCAGCAAAGAGAGGCATAATACAAGAGTTTCCATTCTGAAGAGCAATTTTATAGCTGTTAAGAGTGGTGGATGTCAGTGGCACACAGTGATGAAAGTGGAATATATACAAAGGCAAGATCAGAAAGATGAAAGAGAAATTTCAGATAGTAGGAGGACAACAAAAATCATAAAGGAGTTTAGTTCAGATGCTTTCTAAAAACTCACAAAATACATAGGAGCTAAAAAGATAGTACTATAATAAATAAATAATGGTGAAAAAGCCAAACAGTGTATTTATTCTTCTAATGTGACATCAGCAAACTGTCAGCCCAAGTCTTAATTTTATCAATGCATTTTTAATAGATAAGAGTGTATATTTTGCTCACTATGCATAAATTACCTGTTGAAGTAAGTTGTGCAAGAACTGAAGAAAAAAAACCTACAACCTTTATATCAGTAATAAAGATTTTACCACTTCTTCATAGAAAATTCCAGTAGTTTGGGAGAAAGATTTTATTTTATTTTTCCTGGAAATATGGTTAGCTAGTAAGTTTGGACATTTTGCAAAGCACATCTGGAAGTAAGGCTCCAGCTAACAGGGCAATTGTTCTTAACTACAGTGACAGTTCCTTTGTCTTTTCTGTAGTGCAGTGCAAATACATTAGTTACCCTTAAAAAGTGGAAAAAAAAAACCCCTGAAACAAATTATGTTTTTAATTGTCATTCACACCTGTCTGTAAAATATAAGTTGTACTTCTATATAGCAACAGCAATAATTAAGGCCAACTTTTTTTGTAATGTTCTACTCAAAAACCACTTAAATGAGATAATTTTTTCTTTACTAGCAGTAATAAATTAATTATTTATGCAAAGTAAGCAGCTCTGCTACCACAACAGAAATTTTTGCTGCTTGTATGTTTTCATGACACTTCTGGGTAGGTCATTCCTTTTCCCAACCCACTTCTCAGGAGCACTTTAGTGTAAGGAGCACAAAGTGTAAGGATGAAGCTTCATTTCCTACCAAGTTTGTCCTTGCTACTAATTCAATAATTGTAATTTATGCCATGGAAAAGTGTTTTGCAGCAAGGAACACGTGAGATCTTATGATGCTCAGTACAAAATGCAATTGAAGCTATTGATAACCAGGGTAGGAGATTGGCATAATGGTCTGATAACTTAGGATTCTTATTGAGTCCACTTGAGCGTAGTCATAATTCCCATCATGTCTTCAAATAATCCATTTAGTCTTTCACCATTCCCCACCACTAAAATGGGAAAATCATTATTCTCTTCAAGATACACTGGACATACTTTTTTGTTGGGATTGGAGTGGGAAAATTTCAATAAAATACCCTATTTCAGGGTATCATTTCTTCACTCTACAGGAGGGTTAAAAATACAGGTTTTTATTACTTCATAATAAGATAAATAATAACATTTCTTTGTGATAATGCTTGTCATCCTTACAAAATTCCTATGAAAAATACATGGTTTTTCTTCACTTTTCTTGCCAGCCAACTGAATGGTGACACAGATAATTGAGCAGTTTTGTATTCTACCAAATGCAGCTTATGTCTAATTAAGTGTTGTCCATGTATGAGAAGGATTAGAATATTAAGGTCTTAAGGGCAGGATTAGCTGTAGAAGCTGTCTTCATCCTCAGGAAACAAATTAAAGGCACTGTTGATTAAATGGATGATTTCCAATAGTCAGTGTAGATAGTCCATGTACATCTCCCTCTCACCATAATTTCTCAAAGTGACTGGTACGTGCATGTATGACAGCATTACTCCCATTCAGGGGGAATTAGACATTTACTGTGTGCAAGGAAGCACTGCAGAAAATTTTATTTTGAAAGTATGAAGAGATCTGTTGATGGCAGTTCAGGGTGTTGGTGACCCTGACACCTCCTTGTTTTATTACCTTCTTGGTTGTTTGAGTCATACAGCAATTTTTCAAGAAATGTTTAATTTACCTCGACTTCTATCACATTTTGAATTTGTTTTGTTCCTTAAAGCCAGTGAAACTGCTGGCAGGATGGATTTCTGTGTCACAGAATTAAGTGTTAGACCAAAAATAGAAAAGGATTAGAGACACTTAATGGCCAGTGATTTCTGTATTCCAGTATACCACCTCAAAATTTCTCAACCTCCTTCCTAATCTTTATACCTATTTCTTCCACTGCTGCTCAGTCACACAGAGAACTAGGTCCATTTTCAAGTGCTTGCACTAGTTAATAGAATTCCTGATCCCAAATTAGGTTTTGAGGTGCCTCATTTCAGCATCTCCTCTCCTCCAGCTGACAGCCGTACATCAAGGGACACGAGAAGGTGGCAGTTTCTCTCATGCTTGTCTTCCCCATTTGAGTACAAGATTTTAAACTCCACTTCAGCAAGTTAGTGTGCAAAAGTGGAAGATGCTGGTTCAAATTTGGTGTCATGGAAACAAGTTTGGAGTTCATCTGTATTCCATCCCAATAGACAGCAGTTGGGATGGGGGAGGGAAGAATAAAAAGATGCCTCCTTGCCCTTCCCACCAGCTGTGTTTCACACGGGGGTAGGTACTGCCAAAGCAGAACCAGAAAATCAAGCCGTACATGTCAGTCAGTTGGGAAGCATTTTGTGGTAAGGCTCATCATAAGACAAGCTACAGGTGCACAGATGTCCTGTGGTGCCATGCATGTACCTCACTGCTGAAATGGAGGTGCCTACTAGGAATGTTTGCAGAGGAAACTGAAACGTCACAGGGATGTCTTCCTTGCAGAGCTGGTCTGCCACAGGTACTGGTGGTATCAAAATGATGGACATATATCCCTGAAACACAGTGCTTCTGTCCTATTTGTAAATGCATCCTTGAGCATCTCTGATACTTCTCTCTTTCTTATTTGTTCTGTTTTGTTGTCTTTGCCCTTAGTGAGAATGGCCTGATGAAGTGTCCTCCATCTAACAATTGGATGAATTGCCTATTTATTCCTGTGTTTTCTTTCTTCTTCTAATGGCTGTGTTTGAGATGAGTTGGAATTTTCATGATAGATGTACATAGGAATTTCTTTGTTTCCTAATCTATTGGCCTTCAAGAAAACTGGTTATAATTATTGTTTAAGGTTGAATCCAGTTACTGCTGAGAAAAACTTCTGCTTCTCAACTTAGATGAGATGCAAATAAACATGAACTCAAATAATTAAATCAATTACCAACTTTGACTGTTCTCCTGGTAATCTCTGTAGGCTTTATATTTTCCAAATAATAATGTCCAAATTCATCATAGCTGAAGTAATTTTTTGGTTGAGATTCATTTCTTCCTCTCTGTACTCAGAACTAGGTCTTGCTTGAGGCAGTCATTTAATTTGTAAAGAAATTACTTCTCTAAACTTTGTCCCAATGTGACTTTTGACCAGTTTATGTGTGGATAGCTGAAACAATACATTACCAGCAGTTTATTAACTTCAGCTGCCATGTCATTCTTTCAGTATTATATGTTCAATACTTCTTATGATTTAGAGGCCATAATTTCAACCTGCCAAGTATGTCTTTCAGATGGGGTGAATACACATGCAGTTTTGAAGTTAAACATAATAGCTTATGTTTGGCTTGGGGAGCTCTGGATACAGCAGGCAATTATTACCAGGTTCCTGTAGCTTTACTATTCCAGCCTTCTCTCTGCTTTCATCTATTTCTCTTTCCCAGTCACCGCAAGTAGAAGATTGCCTGTCGCTCAGCCTCCCATGGGCTGAGCTGCCCTGGGCTGCATGGGTGATGTGGCAGCCTCTTTGGTGCTTCCCAGGTTTTCTCATCCTCCTGAAAGCCTGGCTGCTTAATTTTTACCTCTGCCACCAGAAAGGAAGGAAATCATAAATAAGGAAAGTGTCCACAAATGCCAGGGCTACATGGAATTAAACTAATTAGCTACATGGAAAATGTTCAGCACTATTCAGGGGAACTCTTTGGAGCAGAAGATCGATGGTTTCAAGGGAAGCAGAAGCAAAGGAGCTGGGGATGGCAGTATTTGCTGCATGGTGGTGCATTGTTCAGAGAAAGCCAGCAATAGCTAAAGCACTGCAGGAGGTATGTGGGAATGCAGGGTCAGGACTCCAAAATTATTTAAATTCTTAATTGCCTAGATGTCTCATAGGCACCTAGGTTCAAATTCACCCAGACAGTCTAGCTGCCATTTCTCCTTTCAGGCTTCTGAAATCCTAGCTCTTAACTTTTCAGATGACCAAGTGCAGTGTTGAGGGTAGAGCTGCCTAAACTTTGCTGTTGAGCTGCAGGGCTCTTCCAGCTCTGCTAGGGTTCACAGGCTGAGCACTCCTCCATCTGATATTCTCTTTGCAGTCTTGTCTGTATTAGAGGACTAAAACCAGATATCAGGTTAATAATAGTCTCTTTAGTAACCTGTGGAGATACAGGATGCACACTTACAATTTTTTTTTCTACTGGCTTTGATCACACTTCTTGGAGAAGTACCTTGGTCCTTCTCTTTGCATGATCAGGAGCTGAGACTACCACATGCCTTTAATGAAGTTCTCTGTTTTCACGAATCCCCACCTGACATTATTCCTCCTCGCTACCCTGCTTTTAGAAAAAATAAAACCAGCAAATCTTTAGGTTTAATATCCTATGTTCTTGTGAGCCTTACACATAGTCTGCCCTTCTAAAGACATTTTGACTTACAACAGATTGGGCACAGAAACCAGAGGAAATGGCTTCCATTTTGAATCTGTTATTGAAACTTCTACCCACAAACTGAGTATCATGTCAGTGCTACAGGTGCACATTCACTGTACATCTAACAGCAGTTTAATTGTAATGCCAGGCGCTTTTTTTAAGATTAATTTTTTAATTGGAGATCAAATTGTTGCTGCCTCACTGAAAGCAGCTCTCATTTATGTAATAAATTTATGTCTAGCAGCTCCACTCAAGCCATTGGAGTTGTACTAGGGCCACTGAGAATGCTATCATCTTTAGAACAGTGTAAACTTATTCGGATAATTTTTTGATCCAGCAAGCTAAAATCACGCTTCATCTAAAGCACATAATTGCATTAGGGTTAAATTAATTGATTTATTTGATGGTTATGTCCTGGAGCCTGCTAGGATCCTGAGAGTATCTTTCTCTTAACTCCCTCTCTTGCTTCCTAGCACAAAAGTGATGGAACTGGAAGGAATGTGCAAGTTACAAATTTAAGTGTGTCACCACTGACTTTTCAGTTATTTGTTGCTGTTTACAGAGCAGCTCAGGTTTGTGTGACGCAGCAGCCAAGTACAGCATCAGGTTTCTGCCTGATGCATGGGAAGCCTGGTTGTTCACCACTTGGCTTAGGCATTCCTGCTTGCACAAAACACAGGTGATGTGTGCGTAACCTGACGGCAAATCTGAATGCTTTGTTCACCTCCCCTCCATCAGATTTTTGCTTTATGCTGACTGCTCAGGGAGGCATACCAGTGTAAGAGATGTGTGCTGCACCAGCTGTGGTCCTGGAACAGGAATCAGATGCAGTGAAAGCTTGCTATTGTGACAGCAAAGCCTGCAGTTGTGGAATCCTTTTCCACACTTCCAAGAAGTGACATTTAGAAAGGCAACATGCAGATGAAAAACAAGTGAAAATTTGCAAGGAAGATATTCTTTCCCATACCTCTCCTGTTTTCCTTTATTTGTATATGTATTTCCTCTTCTATCTGTGATGGGGTTTTTTATTCCTATTGAATTCCAGATGTTTTTAAAAGCAGTTTAAATTCACCCATATAGGAGTATGGGTCATCAATTCATTACTACCATGTGCATCATACA
Organism: Pyrgilauda ruficollis; assembly: GCF_017590135.1. Lineage (NCBI taxonomy): Eukaryota > Metazoa > Chordata > Aves > Passeriformes > Passeridae > Pyrgilauda > Pyrgilauda ruficollis. The sequence continues at coordinate 1,635,228 of NW_024525378.1, read as the reverse complement.
TCACCTCAAGTCCGTCTAATTTCGTTCCAGACTGCAGCAGACAGTAATATATATCTATATCTATATCTATATCTATATCTATATCTATATCTATATCTATATGAATATCAGGCCTCTGGAAAGCATGTTCATCCTTTAGAGTCTCCTGACAGGAAAGCACCAGTGTGAAAGACCCAAGGGGATAGAAAGAGAGAGAAAGAGAGAGAAAGAAGAGGCATCTTTGATCTATTCCTTCAAAGTTGGACTTTATAAAACAACGGCATCTATCAATCAAAACCTCTGATTCTGAGAAATCAGGCTTTGTTAGCTCCATTTGATGCAGGACTAATTGTTTAAGCACAAATTGAGATGAAAGAAGTCATAAAAGCTAATCTGCTTGTTAAAACTTTTGCTTCTGGTAGATGATAGGGTAATTTTCATTGAAAATTAAATTGTAGAAAGTCATATATGAATGTGGCTAAATACAGCCTGAGAAATTTTTCTGAAAAGAATATATTCTGTAGCTTGGGATATAACATTCAGAAATGTAGGAGTTGCTATGGAAATGCTTAAATTAAATGTAAAGCATGCATAAATTTTCAATATACCCATCACTTTGGGAACTGAGGACATATGTTAGGGGGAAAGACATATACATGAAGACTAAGCAGAAGGTAAAACATGGGATTTTTTTTTCTGTGGATCTGTGTTTGGAATATTCCACTGGCATATCTATACTTCATTTTGAGTGCGGACCAAAATCCACACTTGAATAACAAAGAATTCCTGTGCAAACTTCAGGACAAGCCACAAATGTGGGCCGGAGGTAATTGTGCCATGAGTGTCCTGTCTTCTTGTGCAGCACTATGGCTTGGCCAGCTTTGGCAAACAAGCTGAATATCCTGTGCTTTCTAGGAAGGTGTTGGGTACCACCAGAGTCAATCACACCATGTGGTTGACCCTAGCGGGTCCTGTGTGAGGCAGAGAGGACAAAATTAATTCCAGATGTGCCTTCTGACCTCAGCCATTCCATGGTTTCCTGAAGCTGGAATTGTGTGAATAGCCTGATATCTTGTTGTCCTTGCAACAGTTTGTCCACTGAGCTACTGATGTTCTTAGCAGATGTAGTTAAAAAGACAGAAAAGCACACTGGGTAAATTCCACCCTTTTACTCCCATTCTCCATGTGCTGTGAATTTGACACAGACTAAGAATTTGAAAGTATATGCTTTCCATTATACTCCAAAAATTTCCAGTTAACTAACAAGGCACTCTTTTGGCCATAAGAAGAAATGCTTGGGAGAAAAGAAATGCTCAGCTTTTTGCTAAGTGCTCAGACTCGTGGCTCTGTGAGCTCTGTGTACTAAACAGATGACTGGGCACTTTGTGTTCTCTCCTGATCACCTTCAGGAAGTCCTGGACATGCTGCACATGCACAGGAGCACCTGCAGATGCCACAGGACTCCTTCTTCTTTATTTTAATTGAGCATATCTTTCTAAAGAATTCACCAAAAAACGGACATATTATGTAAAAGAGATAATTCTCTTGGGCTTTCAATTGTTGTTTTATAATAACTATATAATATATAAGAATATATATTATAAATAGTTATATAATAACTTATATTTATAAGGTGCAATGGTTGGGTGCAATGCCTGTGAGGCACTACCGAGAGTGACTGGTGTTCTGTACCACGGTACATGGGAGCCGCCTCAGATCAGCCTCACCATTCTTGGTAGTTTGCTATCACTGTTTGACACAAGTTAAAAAACACAGATCTGGAGAGAGGGTATAGCTAAAAAACCCCTCCAGGTTTCTGTCTGTGGTGCTGACATAGTGAATATCTAATCAGCCTGAAGACTGCAATTTGCAGAAGCATTCTGAATCTCTCTTCATGCTTGAAAGACAGCTTCTGTAAGGTGGTTCAGCTTTCTGTTTTGATCTTCTTGTTAAATTATAGTTCAGCATTCTAATGTAAATTAAAAGAAAAACTCTGAATCTTCAAATTGCAGTTTCTTAAAAGCTGATTTCCTCTTTATGAAGAAAAAAAGATATCTATATCGGAGATATGTCTCATGAAACTGTACCCATACAAAGGAACATGTACCTTTAATGATCAAATTATTCAGTTTAATCTAAGTCTTGACTTATGAAAAGGCTTCCCTCCTCAAGGAAGCTTGTGTCTATCTATCTGTCTGCCTGCATCAGCATTTTGATTTGGGAATATGCACTTGAGATTTGGTTTCACTTTTTCAGTGGAACTACATCAGAAGTGCTCTGAAAGTGTGTCTGATGTGCTCTACCCACTGGTGGGTAACAAGGCTACCAGGCTTTGTTTGAATAGGTGTGCCCATCCCAGGCAATGTTGCAGGTGATGACTCATAGTTGCAGCTGTAGGAATCCTGTTCGGTTTTAAAAATGTAAAAAAAAACCAAAAAAACAAAAAAGAACAAAAAAAAAACACCACAGGCATAATCTTGACTGCATTAAAATGAAAAGCAAGATTCCCATTCACTTTAGGAAAGGCTACAACTAGAGTAGGTGCTCTTCCCACCCTAGCAGCTGCCTGACAGGGATGAACAACTACAGTAATCAACTTTTGGATATGGCTGCTGGATCCAAAACAATTATATACTCTGAACTACACTTCTCTGCAGAGCTAGAAAAACACACCTTTTGCGCCCTTTGGCAAAGACACATTAACCCTGCTGGACAGCCGCTTTAATGGATAGGTTTAATAACATCGTATCTTGTTTGTTGGCCATTGTTCATGCACACAAAATAAATTCCTCTGCTAACACAGCCTGTACCTGCCTGTCTTTCACACCCATTTTAAACATATTTTATACCGATGTGAGTGATAATAATTCATTAAAAAATGGCATGATGGTGGTAAAAAATAGTATATTCAGTCATGTTCTTCATCTGTGTATTTGTCATTTCTTTTTGTTTTTTCATTTAGATAATGATGGAAAGCTAAGGGTTGAAGATAGCCATTCACATGTGTAGATAAACCTAGGAGGCTAGGAGATACCAGCAAAGATATTCTTATGTCCATATAGGCAGGTGCTCCATCAGGGAATTTCAGGTATTTATTTATATTAATTGTCCACTAAAATATTAAATATTAAATATTAAAATATTCTGAAAAAATCCCTCAGAAGCAACAAATGGTACCTGGTGGATTTGATTTCAATCTGTAAGCAATATGCTGTGTCTTTGTAACCCATGGCATAGGCAAAAGATTTTAACCATGGAGTTAAACATTAGTGGATTCATTGGAGACTATTTTGGCAAACATAGAGCCTATTAAAGAGAGAACAAGAACTCATACTTGTGAAAATATGTTGGGAATAGAAATTGAACTATAACATCTGCATACTATTTAATTAAAAATAACATATTTGCATAGCTAATATAGATCAGACAGTATTGGAGGAAGCTTCTTATTGCTTGTCACAAGAGATGTTGGTCCTCAGGGTTTGATTTGATTCACACATGAGCAATGCATATCTCAATGTTTAGATTCATGATCCTGTGACTCAACCCAAATTGCATATTGTGACTATTATATTTGATATGATTCTTGAAAGCAGTGTATTTAAAAATACTACATTGAAAACTGAAACCTTTTATTTAGTCATAATTAGCAGATATAGGAATCAAGATACCACAGACTTTATGTCTTCAGGGGACAAAAGGTATTTAAAGAACGGTAAGAAGTTAATATGTCTCCATAAAAGCTTAAATGCATAGGGCCATATTGTGAGAGTTTGCTCATACAGGGCTAACATACTATTTAACATGCAAATTGTGTAAATGGGACTCTCATTTTGAAACACTACATTCAGTTATTCAGGTACTTTTTGCTTAACCAATTGTTCCTCAATTTGTTCATATTGCTATAGCAAAGAATTATTTGTAGAAGGTAGTTCTATTCAATTAAGGAAGGTTGTCATAATCTGTCTGTATAGTACATGTAACTTTCAGCTGTATCATATTTTATATTATACATATAATATAAAACTGTAATATTTTGAAATATAAGGTAAGAATTAGTTTGGATTTTTCCCTGAAAACAATAGAAAGACAAGAAGAAAAGAAAAAGAAAAAGAAAAAGAAAAGAAAAGAAAAGAAAAGAAAAGAAAAGAAAAGAAAAGAAAAGAAAAGAAAAAAGAAAAGAATTTTTCCCTGAAAACAATGAGTACACCTTTGATGGTGCTTTCAAAATTTTTCATAAACAGTAGATTTTCTAATCCCTCAATTGTATGCAAACAAACCATGCTACTTATTCACTGTCTGGTATATATAAATCCCTGTGTTTTAACAGGTTAGCTAAATCGCAGTCTACTCAAAGATTTACACTTGTTCATTCCATTGAACATATCCTAGCACTGCTTAGGGGTGGATATACTCATCTATTCATAAACAAGTGTATAAAAAACTGTTTTATGTCTTTCCCTGTCCATTCATCATAGTTATTTTTCAAATTAAGATTTTGTTAAATCATGCTCAAAACACTACATTTGTATTTTGCCTTTATAGGAGTTCCTGTTTTTACAATAATTATAATGTAGTTTCGGATTCATACAGAGGTAGATTTCATAGCCTTCGACCATCTCCTAAGAAAGTAGTTTTCCACTTCTAACCAATAATTGCTGTTGTTTAATTTGTTGTATTGAATGACCGATGTATTCACAAAGTAATATCAAAGTGATTGTGGGAACATCAGGCCTAGTTGCACGGAAATAGAGATTTACTTACACAAACACATTTCAAAAAGAAAAAAATCACTTTTATGAAAGTTCATTAAGAGAAACTTTTTAAATTAATATTGATCAGGCTGCAGAAATAATTCTTTGCTATTTTTGGCTTGTATATGTTGGTTTATATGTGTTAACTGGGGGACCATGTATGGGATTAATGCTGAGTCAGTTCATAGCCCACTTGGTGGTGACAGAAGGAAATGCTGTTTAGGGGATCGTGTGAACCTGTCCACTTTCTGCATTAGCTCTCTCTTCCCTTTCTTCTTAATTTGGCAGGCATAAGTGTTCACTACCACTTCCTTTCTTCCCCACAGTCTTCTTGAGCCAAAATGGTCTGATGTTTCAGTCTTCTTGAGTTTTCTTTATTTCCCTTATTCCATTAGATCTCAGGATTTCCCCCAAGGTTTATTTCTATCCTTGATGTATTTGTGAGATTCTTACTTAATTTTCTGAGTAATTTACTGAAAGTCTACTTGGCTGTATAAAAACTCAAGTGATGAAGAATTGTCAATGCTGGCACTTTTTCAAGCCTCAGATGAGTTGTGAATACCACCTCAAGCTTCAGCTTCTCAGTGGTAGGAAAGCTTACTCCAGCAGAGGACTAAGACATCTCACCTTACTGAGCTGGATCACTTGGCTCTTACCAGAGGTGCTCCAGAGATCCTCAGTGTGGATTTACTTTGGGGAGAATCAACTAAGAGCTCTGTACAACAACTGTTCTGCAGTTTCCTTAACACCTCAAAGCACATCAGCAAAACTGAGATTTCCTGGGCCACACCACTGCTGCTCACCCAGCCTTTTTGGCTGGTCCTGCTCCAAGGAGCCCTCCAGCACTGCATGCAGCCCAGTGCAAGGTGCCAGAAGGTCACACCTCCCACCTCTCCTAAAGCCCTGTCATGCTGCAAACTTAAAGAGGAGATGGGGACAGCATAATAATTGCTCAGATAGCTCAGACAGAAGGGTTTGTTCTGAAATGTGTGACAGGCTGGTTAGTGGCTGTAGGTGAGTACTGCAAAGGAGGTGAATGCCAAGTCCGACAAACCAGGCTGATACCAGCCATCACTGCTCAGAAATGTGCTGCTTTTCCTGCCCTCGTGCTGATCATGCCCATCTGCCTGTGCTTATCTCGTCCTCTGCTGCTCTCAGTGGGCTGTGAAAAGTGGTATCAAGAACAAAGGCATCAACCCCTTACTGTTTCTCTTCAATGCCTTGATCTCAGAAATGAAAATTTGGGTGTAAATGTAAGCTGAGAAAGAGTTTTTGATGGATTTCATGTCAGCTCTGGAAGTGCTCTAGAAGAATTACACATGCTCACCTGTCAAAATAAAACTATGGAATAGACATCCCTAAAAAAATAACAGGATAAATTTTTAAATTTCTAACTACACCTTATTAAAAAATTACAGATAGCTTTAGACACTTTACCATGGCAATAACCACCTCAATGAATTCTTCAAGTCCAGTAAAGATTACAGGCTTTGTTTCCAATACTGAAACAATCCAGCTTCCTGAAACACGCTGACACCACACACAGTATGATACACCTGTACTGGAAAGATGCTTGTAGGTAAGATCATCTCTACCTACCAGGATAACTTCAAGTTCTCATGACAAGAGAAAAAATGTAAAGCTATAGATATACACTATATATTTAGCTATAGAAGAGAAATGAAAACACATCAGACCAATGCTTCATATAACTCTCTATCTTGAAAAAAAAAAATTCATCTTGTCCAGATCTTATGATGCAAGAATTCACAGAAACTTCACCTTAAAAATAAGCAAATGTACTGATTATCAGGGATATGTGGGAATTGCAAAGCAGAGTAGGTTCAGAGTTATCTGCTTGTGCTACATACATATATTTATATATATATATATATCATATAAGTGCTTCAAAAAAACAAACAAAAAAAAACCCTATATGATTTCAAGTTTAACAATGTTTAAAAAAATCTATGGAAATATAAAATGGATTTTATGGTTGCTAGGGTTTTTTCTACATTGGCTTGCTTTTTCAACTGAACATTCTTCTGTTGTATACCAGAGCAAAGGACCTGCAACATTTAAAGTGTTTGGTAGACTTGTGTTAAATGAAATCTGGTCTGACAGATGCTGAAAGAAAATAAATTATTTAAGAAAAATGTTGCATAAAAGTTTTACTGAACTGAGAGAAAGAAAAAATTCCCATGACTACCTGCTTTGCACTGAATAACGTCAATAGAAGTGGCAACACGGAAATAGCTATTTGTAGAAGAAAGATGTCATGGAAAAATCAAAAATCCCTGTAACTGCTATTCTTTTTGTGTTTTGGGGGCATGTAGCTTTCAAGGTAGTTTAGTGCAACTATTATGGGTTCTCACTCATGTAAACTATTCCTTTGAAATCAAGAGAAATACTTGGTGAATAAGATTTCAAGATTATCGTTTTTCTTTTATACATCTTTTAAACAATCGTCACATTTCTGTGTTCATTTAGAATAGAGAAAAGAGAAATGGAGAGATTTTGTGGCACCTCTGTAACAATTTTGTGGTTACATGTATACACTTTGGTCTAATTTGACCTTGGGTGTTATGGTGGTATTAATCCTGGGCATGTCTGTAGGGCAGCTCTGACAGCTGAGCATACTCCATTCCACTCTTCAGATTTTGGGAAATGTGGTGGTCCAGTGGTCCAGTGAAGACTAATAAGGCATGTTAAAGAAAGATAAAACATGTCAACAGTGAAACATGAGCTCAAGACATAGCTTATCAAGTACTGCATTAAGAGTTTACTGGGTCAAAATCTGTAAATACCAACACAGCAACAAAATTTTGTTATGCAGACTTTCAATTTACTAGACAAAGCATAGTAAGAACTAAAGGAAACTGATATTTCATTTTAGACAACAGAACCAAAATTAGGGCTATTATTTCTACAGTCAATACAATTGGCTGAGCAAGAGCTATATAGGTTTATTGTCACAGGATGTTTTATTTCAAACTGGAGTTGAAATAGGAATATGAAAATCTATATTTTGTGTTTTACTGAAGATGAGACAGCTAGAAAGACACTCTCATTTAACTGTAATGTCAATATAGCTGTGAAATATTAAGCCTCATTTCAGAGTCTTTCTTTAAAGCAGGACGGACATTGATTTAAGATTCCAAGTGTAATTTTTGTTTAGGCCTACATTTTTCAGTGCTGAAACAGGACTCTTCCAAAGATGAAGGCATACTTTGTACACATTTAATCACCTCTAAGCTTTGCTGGCATAATTGTCTGTGAAAGTTGCAAAGATGTGTGGTTTATTCACTGGTTTCACTGCTCTAATTTAGGTTCAGTTATATGGGCCAGTGTGAACCTTCAGAAGTAATCCGTCGAGAACACAGATTTACAAGTTAATTGCTGATTATATTCCCTAAGTGTTGAGATTTTTTCCTCAGAAAACATTGAGCAGCCATAAGATTCATATACTTGTAACAAAAAAGGTAGTCTCAGTCAGTTTTTCCACACAGAATTATTTTGGTAGGAATAAGTGCTAAAATATTCTTGTTGACCTTTGTTAACTGAAGAACATCTCTTTTGAATTTAACATGACCTTTCTTATCAGAATGGAGTTAGGTTATATTAAAGAAGGTCATCAATTTTAAAAGGTCAAAACAAAATAAAATCTTTTTAAGTAATCAAAATATTTCTCTTCACCTGACCTTTATTGATTTACTCATCCACTCTTTTTTTGCATGAAAATTTTATGTAAAAATGTTATATCTGAGAGATTACTAGTTGCAAGGTGGGAGGAAAAATCAAAATCTTCAAAATTTTTATGAAAGACAAATGTTTTCATGTACTTCTGTACATTGAGATGCACCTTATGTTTGACTGTCAACAAGAAACTGGGACGTGACTTTTGTGTTGGGGAAGCTGAATTACCTAATTTTAGAAGGATTTAGGAAAAGAATTAGGTGTTTCTGCTTCAGTCATCATGATGAAATTATAGAATATACTTATTAAGCTAGTCTTAGGATTGAAAAATTAAAGATTTTGCTCAAAAGTTTTGAAAACAAAGACCTCCCCTTACTACAGCAGTTCCTCAATTATGTCTTAGTGCAGCCATAAAAATAGCAGCAAAATTCTCCAATAGGTTGATGGACCATCATCCTATCATTTTGGAGAATATAAAAAAAAAATGAATTAAAATTGTTCCTAATGTTGAGAAATAATCTCTTTTTTGTTTGCCACAGCCCAGAAACTATTAATTTATCAGTGCCTGCATAGGGTGGCAGTGGTCTCTGCTGATATTTGCCTCTGAAAATGTCATACAACCCTACTTTATGCTTCCCTCTTCTCCCACACATGATGTATACATTTTTAAATCCTCTTAGGGAATGGATTTTTCACTTTCTAAATTAAGTCAGTGTCCATTTGTTGTTGTTGTTGTTGTCATTACAATGCAAATAAGCATAGTGATAAATATTTTTAGAATACATAAATCAGGGGAATTATAGCACTAAACAGAAAATATAAGACAGTTGTAGACATGAGGTTGTTGTCCTCCTTGACCCAAATAACTGGGCACAGTTGAGGACCTGATTTTTCTTGTAGGAAGAAGCAACTGATGATTGATAGATTCTGTTAGTTGTTGGGTGCAAGCCTGGCTTGTTTACAGGAAAAGCGTTAAATCCAGTTTCTCTGAGTGCCGCATAATGGGCAGTAAGTCATATCCTTGCTTACAACTCAAAGCCTGCCCACTAGGAAATTAATTACAAAAACACCCCCTAACTTGGTTCCAGCTGGGGCCACCCAAACAGTTTGTCCCTGGCCGTCCTCTGTGGTTTTACTCCACTGTTCTCCTTTCTGCCTTTGCTGTCCTTCCCAAGAATGCTGTCTGTTTCCATTACCATAAGCAAGGAAGCATTGAATTGCACCAGCCACCAAAAGGAGTGCCTGGCATGGCCTTCAGCATAGCAGGAAATCTACCTAGGAAAGGAACAAAAACTAGAAGGAACAGCAAGTCTGGGTTGTGAACCACATTTCTGAGCAGCTTCACAGCAAAGGAAGGGAAAATATTCATCTTGTGAAGCTGATACCAGGAACTGTACGTTTCTGGAAGAATCTGTACCGTGCAAGAGGGTCTGGGTAGTAACAGAGTTCATCATTCCTCTGACCTACTTCTCTTCTGTGTCTTGGCCCCTTGCCCTCCCTTCAAAGGAAACCACACGTTCTACTGCCGAGTGCTTTAGTAAGCCTTTGTAACGCTTGTCCCTGTGTCTCCATGCACATACACAGAAAAATTTCATTATCCAGTCAATAGATGTGCAATTGGGGCAACATTCTCTGAGGAAATAAGATGATGTAAAATTTCTGCTGAAGCGATAGCCGAGTGCAGAGTGGGAAGACTCAGTCACAGTTGTTTGAAACTCTCCATGATTCAAGAGAATTTTGCCTGTTCCCTTTTATTTCCTAGTCTTTGATTGTTTACAGGCATCACAGAGGTTTCTTGACTCAGTCTAAACTATTATTTTGCATTTTATTTTAACACAAATAAATGAAACTGCTTGGATTAGGAGATGATATTAGTAAAAATAGCAAGAAATCCCTGGGAACAGTTTGCCTCTCAGAAACACAGTTTCATTTAAACTAAAATGAACCACCACAACAGGAAAATAAAACTCATTAAGTAAAGTGATGTTATAAATAATGCTGATGAGGGATTTTCTCTGCAAATAAATGTATGGACAAATTCATGATACAAGAGTTTATAAATAGCTCTTCTGGCATTTTATCATCTTTAAATCAGACTAATTTACAGTATGTATGCTGACTGATTTATGGAATTATTTGTACAAGAGGCAGATGGGGACCTTAAAAGTAGTTTTATTTTAAATATATTGCAGGATGACATCACTATGTCTGCATTATCAAACCTTGTTTTTTTGGGATAATAGAAATTACAGTGGCTATTTCTAATACATTTGGGGGAGGAGGGGACGTTTCCTGTCTTTCTTCGATCCCATTCACTTGGAAATTTAGACCTGGATTCTGTACATGTAACAAGCTGAGGGATGTAAAATAGCAACATCAATATCCTTGAAGCCCCCAGACATATCAGTACATTTTCCTTGGCTTACATGGTACATCTTTATTCTTTAGAAAACCAAATTGAGAAAAGGACTGAATAAGAAAAGGGGATATTCATGTTGGTGTTTCAGCAAGTGTCATTTTGTTATGTCATGATTGCAAGCTAACCATTACTGAATTACTATCTCATACTAAAATACCACTTGGAATGAAGGTTTTAGGTGTTACAATATAAACATATATATTGCTATATTGAATTGTGGGAATAGTTTAATTTTTGAAGTATTTGTGAAGCCAGACAATGCCTAAAGTCCAGTCCACTGTCTCAGGTGGGGTGGTGAACTGGATTTCAGTATAACAAGAAAATGAATGAAGCAAAAAATAACCTTTAATCCCCTTGGATAACGTAAAGAAATCCTTAGTTCCTGTCAAAGAGGCAAGGGGTGTGTATTCAGATCTGTGTAAGAAAGCTGGTGTTCTGAAACACTGCATACCTCATCTTTCAATCATTAGAATGTTACAGAAACGTCCAAACTTCTCAATTAACATTGGAGGGAAAATAAAATGGTTGCTGGACTGCAACAATTCAGTAATAGTTTTGTACTTTGCTGAGATACTCTGTGACATAAAATAGGATCCATAATGTACCCAAACCTAAGCTCAGGTATCAACAAAGACAAACAAGGTTGCCTATTATTCTAGGTTGCCTACCAAAATTTTAATTGGAAGACATTCCAAATGAGCTACTCTAGTTTAGTATTGCCATTCCTATTTTGCATTAATGGAAAGTATGACTGCACAAAGTGAAAAATACATGAAACAAAAGGGATCCATTTCCTGGAAAATCTCTTCTTCATGTCACTGTTCACATCAGCTGTTTTGCTCTAAAAATACCTACAAATTATTAAGTAATCAAAAAGTTGACAGTGTCTGATCCTTCTCTTTTCATCAGTAATTAAGAGCCTGGCTCTCAATTTCACACTGCATGCTCAAAGTGTTTGAATCCTTTTATGAAGCACCTTCACAGAATTCAGAGTTTAAACCAACTATAATTATCCTTGGGAGGGGGAAAAAATAAGATGAATTTAAGAAGTAAGAATGCTCTTCTAATTTAGCGAAGTCTGAGTTTTAAGACAAGGAATCACGTGTGAGCTCCATATGACTGCTAAATATGCCAAATTAAAGATGCCAGAGAGATCTAATTGACACTGCAAACTAGCTGTAGTGTACAGTCATTATGCCAGTTCAATTGAAGCCATTTAAAGGGAAGATAAAACAGAGTGGGATGGTGTATGAAGGCCATTTTAACAGCGTGACAGAAGAGTGTGATCCTGCATTTTCCTATGCTGTGGGAAGCACACCGTTTCTTTTAAACGTAGTAAACAGAAGCTGCAACTGTTCACCTTATGTTCCCATCTTTGGAAAAGGCTGAGGCGTGACGTTGTGCCTGTCTCAGTGGTGAAAGCACAGCTTCAGAAGTGGCCCAGAGTCACCCTGGGGGTCTGCTGCAATGTCCTGAGCACTGCTGACACTGACCCCGGGGAGCTCTGTCACACAGCAGCAGCAGCACGGCTCTGCAAACAGAATCGTCTGCTGCCCTACTGGCCAAGGGACCTGGTGAGGAGACCGTGTAGAAAAACTGCCTCAGGAAGGTCAAGGACTTTGGGATACTGTGTGCTAGCCCAGTCTGTTCTTCACAGATATCTGCTAGATAAAATGCCTCAGGGAACATAGACCCTTCCTGCTTTAAAAACCTTTGTGAAGCTACAGAAAAGGAAGAACAATAAAGACACAAAATAAGTGGAAGGTAAATTAGTCATCATACAAATATCTGCCTTTTCCAGAGGGATTTTGGCTAGTATAATGACCACTAAGAAATTGCACTTATAGATTTAAAAATTTAAAAAAAAAAATAAATTAAAAATTAAATAAAAATCAGATTTCCCTGATGGCCCCTGATCGTTTTAAGCTGTACTTCTCAATCTGCCAGTTCCCACCTAGGATATCACTCACCTGTTATGACAAGGACCTGCCAGCCCTCCCAGAAGACTGAAGAGCAAAGAAAATGAAAAGGCAACAGAACTACAGAATTGACTAATAATATTTTAAACACACACACACACACAAACAGGGGATATCATAATTCTGTGGGTAATCTGTTTACTGGTTTGGGCTGCTTTCTATACCTAGCAGATCTCATGTAAAACAAGCATTTTACTGGTGATGATACTCTTGTATGAAGTGAACAGACTAAACTATTTATGTTCAACTGCTGAAAGCACTCCAGAAATGGATGTCAATGTCAGAAACCTTATTAGGTTTCAGAAGAGGTAGGAAAGCTTCAGCCTAATCACAAGATATGAGGTCTTCAGGCTTTTGAGAATGACATCTGAAGGGCATTGAGATTGTTTTCTATAAAAGGAAAGGGCAAATTTCCAGTACATATATAATCACTGGTAGCATTTATGTTGTCATCCTCTCTAAAGCAATAACAAAGTGCACAAATGGTGGATGATTAGAGAGGTCAGTCAAGTGCCCCATTCAGCTGTAATTGTAGAGTTTTCAAAAATCCTTTTGACATCAGAAAATATCATATGTTTTTTTAACCCTGCTTTTTGCTATGATTAGTTAATTCATGCAAAATCAGTGCAGAAACAGAATGGCAAATTAAAAGCTGTAGAACACAAATGTCATTTTGAAGTAGTGGTAAGTAATCAGCAAAATCCATTCACTTTAAAATTACTGCTACCTGCCAACATTTAACCCCACATGCACAGGACCTCAGCAAATTTTTGTTTAAATTATTTACCACCTTGCAGGTCTCGAAAGTCTTTTGAAAGAAGTGCTGCCCCATGTACACTTTTGCTGCAATCAATATTCTCTCTTTCCCTGGTCTACCTAGAGCACTTTCCAAGATTTTCCCATCTCACAAAAAAACCTGAACACACTGTTTTACTTAATTAACATTGATTTTGAACTATCATGCCTCATAAAGTCTGACAATCTTCCTGCTAAAGAAACGATGCTTACTCTCTAGTAGTATTTGGAAATAAATTATATTTTCCACTTCATCATTTTTGTGCCTGGATCTTAAAAGAGAGGTTTTGAGTAATAAACTGTCATACACTTTCTAGTCTTGAAGTAAATTTTCATTAGAGAAGATATAAATTATATAAAAAATATAAAATATAATCTTCCACAAACCAAATAGGAGTTCTCATTTCATTAATATTCCTCAAAACAGGGAAATATTCCAATTACTTATAGTTACTTAAAAGTGGAAGAATCTTTCATTCCAGGTGTGATTAGAGTTTTCAATCCAGGAACAAGGAAACCAAACCACATGACATCATCCATCACACCAGGTGAAACTCCTCATTATATATACATTTTCTTGCTTCAGAAGAGTGGGAAACTGAAATAGAAGAAATACCTGGCAGGAGGGATGTGGAACTGGGAAAGCAAATGGAGAGTCCTCTGCTGACTCACCAGTGTGAAGGAAAAATAAAAGGAAAACAGTCTGATGATGAAAACCTTAAATTTTATGTCACTTCTGTAATTCCAGACCATAAGAAATGGAGCTTTGGGCAGGTTAGAAAAATTTCTCTGTAGTACAGTCCTGCTGACACATCAGTAACACATTCAGAGCTCAGTGTGAATGATTTGTCCTGTGAAGTTTATTACATAATAGAAAAAAAACGATGATAAACATATTAGGTTGTAACTTTGACAAGAAAATGTGCTTTCAGTGCACCTAAATTTTAGCACTGGGCTTCTGTCATTGATCAGGGAGAATGAGGTAGTTCAACTGATCCCCAGACAAACATTTGTAGCTTCTTAAGTGTTGTGATGACACTTAATGTTCGCATCATTTCAGTTCTTCAGCTAATGGTTGTTTGCCTGCCATCAACAACCATTAGGATGGAGTCATAAGCTCTTTGGGAGAGTTAATATTGCTGCCTTGTTTTTTATCTTATTTTATTTTAGGACACCTTTTTTTCCAAGAGCTTTATTTTTCCATTTAGGGTTTCTACAGAAGTTCAGGGTAGGAAAAGGCTTTAAATGTTAATGGTTTGCCTACTGAAGGCTTTGCAAAGAAAATTGTGAATAGTTTCACTGTGCAGTGCATCATAACACCAGCTTGTTTGGGTTTTCTCACTTTTTTTACCATGCATGAGGTCAGGGGAAACGCCTCACGTACAAAAACACCAGTGGAAGAAAGTGAACTGAAGATTTTTGCTGTGATCACTGAAATACATAGCAGAAGTCATACCTCATCAGAGGAAGCAAAAATAACCTTTAGGAAATTATTCAGATCTCCCCAAAATTCTTCCATGTACAATTCTACTTTTCAGTTAGTGAAAACATTATTTTTTCCTTATATAATAATCATTACACTTCTGCATGAGATGTTTTACATGTGTTATTCACAAAAAAGGAAAACTGAAAAGCCCACTGGGACAACCAGGTACAGCAAGCTACGTCTGGGTTGATCTTAGTTTGACTGCAGCTCAAATCCATTCTTTCAAAGTAGAAAGGAAAAAATAGCTTTCAGTATTTCAGCATTTTCTGTAAACACATCGGAATGTAGGTACATGCATCTCACAATAGCCAACAGGAATGCTTTGCAGTATGCAACTAAAGCAAGTTCTCTTAGAATCACACACAAGATCCTTGTGTTCTTTAACAAGGTACACCATTAAAAAGCAGTCTAGCAGTTTGTCTGGACCCTAATATCTATTCTAATTGCATACAGCATAGTAGCTAGTAACCCTTTTCTCAGTGTGTCAACTGTTCTTTCCCCTGTGCATTTAAAAAAAAAAAAAAGCGAGTAGGTCACAAAAAAAGGGGTGGTTCTTGCAGATTTCTCTGAGCCTTTGTTATTGCTTCTCCTTCATACAAACACTTCTGATAGTCTCCAAGTCCTCTTGTTTCTGCATTATACAATCTCCTTTTCAAAATAAATGGAAAACTGCAATATTTTATTTAGCATGGGCAATCACTGGCTCTAAAAACCATTTCATTGGGGGGGTTTTTTGTTTGTTTTATTGTGGGGGTTTTTGTTGTTGTTTTGGGTTTGGTTTTTTGGGGTTTTGGGGTTTTTTTTTGTTTGTCTGGGGTTCTTTGCTTTGCTTTGTTTTGGGTTTTTTTGATGATTTTTCATCTCTCCAAAGCTACTGCTACAGTTTATAGTCTTTGATTAGCTCATGGTTATGAATGAAAAACCACCTGGAACACAGCAATGTTTCAAACATTGTTTATCAGGCATTTGCCAATGACACAAGAACTGCAGGTGAAAGGGAAATTCAAATACATTATTTTTCATGCCTGTGCTTTCAAGCTGTTTGCCTTGTAGAAAAAATAGATGTCCTAAAGCTGATAAATATGACTGACACTGTTAAATACAGAGTGACTTGAGATATTTTCTTTCAGGTTTGCAGTAGATGTGACCTCAGCAGGTAGTAGCTATCAAGCAGCTGTTTCCTCAGATCCTTGCTTTTCACTGTATTTCTCTGCAGGTTCATGGGTCTCCTGTCACCACAAGTTACTCTTAAGTTGTTCACTCTGTATCCTACACATCCTCAGTGTATTGAGATAGAGCTAAGTACCACTGAGGTGTGAAACAAAGGAAATCTGAGTCCCAATATTTCACCTTTTCTTTTCGCAGCCGGACCCTGCGGGCAGAGACATCTCCATCCGACCAATCCTGGAGCACTGCGAAAACACCCACATGACCATTTGGCTTGGGATTGTCTATGCTTACAAAGGGCTGCTGATGGTAAGCACAGCTTCTTCTACACAGCACTGACTTCAAGCTGCTCTTTACTGATGGGAATGAACGGAATTATATTTGTTTTCCTGATGGCTGGGAGTGAGTAAAAACTGCTTTGAGTACAACTTCCATAATCAGACCTGTTCTAGTGTTCATTAGACAGTAATATGTGGATATATGCATGCGTGGAATAAATGATATCAGGAGCATTTAAGCAGAATATTATGGATATACCACAAACTGAGAAATTCAGTACTGAAAAGATGTGTCTATCAATGAGACAACTTTGTAAATAAAGAAGTCAAATCATCCAAATTCCTGAAGGTTCTCCTAAAAGATCGAACTATGTTGTCCGAGATGTTTGCCTCTTAGTTGCTAATGTATTTGAGGAATAGTCATGAGATACAAGATTAATCTGGGGCCTGAATGAAAGCTTTTGTCACTGAGGCCAATCTCCGTAAAAAAATGTAGTAACTAAAACAGATCTCAGGAACCAGGGACCCTGAGGCTGGATAGTTTAAAAAAAAAAAAAAAAAAAAAAAGAAACTGTATAGGTAACCATTAGTGATTAAAAGCTCCTGAGCCTGAAAGTTTTGAAAACATCTGATATGAACATCACTGACCAGCAGAACACCTACCTAGAGTTGAGCCCCATCTGGATTCTAAGCCTGACAGACATTAGTCTACACTGCCTGAAGGGGTCAATCTGTTCTGTGCGTTTGGAGCATGCTGGTTCATTAGGACACCGGGGAAAGATTGGATCAGCTGCTTCCACTTGGCATGGTTGGTGCTGCTGCCCAGAGGGGGCTGCTGGTGCCTGGAGTCCTCTTCTTCCCTCTCCCCTATGAATGACTGCTCTGATGATCCCTGCTGCTTTTCATGCTGCTTTTTTCAGGCTGAAAAGTCTTTAAATATCCAATATGAGGTTCGATATGAGGGAGGGATGAGAAATTTTGTTTCTGTAAACTCTAAACAGTTGTTTTGTGGTCAGACCACTCTGCTGGGGTGAACCTTCAAGCAAGGAGGCACCAGCATCAAGTGTCTCCAGGTGAGAGCTCTGATCCTTGAGCTACTAGCCAAAAGGAAGCCTTCTCAGCTTCATTTAAAGAAAAAAGAAATTTAAAATAGGCAACTTTAGGTGTAGATGCCTCCTTTTCAGGGAATGTCCAAGTAGGAAATAAGGAGCTAGGACATATGTGTTCTCTCCAAAGGGATCGGGAATTAGGAGAGATTCCACACCTCATCATGTCTTACTGGTTGGTCACCTTGGGGTGGCTCTGGATGCACATTCACCTTGGCATGTAGCACAGCATCAAGGAATTTGTGTCCTGAAGGGTGCCACAAGCTGGGAGCCATGGCATTGACCAGCACTGGGGCCACAGTAAAATTCAAACAACTAGTTGGGGGTGGGGTATGTTTGGATTTTTTTTTTTTTTTTTTTTAATAACTTCAACAATGTTTTCAGTTCAAATATTTTAAATATATATTCTCAGGCAACTTTCTCTGAGGTTTCAAGTTTGAGTGGTGTTAGACAGTAGCCAAACTGCTTGGGTTCTCACTAGTCTTTTGCCCTAGATTATTTTGTCAGAATGTATGTTAGGCTGTTTTCTGCAAGATATGTGACTCTCTTTAAGTCTGCAAGTGTCATTTGCAAACTTATTTTGCAAATGCCATTACATTATTAGACAATAAAGTGTGCATATATGTGCATATATGCATATGTAAAATACTCAATTCACTATTGAATTTCTTGGTTTGTGGTCTATCCATAATATTCAGCTTATGTGCTATTAATATCTTATTTATTTTACATATGCCATTACTCACTAATTTCAGGCACTGTTTCATAACCACCAGTGAAACACACACTTTTTATTACTCCAGTGCCCTCTTAACACACAAATCGCTACATATTAAAGAGGAAGATACTCATCTGGATCATTTAAATAATTGCTGTGATGAGTGAATAAGTGATATGAGCACAACAGAATTGATGCATTTTATCTCATCACTAAAGATGTTCTGTACACCACACATAGTTTGCCTTCAGAACAAAAAACCAGAACCTCTCCTGTTACTGTATCATTATATGAAGGTTTAGCTAATACAAATGTCTGTGATTTTTAATAATAAAACACATATCTAATTAAACATGCTATATACAAAAGAGCTAGTATTGCTAATTACAGTACAATGCAATATTTAAGATGACATGGCTTTACATGGGCCAAAACTTACTGTGACCTCTTGTCTCAAAATGGGAGTATAAAAAATGGGGTTAACCTACAAAGTTCCTTTCTTTTTTGTCTTGAAGCAACAGCAATACTGTCCATTCTGATGCATGATGCAGTGGATGGATCACTCAGGGTAGGGCTGAGCACAGAAGGGCAGGGAAGGCAAGGAATGGCAAAATAAGGGAAGGCATTGCTTAACAGGATACACTGGTTCCCTCTTCATTAAAGTTAGCAAACTCTAAAAGTCAGATTCACAATTCTTCAATTGCCTCTGCAGGGATGTGAGGAAATGCTTACTCTGCATGAAGGCTTCTCAGTTATTACCTTCAGATTCCTCAGGTGACAAGAGAATAACAGGAAAATTACCATCCTAAATTCTGCCTTTACCATATTATTAATCTTCATAATGACCAATGTGTTAGTCTTCTCCAATTTCTACATACCTAGAGGATTCACTGTTTTCTCCATCTCAAGCTCAGCTCTGAAAAGGCTGCATACAAGTTCAGGGTCTGTCTATGTGTACATGTTGACCATCACAGAATTACAGAATCAATTAGGCTGAAAATTCTTCTGTGATCGAGTCCAACCTATGCCTGAACACCAGCATGTCAATGAGTCAGTTGCAGTATTCTGATTTTTGATGAGGCAGACATAGTTGAGAAGCACCTTTCTTTCATATATTCTAAAGGATGATAGAAAACACACCATCTTAAACTTGCTGGTGGTGCATTATTAGGGAGTGCACTAACATCTTTCTGAGGGGTATGAGTTATTTGTCTCATCTCAGCCAGAACAATGCCAGAATGGACTCCTAGAATTCTTTGCTTATTAATCACACACACATTAGTCTTGTCTACTGTTTGATTCCTCTCTTCCTGAAAAGGCTTGGAGTTATCATTAGACTCAAGGTGTACATATGTTGGAAGTTTCATTGTGTCCCTGACATCCTATTACAGGTACCTGTTATTCAGCTGCTGAGAAACAGGCTTTTGAGGCAAAACTATATTTTGAGCTTAACTGTTGCTCTCTGTGTGAAATTCTATTTTTGCCCTGTGTTATTTGAGGGGAATTTAAGCCGTAACTAATAATACTGACCACTTCTCATACACTGTTTTTAATGTGTTGATCTCGGCTAACCTTGCCAAGAATGCAAATATCAGTGTTTCATGTCTGAGATGAGAAAAAAAATAATGCATATTCATCATGGGACTTGATAAATGTCACTAAGAATAAGAAATTTATTTTCTTCTAACTATTCATAGTCCAGAATTTCACTATAGTTGATATACCACTCAACACAACTCTGTAATTGATTTAGAAGCCAAAGAAAATATTAATTCAACTAAAATAGATCCTTGGGATAATGTTCAATCTTAATTCAAAGTCTGAACGAATCCACTGCTTCCTAAGGCTCTCTAATTGCTAAGCTGAATTTGTCTTACTTCCAAGCCTTGAATTTTGGTGGGTCTTGCACATATGTTATCTATCCCGCTTACCGTAAAATGACCTGATGTCCTTATTTCTAGGCAAATTTCTTGCATTCAGCCAAATTTCTATCATTTCTCTAATAATCTTTCTGTGAGTTGTCTACCATACTTACCCTCTGCTTCCTCTGCATCATTTTCAGCCATGTTATTATCTCCTCCAAGTAAATGTACATATCTGGGACAGCTTAAGCTAGAAATTTTTTTTAAATCTCCCTTTTTAAGTAGCTTCTCATTAATAGTTATATGTTGAGATCCACCACATGGTTTTCAATCAGTTTAAATTTGTTGCATTGATTTTATTTCTGTATTTAAATAATGATACTGTGCAGTATTAAGACAAACACTGCTGGGAAATCCATGTATTCTGCATGAATGTAATTACCTTTATTCAGTCTTGCAAACTCATTTTAAAAAAATAATAGCAATTTGAATTATATTGCTATCCCTTTTTTTTCCCCCCCACTTATTGGCTGAGTTCATGTGTCAGCCGTTTCATTAATTTGCTTAGGGTAGAAATTACGGTAATAGCTCTGTAATCACTGGGGGTGTTCCACTTTGTCTTTTCCCATATGGCCTCTTTGTATCTTAAGTGGAGCTTTGCCAGAATTCCAATAAATATCAACGATTAAGCCCAGCAGTCCAGGCAACTTCTAAATCAATTCGTAAAACTACTGCATGTAGGTTATGGGATCTCTGTGATTACAACAGCTTGTCTTGACAGAGTTTTCAAGAGCTCTCTCTTACTGCTGGAATAAGCTGCACTTCACTGTTTTGGCAAGATGTGAATGGACTATTCCATCTCTACGTAAATCAAGGACAAAACCCCTTGTTAAGCATATCTTATCATGCATCATTGCTATTGAATTTGTCATCTCCCAAGGAATGAATCATTATTACAATTCATTTTTCTCAACTTGCATTTTTATGAATCCTTATGAATTCTGTTAATGCTGCTAACCATTCATTTACTACTATACATTACCTCTCCACTATCTCTATTTTAGATCTTCCATTCAAAATCATTATTACGAATTTCCACTTTTCAACTTTTGTTACATTCTGCCCAGTCTTTGGCCAATTTTATTGCTTCTTTGTTTTACATTCTACAACAACCAAAACAATTTTTAAGGTAAGAATAGCCTTTTTACACATGTGCAGCTTAGGACAGATAATTTACAGCACATACACAAACATCTTTCGATTGCTTTGTAAATATACCTGTTGCTACCCCTTCTCCCTCTCCAATGGCTTCCTTTGCTTTGCTAGCTAATACATTAACATTACTTTTCCATGTTTTTCATACACTTGGAGGTAGATTTTCAAAAAAAAGGAGTTAGGTACCATGGTTTAGATCTTGGGTTCCAGTCAGTGCCCTGCAGCCCAGTCTTCAGTCAGCACTTGGTGTTCTTGCCTCAGCAGGCAGGAGGGGAAGCAGATGCTGGTTCTGTGACAGGAACCAGTTCACAAAGATCCAGCAGAAAACTTGGTCACTGACAGCATTTAGGTACCTGCAGGTGGTACTGAGGGATGGTCTGGCTGTCCTTGCTGGATGCTGGATGTAGCTTCTCACTACTGCTGCAGGTGCTTAAGCCCTCTGTGTGTGTCGAGCCCAGGAGCTGGGTAGGAACAGTACAGCTGTGGTGTGCAACACATGCTCCTCCTTTTATTATTTTACTCTTATTTTATATTTACTTAATGAAAGCTGGAGGTAAAGAATTTATTTTTTTTTTGGTCACTAAGGAAAGGGAAGCAGTGGAGCAGCTCACCCAGAGAGTTTGATCAGCCTTTGTCCTTAAAAAGTTCCAGAACCAGACTGGATAAAAGTATGAACATACTGGACTGAACTCACATCTGAGCCTGCTTTTTGAGCAGGAAGTTGCACTAGATATTTCCACAAGTCTTTCCCAATTATCTTATGAGATTATATCAACCATATTATTAATTAATTACTTTATAAAACTAATATGTTCTATGTGTAGAAAAGGTGAATAGTTTTCAGATTATATTCAAATTCCCCGTTGTTTTCTGATAATACCTTTGATTTTAACACATATATTTGCATTCTTTTAAATTCCTTTCATGATCAAAAACAGAACTCAGAAGAAGGATCTACCTCCTTATCAATTAACTTGCATGATTCCAACTCATATATATGGTGGGACCCATCTGTTCCATCTTACAGTAATTAGAAAGGAAGATAGTCAAGCTTTGTGGTGGGGGAAAGTAGTTTATAGTGGTACTCTTCAATAAAACATGGACAGTATTTTAGCATCCAAAGCCACATATCCATATGGTTTTGTTGGATAAATTTTTCCCTAATATGACCATAAGGAAACTTCAAATATATTTTTGAAATGTTGCAGATAGTGCAATATTCCCTCACATGTCTCTTGGCATCAGTTTTTGTATAGCAGAAATTGATTTAAATTGTAGCACACATTGGCTTTTAGCAGAGGTGCTTCACCTCTTTACAGAGCTGTGATTGTGGTAATCTTATGCCAGAGACAATAGAAAACTATTCCAAATGGATATTTGCTAATGACCAGTTGTGTATTTGTTTCAATTGAGTTACTGTAATTGTTTCATGGCTAAGCAGAATTTTCATGCAAAAAGTCAAATATACTCTGAATGGAAAGAGGGGGAAATATTTTATTGACCTGTTGGTTTGGGAGGCTGGAGTATGAAGTGAAATCTGGATGCCTGTTAGTGTCCATAGCTTTGTGCAGCTTTTCTGTCTTGCACTGGGAATAAAGGGTTTTGCCAAGACCTTTAAGAAGAAAGTCCTTCAGCTGAGTAGCTAAATATGAATATCTTGCAATTAAAATCAATATTTAGCTCTTGTCCTGATGCTCAATATAAATATTAAGCTTCCCTTTAGTAATGTCTATCCAGAGCAGCTCTGTGAAAATTAACTAAATACACAGCTGACTCATGGCAGATCAGGGGAGTGAGCAATGGTTTAACATCAGATTGTACTGACAGTGAAGGTAAGAGACCTACAAAGGAATAGTTTGTCTTTCAGTTTTCTAACCTTACTTATTGTACAGGTAATTTAAAAAAAAAAAAAAAGTCACTTTTCTATGCACCTTCCAAAAAAAAAAAAAAAAAAAAAAAAAAAAAAAAAAAAATCACTTTTCTATGCACCTTCTTGAAAGCTGCTCAGTATTTTGTACTGCACAATTCTTGGGTGAAAACATGAAAACAAAAATTCCTTTTTTTTTTTTTTTTTTTTAATTGAAAAATATCTGCAGCCATTTCACTGAAATAAAAATGTACTTGTGTCTGTGATGATCTGGATTTAATGAATGAACCTGAATAGAGAAATGTACAAGTCAAGATTCACAGTTACTACAGGCTGAAAGGTCTTTTCAGGTCAGGTCCAGAACTGCCTTGGTTTAAAGGGACCAGGAGGGGAAATCTCACACTAATCTAGCTAGAAGAAACAAAACCAAAACAAACAAAAATCTCCAGATGTAAAATCTTTGAAGAAAAGGCTTGCATTTATTCTTTTATGTGGCACACAGCAGGGTTACAATCTACTAGTGAACAGGGTCAGTGCTAATATAACACAGCAATTTGCTGCAAAGCTGCAGCCTTGTCCAATATATAATCTTTCCAAAACCATATCCCCTCCTTATTGGCAAGCATGACTTCTGACAAGACTGGAGATTTTTCCTCTGGTATTTCTCTGCTCTTGTCATATATCTTTAGTGTAATTTTCTCTATCTTTCTTTCCTAATACTGTTCATAACCTAAGTTAGCTTGACCTTGAAATGAAACATTTAAAAAATGGTTTAAGGGCAGTACAGAGCAATGGAGATGAATAAATAATTTCTTTCCTGTCATGTGACAGTCTGTGCAATCCAATAGCAAATTAGGCACTTGGTTGCATTGATATATGTTGTGGATCCAAGCAATTGTTACTGTGTTTAGCAGTAATTCTCATGAACTAGATTTAAAATTAACCAGCTGGTAGAGTTCTAAAAGACAGTGTTAAGTGTTTTCCAATACTTCAGTTACCCTTTTATTCTATTCCCAAGTATCAAAATTTGGTCACGACAAGATTTTTTTAAATTAAAGTTTGCCTGTTGAATCTAAACACTGGTATAATATTCTCCATACACACCTGTTACACTCTAACATTTTAACACAGATTTCTTTTAGTGACCCCTGTTCTATCTTTAATCACAATGATACAATCCTGTTGTCTTCAGATACTGTTTTCCCCAAATTTATTCAGTGATTTTCTCACTGTAGAGTTTCTCACTGCAGCCTTTTTTAGGTGCACTGACAACGCAGCCTAAACCTACCATACCAACAGCTGCAAAGGCAATACTCTAAATCAGTGTCAAATGGAAGATGCCCGCCCTCAAACAGAAGATGAAACTAACCAATCCTGCCTGTACAGCTGCCCATATCTTCTGAGAAAATCCAAACCAATATTTTATGGCACTTTCTACATCAAGAAGATGTGTGTATTAGACCACCAAAATTGAAGAAGGCTTTAAGTTCATAAATAACAGTGTAGGCAGCCTTCCCATCTGCATTCTCAGTGTCATTGGATGAGATCCAAAAAGGACTAAAATTCGGCCATTAGGCTTGACAGTAGGCTGAGGTGTCCCTAAATTTTAGACAGCACCTTTCTATAGGGGAATGTGTAGCCCTGAGTTATTCAAACTCCTTCAGAGATGTGTGGGGTCCATCAGAAGCCTCAGAATTGGAATTATAACTGGTGTAAAGCAATGGGGACAGATGTGTCCTACACCTCTCTGGGTCCAGCACTATAGCACTGCTAAGAGCTGCCTGCCTCCATCCCAATGTGTATTGATGCAAGCCTTCTCTAAAGACTGTTTAACCAAAATTCTCAGCAGAGATCAGAACTAACATCCCACACAAGTGCCCAATTAATTAAGACAGTCACTCTTTCATTACATGAAATCCAGCAGCTCTGAAAGAAGTTTGAGAGCTCCCTCTGAAGCCGGACTCTGCTCTGGGGTTAGGGAGCACATCTCAGGCAAAATTTGGAATTGTGCTGTGTTCTCCAAGCATGAAGCTACACAATGGTAGTCACCAGCATCATTGTCTTGAATGAAGATGCCTGTTGATGTATTTTGTGTGTAGCCCAAACCAGCAGACAGTCTTGAGGAGCCTCTACCAGCTTGAGCCCTCTAAGAGCAATAGGAGGAGAGACAGCTGCCTTGCAAATCCCAGCAGGCAGCCTAAAAATATCAAATAGTCCTTAAATTCCACAGCAGCCTCAAGAATTAGGTCCAGCCCAGGCATAATTTGAAGTGTAATTTTATTATCTGGGAAGATGAATGTTTAAAGTTTAGGGACCAGGAGTAAAGAGGAGCTGAACTAGGTACTATGAGCCTGTGTTTTTAACTGTAGCTCCCAGGTCTCATATTCAAAAGTTGTCAAGGAATCACAGAAATCTGTAACTTTCACTAGCAATGTCTGCATCCCATTCCTCAACCAAGCCATTTTACAGGATTTTGCCAAGGGATTTACAGGATTTCTACAGTCATAAAACTGAATCTTTCATGTGTGCATATTGTCTGAGCCTCGGGAAGGGGTAAAATAGGAAGGGCAGGCAGAGGAAAAGCAAAGCATGAAGTTCCCTCAGGAAGGCTTTATCTCAGAGGAGAAATCTACCAGTCCCACAGAGCCCTGCAGGCATCTGTACCTGGCAGACAAGGAGCACCTCTGCAACCACCACTGCCCCGGCAGCAGGTTGCAGAAAACTCTCAGCTTTTATCCATGTCTGAGTCTCCAAGATGAGCTGTGACTTCTAGAAAAGGAGATCTCTCTTCCTGAGGCAAGCATTTTACCCAAAATACTAATAAAAATTAAAAACAATGCTCCCAGATTTATAATGTCTCATTCTGAGGAAATCCACTTGCTGCAAGAGCCTCTCCCTTTCTTTGGTTATTGTATAAATACATATATATTTTCCTTTCATCCAAAAGATATTTAACCATTTTCCATGCTGTTCTCAATTATAAATGAGAAGGGGCTAAACCGTAACCCCCCACAACACTCTTCAAACAATCTTTTTTCCATTATAATTGATCTTTCAGATCATTTTATAGCCACCTCAGCTATAAATTCATCCCCATTATTTGTAATAAGTGCTGGCCTCATGTAAGTATGTTGGCTATTTTCCCAGAATAATCCTTTTGGAATGGAATGTGTTCATACTGGGGGAAGTGGAGGAGAGTGAGGGATGACCTACAACCCTAAAAATCTTATTAATAATTAACCATAGTATGAAAAGATAGAAATGTTCTCCGTAGTTAATCTGGATCTCATCCCTTTAAAAATCTGATGTAGAAATACAGACAAGGATTCCTTCTACCCCTCAAAACGGCTCAGCCCAGACCAGCCTGTTTGTCAGTTCAGGGCTGGCAAAATGTAAATTTGCAGCAGAACTGAGTAGTGCAGCACCAAGAGTGCAGGGCATGGAGAACAGGCAACCTCTGAGATGGTGAGGTTGGGGGGAACAGGTTTGTGCCCTGAAAAAAAGGTACCACCACTGTATGTCCACCCCCCCGCACCTTGCACCCAGGTGAACAGAGTGACAATTTGCTTCCTCAGAGCCTGAAGAGGAGTCTGTACATTCCTGCTCTGCCTGTGCACAGTGCCAGACCCAACAGCAAAGGAGTGCTGCCTGCATCCTTCCCTATTGGAGAGGTTACCTTGTTTACCAGAGGGGCTCTGAAAATCAGAGGATGAGCTGTTGCTCTGGCACAAAGCTTGATAAGGGGCTCACTCACCTCAGCTGCCCTGCCTGAATGGCTGAGACCCCTTGCTGACCCAGGTAGCTCTCCACAGACCCCTTAAGAGCATCCCCTTCCCATGCTCTGCCTGCAGCAGCCCCCACTGTTCTTCCTGCAATTCTTAGGAAAGGCCACCCGTGGCAATGTATCTGGATAGGGATTGCAGCAGTGACAGCAGCACTGGAAAGTGGCTGAGCAAATGGCTCTACATCCCTTGCCTGGACTGGGAAGCCCCTGCAGCCTGCCACGCTCCATGGGCTGAGGAGATGCCTAATCTGCCAAAGCCTCCCAGCCAGCTCTGCCCGTGAACATGAGGCAGGGTGGCATGTGTGCTGTAGGCAAGGCAGTGAAATAAGCCAGCAGACAAGCTCAGGGAGGGCAGGGCTGGGAGCTCATCAGTATGTCCTGGTTGGAAGTGCCTGGATGAGAAGGTAGGTGGCTGCAGCCTGCCTGTGGGAGTGCAAAGTAGCTGAGTCACAAGTGGTTGGCTTTGTTGCCATTGTTATTTGAGATTAAAACTAGGCAAATAATCAAGGAAACTTGCATTACCAGTGTCCCGGTGTTACTACTTGGGTTGAAACCCAAGTTTGTAGAGCAAACATCAATCCGCCATTTCTCTAATCTCTTTCGCTTGTCTGTCATCCAAATACTGTTCTTCCAATTGAGGTTATTTGACATAGGAAAAAAAACAAACAAGCAGAAGAATAGAGGGTAAACTATACTAGACAACTGCAATTAATCCCCCAAATGGCATCACCATTGACCTCCAATTTCCTTGATTGCACATAAATTGAAGTTGTATAAAAGAGAATATTACCTCCATGACATGGCAATGGACAAATGTGTTGGTCTGGGAGGAAGGCTACTGAGGTCAATGGGAATGCACATTTGCTCTTTCTCCTTCTTGTCTGTCCCTGCACTGTGATCAGAAAAAAAGCTAGAAAATATAGAAGCCATGTCCTGGACCTTAGTGATAGTTCCTCTTTCTGTCCTTACCTTCCATCCAACACCATCTGCTGTCTGTCATGCTTCCCAAGGCACCATACACTCCTACGGGGCTTTGCCCAGACCGTAGGCTGGGTTACCAACTGACAACCTCTTCAGTTTGGCTTTTACTGCATTGCCAGAACTCCTCTGAGGAATGCAGGAGGAAGAAAATAATTGTCTGCAGCAGTTCATGTTGCAGAAAAATCTAATTAAATTTCAAGGGATGGAGATGGCTTCCTTCCACTAAAGGCTTTCCCCTGCTGAATTGCAAAAGCATATTGCAAAAAACAAAGGGGCTAAAACTTAAAAATACACCAAAGGAAAAAAGCAAACAAAAAACTGCCACAAGAATGTTTTATGCCAGAAATCATTAGACAATTGCAATTGAAAGGCCATTACCAACTCCCACTATAATAAAAGGCATTATAATTGTAATCTGAACAACTCGGGTGACACTTTCTACATTGTATATTTGTCCCTCTTGGGACACATCTTGGCACTGCTGCTTATTAATGTAGGTGATAATCATGTAATGAATAGCTAGATTGATAAGAGTATATTGAGAACAGCTGCTAAAAATAGCTAAAAAAACAATGCACATTATATCTTTACTGGAATCCTTGAAAAGAAACAGGAGGACAGTCTTTAAAAACTATTTAAAATATAAAATAAAGATAACCATAGCATATAGAAAAATTTGTTCCAATCAGGACTAATTTTAAGTTTCACATTTTTCTTGTTTGAGCAGGAATCTGTCCTAGTGAGCAAAACAAATCACATAGGTAATTAGATATTGAGGAAAAGGTAGGTGTATATCTCTGAGTTGTAATATTGCTGATATTTGTCAAGTTGGAAAACATACCTGTTTTAAATTAGTGCTTTTTCTGGATGACAGCAATTTCCTCTTAAAGCTATCATTTCTCCTTCTTTTACCATTCCAGTTATTTGGGTGTTTCCTCGCCTGGGAGACGCGAAATGTCAGCATTCCTGCTTTGAATGACAGCAAGTACATCGGAATGAGTGTATACAATGTGGGGATAATGTGCATTATTGGTGCTGCCGTTTCGTTCCTGACTCGGGACCAACCCAATGTGCAGTTCTGTATCGTTGCTTTAGTCATAATATTCTGCAGCACCATCACTCTCTGCCTTGTGTTTGTACCTAAGGTAGGTGAATTTGTTTTGCATAGATCTGGATTTTTTTTACTGCTGTTTTGTAATTATGATGTAATATGCAGGTGTTTATCACCTTTTCCAGTGCAGGGGATGTTTATGAATTCTTGACCAGGCCCAGCCATAAATGTTTCTCTCCAGACCCTGAAGGAAAAACAAAGCTTCATGACATTTTGGAGAAATATGAATACCTGAAGTTCTAATGCCTATATTTTTACTGAAATGGTGACTGGGGAATCAAAAGTTGTTTTCTGTAGTTTCAATGGAATAGTCTCTATTTTCAACTTTCAGGAAATTTTTGGAAAGAGTGAAGATGTAAGTGGAGATTCAGGGGCAACAGGTCCTATTGTCTACTCTGCCATGCTTCTTCTCTTCCCTCTTCTTTTTGGTGACCAGCTATAGGTACCAAAGGATAACAGACATAAAGATGTCTCTGGAGAGTTTTAGATTGAATATCAGGAAAAGGTTCTTCCCAGACGGTGATTGGGAACTGGAAAGGGATATCCAGGGAAGTGGTAACAGCATCAGCCTGATATAGTTCAAGAAGCATCTGAACAATCCTCTTGGGCACTTGGTGTGATCCTTGAGGTACTCCTGTGCAGGGCCAGAAGCTGCACTTCAGTGATCCCAACGGGTCCCTTCCCAGGATATTCTAAGATTCATACATACCCTAAACAAGATAATCAAGATCTCTGTTTCTATACCTACAAAAATAGTAAAATCTTTTTAGTTCACTAGCATGATAAGAGATCGATTGTGTTGAAACCTGTAAGTATTCATTTATGGTGGTACAATAGGATTTGTCAGTACCTCAGAGGAAAACTGTGTGCATGCTGCAAATGCTGACACTGAAGATATATCTATTAATGGGTATATTAAAGGACTAAATGAGGCACAGACTGGGAGACACGTGCTTTCATTTCTTTTTGCTCTTTTGGGCTCTGAGGACAGGGTTCATCGTGCCTTGTTGGAAGAATGGAGAAGATACTTACAGAGGGCTGGAACTTGATCAGTTCCCTTGCTGAGTTAAGCTTTAGACATGAATATGATAGATCTTGAATGAAGGGAAAACTGGTTTTTATATAAGCTTACTTAGCAAATCTCAAAGTACTAACATTCCATGTTATGAATGTTCAATTGTATTCATTTTAAGTTGCTTGCATAAACATAGCTTTTTACCCCAAATTAGATACATATGCAGTTGGACGTGTGAAAAATTTGCAAGTCAAAATATAGGTCTTTTTGCCTCTAGAATCTGTTTTTAGATTTTTCAAGTGAGTATTTTTAAGAGGCTCTTTATTGGACCACGTTCAATCAATGAGCAAATTGTAGTCAGTAGATTCTGGTGCAAAGTGGCATCCCATCTACTGGAAAACCAAGAACTATGTGTGCAAAAGAAGCAAGAGAAACAAGCTAATAAATTATCTCAAAGTGCAACCACTGAAAGAAATTAAAGGTGCAGACTAGAGATAGAAGTTGATTTGTGATCTAAAAAAAAAACCAAAGTAATTCATTCTCCAGGACTGACTAAACAGGATGTTTTGGCAAGTTTTGCAATTCACTTCTCAAATATTAAAAAGCCATAGAGACATGTATAGTCATATTTTTGTTCTGGATCTTAGGGAAGAATCACAACTTTGTTCTAAATTGAGGAAACATTCACAAACATGACAATAGAGTGTACTTTGAAATACAACAAGATTTAAGTGGGTAAGCCATATGAAAATGCATATTAAAACTCCTATGCCAAAAATACCTCCAAAGAATGTCAGAACTCTCTTCAAAGAGAATTATTAATGCTGTCCATGCCCTTTGTCCCTTTGCTTTCATGCTCCCTTGCCCATCCTTCTCTTGTCACAGGCTGTGAAATTACTTTTCTGATTCCTTTTTTAACCCCTTCCTCTGATCTTCTTTTAAACCCCAATTACCCCACCCTCATTTTTCATCCGTTCTTTTTTACTCAAAATACAAACATGAACAGAGCTCCCTATCATGAAGTCCCTAACCTCTTTCCATCTATTGTCAGGTTTCCAAATGCTTAGCTATTTAGCAATAAAATTCATCACTGGATAAGGAACAGAAAAAGATGTTGAAGCAGGGGCTGGAATGAAGCACTTCCAATGCCCATGGGCGTGTTTTCCCAGCTGGAGAGCACGTCTAACACTCATATATTGTTCTACATCTCCTTTGGCTGTGCTGTGCCACAGCTGACAAGCACTCTCCCCTCAGCCTGCTCAGGTTGCACAATGCCTCCTCTGGACACCACAGATTATATCCAACGCTACCTAGTTTGTACATCTAGGTAAGATAGTGTGAGACAGGCACCCAATCTCTCCCCTCAATCAATTCTGTTGTAAATTATACAATCCTGGCAACTTAGGAAGATTTCTGGTGAATACTAAAGCCTGTTGCTCATCAAGCCCAGGGGATGATAATGAAGACCTGGAAGACTGCACTTTCTCATTTATTAAGCTGACCAGACAGATGCAAGCAGTAATGTGGTTCTGAGCCAGGTGAGTGCCACTACTTCTCTGCTGTACTGAGTAAAGTGCATTCCTTTTAACTAATCTTCAGCACTCTCCTGGGTCAACAGTGCTGAAATTCAATTTTACCCCACAACCCTTTTATGAATCTAAGTACGCAACTACTCAACAATGTCGACACACTAAGGAATGAAACATGACATTTTTCCCTTCCTTCTTGTCAGCTCTACTAATCTTATTTACTTATAACATGGCAATTACTATCCTTCTCCAGTTAAATGTCCACTTTGTCCATTGCCATTTTGTTCAGTACCAAATGCCTCAGAAAAAAACATGAGGAAAATCCCATAGCAGAGTAAGAGAGATCAGAGGAAAAAATGCCCATTACCTTCTCCATTTAATGGTACAAATGTTGATTATACTGCATCATACTTACATTTAACTGTACACATTCTTGCTATCCAATCAAAAGCTTTCTAAACAGTTAAAGCTATTACAGATTTCTGCATTCAAGGCTGTCTTGTAGAAGTTATCTGCAGAATTCAAACTCCTGTTATGTATATTTTTCCTGTTAGAAATTAATTGTAATATCTAATTATCTTTTCAAGGACCAAGATGTCTATAGTACTTTTCAGCATACTCTTCACTTCTTTAAAAGAAAAAATCATAATATGCAGTCTCTCTTCATGAAGAAATTGTCACAAGCTTATCCATGTTTTTGAAGCTTCTGTGTCCATCCATTTTTCTAGTCCATCCATTTTGAGACAGAACAATAGGCTCACTTGTACTTGCCCAGCAAGTGCATACCATTTCTGGCTGCAATGGCACTAACACATTAATTCTGATCCAGTTTCCTGCAGAGCAGAAAGGCAAAATCAGTTCTAGGGATTAAAACATCCCTTTTCTGTGTTGGTAGCATTTTATGCCTATTTACAATTGGCTCTGTGGATATTCAATGTTGAGCCTTTGTGAAAATTGAAACTTCACAGATGTAAGACAGCAAGATATAAGTTCCACTGACTTTATGGTAGAAAAAAAAAATTAAGCTCTTCTAACCTTATTCTTCATACAGCCTGAGCCAACAATGCTGCCCATTAACTTTTTAATCTAGTCCACACCATGTGAATGAATTCATTAAACTAAGTCCCTGTTGCAAAACACCCAATTTTTAGCTATAAACTCCCAGGTGAAGATGATT
Source organism: Pyrgilauda ruficollis (assembly GCF_017590135.1). Lineage (NCBI taxonomy): Eukaryota > Metazoa > Chordata > Aves > Passeriformes > Passeridae > Pyrgilauda > Pyrgilauda ruficollis. The sequence goes on along the minus strand of NW_024525378.1, from coordinate 1,602,310 downwards.
CAATGGCAATACTTCTATCTTATATTCAGTTTGAACTCAGACCACATCAAACTTTTATCTTGCAGACCTTTTATCTTGTAACACTTCTGCCTGCTACTTTAAGAAGCTTTGTATTTACCATTCTTCACATTTAACTTCATTTTCATGTAGTTTTTGGTCTGGAACTTAGACACATCAGTCATTACAACCATCCTAATTTGAAACAAAGAATTGTGAGAGTGAAGACACTTCCCTCTAGGGGCTCAGCTACAGCAAGATACCCAGGGTCTTAAGCAGCTGGATCTTGGTTATTTCCAGATGAATCATTCCCAAGTCTTCTGTGTATTCTACCAGCATTTAAACACATTCACAATAAGAAAAGTTTTTTTTCTGATCTTTAAATGAAAATTCTGGGTTTTCAGCTTGTGTCCCCCTTCCTTTCACTGCAGATCATTGAGAAGAGTCTGGCTCCATCTTCTACTCTCTTCCATCATATATTGAATACACATGAATATGTATGCAATGTCTTCCATCTCAGGGCTAAATAATCAGTCTCTACTTGTATCATAAGGTCTGGGACCTTCTTCAGCATCTTTGTGGCCCTTCTCTGGGCTTTCTTTACTGCACCTATCTCTCTCTTGTTCTGGGCAGCCCAAACCTGGACACAACACCCCAGGTTTGCTCTCACCCAAGCTGTAGAAAGGAAGGATCACCTCTGTTGGCCCAGGGTACTGTTGGCTCATGTTCCGCCACAATTTCCAGTGCCTTTACTGGAAAGGTACTTTCCAGTCAAACAGCCCTCATGCTGTTCCAGTAGGTGCTTGGAGTTTATTTCTCCTCAAGAGCAGGACTTAGTATTTCCCTTTCCCTAGCTTTAGAGATCCTTGTTGACCCAGACCCATTTCCTTCCAGACTGAGGAACAGCATTAGTGACTGGCTACCACAGTCCTCTGAGCCTGTCAGTTCAGCCCAATTTGAATCCACTTCAGTGGTTCCTTGCCCAGTCACTTTATCAGTTAACTTTGAGAATGCTCTGGGAGACAGTGTTAAATCTTTGCTTAAGTCAAGAAAAATAACTCTCTACCCTCGTCTACCAGCCCAGACATCTCGCTGAAGACAGCTGTAAATCAGGTTGTTCAGGCAGGATTTCTATTTCATAAATCAACAATGAATGCTTCTAATCACATTCTTGCTCTTAATATGTTTGGAAATGGCTCCCCAGAGGATTTACTGCAGCATCCCCCCTGGACTGAGGTGAAGGTGGCAAGAAGGCATTTCTCCAAATTCTTCTCTCACATCTCCTGAACTCAGCTGTGACATTTCCCTTCTTCTAATCCTCAAAAACTGCTCGAAATCAACATCATCTTCCAAAAGTAACTGAGAGTGGTCTCATGATGACATGGCCCAGTTCCCTTAATCCTCAGGTATACAATTTGTCAGGTTGGCTGAACTTGATGTATTCAATTACTTTAGAGGTCTGGAATTTTTGAAGGCAAGTTTTACCAGTAAAGATGAAGTTGAAGAAGACACAGAGCACCTTAACCTTCTCCATTTATATTACCACCTGAAAAATGAAATGTATTATCTGCAAGCATCATCGTAATCTGCAGCCTTGGTCTGTAAATACATGCCAGGGATCACACTCTTCAGAGCCTGAGAAGTCAGATCTCTGTTGATCAGAAGTTAGAGCCTTACTTCGTGCCACTAGAGCTGCAGAACATTTCCGTGCTCTCAAGAGTAAGAGGAATCAATTCCAAAATGCAGCTATACCACAAAATCTGGCTGGGTTGTGCATGGAAAATGATTGCCCATTCTCTCTTTTCAGACAGCTCAACACCTTTGGATTTATGATCCCATGCCTATCCTCTCAGGGCAGGGAGCTCCTTCAGCTTTGTCTGTATACAAATATATATGTATGCTGCTTGGCAAGTAACATAAATTTTGCATTCTCTAGAGTAATCTGAGAATCTCTCTCCCTGCTGCCAAACAGCAGTAGCTTTCTCTCCTCATGTCGAGGTGATATTTTCACATTGTCACTGAGTGTTAAATTTTACTTATATTTGCTTAAATTAAATATGTTTAAGGTTAACCTTTTTCTAAGTGGGTTATTTAATTTTTTTTTATACAGATTTGGTTTATTTTGGGTTGCTAAAAACTAATTAAGTTTCTGTTATCTCCAGAGTGCAATCTCCCATGAGTTCTCTCTGTTAATACTCCTGCTTCATGTCTCTCACTGCTTGAGTGTTACTTGTAACAGTAGGAAAGGAGAAATTACAGATGAAACTGTGCTTGGGAAGAGGAGGGTTTGGTGGATTGTATTTTTCTTGAAGAAGGAATATATCCTTTGAAAGTATAAACATATCAATGAAGGGTAAAGATACATTTTAATATATTTAAAATCCAGATAAATATCTTTTGAATTAGTTTTTTCCTGATTTTTGAATGCTTCTCTTCTCATAATCATTTTCATTCAACCTATTCTATAAAGTTATTCAGAAATCATCTCAAGTAGTGCACATGTCAAGCAGAGCTCACTTTCCAGAGTTTTATACTTGAAAGTCAAAAAGGAGTTCTTGGTTTGCCTTTCAGTATTTTGAGATACAAAATAAATAGCTGCAAAAATAAACCAGGATTTCTTAAGGCTTTTCAACCTTTCAGCTCATCACACTGCGAACAAATCCAGATGCAGCCACACAGAACAGACGGTTTCAGTTCACTCAAAATCAAAAGAAAGAAGATTCAAAAACATCGACATCAGTCACCAGCGTCAATCAGGCCAGCACATCTCGACTAGAAGGGTTGCAGTCAGAGAACCACCGCTTGAGAATGAAAATTACAGAGGTATTGTTTATTGTATTTACTGCCTAGACACTGCATTTTTCATTGTTTTTTGTTGCAATTCTGCAATCTGCTTAAATGCTGACTACTTTTTAGAGAAAAAAGTTAACTTTTCCCGTGGAAATAATAGGAAAGAGGCAATTTATATGGATTGCTAACTAGTACGGCAAATACTTGGCAGGTGTGATAAAATGAAAATGTGCCTTAGCAAAATGGAATTAAACTTGCCCTATTTATTTGTGACAGGCCAATTACCCTGCTGTTTCACATGGACATGCTGAGCTCCAGAGTGTAAAGTGTAACCTTTACAAGCAAGCATAACAGAGACTTGCAGCCCCAGGAGCACTTAAGGGCTGCCTTTGTTCCTGTTTATGGTTGAGTTCTGAGGCTGCTGTTGCTGTTATTTCTCAACCTCTGTGAGAGTTAGCTCAAAAACTTGCTAGACAGATTTTTACATCTTCCATGAAACAGAATTACGTATTTTCTTGAGGTAGAGAAATACCTTTATGAATGTGTGCGCTGACTCTTTTGACACAAAGGTGGTGGTTCCTTCAGTACCTGAGGGAAAGGCTGAGGACATGAGTGGAGCACATGATTTACATAACAGCTATAGCATGTACATTTATAGTTATGTCCATCCTTGCTCAGTAGACCTGAAACGATGACAAACCAGTCTTGAAGACTGCCCAATTTTTGAGACAAGATAACCATAACTGATCATATCATAAAGAAATTAACCTGTTCTTAGTCACTCTGTATTCTTACCCCTTGAAGAAAAACTATTTTTTTTGCAACAGTTATTTCTTTGCCCAGATCTTAATGACAATTGCCTATGTAACTATAAAGTATTTGCTCAGGCTACCAGAGCGTCCAAAAGTAAAAGTTATCTCTGCCTTGTTAAAGAAATGTAGTTCAGCTTTGCCAGGTCCCTTTCATGTGAGAGCCTTGAAATTTTTAATGAAGGCCTAGCTGCCTGCTGGCTATTTCTGTTCCTTTACTCTACTGTAGTTTTTTTTCTACTAAACCTCCTAACACAAGCTCTCAGCCACTGCCCCCAAGGCTCATGATGGCACATGTAAGGCTGATCAGAGAAGCCACATTGGTGCTTGCAGGGCCTGACTTTTTCTTTCAGACTTTGCTTAAATAGATAGAATTCCCACAACCAGTGGGTCCAATTCAGTTTCATTGTCAAGGGGAACATGCCCTACCATGGCTAGCAGCTACATCTCTGGCTCATCTAGTTTGAGACCCTATGTCCCAGTTCTAGAAGGAAAAACATACATCTAAATTCAGCACTTTTAAAATTCAGTTAAGCTGGTAGTGAGTGGGACATACTCTGGACACTACACTGTGTACAACTGTTCACGAAGAGGATTAGGAAGCTTGTTTCTTGTAGTTTTCTACTGGGGCTGTAGACAACTGAGTACAAGTCAGCTTCTGAGGAGGGCACACTGTGCTCTGCTCAGTGCTAAAAGCTCAGCTCTACCATTCCTGATAGAGTTGACTGCAGTCACTCACATGACTGGACATGCCATAGCTCCCTTGTATTCTCCAGTATGTTCAATAATTTGATGGATGAAATGGTTATAGCTATGTATGCCACAATTTTGCATGTAGATGATAAATAGTTCAGAGGTTTTCAGACTGGGCTTTCTTATGCCCCTACCTTTCTCATTTGTCAGTACACTTGAATTGCTTCTGCTGTCAACTACTAAAGCTTGTTCCTCTCCTATGCCCTGTGTGCAGTGTCACAGTTGAACACAATTTGCTACTCGTAGCACTATTTTTAGAGGTAGTGTAGTAGTGCTATAAGAAAACTGTATTTGTCACAGTGTCATAATTGCATTACCACCTGCCTTCCAGCCTAATTATAGAAAGCTGTGCCTCAGTGCAGATACCTGAAGCAAGGACTCTAGGATTTTGAAGGATTTGTACTCTTTGTTTTGCAGCTGGACAAAGACTTGGAAGAGGTCACAATGCAACTTCAGGACACTCCTGAGAAAACAACATACATTAAGCAGAACCACTATCAGGACCTTAATGACATTCTTAGTATACGGAACTTCACAGACGGCAAAGGTGAGTGTCAGTAAAATCCATTAGTGGCTTAACATGCCAAACCTTTGAATAGCAATCTCATCGAATTGGTTTCAGAGCACTCAGACCTTGGTAAGACAGTTTAAATATTTTGGTTGAATTACTGAGAGTATGCAGATTCAAATAATAAGCTACATGGTACCCACTGAGTAGTTATTTCTGTATATACATTTTTTATTGTAATACACATGGTGGAGTGGGAAACTTTAAGAAGTGTACTTGTGTTCAGAAGCCAAGTTTTTTGGGCTGCATAGAGAGAGGAAAGTCACAGAATTTTAAGCCCAGTTTAATATGTGATTGCCTGACTAGGATGCTGAAATCCTGTTTTTGGACACTGCTATCAAGCACGTAAAAGAGAAGCATGTAAATATTTCAGTGCTGTTTTGGATTCTAAATGCAGAATTGAAGCCACTCATGTATGAAAGTTCTACCCTAGAAACTGATAAAAAGGGATTTAATGACAACTGTAATATTCCTAAGTTGTTTCTCCTGTGTCTCTAGCATTGCTCCCTGATGAAATACATGCAAGAGAGTTTCTTCCATTAGAGCCATTTTGCTTTTTGGGAAAACAATAAAATCTGGTGCATAGTGCAATAAAAGTGGAAGCCAGGACACCCACCTTCCATATCTGACTCTAAAATGGACTTAATTTGTGACTTCTGGCAGATAGCCTTGTACAGATGATTGTTACTGTAGTGCATGAAAAACTGGTTTCTCTGTGTTTGGAATTTATATATTTGCATGTTTGTTACACTGCAAGGTTCAAGCTTCTTTTTGATGTGGCACCATAGGCTTGATTATGTGGGACAGAAGTTACTCTTATGAATATATTTGAATAACAATTTTACAACCACAGCAACAGTTCACATATGTTTTTGAAGTATATTGAAATTTCTGTTTGCTAAGGTTACTTTTTCTTGAGCTTTTTGTTTAAGCCTGGGTATACTCTGGGTTGTATAACTTGCGGCAAAAAGAAGAAAAAGGGAGTGTTCCCAGTGTCCTTTTTAAAAGTAAAAAAAAAAAAAAAAAAAAAAAAAGAAGAAGAAGAGGGGAAAGGAGGAAAAGGAAAACGTAAATAGCTGCTGGAGGCGTGTGATTATTGGGCTGAGATCAGGAGCAAGAACTAACATCAGTGAGTGGGATGAGGCAGTTTGAAAGGAACACATAGAATGTTCCTCTCATGTCAGATGCTCCAGGAAAAATGATAAATCATGAATAATATTTCAAGCAGAAAAGATACATTGCATTGTGCCAAATGCCCATCTGAGTCTGGGTATGAGAATCAAAAAATTATTCTCAAGAAATACACTGGGTATAAATTTAGGATGGATGCTTCCCACAGCAAGATGCACTCCATTAGCAGTAGGAGGCTGGCAAAGAAATCAAGGATAAAATATAACCTTTCTGCACTTACTTGTGGCTATGTCTACAAAAGACATTGATTCCTAACTGCTGCTTTAAGCAACAGCATCCAAGATTGCCTTTGTTTCTAATTTTCCCCCAGTACAGCTCCCTAGCTTTTACATTTCTGCTGTGGGGTGCATATTTCAAATAATCTGTAAGCAGGGAGCGTTAATGTCCAGAGAAGCTTGGAACTATGTATTATTGGGATTTACGGGGTAGATATTCTGCATACTGAAGTTGCTGGACACAATTTTCTCAATGGACCTACCACATAAAGCTCCACACAAAAGGTGGGACAGATGGAGAAAGACACTTTCCCTTGTCAAAAGTTATATGGAAAGGTGAGAGTACCCATTCACCTGAGAGTGAGGAAGATGTGGATCCCAATTTGCAGAAGGTGTTTGAAGCCTGGTCCCACTCCTGGGGGCAAATACTCCAAGCATGCATATTATAGTGTATCCTGATTCTGGCACAAGTGACACTAAATATTTATACTTCCAGGCTCTGAGCCACTGTGATCAGCAACCCTTGCTAGCCTTTTCCTGTCCCTCCAATTCAATTTCTTCTGCCTCTTATCTTTCCACATTGCCCTGTCCCTTATCTACATCTGAATCTCCTGTCTGTTTCTCTCACTGCACCCATTCCCAATAGTCAACCTATGTGCTTAATATAAATTTGCTGTTCCAATCAAAATAACAGGGCTTTGGAGAACTCATGCTGCTGAGTCACTGCTGATTCTGTGCAGATACAAACAGACACCACTTAAATGGTACTTAAAAAAATTCTGGCCCTTACGGCTACGATAAAGCTAACTCTGAATGACATGGCTATGCTTTCTGTAGCTATGCATTTCATGAGCTTTCAGTAAAGGAAAGTACAGAAACTTGAAATTATGCATCCCTGGTGGTACTTGAGTGAAGCTTCAGAATTGTAAATAATCTATTAGCGTGACCTAGAAGTGACCATCTCTCTCATCCCCACTGTGCAACTGGGAAAGCCAGTCCAATATTAGTTTAAAGGTGATGATGAGGTTTGTGCCTTCCTTGATCTTGTGAAAAATGTGAGCTGGGAGAGCGGGAATAGGACAGTGAAAAGAGAGGCTCAAAATAGCAGCTGACTTGGAGCTAAAAATCATACCAGATAATTTGCCACGTTTGCGTTGTTGTTCACTTCTATGCAATTTGTTTTTATAAAAGACCTTGCTGTTCTGGAGGAGCTCACAGGGAGAATGCCGTGTAGGGTAACCCCACTGCTATTGCTTGCACAAACGCAGAGCACTGCTCTTCACAGAACAGATCATAACATGGGATTTAGGCAATGCAGCTTGAACAAGCTCTAATCAAACTTTAATGTCATAATACACTTCAGTAGGCTTCTGATCTGTAAAAATTGCCCAGAGTTAAAAGTCCTAATTCCTACAGCCAAGTGCCAGAGGAGGTTATTTGATTAATCTCTTCCTTCCCCACCACCCTCAGTTAATTCAAACATATGGATTTAAGATACAAGTTAAATTACTTTAGCCCAAATAGGTAGATACAGCTGTGAGCTCCTATATCTGCCTGACCTCAGGCAGCGTTTCATAACTTTGGGATTCCTGGTTAGTTGTTAACAGCAACAGCTCCTGGTGTATCCCAGGAGCTCTTTGCTGGCACAGAGACTCCTTCCTTACAGCACATTTCACTACATCTCATTTAAAGAGAGATATTACCTGAGACACTCAACTCTTGTACACAAATATGTGATGTCCCTGAGACATCTACAGCAACTGGCTATGTAAGAAAAGCAATTAGGAAAATGTGATTTGCGGTTTATGGCTTGATTGCTTTCTTTTAATGCAGGCTTTTTAGCTGCACTGCTACACAACTTTGTGTGGTCAAGCAGTTTTTAGCATGCTCCGTGGACTATAGCTCTGAAACTTCAGGTGCTGGATTTAAGAGGGCATCCCCTTAACTTCATTTCCTACATTCCTCAGATGAATTTGAGTCACTGTGCCTGCTAGTGACCTCAGCTCTGTGCACAGTGCAACATTAACTTCTCCCTTGGAATTTGTGGGATGTGGTGGCCTTGCTGGAGTGGCAGAGCCACATTATAGCCTGGGTTTGAGGCAGGGATGGGGTGTGGGGGAGGCTGGTACTTGGCTCAGGCCATCTCTGCGCCAGACAGAGCCATTCAGCAAGAAGAGTCAGGCTTGGAGGCACGGTTGTGATTGCCAGGCTGACATTTGGAAAAAAGGGGGACAAGTGTCTCAACTGTGATGCTGTGTAAAGGGGAGTGGGGGGCGGGGGGGGCGGGGGGGGGAGACTAGATAATTTTGCTACACTTAGAATCTTACTATCTTACTCTATTTGACTTCTTTTTGACATTTTAATACATATTATTTCCATGTGACATAATTCACAAAATCATGGATTGAAAGAGTTTTATATAAAGCAAAGCTCAGAAGAAATCCTGCAGAAGAATGTCCCTCTATTTCTACCTTGGCCAGTACATTTCAGAGTAGCATATTAGGAAATTAAGGAGAGACAGCCATTCTGTGGGGTGTACAGAAGAAACAAGAGACAGCCTTGCCACAGTCCCCTGTTATGAGTAAACCCTTTTTGCAGGTTCTCTCTCTGCAGACACCCTTCCTTGCTCAGAAAACCTTGTCTGTTTTAAGCCAGAAAGCAGTCTTTACTCATTGCTGTAAATGGGCTGGGAGCATTCATTTACATGTCAGAGATGCCTACATACTGTCACTTGTCACCCCACTCCGATGTTTCCTGGTGTTAGTTTTTCCCCATGTAAAAGCAGCTCAAAGAAAAACAGATTTCAAAGGCATGTTGCTCACAAATGCAAAGCAAAACAGAGTTCGTCTGTGAGAGATGGGGGAAGTATTATTTCTATGAAGTTCATGCAATTCAAGCAATAAGGTTGAGACTGAGAAAGAGATTCAAAGGTAAGGGCTTTCAGAAATAACTCTTTTAGAGAGATGCTGTTTTGAAGCAAGGATGTAGCTCCTTTCTTTATAGAGATATATAGAGACATGTATGCTAGTTTCTATGAAGCCTAACAAATGGATTCAGTCCTGAAACTGGAGCTTGTTTCAACAGGGAGACCAACTTATCAGAGGTTCAGTACCTGCCCTTTCTTGCAAAGAAATTAATCTGTAGTAAGGGAAATTTCTTCTGATTTAAAGTGGTATAAATCAGAGCAGAATCTTGCTGTCTTTTCTTTTTAAAAAATCTTCCTCTCAAAACACAACTATGAGAAGCTGTGGTTTAGGTTGCCAATGTAGTACGCTTACTTCAGAGAACTTCTTTCTGATTACCAGGAGACAATATGATAATTTTAATTTTTCCTTTCAGTTTACTTTCTTAACATCCTATTTACATGAAAAACAGAGACTGGCTAGTCATGTTTCACAGTCCAAACAACAGAACTAAAAAAAATTACAGCAGGTTTTCAAAATCTGCCTCTAGTTTTAAAGTTTCCTGAGCTCTTTATAAATCAGCAATCTCTGCCAGATCTTGTAAGTCCTTGTTAAACCACACTTGCTTCTTTGTGGAGCATAATATATGTTTTCTAGCAAAGAGAAACAATAGGAGAATTGAAAGATGTTGGATGAAGAGCAGTTCTGTCATCCAGTTCTAAGCCATCAGAGGAATATTGCCACTAAAGCGTAATGATGAGGATGTTCAATAAAGCTGCAGTGTGCAAACATCAACCAAACAAGCACCTAGTTAAAAAAATATGTTTTCTAAACTCTTGGAAGAAATTGAAGCATCATCAGTCACCTGGTGCATTCTGCCTGCAGCTGAATGAGGGCTGTTAATATGCACATTTAAGCCTGCCCAGGTAATTTTGGTAGCAGAGGTTGCAGAGTGATTATAGGTCACCCCTGCCAGAGGGAGAGCAGCTGGGAGCAGTGACCTCCTCACTGAGCCCCTCGGCAGCCTGCATCAGGTGTGCTCTTGCAGCTCAGAGCTTTGTAAATGGAAGCTGTTTTTTTGCTACAGGTAGGCAAAGGTCCCAAGCTAAAGCCTTCTGTCTCTCACCAGCCACTGGCAGCGAGCTTTGTTTTGTAATGAGCCCATTGCCGAGCGCTCTGTGAGGCTCTTGAGATGTATTTGTCTTTTCTCCCGACAGCTTTCTGAATGGAAAGTGCTCAGGCATCTCTTATCCGGACTTCTGAGTTCCGGTTTGAGGTCTACAAAGGTGACAATTATTTAGAAGGTGCTCCTGGCTAATGTAATTTCAATTTAAAAGGTAGTTACATCATCTGGGTGCAACTTACTGGGTAGAATCTGCAGCGGCACACAGTGCCCTGAGAATGAAGGACATTTTCCAACCAGCATACTTAATGGACAGAGGAATAGAGAGGATGGGGAAGTATCAAAAACACTGCAACATTTTCCAGGGGAAACTGGGAAATCAAATGTTTATCACTACTTTCAGCTGGTCATGTATATAAAACTAGTTTTCTAAACCCTTAAGTTTTTAAAGTGCATATGGCAATAGTGTTTTTTCTTTAAGCTCCAGCTCCCAGAAGCATATGACTAAGTGAGAAACTTGCTCTTCATTATTTAAATGAAAGGTAAATGAAAAATAAAGATATTCTAGTTTCCATAGCTGCAAAATAAAAACTAACTCCTCTCCCAAAATGCTTAACAAATAAGTATTACTTTTTTTTTTTTTTAATTTTGAAAGAAGCAAATGAAAAAAGGGAAAAAAAAGTCTGTATTTTGTCTGTATTTTATACATATACATATACAATTTTGTACCAAATACAAAATTTGCATTTGGTAGCCCTGTATGCAGAAATGTATTCAGTGCATTAAGGGCAAGTCATAATGCAAGAGTGGTAGAAAAGAGATTATTAAGAATAACACACGGTGATATATGGGCAGTTGGTGTTGAGAGGTGAGTAGGAAGAGAATATATGATTTCTGCTCTACTCTAAACTAAATCCCCCACCTTTTTGACAAGGACCACCTCCTTCTCTTTCTCTCTCACAGCACAGCTGAAAGTGCATGAAACTCCTTTAGTGTGTACAACACAGATTATCCTATTAAATAGCATACTCCCAAACAGCCACAGTTGCATTTTCCAGTCATTTGATGAACAATTATTTATTTTGTGGCTTTTAAAAATGTTAAATTGCTTATCTTGGCAAAAGGAGTTGGAACCATAAAATAATTAAATTTAGAGCTTTTCCATCCCTAATTACAAGGGTTAATCAAATTTTACTTTGATCAAAAAGTCAGCAGTTTCCATTGTCAGCTTAGATCAGCTCAGGACTGAATGTTGATTTTAATCATGGAAGTAAAAAGTGTTCTTTTCTACATGTCTGTTTATAGACATCACAAGACTTTTATGCAAATATCAAACTTGATATACAAAGAAATGCAATGTACAGAAAATAAAAACTGCACTCTTGTGACAGCAAATGCCACACCAGCAAACTTCAGGCTGCCCCAAGATGACAAAACTCACTGCTTATCTTAACCACTGTCAGATTTGACTCTTTGCTGTACTCCCTTCACATCTAAACCATCAGAGAATCCTGCCATCTCTTAATTTTAAATACTCTTCTTGCTACAACTGAATTCCTTAGCTCTCTTCTACTGACATTTTCTTGCCCCAACCGAAGCAGCTTCTCCTTTCTCACCCAGATTTTTCTCTTCAATGCAATATCAGTGAAAAATCTTGTCTCCTCTTCTGAGCTGTAGTGATTCCATGTCTGCACATTGTTGCCTCCTCACCTACACACTTAGCTGTTGCTTGCTTGTTAGGTTTTTCACCGCAGGAAGTTAATGCTATCAAATAATGCCAGGGATGACCTGGCTGGGAGGACAATTGTAGATGTTGGACTTTGTTCTCAAAACATTTATCCTTCCAGCTTCTTTCCTCAGTTTGTGTTTCTGCTGCTTGTTTTGTCCCCCCAGTGCCTGTTGACAACATATATATTCCTAGCATGCTGGGAGCTGAGCATTATTTGGGGCTTCTGAACATGAATACAACAGAAAAGCAGCTTAACCCTTCAAAATGTACCAGCCTTTTCATGCCATTTTCCTTTTTTCTTCACACTGTTCCTGCTTTTCCCCTTCGTACCCACTTTTATGTTCAAATCCTCCAGTACCCTCTTCAAGAATTTACTTCAGACTCTTCTTCCATGCTGCCTCAATGCCTGCGGCAATCACTGCTTCTCTGTTTGTGTGGCAAACAACTGCTGGTGATGGATTTGGAGCTCTCTGTAATTATTTATGAAAACTGTGAACTGCCCTCATTATTCAAATGCTTTCCGTGTGATTTTATTTGGCTTACCGCAGAAAGAGACTTTGAAAAAGCAGGCAGGAGCAGAAAGGATCTTAAAATGGCTGTGTTTGCCCATGTTTCTCAGGGGGAATGATGCCATGGGCTTCAGCACAGCTAGCCAGGGACACCCAGGGCACCCAGGGGAAACAAGAATTATGATATGTTTTGTCATCACTATGCAGAAAGGAAAAAAGTGTAATGACATCATTAGCTCTCCTTGCTGCAGACAGCCCATGGACTGGTGCAACTGATATGAATCATGTTTCCATGCTGAAAATGATGGCAGTAGCAGATAGGCAAATAGCAGCACTAAATTTCCTCTGTGATCATAAGAGTATCAAGGTTCATACATCAATGAAATTATAGTTTTTCTAGGAAAAGTCTTAAGAAGGAGGGTTTATGAAAAGGTTACAATTTCTAACTGCAAGAACAGTGGAGTTGCATTTTTTTCACATAGCCCAGGACTAGATGAGAGAGCATGATGTCACTTTTGTCACTTTTCTGTTTCTTCGTGATGGTTCCTATGGAGGAACACATGATCCAAAACAGAGGAGTACCAAACAGTCAGAGCAAAACTTGTGACTATGCTAGAATATAGGTAGTGTGAATTTACTTTGTGGCATTATGGATATCTGGAAAAAGTTAAAATGAAACTATTTTTAAATGGTCACCATAAAGTAAAATTGAATGTGTTGTCCATCCAGATGGTGAGAAAGCCATTTTGAAAAATCATCTTGATCAAAATCCACCAGCACAGTGGGGCTCATCAGACCCTTCCAGAACAAGCAAAGATCCCATAGAAGACATCAACTCTCCAGAACAGTAAGTATACCTCATTACCTTACTGACAAGATGTTAATTTAAATTATTACATTTCATCAAAGCCTGTATTTCCCTTGCATGCATTTTTTTTCTGGAAAGACCTTCATTGTAATCTCCTTTCAGCCAGCCCAGGCTACAGAGAGAGCCTGAGGCATCAACAGCTGGGGAATGTGAATGGCACCTCCTGAAGCACCAGCTGGCAGCAATGTTGTACTGTGCCTCCCTGCCTCCCTGCTCACCACCCCAAAGAAACTGAAAGGACATCAGGGGCTTTAGATCCTAAGGTGCCCCAAAATCAATATGCTTCTTTTCTCTTGCTGGAAACATCCATAGCATGATGTCCAAAGTTTCTGTAGAGATTTCTGCAGGATTAGCTGTGCCCAAAGTGTATGGAGGAGAGAAGAGCATGTTCCTATGTGCACAAATGTCTTATGACTCTTGGAAAAGTCCAAGTCCTTCCACACACCAGCCAGAGGGGTTCATGGTGTACATAGACATTTTGTTCTTTTACATTCTTTAGCTAGATGAGAAATAAAAAATGTCCTGAGGGCTTTTCAACGTTGCCATAGCAGCTGGACCTGAGTTTGGCACAGGAAAGCCCGCACTAAGTAGTTTCCCTTAGAAACAATGCTGCAGCTATAAGGAGAGGATGGCACAAAACACTGGCTAGAGTTTCAGAGTGGAAAGAGTCTTCTGGTGTCAGCTTTTCTCTCTAGGATCCTCCACAATAAACATGTGTCCTACCCTCCACGAGCTGAGCAGGACCTGCCATGGGCAGGAACTCAGGGAAGCGCCGTTCTCGTGTGTGCCCGGATCAGCCACTTCCCCACGGCAGCCTGGTTACACGAGCATCGCTTCATCAGTGTCTGACCTAATAGCTGTCAGACTCCTGGGCAATTTAAAAGCTTATTTAAAAACAGAATAAATTAAACAAATTATTAGAATGAGTCACGTTACATCAGCAGCAGTAACCCTGATTGCAGATAGTAGCTCCTGTCTTGTAGTACCTGGAGCAGGAAAACACGTGGATTTCTAAATCTGTCCTTGCACTCAAAGAAAAAACCCAACCCAAACCTGCAATGAAGCTAATTCACACACACATATGCACCAAAAAGAAATCCCACAGTAATATCTTGTAATTTCACAAAAGCAGGTCTCTTGCTGAGAGAGCTCTCATGACTTCATGAGGTCAGCAGAGTGCTTTAATGCATAGCTGTTAAAGGCATGGGTTTTTTTCAGTACCATTTGTCAGAAATAATGTAGTGTGAATTCAGCCTCATCCACATGTGGCCCACTTACATTAAGGAAGATGCTAAGAAAAACACAGACACTCAGATAATCCAATTTTCTCGATACAGATTTAATATAGACAAAGAAAAAGAAAAATATTTGGTGGTGACAGAACTTCCTCTAGGCTAGTGATAACTGATGAGAAGACTGAGATTTCCTAAAGGTTCTGGACAGCGGATCAGTACAAATCTGAACAATCTCTGACATTTATAGAAAGCAATTAATAAAATCCTGCTAAATCTAAACAGTGTCATTCAACACTTGCACAGCTGTGACTGTGCCAGGTCCAAGAGCCAATCTCCCCCATGAGAATGAGTTGGCACTTTGGCACCACAGCCACACTGCCCAGACACAGTGGATCTGCCAGGGAGAAGAAGTATAGCTGTCCTCAGGACTTGCCTCTTTTTGACAAGAGATTGCCTCTCTCCAAAATTTTTACTCTTTAAGATATCCTTCTGCACCTCTGGGATTGTTTTTCAACCTGTCTGGCAGCACTTCTGTCATTTAATAGTTGATAAATGTATAATTTTTGGGAAAAAAAAAAAAAGGAGTTCAAAGCAAGCTGTAGTTTCTGTCTTTCTCATTTCACTTCATACATAGGATATCTGATAGGTAGTCACATAGTCTGAGAAACTTATTTCTTATTCAAGAGCACAAATCTCAAGGAGAATTAGTCTGAAAAATATTTCCTCTTGGTCATAAACCTGTGAAAGGAGGATGTCAAGACAATAATTTTCCTGCAGAAGTTTTAACTCTTTAATAGCTTTGAGGAAAAAAAAATCATCCTAGCTTCCTGTGCTTGTCAGTACTCATGAGAACTGGCATCTTCTAGTATGAAAGCTCCTACAGAGTCCAGAAAGGAGATGATTTTGGATTTTTTCATTCTTTCTCACCATTAGTACTACATTTGACTCATTGTAAGATCACTTATTCTACAGCTGTGCACAAAATAAAGGCACAACAGTATATACACACCTCAGGCAGTGGTGCAGGAAATTGTTTCACATTTGTTGATGGGTTGATGTTTACACTGTCTCAATCAGAATGTAGAAAAAAATTTTTTGGCTCAGATTTAGAACCCTGCACCTAAGGAAAATGCAGTCTGTATGACTGTAAAGCAGCCTTAGAGCATGAATATCGACGAATCTCAGTTCCCTTCACAATTCCTGCTAGGCAGGACCCAGTAGATTTTCCATACTACCATGTAAAATTTTCCATACCTAGTCAGACCATCAGAAAAGAGGAGCAAAAAGTGGGTGCTGACTGCTTTCTTTCCTGTTTACACTGTCTACACAGTATAAATTAACACCTCCTATAGCAAGCAAAGCGGTGCCAGTGCACCGGCACAAGCCCTGCGCTTTGATTTCACATTTTTTAGCATACTCCCCAGCACAGCTGTACCAGTTTGTACTCTCCCAGGTAAAGCTCAGCAACAATCCTGGGGGATGTTAGCTGTGTGGATAGACACTGTACCGTGCCAGCTCATCTCAGGTCCAGAGAGCAGTCTGAACCAGTTTAAAATAGATATAATTCTTTTCCCAGTAGGATGAGTTGTCTCTCAGGCAAAGTCATCTGCTTTGATGAGCATCAAACTGTGCATATTTCCTAATGGGCAGTCCTGCTTATCTAAAGATCACTTCAGTCAGCTTATCTGCATGATGGCCACGTTCAATGGTTTGTCTTCTGTGACCCTTAAAGACATCCATCTGTGCACTTCATTCCTGCATGTTGTCCCTTCTCACCAGTGATCTACATCCAGCAGGTCATTCGTTTTTGGCACCATTAGAATTTATTCCATTCTCATTTTAACAGCAACGATATGTAACAGTCTTCCAGATCTCTAAGTAGAGGTGATTACAGATTTCTGCGGGACCTCACTAAAACTTGCCATCCTAATAGACTATTTCTATATGCAGGGGTTTTTTGTAACCTTCAAAGCATAACTTCAAAGCATAACTGGAGCCAGTTATGTTAATTTAAGTAACAAAAAATTCTTATTCAAAAAATTTGGTTGTGACTGGATTATTGCATTGGAGTCATGTATATGCCTCAGCATGAACAGGCCTTTGTTACTTGGTTTCTTCACTGAGTGGTTTGTCTATGATCTATCTATCTATGATCTTACTCAAATATGTCATTAAAATAAGGTGGGTTCAGAAGAGTTAGTTCACTTGCTAGTAGAACATCTTGGTTTACTGTAGTGTTTTAGAGCTTCTCCAGCTTCCCTGCATTTGCTAAAAATCAGCATTAATGTACTGCAGAATTAAGTGAAATAATCCCTGACTGCTTAGACACAGTTTACACACTCGCACAGAACTTCAGATGCTTGACTGTTTGACTGTTGCAGCAATTTGTTTCAGTCCCCCCACTTACCAATGGATCTTATTAGTGATTTTCTATGGCAAAACCAAAATATATTTCAGATGCCTTGGTCCCCATTGTGGTATTGTACATTCCCATGTGCACTGCATTGTGCTCCTGCATTGACACTGGAAGTCAGTGTTTTACCTGATTTTATGCTTCCCTAATAAATGGTATTTCTGTACAGAGCTGAGGACACTTGCCCTCACACAGAACGTGATGAGTGGGTGCTCTGTGTGTGGAATCATCTTCGCTTTTCATCTCCTTCAGTGGTTGCCTGTGATTCTAGACCCACTATTACCAACCATTACCTCTCCAAAATACTTGACCATATATGTGCTTTCACATACATATCTGTATAGTGTGGATAACTTGAAACAAATTCCTGGAGTCATATTATGGGCTGGAAGGGATCTTTAAGGGTCAGCCAGTCCAATCCCCCTGCAATGAGCAGAGACAGCTTCAAGTAGATCAGGTTGTTCAAATCCCCATCCAGCCTGGCCTTGAATGTCTCTGGGGATGGGGTGTCTGAGCCACCTGTTGAAGTGTTTCACCACCCTCATCATAAAAATTTGTTACTTTTATGTAGTCTGAATCTATCCTCTTTTGTTTAAAACCTCACACAGCATCCTCTCACTCCATACCCTTGTAAAAAGTCCCTCTCCAGCTTGCTTGTAAACCCCATTTATGTACCAGAAGGCAGCTTTAAGGCTTCCCTGGAGATTTCTCTTCTCCAAGATGAAAAACACCAGCTCTCTCAGCCTGTTTTCATGGAAGACATCCCCCAGCCCTCTGATTTTCATTGTGGCCTTCCTTGGGATTTGCTCCAGCAGGTCCACATTCTTCTTATGAGAAGAGCTGATATTCCAGGTGGGGTCTCGCCAGAGCAGAGCAGAGGGGCAGCATCACTTCCCTCATACTGCTGGCCACACTGCTTTTGATGCAGCCCAGGATGTGATTAACTTTCTGGGCTGCAAGTGCACATTGCTGGGCACTTTTCATGTGCCATCAAGTGCACTTTTCATCCACCATCACCCCCAGTTTTCTCTCAGCAGGACTGCTCTTGATCACTTCATCCTCCAGCCTGTATTGATACCAAGGACTCCCCCCAAAGCATTGGCAAAATGTGGCAGGAATGGAAGAAGGGAAAATCACTGATATTGAGGGAAAGAAACCTAAAAAGAGTGAGGCAAGGCACAAAATTTACTTTCACTTCAGGCAAAAATACCAGGTTTGTTTGGATTTTGCTACTCGTTTTGTTTCGCGTTTCACTCTAGGGGTTTTGTCTACAATCTTGATTGTGTGCAAGTCTCCAGGCTACAGTTCTCTGCCCCAATTCCAGGAACCATGTTTTCAAGTGAAAGTAAACTTTTAAGTACAGTTAAAGCAAAATTTGCCACCCACTGCAGCCACTGTTGGCATAGCTAAATAAACATGCTTTGTCCATGGTATGGCTAACACTGAAATGGATGAAAAAAATCCTATTCACTTGATTATGCAACTGGATTCTCTTGGAGTAGCTTCAAAAAGCCCTTTAATGAGAAGTCTATAACAGTTGAACAAAGTAAGCATTTCCACTGTGGGAAAATAAGTGCAGGCAATTCTGCATTTGACCCCTCAACAAGAGACAGAATGACAATCCACAGCATCAGGCTCATAAGGATTCAGCACAGGGAAACATCAAGCCATGCCCCCTCTGCACTCCTTGGGAACAAGGCATGACTTCATTGATAGCAGTAGGAAGAGCCAAGCACAGTAGCAAAATAACAATGAATGGGTTTTGTTTAGTTTCAGGAATGCACTGACAGCACTAGAATGATCATCAGTGAGGACTAACATTGTGTGAAACTTTAGAAAGGAGTTTGAGGGGGACAAACAATGAGAAAGAGTTTCCTGGGTAGGCAGACAACAGCTACTTCTACTGCACCTCTGTATAAACAAGCTGAAGTTTGTAGTGAAGAAACTAATGAGGAGAACACTGCATTTCTTTCTGTTTTAATTCAAAAGCTATACTGCTTGCATCCCAAGCAGTGCAACGGATGCCTTAGTATTTGTCTTTGCTACCTAACACAAAGCAAAAAAGCAATTAAGTCATTTGACTCAAAAAGGCTGTCCAAAGGCTAGCTTTCAAAGAAACACCTCTTATAAAGGCCTTTCTATACACTGACATTATATCAGATAGCAGGCAAACATAAACTTAAAACTCTATTATAATGGTACAATGCTTTCTCTGAGCATTTTTGTCCTGAAATCCAAAGTTCAGCTCAGTCACTTTGACATCTCTCTTCTCTTTAGAAAGTGCCTCTATGTTTCAAGGGGGAAATGTCTTCAAATACAAAGCCATCCTGATGATAAAATGGCTGAAAACATCTTTTACACCAGCAAACCCTAACAGGATTTTGATTTTTTGAAAGCTGCTAGTATATCCACAGCACAGGAGTAGCAGAGCCCTTTTCTCATGGCACCATCCTCTCCAAGGAAAGGGCTTAGTTAGACCTGTGAGCATGATTTAATATTCATTTTAAAAAATGCCTGTTGTCATTATGTCAATCCACTTGGAAAAATAGATACAGAATGCTGGGTTCTGGAACACTGAATTTTAGTATGGGTGTTGGGCAGGACTGTTTTTAGGGTGCCAACTCCTCAGTCCCATAGCACTGACTGACAGAACTCAAAAGCATCTATCACCTCGAAAGCACAGACCCAGACTTTAAAGAGGAGCTACTTAAAAGAAGAAAAGGCCATCAGTCCCAAATCCCTCCTGCCATGCACCTGTGTTTGCTTTAGCTGGAGTTGCAGAAATGCCATGCTTAGTACTGACATCCTTGTGCTAAGTGGTGCATGGCTTGAAACTCAGTCTGTGACCTCATGCATGTCTACACTGTTGGATGGTGCTCTGCAGGCAACAGATCACTTTGCAGGGGGTGGGGGGTCACCAAGCCATACACCCTCTTTGCAGACTTAAGGTTTTCCTTTTCTTGGTATCAGCAGTCTAACAATTATCTGAATGTGGCTGGGAATTTCAGGAGGTTGTGGCATGCTGAGAAAGCACACTTAGTTTCCTTTGTCGTGTCCAACCTGTCAGAAAAATTCGCCAAGGGGAGAACAGCATCATGGTGGCACAGTTCAGCATCAGCAAGAGCGATGCTCCTGGCGTTAACCCTGTCGGTCAGAGCGGCAGGCACAGAGGACTGCCTCGCAGCAGCCTGGGAACGCAGCAGCCATGTGATGTGCTCCATGTGCCCCTTGGCTAACGCTCCTCTCCCTGTCTCTCCCGCAGCATACAGCGCCGGCTGTCCTTGCAGCTGCCCATCCTTCATCATGCCTACCTGCCATCCATAGGAGGAGTTGATGCCAGCTGTGCCAGCCCGTGTGTAAGCCCCAGTGCCAGTCCTCGGCACAGACACGTGCCACCCTCCTTCCGAGTGATGGTTTCGGGGCTGTAGGAGGGCGAGATCAGTGCTTCCTGAACTGCTTTTAAGTACTCAAAGACTGGACTAAACATCTGACCTAGAACTCTGCTACAAACATGTAACATTGGCTCTTACTGCAGAGGAACTTCTGCTGAGGCCCTCGTCACAGGAGTGCCCACGTAACTCGTGTGAAAAAGCAAAGGAGGACACAAAGAGTTTGATCTGTAGCCTTATTCATGGAGTTTTTATTTCTTCACCTAGAAGTCACTGAAAAATGTTTCTTCCAAAATTTCTACTAGCAACAAGGATGCTGGGATATATGGATCTTGCAAAAAAGACACTAGGGAAAAAAAAGCAAACAAAAAAACACTCAAATGTCACTGAGCTTTACGTGGCTGCTGAGAACATGCAATTCTATACTGTATCCATGTAAGGAAAATGTAGTGGTTGAGCTATACCATGTTGGAATAGATACACTCATTTTTACAAGAGTTGTGTTAAATTGCTGGAAACATTCTGCACTGGTTAGTCTTGCTTTTTTTTCATTTCAGGGATGATGTTTAGTAGGAAAGAAGAAATGTGAGAAATGATTCCTTGGGTGTCATTGAGACTCTGCTGTGAGCAGGGTCACCTTTACCTTGCAGCTGTATGTGCAACTCAAGCAGAGCCTGAAGCTCCAGCTCTGAGTTGCCACCAGCTGGAGAGCTGCTGATTGCAAGCAGAGCACTTCACCCTTCTCCAGGGCAATGATAGTGACTGCTGACCATCTGCAGCTTCATTTCTAGCAAAGTTTCTGCACCTATTTCAGGATAAACACCACCAACCATAACACACTAAACTGAAAAAAGTCCTAGGGCTGATAACTCAGGAAACTGAGGACAGATGGGCAGTAAAGTCTTAATGCCACAGGATGAATTGTTTTTCCTAGTTTGTTTGAATTGTGTCACACATAATTACAATAAAATTAATTGAGTGGACTTGGGGGGAGGGATTAGGGCACAGCACTTTGCTGCTGCGGGCAAAGCCTGCAGGGCACATAGATGTGAATATACACTATGTTTGCTTTGTACCTGCGTACGTGTGACAGTTGTAGTGGATAGGAGAGGACAAATCAAATCTACCAATAGAAAATTTTACCTGACTCCTGAAAGGACTGTGAAAAAAAAAAACAGTGGAGTTTATACTTTAGCTCCTTTCCCTGAACCAAAGTAATTAGGAGGAACGATAATGGTGTACCGTCTGGACCAACTCTGGAGCCAAACCCTCAGGCACAGGTGAGACACACATGCAGCTTCTTTTTCCAAGGGACTGGAAATGTATCCTCCCACTGCCAGGGCTGTTTGCTAAAAGTAGGGTAAAAAAAATACCACATGAAGCACCCTCTGGGCTCTCAGTTTTCTTTAATCAACACTTGTGCCCCTCAGACCAAACCTTTGGAATGACGTTTGTACAAAGGTTTATAAATCAGCAATGACTGAAGCACAGCTGAAGGGGTTCCTTAGCTGAGGGATTTGACTGCAGCTTTGACAAGCTAGCATAAATCTCCATTAAAAATAAAACACACCTCATAGTGGCCAAATCCAACATGAATATGTATCTGAATCTTACAATCAGGAGCATCACAAAATATTTCACTTGGCACATACAGTAAGAGAGGTTGTGGAAATATCTGTAGCTTTTAGAACAAAAAAACATGTAAGTATAAACACAGATAAACTAGAACTCATTACTCTGTTTAAGCACTAAACACTGACGTCGTCACTCAATGTGTGTTGACAGTATTCTCTTGCTTTATTAATATCATCAGGGCCTGGTTTATTTTAAAAGGAATGTTAATTTTTAAAAAGAGAAAATTATGATATTGTATATAATGTATACACAAAGATCTCTGTAGAAATATTATTCCAATTTAGCAGGAAAAAAAAATAATTCAGAAGTATCGGACCATTGGAGGTGAGTGTGTGTGTGTGTGTGTGTCTGTAACTTCGTGAATACTGACTGTGTGACGTTTATTAGGTTTAAACCATGCAGTACATTCTTTGTCTCAATGATACGGTAGTTTCTCCCATAACATTTTTTTTACTTTACTGCAGATAACAAGACCAACCACGTGAATATAGCTATTTAATGTTTCTGTTCTTTTATACTGCAGCAAAAATGTACTGTAAATTTATGAAGAGGCTGTGCCCCAATGGCATTTTCCAATGATGTTAGTGCACAAATGCTTTAAACTAGACTGGAACTGCCAGAATAAAATGTAAATGAAGAATTTCTTGTATAACCTTATACTGCATGAGATCAATTTTTAATAAATTGTTGCAAATCTGTTTTTATGAATAAAATATATAAAACTTAGTTTTTTGGACTCCATGCCCTCTTTCCCCCATTGCAAAATCATTTTTGATGAGGGTGTGTGTGTGTATATGTATAAATATAGATGTACATAAAAGCCTCCTTGGAGAAAGAGGAATCCTATTACAACCCTACATTTTAATAAAAATGTAATATGTAATAAAAATACACATCGTAATTGTAGAACAGTTTGCATTTGGAGATAATAGGTAGATGAGCCTCTGCCCTGAAATTACTGCAGTACTCAAGAGTGAAGTCTAAGACCTTTTTCAAATGGGAAAATAATCAAAACATGTACTGAACATTTCTATCCAAACCACACTTAGCCCACACACTGTTCTCTTTTGCCCCACAGTGAATGTGAATTCAGAAGAAAAAGAAATATTTTACTATTTCACACAAGTTATTGAAGTTGAGCCAATGTTCCAGCTCAATAGTAAAACCTCTGCATCAACAAATGAGAAGTTTCTGAGAATAAACACCAATTGCTGCATGAAGGCAAACACTAAGCCTCTCCATCTAGTTTTGTGCATGTGGTGGGATTTGTGTCTCAAAGCAGGTTCTTCTGCATGGCAGAACAGGGGGAGGGTGGGAATGTCAGGCAATGAGAAAGTGAGAGGAAAGCGCATTTTGAGTTGTTTGCTTTTCAACAGGGGAGCAGCTTCAAGCCAGCACAAAATGTCATAAAGCCCAAGATGTGGGAATTAAAACCACCACAAATGGTTTTCCAGAAGATTTTTCATGTGTCTTAGAAGTCCCTCCGAACATATGCAAAAAGAGAAAATACCAGTGAGGAGTTAACAGTGTGGATCGTGGCTCTCAGTGCAGAATACCAGATGGCAGGAGAAACTCAAACAGATACATCAAAGCTCATTCAAGAAAGGAAAAAAGTACAGAATGACTTCAATGTGAAACCTATATTCAACCAGAAATTGTGGGAGGATGTGAAGAACTTAAAATTGCTCATGAATAATAGGAAACCAGAACAAAGTGAAATATTACTTTAAAGGGTCATGGAAAAAAAAGAGGGAGATGGCAGAGCAACTTTACTTGAACCACTGAGTTTTCACAGCCACAAGAAATATGCTTCCTGTACAATCATAAAGTTGTCATTGAATTAATGGAAGTTTGCTAAACCAAATCAAGGAAAGTAAGGAAAAAAAAAGCAAACACTCCTGAAAGGACTGTGAAGTTTTGTTTTGTTTTTGTTTTTGGTTTTTTTTTTTTGTTTTTTTTTGGTTTTGGGGGGTTTGGTTTTTTTTTTTTTTTGAGATATAATACCTTTCCTTAAGGGAAAGCCAAATCTTTTCTGATCTTTTCAGAATTTTGCTTATTACAAGTCTTAGCAAAATGTGCCTGTTCTTCCCAAGACTGGATTACTGTTTCTGCTGATCTCCAATCAGAATTGCTTAGGTGCTGGAAGCCAGCCCAGTAAGGCTTGTCCCAGCACTTCCACAGCACCCTATAGATATCAGCAGGGCTTATTGTGTTCTCAAACCACAGTCCAAAGGATGGGCTGGTTTCCCTATTCAGCAAGCTGACTCTCCCTGTCACTGGCTTGTTTAATAGGGATTTTCTGTTCACTGTCTGAGAAGACTGACAGATTTATTACAGTGGTTTAAGCACCATGATTTTTATCGGAGTTCAGTTCTCAGTTACTGACTGCCTTTTCCATCTCTTGACAAGTGAATAGTACTTACAGCCATTACTTTAATATGCCTGAATATTATTCATGAGTGCATTTTCAAGAGCACTCTGCCTCTTGAGTCCATCAGGACTCTGAGAGCACTACTGTGCTTGTCACTACTCACTCAACAACATTGCAGAGGATCAATAGAGGGTCTAGAGATGCATTGGAAGAGGTGGGGAAGGGAGAATCCAAGCTGCTGGCAAGGGCAACCCTGGGTGGCAGAACCACCACATCAGGATTGCCACAGACAACCTGCAGACATTTTGAGCCACCAACTTTTCAAACTGCAGCTGGTATACATTGCATCCCTTGATGAAGTGCTGAAGTAGGCCAAATGAAGGGAAAGAGAGAAGGACATGTGGGAGGAGAAAGGTAGAAGAGGCATCTCCAAACACTGAGAAAATTCTTCACTTCCCCAAAGGAAGTGGCTGTTATTTTCTTTTTTTTGATGGATGCCCATCAAAGCTAAGCATCATACAAGTATTTAAAGAAATTCCTGAACTTTAGAGGATAAATTCAGTAGAGGTCAAATAGATCTGAAGACAGGATCTGTAGGTACAAACAGCAAGCAGCCTGTGGGTTCGCTCACTAACAGAAAGGAGCATAGCAAAAAGGAGCTCACAAGTCCTGGAGCTTCAGAAGGACAGACACCTTCATGAGCTGGCAAATACAGGCTTTGACCAGAACTAATCCTGTGCCCACATCCAATGGGTGCAACAGAAGTTAAGAGTGTTAATTACATTTACAACCCACAGCTGCAATCTTCTCAGAGACCACATCACCCACCTACCCACCACTGCCCTCAGCAACGTGAGATGCCTGCTTAAGCAGAGGAGCTGCCACTGGTAGCAAATCATCCCACAGATGTGAAGTTGTCCATTCTGGCAAGTCAAATTAACTGGAAAATAAGGGGCAGGTGTGGAGCAGGGACTGAGTGTGTGTGCGTGTGTGTGTGTTGCAGAAAGCAGGACACGGAGAAAGTATGACCAGCTCAGCATAATACCATGAGTGTCAAGGCAGAGACACCCATGCTACCTCCTGCTTTGGGAATTTATCAAACATTTAAAAGCAAAAGCCATTCCAAGCACACAAACACACAAGACTTCCCCAGCTCGGAATTAATTCTCCTTGGTCCTGGCCCATTCTGCCACAAAATCCTGAGCCTTTCCACTGGAACATTCTCTGTTCGAAAGCAAAATGGAGCATGATGCAGAAATTAAAAACTGGAAAAGAGCAGGCAAGAAAACATGCACATGACTTTGTCCTCATAAAGTGCTGTGCTGTACTGTTACCCCAGCGGCTCCTACTCTGCCTTGTCTAAGGGCACTCCAGTATCCTCAAACACCAGGCACCCCTCCCAGCAGACAGAGGGATGGATACACCTCTTCTACAGGAGGGAGGAACCTCACATCCTCACCAAACAAGCTAGGTGACATAAAACTAGTCCACATGATTAAACAAGCTCTCAACTAGTGATACAAACCAGCATGAGCTTTATAAGAGCAAAGTATTCTCCAGAACGCAAGCATCCCACTTTGGGAAGCTTTGTGTTCTTTTTATTTTGGACACATCATGTACAACACACCACAAGGATAGTTCTTACTTCTCCAGACAACAAAACCATTCCTCCAGCCTGAGAAACCCTTCACTTTTGACCCTACTACATCTGTGTCTGAAGCAGAGAGACAGAGACAAAACAGTAGAGGTGAAATTCATCTCTTGAGCAGTTCAGGAGATAAAGGCAATATCTCCTGAAAAGGTGCTAGGACCACCTGCCTGAGTGAGAAGGTCATCTGCAAATACGGGTGCCTCTAAAAGACCTGCTGAGAAGAGCAAATTCCTGAGCATGGATCAGCTCCTCCTCCAGAAAGGTAAAAGGAAGAAATGTGTTAGTTGCTCGTCCTAAAGGCAGTCACATTTCCAAATACATTGACTCTCCTCATGATGAGTGGTGGGTGAAGGACACTAATAACGAGGGGAGCAAGGACAGTAGCTTCACACTGGGGTTGCAGAGGGGGTGTGACGAGGTTAAGAATTCTGTAAGCCCCCCAATTCATCCTGACTCAACACTGGAAAGAAATCCTCTTCAGTTTGCCTCATATTAATGCCACTGGAAGACACTATTTGAGAAACCCAATGGAGTTCATGAGAAAAAAGGGAAAAATATCAAAACAACCAGCGCACATGTACAAGAAGATGGCTTGAGAGTCATAAAGATGAAAATGAACAAGGGATTCAGCTGCAACCACTTCTGAGGAAGATACATCAATGTCAGCATCATATATGAGCACCCCTAGCAAAAGATAGTAGTCACTGTCACTGCCAGAAAGCTGGCTGTACAAATAAAGCTGTTAAAATTGTCAGAAACTAAGCCAACACTGTCACTAACTGCCTCAGTTGCTAGTAACTAAAATGAGAGCAACATTCCTCCAGATTTTGACCTCAGATTCTAGTAGGCTCAAAGTTTGAAATTTGGTTCAGTACCTCAATATCCTAGGCTGTTTCCAGGCTTTCATTTTTACTGAAACACTGCAGGAGTGTGAAGCTTACAAATTACCAATCCTTATGAAAATTTTACGGACACTGGTTCTTACAGACAAAGAAAGGTTTTTTTTAACCAGGCTGCCTTAGTCAGGTTCTGGGGAGAGGGAATATTTCATTTTTCTTCCTATGTACACATAGTTTATTGTTTTCAGAGACCTCCACAGAATTTTCCTTTGAGATTATAAACTCTCCAAACTGAAAGTACAACTGAACTTCTGTTGTACTTCTGTGTGATAAAGAACATTTCTCTAATAAGTGTCCCCATTCTTTGAGAACTTTTTATTCTTTTCTCTTGCAAAAGATTCTGTATTTTCTGCCTTGTTTTAATTTTAAAATCCAAGAATCTATTTACCTAGGAATTAACTGACATTTGAACTTAAATAAGCAATTTATGATGACAGTGAAACTCAGCAAAGTGGAATAAACGCATGAGTTGTTCCAGCATAATCCATGCAAACAAATAAGAGAAGCACTTGATACAGATCAAAATTTTCAGACATATCTCACTGAGAAAAATTAAAATAATTTGAAAACAAAATCAAATAAACACATCCCAGATTTAATGGCCCTTTGAATTAGAGGACGGCTTTCAGTTATCTTGGAGCAACCAATTTGGGTTGCCACAACCTGGGATCCAACCTGCCTGCTCCACCCACTGGGGCCTGTTTGCTTACTGCTAATTAAAGCCGCCTTCATCTCTGCAAAAGCTGGCATGTAACTTTTTGAGGGTGAAAGAATTAACTTTGAAATTCAGCCTTGCACATAAGAATTCTTCACAAACTTTTTAATGCCTTCTGTTAACCTGCCCTCCCTTCCATCTCATTTTGCTCTATAAGATACTGTCATTTTATATAAAACTGCTCCTGTTAGGGACAAGAAAAATTTTAATGAGGATGGAAAGACATATAAAGACATTCTTCTAATTGGTTTGTAGCAGAGCATTTCTGTAGTAGGAGTGACAAACTGATTAAACCAAAGGCAGCTGAAACCACCTGAAAGGAGTTTGTAGCAAGTGAGGGTCAGCCTCATTTCCCAAGCAACCAGTGACAGGAAAAGATGACAGAGCTTCAAGCTGTGCCAGGGAAGGTATGGGTTGGGCATCAGGAGGAATTTCTTCGTGGAAAGGGTTATTAAGCATTGGAACAGACTGCCCAGGGAGGTGTTCAAGGTGAGACTAGATGTGGCACTTATTGCTGTGGTCTAGTTGAAATGCTGGTGTTCAGTCAAAGGCTAGACTCAATAATCTCAGAGATCTTTTCCAACATAAATGTTTATTTGATTCTGTGATCTCCCCCCACTGAGCAGCAAGTTACCTGTTTTGCCGTGGGACAGCAGTTGTGTCAGCTGCCCCTCCATTCCTCTCAAAAGAAGTTTGCTTGGAATGTTTATGCAAACCTGATCCTATAGCAGGAAGACTAACTACTCCTCTCTTTTTCCAGACTTTAATGTTTCCTGACTGATTCTTTTAAAAACTACTAAGAAGGTGAAAATTCTCCTTCATCCTCCTGGACCTGATCAACTCTGCTCCAGCACCCCATGCTCCTGCAGGCAGGCAGGGTGGCTGGGGCATTCAGCAGCCAGACAGACCCACTCCAAACCACATTTCTCCACAGTGCAACATCCAGAAAGGCTGCACAGTTTCACACCCCTTTATTTTCTTTTTTTTTTTTTTCCTTTTCATCTACTTTACCAGATTTACTCCACTTGCCATCTCCACTGTTCTTTGTGCAGTTGTTGCTGATGCTGGAACATCTGAGATGTTAAAATCTTTCTGAAAAGGCTGTCAGTCCTTACTTGAGAAATCAAGACAAGCAAATGCTTCAGGAGACCCAAATGTGATAAAAATAATTTCAGGAATCAAAAAGTGACTATCTTAATACAATCTCATTTCAAATAAGCTCTATTTTTTTCACAGTGTACGTCAGCAATCATCAACCCTCATTGTCTTCTACAATGAAAAACGTGCACATCCAGCTCACAGGCATACTTGCATTTCTTTTCATACCCCTTGTTTTTGCCTTTTTATTTTTTTCATGTTGCTGATTTATTGTTTGTTTGTTTTCAAGCAAGATAGAAATAAAATTAACTTTTCCATATGGAGAACACCAGCCACGGAGCACTTGTGTCTGTGCAGTACAAATGCTCAAGAATAAACTGCTTCTCCTCATCCAGCATGCAGAGTGCATATCCCAGGCTGTGCGGGTAGAAGCTTAGAGCTTCAGTCAGATGAAAGATAATAAAATGAGCTTGGGCCTCATTAACTTACCCTGTTGATGTGAATATTAACATAAATTAAAATCCAAGCTCCAAAAAGAAAACGCAGTCCCAGCTCTCATCAGAGGCAAACTGCAAGCAGTAATAACTTCCTTGAATTAATTTACTTCATCATACTCTAAAGCTACAGTAAGACACTCAACACAAAGGCCTTCTTCACATGGTTTTGGAAGTTTTGTAGCCAAGTGCAATTTCAAGAATTAAATCTCTGGTTATGCACTTTGTTTATGGCTTTGATTAATACCCTGCTGCTTTGGCTTCATATAGAGAAAGAGTCTAGGAAGGCATTTTTCTTTCTTTCAGGACCTAGTTCAGCTTGATGTGCACAAAAACATTTATGAACATATCAGAATCTAGACAACCTTGCTCAAATTAATTTAATGAGGTGTATTGAAAATGATGAAAAGATGTTTCTCATTAATTTCTCTCTCTTCTGGAATAATGCTTTCCTTTTACTGATGTTCAGTTCTTTTACTCTGTTCTAAATAGATGTTATATTACCTTCATTATGGTTACATTATTAGTACTACACTAGTTATGCAAATAAGGACTCCATCTTATTTCTCTCCTTTGCTATTCCTACAGGGGATCTGTGTTTACAGTGTAGTCTTTGTACTTACGAAAGAAAAACTAAAGTGGAGGGAAGAAAGGATATGCTGGATTTTTTACTTATACTACAAACTTTATGTTTATCATGGAAGTTTAAAAATTTGTTTAACAACTTAACAAAGGGAAAAACATTTATGGAGATCATTCATTCCCCCTAAAGTTCATTCCAGTCTTGAACTGTCCCTTAGAAAAGTATCACCCTCTTCCTGGTGTAACAAGTTCAATTAAGTGTTCTTCAGTAGTCCTCATCCAAAATCTTTAGGCCATTTTTTAGCTTTGTTAATCCCAGTCACCAGCTGAATATTTAAAAAGTGCTTTCCCCAGAATCCACTGCCTCATTTGATTCCCATCATGAGACTCATCTGCTGCACCACAGGACACTGCTCTGTTCTTTCCTGACATAGCTGACATGGAAAGACACTGAAGTTGAGTTTAGCCTCAGATTCCCCATGCTGAATGGCCAAGGGGATTTTATTCATCATGGAATTTACCCCACTCTTTAGGATACAATTGCCTATTTCTCCACCTACATTCAGGGTTGTAAGCTGTCCCTTGTGAACTGTGGTGGTCTTAAGATGGACATCTCTTCCTGTCTCTGTGGCAGAGACATTTCCTACCAGCAGCTTGTATGTCCCTGTAAGATAACATCAACCCAGCAGAAGAGTAGAGCAGCAGATCACATGATTTTCCAGTATGTGTTTATTTAATTGGCAAAGATTGATTTGGAATTTTTTTTGGTACATCAAGCTACATACTGCTTTATGCACTGTAATTTTCTTTTTTTCAGATCATTGGCTTAGCATACAATGGATGCCTCTGCTGAGAGTCCTCTGTCATACCTTCTTTCTGACACTGTTCCCAATGCAGTTGCTGTGGGCAGAGCTGCATCTCCCCAAAGACAAGCTTTCTGCACAAAAAAACATCCCACAGTCTGCTAAATTGCTTTTGCACCTGTCAGGCAGTCATTTGGCTACCCATAAATTACATTATGCCTTCTTGCTCTACTAGCAGCCTCCTCATGTTTCTTCAGTTCTCTTGATGTGGGCTTCTGCCTTCAAATGCTAAAAAGTCTCTTCTACTTTTCTCTACTCAGTTTCATGTTTTTGTTTTCTTTGGTGGCCAAACATGCCACTCACAACTGCCAAGTGCATCAGGCTACCTAATAGTTCTCTAGATAGCTGACTGAGCCCTTCTTTTGCAGGTGAAGTAGCAAGAACGAAAACCAAGAGCAAAACTTCTTCAAAGAAAATGTAAGCCAGTAGATCAGTGATGTTATTCTATATGGGCCATGTTATCTGCATTTTCTGAGTGATGACTCTGCTAGCAGGACTTACTGGGTTGTATTTTGTCACCGCTGATCTTGGTTTAGCGATGGCTGCAGAATCACAAAACAATTGGTGTCATCTGCTTAACTTGTTCTTTGGCCTGAAGCTGGCAGGTTTCAGTGTATATGGTAAAGGACTAAGAAAACACAGTGATTGTAGTGTAACTATTCTTGTTGGCTTGCCAACAAGAAAGACTGGCCAGACTAGCAAGGTACAAAGACAACCTCTCCAAGCCAAGCCAGGGCTGGAAGAAAGGAGCTCACTCCCACTTCTGAAATCCTCTTGGTGAAGAATTTTAGTGACCAACAGCTCACCTCAACCCTCTCTTCTAAAGGAAATCTGGTGCTCTTGACCTTCAGGGCTCAGAAGGGCACAGGAAAAGTGTGTGCAAAAGCCCACGTAAGTTTCATAATACAAAAAAAAAAGGAAAAGTGCAATTTTTTCATCTGAAGTCATTCAATCATTTGGAATACTATGTGTCCAATAGTCTTCTCCCATCTCGCAGAATTAGCACAAGAGAAAGAGAGAGCACAGAATTCACCAGCTCATGTGAGATGCAAGGTATTTTCTGTGTAAAGTCGTTATCCTGAGAGTTACATAAACTAAATGATACAATGCTCCCTGAAATTGCCATAGAAAAGGCTGACAATGAGAAGTGCTTTCCCATTCCTGCCTCAGCACTCACCATTATTTTCCACTATTATATTTATGCCATTTCCCCTTAGGTTTACTCTAGTGAAACAAGATCATCTTGTCTATAAGGGAGAACAGGTTGTTGCCTTATTCTGATCATTTTTAATCAACATTCTAGACATGAACAAGAATCTGGAAATTAAATGTATTTTAAAAAAATAAAAAAGAGAACAGGAATACCTGAAGAAGGAAGAAGAATGGTTTTCCCACTCTTTCTCCTTGAGAGAAAATATTTTTACACATGGTTTTTAGATCAACCTGAGCAATGTCTCAAATAATGTAGAAACAAGCAAATAAAAATAAGAAAACAAACCATAACCAAACACAAGCAAAAAAAACCCCACACACACACATGCATTAAAAAAAAAAAAGTGACAGGAGTTTTCCACCACTTGCCTACTCCTCCTCCCCCAGTGGTTATGTTGGTCAAACCTGTCACTGGGCAAAACACATTACTAGGAGAGGGAGAAGACAATTCAATATTGAATCATGGTTATTTCATATGGTTTCCCAGATGGAAAAGCATAAATCAGGGTGAGGGTTTACTGCAAAACAAAACAGTCTGGAGAAGGGAGAAAACATATGCATGGATGCATATATTAAAAGCAATTTGAGAAAACCAATTAGACATTTAGAAAATGACAGGCAATGAAGAATAAGTTTCCACATTTTTCCCAATCAAAACTTTGCATTTGAAACTGTTCTCTGGATGTATTGACAATTTGCGTACAGGTAAGTACATTGATTTTACAGTGCAGAATTAAACCTCCCTGCTGCCACATTTGGAACATTGAAGTCCTGTGTGCAAAGTTAATATGGACTCATAGGCTCACTAAGGTTGAAAAGGCCTCTGTCATGGATTGACTCTGGCACAGTGCCAGTGCCCCCATGAAAGGTGTATTTCCCAAAATCGTTACTGTGAGATGTGACCCAGGAACAGAAAAAAGCAGGCTCCAAATTGGGAATGGAGGGGGAAAAAACAACACTTTATTAATCTACACAGACACAAAAGGGAAGGGGAAAACTACACACACACAACAATCCACAATAGAACACTTTCAAAAACACACAGCTGGGCAGGGGAGAGGATCCAATCTGCTCACCTGCCGGACTCCAAAGAGGAAGTCTCTCTGGGAGTGCTCTGCTTTTAACCCGTGTGTGTTCTCAGAGGTGTATCCAAGTCCCAAGTGGCCACACCAGGTTCCAATTTGAAATCTGGCCACTGATTGGTTTGACCATAACTTCCCAAAACTTCACTTCCGGATCAAATCATGACAACCTCCAAGATCATTGAGTCCAACCTTTGAGTGACCTCCACCATTTCAACTAAAACATGTCACTAAGTGCCATGTCCAGGTGTTTCTTCAACACCTCCAGGGATGGTGACTCCACCACCTCCCTGGGACAATTTTTCCAATGTTTAACAAACTTTTCTGTGAAGAAATTCTTCCTGATGTCCACCCTGATGCTCCCCTGGCACAAGTTGAGGCCATTTCCTCTTACCCTGTCACTAGTCCCTTGGGAGAAGAGATCAACGCCCACCTTGCTACAACCTCTTTTCAGGGAGTTGTAGAGAGTGATAAGGTCTCCCCAGAGCCTCTCTCCAGGCTACATAACCCCAGCTCCCTCAGCCACTCCATACAGGATTTTACTCTCCAGACCCTTCACTCTGCTACCCTTCTTTGGACCCACTCCAGCACCTAATTTGTCCTTCTTGTAGTGAAGGCCCCAGAACTGGACACGGGATTTGAGGAGTGGCCTCACAACTGTTGAGTACAGGGGGACAATCACTTCTCTGGTCCTGCTGGCCACACTATTCCCCACACAGGCCAGGAAGCCATTAGCCTTCTTGGCCACCTGGGCCCACACTGACTCATGTTCAGCCACTGTCAGTCAGCACTCCCAGGTCCTTTTCCACCTGCAGCTTTCCAGCCCCTCTGCCCCCAACCTGCAGCACTGCCTGGGGCTGCTGTGACACAAGGGCACGACCTGGCACTTCACCTTGTTGAACCTCATATTGCTGGCCTCAGCCCATTGATCCAGCCTGTCCAGATCCCTCTGCAGATCCCTCCTGCTCTCCAGAAGATCAGCACTGGGGGTTATCTACACTCACTGACTTGATCTCCTCATCCATATGGGATCAGATAGGATATGAGGATGTTAGACAGGATTGGCCCAAATACTGAGTCTCGGTGAAGCCCATCGGTGAACCAGCCTCCAGCTGGCTGTGGCATCATTCACCATCACTCTCTGGCCTGGCCATCCAGGCAATTTTTCACCCAGAAAAGAGTGCACTTGTGGATTTCCAGCTTTCACAGAAGACTGCTGTGGGAAACAGTAACCAAGGCTTTACTGAGGTCTAGGTATACACATACCTCATCCACTACAGGGTCATGGGCTCATATAACCACTTTTCCTAAACTTGTGCTGGCTGGGCCTGATCCCCTGGTTGTCTTGTCCATGTGATTGCACTCAAGATTTTCTTCTCCACAACCTTCCCCAGGCCTGTACTTCTCTGAATCCTGCTTCTGACTCTTCCTGCAGATGGGAGTCACATTTGCTAATCTCCAGGTGTCTGGGATCTCCCTGGCTAACCAGGACTGATGATTGATGCAGTGGGGAGACTCTGCCAGCTCCCTCAGACACTTGGATGAATATCACCTAGTCCCAGAGACTTGTGAGTGTCAAAGTGGCTCGGCAGGTCACTAACTACTTCCCTATGAATTGCAGGTCATCTGTTTTGCTCCCTCTCTCTGTGTAGAAGCCCAGGGGGCTGGCTGCTCTGAGGATAACCAGACTTTTTGTTAAAGACTGAGAAAAAGAAGGCATTAGATACCTCAGCCTTTTCCTCATCATCATGGTGACAATGACTCCCTTCATCCAATAAATGATGAAGATTTTCCTTGGCTCTTCATTAATTGTTAATGTATTTATAAAAATAATCCTTTTATTATCTTCCATAGCAGTGTCTAGATTGAGTTCTTGCTAAGCTTTCACCTGGTTTTCTCTGTACATATTCCAACAACATCCTTGTGTTCTTCCTGAGTTTCCTGCCCCTTCTCCCAAAGGTCATAAATTCTCAAGGAAATCTTAAAGGGACAGCCTACTCCTGTACCTTTAAGATTTCCTTCCAAAAGTAGCTCCAGCCTTCCTGGATCCTTTTGTTATTAAGGACTGTTTCCCAAGGGAACCAGTGCCCTGAGCAATCCAAAATGTACTCTCAAGAAGTTCAGGGTACAGGTTTTGTTGATGCCCCCTCCTTTCTTAACCTAGGATTGAAAACTCTCATTTCATGGTTGTTGTGCCCAACACGGCCTCTGGCCACCACATCTCCCACCAGCCCTTCTCTGTTTGTAAACAGCAGGTGTAGCAGGACCTCATCCTGTAGGCTCACTTTCCAGCTGCAACAGGAATTTATCTTCCACACACTGCAGGAACCTCCTAGACTGCCTCCTTTTCACTGTGTTCAGTTTCCATCAGAAGATCCAGCAAATTAAAATCTCCCATCACCCATATTATTGAGCTGATAAGACATTTTGCATAAATATTATTTTGGTTTATCATGTAAGAATATTTTGACTGGATGTTCTGGACTCATGTGTTTTTTTATAAATTGCTGCTCTTTTGGTAAAGCAGAAATGTGGGGTGAACAGCAGCAGCAAGTAGTTACAATTTCCCATCTTGCTATGACACAGCATACCAGGATTTATCTCTAACTTCACCAAGAGCTTTCATTGTCCTGCCTTTTTACATTTTCCTTGCTATGTTATTGTTGGGGGGTTTTTAATCATTAACTTCAAATTGACATCCTTGGGCCAACTCAGTTTTAATTTAGGAGTATGAAACAAAAATAGCTTTATGAGACAAGAATTAAACAAATGAGAAATGAGCATATGGCAAAACCCAAGCCCTTTCAGCTGCTCTTTGAATGTAATATGATTTATAACAGTGAGGTTATGTGGTAGAGTTTGGAGTGCAAAGCTTACTAAATAATGAATACAGTGCTTCCATGTAATTTTGTTGGCAATGGCCCTGAGCAATTTTAATTAGCTTCACCTCCCATTAGCAGCAAGGACAGCTGTGGATGTGCAGCCTTCCTACAAGAGTTCTGCAAGTTGACTTATCTAGATTTAATTTTTTTGCTATCAAAGCACATCTCCACCAGCACAAAGGAGCATGGAGGAGTGATGACAAGCAAGCCCCAATATCCTAATCAGACAGAGCAGAGCATGCTGACCTGGCTATTCCCAGTCTCAGTCCACTGTCCTGGCACGAAAGCCATCATCAAGATGAGTTTTGGTGGGAGAGCCCTTCTGGATAGCCTTACAGACTGAGGGGGTGTTACTGCCTTAAGGGGAGTGGAATTCATTGAGGCATGGCAGGGAAGAGCACATGGGGATTTTGCAAGAACAACTACAGGTTTTAAGGGAGGAATAGTGAGGGAACAAGGAGGTTTCAGAGAAATAAGCACAGAAAAACCCCCCAAGAAATAGGATAAAAGCAGCTGATTGTATGCAAACAGATAATTTTTCAGCACACTCATTTGGCCATGGCCTGTTCCTGACTGCAACAGCCTGTCCTGCCTTCTCATTAAACTCCATTTCTATTTTCCTGGGTGAGGACCTCTCTGCATTGTGTCCATGGAGGCCCAACTACCACTGACCAGGGTAGGAGACCATGAAGAACAAAACCCCTTTATCTGGGATGCCAGAAACTGGAGAAAGTGGCACACCTGCAGACAAGCATGGGTGTGTAGAGTGCTGTGTAATCACTGGCAAACACGGAGTGAGACTGGCCAGTGAGCAGAGTGAGAGTCCTGGCAGCCAGGTCTTGCAGCAGCCAGAAGGGCTGTCCAGATGGGCTGGACATGGAGAGACCAGGAGGTCTGAGAGCAGGCTGCTGGAGGGATCAGGAACCCAAAACCAGCTCTTGGAGAGATTGTGGCAAATGGAGGTCGACTCAGACACCTTTGCATGTTGTGTGCCTCTGGAGAGCAGAGGATCCAAGGACCATTTGCTGGGTAGTCTGTGGGTCTAAGGCCAGTGGCTGGAGAGATCCCTCATGTGCCTCTGTGCGTCTGAGCATGAGCGCTGGATAGTCACAGATGCCATCTGTCCCAAAACTTGGGGTGATGCTGGTGTGTCTGGTGGTAGGTGTACAAGCAGTTTCTTCCTTACACACTTTGCCAACAGTGGGAATTTTTGTATGGATGTGTTACACAGAATGTTTAGCCAGACATACCAGACCTCATCTCTGCCAGGCCTGGAGTTGATGCCATCCTATTGCTCCCTTCTGTGCTTACCTCATGGCAAAGTCCTTCCATGGCCCTAAAAGTGCTTGAGACAGGGAACTGTGCTCTCTAAATCCTTACAATTCCTTGTGTGACTGCAGGACATACCTGCCCAGCCTGTCTACTGGGACATGGGGCTGCAAAAGCAATCTCACCTCCATCTGGATACCAGATTTGGCAGCTTCTGACAATTTCTTCCTGAGATGGCAGCTGAAGGGTGCAAACAGCCCCCCACATCATTTCCTCAAGGAAAGGTTAACAGGACATCTTGCTATTAACCCAAGGTCAGACAGCAGCTGTCCTCTGACACTGGCACTTACCTGTGCTGGTGGAAACAGTGATATTTATGTCTCTTGCTATTATCTGAAGCCTGGTGTTCACCTACAACATTAGCCTCAGCTGCAGTTCCAAAAAGGCATGGCTTAAGGAATGAGTTTAGAACTCTTTGTCCTTAACCGCTTAGCTGCTGCCACACGAAGAAATTGCATAATTTATGTACTTCTGCCCATTTACCTCCTCTGTACCACTAGCCAGCTTCCAGCTTGATATGTTTTGCCTTCAGTGCAGAAGCCTTCTGGCAAATCACTACAATGAGCTCAAGAAATTGCTGTAAGACCCTGGCTTGTGGTGCACCAGTTTAGTTGTACTCTTGCACTGGGTGATTGGGAATTTGCACGGAATAGTTTTATATTGCATTGTATAGCCTATGTTATACCACGTGGTTTGTTTCCCCTTTCCCCCATCACATGGTCTTTCCCTCACCTGTCCCGGTGCCCCTTGGTGGTCTCTTCCCCTGGGTTACCCCTCCCCTCGCCCCTCCTCACTGGTATCCATTGGCTGTGGACCTCTCCCTCTGTCCCCATCCCGGGGGGTATAAAAGTTCCCTGCCACCAGGGAATGCCCTCTTTCTCCCATGGGTTTGTCCACCTGGTGTGTCTCTTGGAATAAAGGACAACGTTTCCCACGTGGAGAAGAGCTCTTCCCAATCTTTTACCTTCGAAATATCATACGGGCAAGGGTCTATAGCCAGCCGGAGTGGACCCCAACAGCCCAGGCAACACGATTCTTCAACCCTGAGAACAGCATGACCCAGGAGCCCCTCACCTCTTTGCTTGCTCTGCCTGCCACCTTGGTGGCTGCAGAGCAGACTTCTGCTCACTTGTGAGGCACATCCCTGTCTAATTCCTAACATCAGGGAAATTTGGAGAGACAGCTGTAAGCAGGAGAAAGTCACCTCAGGACCAGAGATCTGCTGATTAGATGATGACTATGACTAGGTGTGCCCAAAGAGCTTTAACCCTTCCCTTCCTCGAAGCTCAAGCCCTTTCCAGCCTCAATATCAGATACAAAGAATTTCTCTAGTGAGTGTGGATAACCCAGCAAATCAACACAACCCAAAATGCAAGACTGACAATTTGTTCCTTGCCTGTCCCAATTTTCGCTTATTTTAAATGAGGAAAAAATGAATAGGGGTGTTTTTGTTATTTTTTAAATAAAATCTATTATGATGTCTGTATTATTACCAGAGGTATGTTACAAAGACCATAAATCTGACCTCACACCTCTCATCACCTTCTGTTATCTGGTAGCAATTTTGGGGGGTTTCTATTTCATCACTAAGGGAATAAACAAATTGGACCTACTCTGCTTCAACATATAAATTTGCTACAAAATGTTGATATTCTTGGACAACAGATACTTGGAGCCTTGCCAAATGGGAGAAGAAAATCAAAATAGGTTTTCTGTTGCTATTACAAAGAGTACTGTGTATTTATAGGTCTATAACATATCCTCACCTCTTTAACATTCTGTCAGACAGCTGGAAGTTTTCTAAATTACACGAAAATACCAGTTTTAGGTTCTGTCACTACAGAAACTTAGAGCGGCCAAATCCAGAGAGAAAAGCAGAAGTCTACACCAAAAGGATAAGCCAGATGGAGGGCTCTACATGATGGCAGACTCCACAAAACAGTCTGACTGCTCAGAGAAAGCTGAATGAATTACTGAAAGTTTTTACTTAGACATCCATTCATGTTTGATGTGGAATATGTGAGCCCAGATGTTTTCTCGTGTTGTATTTTAAGAGAACTCTAGCCACCAGGGATAAAACAGTAGCTGGTGAAGGGTGCAATGGTTCCAGCTACTTTGTGGAGGAGGAGAAACAGCCAGTGAAACTAATCAAGAAGAAAGAGCAAGTGGGAAAGGGACTTGGAGATCAGTTAGTGTCTTGTGCCCCTTGTTTTCCAAAACACTTTCCCCCCATACCAACCCACCATCAAATCAAGAAGTGTTAGCTAGCAGGAGATGCTCAGGTGATGTCTGTGCACCAGCATTTCCTTTCCATAATTACAGTGCTGATGGAGCTCACATGCATGAGCCTGCTTTGTAGAGATCCTCAGAGCAAGAGGCAGTTTTACAGGACAGGTAGCCAGGCCTCACACTTATTAATTTATTTGATCGTATCTCCACTGTTATTTCACTGCTGACTGTGAAGCAGGCAGCTTGAGCCTTTAGTGACATAGCTTTCTGGAGAGAGAAGGCTAACTTTTACAATATCACAGGGGTTGTTATAATTGTGGGTACTTTTCATACCTGAGGTAATAAATAGACTATTCTCCAGGAGACAGAATTAGCAACAAGGACAGAGCACACACCTAGAGCAAGTTAATTGCTCAGTACAGGACAAAAACTAATAGCTGTGAAAAAAGCAGTTGGGGGGCTGACCAAAGTGTATTTAAGCAACTTCTCTTTTAAAAACCACTTGGCCCTCAATGTAGTCTGTAATCAGATATGCAAAACAGAGCTAACAAAAAAATCACTGAGTTTCTGAAATCTTAAGGCAGGAGGTCTTCCTCTCAAGAAAGGGAGGATGTGCTGTCTCTAGATAGGTTTCTAATTTTGGAAAATACATTCTCCTATACAAAGATGTTGGCAGGCTTACCTAGCTCTTATCAACTTTGTTTAGGCTTCCTAGAAAATCACCACATGATGTCTTTAACTACAGAGTTAAAGAAAGCTTCTAGCTAAATGGCTTACTGACAATGATATCTGCTTTTAAACTACACATAAAATAGGTATTTAAAAATTCATCTAAACATCTGGGCTCAGAGGTAAAGTATATTAGAAGAAGAAAACAACCACACATATCCTAGTGTCAACCATTATCAACCATTCATGAACCCTGTAAGTCTCACCCATCGGACTCTCCTGATCCACTCCACTCTTTTCACCCAGGAAATTTTCCACCAAAACCTTCAGGTGCACAAGTACAGTTCCTGGAGGATGAGCACAAAAGCTATTCCCAAGCTTTTTTCTGTTGAAAATACCGTGTCTCAACTTTCTTCAGCTGAGCTGTGAGATGTCAGCTTTAACGCTTCAGGCACTTGTAGCTGTCAACAAATAACTCAAGAGAAAGTCCATCTTTAAGATATTTGAGGACTTTAACCATTTTCTGGGGTATTCAATTTGTAATAACAGGAAGCAAACTCAAGATCAATACGTAGCATAGATCATGGGTTAATCATAATTTCACTGACAGGCTCATTCATACAAGAAAACCAGTGCATTTTGAGAAACAAGGTAAGCAGCGGCTTTTAGAAAGACTAAAGCTCTTCTATTGGGTACTTATTAGCAGAAATAGGACTGGTCCTATTCCAAGAGGTTCTCACAAATATGTTACACTTAGAAATTTAGAAGTTAAAATGTACTTTCTGGGGGCTGAAGAAAAAGCTGGCAGCAAAAGGTGGCATTATGTAAAGGAGTTTTAACCTATCAGAAAGATGGAATAAGGGAGACAACACATTGGTACGGAAAACCTGAATCAATCCTAAAGCCCAGAGCCATTGTTATCCTCTTCCCATTGCTTCTTGACAAGCAAACAGTAGCTCCACCATCCTCTTCGCAAAACAGCCCAAGTGGAAAGTGATCTCTGGAGGTCATTTACTCCAACCTGCTTGCTCAGGCAGGGCCATCTAGAGCCATTCACACAGGACCATGTCCAGATGGCTTCTGAATACCTCAAAGAAGAGAGATTTCACAACTTCCCTGGGTCTTTCTGTGCCGGTGTTTGATAACCCTTGACCATAAGGAAGATCCTTTCGATGTATCTGTTTCAGTTCGTGCCCGTTGCCTCTCATCCTTCCACTGGAAAGCAGTATCTTACTTCCAGAGATCACACTGAGCCAAGGCTCCTTATTTGAGTCACTGCAAGGGACCATGTCCCAAGTGACACCGGTCCATGGCCCCCAAGCAGCCTCTCTTGGCTGCCTCCATCAGTGCCTCTCCTGTCACACCCTGCATTTTCACTTTCTTCTAATCAGAAAGAAAAAGACCAATATAGAGCTGCCTCCCTACATCTATTTTCCTTTCCCCAGTCTCCTTCCCTGTCCTGTTGCCTGGATTATTCCCACTCTTTCCTCCCACACCCACTACTTGCACCTCTGCACCGTCTCTTCTCCTTTACTAGCTGCACCCTCGCATCTGCCCCACCGTCTCTTACAAACTGTTCAAGGCAACCAGAGGTGGAGGTGTTCATGGCAATCTCACTCCCAGGAAACCCAGGTCCTCACAAGTCTTTAAGAAATGCAAGAGGATTGTACCAAGCAGTCCAGCCTAACCCACCACTCTGATACATTTATGAGGCAGGACCAGGCACTAAATCACACCAATATTTCTGTTTGTCATTTTTACTTCCTATCACTTATTGTCTTACTTTCATATTTCATGTTAGGTTTCCCAGCACAAGTGTCAAATCTAGCAGCCTACATTTTCCTCTGTCTCCACTGGAAACCTTTCTAAAAAACTGGTGTTGTGGTAGTAACAACCTTATAACATCAAACTGATTTTAGACAAGAGTTTGCAAGCTACTCTAGGGAGATCAGCTCTTGTATCTTTACATTCTCCTTTGGAATACTTGGGTGAATGTCTTCCAGTCTTGGTGATATGGTAATATTCATTTTGTTTATTCCTTCCATAATCTTTTCTGCAGTCACTTAGGACTGGGCAATTCAATGTGTGACTTCTTTATGATGTACTAATCAAAGACGTGCACTGCAGTCAGGATCCTTTCCCCTGAAACACGCACCCTTTTTGAGATGGTGGGAAAGGAGTGCAAACACTGTGCTCTCTCACACACCCACTCCCTGCCTACTGAAAATGTATTTTTTAATGCCCACACTCAGAAGAAAGAAGTAGCAGTGCTGCAATTTTAGTATACTTATTTGGTTGAGAATTTATACAGCCTGCTTACTTTCTGCTTCCCCCACCCCAAAGGCTCAGAGAGCCAAGCAAGATGCTTTCAGCTGCTCTTGGCAGATGCCTCCAGTGGCCAAGGCATGCAGGCATCCCTCCTGCATTCCCTAGGTGCAGCAGAGCCTGGACCAACCCTGACATGGGCTGGTGGTACAGTGCAGCCAAGCCCTCCTGTACTAAAGGGTAAACCTCAGCTGTTACATAAAACACACAGATTCCCTCTCCTGTGCT
The DNA here is from genome assembly GCF_017590135.1 of Pyrgilauda ruficollis. Classification (NCBI taxonomy): domain Eukaryota; kingdom Metazoa; phylum Chordata; class Aves; order Passeriformes; family Passeridae; genus Pyrgilauda; species Pyrgilauda ruficollis. The sequence continues at coordinate 1,559,554 of NW_024525378.1, read as the reverse complement.
GGAGAGGTTTCTGTTTAGCTCCGATCCCTGCCCTGGAGGATGGCACAGATAAGATGTGAATCCATTCTTGTTCCACCAGCAGAAGAGGTGGATCCTGCCAGCTCGCTGTTTCCGAGGCTCTCGCATCCATTTACACACTTGCACTCGGGGGTGGGCAGGGGCGGGTGTCTGCCTCCCTCACGTCACTGTCGTTTACATCTCTCTCCTTCCTCAGAGGGCTGTTACAGATTTGAAAAGCCCTAACTCCACTCCACTGGCTTTGACAGGAGAAAAAGCCTCCCTTTCTAAGCCTCAGCTTATAGAAATGTCCATGCAGATTTTTAAAACATATATATAATGTTTATAATATAATACAGTATAATCCCACTGTCTTTTATTGAGGAGGAGTGATGTTTCATTATGCAAAAAAATAGATAATAAAATATTCTGCCAACCACACCGGCTGTGAAAATGAAATGTTACAAGTGACCCAAATAAAATTTAACCACTGTGTTTCTCATCCTCTCCCAGTGAAGCCATCACCAGATCTGATCCCTGGCTACAGATTACGGAAGCAAAATTTCCCAGGTACTTCAGTTCTTTCTATATTTTTTTAAAAAAACAAAGCAATTAATTTGATGTAGAGTGATTCAGATATAGGATTCTAATCTGCATTTCTCTGATCTTTGAAGAAAATGCTTGTTACTGCCTAAATGGTCATAGGTTTGCCACCTGGATGATAATCCTGATGCAATTTCACACTGATTACCAAGGGCTTTTACTGTGGCATAGCCAATCAGAGGAGGCCCACAGGAGATTCTGTAGCAGTCTAGGTGATCTGTAAAACCACCTTACTTCCTTATTTCTTCTTTTTTCTAAAATTGTTACATATAACATAGCAAAGCAGAGTAAAGAAGTAATATTAAAAATTGTTTTAAGCAGTGTTAGCAGAAAGGTAGTGAAAGTGGTGATGAGACCTGAGAGGAACCTGCTGATAGATTTTGTTGTCAGAGATCAAGACAATTTCATTGCCAGGAAGCACTTAGGAGGAGGGGGGAATTGCTAACAGCAGACAGCTCCACATGGCATCCACACTTCTTCTTAACTGTGTGCTTGGGCAGCAGTACAAGGCAGTGGAGCACAGAGACATTACCTAAGAGCAGCTGGTGGTTAAACTCAGTACATCCACAAAAACCATGAGGGACAACTGTCAGGTAAAGGATTTAAATCACACAGAACAAAACTTCATCAGAATTCCCTTCTTTTGAAAAGTAGGGGCTGTGGGTACCGTTCCTAGACCTGATTCCTCAACATACGGCTTCTGCTACTGACAGGGAATCTCTGCTTGGCTTTGTGCCAGCCTGCTGTGGTCAGATTTGGGTGTTGTAAACCCTCACTTCGAGCTGATTTCTGTCAACTCTGAGCCCACCACAAGTGGAGAGCTCGAGAGAAGATCACAGCCAGTTCCCCACCAGCCATTAACTAACCTCTGCCTCCCCTAGACCTTCCCCCTCGCTCAGAGCACCAGTGCACAGCCATTCCTCTTACTCCTCTCTCTAGCCCACAGCTGTCCCAGCAAGAGGCAGGTTTCTTTTGCTTTCCTCATCCTTCCCTCCCAGGTTGGGATCCAGGACAGTTTCTCCTCCCTCTAAACAAAAGGGAAAAAGCAAAGAAGATCTCTCCTGAGCACCCTGGAAATGCAGCTGATAATTTTCACCCTGCATGCCCAGGACTTCAGGTGCACATCTAACATTATCTACTAGGACTTAAAAGTGCGCACCCAATGGATCTCTTTAAGTCAAATAAAATCTAAGTACTTGTTCCATCCTTCAAATGGAAACAATTTCGTACTTTCCTACCAACTATCAGCTGTCTCATAACCTCAATATTCAGTTGCTTTCATCAGCTAGTAAACAGTGTTTCCTGAAATGCTCATCCCTAGAATCATGGAATTATTAAATTGGAAACAACCTCTAAGATCATTGAGTCCAACCATTAACCCAGCACTGCCAAGTCCATCGCTTAGCCATGTCCCTAAGTGCTACATGTGCATGTCTTTTAAATGCCTCCAGAGATGGTGACTCCGCCACTTCCCTGAGCAGCCTGTGCCAGGGAATGACAATCCCTTCAGTGAAGAAATTCTTACTAATATCCACTCTAAACTTTCCCTGGTGCTATTTCCATTTGTCCTGTTCCATTCTCCTTGGGAGAAGATACTGACACCCACATTGCTTCTTCCCCCATCTCCTGGTTTTGAAGGACAGCTAGAACACACAGCAACAGCAGCAGTCAGCGTGTGTCAATGTTTAAACCAAAAAAAGGACATCCTCCTAGCAGGAAATTTTATTTGTCACTTAATTTTGAAGTTATATTGATTTTTCAAAAAACAGTTTGTGCCATTGTTTGCCTAGAAGATATTTTAGAAAAGTATACTGTACTGTATTTCAAATAATTTTAAAATTATTTGCCATTGTGTGTCTTACAAATTTCTGTTCCCTTTGCTGTATGTCCTCCATGTTAGGAAGGGACTTTAACAACTAACCTAATTCCAGAAAAAATAAGATAACAGTACCAAGATGTATTCCTTCTGTCCACTCTTGCCATGCTCAAAATCACTGAATTGTCCTAGTGCATTGCTGCAATTTTTTTTCAAAATCCCATTTCACAGATTGCATTGGATTTCTTAGATGCACAAGTGACTTTCCAGCCAATGCTTGTGCACAGAAAACCATTCACAAGAACACCCTGCTCATCCTGTACTCCTAATGAACTCACAGATTTTACCTGCCCTCTGGAAGCTTTACCCAGTGGATAAACAAAATTTCTCCTCTTTCAAAGCCTGATGCAGCCCCAAGAGTCTCCTCAGAAAAGCAACAGCTCCACAGCCACCCTGCAGCCAGGTAATTCTAAGTCTGTGCAGAAATGCAGGATAATTACACCTGGATTTCCACAGCAGGTGCACTCAACCCACAGACCTTGCCATCTCCTGGGGAGCAGAGACAACTCCATGAGAGAGAGGGGACCTGTGGGGACAGCTCTGGGAGAAACTGAGCCCAGGGAACACATTGCAGCCACACATCAGGTTTTGTTGTTCCTGCATCTGTTCTCTCTCCTGTGTGGTCTGTCCTTCCCCAGAGCCAGGGATCCTCAGAGCTGTGCCTGGCTGCAGCTCTCCAAGGCAGATGTGCAGGAAGACTCTGCTGGCTGCCACGTGCCTGAGCCACAGCTCCCTTAGTGTGTCCTGCACCACAGCCTGATCCTGCTCCTGACCCCCCTACGCTGCATTGACATCTCTGCCACGCTCCTGGTGCCACTCATCCATCAGGCACACACACCTGGCCCTTTCCAGAGGCACCTCACATGTCAAGGATCCTTGTCAGCACCTTAAGGTGGGTGTGTTGCTGCCAGCCCAGGTCTCTTTGTTTTCATACAGTTGTTGCCATTAGCATTGTTCTGCCCATGACAGAAACCTGATGTTATCCCCTGTAGTTTTATGATCAGTTTAGATCTTAGTTATTAATGAAACCAAGCTAGGCTTGAAAATACACTTTTTCACATGTCTGGGAATTGAATGGAGTCTAGCTGCTTCATCAGCAAGAAAGCTGCTTTACTCTTTCAGGTGCTTATTCCTTAGCTTAACTGCTAAGGTCTTGTTTGTACTTTAGTTATTGTTACTTAGTTTGTTCAGGAAGTTTTAATTTGCTTGCTCCTCACTCCGCAGGTCAGAGGTGCCCTTTGTGAATACAGTCCAGTCTATTTGGAAGAGAAGCAGTAAGGAAAAGTCATAATTTTTCAATAAAGCATCTTGTAATCATTTAGAAAATAAATTTTGAAAGAATTTTCGGAAAGTCCTTTTAGTGAAGCAGAAATCTGACAGAGGAACAGGGAAATTGTCTGAGAGAAACTGTGGAACAGGAGTTTAGTGGCATGCCAAAAATTTCTGATGGAAAAAAAGACAAAGCAAAGTTGTAATCAGTATTCAGTTCAGCTTACTGAAGGTCTGCATGTGTTACCCTCTGCGTGTCCTTCCCTCTTTAATTATCTTGCCAGCTTCAGTGGCTCTCAGTCTCAGGGTCACCAAAGCTACTTGCTGGTAACCTGATTGCCAACAATGGCAAAAGACTCAGAATTGCCTGTTTTGATTATTGTTTAATTTTCATGCAATTCACAGTCAGTCCATGGTGAAAAGGGCTTCTTAATGTCTTTCTCATGATCTGGAAACTCTCACCAGTGAGTGAAAATAGCTGCCCCTCGGAAGGGAGTGCAAGTCAGAGCTACTGGTCACTCAAGGACACCCAAATGCCAGCAGTAGCTATTTCCTCCTAAAAGAGCCTTGTCCCACATGTGCACTTATTCCCCATCTCCATCACCCTTAGGTGATACTTCAGCTTCTTCTGGTGAAGTCAACTGAAAAATACTTGCTGTGCAAAGATCAAAGTAAAGCAACAATTAAAACTGGGTGAGGGCGTTGCTGAAGTTTAAAGGAGAAATGCTGGAAGACATTCACAGAGAGAAATGTGGAGATGATGGGCATGTCATTTTGCAGCACCGGAGCTCTTTCTGATGTGTGATTTCACACGGCCTTAACTGGCAGAAAATTTTCAGAAGACTTCTTTAAACAAAAAATTCAGAAATACTCTGAACTTCTTTAGGCACAGCTCAATCAGGCTTGAGTCGGGGGGGGGAGAAGGGGAAAATTAAAAAATATAATGGAATACAGGCCAGTACCCCTCACTTTGCTCTCTAGTTTTTCACTGCCCACCTGTGAGGTAAGAACCACTCCAAGACTGCTGCTAGTGCAAGCAGCCAGTTTTCCCTGGGCCCTCTAGATGTGGGTGAGATGACAGCAAGGAAGCTGCAGGAGCCTGTGAAGAAAACAGCCCAACACTGAATTGGTAGCTCAGTACAAGAGGCAGAGCTGTCAGGGATTTAATTTGTCTTCCTCACACCGGTGCTTCTTCACTGCAGCCACCACTGAGGTCCCTGGAAGAAGGACTGTAAGGGAGGAGGGCATGTGAGAAAAGGTTTTGATAGCTGGCCAGTATCTAATGCTCCTCTTGAAATATTCAGGGAAAGAAAATGGTATATTCCTTCAACTGCCTCTTCTCCTTTGATTCTTGAAACTCAGTCCCAGTGGTTTTCCTGTGTGAGAAACCCTAGCTAACTAGGAATAGCTTCAGGATATCCAAGGTCTCATCTCTGTGACATCAGCACAAGGACATTGATATTTCTGAGGTGCTAGGGAGAATGAGGTGGTGGTATTACTGTGTAGAAATACTAATGATCTCATTCACAAGAACTGGGGAGGGCCAGAGATGTGCCATTTCATGAAAAACTGTAATATCAACAAATATCTGTAACACGACTCCAAAGAGTCTCTCAGAGTGGCTTTTAAATAATTGAAGAGGGAGTTTAGGTGCTGCTGAATGATGAGGCTCTGGGCTTTCAGGCCAAGTTTTCTGAAGTTTACTATAGACTCCAAACAGGGAGTGCATTCTAGCTTGAAAGCAGATCTGAGTGAGCATCGAGCTGCCCTGGGATCAAAGTTTGTTAATATTTTAATGTTTCTAACATGACGCAGAGTGCATGAGAAGTATAAGCCTTGGGGACTATCCGGCTTAATTTATGTATTGAGTCACTACCAAAAGCAAGGCTGTAGCTCTGCCTTCCTGATGGCACATTAAATTCTGGCTATTCTCAATAGTCCAATACGGAGGATTAAAACAACCTCTTCTTCCCCTTCTACATTTTTAACAAAGACAATAGAAAATTAAACCGGTTCAGGACAATAATAGGCAATCAGGAAAAGATGTTGGAGCTGACTGTCATTAGCTATACCGCTTTTCAGTCTAGTACAGAGATAAATCAGATCAGCATTTGGCAAACAAAACAGCCATGCTGGTGCTGGAATAATTGCATGCATTGTCAGAAATGCAAGTAAAGGCCTTCAAATGTTCTGCCTACTTAACATCAACTCTGCTTTATTTAAAATAGTCATCTACAGAGCAAACATTATTTAGGGAAAAGCAACACTGTGAGGCACAAATGGGTAGCAGTAATCACAAAAAGCTGAGCAGAGCACGTGTGATAGGCCCCACCATGGGACATGCAGTAGCAGGCTGGCTGCCCAGCTGCAGGACACACAGTGGGGTCAGGGAGAGGACAGACCTCTCAGGGCTCCACTTTGCCCTAACAATCCCAGGCAAAGCACTGGTTCTACAACTTCATGGGCAGAGGGCTTAGGACAAGAATCTCCCCAGAGAGAGGGTGATGTAGCACAGATCTTTTCTCTAAGAAGAAAAAAAATTGCCAGCCTCAGCCTGCAAACATTATCTCTGTGGTGAGCAGACTGGAATAGAGTCCCAATCTCCAGATAGCTTTGGATGCTGAAAACCACTGTGCCATCAACAACGGTTTTGGCTCTCCTGCTGTCCCTGCTGCCTCTGGTAATTTTGTTTGCTCAGAGCAGGATGCTAAGATGAAACCCAGGACAAGTCATTTGTGGCCACACGAACAGTAAGGCTGTTGCTGAGAAGGGCTGTACCTGTGCTCCTGACAACAAACTTCCTGCAAGTCACACATCCTGGGAGGTGTCCCCCCACACAAAGGAGTCCATATGGACCACAGTACATTAAAACTGCTCCTGCTTTCTCCCTGCCAGTACACAATACTGGGCATTAAGGGAAGATCGTCTGTGCAGTGGGCATTTGAACTCAGGTCCAGTTTCTGGCCTCCCAAAGCAATGACTTATCTTGTCCTGCCACAGCTGCTGGCCTGAAGTGCAATTGCTGGGTTTCCATGTCTAGGGTATGAGCTTGCAATTTTTTTTAAGCAAGTTGAATGCAAGCAAAGGCTGTGAGTTTGGCTTGTTCACCAGTCCCTGAACCATCTCAATTTTACAGCTTCTGGTGGCAAGATTTATACTGAATTCAGCTATTTTAGGTGATCTTTAATCGTCAAAGGAAAAAAGAAAAAGCAGGTTGATGTTCTTTTCTGGTAAAGCAACAGACCTCAATATATCAGGCAGCCTTTTTACCTAACAAAGAAGCCAAGACTGTCCAGTTCCATGTATTCTAGTGAGTGGTTTTTACCTCATATGGAAGGCTGTATACACTGATACAAGGTTTTATCCTAGTTTGAAAAGACAGAAGAATCTGATTGTTTTGCTAGAGCTTTTTCATCCTATCACAACATGATTCCCCAGAAGATTTCTCTAGGAATGATGCACTGTTCTGTTTGTGTCCTGAAAAGTGGAACATCTCAGAGATGCTGCAACTTGTCACTGGCTTGGTGTTTGTAAAAGGCTCCACAGCAACCAGACAAGCCAAGGGCTTTAGGAAGCAGAATGACACTGCAGGGGCCAGCTAATCCTGTGGCAACCTGGAGAGCACTGTTGCCTGAAGCTGTTAAAGAAGCACCAATCACTGATCTGGGCCTGCAGTGGTTCTCCTAAAATAGCCTGGTACTGACTATCCTACTGGAAAAGGGAATAGCTCAGCCAAAAGCCTGCAAGCATCTGGCACCAACATGTCTCCACATGTTGTGAAAGCCTGCTAGCAAAGCTTCATATGGCCATTATCCTATGAAAGGTTCATTTGCATATCTGTGCCACTTGGGAAGTGAATATTGTTTATATCAGCCAAGAGCTGATGACAAAAAAGGGAACGTCTGCCTGGGACATGGTGTGCTTTCAGAAACCAGAGTGCATTGGTCTGCCAACATTGCCACGAGACATGGCAAACTGCTTCATGATTTGAGCACGGGAATGGCACCACAGCCAAAGTCACACTGGCCAGTGTCAGATGTCGACACAATATTGTACATGTCTAAAAGAGGGTCTCCACCTGGCTGCAGCACAAAGTGGGAAGATGTCTGGAAGAAAAAGACCACAAAGAACAGCCCCAAGCTGCTGCAGCCAAGCTGTAGGAAGACTGGGCTTGTCACCACTGCCAGCTGGGGAGATGGTGCAGAATATGAATTTCAGATCTAAAAGCACATTGACCTCTACATTGACCTCAGAGCCTACTGCACCTGTCAAGAGCTACTCCTATCACAGGGTAAACTACGTCCTGGTGACTCAGAGAGCACATATGGCACCTTAAGAAGGAAACAGGGATACGACAGCTTCTTCAAAAGCATATGTTCACCTTTCTCCCACGCCTACGCAGAAGCACAAGGTGCAGAACATGTTCCACACACGGATCTTCGTCACAGCCACAGCAGAATAGTCTGCTCCCAGGAGGGGCAGGGGTGTTGCAAACACTGAGCCCTTAGGGAAATCTCAAAACTCTGCAGTGTCTTCACCTGTTGTGGTTCTGCCCATGCTGAAGCTGTGCTCGGGCTGTGACCAACTATTTTTCGTTTGCTTTGGGCTGGCTCTTCAGCTGGATCTGGGGCACCAGTTCCCATCCTCAATCAAACAGCTGCTGGGGAAAAAGGGATAAGGGACAATTCTGGGCAACATTTTTCTAACATTTGTTTCCTCTTAGAGACATATCAAACACAAGATGTGTTTTCTCTATATGTCTTGTTCCTCAAGACATATAGAGAAAAGCAGGTACTACTTTTTTTCACACAACTTCTCTTATTGGTTAAGAAACCACATTTTGGCACCTTACAGAGGACCAGTCAACCCCCCATCACTGTAACAGAAGAAGACTCCGAGATCAACAGCACAACCTTGCAAGCCCTTTTTTGCTTTTGGAGAACCTCTTTTAGCCATATTATAGTGAGTGAATTGTGGAGGAGCACGGATATGTTTCCAGCTTGTTTTGCTTTTTTAAAAGATCTTTCTGGATAACCTGGTTAACCACAAGTCACTGCACTGCTCAGTAACTCAATAGAGTACAATATCCCCTCCTACATTATGCAAAAGGAGAAGCTGAACAGCCACTGCACATTCCTCTAGACTTTAAAAAAATCAATTATTTGTTTGTTTTTAAATCTGTAAAATCCTATGGAGACTTTTGCCTCTCTGTTGATTTTCTGGGCAAGGACAGCTGGAAAGGGTTTCCAGCATCTGCTACGTCTGTGGGAAGGCTTTCCACACAGTGTGAAAGCCCCTCTCCTGACGTGGCTGGAAAGGCTCTCACCACAGCACAGGAGTCACTCACCAGCCTCCTCTGTTTTCACCGAGTCGATAAAGAAAATTCTCACCACCGTGATTGACTGATACTTTGATGGAGCTGCAAAGATGCAGGAGGCATAAAATCAGCTGCTGCACAGACGTCCCAAGCATATGCTGCCAGTACTTTCAGTCTTGGGTTGCAGCTGCCCTGTTATTTTAGTACTGGACTTATCCTTTAGCAGCAAGTGCTAATCGTTCCACACCGGGCTGCGATGCTGAAGCCTCTGCAACTTGTCACTGCAGACCAGAATGACATTAGAAAAATCAATTTATGACTTAAGGAAAGAACAAAACAGTCCAAAGACAAGATACTACAAGCTGTCACAAATATCCAAAAGAGCCTTAAATGCTTCAAATAAGAGAGTTTTGACTTGTTTCAAAGCAAAACAAAAAAAGAAAGAAAATTATTTGCCAGCACTTTGAATAAAACAGTTTGGTTTGTTAGGCACTCCCAGACAAACATAAATAAATTAAAAGATGCAAAACCAGTAATAAATACCTCTTTATTGGTAGAAATATTGTAACGCTAGGGAAGAGGCAATAAGTTCAATGGAACAATAGGAAGGCAATAACTTCAAGGAAGAATACAGCTGTCATAAAAAGGACATTTATTACAGCAAGTTGCTTTAAACTGGAAAAGAAATCCATGAGTAGGGAATATGCTAGAGGTCTATAAAATCAGGAATAACAAGGAGTCAGTGAAAAACAACTAATCCTTTTCTTTTCTAATATAATAGCAAGGAGGCATTAAATGTTCCAAACAAACAAGAGATACATCTTCTTATTGGCACAGACTTACCCTGAGGATTACCCACTAATCACAGGGGAAATTATGCATTTGCATGGATTCAAAAAGCAATTAGACAAACCCATGGAAGGAAAGGGAAATTCATCAATAGCTAATAGGCACCAGGGCTCTTCCTCTGGTTGAAGATATTCCTGAAACATAAGTCACTGGTGTCTGGGAGAGTTTGATCATATGATCTACTGTGATTATCCATCACTTAAAAATCATAGAATCATAAAATGATTTGGGTTGGAGGGGACCTTAAAGTTCATCACTCGCACATCCAAAGCCACATCCAGCCTCACCTTGAACGCTTCCAGGAATGGGTCATGTACAACTTCTCTAGGCAACCTGTTCCTGTGCCTCACCAGGCCCACAGTAAAGAATTTATTCCTAATATTTCATCTAAATCTACCCTATAATCTAAATCACAGCTGCTATCAGGAGGTGTGTGAGACCTCATTAGCTTAAACCCCTCCCAGGGCTTCCACATGGTTAGACAGCCTTTCAGAATAAAAAAAAAAAAAAACAAGACAAAACAGACACAGAAAATTAGGTCCCATTTTACACTCAACAAGGTAAAGCAAGAAGATTAAGATTTTCTTATATCTTCAGACTGAGTTGTTGGGTTAAGGGACAATGTCTATAGCAGACAGTAAGACCCTGTGTGATTAGGAGGTGCTCATTACTTTTTTAAGTTTACAGTTTCCCAACTGCCGGACAAAAATGGAAGAATGCTTTCAAAATCAGTGTTTCATGAGAAATTCTTGAATGCACTGAAACAGTGCATTTGAACAACTCAGAGGAGATAAAATACCTGTGTTTGAATATATTTGTAATTTATTTTGAATTTTTGGTATATATGATAGGTGCTGCAAGTACACACTTATCCTTTTTCTTATATTGCCACCTGGTGGTCCTGGGCATGTGGAAACAACCAACTCACTGATTTTTCAGTGAAATGACCACAGTTCAAGCATTTAAAATAGCATTCATTTCTTTTCCTCTAAGATAGATGGTAAGCAATTTTTTAAATCTAGAATTTTAGGGGTGAGGGGCTGGTTTGGGTTTACAACCAATATAACAGTGCCTGTGTCAGCTCTCAATTATCTAAACAGATGGCTGCAATCCATCCAAGTCACAGGGAAACAGAGATGGATTGCAGCTCTGCTGTGGGCTCTGGACACCTGCCTGGGCTGGGTGCCTTGCTCCCTGGGGCCAGGCACCCCACACTCAAATGGAGGCAGGAGATGGAGGGAGCTTTCAGTCAGAGCCAAACCATCTTTCCTCTGCCCTTTCCACCTCAGCAGTGGTGGCAGCATGAACATTTGACAAGGATGCCAGGAGCTCTTTTGTTCCCAGGAGCAGCATGCCATGTGGCCAGAGTTCCTGTCTGGTGGGGATGCTGGAACACACTGCTCAGTGGGTATGAGGAAGTTCCCAGCTCTGCAAACACACATTAAAATCTGCAGCTCTGTCTTGAGATCACGTCACCACACACTGGAAAGTGCATGCAAAGAAATAGTGTAGGAAAATATATGTTAAGGTTAAAGAAAAGCGAGTTATAGATTTGGACTCCTAGGACAGGAAATTGTACCACAGACTTTAGAGACTTAGTCTATTGTAGAGACTGTGGGCACTTGTCCAGTTTGGGGTTTTCCCAACACAGGAAAGAGGGCGTTAAACTGGAGCAAGTGCAGCAGAGGGCCACTAAGGTAGAGGGAGATGGATCAGGTGCCCTGTGAAGGAAGGTGGAGGGATGGGCCAGGTTCAGCCTGGGGAAGAGAAGGCCTTTCAGGTACTTGGTAGCAGCCTTCTGATGCTAGGAAAGAGATTGTGAAGATGATGGAGCCCGGCTCTGCACAATGAAGAGATGAAGAAACGTAAGAGACAGCATAAAATGAAACAAGAGAGGTTCAGAACTGAGAAAAGTAGAAGAAAACTTTTCACCATGAAGGCAGTCAGCAGTCAAACTGTGCAGTCTCCATCTTCTGAGATTTTCAAGACCAGACTGGCAGGAGTTCTGAGCAGCCTGGTGTGATTTCATAGTTGACCCTGCCTGGAGCAGGTTGGAAGAGAGACTTCCTGAGCTCTCTTCCAATTTTAATAATCACATGATCCTATTACTCTGTGAAACATAATGTTTTTATTACAGATTTGAGCTAGCAATTTTCAGTACTACTAATCTATGGAAATGCATTTTTTAGCAATTCATAGGAATTGCAGAATTTCACATCAGAGACATAATTCCTGTTTTGAGCTATGACAATACCTTTTACGTGATAAAACACACCAATTTTCTTTTTGATGGGTAGAAAAAGCTGAAGCTGCCATTCGTCTAGTAGCAGCTAAGCAAAACCAACATTTCTTCCTTTTTATTAGCTTTAACAGCCTGCATTCCACACACCTGTAACTACAGGGGTGGTCCGCCAGCCTTGATCAATGCTCACCAGCTGTAAAGGGGCTTCAACTATTCCCAATGGACTTAGTGACCTGGAGCTGAAGGCACAGCAGTGTCTGTGATATAAACAGATTGTGTGCACACACCAAAGGAGCAGTTTGACCAGAACACCCACAGGAGGCTTCTACATCACACTTCTAGCACCTGTCAAGGTCAGACAGACCCGCCCTGAAGACCCAGACAGAGCAACCTACAGGCATCTCAGGAGCTTCTCTGCACTGCAGCTCTTTCAGCCTCCCTGGCTGAACTTCTTCTGCAGAGAGAGAATTGTGTGTCGCAGCTTGGTGCTCTCTGTGGACAGTGGTGAAAACTTGTAGCATGCAGAGAACTGAATAGAGGACTGCCTGACATGTCAAAGGAAAAAACTTGAACAGCAGGAAGCTCCTACACTCTTAAAAGTGTGTCTGGAGTACAGCTATTCTCTCAGAGAGGCACATCTTTATATGATAACTCGCAGGAAGAAGACTCTCCAAGATTATGAAACAGAGAGACAAACAGAACAATTGTTTTATCTTGAAAAGCACTTGGAAAGCTTCCCTTGGGGAGACTGCAGTCAATTCATTTTTGTTGAGGAGAAAAGTTCCCCCCACTGGCAGGTAGACAGCTTATGGTTTAGCAAGGGAGGAGGGCACGCTGCTCACACGTATGCCAGTAATTTGTTGTCAGGGAGAAAGGAGGTAATGCTGCTGGACAGGCTGTGTAAACACCAAAAGCCCAAAACCTAGCAAAGGAAGAATCAGAGACACAGGAGGCAGAACGGAAAATACCGACAGGATGTTATACTTGATACACTTGAACTCTCCCAGGATCATGTATTAGAAAGCATTGGATTATCTTACAAGAACAACAGGAAGAGAGAAAAGGCTGGTGAGAAAATAAGGATTACTTACAGGAGTATTTAGGGACCTGCAGGAATGGAGAAGGGATAAAGAAAACAAATCGTATTCTTAGAAGAGGGGGTGAGTAAAGAGAGAAATGTCCTTAGGAAAAAAGCACTATGAGGCAGGACAAGATCAGTGTTAGCACAAGCTTTTGAGGCAAGGGGAACAGCTCCTCTGCAGTAAAAAAATCTGTTTGCTGCATCCTTTGTTCAGCTGTGATCTGCTGGAGTCTATTCAAGGGTGGCACCACCGTAACATGGCAATTACCTTGGGCACAACACCTCCCCTCATCTGTGCAGCTGTAATGTTGGCTGAGTCCTGCAAACACCAATTACATGGAGCAGCTCTCCTTGAGGACTTCAAATCCAGGGCATGTCTGGTTGGTAGAGCTACCCCAGGATACTGGAGCTAGCCCCATTATTATGGTACAGCATCGGGATTTGTCACATGGTCTACCATAAATTCTCTCCAGAAAGAGAGAGGTCATTTCTAGCTTTATTATTGCATTACAGCATAGGATGAGTTGCTGCAGAAAATAAAATGACAATGTCTGCATATTGAACACAAATTCCTCAAACACAAGGTGACAGCAAGAGCTGTGCTTGAGCAAGAGTACCAGGGGCTGGCAAAGGGACCGCATAGCCTCCCCCAGCTCCCTACAGCAAACATGGAAGCAGGATGAGGGAAATCTGGTGGTTGGCATAGGGAAAAAAGGCAGTGCTTGGCTGGGGAAGAAAAGCGTCTCTGAAAGGATATCCCACTGTTTGAGGGTGTGCCAGTACACAGCGCAAAAATGGGAATGTTTGGAGTGTCAAGGGGTGGGCGTGTCACAGGGTAAACACGCTGCCCTGCCGCCTCAATACTACCACTGCAGAGCCTGATAAGGACTGCTGATAAAAGAGCAGTAGAGGGGCATTCCTGAACTCTGCTTAACAACTCCCACCTCCACCAGCTTCCAGTGCACAAAAGGCAAATTCTGATTTTTGTCCTGTCAGTGATTTTGCCTCATCTTTTGTACAGCTCCAGATGCTCCTTAAAACAGCGCAAGTAATATTTTTGCTTCCCATTTCAGTTATTTTAAAGTTTCCTTATTTGTAACAGCCACTTCTTTAAAGTGAGATTTGAGTCTAAATGAGGGCACAGCTGCTTCCTCCTCTTCCCTCATCTCTGCATTAGCTGCAGTTGGCAGTGAGCCTTGGAGCATTCTCATTTCTTCACGTTAAATATTTTGGAAAGCAGAGATTAGTCAGTTACCAAAGCGATGTTTTCAATAGCTCAGAGTTCAATAATTGACTTCCTTGAAATTTTCAACTGCTTCTAGTTACTTCTGAAGTCTCAGCCCACAGGAGAGACAACAGCAAGCTAACACTTTTTTAAGGCTTAGCATGATGCATAACCTGCTCCTTCTTTGCCATTTCATAACTGAAGGAATTAACACAATCGATAGCATTGCAGCAGTGTTTAGGGAGCTTGTCATGTGGAGCCCAGGCAGGAGTTCCTCGGGCTGAATGTCAGCATCCCACATCCTCCCAATTTACACAAACAGCTTGTTTTGTCTTCATCCACCAGACACCACAGCATGCTCACCTCTAATGTCAGTGTTAGCATGGCTTGTTGGTGCAACTCAGACTTGAAGATGCCTACACCTGCATGCTGGACTGAAAGATTTAAGATTGCTTTGGACAATCTCAATAACTATTTGATTTTGGTTATAAACAGCAAGACCCATGCCATTTCTTGCTTGCTTTGTCACACAGACCTCTAGTATAAGATGAAATAATCCTCCTTTTGGCCTGATTACATAAAACAGTTTGTTCACATCTTTGACCACAAAGGCTCTTCAAATTTAGCATAAAGCCAGTAAAAACTGATAATATGCATCCAAAATCTTCACGGGATGGCTTTACCTCAAATGTATCAAAAGGTAACAGAATGTTCTTTACAAAACTTCAGTTTATCCCATCAATTTTCTCAACTCCATTTTCAGTGGCACTGTACAAGCAGAGAATTTCAGAGCGCCAGGTACATTGACAGCAGCTCATTCCTTAGTATTTTTTACATGCTGATTTACATTTTGAGAATACATGAGGGGATTTATGAGAAGGTAAAGGTGTATATTAAAGTCACACCTACTAAATGCATAGCAAAGTGATGTGTGAGCAAAGAGCGTATCATACATAAAATATTAATCATGTGTCAAGTTGTCTAACCTCTAACTTAATTGAAAATATAAAGTGTGTATTATAAACATTTAGACTTAGGAGACCAACAGACTAATCTGGTGCATTAAAAGCCGGAACAATGAATGTGATTGAGTCACCAAGTCCCAGGGGTAATGGAGTGGATTACTAAATCCTCTAGTAGCTGATGCTTGTTAATGACAGTATTTCACAAAATAAAAGAGAGGGACAACTAATAAGATGTTTCATTGCCAACTATACCTACAATTGGCCACATAGCAAGATGTACTACTACTATTGGAAAGAATTGTACAGTATTATCATCAAATTTTAAGATACAAGATTACAAGTGTGACACAGAATAAAGACCCACTTTTGGCAGCTTTTTGAAACCTTGCGAGTGGTAAGTTATGTCATTCTCTTGTCAGGATATAGTTGCTCAAAAATTCCCGGACAAGTGAAATACAATACTCAAATGCTTGAATGCTAAAACACTCATGTAAGGAAAGCACTGGGCACCACAAGTAAAATGTAGCAAATTATCTTTATTAATAAGTTGGGCTTTTTTATTCCCCTGTCCCCATTTTAAAGAATGGTTTTGGTTTTTTTTAATGGCTGAAAAAACAGAACTGAAAATAAAGAGCTAAAATACAAAACCTTTCAAGGCATAAACACAAACCCTTTCAAGGCATAAGCCATAATTACTCTGAAGACAGTATAGCCCACTCTGAAAGAGCTACACTCTTAATCTAAATATCCAACACAGTAGAAAGTTAAACACAATTCCAGTTACCTCTGCACTGCCAGTAACAGGTAGCAAGCAGTTCTTCAATAACAATTTCACTCTCAAAGTTTAACTAATTTCTAAGTTAGACTTTGGAACCAGATACAGACCTGCTGACATGAAGTCTTTCTGAAGTACTCTCAGTCTATTAGCACTCTACTTAAATTACACTATGGGACAACTAAGTTAACTTGTTTTCACAAGAGCAAAGAGGGAGTCCTCAAAACTCAGGAAGAGCCCAAAGGTATTGTAAGAAATGGCTATCTCCTTTTAGCTTTTGCCTAGTGATATCCATAAGCTTTTCCAGTCTGAACCATGGAGGACAGCCCTCCAACAGTCTCAGAGGTGGCTCTTCTATCACACTCTGCTCAGAGAGGGCTCACAGAGGAGACACCACAAGATTTAAGTGGTCTGTGAGTTCAGCTTTAAGCCCTGCCTGACCAAGAAGCCTGAGTTCAGCCCTGCAAAGCAGAATAAGGGAATAAAAGCAAGCACGACTGTCCAAGCATCTGAACACAAACTACTCCTTCCAGAGTCAGGCGGCCTCAGACTTGGTCCAGAGCTCTAATACACATTCAAAGGCAATCAGAGAAAGTTCCATGTTTAACCCTGATCTCTGGCTGCACATGCCTGAACACAGACTGGAAGCACTGGCAGGCCCACCAACAGTTAACTTTAATAGCAAGAGGAGCTAAAACAATTCAGTACACTAAGTGGAATCTCAAGCACAGAAGTACCCAAGTATCAGCAGCTTCCCACCTACCCTTCGAGTCACAGCAAACAAAGCTCTCTCATTATCCTCCCATGCCCTACCCCACCTCCCATTCCTCAGTTTCAGGATATTCACCAAAGAAAACATATCTTTTATATTCCCAGAACTGCAGGATTAGAAAAATATTTGGCATTTCAAACTTCCACTAAAGTTGCTTTAATAAGTTACATGTAAGATATTTTACTTTCCACAGCAGAAAATAGAAAATTCAATAATCAAAGTGGCTAAAAGTTGAAATAAAATGCTGTGAATCTGTTTGGCACAAACAGGCCTGCTGTCTTTTCTAAAGAGCAAATCTGTTGACATTGAATATTTTAACACAGTGATCGGCTCCACAACTTGCAAGCTGCAACCACTTGCTGCTGTTCTCATCATTATGTCCAGCTCTGCCTGCATGATGTCTCCAACATAAGCGTTTTACAGCAAGAGCATGACTTTGGCTGCAACAAAAAGAAATCCATACGTAACTGCAAAATGTTAAACACAGTTGGGCATGTGAGTGTAAACATCAACATTCATGTAATTAGTACCCTTCAGTTAACACTATCAACTGAGGAAAAACTGACTTGTGACAACCAGCAGGTATTAAGTTCTTATTAAGTAGGGTCATTAACACTAATGACATTTTATCCTCTCACTCATCAATAATTCAAACAGCTATTGATTTTCAGTTTTACCACATTAAGCTGGAGGTCAAGTATCTCAGTTACTTAGATATGACAGATTTCTGGCTTTTAGCCTGCGATTTCCTGTTATCTGGTGTCTCTTTCCCATTCACTGCAAGCACACACAGGCCAAAGTCACCATCAACTTCCATTTCTGTTACTATAAATGCCAGTGTGTGATAGAACCCAGGGGAGTGCTTCAAGTGAAACATTCCAAGTCTCTCCACAGAGTCTCTCTAGCTGTCACTGCAGCAGCCCCACATACAGCTTGTCATTCCTTTGGTTTCTGCTGGAAGCTGTTCACAAAAGCTTGCTGTCACCCACTCTTAAGTGTTTTGCTGATGTACACAGACAGTGATCCTTTCCACTCTCTCTTCAGTGTTTTCTATCATCATATTTATGACTAAAGATAAAGCTTTTTTTTAAGTAGGCCAACAAAGGGTAATACTTCCCAAAGTTTTTGCATAGCATGAGGTATTTTGGGGGTTTAAGCCCCCTCTGGTTTTTGTTCTTATCTGTTGGAAGGTTTTTTAACACATCATAACTAGTATTTTTATTTCTGGGTTTTGCTTCAAGCCATCTTTAAACTTTCAGGGATCAAACTTTTCCCAAAAGGATAACAAATTTTGATATAAACTAGATTCATACATTTTATAAGAACAGAATTCCAGCACTGTTAGTCTGAAGAATAGTATTTCATTGCTTCTAACCCACTTCAAAAGACATACCTGTTCTCTATCTCAACACCTGTGGTCCAGTCAGCCAGTGCTGGTTCTTTCCCACTTTGCTTCCATGTGTACAAGATAATCTTCCCATTCTCTAAGCCTACTGCAACAATGTATCTATAAAGAGAATAATTACATTCCTTTCACTAGAAATTACAGTAAAGAGCTCAGTGAGGTCAGTTCTAATGCAGGATAGAAAGAACAGCACTCAAGCACTGTTGTTGCACCTTGCCCTTTAATCAGTATTTATTTTTCCATGAAAAAAATTAATACATCAAAGCTGCTTCACAAAAAAATTAGCAAAGCAGAAACCTGCTACATATATCTGTGGTTAGGAAAAAATAAGGAGGTTATGACAACATCAGATCAGTCAATATTTTTGGAAGAATTAATGCGTTTCAGGTGTGTTCATGCATCTCTCCCTCCCCTCTCCCACTTTCATTTTTCTTATTACACTGCTTGGAGAAGTCACCATACACCTGAAAAGGTGGCTAGGAAAGAAAAAAAGTAGAGGTAATTCTGTTAAAAAATGGTCAAAACAATTGACAGTTAGATTTAGGGAGCTGTTCAGCTGCAGGAAACTAGTTGACCAAAGGGATAAATACTAATTTCAGATTAAACACAAAATGACAATACAGGAAACCAGCAATACCTTCCATCAGGAGTAAGCACACGGCTGATACCAACAGCAGTCACAGAATCCCCAGCATCCAACACTGTTGAACAAGGCTTGATTGAATCCAGCTCATTCCCTTCAGTAATCACTGGCAAATCACACTGGCCCCAGATAATGACCTGTAAGAAAGAGTCATCTATGAAATTCCACTTCCATCTTCTTGTAAATGCCCGTACAAAAACATAAGGAATAACTTCATTAAAATAATTTCAGTGCACAGTGGGTGACCCTAAACATGGTAAAAAAAATCTCTACCTACAAAGATTTGACTTTGAAGGCAGTCTGTCTGATTTCATTAAAGTTACTGACAACAAAACCAGATTCTGTTATGAAAGTTAAAGAAAAACTTGGGACCCATAGAATTATGTGACATATGCTTGTCTTACTGCATGAAAAAAGAAGGGAGAATGTCCAATTGGCAGCCCACAGTCTTGTATATACATATTCAAGCACTTTATTTAGCTTATGAAAGTATCACTGATTTCTGTGCTAATACATGCAATAAGATTTTTCTGTATATATAAAATAGGAGCTCATTAGAACACAGTGTTTGTTATTTTAAAAGACGTTGAAAACAAATCTAGGCTTTCTAAATTCCTTTAACATTAATTACCTTTTTGTCCCGACTACCAGTAATAAAATACTTGCTATCTGGTGTCCAATCACAGGACCAAATGATTCGACTGTGGACAGCTGTATTTTTATCTGTGTATGCACAGCAAGTGAAGACCGGTCCTGGAATAAAACATGTAGAGGAAAAAGCCTTGTTTCAACTACTTTACACATTAAAAGTGATTGTTACTCTTAACTCTATGTCAGAACTGCAAGAATACTTTGACATTATTCCACTCATCTTTAAAGCAACTGGGAATACTTAGGACTATATGAGGTTTTTTCCCAGCACTTACTACAGTGATAACTAGCACCTGTTCAAACAGTATCAGTAAGCCCTTATAGCCCTAAAGCAGTGGGAACACTTCAATCTTTTAAATGCATTTCTTTTCCAGAAGAATTTAAGTATAACACCTTCAGGTTATTCCTGTCAAGATTTTTTAAGAACACTGACTTCAGAAGTTTCTGAATAGTGCAACATTTACCTTGTGTTCACATTTCCCCGGTAATTTCACTAAAGCTGCTATTTACCAGTAAAGTCCCAACTGCTCAAATCATAATGGCCCAATTGTAAAGATTGATGCATTCCCGAAGAGACAAGCTTATATTTCAGCATGTATACAATCAGGCACTATATCTGATCAGTAAATGAGAATGCTTTTCCTAAGTAGAAAAGGTTGTCATTTTGGAGCATGGACTTGAAATAACCACTTCTTGGGATGCCAATAGCAGCAGTTTTGCTTTACACTATGATTTGCTTTACATAATGATGTTATTTGTAGACAGAAGGGTTATTGATGAACAGATGAAAAGAGGATTTCCTCTACTTGCTATGAGTATTCATGATCCTTATCCTGCACCATTGTGTAACTACTGTAGACAATATGCCAGGCTTTAGAACAAAAGTCTGAATAGAACAGAAATCCAAGCCAGGATACAACTGGACACTGTCTGAAGGGGCCAAAACTCACTGCCAAGTCTCTAGGAACATTCTATAGAGCCCAGCAGTGTTTATATGCTATTAAGCCAAGAGTGCAATGATAATCGCTTTCAGCACAAGCATCTGTTCTAGGATTCTATTAAAGTGTTCAATAGCAATCTCCTCATGATTTTGCAAGGCTCAAAGTCTTAATGAGAAAGTCAACTGAATCCTTACTATCAGCTCTTTTTCCAGACATAGCCAGTTCTAGTCAAATTAATCAATTGTGTAGGATTATCAGAAAGCCACACCAAAGACAGAGATTAATCCTGTCAAGAGTCTCAAAGTGTCATGCCACGCAAGCAGGGACAAGGCAGCCTATGCAGGATATGGGTGCAGCACTGAACCTTCTGGGTATGCCTGCACAGAACTCTGCAATGAAGGCTCTCCTTGAGAGAATGCCAATCTGAAGTTCAGCTCGTGTACTTAATTCCAGTAAGTCAAACGTACAGTAACATGCAGAAGGCAGGAGAACTTCATTACATCCATCAATTAAACACTATCTAAGCACTATATTCTTCTCTACATTTTAATTTCATTTTTATGTTTCCACACACATTGTTTGCATTTCTTCAATCCACAAGAGCCTACAACACTAATAATTCTTTAAAGTTGCATGCAAAATATCAATTAAAATATTTTATCAATTCTCTTTCAAATATTTTGCAGCGAAAAATACTGAACAAACAGCCAAGTCTACGAACACCTATATCCACTTCACGTATCTTACCTGACTCTGAGGAATCCTCTTTCCTCCACAGTGACCAATTCCTGTCTCTAGAAACAGCCAGCAAAAAGGTGTCATCAGGAGAAAATGCCAGCTGAGTAACAGTCAGATTGTGAAAAGACAAACTCTGCAGTTTCTTCCAAGAAGTAGTGCTCCACAAAATAATTGCTGCATGTTCTTTTTTGGAAGCCTAGATGGATGGAAAGCAATATCAGGGCGAATTAATGAGAGCAAGTATAAAAGTCACACATTTCAAAGTAGTAAGATATTAGACAGCTTGTTTTTAGGCTTGCAATCCAGTAAGACCCAGCTTTCCTCTGGGAAGTTTCAACATTGTTTCCCTACTTTCTTCTAATGCTGACAATATATCAGTAAGAAAACATTTCAGACCTATGTTTGTTAGAATTTATCATACTAATATCTTCAAATTAATCATACACAATTTAGAAATAATAATTCATTGGCAATCCACCACCTTTGCAAGCCAACTGTCACTTATACAAAATCTTTCACATTTTGTGAAAGAAGAGAATTCAGCCCTAGAAATCGGACGGCACTTTTCACTAGGTGGTGCTAGAATCTTTTCTTACCTTACATGCTGAGGCAATTACAGTGTTTGAATTATTGCAAGCAACACAAAAAATTTCATATCCATGTCCATATCTGAAATACAAGTGAAAACAAATTTAACACATCACAATCATTTGTACAGTATGTTTCAAAGTTGTCATATTAATTTAAATCCCTTTTCAAAAACAAAAGGCACCTGACCAGGAACTTCTCACCACTGCTTCTGTATTACATCCCAAATAATTTGTTCAGCTTTCAGTTTAAACATCTGCACAAATTCTTCCATTAGAAACTGGCTACAGAAAAATCTCTCCAGCCCATTCCATAGTCTTAAAGCATCAGCACTGCAAAATCCCACCCTAATGACTAACAAAGCAGATTAAAGCAGCATTTAATGTATCCTTATTTCCTTAAAAAGCAATTTTAACACTACCAATAAAAATCATAAGCCACATATTTGAAAACCACTGAAGAAATATGCCACAGACACACAGTCAAAGGATGCCTATTCTGTGAAATACTGCAAGAAGATTTCTGAACTAAAAGACAAGCATCATGTTAGAAAAGGAAAAAAACCTCTGTAAAACTCCCAATATTTCTGGCCTTCTCCAGAAATACATTTTTTTAATCAGTCTTCACATGAGTTCTGCTGAAATCCAAGCTCACATATCCAGACTGGTATTTAACTAATAAGGAGAAATCCCATACAGACTAACCCAAATTAAAATCAAGTCACAAAAAAGATTGCAAGTAAAGTAAAATTGGAGATGTAACCTATAAACAGCAGACACGTATCAGCTCAGTACCAGCTGGGTGGGGTGGTTTCCTATGATTCTCCTAGTTCTGAAGAGATAGGCAGCCCTCTTAATTAACTCCTTGGTCAGTAGTGTTAACTTCTTACATGGGACTGATGTTCATGGGATTTCACTTGCAGCCAGAACAGCCTTAAACGACAAATTACTGTCCGGATCTGCTGAACAGAGTCCAAAGCATCATCACTGGGCATATCTCATCACCAGACTGCCACAGCCAGGTCTGAAGACTGGAAATGCACTGGCTTTTATGAAATGTAACTGTGCCTGGACCTTTTAACAGAGAGAGGGACTGGTGTGTACCCCTAACTGAAATGTTAAATTGCAAATTTGAGTGTGTCTTATAATGATGAAGGTACTACTGCATGTCTTACTCTTGTTTTGCCACCAGCAGGAGTTTTATCATAATGCTTACTTTTAAAGCACGTTCCTGGAGACTGTTTCGTAGTGAAAACCACTGCAAGCCAATTTTCTAAAACTAAAAAATATTTATTGTATCAAAAGTATAAATTTCCCAAAATTCAATGATGGGAAAATGACTTGTGAAACAAATCCTCAGTTGTTTTGGTTTTAATCTCCTAAAAGTAGTATTTGAAGAGCAGTGATTTCAAGCTTCTGCATGCAATGCTTCTTTTGCTAAACTGAAATGTCAAAATGTAACCATTCTTACTAAATTAACAGAAAACATAAAATATTGTCTCTTGTGAAGTTACATCAGCAGGACTATCTTAGGTCAGACCAGCAGCTGTATAGACCATTGCTGTCTCCAGTAAAGAGAATTAAGCTATTGGGAACAGGAGATGCTGTTTTAAAGGAGGGTATATGAGCCTTGACAGCATAGGAGCTACAATACAGTCCCATCCTCTGATACCATAAACAAAATCTTATTTCTTCACTACATAGTTCACAATGGAGAGAAGTAACTGCATGAATGAATAATGAAATTGTATGTTCAACCACAGGCAATTTTGCCTCAGCACTGTACAATGTACAGCATTTTTTAATGTACAGGTAGACTGAATGGACTTTCAAGTGTCCAGACAAATGAATACAGTAATTTTCTAGTGTCAAAAACTAGAGTTCTTCCAACTTTCAAGTGTATTACATGAAATGTACATATATGCAAACATATATATTTATGTCAACACTCAAGCTTTAATCTCAGCATGCTGCATATGAACTCTGATAATTTTCCAAGGGGATAAAGATTAGCATATTCTCACAAGACTTATCATATTTTTAAAGTTATTATATTATATTAAAAATTCAGCCAGTTCTTCGTACTAAAACCTCCTCAAGCAAATGCTTTGCAAAACCCAACACTAATCCTTCAAAATTTGGTGTCAAGTTAGAGCTAGGAATACACAAATGTCAATGACAAACAAGCTATTTTTAGCAAGTCAGTGCCTCACACTGTTCTTCTGCTGCTATGGCAACTCGAAATCTACATTATGCGATTTCACGTTACTTCTTTCAAGATTACTCTGACCAAAAAATCTGAAAGTCTATGAATGCTTTACATCTTGTTGCTCTTGCATAAAATGATCTATATCATTAGCTGTGTCTCTAAAACCAGAAAAAACTGCTCAGATAAAAGTCATCTGAAGACTGTCATAAAACAGAGTTATTTTAATGAATGCAGGATATAAAGGCAGATAAGCAGTACTCCCATAGCAGAGTATAAAATATTAATGTCCCACTAGACTTTGTGAAATGTCAAAGGCAAATGATGAAGAATTTTGGCCTTGGCTCCTTTTCACTACTTAAACATCCCTTATCAATCTACTTATGTGAGTGCATTAGCAGCCATAGAATGCACAGAAGAAACAGTTAAAGTTAGAAATTACAAAATGTGCAGATATGGTCTAACATCCACCGGCTTTCCTCCTAAAATCATTTTTGAGTACAAACACAGTAACAGAGCTTAAAAGCATTCAAAGCAGATTTACTGCCCAATTGAAGGAAAAGATGAACTTCCACAGAACTTCCCCCTAGGTCCAATGAAAGCAAGCTGCATAGCATTTTCCCAAAGCTTTTTATTTCCTTCCTCACAAAACTGGTAATGTAACTGTAATGTTCCTTCCTCACAAAAGTGGTGACTGTAACCATCACCAAAGGCTCAATAATCTTCTTGTTCCAGTCTGAGACCCCCTTCAGGAGATTCAGATAAATAAACCCAGATTGAGATTATTCAATTTTTTTGTGCTATACTTTGATACTAAAACTTTAAAGATTTTGAAAGTATACCTCATGTTACTGCGATTCTTAAGGAACAAACCATGTGATTTTTCATTTTCATGTGAAAATTGTTGTAAATTTCAGAAAAGGAAGAAAACACAGCTGAAGAATTCTAAAACCCTGCAACCTCAAAACAATTATCCTGACCATGTAACTTCATTATCTTTGCAACTGACAACCACTGTCAGCATTCAATAGTCAAACTAGCCTTGCAACCATCTTACTCAACACTTATCACTTTGCTCTACCACTACACACACTAGTTTGGCTGCTGGCTCCATCTATTGCACCTTACAACTCTGACAGGAGTTAGGGGCAAGCTCCTCCATGGATGCCTCAGCCTCTACTTTGTGCCACATCTGCAAGCCTGGGTCATGAAGTGGAAAGTAGCAGAAAACTCCTTACACAGAGAGACCTTCAGTACAGACAAGGCTTTAAGGAGAAACAACCAACTAAAATAAAACTGTGACACATCAGTTCTAACTACCATTTTCTTCACTGTTTACTAATTTTTATATATATATATATAAATATATATATATATATTATTTATTTATTTTACAAGCAATACAGCACACACAAAGTCGAATGACATAGTAAAATAGGAAGAGTTACAAGACTAGGCTACATTAACACGTTTCAACAGCTTTCTGGAAATTTTGTAACAAAGAAGAAAAAGAAAAATAAAACTTACAACTTCTGAATTTCAGGCCATAAGGTATTCTGCAGCAAGTGATCCTCTGGTGGAGGTTCTAAAAAAGATTTGTACAGCCTATTCAAATTTGATTTTTTCAAATCAGCTAAATAATGCTTCGAGTTTATATTCAATGAACCTCATTCTCTATTACCTATAACAGAAATAATTCTCATACCTGTAAGGATCAAGGGTTGAAAATAAATCTCTGGATACTGATTTGAAATGCTGTTAAATGATTCTTCATCCTCATCTGGCTGAACAGACATATCTCCTATTAAAATAAGGACTTCATTAGCTAGAGAACATACTAGACAGCAGGGAAAATATGAGGATTTATTCTACAAGCAAAAAAAATCTATATTTTTTACAAGTAGTCGAAACTAGGTTTCTCTGCTTGCAGAGTTACAATAATATGAATACTAGAAGCTAGTTATTCTAGTGCATATGAGAATGAGAAGGTTTTAAAAAAATAAATCTAACCTGCATTTTGAAACTGACCTCTCTCCATCAGCACAATCTTTTAGAGATTACTAAAAATAATTTCACTGAGCAAAGCAGTCACAAGAGTTCAGCCTGTGTTTCCTCAGTATTAAACCTTTCTTTCTGTATGTGAAAAAGTTTAAGACAAAAATCTCTGATACAAGTGATGAGTTCCTAAATGTGATGTAGATCACTAAATGAAAACCTGCATTTGAGCAAGTGTAGTTACAACTGCAAACTTCAGGAAAACTGCTGAGGGCTCAGTCATTAGCTTTAGGCAAAAGTATCAGAGGCAACCAAAACTAGTTAGTGGTAAGTTAAAACTGAACTCTGTCCTTCATTGTGAAGGTATTAAGAAAAAGGTACAGAGATGGGGAACAGTTCCTCTCAGACAGAATCTACCTTTTTGTCAAATGGTTGGGCCACATGAAATCAATGGAAATTAATTATTCTCTGTGTGGCAATAATCCAGAAGAAGGAGGTCTTGTTCCCTCTCTCATTGGAAGAATTCATGAGTTAGCAGGGGAAAAAACTTTGCCAAACTATATTTTACAAGTTACTTGGGGTACAACCCAGTTGTTTTTTTCTCTACAAATTATTCAGGAAAATTTGGCTTATTGCCATTGAAGACCCTGGAGACAAAGCTTATTAAAATGCTTCCTTTTGTAGATCATACCTTCTGATAAAGCTTTAGGCAGAGAAAAAAAACCAGGTCTGACCTAATTTGTACATTCCACTATAGTGCATTTTTACCAGAGACTTTATGAAAAACCAGATCCCTGGTCTCACTCCCAGTGTCAGAAAAATACTTTTTATCATTCTAAGGACCTATCTGTCCTTCCTTCCCTATTCCCCCTCAATGTAATCTCCACTGTCTCTCCAAGCTATTAGCTACTGTTGGCTAACTAATTCCTCCTTAGTCATGTTTTTTACTTTAAAACACCATGTTTAGGTGCAAGCAAAGAAATAAACACCTTGCATGATTTTATTTCTAGATTCTGAACTTGCAGTCAAGCCTACACTTACAGACCTAATATGTACTAAAACAATCTATCTATACTAAATAAAGTTTCCACATGAAACGCCATAATGATTATTTTTCACTAGCAATACCTTCAAAAACAGCTTTATTGGATAATCCCAAAGCTGGCACAGTTGCACCTTCTGGAAGATCAAACTGCTGAATTAAAGAAAAAAGAAAGGTTACACACAGATTGTCACAAAGGCTTGCATTTCAAAGGCCACAGCTCAAGGAATCCCCAAGAGTTTCTAGAGTTACTTTCCTAGAGAAGTGAAGGGGGCACTTTGAAAAACTCTTGTCTAGAACATACCCTGGACAAAACAAAGACCAGTACTCTGGCAGGAAGGGGGAAAAAAAAAAAAAAAAACACCAACAAAAAAAGTGCTTTTCTAAGGCTCCAGCTCAAGGATTTTCTTCAACATAAATTGCAGGTTTTCTTCCACAATTATATTTATTCTAGCACATACATGACAATTAATCTATTAACTGAGAGCACTGCCGTTTTTAACACAATAGAACTGGGAAATCATTGTTCTGAAGTGATATAATAAAGCAGCATTTTGGAAAAGAGAACAGAGGGTGACTGCCTGTGACCACAACTTAAAACACAGCTCAGTAAACAGTACTGAGATGTGGCTGGAATACGTGTCTGTTCAAAGCAGCACAAGGGAAAGACAAATCATCAGACAGAAAACAGCCCCATAATGGTATAGGGAAAGAGTAAAAGGGTAGAAAGTAGAAAGGGTAAGTGAACTTGGGGACCTTCCTGTAGAGATAAAAAAAAGATTTAATAGCTGTAGACCCACTTCCTTACGGTATCAGAAAAGTTCAAAGAGAGACTGTTTTACTGAATTAAATCAATATTTTAGGTGACAGCTTAAATTATACTTAAATGTTCATAATTAGATGAGAAAATGTATCAGAGACCCAGACAAGCATAAGTCCTCTAAAACAGAAATGGTTCCTCATTACAACCCAAAGTATAATACAATCCTATGGATTTGAACTGAATATAATCCTATTCAACCCTTCTAGAATATAAAACTGCTTTTTGGTTTCAGGTACTTTTTTGGGGAAGGCATTTAAGCCACATTAAGAAAAAGCTTCCCCCCTTTAGTGATAAAAAGCTTTCACAGAAAACAATTTAAAGAAAGCTATTTAAAAGCAGCTATATAATTAGAGCTCATAAAGCCTTCCTCTTTAACCAAAGCCCATGTGAAACACTTTGTGATATGAATCAAAAAACAGCACTCAGAGGAAGAGCCAATAAGAAAAGTCTAAATAAAGTAAAATAATGACATCTGCCACCCTTACAAAAGCACAATGTTATTTGTATAATGGTCATTAATGCAAATGCTTATGAAGTCCTGTGGAATTAAAGCACTAAGCAGCTACTTATGTAACTTCTTGCTATCGAAAATGATTCCATTTCTGTCCCAGATATTTCCATTGTTAAATTAATGGAAAGGCTAATCCATGTCTGAGAAACTGCACAGAAAACCCTGGTTTTGAGTGAGATATACAAAGAGCATGCAAGATACTGTACAGAGGCAGCTATCTTGAATGAGGTCTGCTCTACAAAATGCAGACAAAATCAGAATTAAAAAAAACCTTAATGCAAATGGGGAGCAAACAAAGAATAGCAGCACAGGACAGCTGACATACCCACAACTAAGAACTGGAATGTAAAGGCCTCAAGAAAACTTCCAATGCCTAGAGGAACTAAAGCATGAGCAAGTACATACTTATAAATATTTGTATGCAAAAACTAAAAATAGTGCTGAAAGCTTCATGCTATTTCCAAGCATGCAATTGCAAAAAAAAAAAAAAAAATAGTAATACCAACACATAACCACACAACAATAATTAGAACTAGGCAAGACTACTACACCCTTAAGTTAAAGGGAAACACATTAACAGGCTTTATTGTTTGTTTAATCCCCAAGTGTGTACAGTGGTCTACTTTGGTTTGAGTTACTTAAAATTTACCCACACTATATTCAATCATTTGACACAAGGTCCTCTTTTGTGTCAAATTGAACCTGTTTCATATAACAACACCATAAAAATACATATGAAACAATACACATGGAAGTAAGCAGAAGAGAAATGAAAAACAAGGTTATGTTTCAGTACAGCTAAAGAACTTTTTCAAAGTTTAGTGCAATCTGACATTTTCAGAAGCATTAACTCATTTTACATCTAATAGGGTTCTCTTCATGTAGCATTGCTTTAGGATACTTACATGGGAGCAGAGCTTCTCCATTGGGATACCAGTGATGTTACTGAAGTTTTCTATAAAATTCTTGGGAGCACGAAAAACCCGAAGCACTTTTTCATCTGCTCCTGACACGAACTCAAACCGGCCGATCATTGCCAGACAGCGCAGGTCGTACCCGTGTACTTGAGGCCTGGCAATTTCATGCCACGTTACCTAAAAATGAGCAGACACACAGCTAAAAAAACAATTCTTAAACAGAGAGAGAAACAGTGCAATTCAAAGTTCCAAAAAGGCACCACTACCCACTTGCAGGATTTTTTAACACAAAGCAAAGTTAAGAACAACCTCCTACTGATGTGCATAAAACTGGTGCTTACTACATCAGCTGAATCCCCTTTTTCCACCAAATCATTGCTGTAATTAGTAAACTGTGTCCCTGCACAGATACGTTTAAGGCACTTGCTGTGACTTCTTCATGCTAGACAGTCAGGAATAGAACATAATTCGCCTAAGTAAAAAGAGGTTTGTATCCTACTACTTCCAAGACTGTAGGTCTGAAAGACCTAAGAAAGGTAGTGATAATTATCCTGCTTCCTTCATCTGTCTTTCACAAAGAACAGCAGCATTGCTAGCAGCAGGCTACAGGTTCTTACTTCCCTCTTTTTGTAAGTATTTGATTCAAGTGAGACCATTTAATAGAAGCTTTGCAAAAAACTGACAAAACCATAATAGATTTTTACTGTCATTCTCTATTTCACCCAGATGATACTTCAGCTGGAAAAATGTAGTGTGTACTTTTGAGTTAAGAGCTAGCAGAACCAAAATTAATTGAAATAACTTAGACTACTTCAGTATTCCAATGCCTATAGCCAAGACTAGATATCACATGAGTAAAGGCAAAGGCATTATATGGACTCTAAACTGCACATATCACCCTAAAAACTCAATTGAGTTTTAAATATTGAAGTTTCTGATAGGACCTGAATGGGAATTTGAGACATCCTACAAAACCTACAAAATGATTTCACAAGAGCTTGATTATTTTTCAGTGAGGAAAAAAGCATTCATTCTTTAAAAAAAGATAAAATCAAACAGTGCAACAAGCCCTTCTTACCCTTTACTGGGTACATCTTTGCATACAACACAAAAAACTCAAACCCCAAACAAAGACAGGGTTATGTAAGTCATGCAATAAGCGTTTTCCAGAAAAATCAGGATGGAAATTTGCATGACAAATTGAAGCTGAAGGTTATCCCTCTTTTCTGATGTTCTGATATCAGAACTGAGATATTGAACTAAGTGTTGAATTTGCATTCAACACTTAGTTTCCTTTTTATAGGGAAAAACGTGAGCTGTAATACTAACTTTCTATAAACATCTGAACCATCCATTGTGTCTTGTTAAGACAAACATCAGATGTCACCTGTTGTAATATTTCAGCTAAACTCAGTGTGATAAAGAAAGTAAGGCATTTTAAAAGCCTGTTATCCAAGTTCATGAGCGGCAGAACTAAAAACTTTTCCAGGGTTCAGAAATCCTGAACAAACATCTTCAAATGACCCATTTCTCTTCCAACCCTCCACTTCACCCATCCAAAAAAGCTGCTAAGGCTTTCTCCCACACCTCATGCAGCAGCAAATATTAAAACTACTTAGATTTACACCTGGTCAAATTATCCTGGTGGCTGCTCTGTGTCAGAACAGGAAGGCAAAGTACAAGAATTCAGTTCATGCCATATTTGGACATGAAGACAGCAATCACTCTGCTGAACTGATTGATTCAAAAGTTTCAGGGTGAGCTGTACAGATAAATCATAGAAAGATCAGTTCTTTCAGAAGACAGGATTAAAATTTAGCAAGCAGCATACATAATAAAGAGTGGTACTTCAGTAGGTCACAGAGAAAGTGACATTGACAACCCTTGAATGCTGCCGATTTACATAATGTGCTAGTCCTGAACTTTGTTTTGATCTATTTCATGTATCCTCCTGAGTGGAGATTAGGGTAAAAAGCAGGGAAGGAAACTGGAAATATCCTTCCTACAACACAAGGCAAAACCTAGGTCTTGAAAAGGGACTGCCACCACTCCTGTATGGCCTGGAAGAAGGAAATCAAAAAACCGATGGTAAATTCACTCTCTGAGAAACACCAGACCTCCTGTACTGGTCTACATTACAGAAGCTTTGATGAGACAGCTGTAATAGCCTCCCCAGCCAATGGCACAGGGCCTTATATGACTACAGTCAGTCTAGTTTCTGCCAGTTTCCTGAATGGAATATTGGTACTGTTCTGCCAGAAAAGGTTGTATTTGTAGAGGAGGAAAATGCATGCAAAACAAGAAACAGGAACTTCTGCATTCCTAAACAGACTTTCCCCCAACTCAATGCAGGAGGAGTGAGCAAGCAGCAGTGTGGTCCTTAGTTGCTGGCTGGGGGTTAAAACAGGACAGGTACCAGCTGCACTCATGCAGTTCAGATAATCATTCTAGTAAAACAGTGTCATTAATAAATTAATGTAAAAAAATACAGTGAGAACTTCATTTAGATTATGTTAGTGTAAAAAAGCACAAACAAAGTTGAGTTTCTTTATTATTACCTGCAGCAGTGTAGCCAATTGTTAAACACTGCAATAGGTGGTTATCAGTACCAGTCATGTATTCCTCCTTCTGAATTACTGCAGAGCCTGTTTTCCAAGACTCTGGGAGAACTCTGGTTCTAACTCTGGTAATCTGGACATGGACTCAGGATTGAACTGCAATCATACTGTGTGATTGCAAAAAAACTCTGCCACTAGTATTTTTAAAGTAAAAACAGCACATACTCAATTACCAAACAAAGCAGTTTTAAACAGATCATTGCTTGGGGAACTTTAAGGTTTGAGTTATATTCAGACAACTCATTCCAAACTCAGGACCGACCAAGCCCCCTTAACCACACTCACAAAATCTTTGAAGATCATACCTCTGTTTCTTCCTTCCTTTTCCATGGAGCAAAGAGCCTTGTAGTTTGATCAGAGCCCACACTGATGACAAACTCTCCTTCTGGATCCCACTTCACATCTTCTACACTGTTAAAATGTCCTGAAATCACAACTTCTGGAGTCCATTCTTTCTATGAGAAAAGTTCCACAAAGAAGTAAGGAGTTTTTCATTTGACTGATTGGCATTTGACTGATTCTAAGTAAAATAAAACTATAAATGTGCTTATTAAGAAAAAGACATTGGTAAACAGCAAATTATTAGAACTCAAGAGAGGCTGAAGAGACACAAATACTGATGCATTGCTCCCATTTGAAAGAAACTTGTGTTATTTGTTCAGCTGTGAACAAAGCACAACCACAAAGGAGTTCAATCTATTCAACTGACTTCATGATCCCAACAGGTCAGAAACAGGGTTTAGAGCCTGGAGGATTTCAACCTTCCTTCTGTGCACGAATGAGACTCCTACAGAATATTACATTCAGAAAAGGACAATTCCAATGACTAATTTTAAATTATACTGTTACACTTTTCTATTAATAACAGAAATTTACCTCAAATGACTTAAAAGTACAATTCTTTTAAGTCATACTACTAACGAAAAAACCAACGTACCTCATTAACTGTAGCCTGTTTCCAAAGGTGTAGTGCTCCATGAAAAGCATGAGCGATGATCATTGAACCATCAGGACTAAACTGGCAGTCAAAAAATCCAAGAGTATTGCCACCCACTTCACCTACCCGTACCTAAATTAATGAACACAAGGGAAATATAGATGAAAATAGCCTTCCATTCCTACAAAATCATTCTTACTTCAAGAGATGAAAAACTACCTCTAGACAAGAGTTCACATTACACACAGAAACACATTTGAAGAATATTTTAATTGCAAAGTTAAGCACTGAAATGTCACGGGTATTAAAGCTGCGTGCCAGTTGAATGGAGCCTCCCTTCACAGACATCTCAAGATAGGATTTCACGAAGGGAAAGAAAACACTGCAATAGATGAGATGCAAACCCAAATGTTCTGTGTTTCAGTCCAGCTTGTTGGACGCAACAATTCCTAATCATCTGTTGCCTGGTTACTGCTCTGTTGCACAATAAAAAAAAATGATCCAAAGAAACAGTAGTTCCCAAGTACATTCTTTTTTCCTACCTAATTTCCAATATTCCCTAGCATACTTTCACTTCCCTGCTTCTCCATGAACAGCTGCAATTTGATCCACACTCCTTCTGTGGCATATTCTGGCCTCTGTTTTGTGCTTCTCTTATGACTTCTCATATATGCACACACGCATACACACAGGCCTTACAGTTGCTCTAGTGCCCTTCCACTTTTTTAATTTTGTTAAAAGATTAATAAAGTTATAAAGTTACACTTTCAAGTTTTATTCAAGACATAAGACCACCATTTCTTTCAAGCTTTCAACTCCCCCATTCTTATACAGCCTCTTTTAAAACCAAAACAAAATGAACCAATGTCCCATTTTAAATGGCACTGCACCAGTAGCTCCGTCTTATTAGCACTCATTCAAAAAAATACCAATCATATTGAAGTGACTTTGACATGCCATGCTAGAGGCAGAATTCTAGTCTCACCTCTGAGCAGCGGAATGAATTTCTGAAGACATCTTGCTCATCATATCATGATGAAAGAGAGAAACTGGAATGTTCCCCTCGTGCCCTTCCTCCCTGCAGGCTTCCAGCTCAGATTTTCCTCTCTTAATGCAAAATGGATTTCTGCAGTTAAAATGTCTCATCTTGAAGCTACACATTTGTGGTCAAACCAATGTAAAGAGAACGTAAAATTAAAGAATCACAACTTGCAACAAGCTTTACTACACAATACGTTTTTAGAAGCTTGTGAATTTAGCCACAAATACCTGTTACACCTAGGCACATCAAATGGCATCTCTATGTGATTGCCCTTTTGTGAACTAATTTCTATTTCAAACACAAAGGCATCGGAATTTTTCAATGAAACAGAGGAAAAATTAAATACCCTACCGTAATTCCCACTTTTTTATCCAAGAGACAATTGGAACTTTCTTTGTGACAGGAAAGACCACAAACAATGGGTGGCATAACCCAACACAAACAACTTCAACTGAACTACTGCAATTTGGAAAAGCAGGTCAACTGAAAAGACATCAATCAAAGCACTGGAGAAATGTGGTTGTACTACCTGTTTATTTAGGATGATCCACATCACAACAGCTTTCAGATTACTACATGAGTGACACATGAGTATTCAGCTCAAATGGAAAACCTAATGACACAGCCAATGATCAAGTTACTGTGAGTAAAACCAGGCTTGTGAATTGCATGTCAGCTGCTCTGTGGTAACTGCTTAAGTCACATTCCCACAAGGATGAACTGCAAATAGTTCAAGAGGGTTTCTTCCTCCTCTTACTAGGAGCACACACCATGCATTATTATGCAGCCCCCGCCTTGTACACTGTGAATGACAGCTGAGCACAATCCCCTTATAAACTCCTCAGTACAGTAATAAGAAACAAACAAGCAACAGAAATCGTATTGTATCCATTTTTTTAAATACAGTTTTACTCGCAACAGACCATCAGAAGGAGTATTTTTGCAAGAAAACACTTTGCCTTTCTCTGCCAGAACTTTAGAGTTTTTGCTCCCTACAGCACACACATGATGCTGGAAACACAACTTGCATACAGCACATATTGTGAGAAAGACTGACACTTGCCTGCTCTAGCCAGACTCCAGATTCTTTATCTGGTTCCCAGATGATCACGGTTTTGTCCATTGATGCAGATAATATCCTCATTGGTTGTTGCATACTGCCATCTACAGTACAAGGAAAATTATTACCCTACAACCTAGGAGCATATGATCTGAAGAAATTAGGTAATACTGAAATATAAACACATTAAAAAAATGTTCAGCATCAGAGACATGCAATGCATTTCTTATATGCCAAATTTACAGGCTCTATATTCTTGCCACGCATTCTTTAGGAGATATTGTATTCTTAGCCACAATCACCCAAAGAAAAAGTAAAACACATACATAAGAACAACCATATTCCAGTTTTCTCACTCCAAACTTATATTGAATTAAATGTAATTTGGAGGCAAAGCCACAGTTTCACAACTCTAGCAGTTCTCGATTCCATTCCTTAAGTAAGTTTTTACTGAGAGATTTATAGTTCAAAATAATTGCCCAGTATTCACTGTTTGGGTTTTATTCCCAAATTGTTAGGTTTGCTACTGACTTCAGCAGACACTAGCACCCTGTAGTATATACAGTAACTCAGGACTGCTCCCCAGAATGCAGTGAAACACTCCAGAAAAAAAGCCCAACAAGAAAAGACAAAAAAAAAAAAAAAAAGCCAGCTCAAAGCATGGGAAAGAGGGAGCTGGCTCATCCCCAGCTGTGAAACCTGCAGGAAAACCACTGAGGAACTTTTCTTGATAATAGAGATATTGGCAGGCATCTCATGAGGTGATATGTTAGCAACAGACTTCCTACCTTACCTTCCGCACTGAGAATATGTCCCTCAGATCAGTTTGCCTCTAGTGAAAATCTATTTTAGGGAACCCAGCATTGGGCAGGCCACAGAACACAAACAGCTTCACTTATGCAGGAGCACCTGGAAAACTTCATGGTCTAACAGGACAGTTTTCAGATTGCAGTGCAAGGCTGATGGGCCTGCATTGTGCCTAAACCTTGTTCTAAAAAGCTAAATCGTTTACTGGCATCTAATTTAGAAAAAAAGAGAAAAGTTCAAGGACCAGATAACTAAACCAATATTTTTAAAGCAAGTCCTGTGTCTTTCACTAAGTGTATTTTGACATTCTAATGGCACTCTGCTGTTCAAGTGTTGTATACACCAGCAAAGCTGTCCTTTGTACTGCTGAAGTCACCTGCCATCAGTAACTCTAAAATAAATCAGAAAAAAAGACACCTTTGCAAGTACAAATAGTCAAGGGTGTTCTGACTGTGCAATGTCAAATCAAGAAACTCCTTCCCTTATGTCAGGTAGACACATAACAGCAAACCAGTGCAAACAAGGCTGTCAGAATTTAAGGATTTCAAAAGAAAGATAAATACTAGAGCAAAATGCAAAATTAAACTATAAATAACACTGTTTCAATGGGAGTCTGCACTAATGCCTTAAAGTTACATGCTTGAGAAAAACTGATACTCCAGGAATCTACACCACTAAAAAGAAAGGAGAGTTCTTGAGGTATGCTTACCTTCTGAAGAACAGACAGCTCAAATACATATATCAAGGTAACCTATTAGAGCTATTAATTCCTACTGATTAATTAAACTATTTGTACACCACATCCAACAAATCAATTACAATAAAGTCTTTACAGCTCTGTAATTTAATTCAATTCCTTAAAGAAAACTTGAATACAAGGCAACATTTGTTTACTCATAAAACATTATTTGCAGAATTTAAAGACTGTCATCTCTACAGGAACAAGCGAACATGCAAACACAATACAAAGACATGTGACTGTACTCTACGTATACGACACTTAACACTGGTAAGTGTTTGATATCATTTTACCTTTGGAAAATGAAGGTTGCCAGTGAACTGCATACACCCAGTTTTCATGGCCAGCCAACACAGACTCCAAAGAAACTGCGTATGATGTGTCAGCATCTACCACAAATCAGAGAAAAGCATATTTCTTTCTAAAAGCCAAGAAAGACCAGGTCATTTCTGATATCTTTAGTGAAAATAATCGACTGCTTTCAACATCTACCAACATCTCAAAAGCTTCTTCACACTGAACAGCTCCTTGAAATACTACTTTGGCACAAGCCCTGAGGACCAGATTTATGGTCACAGGTCAGTGTATTGCTTCAGAAGGGTCTCTCAGAATTCCTGGAGAACTCTCAAGCAGCGTTGAAATAAATGCTCTAAATTGGCACTATGCATACTCTTACACATATTTGCATCTCCAAATGACTGAAAACACAAGCATTAAGATACTTCAAACAATGAATTAGGATTTGGAGGAAGTAGCATGAGCACTTTTTACACATATCTTCATTATATTGACTAAGTTGCCAAACCATTTACCCTACAATGTCAGTAATGAAAGCATCTGATGTTGCCATGCTTAAACAGCTTGTAAAATGACCATAAAGTAAGCCTGCACATACTTAGCTGTTATTTGCTGTATGCTTCTAATCTTTAAGTTATAGCAGCACCTTTTAATTCATTGAATTCAAAAGAAAATGAAAGTTAAGCTATTAAACCGGAGAACTACAGAACAGCTTCTCTCCCACAGACAAATAAGTGTGCTATATATTGCATTTGGAATAAGCATAACAGTAACAACCCATGTTGGTATTAAGCCCTCTCACTGCTTTACCATTTTGTGTAATATATCATTAACTTTTGGCTTTAAAATAGTAATTCTTTTTTTAACAGCTAAAAATAATGCAGTCAACGCAAAACAAACACCTTGTCAGCCTCCCCAGGACCATGAAAAGACACACAAGTGAAAAGCTGTGCCAGAGAATTTTATAGCTGTTACCTACCTTTAACAGTAAAAATATTCTCTTTCAGTTTTATGGAATCATCTTCAGTTTCTGGAAGCTGCTTTAATTTTGTACATACTTTCCAAATTCTTATCAAACAGTCCTGAGCACAGCTTGCTAAGAAAAGGTCTTCACCTATTTGTTTTCAGAAAAAGAAGAAAAAAATAAATAGAGCCATATTTTCATTGCAATCACTGCCATGAATCACATACAATCTTTCCATACATGAACCTAACAGCATTATCCCAATTTTTCCTATTGTACACAGTATCATAAAAAAATTCAGTTTTATTTCAACATCAATTCACTTTCCCTACTATTCAAATTCAAATTTCCCTACTACAATTCAAATTCTCTACTATTTTATAAGACACTAGGAATATGTCCATGATTGTAAGATATGGAAGATATGGTAAGTACTGTACATGTTATACATATACTTCCCTACTATTTATGGGCCTTTGCTTTTGGAATTCTATCAGTCTCAATACTTCTCAAAATCTCTTTTCCTTCTTTTCTTTCTCCAGGCTTGTAGCATCCTCAAATTACTTTTTTTTTTGGTGCCATTGCAATAACTATTTGATTAGGTAATGTCTGAAAACATTCTCCTCATTATTTCCCAATTAAAAAAAAAAAAAAAAAAAAAAAGAGGTGGGGGGGAAAGCAAGAAATGAAAATATAAACATACTATTTCCCTCTACTCTTCCTCACTCAGATACAGACATTTTTACATTGAGAAGGACAAGTTGCTAAAACCCCATTTTGTTTGCATTTAAGCACCAGTCAGGTCAACATACCTGAAACAAGCAAGAAAAATGTTTTTAAAGGATACAAACTTTCATCTTGATTTTTAATATTAATAACCACCATCTCAGGAAAACAAACATCACAACCACAAGAGCTTAGGTGCTACCGTGCATCAAAGTGAACTGTTGGAGGGGTAAAACACTAGTACTGCCATTAAACCACTATTCCACTTTATTTATCTTGCATACTGACCACAGACTGCCCACTCAACGCCTCTTATCCAATCTTCATGGCCAGGGAGTATTAACGTTTTCTGAAACTGAATAAAAACTCCTGTTACATCACAGAAATGTACCTAATGACCATGCACATATCAGCAATAAGCTTTATTTTTTCAATTCTTTTATATTTAGAGCTTCTATTATCTGAAACAGAGAGAAAAAATGAGCCCCATCTAAGGATTGTAATTTACACACAAGATTCGAGACAAGCCTTTTTTGTTTTGCCACCATTGGAAAAAGCACAGGTAACCCATATATGAGCAGGAAAGGATGTGAATTTACAGTGCACACCATCAAGAGGCTACAGTCTCTCTATGATACCATTGAAATTTTTTTAAAGTTTATCAGGCTTACTGTGGTACACAAAGAATAACATAATGCAGGTTTGAGGTGTCATATTTGTGTGAAGGGAATGCAACTGCAGATGATGAAAATGAATACAGGTAAAATCAAGTATAAAAAGAAAAGTAAATGCTTTGACATTATTTTCAAGAATTAATTTATATTTACATATTTATAATAGAATATGATTAATAGGAATCAGTTATGGCACTGGAAATATTCTCTATGTTTCTTCAGTTTATTGACAAAATTGCTAAGGAAGGTATACATCAAGAACTGCTGATGGAAAACTCTGCATGAACACAGGCTCAGGAACACCAGAATGCAAACACAGTCTGGATCCCCTTTTAAGAACTTTTACTAGTAATTTATTTTCATTTATAACATATGTAACATTACTGTTTTATTTTGATTCAAGTACAACTATTCACTCCTTACTTAGCATTAAACCCATTTCTACATTTCTTTGCCCAGAAACAGCCTTACTTCCATGACATTTTTTTATTCCAAGCTGAATTAAAATGTCTGAAGTAACTGTTACAGTTAAAACACTAGTGTAGTTTAGTATGAATAACATCATATTATTTCTGGCATTATATTCTACTAAATCCCTTACCTAGGCCTACTTAGAACTATGACTAAATGGCAGCCTTTGCAATCAGCACAAGTCTGCAACTGAGGTCTCTCTTCCAATCCGTGACAGTAAAAAAAAAGGAAAAATTAGTATGTGTATGAAAAAATCCATACTCAGAAATTGGTGCCTCTCTCTTTGATCCAACATTTCTGATACCCTCCAAAACCACCTTCCCATCAAACAGCATTACTCTGCCTCTCCTCATCACACATTTGCAGTCACAATCATAAAATGGTTTCGTTTGGAAAAGACATTAAAGATCATCTAGATCCACCCTCTCCAGCCATTAGCAGGGACCCTTTCCACTAGACCAAGCAGCTCAAATTCCCATCCAACCTGGCCTCAAACCACTCCAGGGATGGGGCATCCACAACTTCTCTGGGCAACTTGTTCCAGTTTCACAGTAAAAAATTTCTTCCTAATATCTACTTTAAACCTACCCTCTTTCAGTTTGAAGCCCCACCCTGGTAAAACACCCCTAAAATTACAGAACCATCTACACATCACCAGAACAGGACACACCATCAGACTAAGCTGATCAGATACTTCCAAATCAGAAAGTTTAGGTCTTAAGAATGTGTTCTCACACCCACCTAAGCCTCATTTGGCTAGTCACTTCTGCAGCCACTGGCACTTGTAGATAGGGCATTCCAGAAAGATGTTTAAGTTAAACACCTAACAGGTTATGTGTAAAGGCAGGAAGGAACAGCCCAGGAAGTGACATTAAACAGCAACCTAAAGATTTTTCTGAAGATGGCATGCTTCTGGCAATACATAAAAATATCTTTAGCAACCGATATTTCAGATAATAGATAAAACACACTTATTTATTCATTTATATGATCTTTGAGAAAATGCTCTGTATTTTATAGTCATCAAGGTTAGTTGGTAACTTTTTTTCTAACTGAAAGATTTGCGCAGGCTGAACTGTTGCTAACATTCTTCTCTTTTATTGTTCCTGTAACACTAAAACAGTGTGTGTATCTCCTGAAACTTGACCTAATATTAATCTAAACACACATCTAATAATCTTCCCTTTTCAAGGTGCTGTGGTATGTGGTTTTTTACAATTACCCTCCTCATCATACACCAAAGAGATCTATCAAGAAAAGCAGACATTTGTTTTCCCTTAAAAGAGTAAAACTAATTATTTTGAGATTATTAATACCACCCCAGATTTCTAAGTCATTTCCTGAACAGGTTTTTAGGCACTACTTAGCTTGAAGTCAAGCATGCAGCTCTTTTGTGCTGCAGAACAAGCATGCTTAAACAGTCAGCTAGAAGTCTGTACTAATTTTTATATGCTTACATTGAATAGTACCACTGAACTACTCACATGATTTAAGGTGGAAGCTGCTGAATTTTATTACCTCATATTCACTCATGGCAGTAACACCAGCACCAGAAGGTGTATGAGGCCTCACTGCTGAAGACAGATATCCCCAAACCCCTGAAAATGCATCCAGTCCCTTAAATGGACTCATGCTGTTTCCCATCCCTATAACATCATCCTCCACTCTTCACCCATCTGAGCAGTGTCAGTACATTGGCTGGAAAATAGAGGTGAACACAAGGCCTATTACCATATACAGAAGCGAAGCACGAGGAATACGACATTCTTAGTCATTGATTTAGCTTTAGGTGGTCTGTGAGGAGCAAGGAGTTGGAACCAGCAGTCCTTATGGGTCTCCTCAAACTTGAGATATTCTAAGATTCTATGATTCAGTCAAAGTTTTCAAGATATTGGTTGCCATGAAAATAAAAACTGTTGACTGAAACTGAGCAAGGAGTAGTATATGCTGTTATGCTAGGATTTTCGGCATTGTTTTTGCCCTTTTCTTTGAAGTTTATGCCTCTTGGCATCCTAAATTCAGTTTCTTCAGATGTATTCAGTTCTAAAATACAATTAATATAAAGGTATGTCCAGATGCACATGGTCATTATTTTTAGGTGATTCAGCCAAAGTTTCTATTATTGTCTAGGTTCTATATACACCAGTGTTTTGAGCTGTCATTCTCATCTTTTTTTTACAGATTTTGTTTTTATAGTCTCATATTTCTTTGTTTCAGTTTCCACTTGGTCCTCACTGGATACACAAGAGGTTACAGTATCAACAGTTAAAACTAACAAAACCTCCTGGTCTGACTACTTCACAGGCTTTCCCATGCCTCTTACCTAATCTCTGAACATTGTTGCTTAGCAGCAATCTGGTCTCTTTCCTTTTAAGCAAAGAATAAAGCTGTTCTGTAGGCAGCACAACTAATAAAGCTGTGGACATGCCCAGCACACTCTGCACAACTAATCCTGCCCACACTTTGGGTACATCTCTTTCAGGACCAGGCTAGTAGCCTGGGTAGTAGTTTGGTAAATTTGGCAATAGTGGTCCAAGTCTTCTCATTTTTTCTCCAGCAGACAGTGGATGTGACATCCCTCCTCTATGCAGCTGCTAATCTTAACAGATTAGAAAGAGCCTGAATTATCTTTTATTCATCCCCCTATTCCACCTTCTCAACTATGCCAAACTATTTGAGTGGAACCCAAAACACAGAGTGCACCATCTTCTCAGAAAAACAAAGCTCAAATACAAAACTTTTGGTTTAAAACTCTAATTTAATCTGCTGGTTTACTTGCCCTCCACAGGCCACATCTGTAGATGTTCTATACCAAGCAGGAAGACTTATTATGGTTTCTGAAAGATTTTTCCCTGGATACTTTTATAAATCAATACCCTCTTCCAACACGTCAGAAAAGCAAGGAGTTCATTTTCTCTCTACTATATAACACATAAGGGATCTATGGGTAAGGAGTCTCACAAGATGTAAAGCGTGCCCACTCAGTTCTAAAAACCAAGTAGTTTTTAATGAACAAATACATTTGGACTGCAAAATTAATGAGTTTACCAAAAGGTAGCCTGAATTAGCTAAGTAAAGATGCCTCATCCTCCCTCAGAGTCTAACAATGCCCTTTAAGTTTCATAAGAATGCCCTGTTATGAATGCATGTTCTGCCTCTGGATTCACATATTCATAACAAGCTTTTTTTGAGGACGCTAACTAAAGGAAGTGCTTTACAAGAGTCACTGAATTAACTGAACAGAGCTACAGACCCTTACCTGTATGACACAGGGTATGACACAGGAGCTAAGATTCTAATCACTCTCCTATGCCAAGTTACAGTAAAAAATGGCAAGACTATAGTAACACTTCCTTCAAATACTTTTAATAGTACTAAGAAGCCATAAAAAAGGTGCCAGTAGATCTGAGAAAACTTGATGAACGAGATTTAGCAGCTAGGCAGGAATTCATGTCAGAAGGTTTGCAAGGATGTTTTAACTCTGTTAATAGTTGTAAAGCACAACACAGGCTCTTCTCTTTGAGGCCTGCACTGTCCACTTAGCTAGAAGAGATGTTCTGGAAAGTTAAGACAGACAACAACAAGAAGTCCCACTTCATTTAAGAGATATTCTGAACACCAACTCTGCCACAACAGCTGGTGAAAATACTTTCTGAA
This sequence comes from Pyrgilauda ruficollis, assembly GCF_017590135.1. Lineage (NCBI taxonomy): Eukaryota > Metazoa > Chordata > Aves > Passeriformes > Passeridae > Pyrgilauda > Pyrgilauda ruficollis. Next base: position 1,516,132 of record NW_024525378.1, on the reverse strand, counting down.
ATAGAAACTGTGAAAAATATCACATGCAAAACAAAACTGCGCACCCCATATATAAATCAAGTTTCCTACCTCCAAAAAAAGACAGCACAAACTTGCTTATGAAGCTGAAGAGGAAACTTGTTTATTCAAGTTACCTTCCCTTGCCCTCCAAAGACTGACTGCCTTTTAAAATGGCAGACTACTGTTATACCAGAAGTTTGGCCAACAATGGGCAAAATAAATTATGTACCTTTGAACATTTTTTGGCAGTTAAACTGTATATAATTCGTTAACCTGAATCATACAAGAAAACACGTTTAAAACTCTGAATGAGAAAAATTGATCACACAGTCCCTGAGATAAAAGTCTTTCATTAACATTTCAAGAACCAGTAGTAGTATTTTGCCATTGCTAATTCCCACAGAATTCATTAAACTGACCTAACTCACAAGCTACACAGGAAAAAAGAAAAAAAAGTAAAAAATCTAACCAAGCACGCTTCTTTTCTTCTGAGTGGTCAAGAAATCATTAAACATAGAAGAAGGGGATGAAGTACTTATCTTACTGGCAACAACACTAATCAAAAAAATCTTATTGCTGTACATGGCAGCACAAACAGGCAAAATTATCTATAAAGCAGCTTTTATCTCTCTCTCAAAAAAAACCCCAAAAAACCAAAAAAGAATAAAGGAGTATCTATTCTTTAATTCCTAAAGGGAGCGTGTCTGAGCAATTGCAGCAGACTAAGAGGTTCTATATATGCAAGTTTCAAAGAGGGGGTTCTAAATGGTAGCTTCACTGGTGCAATGGGAGAGCATTTGTGATCTGAAGGGTTTTTTTAAGGGAGTGAGAGAAAGAAAGAAGTGATACTGAGCTCTGTTTTGGAAAACAGTCATTCAACACATGCTTTAGAATCTAACAAAACCTCTGAACAGATGCAAGAGAGGACATAATGTTTTTCTACTGCTCAAAAGGAATATCTATCTGTATGAAAAACTCAAAATTGTCAGCTTCCAAATAACACATGAAAAATGTGTGCTTTTATAAGATCATATACTCCTAAAAATACTTTTTTTTTGATGTTCAAAAGCAGTCAAGCATAAAGGGCACATTTAGCAACAAATATAAAACTCCTCAGATAGAAGTCATAACAGTTTTACTATAAGAATTTATAGAATGAAAATAACATTATTTCCATATGAACAACTCAATGCCTGGATGCATCATAAAGAAGGGCAGTTGCAGCTATTTCATATCAGTGGGAATAGAAACAGGCTATCTTCACACAGGAGAAAAAAAAATCAAGAAAAACACTTTCACGCATAGAATTCAACTTCAATATTTTGTATGTGCATTTTATTATTACCCAGAAAAATGGATGAACTATTTGAAAAAAAGTTGTTGTACGCAATGCCTACACAGAGACAGAAAGGACTTACTGAAGAACTTGGAAAAAATCACCAGCACATTTGAAAAGAAGCAAAAACCTCAGTAATGCTCTGAGCAAGAGACAAAAATTGTAATTACCTGACCATTCTGCCGTATAAACAAACTTATTTTGCAGTCATCACCACCACAAGCCAGTATTGGTACTAGAAAGGAAAAGAAGATCTTCATTTTTTATAAGATCTCACATTCTAGGACATGAAAAAATATAAATAATCAATATAGAAATATATCAAAATATAACAATACTAACAGATAGCAAGTGTGATACCACTTTTTAAATTTTTTTTTGCTCTAGCTGTCTAAAAAATTGGTATCTTAAGAACACAGAACTCAAAAGTTATTTCAACTGCAAATAAGATCTATAAATATTTAAGATGTTAAAAGAAGTAGCTTGCCTCAAGCTCATACATCTGTAGGAAGTTCAAGTATTAGCGTTTTTAATTAATTATATTTTATTGATAACAGGCATTTGCTCTAAATACAGAAGAAGGAAAGAACAAAACAAGATGACTCAGAACTAAGGCAATTCAAGTTCCTAAATCAAATAAGATAGGTTTAGATGGAGTAAGCATAATTATTATACAGCAAATAAAAAGACCAGAATGGGAAGACAGATCACCACTATCTGTACCCAAGAATACGAACACAATGAATTGTTTTTCACTCAAGACTGCTCAAGTCTTGAGTAGTAGTTGACTTCCACTGGCTAACCTAAAAAGTGCACAAACCCTGTAAGTCTATTGAATCAAACCAGAGAAAGTTATGTCTGAGGGGGATAAAAAAAGAGAAGTTAGGCAGTGTATTAGTTCCTCTCTACAACAGAAGAGGATGAGGAAAAATAGTTAACGCTTACTCTACTCTTCTTTTTTTTACGTCATAAGGAGTAACTCATTTTTACATCATAGTTACTGCTAGGGACTCAAACAGTAAAAGCAAATAAATTTAGTATACAACTACGAAGAAATAAGTTACAAGTTAAGGGCTAGACATTTGCACTTCTCAAGTCTGGATAGAAAACCAGATACTAAATTTCACTAAAATCAACTACTTTTAAAAAAAAGCCTCCATGACATCCCTTCATATAGATAATTTCATCTTTACTATGGATAGATCAAAAATCAACTTGAACATTCATGGTATGTTTATTCTCTATACTAATCTTCTACTTGTACCAAATCTGTGCCTAGTTCTTGTGCTTCTCAGTCACATTCCATATTCTTACAGCTCCATCATTTGCTTCCTCTCTCCAACCTCTAAGCCAAAATTCACCTCCATCTCTTCCTCTCTTTAACAGGTCTAAGAAAAACCTGCTTTGGATTGAAGATGATGAGCTGCTTTGAATGGAGACCTGCTCATGAGGTCTACAGAAACTGGGCAGGAGCGACGTTTTCTTCCATAAAACACAATCAATGGATGTACTTGAAGACAATATCATCCTTTCCTGAGAAACACATTTTGTGAACCATTACTATAATTACATATGTATTCAACAGAATGAAACTTTAATTAAGAAAACCAAAGAGAGAATTATGATTTAGTTGCTGTTGCAGACAAATGCAAATACTTTCACTCAAAAAGTTCTATCAAGAAATATATATATATGGCAAAAACAGACTAGTACATAGTTTTTCCCATAAATGCTTTGTGATATTAGAATTTGGATCTGACTAAGATAAAATTCCTGCACAGGAAATAAGAAAAGTAAGTCAGATAAGCAGAGCTTTTCCAAGTTTACTTGCTCTGTTTTTTTCACCTGCTGCAATTCAGTTCTGAGGAGACAATTATTTACTGTCAGAGGCCACGCTACATCATGACAATTATCTAAGTCATAGGAAGAATCACATTATATGACAAATAGCTGATGAATATTTGTAAAAAATAAATCCTATTGCCAGCATTTTAGAAGCAGAGTTTATGCAGGCACTGTAAGGAAAAAAGCAAACAAGGAACCAAAACTGCAAAAAGCTCTTCTTCAAGGCTAAACAGCAAATGTACAGAAACTCCTTAACAAAGAGGCTGCCAGAGAAGTGTTTAAGCTGCATTCCAGCTGCAAATGACTGGACAGGTTTTTATGAGCAGTCTATCAGATTTCCCTATTTGACTTCTCGACAAAATGGTTCAATTTTATTTTTTTTAATAATTTATTTTCAAGGACAATCAGTTAAAATCCTAGGCATCAGGAACATCTGAAAGTTAAAGCATCCATTGCATATGCATCAATTTCAATGCAAGCCTCGAATTTCTTTTCTTGCTGAAATTAGAGGTTAGTGTAAATGCTTCAGGAAATGCAGTTTATTATTTTCAGAAAAGTAATTCTGTATTTAGTTCCTGACTTAAGAAATGCAGATTGTTCTCAAGAGAATAGCTTCTCTGAATCTCTGTGCAGCTGACAACTTAGCCTTCGTAAAGACTTCTGAGCAACTCCTAAATTTATCATAATCATTTTTCCCTGAAGATCATTAAAATTCCAAACTGCCATTAGAGATTAATGTTTCTGACAAATGATCAGCAGTGATTTTTAATAATATATTTTAAGCTCCTTTTTTTAGATTTCAGAATTAACATACTCCTCAGCTATATGGACTACTATGTCAGGTTTAGGGAGAAAACACTGGCTATGCTTTATTAAAAAGCTCCTTTACAGATTTCTACAGGAAACATTTCTATGCATTTACAGTTCAAAATCTAAACTGTTTCTTTGCCATTTTAGCAGCAGAGGTCATCTGTATTGGAACTGGAACAAAAAAAGCAAATGTCTAGAATTGTTGTTTAAATTCCACACAAAATGAAATTTTTGTGCAAATTGAAACTAATTTCAGTTCTTGAGAAAAATAAAGAACTCTTTTTCAGTTTATGAGCACTGTACTGCTTTGATAACTGATCTGAATTGGGATGGGAAGAGTTCATAAGGGACTGTCCTGCTCTCAATGTAACTTTAAGCAACACTGGTTTTGGGGACTCTCAAAAACCAAATCCTTGCTATTCTACCATTCAAAGAAGCTTCAAACATTTAATGTAATTTGAGTTTCAGAAACACTTAGTTTTAAGAACTACTATGACAATTTTAAGTTATGGTGCTTTCAGAATATATGGTTACTTCTCTTATATACAACACAATTTTGACATTAAACAGAAGCACTGCTCTAGAGTGTTACAGTGAGAATTTCTACCCTGTACAGTGTCATAAATGAAGATACAATATATTGTTTTATAATCTGAATGTCATACTCATAGGCACCATAGGCACTTCACTTCTAAAGAATATTCACATTTGCAGTAATGATTTTAATTCACCCTCAAGCCTTTTAACTTCACCTCAACAAGCACATGTTAGTGTATTAACAGGAAAAGAGAGAGAGATGTAAATGTTCTTTAATGGTGCAGATGCTGCTTTTGGTATCAAACATGCTCTGAAAACAGACACTGGCACTTCCAAATGGGACAACACATCTTGATAGAGCTTTCTTTGCTCCCAGAATTATCAAAGCCAAAGAATAAAGTATGCTTGTAAGCATACAATCAAAACAACACATCAGTATGGAATGCATGCAGCAAAGAGCTGAAAATTCCACATAGACTATGAAAATGTAGCACATTTTCAGTTGGGAGTGCCTCACAGGCCTCCATCCAGGTGAAAGACTAATGATACTTAAACACAAATTTAATTCAACACATGCATGTATCTGGCTTGAGGATACATCTGCTTTATTAAAGAAAGCTTCTACCTATTCACAGAAAAAGAATATGTCTGTGGCAGCCTACAAAGCCTAACATTTCTGTTAGCAGAAACCTATATAAACCATACTGAACAGTCGGGTTAAAGTAGTTCAGCATCTGAAATTTTTTCACATTAAAGACTGAACAAGTAGATGACAAATACTGCTTGGGAACCCATGGTTTTCAATGCAGGTCTTCAGATTTTTTCTGAATTTTGCCCTTCAATTCAAGAACAAACATGTGCAGCAGCACTGCAAGGAGCAGGTGGAACTAACAGCATCATCCTATCCCATTCATTTCTAGCATTGTTACACCGGTTTAAAGCTTTCCATCTCAAGAGTTCAACTAAACAACTCCATCTGAATGCTATTTCGAAGACATTGTAATCAGCCTTTGTTTTTAATTACTGAGAAGAGTTCAAAGAAAATCTTTAGATACAAGAATCAGCTTAAGCAGATTTCATAGAAAACAAAAACTGTGGCACACAGGTCTGGAGTCAGTCAAATGAAAATCTGTTTGGGGGATTTCTTAGATTTTTCTTCCTGCATTGATATTCAAGATGTGCAGCTTTACTTACCATCGCTGCCAGGCAAGAAGGATAAGCAGACATCCATAACAAATCCATTTCCAAACTGCAGAATTTCAATGCATTTAGCTGGAAAACAGGAACAGACGGTGTTCATCTCATTCACTGTAACTATTACAATTACACTGTCATTTTCTTCTATATTATATAGTTTAAATTTCCCATCCATTTTTATTTTAAGAAGCTGAAAAAATCTACATTTTTCCAGAAGCCTAAACAATATCATCATCTTCTGTGTGGCCATAAAAATTCATCCAGTTAGTTGAGTTAGAAAATAATACTGAGTGTTTAATCTATACAGCTTCACTGTGGTAACACACCAGAAGCAATAAATATTACAAAGTATGTCCTGTGGCAACAGCATTCATAACACAGGAAGATAAAACTGAATCCATTTTCTACAACAGCAGCTAGAGAGATGAGAAAAACCTGCAAACATCCCTGAGATCCTGGAAATTGTTAAACTAGTAAACTAGTAATTGTTAAACTAGTAAATAAATAGGAAGATAGCAGAAAAAAACTTGTCTACAGCAGAAGAATTAGTCCCTCTATCACTGTAACCCACACCAGCAAGACAAAATGGAAAAGATGAGACTTCATGGGGTTCTTTGGGAGCACCGAAAATGCCTTCCAGAATATGGGACTGTAGATTCGCAACTCCCACCTTTTTCATGTAGGCAAGGCAATACAAAATCTTCAAATACACCAGAGAAGGAAGACAGTAGCTAAAGAAATGCAGTCACTATAACTCAACCAGCAAATAACACCTTAAATCTCAAATATCTACCCAATTTATTTCTTAGGTATTTTAGAATGTGTTTTCTTGTATTTCCATGCAAGAGCAGAGTTCAACAGAAGGTCAAGATCCCATTATCCCAAACGTCATTGGACTCAAGCCAATAGGAAAAAACAAGTGACTAGTTAAACCTCACCTTTCTTATGCCAGCATTAATCATTTTACTATGTAATTCTACTTCACACATGCATACAGCTAGTCTGCCTCCACATTACAGAGCAAAACAATGGTTCAGATAACCATAATCTGAATACATATTATTAAAAAAAAGTAAATTCAGGCCACCCATCCCTGATGAAACATAAAGATAAATCATTCTGCAACAAATCTGACCCAAGGCTTTCCAAGAGTAATACAGTGCTTTGAGGTACTAAAGTCTGAAGACAAATCAATGTTGTTGCATTACAAGATGTTAGTATGTAATACCTAACGGATAAGTTTCTTATTTAGCCAGTATGTTATCCCTAACATTAAAAAAATGTTACCTTCTGAACCATGCCGAGACCAGATTCTCACAGTAGAGTCAGAGGCTGCAGAAGCTATTAGCAGATTTAAATCAGGTTCATCTGACTGGTAGACAGCATCCACAGCAAAAACAGCTTCCGTGTGGCCTTTGAGAGGAGTGCTTTTCGCAAGCTGAACACATGAGAAAATTTTACAAAATTTTAAATTCCAGAAACTTATGTGAGAGAGCTTTTAAAGCCACTTTAGGAAGAAAAGAAACTTAACACTGAAAATGAGTTCTATACCTGCAATGGGAGAATGTCTGCCAAGGTATGCTTAAGCTAGAGCATATTCCAGGAAACCCAGAGAATGGACACAGCAGCAATGAATTTTAACTTAGTAAGATTTTGCTCAAAGCTGAACAGAATTAATGTTCCTGTGTACACTATACCCTTATCATACTATAACCTCGCCCTTCCTTGAGGGAAGTTAGAAACAGTATAGAAGTTAGGAAGAGCAGTTTTCCTTCCTTTTTCTCCTTCTCTTGTCCCTCACCCTAAGGAACATCACACAAAAGTTTGGAGAATCTTAGTAAAGGAGACAGAGCAGAGAACACAGTGGAATAAGCAGCAGATACAACAGCTCTAGCAGCAATGTTTAAAGTGTTCTCACAAACCAAAACAGCTTTTCACTCCTTCAAAATGCCAAAATGAAAAACAAAACCACTAAATTTAGACAACGAATACAGGTGATTCAATTTGCAATCTGTTCCTCATAAACACAAAGATCAAAGTGAGAAGCTTTTAATTTTGCAACCAGCAGTCATCCAGCATTTATTCAGATTTTATCATAGACAGACTTGACATCTCTCTCCAAAATACAGCCTGGTAGGCCTCAGTGAGAATTTGTGATTGGTTGAATACAGAACTTTGTTTTTAAGAATTTACACTAGTCTAGAACTCCCATTAAAATGTGCACATTTAGCCACATTCTTTTGAAATTATTGCCATATGGCTGTGCACCACATCAGCAGAAAAAGTTTATTAAAAAGTCTGTAAGTTAACTTAAATAAATGCATGAACAGTTACAATGGATCAGGATGAGAAAAAATTTATTTCTGAGAACTTTCCCCCATCAAAGGTTAATTTCCCCCTACTATGCATTCTCAGGCATTTTAAAATGCCAAGTCTAATAACCTAATAATTTGAGGCAGATGATGAAATGGGTTACCTACACAACCGTTCACAATCCAGTGCTTAATAATAAGATATTAAAAGCTAGATAATAAAGTTGTTTTTTCATCAAAATTTCAGGTCATTCAGAAGGCTCTTTCACACAACACGGAATCTCTTGCCTTACATTTTACATTACAAATAATTAATTTGCATGTCTCCTTACTTTTCTCCATTTCTCTGAAAAAAGCCAATTGTTGCACAGATTTTTTTATTTTCATTTTTGTTAAACATCTACTCCAACTTATATATCATCCTGGTAAGACTATCTATATACAAACCCCACACTGTTGTACAGATTGACCAGAAATCACTAGAAATGGATATAAAGAAACAAAGAAGAAGGGTACAGAAAATGCCAGCTCAGAATGGGCTTCACAGTTTGAAGGTTTTAAGGTGGTTTAAAGAAAACTGCCATGTGAGATCAGAAAGCTGATGAACAGACAAACAGGGTCTTTCAGACACCTAAGCAAATCCACTCAATGACTGATGGGTTTGTTAATTTCTTTACCAAAGCTGATTTGAAAAAGATAAACCAGAGAAAAGAGGAAACAACATTTATAGCAATACATAGCAAGACAGAGTACCAACAATTTCAAGGATATACACACTGGGTCAAATTAAAAAAAAAACCAAAAACAGTCAAAGTGAAACAAATAGTATGAACCAGAAATACAAACACAACAGATTATTCGTGATATGTGAGAAACTAGCGCAGAGGGAGATTTGAAAAGAGGTTATCCCTGCTTACCTGATTATTCCACGTTACTGTATCTTTCCATTCCCAAAGAATAAGTTGTTTATCAGATCCACCAGAAATTAACTCTGTTTCAGAAGCTAAAAAATATGCTTTGGTCAGTTCAGTGTATACTTAACTTTGTAACAGCAACATAAGCAGTTCTGCTGGTTACTACTCACGGAATATCACTGGTAACTAAAGCTTCCACCAAAATAAAGTATGGTTAATAGGAGCTGCACTGTGCAGAACAGGTTAAGAGCAAAGATATTCCCTAAGAAAATACAAAGAGAAAATTGACAGGACTATTTAAAGTTCTGTGTGAAAGTGGTAAAAATACCTTTCCAGAAGACTCTCAAGTCCAACAGTGTAAATTTTTGGGGTTTTGTTTGGTCTTTTTGGAAGATAGGAAAATAAAGCAAGAGAATTTAATTAGAATTCAAAGCTTCACAAGAAAATTTAATTCCCAAGTTCCCTGAAAATAGCTTCTTTTAATCATTTTTAAGAAGAATATGTTTCAGTGCAACCCGTTGAAAGAACGGCAGTTTATATCACTATTAAAAACTAATGTTTGCACCTCAGTACTTCTCAAAAAAAGGAAGCAGCACATTACATTAACAGTCTAATCAACAATCACATTTATCTTCTTCAGTGAGTTTCCATACATGCCTAAGGGCAACAATACATGCCTATGAAAAGCCTGCACTAAACAATGTTAAATCCTGGAATTACTATCCAGCAAAAGCATCATAATGTCTCAAACATTGCTATCTATCTAAAGAGTCTTCTTCTCGAGCACATAACCTCTATGCAACTTCAGAGCTTCATACTCAGAGATTGCTGAAAAGGCATTGCAAATCAGTTTACAAAGTCAGAACATGCAAAACTCCAAACCTTACTGAAGAGATTGGCAGAAGAACAAATAGCATGCAAGCCATGGACCTGTGAGCTGCCACAGCCCCAGGCAAACATTCTCCTGGGCTGCCCCGGCTGTGGGGCCAGGCGCAGAGATCCCCTCACCATGCAGCTCACCGGGGTTTGGCAGCTCGCATTCCTGCAGACCTGTCTGTTAACATGAGACCACACCTGGAGTACTGTGTCCAGTTCTGAGCCTCTCAATTCAGGAAGGGCACTAATGTGCTGGAGCAGGTCCAGAGATGGGCAATAGAGCTGATAAGGCTCTGGAGCACGCATCTTATGAGCGGCCGAGGGAGCTGGGCATTTTTAGCCTGGAGAAGAGGAGGCTCAGGGCAGACCTTATCATTCCCTACAACCATCTGAAAGGAGGGAATAGCCAGGTGGGAGTCGGTCTCCTCTTCCAGCTAGCAAGTGACAGGATGAGAGAACATAGTCTTAAGCTGCACCAGGGGAGGCTTAGGCCGGACATCAGGGAAAATTTCTTCACATCAAGGGTGCTTAGACATTGGAATGGGCTGCCCAGGGAGGTGGTGGAGTCACTGTCCCTGCAGGTATTTAAGGAAAGACGGAGTAGCACTTAGTGCCATGGTCTAGTTGACACGGTGGCTGTTGGGCCACAGGTTGAGCTCAATGATCTTCAAGATATTTTCTAAACTAATTGACTGTGTGAAAATCCCGCCTGGGAAACTAAGCTTAGGGCGAAAGGATGCACTGCAAGGCTCGCAGGTCCCTATTTCCTTGAGTGTACAGCGCAGCCCCGCTGCTGCCGAGCCTCCCCCGCCTGCTCTGCCCCGCCAGGGCAGCAGCGCCCGCGCCCCGAGGGGAACCGGCCCCGGCCCCGGCGCCACCGCCGCGCTACTCACCGCGGTCCCGCCGGCGGACCCAGCGCACGCAGTTCACCCTGCCGGCGTGGCCGCGGAGGGCGGCGACTGCCCGCCTCACCTGCGGGACAGACAGACAGCACCGAGCGTCAGGGGCTGCACCCGGTCCTGGTCCTGGTCCCGGTCCCGGCCCCATCCCAGAGCGCATCAACTCACCGCCGGGTCGTAGAGGATGACATCGTGGCAGCTGCCGAAGGCGAAGAGGCCACCGCGGCCCCAGGCCACGGCGCCGCCGCCCGCCCGGTTGGCGCAGCAGGCGATGTGACAGAGCGACACGGACGCCGCCATGTTGGCGGCCGCCGCCGCGTGCGCGACCCCGCGCGGCTCCCGTGGCAACGACCCTGCGCGGGGCGGGGCCTGAGGGGGGCGGGGCCTGAGGGAGCCGCCGGGGAGGGGGCGGGGGCCGCTTTCTTTGAGGTGTTCGGTGGGGGTTTTTGCCTCTCTTGCAGCTTTTGCCGAGACCTCAAGGGTTTCAAAAGTTTAAAACTTTTCTGCTTGCTGGCTCCTGTGAAGAAATTCCTCCTAATGCCCAGCCGAGGTGTGCCCCGGTGCAGCTTAGGGCTGTGTCCTCCCATCCTGTCGCTGGGTGTCTGGGAGAATAAAGCGCCCCCCACCTGGCCATAATCTCTCTTCACGCAGTTACAGGGATCGATAAGGTCATCCCTGAGCCTCCTTTTCTAAAGCGAAACAACCCCAGCCCCTCAGCCACTTCCCGTAGGAATTACCCTCTGGACCCTTCACCAAGTGGATTCCACCTGAGCTGCGAGAGAGCTGAGTATCAGAGATGGTGTCGCTGATGCCCATTCCTGGGCTGCTTCCATCACCTGTGAAAAAAGTGGTACCACCTCCTGATAGAGAATCGTGCTCAAATTAAGTCTCTGACATCGGGATGTGTTTAATATTACCGTGTGTGACGTCCCCAAACTTACTGTTGTGGAAAGCACGAGAATTGGCAACTGAGCAATGGGCAGGCTCAACCGGCTTGATCTGAATATGTCTGAATACCTCTGCTTTTCAGGGGAAAAAAAAAGATGAGAACAAAGCAATTAGTGAATTCCATCTGTTACATTTTTATTTTTTCATTCTTTGATATATTTATTTCTCTTCCTGCACAAGAAATTGAAATCAAATCAAGAAAAAAAAAATACTGCAGTGGTATTCTGGTTTTACTTGCATGGTCGCTGGCCTTGAGAAACGGGGTCACAATGCAGGGTATTACACTGCACAGATGTGCTCAAATCGTATCAGCCACTTGGCTTCACAGGCTCAAGGACTTTGTTGGTTCCCAGCAGCCACAGGTGAAAACAGCTGCCCCACAGGCTGAGTAGGAGCCTCAGCAGGACCTTCAAGACATCCACTCTGCCTCCAAACGCACTGCCACACACACAAAGAAGGCCATGGAGCAGAAGCCAGGTTGAAGTATAAATGGAGAGCTCAGCTGTGCAAGCGTGGAAAAGGAGAGAAAGAGAGATGTGCCTCCTATACCCAAATCACACCTAAGATATCCTGAAGTAATTGAAACTGAACTGAGAAGCTGGAAAGTCTGGGCTGGAGGGAGAAGCTGGCTTTATGGGCTTGTGCAGGAGGTGGGGGCAGGAAGAGAAAGCAGTGAAAAGCAAGCAGGCATCCAGAGGAAGCACTCTGCATAGCACATGGAACATTTTGGGCCTAAACCTTTCCTGCCGGGCCTTTATCTCCTGGTGTGTTCTTGAATCCTGGCTGTCGGCAGCGCTGTAACCTGACACAAAACCACTGCAGATAGGCACAGTTGTTTTCCAGTGGATATGAGAGGAAGGAAGCTGTGCCTGATCACACACTAGATACAGCCAAAAATGTTAGCTGCTAGGGGAACAAATGACTCCTTGCAGAAAAATGCATGGATCCAGTCATCAAAGCATGCCTTGACTGAGGAGTGCTGTCTGGAGCTGCCAAGGATGGCTGCACAGCAGTCAGGTTGCACAGCAACCCCTTCTCAGCAGGCCTTGCCAGGGCTGGAGTCAGGGCTCTGGCAGAAGGAGGTCGGGCACTGCCAAAAAGCTGGGTCATGTTATAGGAGTTGCGTCTGTTGCTGTGGGAACAAAGCTGGCTCTGGCTGTGATTGTAGGCATAACTGTAGGCTTTTTCAAGATGGATTGGGTGAGAGACTGCTCTGTGACACAAAAAATTAACCCGACTGATAGATAACCTGCTGCTTTTGCTGAACTGTAAACAGTTTTACTGGGGTGCTGCTTGTATTGGAGAGATTAGGGGTTGTGTCCTGCCTGAGTGTGCAAGGGCATTGTGGCCCCATGCTGCAGGGTTTTGTGGGGCTGGTCCTTGCACACCTCAGGGTGTTTTCCCAGCCAATTTGAGATACCACATTATGGAGGGCTGCTAGTGCTAAGTATTGAAAGTGATTGCCTCTTTTCCCCAAAAAAAGGTCTGTCACTGTGACCCCTGTGCCACCCTAGCAGAGTCCAACACTGAGAGAACTGGGATAGTTCAACACAGAATATGGACTTAATAGTGCCATGAGGAATGCTGTAGCAGCACCATGGTGCCATGGCTAAAGAAGCACAGGAAGGTGGATTTATGTCAGGACAGTTCAATGCAGATGGGCCTAGTTTCTTGTCATAAGTACGCTGTCTGCCCAAGGCCTCATCCAAATGAGACTCTGAGCCTTTGGTCGAGCCCAAGAAATTTTTTTGTGAATTTTAATGTTACAGGATCTTCTCTTGAAAACTGAAATATCTGGAGGATATTGTATGAGAAGTTAAGAATATCAGATAATTACCCTGGAACCAGTATGCCTTTTAGGAACACATACTTTATAAGGAAGTAATAGTGATGGTCAATGGTGTTGCAAGGATAGAAAAGGACGTACTCTAGACTTGTTGCCAGCTGCCAGTCTTCATTCATAGCTGATGTCCTTGTGAAATTAAAATCTCCTTAGAGACCCAGAGAAGTTCGTGCTTCCTTCTCCTTAGAGTGGGTCATCACATCTGTCCTTGTTTTCCTTCATATTCCCAGAAAAAACTTCTTTATTTTTCAGAAATATATGTAAAAATAATCTTCCTTTTTTTTCTCCTTTTGGTGTAACTCTTGAGACACAGGAAGAACTCAGTTCATTGAATGTCAGAAATGGTTATTATGGTGCCTAATCAGACTTCAAAAGTCACTCCATAGTTTTGTTCATATCTTTTATGTGACCCCGTTTGGTTCTGCCAATGGGGAGGTACATCAACAAGCTCTGATAAGGGAGATACTACTTGAACAAAAGCTTTATTGAGCTGGAAATAATTTTTCTAGTTAGTTAGGCATTGGAAAACCTTATGTGCCAATAGTAATTTAGTAGCAACACAGTAATTTTGTATAGTGATTTTGTACAGTAATAGTAATTTTGATGGTAAATTCATGTTTACAAGTGAGGTTTCGCAGACAGAGGTGGCTTGGTGCCCTGCATGCTTTCCCTACCCAACTCAGTTATGCCTACAATTTTATGAGAGAGATGGAGAAAAGACAACACTAAGCAAAAAGTTGTATTTAGTGTTTAATATACTTATCTAGCTATGTCTAAACATTGAGATGAAAATATAATAACACTGCAAATATGTTAAATCAAAGTTTAATGTTTTCTTTCATTGGGTGACATTTTCTTGATTTACAGGAATATGTGTTAATAGAAAGGAGTCATTCTACAAGGCACGAGGAAAAGCAGCAGTCACATGTTAGGTTTACAGTTTAATTATATGCAGTCAAGTTCAACAGAAGAAAGTTCAAAAGTTGTTAAATGAGCAAGCCAGTACTCAAAGGTTGGGTGCCTTGTTCTTGCAAGTTGTTGAACTTAGCCTATCTTTATGTGTCTTCATTGTACACATGCTTAGGAAGTATATGAAACTGCCTCATATACAAGTTACTGTTTGCTATTTTTACTTTAGGTTGTATGCCTCCAGTAGCAACCTGGATGAGAAGTGCCTGGTAAATGAGACAGCTATTCAGTATTTTAATGTCTCCTCATTAGCTATATCATGGCCCTAGGCTTAATTTGGTGTACAGTAGTCTTTTCTGTGCAGCACAGAATTATCTTTTTCCATAGCTGTTTTTTTGTGGTTATTTTTTTTTTTTTCCGTTTTGGGAGGGTTTTGTTTGTTGTTTTGGGTTTTTGTTTTTTTGGGGTTTTTTTTTTGTTTTTTTTTTTTTTGGGTTTTTTTTTTTTGGGGGTTTTTTGGGGGGTTTTTTTTGTTTTTTTTGTGGGTTTTTTTTTTTTTTTTTCGTTTTGGGAGGGTTTTGTTGTTTTGGTTGGTTGGTTGGTTGGTTGGTTGGTTTTGGGATTTTTTTTTCGTAACTTCTACTGCTACAGCACCTGAATGTCTCAGGAAAAACTTTACCAGTTACAGTTTCTTTATAAGATAACTCTTACGCAGAGGGGTATTATTATATTCATTTCCTGGGATCAGTTTCTCCTAGACCAGAATTCATAATAAAATCACAGACTCATAGAATGGCTTGGGTTGGAAAGAACCTTAGAAATTATCTACTTTCAAGCCTCTGCCATCAGCAAGGACACCTTCCACTAGACCAGGTTGCTCAGGCCCCATCCAACCTGGATTTGAATACTTCCAGGAATGCAGCATTCTCAGCTTCTCTGGGACACCCGTTTCAGTGCCTCAGCACCATCACAGTACAGAATTTCTTCCTAATGCCTAACCTAAACCTTCTCTCTTTCAGTTTTAAGCCATGCCCCCTCCTCCTATCACTACACTCCTTGATAAATAGTCCTTCCCCTATTTTCTGTAGTTTCCATCCACTTTAGGTGCAAGAAGGCTGCTCCAAGATGTCCTCAGGGACTTCTCTAAGTTAAGCAACCTGAAATCTCTTAAGCACCATAGTGACAAACTATCCACAGCATCCTTTGCCTCCATCTTGGATTGAGAGCATTCAAAACTTGGAACTCAGATTCCAGCTCTGGGACACTTCTGATGGCTGTGCCAAGGTTTCATCTGAGGGATCAGAGCACTGCAAAAATAAATATTAAACAATAGTGACCAAAACCATAAAGATGAGTTTAAATAATTTCCCAGCTTCACAGACGATATTGTGTACAACAGCTGGGAACAACTCCATTGTCTTTGACATCTTGAAAACAGATCGAGCCTCTTCCTTTTTGCCAGCTGTGGGATCTGTGTTGGAAGGCATTCCACTGCATGGGGAATACTTATTTGTGGATTTGCTAGGATTTCCTTCCCTTGAGCATGCACCTACCAGATTTGATGCCAGAAGGGGTGATCAAGGAGAAGTGTCATTCTCAAAGTTACTAAATGAGTCCATTAAAATTCAGCATCAGACTGTTTTTTAACTGCCCCTGGAACAATCCTGGAATTGTGAGTCCTGCATTCAATAAAAGTTAAGATTTCTAGTGTATCTTGAGTACAATGTAAGCCTGAGGCTTCCTTTCCAAATCATTTTCTCAAGATAAAAAAGCAGATATTGTTACTTGAATAGATTTAATTTTAAATGTTTAGAATACATTTTTAGAAATAATTTCTCCCTTAATTCATCTCACTGAAGACTGAAGGTTGAATGATGCTGGTGAAAGAAGTTGAACTGAACAAATCTTAACTATAGCTATTCCCATTTTTCTTGAAGGCTGTATTTTAAGTATTCTATGAATAGCTTAAATCCCCACTGCCTAAATGGATTTCTGATTTTCTAAAGAAAAAAAAAAACCCTAATTATTTAGAAATACAATTCAAAATTAGTTCTCCAAACAATGACTGTAATTGCTGGCTGAAAGAAATTCCGCATAAAATCTCTCTGATATTCTTTTTTTTTTTTTTTTAAAGGAAGACCTAACACAAACATGACCTAGAAAATTGCTTGGGAAGAAAAAAAGAGAAAAAGGATGAAACAGCTTGTCACATAATCAAACTGATTATGTATTATGTTTTTGAAACAGAAGCTCTAAAAAGAGACATGATAATGGGCATTCATTCCAGAGAGCGTACGTGTACAAACACACATGCACACACACACAAAAGAAAAAGTACGTGGAAATGCCATCTGGAATAATTAAATTAATATTTTACACTATATTATACATTAAATTCTGTATTAGCAGCAGTTCTTGTAGGACTTGTATAGGATATTGTTCCACACCATAGAATAATATCTCCCAAACCCAAAAATAAGTTTTGTAATAATCTCCTGATGCATCTCTTCATGCCCATTTAAAAAACCCAAACCTAACATGTTGAGTTAATATTAGTTGGTTGTTTTATTTGCACACACACACATTTATCATGTAGCCACATCCAGTGCATATATATTTTAAATGGGTTTGATCATGAAGGGGTTCTGTACAAGTTACATAACCTCCAGAAGGATATGCCTGATCCAAAACCTTCAGCTTTCCAAAGAAGTCAGAGATTCCCAGTATTAGATGAGGCTTTGATTCAGAGGTCTAGTTACTGACACTAGGAGCTGGCAACCTTTTTTACCTGTGTGATAATGCCACGCTTCCCTGCTCTTAGTCACCATCTCACTGGTGAGCACTGGTAGGAAAATTAGTAACAGGATCTAGTCCTGCTGGTCTGAAGCTGTCATGGGTTTCAGATCCGAGGAAGTACAAACAGCATTATAAGTTTGTATAAGGAAATCCCCATCCCCAATGCTGAGTTCTCAAAGGCACGTGTCTGCTGAGTCTCACAGCTGCAGAGAAAAGAGGAACATGACACAGCATATCCTATGCTCATACAGCAGCCTGCTTGTGTTGGGTGAAAATTCCTCTCCTAGGAAAGATAATGAAAAACTCTCTGACTTCTGTCAAAATTCCTTTTTAAAATGGGGGGGATGTTTATCCTTTTTTTGGTATTTTTTTCACTATTGGTGTACATTGGTGTACAAAGTTTCTGTAGTAGACAACAACTTCTTTGGAGAATTTGATGAACTGCTTTACTACACATTGTAGACGAAGTTATAGGAAAGGCTTGAACCTGTCCCACCACAGGGGCCACAACGTGCCCTGTGCCATTCAAGTTGGAGTTGGTGTCACAGGTGATTCTGTTGCTTTTCCCCTGTAACCCAGAGCAGGACACAGCTCCGTCAGATGCCACAAGCGACAGAAGAGAAATACAGAATACTTTCTTTTGCGAGGGGTTAATGTGCCTTCTTTTTATGTGGCTCGGCTTAAATAAGCACCTCAGAGAAAGACTTCATACCACACCAGCATTAAGAAAACATTGCTAACAAGAAAGGTATTTCCTACCAAGATATAAGACTGAATAGTAGTTGATGGTAAAGAAATTTAGAAGGGAAAAATATTGAGTGAACATGAGGAAAAAAAATCCCACTCAAAAATCAGTAAAAGCATACCAGGTTAGGAAATTGCAGTGTCATGAGCAGGAACTTGTGATATCTCTTCAGATTTAAGGTAGTGAGATATGCTTTGCACCTAAACCTGCCTCCTTCTTCTGCATAATAATTCTCAAAAACATACTCTTTGGACATCGAGCAATTATTTTGATACTTAAAATTAACTCACGGAATAAAACAGAAAAAATGAAAATGAGTTTGCCTAGGAAAAACACCATGAAATGGAGAGAATGTGAAACATGAAAATATAAAAAGCTGCATCATTTTAACCATTTAGAAAAACACGTACAACATACAGCTCAAGCTGGCATTTCCAAGCACATTATTTTTAACAGTCACATGCTAAAGTGTTTTGAGGCAAAGTATTTTGTCTACATTTCCAGTCATAAATTGAACTATTTAAAGAAGGAAAATACTGAAGCAGGGATGTCTAGAGAATGAGGCCAAAAGCAGTCTCTGCACCAGTGAGCCTTACAGGGCATTCTGCAAATAGCTTTGCATGAAAGAACCAGGCAGAAGGGGCGTCCACCAAAAGCCTGCAATGCACACTGAAATTCACTCATAAGAATCAAACTTCTGCACACTCAGCAATGATAACACTCAGAGAGTAGATCCTTTCCTTTCATGCTGCATTAACTGTCAAGAAAACCAAAGTTGCACAAGGCTAGGGTAAACTTTTATCTCATTTTGAGTGCATGAAATACTGTCATTTCACCAAGGAGTATTGTCAGTGTAAATTGCAACATGCCTCATAGTTCCTTCCCCAGTTCTTCCATTTCTTCCATCCAAAAAGTCCATCATTCATGTAATCAGCAACAGGAAAACTTTGCTTTTGCCAAGCTTTCCCTCCAGTCCAAGACATGGAGAGCTACATCCTCCTGGTTATACATACAGACTGTGGGGAAAACAGGTTGGAGTAAGAGATCTGAGAATTTTGATTGATTGATGGGAATTTGAATACAGGTCAGCAGTGTGCCCTAAGCCAATCACATCCTGTGGTGCATCAGGCACAGCATTGCCAGCCAGTTGATGGAGATTATTGTCCTGCTCTGCTCTGCACTGGTGCAGCCTTACTTTTAATACTGTGTGCAGTTTTGGGCACTACAACGTAAGAAGGATATCAGGCTGTTGGAGTGTGTCCAGAGAATGCAACCAAGTTGACAAAAGGTCTTGAGGGTAAGACTTCAAGGGATGGCTGAGGTCACTTGGTTTGTTCAATTTTAGAAGAGAAGGCTGAGGAGTGGCCTCATTGCAGTCTACAGCCTTCTCAAGCGGGGTAGTGGAGGAAGAGGAGGTGCTGAGTGTCTCTCTCTGGTGGTCAGCAATAGGACATGGAGAAATGGAATGAAGCTGTGTCAGGGAAAGTTCAGATTCTTCACTGCAATGGTGACTGGTCACTGGAACAGGGTCCCCAGGGAAGTGGTCATGGCACTAAGTCTGTCAGAGTTCAAGGAGTGTCTGGATGATACCCTTAATTATATGCTGTAATTTTAGTAAGGCATGCAAAGAGCAGGGAGTTGGACTCAATGATCCTTATGGGTCTCTTCCAACTTGAGGTATTCTATGATCCTTTTCCTAGTTTGTCATTACCTTCTAGAAACTTTGTCCCCCTTTTCATATCATTTTCCCTCCGCCATTCACTTCCCTGTTGCCTTAACTTCTGCACTGTTTTGCAGAGTGCATTGTGTTCAAGGAGCTGGCAATCCTGAACATCCCTGTCCCACTGGGCCTTGTACACAGTGCTGGAGCAGCCCATCCATTATTAGCAGCAGCCCTACATGGGAGCCACCCCACACCAGTCTGAGCTGCACGGTGGGAGGGGGATAACATTCCAAGCCATTGGAAGACTGTCTGTTAGCCGGACAGCCCACTTACGTAACCTGTAATTTACAAAACTGTTGAGAAAGGTGACTTTTGTGTGGATCAGGGGTGGAGCACAGCTCTCCTGCCTGGGAGAGGGCTGCCCATGGAGGAGTGAGTGATTAGCTCAGGAGGTTGGAGCATGATGCTAATAACAACAAGGTCACTATTTGATCCCCATATAGGTCATTCACTTTAGAGCTGGACTCGATCTTTCTGGTCCCTTGCAACCCAGAATATTCTGTGTGACCACATTTCTCTGTGACTCGTGCCACTCTAACCCCAAGCAGGCACAGGTGGGTCCTGGACTGCCTGCCCAGCAGGGTCCTTGGGCTGTGCCATGTTGCAAAGGTCCCCTGCCTCCAGGGTCACCTCACCTGCATCACAGTCACAGAGCTGTCTGCAGGCAGCTCCCACACCATACCAGCCAACTGTGCCTCCTACGTGGCCTTGCCATGCAGCAAAAAGTTCTGTGAGCATCCTTCAGGAACAGAGTTTTCTGGTGAAAAAATCCTATATTAGCTCAAAGAATCAAAAGGGGGAGGATGGAGAATGTCTCTGCATGGACAGGATCTGCTCTGCGTGGAATTCCTTGGGGAAATCCATCTGTCTCCATCAGATGCTGCATGAGCACAAGAGTGCCCAGCATCTGAAGGGATATAAAATGTACTCCCTGTATATATATATTCTTCTTCTTATTGTACAAAATCTGCTATTTTATGAATTTGCTTAATTTTCTAACCATTCTTGTCGGTACCCATAACAAGCCCAGCTCCCGCCCTTCACCTCACCCCCTCCCCAGTGCAGAACAACCTCCTCTGCCTCTTCCTTACCACAGGTGTAACCCAGGTGTAACCCTACCCTCTAATCCCACCATCAGCTCACTTCCCTCCTCACAGTCCTGAGAGCCAGGTCATAGAAAGGCTTTGAGATTTTCATGAAATGGCATAAAGTCCAGATACAGGGGACTGAAAGATTCTGTTGCCCACCACAGTGTGTTTGCACTACATTTATATTTCTCATACTATAACATATTCTCTTAAAAAAAAAAATTAAAAAAAGTGCTTTAGAAGTTGAGAGATCTGCGCTGAAGAGTTGCATACATGCCTCGAGCAGAAACCAGCTACACAAGCTGGGGAGCTGTGTATCATTCCCAGAATATTGATGTGCCTAATACTACCAAGTCACCCAAAAACATATAGCAAGCAAGATAAAGGGAAGCTGCTGAGATGACTTCTGCTTGCACACTTCTCTGCTTTTTGTTGAGCACTTTGTGAGACTGGCTTGAAATTATTCTGTTTTCAACGGACTTTTTCTTATTTTTTTTCCTGACTGTCACTAGTCATTACCTGACTTGGGAGTGCGCAGGATCTGGGGAAGTCAAGGCGTTTTGGTTCATCTGTCAGGTGAGGCTTGTGACAGATGGCAAAACTTTATTCTTAATGAGAAGTTTTTCCACCACAGGTCTCCAGCAAGGGAGTCCTCCCTCCCTAAGCCTGCAGAGAGCCCAAGGTCACTGTAGCAGGACATGCTCTGGTGAGTACCAGGGAAAAGCACAAGCCCCAGGCGGGTCTGTAACAGTCTGCAAGTGCTGGTGTTACCCCGAGGACCATTCTACCTTTTGAACACCAGGGTAATAATACGGATGGCAACAAAAGGATAAACCTTTAGCCTTGGGGAAAACTGAAAAAGGTGCCTTCACATTGGAGCCAAGAAAACAACAAAAAATTGTGTCATTTACTTGGACTTTATTACAGCCTGCATCCAACTGCATCAAACATTAGTCATCTTTATAGAGTTTTAGTAGAAGGAATGATTAAATTGTGATAAGCACAACATTCTTATTTTATAATAGAGTACAAAACCAACGAAAGTATTAACAGGTAACCTCTAAAACTATAGACTCAGCTTCTTATGGTCATATTTGAATTGTATAATCTCTAACAATTCTTTCATATTGTTCCAGATGTATACCAATGGAATTGTTATCACAATCTTTCCCAAATTCCTAATAAAAGGCATCAATGTGAATAAAAAAATTATGGCATGGTCATGATTAGCTTTAGGATATGTAAGAGTCATAGTCTCTCTGTTATATATTTGTAACTTTCTGCATAAAAAATTTGTATCTAAACAATATTTTCTGACCCCTTTTTGAATATGTAGCATCTCTTAGGAAGTAAACACAGATTTTCTTGTACTGTATAAAAGATGTCAATGTTCTATAAAATGCTAAGAAAAAGTTTTAAACATTTTTTTTTTTTTTATGTAAGCCTTTTTTTCCTCCTTAGATCTGTGAGAAGAATATGTTTTCCTTCTTGCTATTTCCATCACATGCAGGAAAATTTCATTTTTCTTAATTTTATCATAATATCATAGAATGGTTTGGGCTGGAAGGGACCTTGAAGGTCATCTAGTTCCAACCACCCTGCCATGGACAGGGTCAACTTCCACTAGACCAAGTTGTTCAGAGCCCTATCCAGCTTGTCCTTGAACACTCCGAGAGATTCAGAGAACTCCTAGAATAAATCTAATCTCTCCCTAGACGTAAAAAGCATCACAGGAGTTGTCCTAGGCTGATAGAAATTGTTATACTTCTCTTGGAGGAAATCTTTGATTGTTTGCATCTTCTGAAGGCTTGCTTCTTAACTGTGGTACAAAAAGTGGCATTTTATTCTTTACTTTAGTAAGTGTTCAATATGCCCAGTAAGCTATGATATGAATCAATTTATTGTAGCCCCAGTACACTATAAAAATCCTCTTACGAATGTTGGAAATTTATTCTACCATTTTCAGGGCAGCAGTTGAAAAACAAATTGAACAAATTTTAGGTGGGTGTTCATGAAATAGAAAAAAAAAAAAAGAATCAGCAGCCTCTTAGGCAGATTTTTCCCTTTCTGTTTTTTTTGGTTTTGTTTTTATGACATAGAAACAGGATGTACCTTCCCTATTTTATTATAGATAATTGCATCCAAATCTTTTCATGTATTAAAAATAACTCATTTTCATGCATCTTTGTAAAATACCTGGTGGACTTTTTTTTTTCCTATTTTCTTCATCATTATTATTCCACATTTTGTTATATCTATTTTTCCAGAACTAAACCTTTTTTCAAAGGAGGTCATCAGATGCAATTTGACAGTATGTTTGAAGAAGCCCTGATAAACAAAGAATGACTAATAGGGGTTTTACCATTATTTCACATCACTGTTCACTTCCAAGTGAAGACCTCAGCTTGCATTTTTAAGGATGCTATTTGTATGAACAGCCTATTTGTTTGTTCAAAGATTTTCTCAGAGAGTAGTTCCTTTTCTTTCCTTTCTTTCCAGTTAGTTTAAGTCCTTACTTGATACTTACATGCACATCATTACATGAATATTTTAATTTTCAGTACATGGATATTCTTCTTCTTTTAGCCTGTACATATTTTTTCCTTTTGAAACTTTAGAGAATATTTTTTGTGTCTAAGAGACTTAAATATGTTATCTGTTTATTTTGCTAAGCCATGTGCTTCTTTCTGAGTAAGACCAAATTCTAAATCAGATTAGTAGTAAACTAATATTATACACAGTTTTAAAATATATTAACCAACAGAATTTAATAATATGGCAATAATTTAGTATTTATATGTATAATAGCCATAAAATTAGAATTATATTAAAGCCCAAAAATTTTCGTGAGCATTGGAGCCTGACATAATCTGGTTTAGGATTTACATTTTGTGACAGTTCCATTGATTTATGTCTCATTTGACAAGAAGGTACATGATAAAGTGTCCTTTGAGTCATAGGACAGGAAGATTAAAGAAATCTAAAGTTTTCATATGTTTGGGCTCCAAATCCAAGTTAAGCATTGTAAAACAGAGGTCACCCACCTTGCAGAGATGCTGAGTCACAGCTGGTATGGACATGAGTTGTTCTCACTCATCACATTATCCCACTGAAATCCTCATGTCTTGCCCTGTCTGCTCCCTGTTACATGTGGCATGTCTTCCCTGATCACACATTCCTTCAAATTCTCTTGCCCAGTTGTTTTTCCCCAAACCTCTTTTCTCCTTAAACCCTTTCAACAAAACTGTGCATGCTAATAAATATTTCTAAATTCCACACAGAATTTTAAAAGGCACTGAGTAAAACCTTGACCATGACCTTTTCTTCGAACCTTCTTCTCCCATAATCCCCATTTTTTTCCATGGTGTATTATTTCCCCTGCCTCTATCCTATTTAGAGATTTACATTATTATGCTACTATAAAGAGATTTTGCATTTTTCCTTCTTCACAGACAATAATTTATTCAAGACAATGAAATTTTTTATCTCTGAGCAAATATAGATTAAGACCATGCTTCAATGCATGAAAATTGTTGATGATCCTCCTGCTGATGATCTGAGTTTGGTCTTTTGTAGTTCTAGGTTCTAGGTTCTGCCCTTTCTGTAGAAAGAGGAAGGCAACTCCTTGTTCCCCCAGTGCATCAATCCAGCCCTACTGTGGCTCCAGGGATATTTATAAGCCCTCAAGACTGAAAGTGATGTGATGTCCAGTAGCCAGAATTCAGCTTAAGAACTCTAGTTTTGCACAGAATTTCTAAGCCAACGCTTCTGTCCTGCCAGCTTTGCTTTGCACTCGAGAGCTGTTACCCACAGCTGAAGTGCAGGGTGTGTTGCCACTTTTTTGTTATTTTCTAAATTGTTGCAACAAGTTTTGTCTGAACTTTTGTCATTTATCTCCTCAATCCATACAGTGAATATAATAACCAGGCAAAACACAATATTCACAAACAAGGAAGCTTCTTATCTGTCAGAGACATTTTTTTCAGTCCTGTTTTCATTCCCAGCAGCCACATAATGGAACTGTCATCTTTTATCATGAGATGTTGTGATATTCCTCTGCTGCTTTCCTAAGCAACAGAGTTCCTTCAAGACAAGAACAGTTATGTTTTCAATTAGAGTACAATGTCATTCATTTGTTTCCATTTCCATCTCATTGAAAAACAGTGGAGGTAAAGAATATATATTGTATTTTCATCCAGTTTGTTCAGGAATTGGAAAACTACTCATACGATGGCAGGGCCCTCTATCAGTGCATATGTAGTTTCTCACACATCACAAATTTGCACATCTACGTCTCAAAGGCATATCCATCTTTTCAATGTTATTTGATTTCAAGTACTTGCTGGTTTCACTCTGTATCATTTAGGTAATACCTTTAGACCCCAGTGTTCTCCTCCACTTTTGAGTACTGTAATAATTTTGAGCCATTTGTGCAAATGCCCTCCCACACAAAGGCAAGTCAGAGGTGTGATACTGGTCTTCACTGCCTGGAAGCCTATTGCTTTGACAGAGAAGTATTTTGGTCCCATTCCCAATTTCAGCAAATATTTTTATAGTTCATATCTCTAATAAAAAGAGTGGCCCTTACATTAATCATTTGGTGACTCTGAAGAACTGCAGGTTTTGTTTTATTTTTGACTGAGTACAGTTTGGTTTAAAATTAACTTTGTTTGTTTTGCTGAGCATCATTTATAAAGGCCTGGAAGGAGAAGATGACTGGATGTGATGTGCTCTGGGCCCTTTGTCTGCTGATGTGCCCCTATATAAGCTGTACTACAATATACAGCATTTGTGGTGGACTCTAGGTAGCCCCCAGCAGGACTTTACCACATTCCACTGAGGTTATAACTTTGCAAATGGCAAAACTTATTTAATTTCCAAACTAGAAGCTACGTCCTTTTGCTGTCTTTGAATGTAGGGCTGCCAGGAATCCCAGGGACCACTTATAGAAAAGCAAACCACCCAACACTGTATGATACATTCTGGAATTTTTTTCCAGAGCTGCTTCTGTACCACCTACACAGGCTGTCCTCAGCCTACCACTGGCAGGCTGGCCAAAGCCCTGTATGGCTAGTTTTCTTAAAACCTGGCATCTTCTTATTTCTTCCCCTTGTTGAAAAGAGCTTCTGCCTGCAGGTTGCTTTTAGCTGTGCTATGAAGGCACACACACACTCTGCTAATAAATATGATGATAGCCTTGCTGATCTTTGCCTTGCTTCTTGATTATCTTCCTTATTGTTCAGCTAAGGCTGATTTTCAAACCTTTTCAAGAAACTTTAATGAGAAAGAATTTTTTCATGGATCATCCTCCCTCCCACTTACAGCAATTGTGATTTTCTCCTGTTATTTGAGGCAACAATATTTCTAAAGAGACATTTCTTATGTGGAAAATTATTGCTTGGAAAAAGGTTTCTTCTCCTATTACTATTTCACAGTTTATCAGATAGGATCAAGCTAAAATGGCTAATCCTATATCTAGTTTTCAGGCTGTAAACCACATATAATAATCCTATTTTGAAGTCCAGCAGCAGACATAGGAGGGATTAGATTACTCAGAGGAATAAAAAAGGCTGGGTGAGTATCTGGAAACATTTTCTTGGTCAGCCTGTAAAATATTGAACAGAGTTTTCCCCAGGAGGAAAAAAAAATTTAGTGTAGCTTGAAACATTGAAACCAAGTTTGGATGCAATAGCTTGTAGAAGAAGAATGTTGTACTAAAGCAGATAATAAGCAAAAGGGCTTGAGAGTTCTTTCTGTTTCTTCTCTATGGAAGTGTAATTAGGTATGTGCACAATTACAAAGCAAGTGGCATGCATGATGATGTTTTCCTCAGTCAGATTTGTTTTTCTGTTCTTCTAATTTGGCTTTAATTGACACTAACACAAATAGAGATTTTCCTGAATATAAGCACAGAAATGTACGGTGGTTAAGGTTTTAAATAACACCTGTGATCCACTTAGGTAATTTCTATTGGTATTAGGGTGAATAACACTTTTTTTTAATGTGCCACTGGAGCAAATGGTACCCAAGTATGACACTGATAGTCATGCTTTGTTGAGTGTGTGAAATTTAGCAAAGAGAATTAACAACCCAAATGAGCTCTCCCACATGAAGGATCGTATTAAACAAATCTAGCTCTAAGTCTTGACCTTCCTACCCATAATTCCTGTCAGGAGACTTTGAAGTCTGATATTAAAAAGACTGTGGAGCTTGGAAACTGAAAACAGCATTTCACAGGTATTAGCATGATAATTAGGAGTCTGTTTAACACATGATTTTAATTTGAAAGTAAGTAATCAGAGTTTAGATGACACTTCACTTAATTATATTGAGTGTTTGACATGAAAGTAAATTAATAGCAAATTTATTTCCAGCATCTGCTACTATTAACACTGGGAAAACCAGAAGAACTCCAAATGTCATATCTGTGTTTTATAAGTACATTTTTAATATTATTATCCAAAAAAGAAGTTGCAACTTTGTAAGAAACAACACAGTGTACTCAATGGAAGAATTAAGCAGCCAAAATAGTTTCCCTAGAGAGCAGAAGACAGTGTGGGATGTGATTGGGATTGAGCCTGTAGCACCACCACTGCCCCTTGCACAAGCAAACACTGTTCCTGATGTGTTTCATGTTCCAGACTGTGTCCTGGAGTAGTTTGAGTATACCTGGATTAGAAAGGGAAACAGTCCCACTAAAAACACTGAACACTTTGCAACATGGAGAGAATTGGAAAGAGAGTGCACATGTTCAGATTTGTCATTATTCCTTACAGTTAACCAAGGCTCCATACACCCCAGCCTGAGAAAACTGTCAAGTGTTATCATCCCTCAGTTTTACAGCCAGGTTGTTAGAGAGAACATTTTTCTTTGGAAATGTTCTGCCTTTGGCATTGTTAGGAGGATTTTTTAATCTCAAAGTGCAAATTATTTCACAATTTAAATGTAGGAACCATTATCATTCTAATATTTCTGTTATGAGGAATACATAATTGGAAATTGCTTCCTTTCCTGAAGAGGAAGCTTTCTATACAAGGTATACAATTCATATCTAATAAAAAAGACTACAGTAAGAATGAATTAGGCAATAAAACGAGAAGGTATTTTTAAATGAGTGAGTGTTTACTTGCTTTTACAGCACGGTTTGAAAAAGCTGGACAAAGTCTGGAATATTTCAAAGGGAAACACCATCCCCTATCTAAAGCTGTTGCTATAGGTTATCTCCCACAGTAGGTATATTTCATTTAAAACCTAGAATAACATTGCATCCAGCCAACATATGCTATTACTGTGATCTGGTTAAAACTGGAACAGGGTGTGCTCACTTTGTTGAGGAGTGGCAATTTTAAAGTATTCATGACCATAATACAGAAGTCCATGACAAAGGTGGGTCAGGAGTGGTGCTGGTTTACAGTAGCTTAGGGGTAAAATGGAACTGCCATATTATATCTCTTGAGATTAAGGTACTCTGAGAACACTTCTTCAAATTATGTGAACACTCCAGCAAGAGATCTCTCTTGTCTCATGGTGCTGAACAGCAGCAGAATGACTGTGCTTGTGCTGTCTTCTTTACACTGCCTTTGGCTACTGTTTTTCAGACAATTTTAGAGATCAGATTAGCTAAAAGAAATTATCTTAGAGAACCTGGAAAATAATCCATCCTGAGAAAATAAAAAAGCCCAAATAAAAAAACCCAAGGAACTACACTGAAAACAGCCAGGTTGCACAGAGGCAGAGCTCAGAGTCCTGCAGCCAGCAGTCAACAAGGCACTTAATAAAAACTTTGAGTGCTTTACCAGATGCTTGCAGAACAGATTGGAACAATTTCTTGTTGCTCTTGTTTTGAACTACCTGAGCCTTCTCTCCAAAACTCTTGTCACAGAAATGATAGATGTTAACGGTTGCGATTCTCTAGGATCTCAAATGAGCATTTGTTTCACTCCCTAGGAGATGAAAAAAAAAAAAATTTAAATGGTTTTAGCCAAAGAATAGTGTTACAAGTTCCTGAAAGTGGAAGCAAGGCAATTTTCCCAACAGCTTCTGAGACTCCTGAAGCCTTATAAAGACATCAGCTTTATGAAAGCATCAATAAGAACTGAGAATCTCCTTGCAAGGAGCATCCCTCAGCAACCAGCCAAATGCTGTTCACCCTGTTTTTTTCTCTCACCAGTAGTAATCAGAGTACACCCCCTCCCATCAAGAGTGGGGCAAGTTTCCCTCACCAGTAGCAGATTTCCTGCAAGGGACACTCTGTGATCATCAGACACCTCAAGGACACTGGCTGTTCAGGCCGTGCTGTGAACGGGCTGGTCTTTACAGGGAAGAGCAGAGGCAGGAGTTCCTTTAAACACATATCTGGGCTTTTTGCTCACAATGACAGCCTTTAAACATATTAATAAGGAATATAATTTTTCAAGCTGCTGTGCACTCTCCTTGGAGAGTACATTTCCCAATGCATATTGCATCTTGTTATTATGAAATTTAATCTACTCTATGAGTATAGATATTTAACATATATACCTCATATACATCTACCCCTCATATACATCCTCAGAAAGGGATGCTGAAAGCCTTTGCTTTATGCTTCAGTGGCAATTTAAACTACATGGATTGTAGGTTTGTGAAGACAAAAATATCAACATTACAAATTACTGTACATTAGCTAACACTTTGCCAAACAAATTAATTTAGGCCATATAACTCTGAAGACAAAATTGAGGTGATTCCTTTATAGGAAATATCCTTAACATCCAATTTCATTTTCATACAGTGTTCAGGGAGCTCCTGAGAATGGCTGTGAAATCAGACCAGTTTATCCATTACCACTTTCACAAAAGAGTTGTTTTAAATCCATTTTCCCTTGAACGTAGCTCAGCTCTTCTCAGTGAGAGAAAAGTTTGAATGGGGGAACTGGAAATAATTTCTCTTTGTCTCCCCTTCCATCTTTTCTTTTTTAAACATTTAAAAATATAGTGATTGTGCTTAAATAGAAAAAAAACCAAATACTATCCATGACCTAATTTTTTACTCTCATGGACATCTCACATCTGATTTTCCAACAAACTAAAATACCCCAGATTTTTAATCTATAATGATTTTTTTTTTTCCCTGAGCCTTACTTAGTAGTCCCTCACAGATTTCCTTGAAGAGGAAGAACATCATATTAGGTGACACATTGCTGTAGTTTTCATTTCCATTCTCATACAGGATGTTGGAAAGGATATTTAGGTGCAGAACACTTGGTTAAAAATTCAAGCAAAAAGATCTGGCCTTCTCAAACAGTCCTCAGGTTTACACTTGCCATGAAGTATTAGCAGAAGGAAACCAGAACCCTTTGTTCTTCTTTTATGACTCTTTGTGTCACCACATATAGATGTGTTTTTATCAGGTCTTTCAAAGACCACCCTGTTTTTCCCATTCTAGTGGTGACTTGCTTAGTTAAACTCTAAAACCAGAGAGGCAAGACACGGATTTCTAAAAATTAAAATTTTAACGGGACAAGTATATGAGGAGAAATGAATCATATTATCATAGCCAGAAAATAAAGGCAAACCCCTTTTTAAACATAAGAAATAGATTTTCTATGCTGAATTTCCATGAGAAGACTGGAGTGTTTCCACTCCTAAGAGGGAGCAGTAGCTGCTGTGCTTATACAGTACAGCTGCAGAGTCAGTGTAACATCCTTGGGTGGGCTATAGGCCTTCCCTCTGACAGTGAGATTGTGTGTGATAAAAGGTTAAGAGATGAAATTTAGAGGCTTAGAGTTTTACAAAACTGGTTTGGTGTGAAAGTCTCAGGAGACAATATTTGCAGATGATGTTAAAAGTAGGCAGAAATTATTAACGACTATAGCACATCTATTTGTATATTTGAAAAGAACTTTTCTTTCTTACTTCATTAAATATGTACTAAAAAAAAAGGTATAAAAACTTAAGAAGATGTTTCCAGCCTATTTTACAAAGTCACCTGAACCACAATAATATCTGAATTTTTATGACTGTCTGCTCTTACCTCTGTAGTTAACAAAGAAACAGTCAAGGAGAAAGAGTATCTTACTCTCATGGGTCTATCTGTACTGAGAATTTGGATTATCATACTTACTGGAGCACAAGACAGACTTACCTTCTCTTTACAAGACAATAAGGAAAAGATGCACCTGAATTGGAGGTAAGCCTGCACAATCTTGTTAAGTCAATGGTCATATTAAGAAGCACAGATTCATTTCCTTGGTGGTGATCCTGTGAATAAAATATCAGTCTATTAGACTTGTGCTATACCTGTATGTTAGGTATAATGCTGTTGTTTAGGTATTTATAAAAAGTTATGGGCCTTGATACTCAAGATGGATATCAAGGGCAAACTTTTCATTTTACTTACTGATTCTCATGTCTGATTGTAATGCTGTGACATTCAAATGCAAATCCATGTGGGAATACAGCCTCTCAAACACAAAATGTGTTGCTGAAGTGATTTTTAATGCATAAGAACAACTGCAATGGCCCTGACTCCCAGGGCATATTTTTCTAGTGGTCATATTTGTATGAATCCCAAACTGGAAGCAGAGCTGTTTCTATTAAACAGGCAGTCCTCTGAACACCTGATCTCAGGAGTCCTGCTTGCTTTCAGAGGGATCTCCCTGCCAAGGTGCAATCAACAGAGACACACTCTGATGGAAAACTGGGTTCCCTGGCATCTAATAAAGTATGAATTCCAGATGAAATTTTCCTAAAGTTGTATCTCTCTCCTTTCTCACCTGCTTTGTTCAAATGTACTGAAAACTTGCACATTTGAAACATCTTCTTCTTGAGATACAGTGGCACAGAGTCCTTGGCTGTGACGTGTATTTAGAGGTCGTTAGGGGGAAGGTGAAATGTGTACACAAGCAGTGTCACATACTCTGTATTCATTCACTGGAGGCAGTGTAGAGTGACATGGGCTTTGCCGTCACACATGTGAGCGCAGGAGTTAGCTCTTAGGGCCAGGATGTCAATGTATTTAAATGTTCACTGACTTCACAGTACACGTGGTGTTTCATACAAGTCAGAAACTTCGACCCCTGTATTTACAAAGTGCAAACTCATTTAATTCAGTTGATCTGAGAAACACTCCAGATTAAAAAGACTTTATTAGGGATAGCTGTTCATTATGCATACCCACAGCTTCCCAGAGAAACTCATTCTCAGCATCCTGCTGTGACAGAGATTAGTCATTATGCAGTAAAGCTGTACTGCTGGGACCACATTTGCATTATTAAATGAATTAGAGTATTACTTACAAAAAAAGCAGTCCCATAGCAGTGATCACCACCCCCAAACCTAGGCAAATGTGGCCAGGAAATGTTACAGGACACATCTCACCATTTGGGAGGAGGACTGCGTCCTCAGTCATCTGTCACAGTCAACCAGACTTACACTGGCATCTATAAAACACAATAGAAGGGAAACCTCATAGAAACTTCACATTAATAGCCAAGTGCCTACTATCAAAAGCAAAGCTGCAGTAGATACAGCTCATAAAATACTGCAAGAGTGAGGGGGGTTTTCTCCCCCACTGCACAAAGCCTGCAGCACCACTGAAACACAGCTACATCCAAACTTTACACAGACCTTTCTTCCAGGGCACTGCCTGACCCGCTGCTGCCCTGGCCACTTCAGCAGAGATCTGGGTATGGCTCAGCCAGCCAGGAGCAGCTAGCAGCTGAGGAGCAGGCAAGAAAAGCTTTTAAGTGACCATTTTCCAGGCATCTCCTCTCTCTGAAGTTCCCTTCTCACCTTAGAGCAAGTTTAAGTAGGTGTGTGGAAAGCATCTTTTTGAGTTTTAACTAAAGTGAACTAGAAGGAGTCATGCAGTCCACCTTTGTTGTGGGAGAACACAAAAATGAGCTGAGGGCATTTCACTTTTTTGAATGGCCTCCTGACCATCCTAGGACACCTAAGCTTTTTTCAGCCCTTTTCAAGGCAATTTTAAACACAGCTTTATTAAGGTAATGTGTTTCACTTTGAACCTTGGTGAATTAGTAAACTCCACATGTGGTGCAATTAAAAATAAATCCTTATTTCTGCGCAGCTATAGACTGCCAACTTTTAGCTTCTGTTTCTGCCTGACTTATTCAAGCCACACAGCATGCAGAGCCTGGGTCATGGCCATCTTTAGAAATGGGGCTGCTCTTTCCTCTGCTCTGAACCACATCCTCAAGGAGCTAAGCCAGTGTGCACCACGGTCCAGGGCTGGTAATGTAGCTGGATAGTAAATGAGGGTATATGCTTCTATTTAGGTAAAGGTCTAGCAGTTCAGACATCATGTGCCACAATTCAGGCAGCCTGGAAAACCACGTGAGAAAAACCAGGAAGGAAAATTGACCTGCCAGCACGTCCTGGCCATCCAAATGAATGAGAAATGGATGGTGGCCAAATGCAACGAGCTGGTGCACTTTAGAGTACAAATACCAAACTCAGTAACATTTTGGAAAAAAAGGCCAAAATCATGCACTCTGGAAGCACACAGTCCCTCTCTGAAATGAAGACAGCTTTTTACCCCCTGCAGTAGCTATTACTGCAAGCTGTGAGCAAACTGGTGACTTGAACTCAGTTTGTATTTGCAAAGTTATCACCACAATCATAATTCCACAGATCCAAACACAATAAAGTGTAGATCCTAGCTGTTACCAAACTCTTTGAAAAGCAAATCAAAAAGGAATTTACCAGTCTAGAAGAAAAAAATCACAAGCCTAAACATTTTATTAAATCTGTGCCCAAAACCTTGGACTCCGAAGGCTTTGGGCTGTTGCAAATCTATTGTAGGACTCCAAGGGTCCAGTCAGACTACACAGGCTGAACTGATCCATCAGCCCAGGGCTGCTAAAAGAAACAGTTCTTCTCCCCCTCCTCCTTTTTGTCACCTTCTTAACCTCCTTCTTACTCTTACTGCACTGATCCCCAGCACTTCCCTGGGGTACCCTAACCTTTCAAGGAGGCGGCTGAGCTCATGAAAGTGGTAGAAATTGAGATTGGGAAAAAAAAAAAAAAACCGAGATAGAGAGGGAATTATTTTTTAGACATAGCAAGCTATGAAGTCAGCTCAGCCATCTCATCTGATTGTACCTGCAGACCTACTGAGTATAAAACAAGCAAACACTGGCTGCTCTTGAAAAAAATCTGCAGAGTTTTTTGAATACCAACATATGGCCTTTATTCATCTTACAAAATTTTATGAAGGTGCAAGACAATAGAGTCTGACTCAAAATCTGTAGAGTTCCCTTGTGCTAATTAGAAGTGGCTTTTTGTTGTACCAGTTCCAAGATGTTGAATTTTCAAGTGTTTCTGGAGACAACTGCAATTTCTCTACTTGAAAGTTAGGATCAACAGCTTAATATTTAACCTGTAGCTATTGTCAGCTATTTAACCTTGTCAAGAAGTGAAAGAGTAATTCTCTTTTGCTAACAAAAGTGTAAAAAATACTTTAAAATGACCTTGTGCAGAGTTTATGGTGAAAAGTCACACTTCAGTAAAGCCACACAGTGAGTAACAGTGTTGACCTTTTGTTCTTGGCCATCCGAGGACATTAAAACATGACTGAAACCTGATTACACCATCTTAGACTCAAAGTGCTTAAATAAAACAAGGGACAGTGGTAGGGAGGACCAGCCAGGCTGAGGCAGAGCGAGCTGAGCCCTGCTCCAGGCAGCGTTGAGGAAGAGCTGTACTAATTTTACCTCACTGATTCTTGGCTGGTTTTAAAAATTTTGTTATCAGAATAGACTTCTTTATTTGGACAAAAGCTGACTAAGAAGGGGGGATTTATTCACATTAACAGGCAGTCAGTATTAATGACTCATTAGCATATGATCAGAGAGGGTTTATAACCCTGCAGGCCTGTGAGCGGGGCTGAGAGAATCAATAGAAGGAGAATAAACAATGATGAGTTTGCATTTGAAAGTTTTAGGAAAATAATCTAGATAAGAGGGTCATCAGTTGTTAAGAAACTAGACTGGCTAGTGGATATTCCTATCCAAGGAATGAACATATTAAGATTTCTCAAACTGTAGTGTCTGTGTAGTCTTATGAAACTTAGACTAAGCTGCCAGCAAAAGGCAAAGAACCTTACTCGTGATCCATAGAGCAGTCTGGGGCTCTTGATGTCTTGGAGATGTCAGCCTAGTTACTCACACATCTGGAAGAAACAGAAGATTTTGTAAAAATCTTCTCAAGCTCATCAAACTTGGTTCACATCCCTGAAGGGTGAAACATGCCTTTTCATTTCATTCTGTGAGAGTGGGATCTACCTGATGTAGCCCTGTGAAAGCTAAAAGGGGAAATTTGGATATTAGCCCACTGCTCCGCTACAGCCTCTTGGTACTCTTTAGCACAATCAGGCTCATCTGGAGAAGAAATCCCACTTCTTATGAGTCTTAGTAATGAAGCTTTCCACTCAATGCCAACCAATGCCAACCAATGCCAATGCCTTGCTTCTCCAAAGAAAAAGCTGTGCAGCTCTCTACAGGGAAAATCCCACTGCCTTCTGACTCAGCCATCTTAAAAAAAAAACCCATTTGCTTTGATGCAAAATTGTTCCTGAATGCACATAAACAGGCAGGGTTTGAAATTTCGGTGCAGAATTTGTCCTCTGGGTTCAGTTTACTGTCTCTGCCATAATTATGTTTTGAAATGCTTGATTTCATTTGTACTTCTTCCAAATGAGCTCCTATCCTCTTCCCCTGTAACCAAGCGGATCTCACAATCATTGTCACCAGAGTGGTGGCTTCTCATTTTGAAAAGAGAGAAGGTGTGCATCACCTTGCACGTCAGAGATTTCCACTGCAATCTCTTCAAAAGTTTCCAGCAGCCAGAAGCAGGATTACACTGCAATTCCTTCTCCTCCCTGTCACTCATCCAGGGGAAGGACTGCTACAGAAAACAACGTCCCACTCCGCACTGGGGGATGAAGTCTTGGCTCTTTTGCCATGGGCAGCACGAGCTCTTCTGAGCAATAGTCCCAGCCCTGCATTCAGCATTGCCTTTGCAGGCAGCCTGGCTGCCTCCCACCCCTGAGAGCTGTGGTGCCTCTGCCCACGCAGGCACAGCGGGATGGACTGGAAATCAGCGGTCACGGTCCGTTCCACAGGCGCGCTAAATAAACAGAAAATAATGGCTGGGAGTTTTCATCTGCGCATGGGAGATTGAGCGTGGCCTGCTTTGTTTTCAGAGTGCTGGGAGAAATCTGTTTTGATTGCTCAGACTTCAGAGCAGCTGCTGTAAACATGACGTGTCTGAATGTTTCTTCTGGGCAAATGCTGGCAACAATGCAGCTCACAAATTCTGCTAAAACAGATTATCTTCCATCCTCCTGCTCACCCTTTTTAGGGCTAACTGACAAGTCATTAATCCTTGAAAATTTAAGACAGCTATGGGTCTCTTTAATTTGCACCTAGCTTCCTCTAATCTAAACTGATTTTTCCAGAAGCCAAAAATAAGTGCTGCACATATCCAGCTGTTCCTTTATTCTGCCAAGGATGGCCTAAATACCAATGGGGACAAGAGCATGATTTTCTCTTAAATACCTGTTTCCCATCCCATTCCTGCCCCACTGATATGATTTTCTTGGAGCCCATGACTGGCTTTGAAGCTCCTTGTGGCAATGGAGAAAAATCCTGAATCACAGCAGAAGGGAAAATCAAAACCTACAGGACACAAGATTGACACTGAACTCAGCTGTTTACTTTAAACTTTCCCAAGGAGGGAAATGTGAAGCTGTTACTGGTGATAACATTGCAATCCAGAAGGTAGGTTTTTATCCCATTTCTGGAAGGTCAGCTGTGTTCTAGTTTCCAAGTGAAGACAATGATTCACAGCAAAGATGAGCAGGTGGAAATATACACCAGCAGTGATCCATTTTATAAAACAAAATTTTAATTTGCAGGTCTTTTACAAGCGCCCAGCATTCAGTCTGAAAGCATGTGCCTGTAGACATCATGACTTAATCACAGCCTCATTAAAGACAAAATCAAGCAGCTTTGGTCTTTTGGACACCTCAAGGCTGTAGAAATGTCCTCCCAATTTGCTGTGCCCAAAATCCCCTTTTGATTTTCAAAACCTATTATGAAAATGCAGGAAGCATGCTAACTAGAACAATGAGCTCTGAACATAGGACTTTGCCACCCAGAAGACATTTCCCTGTGACCTCTGAAAAATAAAAGTCTCCCCAGTTCTTTTCTGCCAAGGCAATGCCTGCATTAACAAGTTGTGCAACACCAGTGGAGCAAATCCAACTTTGCAGCCCGCAATCTGGGGCTGTGGTGAAGATCCAGCATTGACATTTAGTGTTTCAGCTTTTCTCTGCTCTACTGGACTGACAGCCCAGTAGTGGCTGGCACACACAGAGTGCAGTCCTGAAGCATACTGTGCGCTGGAACCAAATGCTTGGTGTGCTTCCATGCTAAAGGAAGGGCTTTTCTAGGGACCTGAGGAAGACCTCATCCACCCATGTCAAAGATCTCTCTGTGATACAAATAAAAATGTGGTAAGTGAACAGAATAAGGAGAATCACTTAAAAAGCATAATTTTGATCCAAATGACATCATTAATGACAACACGTTGTGACTGAGCCAGTGTCTGCCTGGGCTTAGCTAACCACAGGAAGGTTTTAAGGACGATGTCAAAAGAGGGGCAGCTTCTGATGTGCTCAAGTCTGTGAAGACTGATGAGACCCCACAAGGGTCAGCACTCCCTGCTGGCAGAAGAACAGTTTTCGCCATGGGTGCACTTCATCCTTAATTGTAAGGGAGACAGGTTTTTTTTCATTCACTTTTCCAAAGGATAAGGGGAAGGTTGAACCATTCAGTCAAATGCTACAACCATAAATTTGCCAGGCAACACCAACAGATCAAATCACTTTTTTCATGCTGTAGTCCAGCATGAGGAAATAAAATTTCCTTTAAAAAAATCTAAACACAAAGCCAAGAAAAATATGACTTTCTGTTATTCTGTGGCTATCCTGAATTTCTAGCTTGAAACATAAAGTCATGGGTGTGGAATTCAATTTAAGCCATTGGCTATTGAAGTGTGATGTTTATGCATTTGTAACCCAGTTAGGGAAATGGCATGCAAAAAAAGGAACCATTCAAAGGCTTCAGGCTTCATGTAGGGCTATATGAACAGAAAATACTTCATGTTATTTGAAGTCTGGCATGTTTTATTGAACATGTTTAGTGAGAACTGTGGGAAGGGCAGAAACATGAAACAAACTGGCCCATATGGATTCCATAATTTCTTTCTTTTTTTTTTTTTTTTTAAGTAGAAGTTTTGCTAGTGCTTTATAGGAGTTTCATAACAGGCTCATCATCCTATAAATAAAGGAGACCTCCAGCGACTGGGGGTTTTACTGTGTCACTGATATTTTCATCCCCACAGACTACCACACTGAACAAATAAAAGTTACAGCCTTTTTGAGGGAACTGTAAGCAATCTGGGACCCTTCTGATATTAGTAGAAAGACCATATGAGCATTCCAGAGGCCAGACATCCTCTAAAAAAACAAACTGACATGGAAATTTCTTCTGTTTTCTGAAGACTCAAAACAGTCAAAGGAAGTATGATGAGTGCTCACTCCTAGAGAGGCTCCCAAGTAATTTAATTAAATCCTGAACCCCAAATTTCATCTGCTCCTTCATAAACTTCATATGGAAAGGATTTCAGCTGTTCCCTAAGTGTAAGATGTTACCTTATGTGTCTTCCAGAAAAGCTCTAGCTGACTCCCAAGATCTCTAGCTAAAATTGCCTTCTCTAAATTCATTGCTATCCTACCTGTTTAAAATGCCATACACAGTCAAACATGACACCTGTCTGTGGACAGGCACTGAAGATGTGAGTAATTGATTGCGGGTTAGGGTTCCTATGGCCCTCGGGAATTGCTGATTTATTGAATTATCTGTATATAATATACAATGGCCAATATATATAATGGCCATGACTTTAAAGATTAAAATAACTCATCTGCAAAACAAGAGGTACCAGCTCACTGTAGAAGAATTCTGCACATATGAAAAAAGGTAAGAGCTTTCCAGTTTTTCATGATGGATTGTCAGACATGGAAGAAAATGTTGAAAAATTCCAGAATTTCTGCTAAGTAACAGCTTATTTTGTTGGTAAGAAAAAGGTTGAAGTGACTGTACAACAAGCAATAAAAGTGTGCCAAGCAAATAAATCATAATTGTGGCGTTAGATTATTTAAGATGAAGTGGGTGACTCATTCTCTAATAACTTGAAAGAAAAAAAAAAGTTTAAAGTAATTTAAAAACAATAATAGCTGCTTCTTTTAAAGGACAAAATAAAGACTGATAAAAAGGACATCTTTTTTTCAGTGGCCTCAGATACTTTTGATCTCTGTAATTAAATGGTTACCATAGTATTGCTAATATCAGTTTACAAGGGGGATATTCTACTAGGAATAACAAGAATATATGTTTCTATCTAACTGCTGAAATCATATGGTACATATAAAAACATGTATAACATAACTCTTGATTTTAAAGGTATGTAACAAAACTTTCTTGTCACTCTTATTTATGCTCCAAAAAAGCTAGGATTTTCAGGATATGTTTAATTTTGTCAGCAAAATATAAAAGTATTCTGAGGTTTATTTACCAACAATACATTTTATCACTAAAAGGCTTTTAAAAGCTTTCCAGCTTCTATAAGTCACCTCTGTATGTTAGGTGAAGATTTATCAAATGCAGTCTGTTAATTGGTTCAAGATGGCAAAGGTGTGGATGATGGTAAACCACTTTTGGCAACTGAAATGCTGCTTATATTCTTTTATACCGAGCTAAAAGTGTTTTAATGATGTTTAACTTGGAGCAGTTTAATTTTATATACTGAGGTTTCTGAAATTATGTGTTCTCTGCAGAGTAATGACAAAGAACCAATGACAAATTCTTTTGTTATAGCAGTAACTTTTATCTAAGAAACACATCAAAGAAAAGCACAAGGTGTGCAAGAAGGGATAAATTCAGTAGTATATGTCAGCTCTCAGAAACCTGAGTTTTCAGTTTTGTATGAGTAAACAAATTTTCAGCCATCTCCTATAGAAAAATATCACTTTTTGACATGAGTAGGACTGAAGGGCTGAAATATGACAAAAGGCTGGAATTGGACTGTTTAATAATAATATGTATGAAGAATAATACGTGTTGAGAGATTCAGTAGAGAATTATTCCTCTGAGGAAACTGAATGTGCACCTAAAGCTTACAGCATTCCTACTTAAAAGACTCCCTGATATTTTTACATTATCCTCTTTCCTTCCATCTCAAGATGATCACATAATTTCAGTTGATCTTCTTAAGTCCAGAGTTTTTAACTCTTGCCTGACAGTTCTACCTACACCATTAAATACAGAATCATCGAAGTTGGAAGAGACCTTCAAGATCATCCAACCATCAACCCAGCACCAGCATAATCACCCATGAACCAGAGCCTCAAGTGCCTCATCCAGATGCCTCTTGAACACTTCCAGAGACAGGGACTCCCCCACCTCCCTGGGCAACTTATTCTGATACCTAACTAGTCTTTCAGTGAAAAACTTATTTTTCTAATATCCAATCTAAACCTCACCTGGTGCAGTTTAAGGTCTTTCCTCAAATACCCACCACAATGAGTTACTGTTGCATTCCTATTAAATATGGTACTCTGGACTTTGAAGAGATCAGAGGTGGCACACAGAATGGACACAGGGCTCCACCAGTGAGTGTCTCCCTGAATTCTTCCTCAGCAGCATCACCTACCAAGGGCTCTTCAGAAAGTTTGGTGACTATTTCTTGCATATCTTTTCCACAGAAAATGTGCTGTCTTCTCTCAACCCAGTGGAAGTGCTCTCCAGGCAGCTCATCACAACAAAGCAGGAAAACTTCTTGTCACTCAGGGATGCTCACCCCACCCCAGACCCATAAAATAATGCTTGTCCTAAGAAGCTGTTCTCAAATACCAGAAAACCAAAACATGCATATCCAAGAGAAAGAGCATGAGACAGCTGTAAAAAATAATTCTGCAGCTGTTGGTGTCAGTTCCCAGCTCTCTACCATTCCCCGGCTTACAACAGCTGCTGCATAGACCTTGTGGGCGATTTCCAAAATATTTAACCAAAGCTGTTTTGCCTTATGAGAAAATCACAATTTCATTCCTCTTTCCAGTTTTAGAAGAAAATAGCACCATGTTCTGGGGGATTTAACCCAGAGCCACCTAAATCCTGAGAAAGCTTTCCAAAACCACTTGGAATTTGCCATGGAGGAGGCTGTGTGTTAAGTACAGTGCAACCGCAGCGGTGCAACACAGAGCAGTGAGGATACAAAGTATAGTGCAGCTAAAACTGCTCAGTTGCATCAATATTGCATTTCCCATACTCTCACGGATGGCAGCCCTTCAAACTACTCAGGTTGGAGGCAAAGTCTGAATACAGGTCAACAGCAATGAACACAGAGTGGAGGACCACTGGAATTCTCTTCGCTGAGCCCTTCATGGAGGCATCTCAGTTAACATGCCTCAGGTTTATCAGGATGGGACAAGTGCAATAGCACTTTCCAGTGATGAGTGATTTCACACTTATTTGCCCTGGTACTTTGAATAGTTCTGTCATCCATTTAACTCTCAGCAGCATCAGTCATCAGGGGAAGAGACAACTTAAGTGAATCCATAAATTAGTGAGTGCTTGGAAACAGTTGTTTTCTCCTAAGTGTCCCACTCTCTTTGAAATATTTTAAATAACTGGTATCATCCCCCACATCTTAGTACCAAAAAATATTTTAAAAATAATTAAAAAAAGATAGTACCCAGCTGTCTGCTGTAAGGTCTGATTAACTCCTATTCTGTGTCCCCCATGCTCTGTTGTGCCTTGTTCTGAGGTTCTCTTCAAATCCACATAACTACTTACATGGGAAAAATAAAGGGGACTGAGAGCACAGAGAGTGAGTGGAATTTGTTTTGTGAGCTTGAGAACAATAATCTGCCAGTGGCAAATTATGCTCAGATAAAACACCTGTAAATTTCAAGTAATGAAGTGACCAGGTCCAAAATACTTGAAAAATAAAATGCTACTGAACAATAGCAAACAGAAGAATGGCAAAAATAATCAGTGTAACGACTATTTATTGAACCAATCAACCAATAACACCCCCCAAACATGCAAATGAAGGCAACTTTTCTGACCTAACACTGTGCCAGTTCCTAATGTGATGGTTCATTTTAACCTCAAATTTACAGAACATCATACCTGATGAGTGAAACATGGATTCATGAGCTTACTAGATAGTATCACACAGCACAGAAGTAAAATTCTTCAGAATAGGATTTTACCCATATCTATTAAGGTTTTTCTTATTTCAAGTTGTGGGCTGTGCTCTGTTTCACTGTGAAAAGTGTGCACTATCCCCACACCAAAATGCAAATGCTCTGGAATAACACAGTG
The DNA here is from genome assembly GCF_017590135.1 of Pyrgilauda ruficollis. NCBI lineage: Eukaryota > Metazoa > Chordata > Aves > Passeriformes > Passeridae > Pyrgilauda > Pyrgilauda ruficollis. Next base: position 1,473,903 of record NW_024525378.1, on the reverse strand, counting down.
TCCTGACTATACCAGCACAGAAAAATGTAGAAACTGGGAAGACTTTGAAGAAAATGAAGAAAATTAAAAAAGCAAAGATAAATACTCTAAACTGAAGAATGATTGGGATGGAATTCTTTTGCTTGCAGCAATGAGAGTGCTGCTTTGCCCAGGCACTGATCCTAAATGTTCTGGGCCCCTTGGGGAGCAGCTTTATACAGAGTACTGCTAGCTTGTTCCAATAGACAAGGCATACTGGCTGCCACAGTCACAGATATGAAATTTATCTTTCTGTAAATTAATTACAGGCTTAGGAAGCCAGCAAGCAGCCAAGCCTCAGAAGACAAAACTGGAATTCAGATTGTCTAAATCATAGAGGACCATTTTGCAAGGTGACCTGCCATTTTATCTCAGACCAAGTGTTCTTACAACATCCCAGCCCAGCTGCTCAGGACCCAGAACTTTCACAAATCTGAAAAATATCTTCTGAAACAGGACTAGCAGTTGAGTGATTCAGAAAGCTATTACTGTTGTGCCCCTGTACCTGTAAAGCTGAAGTCTAAATGAGAGGAAGGTTTTAGGTAGCTGTTCCTGTAAGATGTATTTGAGGCCTGAAAGTATTTTATTTTCCAGGAGTATTTCTTAAAACTAAAAATTTGTAGTTCCTGGGAATTCTAATGCTGAAAAATGGATGATAACAAAAAACCAAAATACTGATTTATTAATTTTCAATTAGCAAATTTCAGTTGAGAAATGCAAAATCCCATCATTTTGTCTTGGTTTGAAATCAGCTTGTCCCTCCTCCTTCATTTGGTACTTCAGATGCAACTCATAATCTCATTCTTCTCAGCAGCCTGGGCTTCCCAGACAAGTTGCTGGTGCCATTGCCCATGGCCCCTACGTGCACTGTATCCCTTTAATGATGGGAGACACTGCCTTACTTACAATAATTGGAATTAAAAAAAAAAAAAAAAAAAAAAAGGATTCCAAACTAAGCTGCTTCAATTCAAGACAGACACCCTTGAAATCTCCTAATAAAATAATAAATTTTTTTTGGCCTATATATCTTTTATTAAGAAAAGAAATCATGTACAATTTTACTTCCCTGGCCTACATTGAGAATGAAATGCATTTCCAGATAGGTGTTTCATTACTGGAGCTTAACAGGAAAGTAAATCTGATAATTTTCCGTTACTCCACTTCCTTTTTCTTTTTTTTTCAAAAAATTATTCAAAGAAATTATAATTTTATTAAGCAGTAGAAATCCAATAATTTAAATATTATCTTTGGAGAATGAATATTTTGTTAAACATTAGTGATTTAGAACAACTCTGACATATTTCATATTCATATCCACTGCCTGTTAATTTTTCTCTTTCCATTTTTCTGTCATGTATATTACCCAGTGCAGCTGCCAAGTTCAGCTTAGAGTGTGCTCAGCTTTCATGAATTTTTCCTTTTATGTTCCTGCTGAATTTATAAAGCAGTTTATAATGAAAATTCACCATAAGAGAAAAATTTACAAGATATTTTTATGGAGCAGTCATAAGTTTTACAATTTAAACTGGGAAGCATAACTGTGAAGTCATTGCCATACCCATGGTATATTTTAATCATCTGTCTACAATATACATAAGCTGGAAAAAATTTTTTAGAAACTGAAGGAGATTTACCCCTTCTCAAGAAACAACAGAAACAGGAACAGAACTCTGAGCTTTGGGACTGTCATTGATACCTACACTCTGTAAAGATAGCAGCAATGGAATGTTACTGAAAGAATTGATTGAAAAGAGTTTGTTGACTCTTTTGTTTTGTACACATGGATAGAAAGGAACCATAATACAAGGATGTAACTGATGACAGTTTCCCCCATGCTCAGAAATCCCTTTCCAAACAGATAACAAAGGCACAGAGAGCACTGCCTCGAGATCCTTCAGCTTAAGTCTCTCACTTGCACATGTCAGTTGAGAGGCAGCGTGGTACAGGGGAAAATAACCATCTCATGAATATAAGTTATGGGCCAGCTAGAAATTTACATATCTAAAGCAACACTTCTGAATCCCCAAGTGTAATCCTCAGCTAGCTGTTGAAAAACAGGCAGCACTAGTACACGGGTTCACAGTAAAATATTCCAATTCATGAAGCCTTCCATCTTGTACCAATTTCAGTCTGTCAGTGGCTTGGATTTTGCTGTAGTCCAGCTCTAAGGTGCACAGGCAATATGTAGACGTGCTGGAGGGGATCACCATCACCATTTGATCTGTCCCTGGTTTTACCCAGTACCTAAACCAGCAGATAGGAGAGCAGAAAGCTCAGTCTCACTTGGGAGGACACCTAAAGGAGCAGGGCTCTCAGAAGGAGGAGGGAGAAGGGGAAGCCTTTTTTCTGGGTAACTGCAGGACAGTTATATTGTAAGGACAGTGGTATTCCAGAGAAACACAGGCTGTGGGTGTGCCTGCAGTATTTTTTCCAGTGCTTCAAGTTTGAGGAGAACAAGAAGAGAGGGATGCAATTTGCAGAGGTAGAGGTCCAACTTAGAATCATAGAATATCTTGATTTTGAAGGAAACCGCAATGATCATTGAGTCCAAATGCCAAAACTTACAGAACTAGGAGCAAAGGAGAGGTCTGCTGCAGACCTGAATACAGCCTGTGTGACCTGGAAGGAGGACTGACAATGAAGTCTGTGCTGCAAAGTACACATCAGGAGCTGAATTCATGCTTTTCCTGGAACCTAATTACAGCAGAACTGAGAGTGTGCCCTTCAATTTAACTTCTTCTGTGAGTGGTTGGGAGACCAGTAAGCCAGAACTGAAGGTTAGGTTTGGGAAGGCTAGCATGGAACCTTGTCCACAGTCTCAGACTCCACAACCTTATTCAATGCTTTTAATCAGTAGTTACACCTTTTTTGGAACCCTTAACAGAGTGCATTTAAGATAAACTGAACAATAAAAGTTCTCACTATGCTGACATTGCTGGTAATGTGCCAAAATGTAATAGAAAATTAACTAAAGTACTAGTCAGTAACATTTTATTTTATGTTAATAATTTATCACCCAAAAAGCCAACACTTACAAAAATATTTGAAGCCCTCTTGTGAGCCCTTTTGAATGCCTGCACAGAAGAGCAAGGAGCTGCTGTTCTGTATGAGATGGCAAGGAGCTGTTGGTGGACTGATTTATCCTTTTTCTGGGGTGGGCAGAGCACATAAAACACCATGGGCTCATGGGTCAGCGGGCTGGGCTGCATCCCACAGCAGGAGAGGAGGAAATGGACTGTGCCAGGAAAAAGGGTGGTGCAATCCACTTCCCCTCTGCAACAAGGAGGAGGCTTGACCCCGTGAGTCAGAGTTCCCAGGTTGGTTTAGCTGTGCTTCTCCTTTACGTGGCTTGAATTGCTTGGTGGAAAGCCAATGTTCTGGGTTTGTTTTAGAGAGAAACAGTTAAATCCTTTTGTAAAAAGTATCTGCCCAGGGTGTCCTTTGGTTTAGGGTGGTAAAGCTTCTTCATTGTGTTATACAAGGATTGGTGTGGTTCCCCATGAGATTCAACAATACCAGTGTTTGAAAGGTGGTTTCCCATTTAGCACAGTATTACAAAAAGTGTAACTAGTATATTAGTCAACTTTCCAATTTCCCTGACGGTGTTTTTTCCCTGAAAAAACGCTGCCAGATCTCAGCCTCTGCGCTTCTTTCCTTGTTATCTGACTCTGCAGAGATCCTCCTTTTTGTAGTTGTGAAATTTTATTAAATGTCTTGGAACTGGTAACTTCTCAAGTTTTATGGTTGGTATAGTTTCTCACGGCATATATGGTAACAATAGTCTGTGTGAAAGTAAACTTGAAGCATCCTCAAGCTTTACTATAAAAAATACACCTGTTAAGGAGACATCTGCTATCTTTGTGTGTATGTAGTGTTTGACATATTTTGCCTCTATAATCATAATTGTACTCTAGATGTAAACAAAGCCTAACTGTTTCTCATGTAGTGCTCAGGTTCCTAGCTTCACTGAAGCAGTACATTATAATATCTGAAGGGATTTGCTTAAGTGGCAGAGTGTACTGCAGAGCAGCTGAGAAATGCTTTCTGGCAGGACTGGAGTAAAAGGAAATAGGTGGTCTGCACAGAAGTACACAGCCAAACTGATGCTGGGTAGAATGGGTGGTGAGATTATGAGAACAGTTAAAAATACAATCACCAATGACTCAGCTTCTACTTGAGCAGCTCGCTAACTATCCAGAATGCTATCGGTTCAAAACCCATGAGCTATCACATATGTATTGGCAAAAACACACAGTGAGTCTCATGGCTAAAGCAGAGGACAGAAGAACCCAGGCATCTGTTTATGACTTAGCTACAGATTTGCTGTGGAAGTCCAAGTACATTTAACTCTTTATATTCCCCTAACTCAGTTTGCAAACTAGAGAAAGAAAAAAAATTCAGCTAGATATGTTGTAAAACTAAAATCCTGTCTTTAAGGAGTTAAAGGAAAAGCAAATATGTCAAAGTTAGTCCTAAATCACTAACTCATTTTGCTGTAGCTACTAGTAAATTCCTCCCAGTAAGAAATGCCAAAAGGAATTTAAAGTTCAGTCTCTCCTGGAAGTCTCTTGCTTTTGAGAAGGAGGGGAAAGGAAAGGCACCAGCCACATAAAGGCATTCACTTTAGAACTGCAAATGAGCCTGCACAATGTTTTATCCTTCACCAGTCCTCTTTGTCGCCTTCTCTTCTGACTGCATTCTCAGAACATCTTGTACAAGAATTTATAAGACTATTTGTTTTATTGCCGCCTTTTTAACTGCATAGACCACATTGCAGTCTGAGAAATAGATTTGAAAAGAATGGTGAACTGTGTTATTTTGGTTAAAAACAGTTCTTGCTAAAACCAAAAGCCATGTTTTTCTCACATTAGAATTTTTAAAAAAATACTTTGGCAGAATTAGGACATGAAAGGTACCTGAAAATTTGAACTGTGTAAACACTGAAATGCTATCAAGAAGAGTTTCATTAGAAAATATGGGATGCATCATCACTTATAAGTACTCATGTGTTTTGCATATTTAAAATACACAAAAGTCACCTCAGTTTTCTGGCATTAGCAGCTTTTCTGACTTGATAAAAATACTTGAACACAGTATACCTGTTGACAAACAGAATTAAAATCAATCAGAAGTATTTAGAATTTGAGTACTGTTTTTATTAAAGCCAAGCTGGAAGCCATAAGCTGTGCCTGGAAGAGAGTGCATATGGGAATCAGCCCTACACCACGGTGCAAATAGCCCTTTGCAGGTAAGATCCCTTCAGGTGTCTCACTTCAGAAGGCAGCAGCACGGCTCATCTGCCAGAAGTGAGGGATGTGCTGCTTTCCTGATTATCAGAGCAGTGGCAGGGGATGGAAGGGCTGCAGATTCTGCTCCTCCAGCCATTCTTTTGCACCAGCTAATATTTCAGATAAAATGGGTAAATTTCATTTCATGGAAAAGGTGACAAACGTCAGCAAACTAATCTGAGTACAGAGATTTCATCAGCAGGCTTTTAGTTACTGCAGAGTTCATTATTGAATGACTGGATCCATGAACTATATGGTAAATATTAAAGAAATGTTCAAAATTATATCATTAAAATGATGACAAAATAGAGTCTGCTTGTTTCAATCATTCAAAGTCCCTTGAGATAAATGACATAGACAATGATTACAGGGAAGTAATACAGGCTAGACACATGTGATGAAAGAAAGCAAGTTAAGGGGTGTTAAAATACATCTAGGAAAAATTAATAGGGAAGGCAAGCTTAGAGGCTGCAGGCTTATACTTCATTACATAAAGACATATTTATTTAACAACGTCACTCCTAATCTGTAACAAAAAAAAAGTCCATGGGAATGGCATGTTTTAATGAGAGGATACAAAATCTGTTGAAAATAGTATTGGATACATTTTTTTCCCCATAAGTATTTAAAATAATCCAATGAATCAATTTTATGCATTACTTTCTACACTCATTCATTTGAATGGTACCATCTGTGATATGTTTGCATAAAATGAATTTCAGTCTCACTACCAAACATTTGTTGAAAAATAATTCTGAATTTACTTTGGAAAATATTCACTGTAGAAATCTGATGAAAGCTCTGTATTCAACCCAGTAAAAGAAATTACCAGTGAATCTATAACCAATGATGTTAGCCTCATTTTTAGCTTTCTAATAACAAATAACACAATATGAGAAATAAAAGAACATTTTGTTTTACATTTTCCAGTAAAGCCTACACTGGAAAAAAATTGAATTAAATTATACTCGTTGCATCAGGCTGTTAGAAATTATATGAAAAGCTGTCAGAAAACAAGACTAGTGCTCTTTATAGCCATCTCCAAGAGATCACAGCTGCCTGGAACATATTACTGGTGCACAAGTAAATGCTGCTGCACAAGGACTCTTCCAGTTTTATGTAATTGCTCATTCAGGTTTTCCTTACGATGACTAATATATGGTTCTTGAGTCTTTCAAATGCAAAGGCATTTTCAGGAACTACCAGTGTTGTGACAGATATTGTAGCTTAATCCAGTATCCCTTTATTTTGTTGAACTAAGATCTGCTACATACCTATGAACATTAGGGAACAACATTCAAGGAGTATCTTCAAGCTTAGCTTGTTATAGGGTTTCAGATTCCTGTTCTAATCTCTGATTTAGTGATCAACAGCTTTCTCCAAGTATTTCAGTATTAGGTCAGAAACAGCTGAAGGTTCCTAGCTCTGCATTATAATAGAGCAACAGGTTCCACCTATATTCAACTTGGAGTTTAGCAAAATGTGTTAGAGAAATTGTCCTAAAAAAGAAAGCTGTGTCTAACAAGCCTGCTGAGCCTGTCAGCCTCGCCTGCCCCCTGTGCTTTAGTGCTGTGGAACAGAGGAGGTTCAGCCATCTCCATTTGCCAACAGGCTTTGATTTTAAATGTTCCTCTGAAAACATGGAACTTCTCCACGAAGTTATATTAAAGTTGGCTGAAGAATTCCTTCTCAGATGGAATGGCTATGAATGTACTAGTTAGTGCCTAACAGCTGCATGGTTGGAAAAGTATGAATTGAAATGCCCATGTTGGATTGTACTGGTATTTTTTATATGGGACCTAAACAGAATGACTTAGCACAAAAAGAGGCAGCTATTAACAATAAGAGTTTGACCTCAAATAAAAAAATTGAAAGGAGTGGCCTAAACTTAGCCTTTTTATCCTTGATTATAGTTCCTGGCATTGTCTTCTTTCAAGGCTGAACTTAATACAGTCCTACTTTCCCACCTAAAAAATCTCTTCTAAGCTGCCCTTCAATTAACAGTTTCAAAATTTTGTCTGTCATCCACTGGAAAGGGATAAAAGTTTACGCAGCAACATGTCTCAACTAGAAATCATTAAAACACCTACTCAGCTAAAACATGCAAATAATTTTTTTTTTTTTTTTGGAGTAGTATGAGGTCCTGTGGAACAATAAGACCCCTTGTTACTTTGTTACTTTTTCTGATTCTCCAAGATGCTCTCCAAGGCTGGGATCTATAGAAAGTAAAAGCCAGGGAATTTAATACACCAATTCTCCTAGCAGCTTCACATAAATAATCCAGAAAAGAGAACACTAACTATGGTTGGATCATCTCTCAGTACATTCTTAGGATCAAGGGGAAATCTCTTACAAAAATCCCCAGAAAAATCAGTGACTGATTCTTCTGAAGGAAAATTGCCAAGGAAGGAAAAGAAGGCAGTACCTTCTTGCTGGGAACAAATGTAATTCTGCTCTGAGTTTGTCACTGATCTTTGACTAGAGAAGTCTGTATCTCTGAAAAGCAGAGGAATAACTAATGATAGGTATCATTAGAAGGTGAATTCACCATTAGAAGGTGAATTCAACTACTGGGATACTTGATGATCACTACTGTTCAGGGTCACCTTATCAAAGATCAGGGAAGGAATTCCTCCCCTTCCTCCTCCCCTCCCTCCCAATTTGCATCTGTCACATTAGACAGGAAATAAATGTAAAAAGAGATGAGTAAATAGGGATAAACTGTCTCTGACTATCAACTCTAGAACAGGACAAAAATAGAGTCATGACAACTATAAATATTGTAAGGTTCAATAGGTGCATGTTCCCTGAGCCTAATTCCTGCTAGCAATCTTTCCACATTAGTCTGCCAAAAACTGAGAACATTCATAGTGCTGAGCATGGGATAAGTAAGAAAAGTTATCAGGTGATGGGAAGCCAGAACACAACCTTCTTCTGGCCAGAGCTTGGGCTGTGTAAGTGGGAATTCACAAACGTGCCTTTTATTGACCTGCGCCTGACCCAGAGGATGCAGGAGATGACAGCTGACATCCACTGGAACAGTTTTCGGCCAGTGTCTGAAGGGTTTTGACTATCACCAATGAATTTCCTTCAGTGAAACCCTAATACTAGCATAAGGCAACAAAACAGTTTGTAGGGTTTTATCCTTCCTTGCTAGAGGATTGTGACCAAGTATAACAGAACCAACTATAAGCAGCCTTGCTGTATTCAAATGAGGAATATGACAAACTGCTGATTCTAATCTTATGAATATTTTGATCTGTAAAAATTGGGGGAAAATATCCTAAGGGATTACAAATGCAGGATTTAAATGAGGAGAATGTTAACTGGAAAGGAGTTGTGATAAGAGATATAAAAGTAACAGACCAATTCAAATTGCATGGCTATAGTACAGTTCCATCATGCACATTAAGTCTATTGGGATCAGCATATATACACAAAATCCCTGTCTGAAGACAGCTGCTAATGCCTTTTATAAAGTGCCCTTGGAACACTGAACTTTCTCTGAAACTCGTGTTTAATATGTGACTTCTTTTTAAGAAAGTTTTAAGAGGAGGAAGCAAAATGATGCATGATTTAGGAGTCAAATGTATTAATTCAGTTTCCATGATGAAGGCTTTGGAGGGAAATGTCTTAAAGCACCTTCAGATACTGAAAAGAACATTAAGAAGGACAAAAAAACTTATGTTTAAAACTTTTAAGTGGACTCTACCGTTCTTTGTTTGGGATGAAAGATAAACCTTCAGGAACATTGCTAAACATAGTATGAATTGCTCCAGATGACACTTTTAAGTCCTAACTCTACTTTGAAATAAAAAGAGCAGTAAATCATAAGTAAAATGTTAAGACTGAAAAGATACTATTGGGTTTTTTTCTCCTGAATTTAGGTAAGAATTAATTGTGGGGAGCACAGCAGTTTCTGTTTTGTATCCGAATGAAGATGAAGCCTGACTGAGATTTTCTTCAAAAAAAAGACACCACTTTGAATCATCCATAGCTAAACACACAGGTGGGAAGTGGGAATTTAGTTTCAAGACCACGATCTGAAGCTGGCTAAGCAGGGATTTAAATTAGGTTATGAAAGCTACATGTGTGACCTGTACACCAGGCTACACTAATCTAAGTGGATTTTCACTTTATGTCTTGCCTCTGCTGTGCCCATTTTTTTTTTAAATGTGAATCTTAATCATCTATCTTTCAAAGTCAAGGATAAGTTCTGCTAGAGCTAAAAGAATATAATCATTTGCTGTATTCCCTCAGCACCTTGATCATAACTTTTGAGAAGGACACAGAGGTAGATAAAATACACTTGCTGCAGTTTCTGCTGGAAGGGCTGAGATTTCCTACCTGATGTGTACCAGTATTTGAGCATGACAGACAGAGTAGGGAGCAATTCCATCAGGATGCAATTATAAATTATATATCACTCTATAATATTTTAAGTCTCAAAAGGTACACTGTTTTAAAGTAGAGTGATATTTTTCTAATTATGCTGCTTGGTAAGATACACAGTACTGTGAGAAATCAAAAAGGGTACATATAGAGGCATAGACACTAAATGAGGTCTTGAGAATCCTGAAGCAACTTGTAGGCTAAACACCTGGCATGAATCCTGGAACTGAAAACACAAACTGTCTCCCATTGATTGGTTTCTCCTCTTTTCAGAAAAGCAGGAGTTTTGCCAACCTTTATGGCAGGATCAAAGAAACATTGATTAGGAAACCATTTTCTCCTTATCCAAAGCCCACAATTAGATTTCACATTCTGATTGCTAGAATAGACCAACTGTCAAAGAAGAAAGCTTGAACTTTTAAGTGCTTTCCACCTGTGATCTGCAAACTTGCTCCTGCTGAGGAACATGAACAGTGTCCTGAGCACACCTGAACGTGCAGTCCTCAGGTGGCACCACTCCAAAGTACATCAATGGAAGAGTTGCCAGGTCAGGACTACTGTTAGGAAGTACAGCAAAAATCCATTCTGTCAATGTTCTCCTTGCACTGCAGCACCTCGTTTTGCTTTCAAAACTTTTGCCTATTAGGGCCTGTCTACAGTAGGATGTTTTCCAAAAATGGCTGATATTGCCCTGGCAATTCAGTACAAATGTCAGGTTCTAAGAAATGCTTTTAGTACTTTGAACATGACTGAAAAAGAGACTTCTAAATGTTCAGTTATTTACATTATGCTTTCTGGAACTTTTAGTATTTAGTATAAACTCACTGAATGTACTTATTTCAAAAATCCTTTTGCTCCCTTGGCAATAGCTTGCTGCTTCCCCTTCCATTTCAGCTGCACTTACAATTTTCTGCTCCAATTCTGATACTTCAGCATGTACTCTCCTGCTGCCAGAAACAGAATTGAATCCTACCAGCTGCCTGTAAGGGGTTAGCAACAATATCTTTTAGCATTGGAAGTATTTTGTTAGTAATCTGTATTAGTAATGTCTTCATTGGGCTTAAGTTGGTTTGTTAACTGAGAAACTACAACCCATGTTTTAAAAAGAACATACACTGAAACAAAGTGGGGTTTAGTACCCCGTTAATAAGGAATTTTAATGCTATGAACACAAGTCTATAAACTGCTCATTTTTTTAGAACAGATCCAGGTTAATTTAACAATTCCTTAACAAATGATAATGGTTTGGAGGTTAGGGTGGTCTGAAAGATACAGTGTCCTTAGATATCCCCAGGTTCTTTCCTTTAAGGAGATTTAAAAAAAGGAGGAAAACAGCAACTGGGATAACTGATACTCAATAAAGTATATTCTTAGATGTTGCAAAGACTTACACATGATAATCATCTAAATAGAACCCATGTGCATTGGCATCTGTGTAATTTTCCCCTACTATCTCATTAACATCACAAAATGCAGACCAACAGGCTTTTGATAGCCAGCCAGCTCATGCATGTTGCAATTATGCTTCCTCTCACATAATTCCCATACTTTCCTCACATATCTGCGCAAACTAACACAGTATCTGTGGTTTAAATCATTAACATCTATAAGCAGTATCTAAATTATCACACTTTTCAAGGAGTGTGGTATTTATTGCAGGACTAAGTTAGCAAATGCACATTTGAAAAAGAAAATAGCTTCTAATCTAAGTATTCATTTGCTGATGAATTAAAATCACCAAGTTATTCAGCACAATTCAAAATGAAAAAGCTGACATGTCATTTATTGCAAAGGCCACAGCTATAATGGGAACATCATTGTTTCCCTTTCTGCTGGTCTCACACATTCTTTTTAATCTTCATTATTTGTCACCCTGTTAGGGACTTCTTATGGTAATGAAATCTTTTGTCAGTGATGTAACCAGAGCCTTTTGCTGCATTTTTCCTTCCTACATAAGTTACAATTGCAGTTATAAACACTGTGGAGGTTTTTTCTGAATCACACAATTGCAGATTGTTTGAAGGAAACACACATTCCTGGCTGTTGCTAGGTGGCAAATGCTCTTAAAGACTTTGCAGGCTAGAGATTTCTTCAAACCTTTAATCCTCCATATTGATTTTATAACCCATAGGAACTATTAAAAAAACCAACAAAATAGCACTGAGTGCTAGGATGATTGTAGATTTGAAAGCGATAAGAGATTTGGCATCAAAAGCTTATTCCCAATCCTAGCTACAGGTCAGTTTAAAGCTTTCATGAGGGCTGATTATCCTGTATCTGCATATTGCAAGGCTGCTCATGCCTCCTTCTAAAACTGGTGTTAGCTCCTGTTTAGAACAATGTTCTTGATGTAATGAATAAGACTCAGCCACAGTCCTTTGAAAAATATGTACATGCAAAAGAAGAACTTCACAGACTGCAAGGAAAGAAGGTAAAACTTTTGCTTAACATCTGGGAACTGATCATCTGGGGGATTTTTCCTGATGTTACAGCAGCACTGCGTTTCAAAGAGTATAGCAATGCATTGATAAATCTATATAGCGCTTGTCTGAAAAGAATCCTTCACTCTACTGTTCCTAGGGTATGATTTTAAAAAATTGCACATTCATTCCTACTTACAGGTCATGTTGAAACTGTATTTTCAGATGTCCTTTTGAAATAAGGCCAAATTCACAGCTGAAGCTAAACTGATGAGACTTTCCACCTCCAAAAGCTGTCACACCAATGTCACTGTTAGACTCAAGTCTATATATCAGTAATATGTATTAAAGGAGAGCACAAGGAAGCTCTAAATACAGGGAAAAAAACCAACAAAAACCCCCCAGGCTTTATTACAGAGCAGCCTCAGCTTCTTCTGCAGTATATACTACCTGTTTTAAGGCTCAGCATATTCATATTCAACCAAAAGCATGGGTCTTACAATGGAAATTGTGGGTAACTTTAGCAGTATCCATTAGATATTATCCACTACATCTTTCCTTGCCAATAAAGTCTCATATTCTCATTAAAAAAGCAAATTTTTGCAGGATTGAAAATTGTTCCCTTGCTCTTCCCTACCTCAGACACACATCTACCACTGCAGGTGGCTGTGGTAGGAAACACCAGTGAAAACATGGGATACAACCTTCAGATCCTGACTTTAATGTTCTTTCTTTAATTTTGATTTGTTAATTAAAGCTTCTGTGCTCTTTGTGTTCAGCATGATACAGGAAACATGTTTTGTGCCTAGATGTGTTTTCAAAAACTGCTACTTATTACAGAAGTCTCTTGATGGTGCTGGGATAGATGAAAAATACTGAGTTCTTAGACTTCCTGGAGAACTAGCACAGGTGACTGTATTCTTTTGAGCCATATAAAAGAGGCAGTGAAGCCATGGTGAGCTCTCAGCCTCTGACCATCAAACAAGGTTCCTCATTTTCCTCAGACAAAGGGGACAGAAGCATTTTGGAGGTGTACCACATTTGGTAGCATGGCCAAATAGCTGTTACTTGCTGAAGATTTTGACAACTACCACCTTGTAAATGCAAAGGAAAAGAGAGCTTGAAATCACCCTCTGGCTGTATGGGCACAGATATTATATATATATTGAATATATATATAATTATTATTATTATTATTATTATATCAGTACTCTGGAAAACCTTCAGATAAAAATAGACACGTGCTTGTAGTCCTTTAGATACATCTATCCATTATTTTTATATCCCCTCTTCTTCATAGTTTTTGTAATAACTGTTGCAATCCCACTGTGAAACTAGTAAATTCACAAAATGACAAATATAGTTATTGTAGAGTCACATAAAATGCTCTCTATGTAAAGAAAAAAAAAAACTAGTCTTTTTCCTATGGGGCATGAAGCAAACATAAAAGATTGATTGTTTTTATAAAGAAGTAATGCACTTTGGAGTTAATAACCACTAATAATCAGGATTAGACATTTCACGCAATGCTTGTCTCCCATCTTTTGACATTTCTCAAAAGCCTAAATTTTTTAGCCGTCTTTAAAATTACTGATTTCACAAGCTGCCTGCAAAACATCCCCACTGAAAAAAAAAAAAAGAAATATGACTTTGTCAAATTTTAGAGGAAACTAGAGGCAATCGAGGGAAAAGCTTAATCTTAAAGTGGATTTCTAAATTTCATCTGGAAGGATGATTGATGTGCTTTCCCCTCCCACACTGTTATAACTTTAATCTCACCTGGAGGAAAAAGAAAGGGAGCAATCTGACACTTAGCCCACTCAGCTCTGCTTCCCAGACTGCAGCTGGGAGATAAGGAAGCAATGGAGGCACTGCTTCCTCTCACCCCTAGATATTTGGGATGCTCTCTGTGGGAGGATAAAGACCAATTACCCTTTGGAATTCATCCTCAAAGTGTTAATAATTTAGCTAATTCCTATGTCTTATTCATTATAAGTATGTGTTGAAAAGCAGTCATTATCAAAATTGACTAAAAAGCCCTCTAAAAGGCCCATCAGCTGGCCTTTGTTAGTATTTCCCTGTTCTCCCTGCAGTTTGTGCTTCCTAGGCCAACTGCTCTGTGTGGACAGAAACTGCTAAGCTCCTCTTCGCAGCTCACAAGTTCAAACCCGTCTTCGCTGGTTAAATGGCATCTGCTTTGCTGCATGTGCCTCAACAGCACATATGGAACAGCTATAACCTGCTTCCCAAGGAAGGATTCTCCATGTGGAAAAGGCTTCTGTGTTCACTGCTGAACCTTATGCTGGTCAAAATCACCAGATTAGCAAAAGCATAATTTAAACCGTTTAAGTGTTACTGATCTCGTTTTGCTTTGAACAGGCCAGGGAACACACACATCTTAGCTAAGGTGCCAGCTGCTCCATCACACTGAGGCTGACTGACAGCTTCTTCAAACAAGCCATGGCACAGGTAGTGTAAGATGTGCTTAGTATGCTCATTAGAATGTTTCATATAATTCTCATCAAAGCTAAGAGGTCAGCATCCACAGTGAGAGGCTTAACTACACATAAAGGCTCAAAACAGCCATCCCTGACAGAATGTCAGAGTGTGGGGAACAGCACTTTTGTCTGAGAACTTTGGCACAGCACTGTGCTAGGTAGTAATGCTGTCTCCCACAAAAGCTACCTCAGGAACAATTAAAGTGAAGAGCTGGATGAGGGAAAGCTGGCTTATATTCTGTGTAGGAGCCTGTCACCAGTCATAGGACCTAAGCTCATGGGAGATCATGGACAGAGAAGCAAGTGTCACTTCCTTGAGTGAAGTCTGGAAACAACACAAGGAGGACCAAATTGACATGTTCATAATGCTGTGAGGATATGAATCACTTCCTTCCCCTTGGCCACTGACTAAGTTATGAAGTTAGAAATACAGTGCATTAGGCATTTCTCCTGTCCTCCATACTTCAAGTGCTTTACAGGTTCAAAGGCAGAGTTGAACAGTGGTAACTGAAGTGATAACTCAAGTGGAAACATGAGATTGCCATGGCCAGTGGGTGGTCCTCACGCCCTGCAGCCACCTGCGATGTTCTTTGTGGGGTGATGGGCTACTGCTTTTGCGGGCTGATGATGATTGTACACAAAATGTTCTACTGCTGTGCATTGCACAGTGCGCTCCCTCAGAGGTATGTGTTGGCGTGCCAAAGGTGTGGTTGCAATCTATCATACTGGCTCATTCAAATTGTCTTAACATAATTAAAAAGCAAAATTAAGCTCCAGGCTATGATGTTTGACGAACTCCTCAAGGTGTCTTTAAAGATGTTAGTCCGCAGCGTGCTAGTGTGGTGTTATATTAAAAACATTACAACATGCTCTCTGTTTGCCTAGCACAGGATTACAGAAGCAGAGCAGTAGTTTCCACACTTCAGACTGGAAGCACCTGAGGAGGAGAATTGGGAGAGCTAGACAGTGTTGTCACTAGCACCACCCACTAATGCTGCTTCTCAAGTGAAAGCAAAATGCAAGCAGCAAAACAAAGTGGTAGATTGGGAGCAGGACTTCTGTCTGCAGAAAGGCATTGCAAAGTTCACACGATTTGTCCACTAAGTGTAAGAAATTATCTTTAAACTATTTTTGCCACTTTTAAACTCAATGTTTTTTTGTTTTTTTTTTAAAAAAAAAAAAGCTACAGTCTTCAACATTAATCATTAACCTCTGTTACTAACGCTGCTTCGAATGAGAAAATGTCATTCCTGGAATGTCTGATCTGTTATTCTGTTGAAGACAACAGGCAGCTGTCTTTGAAATTAAGTGACACAAATTGTCAAATTATAAACAAATTATTATATAAACGTGTGCATCCAAGTGTTCATGTCCTTCTAGTGCATTTCTGACATGAATAATGGATTTGTATCTGTAGATGCTGACGACAGTTAATTTGCATTACAGCAATATTCATAAAATAGTCAATAAGTTGGAATAACAGGGGGAAGAGGGAAAAGGAATGCACTCCTCTTTGGTATTACAAATTTGGTGGATG
The DNA here is from genome assembly GCF_017590135.1 of Pyrgilauda ruficollis. Lineage (NCBI taxonomy): Eukaryota > Metazoa > Chordata > Aves > Passeriformes > Passeridae > Pyrgilauda > Pyrgilauda ruficollis. Next base: position 1,457,750 of record NW_024525378.1, on the reverse strand, counting down.
TTTCTGCTCATGATCCAGAATTCAGTAGCAGTGTAGAGTCTTGGGGAGGCTGCAACCATATCTGCCCTCAGTACTCTAACAAAATGTAAAAGAAAGCAATTGTTGCCAGAACTTAGAATATGGCTATTGAGAAGAAAAAGAAAAACATATTACCTGAAAAAGAACAAAATATGTTGTAAGAAAATGAAAAGTTTGGGAGAAAAACAGAACAAGAAATCTCAAGTGTGCTGTACACCACTTTGATCAAGCATGACTAGCATTTATTTCAAGTCTACACCATCATTCAGATGTTTTTGTACCATGGCAGGTTTAAACCTTCAGTTCTCTCCTGAAACACTTGATGTTATATAAGATGTCATTTTAGAAAATATGAGACCGTGTTGGAAACCAATTTCCTGAAGAGCTAGGAATAGGGTCATGTCGTTATCTAGTGTTATACTTGCAGCTCTGGCAATTTTCTTTTTTTAATAAATATGGATAAGTCCATAGGACTCTAAAGGACAACAAATATTGTCCTTTATCTCATGTCTGTGTTTCAAAATTATGGAAAAGATGCTATGTGCAAAAAGGGTCAGAAATCTTTTCGAAGACATAAAATGATACAAAGTCCCTGATCTAAAACATAAAAAGAGCCAAAGACACTATTACAGGGTTGTATTGTGCGAGAGCTGAGCAGTTCTGACCAGGAAACGAAGCAGTTCCGTGGAAGTGATTTTCTGTCAGACCCTACACCGGAGCGGCCCCAGCGCCGGCTGGAGCTGCTGGGCACCTTGGTGGTTTGGATAGCAGCCAGAAGAGCTCCGTTCCCTGCCCACAGTCATGGGCAGACAAACCTGTGCAAGAATCAGCCGTACCAAATACAAGCCAAATGGGACCTGTAAGCATCCACGTACGGATACTTTTCAAGTGCAGGTTACTAAATAAAGTGGAAAAATGAATTTAGCCCATAACAAACCCCACAACACAAACCAAAACACTTTTATTTCTTTGAATGACCTTTCCCTTCTCTTGGCTAGATCAATCACAGATGTTCTTGCTTTAGCACCAGGGCTGGGGAAACCCGGATAAGCACGATAGCTGTTCTCTAAGAGCGGCCAGGTACGGAATACAAATCACCCAAAGCCAGAAAAAAAAGCCTTTTCCCCCCTTCGCCGTGAGGTTTCTAAGAGAGAAGGCGATGGCGTTTAGTTTGAGACACCTCATCAGCCCCCCGGATACTAAAAGTAGGCGAATCGTGACTGCAGCCCTTCCGAAGAAATGAGCGGCTCCCCGGCTGCCTCTGCCTGGCCCCCACACCGGCGCCCCGCTCTTCCCGACCGAGATCCCCCTTCCCGGGCCAGCCGCTGCCGCTGCAGCCCGCGCCGGTCACCGGCCCGGACTGCCGCCTCCCCGGGGCCACCCGAGCCCCTCAGCCACCGCCTGCTCCGGCTTCCCCCCTTCGGGCAGGGACCTTCCCCCGCCCCAAGCGAGACAGGAGGGGAAACTCTGGGTGGGAGCGGTGGCGGCAGGACCACTCCCGATTCCCTTCCTCCGCCGGCTGCGGGGTGGAGCGGGGCAGCAGGCGCGGGAAAGGAGCGGCACGGGAGGGTAGGCGGCAAGCCCCGGCGCTGGCCGCGCGGCGGGGCGGGAGGCGAGCGGGCGGGAGCTGCCGCTTTAAATCCGTCCCGTCCCGAGGGGCGGGGAAGGGGCCGCTGAGGGAGGGAGGGCGGCGTGAGGGGAGCGGCGGGCGCGGGCTGCCCGTGCGGGAGCGCGACGGCGCGGCCGGAGGGGGTCCCGGCCCGGCTGCCCCGCTATGGCCACGTCCCCGTGCAGCAGCAGCGGCGTCTCCTCGTCGTCCTCGTCGGGGCTGGGCGCGGACGCGGGGCTGGAGATCCGCACGCGCTCCGTGGAGCAGACGCTGGTGCCGCTGGTATCGCAGGTAGGAAAACCGCCGCGGGAGAACAATTTCCCACCCCCTTCCCCCCGCAACCTCCGGGAGGCTCTGCCCGCTCGGGACGGAGCTCGGCCGCCGGCGAAGTTTGCGCGCTCGGGTCGCGGCGCTCCGTAGCCCCCCGGTCTCCGGTGCTCTGAGCCGCGCCCCCTCCCGCCCGTCCCGGGGTCCCGCCGGCCGCGGGCGGCTGCCGGAGCCGGTGCCGCGCGGGTGATGCTGCTCGCACGTCCGTCCCCGAGAAAGACTCCGAAGTTCCCCGCAAGGTCGCGGGGGAGCGTTGCGTAACGCCGGGCGCTGCGGTGCCGCCGGCCGTCCGAGCCCCGGGACGGAGGGACTGCCCCGCCGCCCGAGCGCTCCCGCTTCCCGAGCCTCCCGCCTGTGGCTGCCCGCGTGGGAGCGCGCTCCTTTCCTCCCAGCTCGGCGCCGGAGAGAGCGCTCGCCTTCCCGGGGCTTTGGCGGAGCTTTGTGTTTTCGCGGTCTGGCCTGAGCGTTGCATTGATTGGAGCTCCTGCTGCACCCCGGGGTAGTGCCCGGTTTTTAAGAGGTTCGATAATGGGCAAACTGTCTTGGTGACCTTTTAGCACGTCCCGCACAGTGCTCAAGAACCTTAAAACCCTCCTAAATCGGGCTTTTCATTGCTCTGCTAAGTATTTATATACCAGTTTCTTTGGCGTTGGTGTTTTTTGTTGTTGCTGTTGGGGTTTTCTTTCAGACGTTTAGTTACAAAATTGACGTTTGACGTACTCCTTAGAATTTTGTTTCTTGAAAAATAATGTCTGAAAACAGCACAGTGTTTGCTGTGTATGATTTTTGTGCTTTAAGCACTGATCAATAAAGTTAGCAAGTCAAGACCTATCTGTACAAAATCTTTAAACAATATGTAACAGCTATACAAAAATAACTAGTCCTGGTGAGGTCAAATTGTGTTTATGTATCTTCATAATCTATCTGGAAACAAGCTGTGGTAAGCCTTGTTTTGCATTTCTGTGTCTGGGCTACAGGGAGGTTTTCTGATGGGTGATTGTGTTTCTGTACCCATCATGGTAATGTGTGGGTTTCTTTCTGTTTGGAGACGTCACAGTCAGTACAGCAAAGCCTTTCAAAGGGATTGAACCACTTTTTCCAAGGCAAAGTAAAGTTAAATTAATTTTCTAGTCCTAAAACAACTGAGATGAAATTGAGAGACCTCTTTTAGGAAGCTTAAGAGCAGTCAGAAACACATCCAGTTGTAAAAGCTGAATTTAGTTGTATATGCTAAATTTGTGCTTTTAACAGATTTATGTTAAGATGTTCCTATTTCTCTGGAGTAGTGTTTAACAACAAATGATCTTATTACCTTTGCAATGAAACCCACAGAGAAGTGTGTCATGTATGATTTTTCATTGTCCACAAAGCCTGTGACAGCACCTTCCAGAAGGGCTGAGCAGCTTTCGCTTCCCTGTATACCGTGTGTCTGAGCATTTGTGAACACTCAGAGCTCCCTGTTTTCCTGCTGAGGCGCTCCAGACTCGAGACAAGTGTGTTCCTTGAAGCACGAGCGCTGAGCTCTGATCCGATTCAGGCTGAAGTTGCTGATGGTGTCAGCAGTAGCTCCCTACACCTGCCTGGTAAAATGCCCCACTTACCGTAGTGGTTTATCAGTTCTGCCTGTACCGTTCCATCTGGATTGCTCAGTTGAGATCTCGCTGGTTGGCTTTGTTCGGGAAATTTATGCAAAATGGTGTTTATAGAATACTTCTTAGTCTCAGAATCTGCTTGTAGATTCTGCATAAGCTGTGCATGCAGTAACCCTCAGGACTTTATTTTTCTGCTTGTACCAAATGCACTTGCAAAGGGCTTTGTTCCTACTGTGAAGTTAACTTCACAGTTTACCCTTTTGTTAAAATCTGAGAAGCGCTATGTGATACTTGTATACTACTGAAAAAATAGTCAGAATGTTCCTGCTGCTTTTCACTACTTATTTTAAGCAGAGGAAACAAAAGGTGCCTTGTCTGACAAACTCACTTTCAGTCTCTCATGTGGGGCTAAATCTTTTCTTTAAGCAAAAAAAAGCTGCATTGATTCTTATTTAATGTATTGTACCGCACATCGTCATCATTGTAATATTGTAAACATGTGTTTGCCTGCTTGTTTTTCCTCAGCAATTGTGAGGGTTGGTTTTGTTTGATTCTTTTTTAAATTGCATTTTGCAGCTTGGGTTTTTTTTCTTATAGACTATGTTGTAACAGAGTACATTTGCTATCAGCAGTGGTATAAGATTCCTATTTTTCCAGCAGGAGAAATTACCCTTAGAGTCATTACTGCATGTACTTATTAAACCAATTAAAATTGGTTTTAAAACTTAGAGTATTTACAGAGTTAACTAGATCTGTTCAGACCTTGATGTGGCCCATTTTTAAGAGTGCCACAGATGACAAAGACGACAAATTTAAGCCACAGTATTAAGCATATTTGCTAACACTTATTTTTCACTGTATACATAGCTGAACTGTGAAAAAGAATCATTGCACAGTAGTTTGCAAAGCATGTGGCATGCAGTTCAGAAAACATGGCTTCTGGGGTGAAGCACCACAATTTTCTTTAAAATAAGCAATATTTTCTTTACTGGGATAGGTGTCTTTAGTTCACTTTTCCATGCATAAATACTATAGCATTCTTTAAAATCTAGACATCCTCCTTCACTGCTGCTACCCATTTCCAGTCTAATTATTTTGGGGTTCGTTTTTTTTAATGAGGAGTTTTTGGCAACATGCGTCAGGAAGGGTGTTTGAAGTGGTCAGTGCTGACTCATTTAATAACAAGTCATTTAAACAGTTGAGGAAAAGCAGAGACAGGGAAAAAGCTCTTTTCAGGATGTGGTTCCACCAGTGGCTTCCGCAGCTGCCATTCTGTACCTGTTTGCTAGTGTAGGAGCAGTCAGGTACCTTCACTGCTGTAGGTGTTTGTCTGTCTACATCTGTTCTAAGGAAACATTCTGAGAACCAGCAGAATAGGTATTTGTCAATCTTCACAGTCAGGTACTTGGGACGAAGAGGGAAACTTTGAGATCTATCTGCCTGGAGAAGAGGTGGCTCTGAAGAGCCTTGTTGCAGCCTTCTAGTACCTAAAGAGGACCTGCAAGAAAGTTGGAGAGGGACTTTTTTACAAAGGTGTGTAGTGACAGAGCAAGGGCAAATGACTTTAAGCTGAAAGTAAATATGTTTGGATTAGATGCTAGGAAGAAATTCTTCTCTGTGAGGGTGGTGAGACACTGCAGTGGGTTGTCCAGAGATGCTGTGGGTGCCTCATCCCTGGAAGTGCTCAAGACCGGGTTGGATGGGGCTCTGAGCAACCTGATCTAGTGGAATGTGTCCCAGCCCTTGGCAGAGCAGGAGTGGAACCTTTTAAATGACCATTCACTTGCATACCAAATAATCTTGTACTTCCGTATTCCCAAAAGAACAAAGTCACTTTTCAGGGTTGAAGGTGACCTATCCTCCAGCATCTGGAGTGCAGAGCAATGTGATTACAGCTGCTCAACTTCCAGAAAGCCCATTTTGTCATAGGCACTTTGGAGAATGATTGTGTGCCCATATGGTACTGAACATGTTTTTCCCATTTTCTTGGTATAGGAGATCCTGCCAGAGGTTTTGGAATTGACTTGACCTATGTAGTAAGAAGTATAAGCTTTTAAGCTTTTCTTTATTTAAGCTACAAAAAGCCCATGATACCAATGCTTCTTGAATGCTGTTGTTGTCAGTCTTAGATTCTACGTGAGTTAACAGTGCCTTGAGCTGAATGAAACAAACCTGTTCTTTACTGTCCTGTTGTTTCCTTGCTTTCTCTGAAGCTAGCTAAAATAATTCCCATTTCAGTAAATGTTATATAACATTATGTAATTTTCTGCCAGTGTTCTGTTTTTCCAGAAGTTTCTGGAGTTGTATATTAAACCTCAGAGAACCCTCAGCTGAAGTTTTCCTAATAATGTGAGAAGCTCACTGATGCAGTTTTCAGACTGAAGGTATGGCTTTAGAATAGTCATTGTGCATCAAGCTAGAGGTCTGTATATAATCTGTAATATATAATCTGGCTTTTTTTTTTTTTTTGGTTGATTCTCAGGGACTGATATGGAGGCCAGTGCTGTTTAACATCTTTATTAATGATCTGAATGTTGGGTTGAGCATAGACCAGCATGTTCAACAGGCATGTCAACTTCCCTACAGCAAGCTGGGGAGTGTCTGACACTGTGGATGCCAGGGCTGCTAGACAGAGGGACAGGCTGGAAAGACGATATGACAGGAAGTCTGTGAAGTCCAAGTCATGCAGCTGAGTCAGGGTAACACCATGCAGCAGTACAGGCTGGGATCAACTGTCCTCAGGAAAACTTTGCCTGGGAATCCTGGAGGACAAGTTGAATGGGGGTCAGCAGTGATGGCCAGCTGCACCTGGGGTGGGTAGCATGAACATAACAAAGCAGACTGCAGAAGTGATTCTTTTTTTGTTTGGCACTTGTCTGGACATTGGCGGAGTTTACTGCAGTATACAGCTACCCACCTAATGGCAGGTATGAGACAGACTGATCCCAGACATGTATGGTGACAGAAGTTGGAACATTGAAAAGTTTAATTACATATAAGAGAAGACCTTTATCAATGTAAGGAAGGCCAAACACTGGAGGTGTGCAGAGCTCCTACAGAGTCTGCAATTTTGGAGATGTCCAGAATGGATAAGACTATAAACAGCACACTCCAAATGGACATGGTTTGAGCAGGGAACTAGAGAAGATGATCCTGGAAATTGCTTTCATCATAAGCAAGTCAGATTTTTTCATAGGTGTCTGTTTCATAATCAAAAGGTCATGCTGCTGAGGAGTAATGGTCACTCAGACCTAGCTTTTATAAGGAAAGCTAGGAATGTACTTTCCTGTCTGTATCACTTTGATCTGCAGTGATTTTTTTGTTCTGACATTTTGTTCCCTGGTCAGTGCTGCAAGATGTTTTTGCAGTTCTGTAGTCAGTTCTTATCTTTACTGTCCCAAATAAATTTGGATCACCAACAAATCTTCATCGTTTTATTACTTGCTTATCTCATCTCTCTCTTTATGATTATATATAATAATCCATGTTGCAGTAAAGGTTTCTGTGTAACTTTATTACAAGTAAGTAATCATTCACTTTCTGGTACCCTTCATCTTCCTTCTCATTGTTCTGTCTCTTGATGAGTTCAATATTCATACAAAAGATCTGCTTCTGTTTCTCTCAGAGTCTTGTCTGATGTCTTTTGAAAACTGTGTCAATATTGTTTCCTAGTTTTTTTTTTCAGTGGAGTGCCTTCTTATCCATGTAATTGGTGAAGTCTGCAGAGAAATCTGGTTGTTTTGTAAGGCAGTAATTCCTTTAAAAACAGCTTTGTTAAACCTTTTCCAGTATGTCGTATTTATTTAGGTGTCCACTACTTATTTTTAACTTTTTGTATTGATGTGACATGTACAAGTGTCAGGGCAACATTTGTACCTCAACTGTTGACCTGGTTTTAAAAAGCAGGATATTGCATGAGTAAGTTGATACAATCCATTGTATCTTTGAGCCCCTTGAAATCTTAGTGAATAACATCTAATGTTGGCAAGTTGTTCCAGTTCATTTTATCTAACATTTTCATATCATATTCTGCATATCACTTTGATTCCGCACAGATTCTCTGAGTACTTCACAGAGGTGCATTCTGGAGTAGGGATTGTTTCACTTTCTTTTGCAGTTGAGCACAATTATGAATACTGCTCCACTCTCTTCTTATTTTCTGTCAAAAAATACGGCAAAACTGTGGTAAGGAAGTAACATAAGTTATAACCCTGATGGAAGAGTACATCAGGGTTATAACTCCGGAAGAAATGGACTAAAATAGCTGGTACATTGCTGTACCTTTAGTGGAACTGATGTTATTCTCCATGGAACTGAAAAAGCATCTACTGTCCAAGAGAGAGATTTAAGAGAAGTGTAAAACTGCAGACGTGGAGTTCAGTGTGCTACTGTCCGTGCTACTGACACCAACCTTTGGATTTTGTCCGTAGGCTAGCAGTGTTTTTTGGGGAAGCTCTTTTGTGAATTTGCTGGTTTGGAAGTCAGATGGCTTCTTCAAATACATCAATAACAAAAGAAAATCTAAGGGGAGTGTGAACCTGTTGCTAAATGGAGGCAGGACCCTGGTAACAGAGGAAGCACAGAAGGTAGAGTTACTGAATGCCTTCTTTGCATCAGTCTTCACTGACAACACCAGCCCTCAGGAATCTCTGACTCAGGAGACCAGAGTAAAGGAATGTAAGACTACTGCCTCATCAAGGATGACTGGGTTAGAGAACATACAGGCAAACTTGACATCCCCAAGTCAACGGGCCGTGACGGGATGTATCCATGAGTGCTGAGAAAGCTGGCAGACACCACAGCAAGGCTGCTCACAGGTGTCTTTGGAAGGTCTGGGTGACTGGGAGAGGTACCGGAGGACTGAAGAAATCAAATGTCACCCCGGCCCACAAAAAGGGTAAGAAAGAGGAGCCAGGGAACAACTGGCCAGTCATCCTCACTTTAATCCTTTGAAAGATGGTGGAGCACCTCATTCTGGAAGCAATCTCCATCCACATGGATGACAAGAAGGGGTTCAAAGGTAGTCAGCATGGATTCACTAAAAGTAAATCATGCCTGACCAACTGTATTGACTTCTATGATGAAATAGCTTCCTGAATGGATGAGGGGAGAGCAGCGGATCTTTCCTACCTTGACTTCAGCAAGACTTTGGACACTGTTTATTGCAACATACTCATAGGCCATCTCAGGAAGTGTGGACTGGATGAGAAGACAGTGAGGTGGTGTGAGAAGTGACTGAACAGCAGATCCCAGAGGGTTTTTAATCAGTGGTACAGGGTCTAGTGGGAGGCCTGTCACAAGTGGTGTCCTCCAAGTTCAATATTGAGCCCAGTATTGTTTGAATTGTTCATCAGTGACTTGGCTGAAGGGACGGGTGCCTCCTCCCTGATGACACAGAGCTGGGAGGAGTGGCTGATCCCCAGAAGGCTGTGTAGCCCTTCAAAAGGACCTTTATAGGTTGGAGAGATTGGAAGAGAGAAACCTTCTGAAATTCAGTTGTTTTTATCTAGCGGCTTTAAAGCAGACAGTCCTATATTAAAAGCATTGTTAGGCTTCTAATTTATTTATCGCTAGCTCTTTATTCTTGGAAGTCTACAAAAATGGGGGGAAAACTCACCACAATCTCCCTGTCGTTTTTTCCTCTGCATCATGCATCAGTCTTGTATATAAGCTAATGTTTGAATATCTGTAGCCACAGTATTGTATTGCAGTACAGGCTCATTACATACCTACTTTTGAACTTGTTAATCAAATGCATTCTCTTTCTCAGTTAGAGTCTAAATAGAAGTGTCTCATATACTCTCTGGATAATATTAGTAATCTTAAGGAATATGTGTAGTCTCATTCCCTTCCTGAACTTCAGCCTTCAGTCCAAACTCAGATTCACTTTGACTTATTTGCATTTCCCATGCAGCAGATGCACTGACAGATTTGTTCCAGCAAATCCCTTGGCTGCCTTCTTTCACTGGGCATTTTTTTGGTACCTCTAGGTCTTTCTCTTTCATATGTCTGAGGTGCTGAAGGGTTCTTATATTGTTGGCTGGTGCCAGAGCTTGTGCATTACCCCTTATGGCTCTTTTTGGAGGATGAAAAAATTCTTTTTTGGAAAAAGTGGGATGATCCGTATTTGTCTTTAGCTCATTGCATCTGAGGGATAAAAAAGATCTGCATACTCTGCTTTTAAACTGCTTCTTGGGACCATGTCTTTGTTTTTCTGTACATTAAAAATCGTGGTAACTTGAAAGCTTGAGAACCTGTTTCTCCTCTTTTGCAGAATTTTCTGTCTTATGAATTAATTTGGTACTCACTTTAGGCTTGAAACTTGGCACTACTGTTGAGTAATAAAACTATGAATTGTGGTGTAAAGGCTTGTGCCGTAACTTGTATGGAGGGAGGCAGACCTGCTAAAGTCAGAAGAGTTACATCCTGTACAGCAGAGAAACTCTGCCATGGATCATATGCTGTGACTGCTGTGGGTCCAGGAGCACTTGGTGCTGCCTGGATACAGAGTTGCACCTCTGTGGTTCCAACCAGTCACTAACTTCGTGACTCTTCTCCCTGCGGTTCCATAGGTGTTGTGGGTTAAGTTGTGAGCTTCTGGTTTGTGTTAAGCATCTTGCGCTCCATGCAAATTCTTTTTCTGGCAGAAACTCAGCTGTTGCTCAGCCTACACTTGGTGCTCTGTGCCTCTAAAGGAGCCTGATTGTTTCACTTTGATTTATGCAGAAGAGTTAATCTTAGGAGATTGTCATCTGGATGTAGAAAAGGTGATTATTTCAAGCTATCAGTTGTATTTCTTGGCTGATGTGGTTGCAGGTTTCCTTTTAATGAGACTAGTTTTTAATTGACAGCTTGTAGTCATTGAAGTTAGGTCATTGTGAAACATTGAAAGAGAAATAGATAATCATTTACAGTTGTAGTTTATAAGCTATGCTGGGGAGCCCAGGAGTACCTTAGAATAACTTAGAGATAAATTATTTTGTTACATTAATAAATGATGATGTTACTATCACTAATTATATTCCACTTTACATGGAAAATTACACTTGAACATTTTATCACATGAGCAACATCACTGTGATGAAACAGCTGTGGTTTCAGGCTTTTTTTTTCTGTGAACCTTTGGATAGTAAAATTGGCTTTGAGTTAAGCTTGGCTACTGCTTTATAATGTTCAATATCTTAGTCTTTGATGTGATAAATGAGTCAGACTAACATTTCAAGTGGCTGAAGGAAGATGCTTTTTACTGACATAGCTGAAAATCAATTGCTCTTTTTCAATATCTTTCATATTTTTGAGATCTGATTAATGAGTTTTCTGCAGATTAAACAAATTTTTGTGGTTCTCCAGTAGAATGAGCATTAAATCAAAACTGCCTCTCTGTGATCGTGCAGAAGAAGAATTGAAGCAGCTTTCTTGCTGTTCAGCATTGTTAACAGATGGTTTTAGACAGATTAGGTAGGGAAATCCCCAAAGGATGATTTATGAATTAATGATTGCAAACAACTCTGATTATAGTTTAGTAAAACTGTTGTGTGGTACTATGAGCCTGTGGCTTTCTGCATGGATTTATTTTATGTTTCTTAATTCATTAGAAAAGTATAACTTGCTAGATAGAACCTTAAAGTCTATTTTTTAGTTATTGAGCTATATTGCATTTATTAATAGCCTTGTTTAAAGCTAATGGGGTAATTGAGAAGTGATATAGACTCTAGAGCCAACTTATAACTGTTACTCTACTTTAGATACAACTAAGAAATGATCCAATTCAGTATGCCTAAAATGAATTGTCAAATGGTAAGATAACTCGTAAGCACAAATCACAAAATTACTTTATGAGCAAATCCCAAAGTTCTTTCAGATGTGCATAGAAAAATTTTAAAAAGTGTTTATTTTGTCTTACAGAATATTTTTTGTATTAAACAGAATGAATATAACCATTTAGAAACATACAAATCCTATTTTCAAATAGTAAAGCAAAGTTGTTCTGTAGTAACATAATCTTTTCAGCATGGGGGTTATGATAGTATTGTTGTTTGTTTGTTTATTCACAGGCATGAAAAATGTTTACAAGCAGGAGGGTAATACAGTCCAATGTTGCAAGCACTTAACATGTAGGAGGTAGCATGGAGCATTCCCTTTTAATTACCAAAGATTCTGTATTGTAGCTCTATGTTTCATTTAAATATTCTTAAATTTTCCAACTGAATGAGTTTTTATTGCCCTGGAGCTCTTCAAGGAAGCAATCAAAAGAACATACAGGCACTTTAGCATAAATAAGATAATAGTTCCTGGATTATATTAAGTTTTTATTTTGCACTCCTGTAGGTGGATAGTAGTTGGATTTGCATAGCCTTTCCCAGAGCATACTGTACTTCTCAGTTAATCCCTAGAGCAAGCAACAACCAAGATAAATGGAATACCAGGTGTTGCTCTGAACTGAAGTGGGATATCAAAATGCTGCTAAGGAAGCCCTCTCTGAAAGAGGCTGCAGGAACTCTTCTGTCGGGAAGATGCAGTGAGGATTGAATAGCTGGTATTCATGGCAGGAAAGCCACCTGCTTATGAAGTAACAAGGAACATTTTCTGCATCTTCAGGAGCCAATCCAGCTTGAATAGAAAGAATTCTCGTTTGCAGGTGAAATAAATGTGTTGTCCCTGCTACATCTTTTATTACAATGTCTGAGATTTTAGTTCCACAGTAGTGGTGGTTTTTTTGAATAAGCAGCTCAGAGCTGGGTCAGGCATTGTTCACACAAGCAGTACAAGGTTAGGTAAGTTAACAACAGCAAGTTAGGGGGGAAAGCCAGAATTACTGTTTGCCAGTCTCTGGTTTTGAGGTTACCTGATTATGTTAGTAAATAGAGTTATTTCTGAGACTTGAATCTCTCTGGTGCTGAAAACATGTCTGTATCTGTTTTGACCACATCTGAAAGTACACTTTAAACAATGAACTTCCCTCTGAGTTGGATTTTCTTAAGCTTAATCCTGTCCAGGCTTTCTAGGTGTGGAATGAAAAGCAGGAATTGCTTTGTTTATAAAATCTAGCTATTTGGGTAAGAAGGTAGTGAAGGGCAACAGGAGGGGAGGAAAATTACTGCCTGGTATGCCCTGAAACCCAATTATTTGGTCTACTAGACTGTCCTCACCTTTTCTAGCGAGGTAGTTGTGCATTTCAAACTTCAAGACAACAGTTGAATTAGAAAGCCAGTTTTACTTCTGAACACATTTTGTAATGGTGAATGCATATTTTATAATGTCCAGTGTGCTTGTTGATGCACGTATTGTATTATCAGAAGAAGTTAAGTTGGACCTTGTTTGAAAAACTATCTTTGCCAACTTATGTCAAGTTGTTCAAAGGTACAAATTTTGGTGCCTGCTCTGTGAACTTGCATACATCTCTTAAAAAAGAGAAGAAAGGTTGAATTTGAATTGTCTGAAAATGATGATCTTTTCCATGGTCACTCATTGCTGTAGAAATTCTGAAGACTCCTTTTTTGGGTGGGGCAGTCCTCTGACTTGTACACCATGTGGGAATAAGAGTAAACAAGGTACCTTTGATCATTGGTTAAGCCTTGCTAAGGATTTTCCAGTGATTGGTCTCCTCTTCCATGTGTGGACAAAAAGAGGATAGCAGTAATGCAGGTTGGTTTTTGTCACTTTTCTGCTTCACCTCTGCAGATCAGTGGGGATCCCTGGTTTTAAGGAGTCTGTGAAAAGAGAACATTAAAAAGAAAGCGTATTTCTCCTCTACAGTAGGGTACTTTAATAACATTAATTCAATCCTCTGCATATATCAAGAATTCACAGGCTGCAAAAATAGTGAGCTGGGTTCGTTCCTTTTTATTTTCCTCTGATACTCCTTTTCACAATTAAAAAAAAAATGGAAATAATTTAATTCCATGGGGGGAAAAAAGTCCTGAAGTTTTCAGAGTTCTTGTTGCTTTGGACAAAAAAAAAAAAACCAAAATAAAAAAAACCCCAAAAAAAACAAAACAAAAAAAAAAAATCCAAAAACCAAAAAAAAAAACCAAAGAAAACCTACCATGCAAATCCCCAAACCCCAAAATAACCCACAGTGGAGGAAATAAATTGGTGTCATCAAATTGCTACACTGCATTTGAACAAGTTCATCTGTATCACATTTTAGCTAATAATTTTCTCGATGCTGTTTGGTTTGGAACTTGAAATTTAAAAGTTCCTTGGTTTTCTAGGAACGCTTTCGGCACGAAGAAAGGGTATTCAGTGCTATAATACGGTCTTGTTCTGAGTTGAATCCTTTCTTTTGATCTCTTAAGAATTCCAAGAATGTCTAACATGTACGTAGGAATGGTACTAATAATCTGAGGTGCGTATTTGAATTTGAAATTGTACTCTTTTCTTTCTTGGTGAACATTACAAAGAGTACATTTTAAGCGTGGATGTGAAGTAGGTGAAGAGTACTGTTTTCACCTCTTCCAGATAATATTTCTAGCTGGTGAAGGTATTGTGCTTATGAGAAGTGTACGATTAGGTATTGTGGTGTCTTAAAATTTAATGAACAGTTTGCAGTTAGCTAGCTGGAAATCTGTTTACAAGTGCATTATAGCTCGTGTTGCATTTGCTTGTTTAACTCTCATGATCTTTTCTAGGCAAGCATGTGGAGGACTGTGGGATATAAGATGTTAGGTGAGGTATCCCTGTGATCTGAGCTGGTAAGGCTGTTCTTGTGGTGCTTGGCAGCTCCTGCTTGTCACTGCAGGTCATGGATTGTTCCTCCTTCCTTTTCAAAGGTGGCTTACCAGCTTGTTAGACACTGCATGTGAAAGATTGCCTGAGGCTCTGCTAAGGCTGTTAGCATTTGCCCACAGATAAGTGAACCAGCCTATAGGTTGTTAAAGTTGTTTATTTAATTTGCTTTCCTGAAGGTTTTTATAAAAGGTGTGTGTAAAACCAATGAGAAGGTACTTTTAAAAAGCCTCCAGGTAAAGGTACAGTGCCACAAGTCTCAATGCCACGAGTCTAAGTACTCAGCAGTCTTGGATATGCAGTGCATTTGTACCGCTCTTCTAGACACCAGTCCAAAGGGACTATGAGGAAAATTCATAAATTGGGGGTAGCTGGATTACTTAATTTCATGGAATCTTTCTCAAAAGTGTTGACTCAGCATCCTGAATGATGTGTTGAGGTCCATGTGACTTCTGCAAGAAGGGTTGATTGCCCCTTTGCATAATAACACGTTGAAGAAACTGTACTGGTTCAATAGCCCATAAAGCAGGGGCAATTGTCAGAAATAATGTTTTAGCATAAAAAAAAAATGGGTTCTTACAGTTAACTTAAGAACTGTAAGTTAACTGTAACTAATGCTAACTACAGCATTAGGAGTTAGCAACCTTTGAAAACTTTCATAAATTGAGTTTCTGCAAAGTTTATTTGCTTAATTTTTCTACAAAATTAAATATTAATAGAAAGATATGAATTTTCCAATTCCAAAAATCCACACACTAGCTGAACTTTTAAAAAATAATTTAGTGCTTGAAATGGTACAAAATGCTTAAGATTTCCATTAGTGCCTGGACAGGCATCTAATCTTAACAGAATTTTGTCTTCTAGGGCAGGTAAGGAGGTAGTCCTTGTTCATTTCCTACGATCCCTGAGGCTCATCTTGTGATGAGAAGTCTGTGTGGCAGTTCTGCTCGTAGCCCTTATGGACAGGATGTCAAATGCCAGCTGCTGCTTCTCCGCTGTCTCTGACGCATGGCTGTATTCTGTAGCAGATGTGGGTGTTGGAACAATGTGTGCTGCTGTCTGGCTAAATGAGTCTGAAGACCTGGTCCTCCTCAAGGAGTGTGCAAGACCTGATGAGAGACAGCTCCTAAAATGTAATATTAGAAGATCCTCTCTGCCCCCAGACTTGAGATGAGCTAATGAAAGTACAAGCAGTGTGGGAAAGGCCTTTTTGACCAAGATTTCTGTGTTGTATTAAATCCAACTAAATTTACCTTACAGAACTCTTCTTGTAGGGGTTTTAACTTCTTTCCCAGTATGTAGTGCTATTACATTTTCTTAGTAAAGACTGTTCATTCCTGGTATTACTTTTTTTAAGAACCAAATTTTCTACCATTATAAACTTAATGGAAGGTAGAAAGCAGAAAATACACAAAATAGAAGAGGAGCTTTTACTGTAAGGCAGCTAATCCTCATTGTGTAGAGATAAGTTCTTGAATTTTTTCTAGCAGGAATGCTGGTCAATATAGAATTAAAGAATCAATGGCCTGGGTTGGAAGGGATCTTAAAGGTCATCTAGTTCCAATCCCCCCCCCACATCTTCCAACATATCAGGTTGCTCAGGGCCCCATCCAGCCTGGCCTCAAACACTTCCAGGGATAGGGCATCCACTTCTCTGGGCAACCTGTTCCAGTGCCTCACTGTGCTGAGAGTCAAGATTTTTTTTTTTTCCTAATACCTAATCTGAACATATTCTCTTTCAGTTTGAACCCATCCCCCCTTGTGCTGTCACTGCATGCCCTTGTAATAGACCCTCTCCATCTTTCCTATAGGCTCTTGTCAGACACTGGAAGGCTGCAGTGAGGTCACTCAAAGACTTCACTTTTCCAGGGTGAATAGGAGTGTCTTGGGTTTGTGTGGCAAGGCTTTAGTAGTGGGGAGGCTACAGTAGTGGCTTTTGTGAGAAGCTGCCAGAAGCTTCCCCCATGTCTGACAGGGCCAATGTCAGATGGCTCCAAGATGGACCCACTGGCCAAGACCGATGATGGGTCCATCTTGGAGTCAGGGATGGTGGTAACGCCTCTGGGAGAATGTGTTTAAGAGCAGAGAAAAGGTATTGTGCAGAAGTAATTGCAGCAGAGAAGAGAGGAGTGGTAATATGAGACAAACAATTCCACTGACACCAAAGTTGGTGCTCCAGTTGCAGAACTAGAGATTCCCTTGCAGCCTGTGGTGCAGACTGCTGTGAAGCAGTCGTCCCCCTGCAGCCCATGCAGGTTCACGGGGATGCAGAGATCCATGCTGGAGCAGGTAGGTATCTGAAGGAGCCTGTGACCCTGTGGGAAGCCTGCGCTGGAGTGGCTCCTTGCAGGACCTGTGGAGATGAGCTGATGTTGGAGCAGGTTTCCTGACAGAACTTGTGATCCCAAGGAGCATGCTTGAGCAGCCTGCTCCTGAAGGACTGGAGCCTGTGGGAGGGACCCGTGCTGGAGCAGTTTGTGAAGAACTGCAGCCCATGGTAAGGACATGTGTGAGAAGTTCATGGAGGACTGTCTTCCATGTTGGAGCGGGAGAAGGAAACCTCTTGCTGAGGAGGAAGCAGCAGCAGAAACAGTGTGTGACTGATCAGAGCCCCCACTCCCTGTCTCCTTGTGCTGCTGGGGGAAAGGAGGTAGAGAACCAGGAATAAAGGCCAGGAGGGAGGGATAGAGGGAAGGTATTTTTAAGATGTGTTTTACTTCTCACAATCCTAGTCTGATTTGATTGCTCATAAATTCATTTCATTTCCCCAAGCAGAGGCTATTTAAGCCGTGACGGTAACTGGTGAGTGATCTCTCTCATCCTTATCTCAGCCCACAAGCCTTTTATTATATTTTCTCTCCCTTTCCCTATTGAAGAAAGGAATGATAGAATGGCTTTGGTGAGCACCTGGCATCCAGACAGGGTCAACCCGCCACACAAGAGGCAGTAACAAATATTACTCTTGAGAGTCTAAATCATCCTGTATACAATGTGGGTACTTTCCTAGGGAGGGAGGTAGGCAGGACATATTCCAAACATGACTTGTCAAGTTTAACTCTTGTGTTTGTAGCAGGGGGTGTGAAATAGCTATGTTTCCTCTGGTTTTATTTATAGATGTCTATAAATACTTCCTGAAACCCAGTCTCTTTAAGTATCACTTAATTCTGTCATGCAAGACTTAATTACACTGACAATAAATAGACATTAGAATATTTTTAGCTAAGCGTGCTGTCATGATGCTTCCTGAGCATGAAGCATATAATGACTTAAATGTCAGTATCTGAAGGCCCTCAAAAAGATCTGAAAACAGCTGCTCAAAAATTGCCACAACTGAGCTAGTTTCCTTAAATATGAAGTACATCTTGATGCACTATGGCTATATCTGTTAGTTTTGGTAAAGTTTTTGAGAAAAGGCCGTTATTTTTCTGTGGTTTCTCATAACAAGTCAAAAAAGAATGTAGCTGACAGATTCTTGAGGCACTCCTTAAACCGATTGTCTGAAATCTAAGATAAACATTCCATGGAAATAGTGTGAGAGCTCTCATTAAACAGAGGGTGAGTGCCATCAAAAGGACTGTTTCCTTTCTAGGACCTGATCAGTAAATCCTTAAGTAAACAGCGTGTAACGTATTGCTCCTGTTCAAAGAGACTTGCAGGTCTCTTTTCAGCTGCTAACTCCTGTCCAAACATCACAGATGTTGGTGACTGGGAAATATATGATCAGAATATAACACATTAAATATTTGGGAGGTGTTAAGCTTGAGAGAGGCCTTAGATGATGTTCTTGGACTTGGCTGGTGTTTCCTTCATTAAAAAAAAAATAAAATATGGAAATAGTTCTAGTCTGGTTCCAACTGGATGGACTGCAGGGGAAAAGCAATTTCTTGTAATCTGAAACATCTTAAATGTTGCAAGTATTACTAGTTCCGTTTTTTATAGGCTCTTAGGGTTTCTTTGGTTGGTTGTTGCAGAGAAAATTCCTTGTTAAGTTTCTTCTGGGTCTTTCCTTTTCTCCATTTAACTTGTCTAATTTTTTATCTTTGTTTTAAACATTGCTTAAAAGTATGGAGCAAAACCTTTGCTTATTCTTTATTTTAGATGTCTTTCTTTTCTTATTGGTCTGTTAATGCTCCCTGCTGTATTTGTGTTCTGAGGCAATTATTTAGTTCTGGAATGGTTAAATAATCTTTGCTGCTTATTAGCATCACAGTTTCCTTCAGTTTGTCACTCAACGTACTAGTGAAATTCCTCTCCTTGCTAAGTTATGATCTTATTCTTTTTTTAACCCTGACTGTTAATTACAAGCTTAATTAAGTCTTGAAAAAGAGTCCTATACTGCAGTTGCCATTATCTCTGCTTTTTCGAAACTTTGACATAGAGGATGTACCTGTCACTCTTAGCACTCTGTGAGGGAACAAGAATGCATAATTCTGAAAAATCCTTCTCATTGTTTGTAGAGCAGTATTTTCTGCAGGTGGCAGGTTATGAGGAGCCCGTCTTGTATCTGAGCAGCTTTCCTCATGCCTTTGACATTATTACATTTGGTTTATGTACAACTCATGTTTCTAGAACCAAACCCAGTTCTTTTTTCTTTAACTGATCAATATTTCATATCTTTCTTTTATCATGACCTACCTACTCCTGTTTCAGGGCTGTTTGTTACTTAGTTTTTTTATAGGAAACATTTTGTACAAATCTGATATCAGTATAGGCTGCATTTGCTACATAATGTTGATCACACTTGAAAGAGGTGTTACATGAAGCAGTTTGCTGTGATGTGTCAAACTTCTTGACCAACTTCTGTTTTGGTTCTCTCACAATGGTTGCTTTTAACTGTCAATCCATACAGTTTTTTGACTTATCTGAAAAAAGTTTGGAGTTCAACCAACTTTCCTCCCTTCCAATGTTAAATATAGTTACTATACTGGCCCCAAGTTAGCCAGTCTGAGAAGAAATTATATTACCCAGCTAAAAGTTCATTATTCCAGGAGGTATTTTCAAAGCCTCTGCTGCTGTGTATAACTATAGGTTGAGTTTAATCTTCATATACAAGCTACTCAAGTGGGTGTCTAGAGTAGATCATAGAATCAGAGAAGGGTTTGGGTTAAAAGGTCTTTCAAGACCATCTAGTTCTACCCTCCTGCTGTGGGTAGGGATGTCTAGAGTAGATCATAGAATCAGAGAAGGGTTTGGGTTAAAAGGGGACTTTCAAGACCATCTAGTTCTTCCCTCCTGCTTACCTTCCACTAGACCAGGTTGCTCAAAGCCCCAGGTTGTTCAAACTACTTGGTCTTGAACTCTTAAAATGATGGGGCTTCCACAGCTCAGGGAAGTTGTTCCAGTGCCTCATCACCTTCATGGTAAAAAAATTCCCTCCTTAAATCCAATCAGAATCTACCCTCTTTTAGTTTAAAAATGTCAACCTCTCCACTACAGGCCTTGGTAAAAAGTCTTTCCTAATCTTCTAAGCCACGTTTATAAGACACGTTAAAAGGCTGCTGTAAGGTCTCCTTGGAGCCTTCTGAACCACCCCAGCTCTCTCTGCCTGTCATGGTCAGAGGGTGCTCCATGCCTCTGACCATCTTCATGGCCCTCCTTGAGCTGTCTTCAACAGGACCATGTCCTTCTTCTATTGGGGATCCTAGAGCTGTACACCCCTCTCCAGGTGGGGTATCACCAGAGCAGAGTGGAGGGGCAAAATCCCCTCTCCCAGCCTGCTGGCCATGCTGCTTTCGAGGCAGCCCAGGATACAAGCACATTGTTGACTCAAGTCCAATTTTTCTTGCACCAGTACCCCCAAGTAATTTTCTGCTTGGTTTTCTGATTGGTTCCAAATCCATTCATCCCCCAGCCTGCATTGGTACCACAGATTGTCCCAGCCCCAGTCTAAGACCTTGTGTTTAGCCTTGTTGAACTTCATGAGGTTGAGATGACACTGGTGATAAGACCTGTCAAAACAGCTGCTTATTCTTGCTTAACCTTGGCAGGGGGAATTGAGGGGTTGTTTTTTGCTGCAAGAACTTTGATGCCTTCTGAAGAGAGTGCAGAAGAAATGATAGAAATATAAAAGGCACTCGTGTTCCTGAGAGTGTTTTATGAGACTTCAATAGAGGAATTTAGGCTGTGAT
The DNA here is from genome assembly GCF_017590135.1 of Pyrgilauda ruficollis. NCBI lineage: Eukaryota > Metazoa > Chordata > Aves > Passeriformes > Passeridae > Pyrgilauda > Pyrgilauda ruficollis. Next base: position 1,437,348 of record NW_024525378.1, on the reverse strand, counting down.
ATCTTCATGGTTTTTATTATTTGCATACCTCTGCAGTAACATGGGAATTAAAATAAATGCCCTTGATGATTTGTAAGAGACAGTGGGATTCCTTTCACTCTGCAGTGTTATTTGCATATGCATTTTTTTCAGGGTTATGCAGAACATGTTTAAACTTCTACTGGTGTAAAATGTTGTGGGAGGTAAACTTGCAGCCAGTATGTAAACTTGAAGTTTGTTTTAGGACAGTGTTATTTTATATATACTACTGAGAAGTCAATAACTGTATGAATGTAATATTAATCCATTAATCCATGTAATATTATTGGGTTACTGTTTATTTGGGTTGCTGTTTACTTAAAAACCAGTTGGAAAAACAAAGTTGAGACCCTCTATGAGTTCAGTTTTCTTCAGCCTTTGAACTAATGCTCTCAGTTGGCTTGCTAGCCATGCCTATTCAAGAATTCACCAGCTGGCACTATTAAATTAGCTGCTGACAGGTATTTTTAAAATTCTGTATACCTGAAGTGCCTACAGTGCAAGAATTCAGGAGAGCTGCATAGTGCTGTTCATGGTTTATACCTTGAATTTCATGTTGGTCTGAATTTCCATTGAAGTGATGGTAATTTTGTGCTTTGAGGAATGTCATTCCTCATTCATAAAATGAATTTGAAGATGTTCGGATGTTTCCTCAGTTTACTCTCTATTAAGACTCTGTTTTCATCATAAGAAGATCTTTTCACTGGAACGGCATCCAAGGTTCATAGGCTTTGGAGTTGAAGTTTGGTGGTCCAGGGGTCTCTTACAGGGACAAATTTGTTGTATGAGCTATAGAAAGCAGCCTTCCTTTAGACATTGCGGCTTAGATACAAATTGGAAAAGTAGGGTGTACGTAAGAAGACTGTGGGCAGACAATGCATTTCTGTACTGATGTTTTGTACCAGAGCAAAATATTCTTCCATCTCATAGCAGTTCTTCCATAGAGGCCAGCACAGTTCTTAGGTATTTTGGCTTTTTTATTTTTCTTGTGTGTGCAGAGTGCTCTATGAACTGTTGATATTTCCCATTGCAAGGAGTTTAATACTGGAAACTTGGCTAAACCAGCTCCTGGCATTCAAAATTAGCCTCAACAAGGTGTTAAACAACACCACTCTTTTTTTTTCCTCCAGAAAGATGACTCAGTGGTATCTGAAGGGTAAACCTTGGGCATTGATCAAATCATGAAGCAGAACAGTTCCTACATTGCTTCCTGCTATGTCCTTGAATTTGTAGTGAGAATTACAGGTACAGCTTGTATGCTCCTGTCCCACCACAGGCTTGACTGGTGGGAGAATGAGTGAATGAAGATTTATGTCTTTTTGAGGAGCAGCAAAGACACCTGTTATCAAGCTGATAGAGCTGAGATGTTCAGACATTTAAGTAGTTCCTGTAATTTTGAGATTCTCTAAACAGACATCTTTGAGCTCCTGGGGATGTGGCTTACAGTGGAGTTCTGTGGCCATTTTAAACTATACTCCCGCTGAAAGGAGCGCTCCTGCCCATCTTTCTTCAGGCTGCACTGTTTCCCTTCTGTCACCAAAAATATTCATGAAGCTGTGCAGTCAGCCAGACTGGCGACCTGATTATGAGGGAAAAATAAAACAACAAGCATCACCTCCACAGCTGAGGTTTAACCCACATTAGATAAATTCATTGCAAACAAGACTGGGAGACAAGGACAAGCAGGATTATTTTTGTTGGGTTTTTATGCTGGTTTAGGATGTTTGAAACTATAGAGTTTAATTTCTCTCCTGCTTCTCACTAGAAAAGAATTCTAGCAAAAAATGTAAAGTCATGTTTTTAATGCAGTTTACAGTTACTTGATTGTGTGTTGCAGGATTGCTTACTGTTCTCATGTTTACCTGATGCCTTGGTTCAGAAGGTGCTTCTGCAATCCTGCCTTTCTCCTCTGTGAGGGGAAAGGATCTCTTTGTTTTCTCTTGTTTGTTTTGGACAAATCTTCAGTCTCCTGCAGCCAGCATGCAGCTGATCTCCAGTCCGTGTGATCCGAGAGGGAATGTATAGCACTTTGCAGTGGGCAGAAGAGCCATGTCAGGAGTTCAAAATAGGAATGTCCTCACAAATTGTTTTATTGATGACTTGTATCAAAATAGCAACCTTTTTCTAAATTCTAGGAAACGCATGTAATTGATGGATGTTTAAATTATGAGTATGGTGCATATTTTAATGGGGCAAGGGCTACGTGTGTAGTGTGAAAGGCTGTTGAGACCCAGGACAGCTTATTTTAATACTGCAAATGGGAGTGGAATAAAAATAAAAAACCCTCTTTAAATTTGAGATAAACTGAGCAGATGAACAACCTTAATTATACTTCAATGTTTTTTTATTCTCTAAGAAGTTAAATGATACCTCATAACAGCGCAAAACTGAATCTTACTAGTGAAATACTGTAGAAATCTATTTTATTGAGTTCAATTCAAAACTTACCTTCAGTACTAAAGTTAAAATGTTCTAATAAATAATTATTCTTGTTTGCAGATAACTACTCTTATTAATCATAAGGATAAACCAAAGCGTTCAGACAAGACTCTGCAAGCAATCCAGAGAGTGGGCCAAGCCGTGAACCTGGCAGTCGGCAGATTTGTTACTGTGGGTGAAGCCATAGCCAACGAAAACCATGAATTGAAGGAGGAAATGAGTGTTGCTTGCATCGAGGCAAGGAGAGCAGGTATGTAGTTACTCATGAAATTGTACTTGTGCCATTTTTGGCACTCTATTTTTAGTGTCGGGCATAATGTAAGAACTTCATTATTTAATTGCTTAACCTTCCTCTGCTGGTTCATTCAAGGCCTGATCTGTTACCTGATTTTGTCACTTACTTAAATTGCTGTCATCTTACGAATAGGGAATGGAATTGTGTGTTGGCTTTGATTTTTATAGGATCATTTGCCTCAAGGAATTACCTGACTGCTCTTTTTTTATGATGTTATTACAGACAAAGAGCAGAGTGTTGGGAATTCAACTTTAGAGTTTATTGCTGCCAAGTTAAAACAGTGGAGTATTTTAAGTTATTTGAGTGTTGTGCTATTGAGGTCACTGCATTCCAAATCTCAGTGTCTGAATGAAGGTCAGTGTCAACCCATATTTCATCAGGACTCAGTAAGATGACTCACATCAGTCATCTGATGACTCCCCTCACTAGAATGAAAATCATATTGTGCTTGCCTTTTTGCTGGATTCAAGTTTTGTTGCAAACTTGCTGTGCGTATGAATTGAATGTGAAGTGTGGATAATTGAGTTGCCTGCTGTCACACTCCTTCCCCCAGAAGACTGTCTAGGCAAATAGAGGGTTGCATTCTCTGATGCTGTAGGAGACTGTCAGTGTCATGCTAAAAACTGCTTTCCTAGATACTAAATACTACTCCTTGCATAGTATTTCAGTGGCCCTCAGTAAATGCATATTCTTAGATCTGCAGTGAAGGCTTCAGTATGACATCTAGTAGAATGTTCCTTTTGTTGTTAGTGGGGCAGGTTTTGTTTTTGCTTTCAAATACTTCTGGGTTATGGGAAATTCTACTTGAAGCTTTCCCAGTTTGAGCATGTGGATGAACCTGCAAGTGTGATAGACATTCTCCTTGCTGTGGCTTCAGGGAGACAATCTTGAACTTCTGTTGTTTATTTGTGGGAACAAATAAATGACTCTTCCACAACCCTTCAACACTAATGTCTTGATTACTGCAGGATGGGTCAGTATTCTACTCCAGGATGTAGGTTACTTGAAACTGATCCGTTAAGTTAAAAAGGGGGCTTGGGTGGCTGTTTGGTTTTTATCTTTGAAATGACCTCAGAGTCCTGAGGATCTTGTCTTTGCTGTGCTAACTGGTGTATGTTTTGTTGGATCGCTGTTCTGGCCTCAGACTTTGGGGATGCAGTTCATACTATTATTTGTGATTAAACGAAAAAAGAAGCTTAGAAATTGGGCATGGTGCTGTAAGAAATCCTCTGAAAATCTCTCAACAATGAGTCACAATGTCTAGAAACATGCTGCTGATGAATGATTGTTCTTGTGATTTGAAGGACTATTCTGAATAAACTTTAGACTGAAAATTCCTAGTTGCTTCAGTAAACTTGGCTGCAAACAGAAATGTCCTAATTTAAAAACATTCCATTTGTTATGTGAAGCATGTGTTTTCTCTTCAGAGATCCATGTAAAATGCTGACAAGCCAAAATTGCCAAAGTTCACATCAATAATCTCAGCTGCTGGAAGAGCAGTGCAGTCTGAATCTCTGTTTCTTGACTTGCCAGTTACACTGTGGTTAAGCATTTTTTTCTCCCTATCACCGTATGCAGGAGCAGCTCAGAACCTAAAAATAGTCTGCAATACTTTATCCCAGCAAAAGACTATAGTTCTTTTGTATTGAAAGTTTTATTTCCTGTTATGCAGTAATAGCCTTAGTCTAGAGGAGTGAAGATATGGCCTGTTTACATTTCTGTCAGCCTCATGTTTACTTTGGCATGGCTCAGTTGTTCCCGGCATTTGAGATCTAACTTACGGCTTACATGGGAAATTCAGTGTAGCAAACATGTTTGCTCCTGGGCATTTGTTTGATGGAGGGTTTTTGTGCCAGTAATATTTCTGTGGACTGTTCAGTGTTGGACATAGTAACGTAGTCCTTTGAGTGGATAAATGTTGTCTGAACTCAGTTTCTGAACATGGTTACTCAAGTGCCATTTTTAATAACTTTGGTGTTCCCAAGTGAGCCAAAAAAATTTCCTGGACAATTATAGCCAGGAATATTGTCTGTATTAATGAACCCTATGTTCTGAGGGCATAGGCAGCAGAAAGCCTTTGCTCTTTAGGGCAGGGAATCTGGTAGAGCTGTTCATATTCTTTTTAGCCAATAAATTAGATTGTGTCTTAGGAATGGAGATTTTACAAGGCATAAAAGATTTCAACACAAAAGGATTTAGAACATTAAGCATCTCAATTTCTGAGAAAAGTAGGGAGTCTTTAAATCAATTGCATATTCTGCAGAGGCTTTGAAGGATGACAGATGTTGTATCTGTTTCTTGAGAAGGGTATAATCAATGATTTGAAGTGTTTCAGACTTGTTATGACTATTTCCTTGTAATAAACCTTGTAATTTGATTGACTCAAAATAGAATCCTAAAACACAGCAGAGGGTCATGTAGCAGATTTGGGGTAACATTATTCTTGCACTGTGTCAATGTTTACAGCGACAGTATAGTAGTGGAATGTGACTTACAGAAGCACATTTTAGATGCCCATCTGTGATTTTTTTTTGTTGTCTTTTTCTCTCTAAAAACTAGGAAAGATTGGCTAATTTAAAAGAGAAAACACATGTCAGGAATAAGTGTCATAGCTTTTCCAGTATTCTCTGCCAGTTGATTACGTATCCCTAAAGGAAGACGTGGAGTAAAATAAAAGCAATAAATAGCTCTCTCCTATTTTTGCTTTGGTTTTAGTACAAAGGGCTAAATTAAGAAGGCTGAAAAATGGAAATTTAAATGGATAAATGGAATCACAGAATAATTGAAGTTGTAAGGATTATTTTAACTCCCAAGAATGGAAATCATGCAATTTCTTGTACACTGCTCATTTCTTACTTCTTTTTTCTGCCCTTATGTAAGGGTGTTTGACCACCTTTGGTGTGGCAAAAGTATTTTCTTACATCTTGTTCCATCACCATACCTACTGGGATCAGTCTGTCTGTGTCTCTCCATACCTGCCCCCTAGGGGGATAGATGTAGAGCACAGAAAACTCTGCCACTGACCTCCTCTTCTTGGGGCAGAGTAAACTTCCCCCCTTCAAGCTCTTCCCTTATGTCACTTGCTCCACTGTGTCAGCTGAGGTGTTGAGGAGCCCAGAAGTGGACATGGTACTCCAGATGCTGCCTCACAAGTGCCAAAAGGAAGGGAAGAATCATTTCGGCAGCTTTCCATATGCAACTGACCATTGCTGCTGACTCCAACTCTTTGTTGGTTCTCCTTGTCTTTCCCCACGAAAATTCCTTGTTGACATCTGATCTCAGCACGTAGGGCTGAGTGGTGTTACCCTAGCCCAGATGTGGTATTTACTGCCCTTGTTGGACTTCACAGATTTTCTATCAGATATTTTTTTTTCAGCCTGTTCCTCTGTCTAGCAGCCCTGCTCTCCGCAGTATCAGACACTCACCCACTTTGGTATTGTTCACGCACTTGCTGAGCATGCTGAGGAATCATCCAGGGAATAGTTTTGATGACTCTTGTCAGTCCCAGAGGTACAGCACTGGAAGTTGACTGCCCAGTGAATTTTGTACCTGTTATCAGCATCCCCAAGCCCAACAGTCAGGTTCATTTTCTACCCACCTTTTTGTTCACTTAGTCCATATCCCTAGATGAAGTTATATGGAAACTAGGGGAGATAGTGGCAGGGGCCATGCTGAAGCAGAGATGCACAGCATTTTCTTTGACATGGATGTGGCAGTTGTCTTTCTATCATTGGAAATATCACCCAATTGTCATAATCTCTCAGTCATGATAGCATGCTCAGATGTGGACTGGTGTGCACCCAGCTGGGTGTAGCTTCCCTAGCAGTTGTCTTTCTATCATTGGAAATATCACCCAATTGTCATAATCTCTCAGTCATGATAGCATGCTCAGATGTGTTTTATGGACTGGTGTGCACACAGCTGGGTGTAGCTTCCCTATCTCCATCTCTTTACCATAACAGGTCTTGTTCCTCATAGCTTACTCTCAGGGCTTAATTCCTGTTCCTGTAGTTGCGGATCTATAGGCAGAGAAGGAAGCCTTTGTTCTGTTACCAGAAGTCTTGAGTTTCTGTGGCTGTCTGAAGCTTTTGACAGGCTGATGTTGCAGGTGTTTCAGTGTTCTCTGATAACTCTTTGTATGACTAGCTGCTTCACCTATGACTTTATTCATCCTCAAGAAGGTGAATCCCATAGCATAAAAAATGGGATAATCATATGCGTCCTTTCTTGGCTGCCAGAAAAACTTTGCATCTGTTTTAATTGTTCTCTGTGTGATTCTACAGCATTTTATGTTCTTACAGATGTTGTTAGGTCCCTGAAATAGGTTAATCTGCTGACAAAGGTGAAAAAGCAGAGGCTGGTGTGTAGTGAAATGAATTTGACTGTGGAGAAAGCTGTGGCCAGTGTGTTTTACTGTGAAATGATCTCCTCACCTAACTGGAGACTTGTCCTACAGCTTCACTGGAAGTGCCTCTAGCTGCCCCTCGCTCTTTGAGCTGCAGCTGTACTTTCATAAGTCCTCTTGCTTCTGTCCATTTCCAGGGCCTTCAGCTGTGGAACTCACTGTCTCAGACTGTACTATAGTACAGTATATTTGGGTGACTCTCTGATTATTTGGAACATGCCTTTTGTGACCTGGCCTGGTCCCAGCAAATGTACTGGAAGTTCCTTTCCATAATGCAATACTATTTAGGCAGGTTAAGAGCCCAAGGGATTACAATTATCAGAGGAGAGAAGCACTATGAAATGTGGAGCTCTGTGGTTTGAAGGGCTGTCAGGCCTTCCTTGTTCTATAGTGTGTGGTATTTCTGGAGTACTAGAATAATGCAGATTTTTCAAATGGGAGCACTGGCTTTATCAGGCTTTTTGAGTATTTTGTCTGCTTAGGTGAATTACCTTCATTGAAGTTTTGAAGATGAGTCATAGGGAATTTGATTAAATCTCCTAAATTTTATCCTTAAGGACGATCTATAGGTCAGCTGTAGGTTGATCATCTTGTCTGGCAAGCTAACCAAAATCATGTCTCAGAGCTTGCCTGAGCTCTGTCTCCCAGATTGCTCTGTCTTTCCTGTATGGCACTACTATCCAGGGTACTCCAGAAGATTCAATTGGATATGGTCTGTATTTCTTCCTCAGATAAGGAAATCCAGCAGCAGCAGTGGATGTAGAGTTTTTACCTGCATAAAAAATAAAAGTGGTCAATTAAGCCTTTTTGAACTATCTAATTAATTAAATCCAAGTTGAATAAAAAGATGGTGATGAGCCAAAAATCAGTGCTTCCTTGCCTTTTTTTCCTCTCCTGTCTCTGACAGTGCCCTGTTTCGTGGCCCTCCTTTGAATGTAAAGTGCAGCAGTCTGTAGTCTCACTGTAATGCTTCAGTTCTCCAAGCTGTAAAGTTACTGTTTGGAATCTATTATTCATGCCTGGAGACTTCTACAGGAATAGGAAACCTATAAATTATGGGAATGCTAATTGAAATTTGGAAAGTGGAGGGGAGTTTATAGTTCTTTCTTCCTTGCTGCATCCCACTCTTTCAGTGGATTGATGCTGCAAGTGTGGATACTGGCGTGACTTTGGCTATTAAAATCAGAAAAATACCTCCCATGAATGTTTTCTCCCTCCACACTCCCTAATTCTGCCCATCACTCCCCCCTCAAATAGCTGTAGATGACTGTGAGGAAATTAATGTATGTTACAGATGGAAGAATAAGGTAGTAGTGAATAGTAATCCACATTTAAATATGGAGAGGGTGCCACCAGCAGTCAGTCAAAGGAAGTAAAGTGAAATAAAAAAGAGTTGTCGATAGCTCTGAAATTTTCTTATCCCTCAAAGGTAAAAGTTAAGAATGTTTGATATCCCAGTATCTTTCTTCTAAATATGGAAAGTCACTTTATTTCTTTTTTCCTTCTAGGTGAAACAATTGCGCAGCTTACAGATGTGGCAAGCTTGGATCATCCAGAATCTGATAGCCACATAACAATCTTTACGGACAAAACGGGTGTGGTGAAAGCTGCAAGGATGTTGCTTTCTTCTGTCACAAAGGTGTTGGTGTTAGCAGACAGAATTGTTATTAAGCAAATTATAACTTCCAGGAATAAGGTATTGTAGCTTCTTTTCTGTTCTGTTTAACTGATACCTGTAGTCAGTGCAAACGAGTGGTGATAAATATGATATTGTCATTGTCTCTCTGGAGGAATTATAAAATAAAGAGATAAAAATGAATGTCTTACACATATTTGTTTACTTACCAGGTATCTGAAAGGGGATGGCTCTAAGCCAGTAGGATTAAAATAACAGTTTTCAGTGATTCTGCATTTTATGTCACCCACATTGCTTTATTCACTTGTTATGTTGGAGAAGATGCTGTGTTACTGCTTATTTAACTTTAAATTTGCTGTGAGGTGAAAAGTGTATCTGTTGGTTGAATGGTCAATAAATCTTCTATTTGCTAATGACAGGATGTTTGTACTGTCAGGATCAAGACAAGGAGAGCATTACAGGATCTAGGCAAAAAGCTGTGAGGAATGCACATAAATGTCTGTGCCAGTGAAGTGAGGTTTACAGATTAAAAGCTTTTTGTGCAGTTTAACTTAGGTCTTGAAACTTAGGATGAAACTACTTGGTTGGTTTAAATAATCTATGAAGGCCCATTTAACCTCAAATATAATCTGTTTCATGCAGTGTAGACTTCACTGTCTTGCCTGTAGGATATTCTTCCATTTTTTTCTTCACAATGTACTAAAACAAAAATAGAAAAATCCTGTATTTGAAAAATGAGAACCTGATAAGGCCTGGGGGTTTCCATTAATTTTGAGCTTGTAATCCAGAGCAGTGCCCCTCTTTCCACTTTTGACTCCTTATGCTGTCTCTATTCCTTTGTCCTGGTTTACTTTCCAGACCCACTGGACTCTATTTTGCAGCACCTAGATCCAAGGCACTTAGCTCAGTCCAGGATTCAAAACCAGTGAAATTACCTGCTTCTCTCTGGCTTTAGACTTGGCAGCACTGATCTGCTGTCTTTGTGCTCATTTCTTCTCCCAGCAGCTGATTCAGTTGGCAGCAGTGTTATCAATACCAGTTTGCTGAAGTTCCTTGCAGCAATGGTCTTTTTTTGCACAGAAGACCAGAATGGTGCATTTAATACCTTTTGCTGCTTTTCTGCTGTCATCTGTGGCCATGCAGTAATCCTAATTAATTTACCTTGCCAAAAGTGTCAGGTATAGACTGTGGAGGAACTGTGCAAATGCACATATCATGAAAGGATAAGGAGGGTTATATCCTTTCAGGAGCAGGCTAGGTTTCTGATAATTTTAAATGTATATGAAAATATTGTCATATATACACCGATGTGAATATAGTAAGCATAAGTGCAACATTTAATTTTGAAAGCGTTTCAAGCAATCTTATGGTCCAGAGTATGTGTATGTGATTCTGACTGCCATAGACACAGAATTGTAAAATATCCTGAGTTGAAGGGGCCCAAGTCCAACACCTGGTCCTGCACAGGACACCCCAAAAGTAACACCATGTGCCCAAGAGCACTGTACAAATGCTTCTTGTCAGGCTTGGTGCTGTGACCACTTCCCTGGAGATCCTGTTCCAGTGCCCAACCTTCACCTCTGGGTGAAGAACCTTTTCCTGATATCCAGTCTAAAAACTCCACATATAAAACTTCAGGCCATTCCTTCAGGTCCTGTCACAGAAGAGATCAGTGCCTGCTGCTTCTCTTCCCCTCACAAGAAAGTTGTGACTGCAATGAGGTGTCCCCTCAGTCTCCTCTTCTCCTGAACAGACCAAGTGATCTCAGCCACTCCTCACACAGCTTCCCCTCAAGGCCCTTCACCATCTTAGTGGCCGTCCTTTGGACACTCTCTAATGGCTTCATATCCTTATATTGTGGCACCCAAAACTGCCCCCAGCACTCAAGGTGAGGCTGTCCCAGTGCAGAGCAGAGTGGGACGGTCCCCTCCCATCCCCAGCTGTCAATGCTGTGCCTGATGCACCCCAGGACGCAGCTAGTCTTTGTCGTCTCTTGGATTTTACTGCATTCTCCTTTGTCTGCATAGTGCACGTGTCTGGGAAAGTCTGCTTTCGTCTGTGGTACCAGTAGACCAGTTCAGGACCAGATTAAACAAATCTCCAGGACCAGATTAAACAAATGATGGTGTCTTATACAGGCCTAATATTTATACATGCCCTAATTTTTATTGTAAGTACACTCCTGAAAATTGTGTAGAGATGCTGCTATGAAGAGACACTGCTATGATAGATAACAAAGAGGTTCTTGCTGTAGAAGACTTTGTGGTATAGGGATGATACAGGCAGGGTTTTAAGAAGTGCACACAAGTACTCTGAGACAGTGTAGTATAATATGGCAAAGAGGATAGAAAGGTAGAAAGAGGATCATCAGTCCTGCCAACTGGAGAAGATTCTGCCTTCTTGAAATGCATCACTGTTCCAGAAGATCTCAGCTCCATTTTTATCTTAGAGGCTGAATGCCTTTTTTATCTTAGAGACTGAGAATGTTAAACTTCTATTGCCTTTTTTTTTTTTGTGCCTATTTCTGAACACTTTTTTCCACTGTCATCATCTTCCTCATGTGATTAAAGAGTCAATCAAGGGCAAAGGACAGAAAAACAGATGAGTGGTTGGACATCCAATCCCTCAGACAAATGAAGTGATTGAGATCTTCCAGAATAGTGATCTGTTCTGGAATCCAGTGCCTGGCTGATGATCCTGTTCCTGCTTTCACATTCTCTGCACCTTATATGCTGTCCTTGTGTTCTTGGTTTGCATACATTTTTTTCCATACCTGCCCACATCTTTCCTACCTCACAAAATCAGTTTCATCGTCCATCAGACTTAGTCACTGCATCGGTGAGCTTAAGGTTTTCCTCCACTTGCTGTCACCAGTCAGGTTAGGAGAGCCAGAACAATAAGCAGGGAAGTGACAGATAGTGGGGGAGTTGCTGCATTGTTCATTTTGGATCAAAATATGGATGTGCCCCGAAGTGATATCAGCCTACGACTGCTGTTTGCAAGGTGACATTCATTCTGCAGCAGTAGCTGTGCAATACCTAGTGCTAATTTAGATGTTAATAAGAATGTAAAGCCTTGGGTTTTTAAAAGTTTTTTTAACCTTTTATTTGAAAGATGTATGTCTTCATTACTATCTGTATGTTTCTTGTTCAAAAAGCTTTAAAACAAAGAATTATGAAGACAACACAGGTATTTTGCATTGTATCGGCATCTTGAATAAGCTTTAGACAAATTTAGAGCTGTCTATACATTTTTTGGATTGTCAGCTCTGCCTGGGATGTCTAGAATTATTTAATGTAATGGAAATGCATGTGCTTTCACTATAATTTTTATTTGACAAGGAATTTGTCATGAGAGAAACACAGAAAACTGTAACAGAGTTGTTTGCAACCAAGGTCAGACTCATAAAGTACAACATTTGATTAAACCTAGAATGGTTGAGCATCGTTAATATTTCTTTATCTATTCTTAGAAGAGAAAGTTGGACCTTAGCTTGTATGTTTTCCTTTTTTATCCACATTTACTTTTCTACATCCTCACTTTCCCAGTCCTGTGGTTCTGTCCTTCTTCCACTCTCATACTGCTCTTTTCACATCTTTATGCATCTTCCTTCCAAGTCCTTCATACTCCAGCCTTTTTCATACATCAGCAGCCCAGTCAGGAAAACTCCTTCCTTCTTCAGCCTTTATGGAACTGGTTGCCCAACATAATGCACTCAGACAGATTGCTGCAGTCTAATATTGCTTGATAAAGCTGTGAATTCCACAGCAGTCGCAGTGGGACATTTGCTTTACTTAGGTTACAGCTGAGATTGAGTGGCTGCTCTGCCACAAACAAATGGGTGCTTCTAGGAGAGTTTGCCAGGGTTGCAAGGAAGGGGGAGTTTGTCATAATCAGGTGAGCACACTGTTTTTGTAGATATTTTTAGCATAGAAAAGGAAAAATCATTTGAAGTTTCTCCCTTTCAAGTATAGTCTGTTAAATTTTCATGTGGTGTTTTATTTCCAGTCTGAAAGACAATATAGAACTGCTTTGAGTGTTTTCCCTTCTGAAGACATTTAGTGGATTTGAAAGATCACTTTGAGATTAGCAAGTATATGTCTAACCTGAAAAATGCAGGTGTTAATTTCTGTTGTAATCCATAATGTAGTGACTTCACAGGATACCTTCAGTAATCAGTAATTTATGAGCTCTGTGATAGTCTTTGCTGAATGTTTAAAAAAATGCTGATTTTACATGCTTTTATGTATCTTGAGTAAGAACTTGGTACAGCTTGGGTTTATTTAGTTCTTTGTTTTAATAATAGAAGTCTCCAGAGTTAGAGTAGGTTGTTACGGAAAGTGCAAAACTATGTATTCACTTATTTTTCACCTTTTCATTTCAGTTTTGTTGAATTCTGTTGCTTTTTTTTTAATATACAGAGCCACCAAAACACATCTGCAACTGTGATTTTAGACCTTAAAAGTTAGGCATCTGAAATGGAGAGTTACAACACAGGAGTATAATCTGCACTTGTTACTGTCATATTAAATTTAAAACCAAATTTTTTCCTGAATCTGGAAGCTGAATCCATCAATACTGTTACTCTTCCTATTGTGAGGAGCAAGGAAAATGTTTTGGGAGGGCTGACAACAAATGACTCACTTTGAATGAAGCATGATAATTAACTTACATTTGATTTCTGGCTGTTGAGTTATTAATGCTTAAATAGTGACAAAATATATACATTTGAAACTACACACCTTAGGAGTGTCAGTAAATAAAAGTACTCCTAGTTCAATTATAATGTTTTTTGTTTGGCATCTTGATAATCTACTTATTTTCCTTTATCTTGAAGGTTCTTGCAACAATGGAACAACTAGAAAAAGTCAGTAGTTTCCAGGAGTTTGTACAGATATTCAGCCAGTTTGGAAATGAAATGGTGGAGTTTGCCCATTTAACTGGAGATCGGCAAAATGTAAGTATTAGTAAAAGGTTGTAAGAGATGTTGCACAGTATCATCTTCATCTTATTATCAGGAACATATGAATTCTTCTGGGATGATAAAAGAAAACAAAACAATTGCTGGTGTCCTGTCTGTGGATCCTGCCCTCTCCTTGCTCCACCCAAAACACGTCTTCTGATTTTAAAGCTCAGCCTGAGAAATATGGCTGCATTGTTTGCCCTACATATCTTCCAGAAGCCTGGGTGTGTGTTATTTTCATTGTCTTTTGGCTTCAGTCACTTTCTTTTGGCTCTAACTTTTCTGGCTCGTTACTCTGGTAGAGAGTTTGTCTGTTGTTATTTGACAGAAATATTTGACGTTTGCATGTTGTGAAAGGACTTCATTATCTTAAAAAACTCCAAAGGGATTCTAATAAAGCATCTGCTTGGTGGTTTGTTAGAGTGGTTTTTTTTTTACTATTGTTATTCTGAAATATTTTTCTAGGTGTAGGTTGAAACCTTCTTATGTTAGGGCAATGAATTTTAGTTCTCACAGGCAGTTACTCTTTCAAAGCCTTTCATTCATACTGGAGGCTTTTTTCCCCACTACTTCCATATAAATTTAAGGGTTTGCTGAGGCTTAAGACTTCTGCTGTGAGCTCTAGTTGCTTTCTCTTGATAATCCAGTCCTCTGTTCAGAACTATACCAGGGTTTGGTATAGAGAGTCAGCAAAATTCAGAATTCCACTTGTATAAACAAATTGGCCAACATCATGTGTTTCCTTTTACTGTTGATGTGTGCATGCTTGGTGTCAAAAAACCATTACTGGTAAAGCTACTTAAAATGAAAGGAAATACCTGCCTAGAAGTGAACTTTTTTTTTTTTTTTAAGTGAAGTATTTTTCCCTGAAGCAGTTGTTTCTTTGAAAGGGAAACATGCATTATTAGGAAGTTGTAGTCACTTTTCAACTATGTTGAATTTTCAGTGTTGAGTGGTCTTCTGCTCTCCCCTTCTTGCCTACTTGACTCTTTTGGCAAGAGTGCTACATTACTACTTCTTCACTTGTGTCAGGACTTTCTTGATGTGCTCAGTTTACAGTGTGAAGACTGCTATGTGGCATTACTGGTTTTATGGGGAGGAAGCATTTCCTCACAGTATTTATAAGTGTGGCATAAATTCTTGAGTGCCATCAGATTTATCAGAGTGTAATGTCAGAATTTCAGAAATCAACTGTTTTCTTGTTTGGTTGTTGGTTTTATTTTTAATTTAATTTTGATCTTAAAGATTTTCTGTAGTTGCTAAGTACAGGCACTATAAAAATGTCAAAACAGGCTGCTGCTGTGATTTATCTGGGTGTTTTTGTTAATCTAGGGTATATTAGGATTAATTACATCCTGTAAAGCTTCAGCTCATCCCATTCAGTTGCCTGTTTGACACTCAGATAGCACTCAGCTGTCTTTGTGAGCAGTGAGAAGATTGTAGTTGTAGCTTTCTAAGTTCTTCCCCTTGTTAGACCCTCTTGCATGTTGAGGGATTCATGCCTTGCCCTCTTCCCCCACATCCTGGTGTGGATGAACTGATCCCCCACATCTGTTTTGATGAACTTTGCTGGGGGTATAGTTCAGTTTTGCAGGTGTATCCATCTTTCCCTGGAAAGTTTCTGTACTCAGAGCAGAGAAATACCAAGGTATTGTTTTTTCAGCCTGTTAAGACTTTTTTTATTACTGGTGTGTAGCAAATATAACACTCAAGTAGAGAAAATATTTAGTTTACATTTCCTCCACTGCAGTATAGTGAAAAGCAGGTGTTCTCTGTTACTATCTTACCCTCCCCTCCATTTCAGAAAATACTTCTTGTCAGCTATTCTTTTCACCTCATTTTTCTGTTTTATGAATAATGCCATATGATAAAGGTATCAAAATTAGCAACAGTTTACATAATGTGCTCTGTATCTTGGAGATTTTCCTTCTTTGAAATCTGAGTTGAATAGAGCCAAGAATAAATGCGTAAATTGAAGTCTGTCTGAAAAGTAAGTTCTAGATCATGACTTAGGCTGAAAATAGCAGTTGTCAGAAATTAGAAAGCTTTCTCACAACCCATTCACCTGCAAGAGTTCTTTTTCCAGTCTCACAAGTTAATATTTTAGATACTGTGTAATATTTGGGTCTTTTTTTTTTTCTTTTGATGTTTAGGATTTGAAGGACGAGAAGAAAAAGGCTAGAATGGCAGCATCTAGGGCTGTTCTTGAGAAGTGCACTATGATGCTCCTGACTGCTTCAAAGGTGAGTGAGTTTGTGCGCCCTTACACAACTTGGCTAAATCACAAAGCATGGCATCGTCCAGGAGAGCTGACTCTCCTCTCTCAGCCCCACTTTAGATTTCATGCTAAAGAAGGGTATAAGTGTACAGAAAGAGGAAAGAAAATCTTTATATTCTGAGTAACGGTGTGAATTCGACTTAACAGCAGTTCAACAGAAAGAATTCACCATATTCTAAACACATTTTTTAGACTTGCCTTAGCAGGAAGCATTCATTTCAATATACTGCATTTGTACTCTTTCATAATAGTCACTCTGCTTTCTTTAAAAAGACTTGTCTGAGGCATCCAGACTGTGAGTCTGCTCGTATTAACAAAGACGGAGTTTTTCATCGGATGAGACTAGCTTTGGAACAGGTGATAGAAATTGTAACTGACTCTAGACCAAATGGAGAGAATGAAATGGCCCCCATCAGCATATATTCTGGCATCAAAGAATTCAAGGTAAGAGTAGAAATAATACTGTTTTCTACAGCCAATAAAGTACCTCTTAGCTGGGATTTTGGGGGAAAAAAGTGGTATTAGATTTGAGATCATGGAGCTGCATCTCTTCAGAGGTATTGACTTAAATAACTGTCCCAAAATGTTAAAGAATCTGTCAAGAGGTGACTATAATTTAATTGTCATTGCCAAAATACACCCCTCTTTCTGAATCAGTATGCATTCAGAACTCTAATATTTTGTTGAGGTGATGCATTGACACTGAAAAAACTGAAGTATCAGGATCTGATCAGACCTTCATTAAAATAGTTGTTGTTTGAGAATTCTTGCTTTTTAAGTGTTAATGTTTTTAAAACTGCACCTTAAAATATTAATACAAACATTTAAAAGAGCAAATTCAAAAGAAATGTTCTGAATTGAAATTGTATCCTGTAGCTCAATGGACTTTTTTCCTCATAAAGGCTTTTCTAAATTTCATACTCCACTAAGAACAGTTAATGAGCAACCATGGCTTACTGCTTTTGGCCTGGCCCTTTGATTCAATTTATTTGTTTATCCATTTCCCCTCTTTGAATTTCCACTGAAATTTTTTGAGAGTGCCCCAAAGTATTCAATTTACTACATACACATTTTTAGAAAACTACTCAAAATGGATTACATGGATGTGGAAGGATTAAACAAAATTGGAACATATATTTAATTTCTGAAACTTCTTGAAGTTTGAAACTTTGTATTGACAGCAGTAGAACAATGATGTATTTGCTGTTATTCCTTACAAGGAATACAATGATGTATTTGCTGCTATTCCTGAGAAGGTGCTAGTAAACTGCTGATTGTATTATCACTTTTAGGAAACATCCCAAACCCCAAACTGCAGGTCTAGACACAAGCAAATGGTTGAATCACTTTGAAAATAAGGGAGTAATTTAAAAAAGCATTAAGGAGAAAAATAAAACGTAAAATGATAAATCTGGTTTCTGCATTTGCGTCACAACTAAATCACATAAATTCTCAAGGAAATGATGTGCTTCTTTTTCAGAACAAGGTTGAAGGTCTCCGTGAGAATCTTTATTTTCTCTCAAAAGAGAACCTTTCAACAATGCTGGAAGTTATCCTGGAACATACAGAAGACTTCACAGACTCTGCCTATACCAGTCATGAGCACAGAGAGCACATTTTGGAGCTGTCTAAACAAGCTAAAATGGAACTAGAGCAGCTGGTTTCAGTGTGGATGCAAGCTGTAAGAGCTTTTTAGCAAAGTAAATCTTTTCATCTCTACTTTGAGAAGAAATTTTGAATGCAGTCTTTCTTCTGGTCTAGGAAGAGAGAACTGGGTGTATTCCTCACAGTGGGAGCTGATCAAGGAAGCCACAGTTCATTCTGTGCTTTTGCAGCTTCCATATGTTCTGTCCTCCCCCTACCCCAGTGGTATTGCTTCATTGATTCTTTGATGGCTAAATTAGGCTACTGATGGCAGTAGACTAATTTAATGAAGATGTGAGTGGAAACAAGGCAGTGAACAGAAGTATCACTGCACAGTCTTAAACAGTGAAGTCTTTTGGTGGAGTAGTTCAGAGATTTCAATTGTCTTGATCCCATAGCTGTGACGGCAGTTTTCTTTCTTGTTTCCAATGGAAACAGTTAAACTGTTGGAAAGGGAAACATAAAAAATTGCCTGGGTTTTCAATATTATGGAGAGAGAAGAGAAGAGAAACAATAAGACAGGCTATTTTCGTTTGTCCTTTTTTACATTATTTAAATGATGAAGAAAAGAATCATGTTTAGAAAAAGCTTTTACAAAAGAATCATGTTAAGCCTGCCCCTAGCATTTTTCTTACTTGTTCCTTGAAAATTATAGAAGATACATGCAAAAGGGGTAGCGAAAGCAGAGATGGAAAATGCAGCTTCTGGTTTTGATGCTGACTTGCTTTCAGTCTTGCTCCTGGGCATATGTATAGCACAGAGACTTATCAACACTCTGAAATATGGCAGATGTGTCCTGGTATAGGATATTTACTTAACTGAGTGTATTTCTTATGAGAAAGTATTTTTGTTCCCTTTTTCCTCTTTGAATCAGGTACTGCCATCAGGTGTTTTTAATGCAGTAGTGTAGTTTGAAGGGCATATAAATCTTACTGATAATACAGAATATTGTTATGAAAAACAAGACACATGCAGAATATCGATTGCATAGACTCCCTTTAACTATAGGAGCTAAGCCTGTGTTTAGCTTGGTGTTAGTTGTTAGCCCTGGTAGGCAGCTGTGCAAACACTGCTCAGCAATAACTAACACCGTGTTGTTAGCACTGCCTTTATCACAAATCCAAAGCAGCAGCATGCCAGATTTATAAAGAAAGTTAATTCTATCCTAGCCAAAACCAGGATACGTGGTTATTTTTAAGCTCTATTACTGATGGAAAATAGTCACCTCTAAATAATTTACAGGCTACATTTCAAGAGATAGAAATAAGAGCCTAGTACAAGATTATGCATATATATGGTCTGTGAAAATACTTGGACATGCACATGTGTGCTTATGCATTAAAAATTTTCATTAATAAATAACCCAGCCTAGTTGTGACTAAAAACACAGTAGCAAGTAAAATAATAACAGCTCACTGAGGTGGATATTTGGTTTCAGCTCAACAGTTTCATTGCAAGGTGAATGTTCTGAAGAATCAATCTTATAATTCAATATAAAATATTTGGTATAACATTTTTAGGTACCACTTTATTTTAAAAGGATGTTTCTATTAAAAAAACCTGCCTTAAATGCTTGTTTTACTTTAGGATGGCCAGGTAGATTTCTGGCAGATGTCATGGAAACCCTTTTCCTGAAAAAAGCTAAGTGATGTTTAGAAATAAATTCCTGTTGAACACAAGCAGTCAACCAGATTGTATTACAAGTGGTTTTAGATTTAAATTTGTGATAACTGTTTCTATAAAAGAATTTTTCTAGTAGAATATACACAGGCTGCATAAGTGAGAGCATTTCATCTGGAAAGAAAAGGCTGTCTTCTAAAGCTTCTTGAGCTAATAGCATATGATGTCACAGTGGGGTTTGCAGGGTTTTTTGTGTAATGTCTTGTTGGTTTCTTTCTTTTGTTTGTAGCAAAATCAAAAGACAAAGGATCTCATGGAAGACTTGGAAGTAGCCATTTTAAAAACGTGCCAATGCATGAATGAACTTAAAAGAGAGGTAAGTGCAGCTTGAGCAAGATAAGGTGAATAAAAGTTTGAATTTCATACTTTTCAAACATGAGGTTGTAAAATGAGATCCTGTACCCAAGAAGACTGTTGCCTGCTAATAGACAAGAGTAACCAAATCAGAATTGCATCATGGAGCTAGCTACATCACCTTGTCCTTACTGATTAGTTGGCTGCATAGGTTCATTGCTGACCCAAAAAAGAAGTGTTTGGAAGCAAGTACTATGTATGTAATCATTATTTTAAATGTAAAGGCAAACTTCCCTTGGGGATGCATACATCACTGTTTGTAAATACATTTTCTTCTAGTGTGTGTCTAGATTAATAAATTACATTTGCAGTTTATTTGTATTTAACCTTTCCTATTGATTTCCTTAGCAGAAATATGTTATGACAGTACTCAGGGCTTTTTTTTCTCAGCAGTTGTCAGATGTGTATGTGTCTGTAGTAAATCATTATTCTTTCCCTCAGTGCAAGTATGCTGGGGTCAGCTTGCATACACACATGGAATAGCTGCCTCATTTGGTACATGGGATGGACTGCACTTGCTGCTCAGGGTCTTCACCCTTCCTGGAAAGGATAGCATTGCTGCCTTGTCTGTTCCACAGAATTGAAGCAAATACAGAATCTGATTTCTGGCAGCTTCCTAAATATTTGCACATGATTCATTTATCTTCTCAACTGCTTCAAATTGCTGTTCTTTTAAACAGATGGAGAAATGAAGATTAAGAACAGTGAGTTTCAACACAGAGCAGTGCAAAGATGTTAGAGACGTGTGGTGAACTTGCTTAGGCTGAGCTGTCAGCTGCTGTAACTGGAAAATCTCAACTGCTGAAGAAATGCTCCCCTTTTTTACCATAGGCAGAATGAGAAATTTTGTCTTCTGGACTATAGTTCCTGCAGCTGTCCTGAAGATTTGAACAGTGCTTTCAATCTGTTTCAGTTCACTGCTGTCAGGCAGAGTGTTGGGCTCCAGAAAGTGGAGGATGCATAATTTTTGCACTTTGATTATGTGCTGGTTTGTAATTTGGTCACCATTATGGAGGAAATTGGTAGCAGAGCTTTTCCAAAGTGACTTTCACTTTGGAATGTGTGCACTTCGCAGTGTTGTGAGATTATCCTTTCTGAATAACATTGTTCCCAGGTGCTGAATGAAGTGGAAGAGTTCCCAGTCAAATTAGGATGTGACTATTTAATTGCATAGATCATAAAGCCACAGGTGGCTGGAATATGTTGTGTGAAAGAAAGGATTCATGCTCTTAGAAGCCAGTTCAGAGAATTATGTTGTTTTTGTTGCTCTCTGTGTAGTGATTGAATTGATCCCAGAGTGGCCATGCTTCTGTACATGGCTGGAGGCTGTTCTGTCAGTCTGACTTGGGGTGCCACAGGGTATCAGTCAGGATTTCTACTGGTTAAATTAAAATACTGTGACTCTAATTAAAATGTTTTTGAGAGCCTGAGTGGCTGAGAACAAAAGACAGCCTTGTTAAAGTAGTTAACTCTCTGTCTTTTTATGGAAGAAACAGAAGTTGTATTTCTTTCTTGAGATGATTTTACCGTTAATGATCAGAGACAGCATTACGTAGAAGTATATTTCTATTTTGGATCAGGATGAAAAGAATCTCTAATGAAAAGGTGATCCCTGCGTAGTCTACATATAAATGAGAATTGCCAGTTCCTACTCCAACATTACAAGCCTTTCAGATATCCTTTCTTCAGAGCTTTGACTTCATTTCTGGGATTAGTGATTTGTGCTAATTTTTAATGCCATGTGAGCAATGTTGTATAAATAGTTTATAACAGGTTGTCATACCTCATTTTTCCCCCTCTAAAAAACAATTGCAGCAGGTTTTGAGGCAATAATTCAGTTGTCTTGTCTTTTATGAAATTAAAAAAACAAATCCAGAAGAACTTAATTCTGGATGCACAGGAAGTACTGCCAGAGGAAGGAGGTAAAAGTGGAGTCCAGTGAATTAAAAACCCAAACATACCATGCCAGTAAACACTCTTCTCTATGGAATGAGTTCCAAGCTCATTGGATTCATAAGAGCTGGAAAAATACTTCCTCTTGAACACCAAGTTTGTTCTGTACTCAGTCTAGTCTAGCAAAGTGAGTGCAATATTACAAGACTCACAGTAGTCCTATGAGTATATTCTGCTGTTTCTAAAGAGGCTGCTATTTCGGTTTTAGCAATGTTCTTAAGATGGGGCTGATTGCAGGGTGCAGGTAACCTAATGACTAGTTACTAGAACTAGCAGCAGCTGCCACTGATACCTGTTTTCAACCAGGGTCCTTCACAGGACAGTTTCTGAGTGCGTGTCTCTGTTTAGACATGTGTTTAAATGAGAAGCTTCTCCTTGCTTGTTGGGAGTGTAGGGAGATTGAGATTTCTTCCAGACCCATCTCCTTGTAGAAAAGGTGCTTTATACTTTCCTAAGGCTGTGTCACAAGCTGACTATATTCAAGCTTTTCTTTGCATCACTGATAATTCTAATTTCTAATACATTATAGGTTCAGTTTAGCGTGGCTTCAGTCTGATTTACACAGTTCAATGTGTAAATCAGACTGAAGGAGGAGAAGTGGAATGGCCATTGTGCTTTGCTTCTGCTGAACTTGGTGACCCACAAATTCATGCACCTGGTTTTTCTCCAGCTGTAACATAATCAGAAAGCAGCGGTGTGATAACTTCATGGCTTCATTTTACACAGCTGCTCTTTTGTTTCTCTCCATATTTGGTTGTGAAGTTGTTTATTCTTGTTTGTGGGGAGAGTTTTTTGGCTTCTTGGGTTTTTTTTTTTTTTAATTGCAGTGGATTTTATCTTTGTTCTTTGAATAGTAATTGAAGAACTAAAACTCCAGATAATAAGCAAGCTGTATATGAGCTTTCATGCCAGTAAAGTTTTTGCTTCTTGAAAAATTAATCTGTCTCTTAAGCTTGTTTGACTTGGTACTGGATAGATTTTTTTTCTATTCCATGGTTTATCTCTCCTTCTTTTAATGCTATTCAAGGTCCACAGTGCAGCAACATCTCTGGCAGCAGATCTTCTAAAATACCATACAGATCATATGGTTCTCAAAGCATTAAAAATCACAGGAGTAGAAGGAAATCTTGAAGCTGTAGCAGAATATACTTGCAAGCTATCAGAGCAGAAAGAACAACTTGTTGAGGTGAGTTCACACCTGCTTTCATTGTATAGGACACTTAGAAAATGAGTGGCTGGATTTGCATCAGTCTGTTCTTTAGGAAGGCTTTGGTCTGTGTTTTTGCAGTTTTACTTTATTTTCCTAGTATGCTGTTGAATTTTGGATTGTTCTTGTCAGGATCTGAGCCAGATATGTCACTGTGGCATGCAAGTGTTGTAGAAGGGCACATTTCTGCCCAATTCTCCTCATGGATCTAAACTCAATCTGTATGTAGACATTTGGCCTAAAGTATTAATTTAAAAAGTAAGTTTCTAGGTCCAAGAGGAAATTATCACCCCTTTCTTTCAAGCAGCAGGCATCCAGTTATAGCTGAATCCAGGTATAAAAGAATGCTGAAGATACACACTAAAGTTTCTTAATGCAGTGAGTTTGATTTTTTGAAGATTAGTCAAGAGGGCCACTGAAAATCTTCCTCCTTTGTGAAAAGCAGTGTGTGGAGGGGATGTCAGCCACGTGTACCTTGTTGCTGTCTCTCTCACAGATGAGCAGAGGCACCCATGCCAGCAGAGACATACCAATATAGATCACTTTGATCTGAAATACGGTGATGCCCGCAGCTGTACTTGCATGGTATCCAATACTCATTTCTAAAAAATTATGATATACAGGCCTTGAGGATTCCTCCCAGAACTATGAACATACAGAAGCAACACCCTTGAACTTCCAGGACTGACAGAACAATGCTTTGAATTTTTAATTTCAACTTTAATGTCCCCTTCATCTGTGGCTATTTAGTGTTCTAGTGAGACATCAAATTTTTTTTCAGGCATAACAAGAAGGTTAAATAGTGCTTGTGTGTGAGACCTTGCAGCATGTCTGATGATGTGCAATAAGTTTCACACATGCTGTCTCTGTCTTACAAATTCCTTTTGATCTGAAAACTTCCATGTTCCTTTCAAGCCAAAGTTCACTCTTAATCTTCCTAGAAAAAAAGATGAAGGAAACAGTATTACTTGCCTAAACTAATTTGACACTGATTTGCTCAAAGATAATTTAGTCCATTGGATGATGAAAGCCTAAATTTTCCACATGGTTGCTTATTGCCGAATAAGCCTGTTCTGATAAAGTTATTTATTCTACAGTTTTTCCAAGTTCTATATGTGTAGTTTTATTCAGTCATAAATATTCATAAATAAGTGAAATTGTTTTTGTTTTACTTTAATTTAGTTATTAAGATTTTCCTTTCTCTCAGTGGTTTTCCACACCTTTCAAGTCAGGATTTAGCCCCATTTTTATTATTAATTCTCCCTGAGAAGCACCCAGCTGTGCAGTCCCCAGGAAATATTTGAAAGGACAATCAATAACTTTGTGTTTGTTTGTACACCTTATTTTTGTATGTACACCTTTTCTCACTACTAATAGATGCACATTTTTTACAATTCTTTTCATTTTTTAAAATAATTCAGATGTGTCGCTTACTGAGGCACGTTTCTGGAACTGAGCCCCTTGAGATAACTTGCATACATGCAGAAGATACCTTTCAGGTCACTGGCCCACAGGTATGTTCAGCTTTTAACTGGCCTCTTTTACTACAGATAAATCAATAAAAAATACTTGTGTGAATTTTTAGGAGACCTAATGTTTACCTGTTCAAAGCATTCATTTCTAAGAAGGAATTTTGCTCTAGTGTTGGGTGGTAGCTAAAAGAATGCACAAGAAAGATCATCAAGCCTGCAACTGTCAGATGAATACACTACAAAGACGTAATAGTAGCAGTTTAATTTTGTGTTTTGCCTGGGGAGGCATTTGTGAATTCATGTGGAGCACTATGTACTAGGACTTGCAGTAGCAAATGCTTTGTTCTTCGTCCAGATAATTTCTGCTGCAGAAACCCTGGCATTACATCCATCTAGCAAGATTGCAAAAGAAAATCTTGAGGTGTTTTGCGAGGCCTGGGAGTCTCAACTGAGTGACATGTCTCTGTTGTTAAGAGAAATCAACGATGTGTTTGAAGGAAGAAGAGGTAAGAAGGCTGTGTAGAAATAGAAAAATGTAACTTCAAATCTAAGAATTTTAAGTGTGATTTAGGAAATTCTGTTTTCTTAAGAGTGGAGTGCAGTAAACAGTTCCACATCCGGTGGGATCTAGGTAGTAATACACAAATATGTTGGGTTTGTATAGGTGTCAAATCAGGCTGCTTATTGAATTTTTTCAAATAAAAGCAACCAAATATTTAAAGGCCTGATTTACCTAAGATTAGCTATGTTTAATCTTCTGCACTGGGATTAAAGTTCTAGCAAAATCGAATGGAACTGTTCAAAGGACACAAAAGTGTTTGACACAGCTCTTTGCCAGCAGTGTCCAAATACGAGGGGTAGTAGGGCTTGGCTTTCACCCACCCCTTCTTTTGTCTTGGTCATATCATCAATTCATGACAGTCAAGATACAACTTGAATTGTGACATGTTTAATTAATGTCCTGTATTGTTGGAAAATACATATATACATATATGTTCTATACTGTCAGCTTGCCTTGTATTCACTTCATAATGTAGTGAATGTAGTTATTTGATTTTTAAACTGCTGTCCTTTCTCCTGGATGGAATTTCTGACGACTCTGCACAATCTTGGGATATTTTCTCTGGTTGGTAAGTTTATTGGTATTTGTACAACATGTAGAAGAAAAGCTTGGAATCTTAAGGAAAAAAAATTCTGTGTCTACTTTTAGCATAGGGTAATTTACCTTTAAAACGAAAGGCATTTTGGTTTTCATTTTTATACCACATAATTTTGTTTCAGATTATGTCTTTAATGTAGCCTGTCACACTTCTTATAGCTATGTCTTTGTTTCAGTCTTTAAGGTATAATTGCATACAGATAGAATGTAATATATAATAATACTGAATGTCTTGTATTTTTAAGAAAATTGCTCAGGTTTGAAAGCTTAGACTTAGCTAAATACGGGCACTTAATTTTTTGTATCTAAGATACAGAAAATGTAAATCCTTATTCAGGTTAG
The DNA here is from genome assembly GCF_017590135.1 of Pyrgilauda ruficollis. NCBI lineage: Eukaryota > Metazoa > Chordata > Aves > Passeriformes > Passeridae > Pyrgilauda > Pyrgilauda ruficollis. The sequence goes on along the minus strand of NW_024525378.1, from coordinate 1,411,503 downwards.
ATGACACTTTATCAATGATACAATACTTCATCTTGCTATTGAGACTCTTTTCATTTTCAGACTTGATTTTGTAGTTTAAATTTCTGTTCTTGATTTTTTGTGTAAGCAGTTTACTGCCAGCATTTTAAGCAGAGCAGCAGCCAATCATGGGGTGTAATATCTTAAATTGTTGCTGCTGGCTGGTGAATGAGTGTGTGCCTGAGCCTCAAGACTTGTAAAAAGAAAACATATGTTGAAAATCTGAGGGGGTTTACAGTAATTGTGTGTACTTCAGGTTATTGGCAGTTTGTGACTTTTGAGAAAAACGTGATTGTTATCCCAGCTGTTCTTTCACCTTGGTTTGAAATACACATAAATATGTGCAGAGAGCCTGTTTATGAGCCAGCAGATCTTTTTATCTGTTTGTTTTGGGAGCCAGGGTCAAACTCACTATCCTTAAAAATGATATTTTATAAAATGAAACTTAAATTATGCTATTATACTATTGTTAGTTTGTTGAAATAAATTTGGAATCTTTGGGCTGATCATGCAGTATCTGATTTTTTTCATATTCATACAATGATCTTTAGACCATTTAGATTTATATCTATCTGTGTGTGTGCATACATATATATATATAGATATTACTGTATTTAAAAATAATAGAATGAGAATCATGCAACCACAGCAAAGCATATCCTTGGCTCTCCAAACAAATTGTTCTTGATATCAGATGCCCAGCCTCCTCTGTAGTTAATAACTTTCTCTTGGGGCTGCTGATGGCAGATAACACGTATTCCATAAGTGGTATTTTCCACTTTCTTTAAAGCATCATTTCACAATGTCCTTGCTTGAAGGAGGGAAAGGAGAATGGGTAGGTGGTCCTGAGTGATGCAGTGAAGACTTCTCTTGTTTGGCATAACCACACAAGTGTGTTCTTGTTAGTGGCTCTCATTTCCTCAGTCTTTCTTTCAGCATAAAGTGTTCTGATACCACCACTGGTAAGATATGAAGCATTGCTTGTGTTCCCTCTGTGGCCTTGGGTGTGTTAGATCTTGTATTGCCAAAACACTGTTAAGAAGTCTCTGTTTTCCTTGTCATGTGGCCCAGCCTAGTTAGAGACTTTCCTCTGAATCAGGATTGTTTCCAGGATTATGACCTTAGAAGTAATTTGGTCTCTTATATCCACCTGTCTTCTACAAAGTTTTCCTCTCTGTTGTGGGCTAATTTGGTTTTGTTTGTTTTCTCTTGTTGGACTACAGAGTGACTCTTATAATTAAAAAAAAAAAGGGAGGGAAAAAATCTCACCCAAATACCGCCCCACCTTTTTCCTACTAGAAAATACCCTGAAGTTACTTTGCCACTTCCAACATTTTTCTTGTCTGAGAAAACACAACTGATGATCCAGTAAATAAATGAAACTAACATATTTACTTGCTAAGAGATTGTAGGAGTAGCATTCACAAAACTTTTGCCTCTAAACACAATGGAGTTTCACAATATTTGATAAGGCTTTATTCTTCTCGTAATTCATGACACTTGTCTTAATGTTGAGGTTGGTAAAAGTGTCTTTATTTTACAGACTAAAATTTATCAAGTGCTTTTATTCATAGTAAAATTGTGACTGTATGTAAGAAGAGATAGAATTACAGTAAGAGGTATATTTTTTTTTCTCCTCAGTTTAAAATCTTGTATTTTTGTACTACCAATTTAAATGTTTGGCTTTGTTAGAGAGTTCGGAATACAGCTTAAGATGCAAAAATTGAATGGTGACTAAATGTGCTGGACACATCAAATAAAAGAAGCATTTTTCGGATTACACTAGATTCACATTGTTTATACTCATTTCTTTAATTTTACGAGCAATTGCATAGCTCCTTATCCAGTGGTTTTTTTCATAACATAAAATGAGGTATTTCTCATGGTGAGGTTCCAAATGCACGTGGGAGGAGCTGGATTTAGCTTGAAAGAGAGTATTTTACTCAGTTTTAATGAAATTATACCAGATGCCCAAATTGAAGAGGGCTTCTCCAGGGTAGCAGGATTCACAGGCACAACGGGGTGGGGGAGGTTGGGGAGCACAGCCCAGTAACCCTCATTTTTATTTTAGAAATATTCCTGTGCTGTGCAGAATTGTACAGCAAGGTAGAGTTGTCCTTCTTTTGCTCAGTCCTAAACCACTTTTTAATCCAGTGGTGAGGAGGCCCGTTCTCCGCAGTGTTGGTGTGTCCAGGTTGGGATGAGGAGGATGGCAGGCTCTTGAGAGGATAACCCTTCCCTCCTGCCAGGCATGGGAAGTTTGATTCTGCCCCTAGAGGGATTGTTTGATTCATTTCCATTTAATGCTTAACTCTGAGGCTCTTGCACTTTGAGATGAACCACCTGACAATAGTACCTTTCATCAATCCAAGCTGCTGGATGTCAGCCAAGCTCTTATTTCTAATGTTTTGGTTTGAACATGGTGGAGAAGAATGTGAATAAATGATCCTCTGATTTGCTGCCTTGTAACCTGGGGTAAGAAGTGAGAACAGTTTCTGAAGATAACATACTTCTCTGCTCTCCTCTTTTGTTTTACCCACTTGATTTGAGAGCAGTTGAATGACCATGAGATTTCTGAAGGACTGTAGGTGATACAGGTCAGAATAGGAAGCTCAAATTCTAGTGTCCTGGGTTGACTCCCTGAACCAAGACATCTAGGAAGAGGAGTGAAGCAGGCATGCTGCCATACTCTCAGAAAAGAAGGGACATCAAAAGTGAGAATTTAAAGTTGAAGTAGGGGTATTATGGAGGGAAAACCAGGATTGGAACTAGTAGAAAGCAGAAAATTGGAAGACAGAGAATGAAATAATGAAAATTAATTTTAAGTAAAAAAAATTTAAAAAGGAAAAACATGTTTAAGAAAACACATTAGGAAAAACAAAGGCAGAGTAAAATAAAAAGAAGATCATAATATGGTGGAAAAAGCCTTTTGATATAATAGCAAAGATCAGACACACAAACTAAGGAATTAAATACCTAAAAAATTACATATGTATATTGTTAATGTAATCAAATAAAAGTTCTGTGATTACACTGATAGAATTAAGTATTTTCTGATTAAGTAGGATTATATCTGACCTGAGTTGATCTGCTCCTTTGAAAGGTTTGGTATCTGTGAGTCTGGTGAAGTGTGTTTTTTGTGTGCGTATTTTGTGATCTTTTTGTGGGTTTTTTAAAATGTTCCAAGAAATAAATAGTTAGATCTTTCTTCTTGTTGAATATGGTGAGCAACGAAACCTTGCTAAGCCAAATAATGGGAATTACTAGAAGAGCAAAGGCAATTTTTATTTTCTTACTTCTGTTTGTCACCACTTTCCATTTGGTTTCTGTAATTTGAATGCCTGCCTTGTGTGTGCAAGTACTGTGTCATTGCAGTGAGCATTTTTATTCCATTAGTTATGTCAAAGCTTTCTGTGTTTGAACTTTTTAACAAGACACAACAAGTTTTTACATAGCTCCAAGGAGATCTTTTATGCTGCAGCATTTAAAATTGCAAGTTCACTTTTGTTCTTGGTATGTCTTACATGCCCTTTAGCTGATGTTTTGATGTGTAGGATGTTGTAAATGACTTCTCATCATTTGTATTGGTCTTTAGGGAGAAATCTTGCTTGGATACATGTTTGGGCAATTAATATCCGAATAACACTGCATTCTGAAAAAAAAATGGTTATGCAGCTTGTGCCCTGTTAGCTCATTCATCTTTTGCAAAATTGCATAGGGAAAGGAAAAGGTGATCTTAGAAAGGAAGGTTCCATTTTGCTTATTTTTCAAGAGGGTTGAAGGACACTTGTTGGCATCCTAAAATTGTAGGAATCAGTTGCCTAGATACAGAGATTATGATCTTCCTGTTATGTCAGGAGATAAAGGGCATGCTTTCAAAAAATCCTGAATGCACAAAAGAACTGTCTTCTGAGGACTCAGAATGGAATTTCTCTAGAGTTGATACAAGAGGAGGAATTAGCAATTGTAGAGGGGTTTGTTGGTTGTCCTTTGCTGCTATGCATCGTGTCTATGTAAACCTGTACTGACATCCATTGTAGTAGCCCTTGGGTTTTAGTTAGTGGGGGTTTTTTGATTGTTTCTGAGGTTTTTGGTAATAACAAGTTCTTAGTAGCTCTTAATTTTTTTACTTATTTTAATTTGGTTTAGCAGACTTTCCTCTCCTGAATCTATTGTAATAAATGTAAGTCTTCATAGACTATTATGTCTTCTGGTAATTGAAACTCTAATCTTAGGCTGTTAGCCCAGGCAGTGATCCTTCTTGAAAATAAATTCTTCTTAGCAACTTTTAGGTAACATCCAAAAATATTTTTTTCTTTCTTAATTTGTTTTGCTCAGACTTGGAATATTTTAGGCTCCTGGCCATACAAGAAACAATTCAATAAGTGTGTAAAATGCTGTAGAACTTCCTTCTTCATAAAATACAGCACATGTGGGATACGTATAGTACAGTACAACATGAGAGTTTTATTTGTATTACTTTGGAAAACCTGCCTAGGTATTTCTCACTAGTGGCACTGTCTACTCCAAATTTCAGACCATTCAACCCATGCCAAGAAAAGCCATACATGGAGCTGCAATTTTATGTTCTGTATTCTGCAACAAAATGAGTGCATGTAGCTAGTGAATCATTGGAGAGAGTTGCTTTACTTCCTTGTGAAATATAGAAGGCTAGGAATATTACTGAGGGAAATGCTCAGGGAAGCTTTCTTAATTGCCAGCTGCTAAAATCTGAGCAGTACAGAGCTCTTGTCCTGTCTCTGAAAGCATGATACAGAGGATCTTCTGCAGTACTCAGAGAGGAGGAATTACAGGTAAGTAATTTGCTTTTATAGTACTGCAGTTTAAGGAGGGATGAAGTAAGGCATTTGATCCCACTGATTAAAATCTGCATACAAATTTTGGTATAAACCTGTGTGTTCTTCATAGGAGAGAAGCGAGTCTACCTATCACTGCCCAGACCAGGGGTAAGTTGCTTTTGGGTTTGTTGTGTTTACTTTGTATCTCCTGTTCTCTGTTTGATTTCTTTCCCTGTCACAACTCGATGGGGACCTAACAATATCTTGGTAACACACATCCTGACTGAATGGCTGACAGTAAAATATCAAAGTTTGTCAATTTATAAAAGTGAATAATAAACAGAGTGAAGACAAATCTAACTAGTTATGTTATGTGCTTTAATCACTTTGATTGTACATAAACTTTAATTCCTGCTCATTAATTTTTTACCATATACTCTACTTTCATGTTATATAATAAAAAAGTGCATTGTTGCTATTAAAACAGTAGGAACATGCTGCAATATACTGAAAATTAAAAGAAAAAATAAATCATACTGCCAAAACTTAACATTGTAGCCTAAGTTAACCTATTTGGAACAAGGGTTCATGTTCGAGCCTGTTGTAGCCTCTTTAAATAATGGGTTCTTGTTTCCTTCTTTGATCTTAAGTGTGTTTAATGTAGAGAAAAAAGTTACAACAAATGCCCAGTTTTTAGGTGTGAGGTGTTTAATATCCTTAGCTGATTATAATTGATATGACTTCTGAGAGTGTCTATGTGTTAGGAAGCCTCCTAAACCTTGTTAGTGTCATGTAATCAATCATTTGATTCACTTGCTGTAAACTGAATCTTTCCATGGGCAGGAAAAAAGGAAAGAATGGTCTCAAAACGTGCATTAAGTTCTAGCTTGTTTCTTTCTCTCCTTGGCTTTCTTTCCTTAACCTCTAGAGGAATTTGGGTTTGAAATGGTCCTCTGTCTCCATGTCTTCTGTTGTGCACTTCTACAGCTTCAAACACAATACAACTTCTGACCCTTAATGAAAAGATAGAAGCTTTATAAATCCAATATTTATAAAAAAGTTTTACAAAGCCAATCTGCAGATTTAAATAGAGTATGTTAGGCTGCATGAGCATGGGTGAATTTCACAGTTATGGAACTAAATATTGAAACTTTGGATAGGGTTTCTGTCCCTGACCAGTTTGACTAAGACACATAGCTTCTGGATGTCATAACTTAGAGATTAAATGTTTGAAGTCAGAGTCCCACTTATGGATTCATATGTTTTTAAAAATACTTCCATAAAAATTTTTAAACAGTTTAAACTGTTAATTAAAACAGTTCTGCTTTGTTATTGTTTGAAAGGTTGCTGCCTTCTTTTTGAGTTTTGCAAGATACTTAACACTGTGGGCAGTTACAAATGCACAGTTTGAAAGTAGACAGGAAATGTGGATTGCATCCACAGGACACCAGTTTCTTCACAGAGTGATTTTTTTTGCCTAGCTGATGCTCTGAGCTTTGGAACTGCCTCTCTTCCCGGTGCTGTTCCTCTCAGCAGAGCCTCTCCTCCCCCTGCTGCCACCAGAGATCTGCTGTGCCAGGCTGGCGCCCACACTGTCCCTGCACAGAGGCCACACTGTTCCTGCCAATCTAATTAGATCACATTTTTGTTACATCTGTTTAATTGCCACTCTGCTGTTTGCTGGTAATGAGTGACACCCTAGACCATGCTGTAGATGAGGACCAGAGCAGCAGTGATGATTCATGTGTGTACTTAATGCATATTTTTTCTCTATAGTTTAAAGTGTCAAATCATGTTTTAAAAGCAGAATAATGCATCTACTGATCTGACTTTTAATAATAGTACTATTAAAATAATGCAAGGGAACACTAGAGTAGAGAAAACTGCAAAAACATTCTGAGCTTTCTTTAGTTATTTGTGAATGGAAAAACTTATTTGTTGTAACCAGTGCTGGTTTTCTTGAATACCTTTCCTTGACTCTGCAGCTTAAATATTTGCCATACCTTCGAGACCAAAATTTGTGTTTAGAAATGAATCTAGTTTGGTTTTGTCTTTCTTTCTTCTTTTAAGACACTGCCTTGAAAGCAGCATTTCTGAAATTGCATTTCTAATATGCAGTATAGTCAAATCACTATTAGGAGTTCAGTCCTTTGTGCTATATGTTTCAATATGAGATCAGCATTTCTAATACCTAGGCAGAATTGCAGTGTCTAATCTGGGTAGACATTCATAAGATTCAGAATATTTAAACATTTTTGGATGGGAAAAGAGAAATGGCAGAAAATTAAATTGAGCACTAAATTGCACTAGGAACTTCAGTACGAGTAATTTTGCTCAGATTCTTGAAGTAAGAAATGGAAATGGGACCAGAATCTCATTTCTGATGCTGTTCACAATGAACAGTGTTGTTTCTTGGTGGGCTTTTTTTTTCCCCTGCATGCATAACTGAACCTAATTTGCCCAAGTACTCCCACGAATGAATAGCAGCAGGTTTTTTCCAGAGTTTTTCAGAATCTCAGACAAGGCTCTCAGTTGGGCACTGACATTATCCAGCTTCCTCCTGTGCCTAACACCTCTCCAAGTTATGACACCAACTTTGTACTACTACTACTCTGCAGTCCAGTGGTTTCTGAATGTGGACTGTGCCTCCCATGTCTGGTGGTTTTGCTGTCTTTGCACAGTGACAGCACCAGCACATGAAATTAAAGCCAAGAACAGCAAAGAATTATGAAATAAATTGTGAATTACTGCCTAAGTGTGTCATGCAGTTGGCAAGCACTGCTTTACCAGGTAGTCTACTCACATCAGTGCCACTAATTATTGTTTAATATGAGCTAATATTTGGCTTGCAGCCAGACTTATATTTTGGATAGTTTATGACTTAAAAAAAGAAGGAAACCCATGAAAAGATCAGTGTCAGTATTTGCTTACAGCTGCTTCTCCAGAGTGACACAGAATTATGGGCTGTCTCCTCACACCAGCATTCATATGGGTTGTAACCTACATCAGCTTGCTATTAGCCAAATCAGCATCCCTGTTACATCAGTACCATCACTGACAGAAAAATCAGTGCAGGAGTACTTGCTTCAGACTGTTTAGTCCTGAGTATTATTGAGGATTTACAGGGTGAAGGGTAGAGACTGTACTACATTAGGAAGTGGAACCTGAGAACTGTGGAAGACGTCTTTCCCGTGCAATTTCAGGGCATCTGCACCTGACATTTCAGGACAGGCAGATCAGAACAGGTTCTGAGTGTCTGCTGAGGAGTTTGTTTGAACCTCTGGAACTCTCCTGCAAAGTCTTTCTCTGAATATAGAGCTACCTCTTTAAGATTTGCTAGTAAAATGATTACCAATTCCTTTTATTTAAAAATATTATTTTTTGTTTGAAACAGAAGCATAATGCAAATCTGAAAGCATTAAAGCCAGTCAAACTAGATACCGAGGTAAGATGCCATCATTTTAGTAAAAAAACTCCTTTCATATTTTTATCTTATCTAAAGAAAGTGTTTCTAAGTGCCATAAATATGGTTACCATTTATAGGAACAGGCGAAAATTGCAAAACTTGGATTAGAATTGCATCTGCTAACATCTGATGTGGATTCTGAGACAGAGAAATGGGAGGATCAGGAGAATGAGATTGTGCAACATGGGCAGGGCATGTCAAGTATGGCCTACTCCATGTATTTATTTACCAGGTAATTACACTGCATGTGACAAATTTTGGTCGGAAAAAGAGCATTAACAGTGTTTATAAGAAAGAACAAATTTTCTTTTTCAGGGCATAATAATTGAGACCCATTTAGAAAGGAACTTGAGTCTGTCTGTAGGCTTTATAAATTTTTGTAAATTTCTAAACTGTTTAAAAAACCCCTAGTTTTAAACCCCACTTTATTTTTAAAGGGCTTAACATCTGTTTAATTGGAGGGCATCTATTTAAATGTCTCTTGGGTATGGAAAACATTTTAAGATGTATGTTCATAAATACTTTGAAAATTAAGGGAATTAAAGCACAAGTATATACCTGTAGATGAGAATTACTGATCCTTGCACTGAAAAGTGTTTATCTGAAATCTGCCTGTGCAATGTCAGCTTTCTTACATGAAGAATTTAGGTTTGCTTGGGGTTTTTTTACCAGATTTTTTTTTTTTGTTACCTACTAGTCCAATAATACTCAGTATGCCAGAGATGTGGATTTCTGTGGAAATCTTGTTCAGTGTGGAGTCTTGTTCAGCTTATGAGAACTGAGCCATTGTTAATTCCCCGAGAGTGCTATAGCTACTGAGGTGTTTGTGTAGTATTTTTTAACTCAGTTATTGTGGGTAGTTGTGTCTAGTACCTTCTAAAGACCGATATTTACAGTTCAGTGGTGTGAACTGTAAAATGTTCAGTAGTGAGACTATAATTTTTATAAGTAGCAAGCAAAATAATCGGCAGTCTATAAATGGCATATCTTCTGCTTTTGTTATTTCTCACAGAGGAGAAGGACTTCTGAAAACTACTCAAGATTTATTTCATCAGGCAGAGGTAATGTATTTTTAACAAAATAGGATGTAGACACTCTGAGTGAAGCCAAACAGGAACTTCAGTGTCTTGATTCCATACACCTAAGTACAGTGTGCCATGAATTGACTGGCAGCTGTAGACTTTGAGCAGCCTAACTCTGATAGGTATTCTGAAAGTGATACATATTCCCAGTGTTCCAGTAGTAGCTTCAAACAGGATCATTACACTGACAGATTCCAGCTAGGAGCAAGGATAGCAAACTGGCATTATGGCAAATAGACGATTTCAGCACATCTGTAATATTTGTTGTGTCATTCAGCTCAGTCCCTGGTAGTGTTAACAGATAGTAAATCCTAGTCTGAGCAGCAGGATTTTCATGGGAAAGAAAGAAGATGTAAAAACTTGCCCAATGTAAACAGAAGGGCCCAAATGAAGGGATGTGGGATGCTATTTCCAGGATGCATACCTGTGTGTAACAGGAGACTGGTTACCTTTGAAAGGGCAATAAACAAACAGGGCAGGTGTCATCACAAAACATTTGTGAGCTGCCACGGTGCAAAAAATAATTGGAAGTTGGGGGTTTTGTTTTCTCTAAAGGGAAAGCCTTTAAACTCTGCTTATCTGTGAGGATGGCAGTTTGTAGTGTAGCTTGTTATTTCAGAAGTCACTGCAAACTGCTGACTTGTGAATTGTAGATGTATACAATTATTACAAGTATTTCCTGCTACCTTTTTACTTAAAAGCACACTATTAACCAGGAGGGAAAAAGCCTTACCTTCTGTTGTGATTTGTTCTGTTACATGCTTTCTCCTGCTTTCAGATTTTTGCCACAGAGGGCACAAAGCTTGCTTCAGCTCTTCATGCTCTTTCTGATCAGGTGATGTATCTAATGACATCAGTGACACTGCTTAGAAGTTGCTTGTGCTGTCTTCTCACTTAACTTGATGTTGGAGTCTTTAACACAGAGTTATTTTGTCTTCCTGGACAACCTACCAGGTACGTGATGATGACAAGCCTTTGCTTCTCTTGGAGGCTGAAAAACTCATCTCTATGTGCAAGCAGCTCCAGGCAACAGCTAAAGCTTCTGCTCAGGGTAAAAGTGCTACATTTACAAAGGTAAGGTAAAAAATTATATTTATTTCTCAAAGTAACACCTAACTTGTTTTGAAATAAAATAATTTACTAATTTATGCTCCTGTTAAAATATGGAACTAGGTTGCAGTAGTACTGTAATCCACCAGAATTCCATTCAGATAAACAGGAACTGTAATTAAGTGTACCTCAGTATGCACTTCAGGGATCAAAATTTTAATGACAGTAATATGTATTTGCACCACTGCAATAATTACTGTTATTACTGTTACTGATGCTTAACATAAATGTAACAAATTCCAAATCCCCAACTCCACTACTGAAACACATTTGCTTCTCAGTAGGCAGCATCTACCCTGGACAGCGCAGATTTTTTTCAGATATTAATATTTGCTATAAATATGAATTTACATAGACAGCTGCCATGAAAGTTTCAACACTGTTAACACAAGAAGTAGGTCTGCAAAAATCAGAGGGGATCACTATCCCTGAGCCAGCAGCAATCAGTGTGAGCAAGACCATCTCCATGAAGCTGGATGTTTGTTTGCAATTGGCTGTGGAAAAGGAGTTTCAGTTTTACAGCAGGGTGTGAAACTGGCTGAAGCATGCAAGCCACTCAGAACCAAACTGAGCACTACTCAGTTGGGGCTACTGCATGGTTTGTTTTACACCCTCTAAATTAAATGGGAAATTCAGTCTGTTTGTACAGTGATGTATCAGTACACAGCAGTAACAAGTTCTCAAATTAATACCTGAGGGCTCAGACTTGTGACCTGTGCTGAGTTTAAGATTTAAGACAACTTTCAATGTAACAACAAACTAAGGCTTCAATGATGCATGGCTCTCTAAATCATGCTGGCAAGAGGAAAAACATGAAGAATTGTGATGATTCATGCTTAGATCATAACAGCTCCTTTCTAAGAGACTTCTGTTACTGTTTAATATAATATTATTAGTAGTTCATTCTCTTGGGATGTGTCTGCTCAAGTTGTGCTTAACAGAAGGGATGCTCTTGTTTTACATTACTATACAGAGAAGTTTAAAAAAAAGTAGGCAAACCCATTTGATTAGGAGGTATTTTAACAGGAAAAGTATTACTTAACCCATCTCAAAACAGATCATCTCATGCGAAAAAACAACTGCCTAACACAAGTACTGAGTAATAGGTATTACTCTACTATTAATTGTCTTGTTTAGGTTGATGCATGCATTCTGAAAACAAGGAATGTGATGACCTTGTTATGTCAACTTCTTCCACTTTGCTGCAAATTACTGAGAAAGGTGAGTACTAGCATATTCTGCACTATTTAAAACTTGTGGGGGTTGTTTGCTTGGGTCGGTCGGTTGTTTTTAAGAAATCTTTTTTATATACATACACAGAATAAAGCGGGAAATGGTTGTCTTAAGCCTGCTCCACCATGGAAAGAAGACAGAATACGAACTGGTACAAATGCACGTACTCCAGAAAGAAGAGTGGAGACATTTGGCATCAAGTCTTTAGAAAATCATGTAACAAACATGACGTTTTTAGAGAGCAAGTAATCATAGCACTGAGAAATGCAGGAATTCCCATTTGAAAATAATACTTGCTGAAGTTTCAATACTGCTTTCATTTGTGGAAAGTCAAGCCAGGTTAATTTGATATAAAACTGTTGACCTTTGTCACATCTAATAGATGTCCCATTACTTAGCCATTAAAACACAAGCTAGTCTAAATGTTCTGTATTTTTATAATGTGAATGCCTTTCCTATGCTTGCTATTGATACCGATTTTGTAATTAATGCTTCTGAATGTCTTAATGGATGTGTCAACCCAAAGATGCTGCTAACAGACATTTTACATAAAGACCCCTGTGCTGCCTACACTACATGCAACACTACTGCTGAAGTCTGTAAACTCATCTCTGGCCTATTTCAGTCTATGTATTTGATAAAGCAGAATCAGGAATATAGTCTGAAAGGCTGTGGCCTGAAGCACTGAAATGATACCTTAGTTACAGGTTATACCTGCAATGAAGTAGCTATAGGGGAAAAAAAAACCCCTCTTTCAAGAGATGCACCTCTGAATTTTAATCTTGACATGATTCATCTCCACAAAAAGTGTATTTCTAAGTGATTAATAGTTCTGACTCAAACCCTTTTTCTTTTACTCTATTTGTAGATGGCAGTTGTTGCTTTCTTTTTTATTAGAACTTACTGAGCAGAACTTGAGTTGCCTGTAGAACCACTGAAGTATTATGCAGACTTGACATTATGCCATTTAAAGCTGAAGAAAATAGATACTGATTATTACAAAACTCTGTACAAAGGGCATTATTTGACTTCAGGATACCATGAAAATACAACTTGGTGTAAAATACATGTTTTCAAGTTCATCTTCTCTTTGTACAGGCTTTTGTTGCATTCTTATTTTCCATTCACCTGTGTCAAACTCCATATTGTATTAGTTTAGCTCAATTACATGACAGCTCAATGCTATGATTTTTCTATATGTACTATGCTTGCATTAAGCAGAAGCAAAGCTGATTGTGGAACATAAATAATCTCCAACATGTCATTCTGAGCTTATTTAAAAACCTGTAGTGATAGAATTCAGAGGAAAAGAAAAATTTTATGTAAAGTTTTTACAGAAATTTTAATATACAAACTATTTGAACTGGTTTATTCTTTTACGAATCAAGGAGTTTAGTTCCACTTTTAAAAAACTGGCACTGGACCTTTTCCATACTATAAAACTCACAGTGTACAATAAAAGTCACTTATTTAGTATCAAACACAGAAGGAAGTGTAGAATTGATTTCATGAAGCAGAACTGCGGCGTTTCATCAAGACTTCCTCGTACTCCTTTTGCGTCAGAAGTCCCTGAGTTATACTCTTGCTTTCTTCAAATTTGGGTAGAACCACTGCAATGTACCCCTCAGTTGATGGCTAAAAAGCAAGACTGAAGTTAGCAGTGAAATAAAAGCTGAAAAATAAAGAACAAGAAAGTGTCTTACCTTTTCTTGCAGAAGAGCAGGATTACTAAGGATGTTCTCATTCACTTCAATCAGCCGCCCTCGTATGCAACTGCAAAAGTGTTCAGATCCTGTAGATGTGTGGGGTATGTCAAGGTAAGAAAAAATGGGAAAAACCTTACCTGTAAATGGTGTATTCCTCTCCATCTGATGAAGATATCCTGCACAGAGGGGCAAGTTCTGTTAAAAACTGAGCTCCCTGCATTTGAAAAACAAATAAACATGTCTGTAGTTTTAATTACACAAGACCTGTAGAAGTATTACCATCAGCAGTGTCTAAAAGGAAGGACGTGTGATAGTTACGGGTCATTCCAAGTTCCAGAGCTGTGCTTCCCTACAGAAGGGAAGATGCCAACTTAGTTATGTGCACAAATCAAACAGAAGCTTGTTACAAGCTTACAGATTTAGTGATAATTAAGTTTCCTGCAGACTAGCAAACTTGTACTTTGATGAGACTGAAGTCAGGGGAGAGAGGAGAGGAACAGCACCATTGATTTTGGTGTAAGCAAGTTAAACTGCACCTTCAAAAACCCACCGCGCTGAACTGGCCCATCTACTATCTAGTCTCCGAATCCTTCACATCTTGGAAATAAATTTTTATTATTTCAGGGATGTTTATGTCCTCTGTACACTACCAAAAAAAATTACTGGAAGCAAGTGTGTTTGACCAACACTAGAAACCAGCAGTGCTGTAGGAGCACTGCAAGACCCTGGCTGGGCCAGGCAAACAGGCACCTCTTAAGAAAGTTTAAATTGTTCAAGTGCAGAGAGGCTGGTTTTAAGGGAAATACAAAAGTAACCTGCTGGGTTTCTCTCCAAGAAAGGATGGCAAGATCTCAGGCAGTGTGAGAGATTAAAATGAAAACTAAGGAAATCAAAAAGTCATACCCTTTTTGACTTCCCAGAGACTTTATTCTGAAGTCTGCTACAGTTTGCACTGATTTGGTAATTAATGTTTTTAATTGTTTTCCCACTTTGAAGAAGAGGGTGGGCTTCTGCCAAGGTGGAGACACAGATTCTGCAAAAAAAAAAATAAAAATAATTATTTCACTGTAGTTGTAAGAAGCCACAGCTTTGTGCTCTAAGCATGTCCCACAACCTTCTCTGCCTATCTTGTTTGACACCTGCTGTACCAAACTGAACAAAAATGGCATTCTGACCTAAAGCCACTCCCATGGAAAATGCCTCATTTTGAGATACCAGACTGGAATGTCAAAAGCCCTATACTGCTTATTGAAAGAAAACCACTGCTTTTAAATAAGCCAGTGCTGTTCTATCTGTTGTGCCCCATGAGAGCATGGTTGGTCCATTTCAGCCGGCAGCTGAAGTAGGTACTCAGGTTAAGATAAACAAGTAAAGCTCGGTGTACTTTTGTTACAAAAAAACCCACAAAGGAGTGTTTCTCAACAGCTAAAGGCCCTACGCAGTGAGGAATCCGGAGGAATCCTTTGCTGATCTGGGCCTTAGTTAACTTGCTGCTTACATTTCATTTTTGCTAATGGAGGGTTATTTCTTACCATGACACTGGACAGCTTGAGATGAGCCCAGCTGAAGAGACTAGGCCTGCCTGGCCTAGAACCATGCTTAATGCACAAGCATGAACTTGTCAGTAAACAAAGAGAGTGGAAGCTGTTCTGTCTGAGAGTATAAAACCTACAGCAAGGCACCAGAATCAACGGAAGAGTGACTGCAGAGAAAACCAGGGCACAGAACCAGATCTCTCCCTGTGGATGCTGTATCCACCTCCCCACTCTCCTCCTGGGGAGCTGTGGCTGCACAGCTCCCACAAGAGGGAGCTGGATCCTGGTGAATGCATGCAGCATGTCCTAGCAGCAAAGCTACCTCCCTTCACCCCAGCCTCCTTCTAAGGGGAAGATGATAAATTATCTTTGACTGTCACCTGATGGAGCTGAGACCTCATAAAACAAAAAATCAAGAGACAACTTCACACTGCCTAGAAACAGCAAACTGAACCACAGCCCCATATATAATAATGGTAAAATACTTTACAGAACATCTGGAATCCAAGGGTCCTGATATTTCAGAATTCAAAGGAGCAGAGCAGTCTTCATAGACAATTGAACAAATCAGTGGGATTTAAACTATTTTTTATATCAGACACCTGAGATTAGTAACCTTATATTCAGTATTCAGTACAAATGGAAGGGTGTCCTTCCTTGCTGTTATTTGAAGGTACTCTGGTTTCCCTTTTGAAAGAATAGAGGAAGAACTGCAGGACACTGCCTAGAAACAGCAAACTGAACCACAGCCCCATATATAATAATGGTAAAATACTTTACAGAACATCTGGCTAAGCTGCTGTGGAATCCAAGGGTCCTGATATTTCAGAATTCAAAGGAGCAGAGCAGTCTTCATAGACAATTGAACAAATCAGTGGGATTTAAACTATTGTTTATATCAGACACCTGAGATTAGTAACCTTATATTCAGTATTCAGTACAAATGGAAGGGTGTCCTTCCTTGCTGTTATTTGAAGGTACTCTGGTTTCCCTTTTGAAAGAATAGAGGAAGAACTGCAGGAAAAAGCCACAGAGAAGCTGCAACTCCAAAGGCTGCAGCGAGGTGATGGTTCTGCCCTGTGCCAAGCATATCCTTCCTTTTACTCTGAATTCCTAGAGCAGGCAACTCACTGGGAACACAAATTCTGCCTCACCTTCTTCCCTCAACCCATGAGCCACTGGCCCTGGGTTTTTGTGTGGACAGTAGTTGGGTTCTGTTCTTCCCTCTGGGACTGAACACCCCAGAAATGCTCCTGATGCCCTAACAGGCTGCAGCAGGGGGAGGTCAGGTATGGAAGGACACTCCACATCAGGTACAGGTTGATTGACTCCAAATAACTGGATATCCAGCTACATCCAAGCAGAAGCAAGACACTTTCCTACCTTGTCTTCATCATCTATTAGTGCACAAATGTATAGGAAAAGCAATTAGGTTTTATCTAGAAAAAGCTGAATGTTTGTTCAAACTGAATGATTTCTAAATCAAGTTAAACAGACTCCTTCAAAATGCCATTATGCAAAGGCCTTTTGGAACGTTTCTCTTCTGCTACTGATGATCACAGAATCAATTAGGTTAGAAAAGAGTTCTGAGATCGAGTCCAGCCTATGACCGAACACCACCGTGTCAACTAGAGCATGGCACTGAGCGCCACGTCCGGTCTTTCCATGAACACGCCTAGGGACGGTGTTTGGGGCCCTTTCAGCAGGAAGGGAGCGAGGGCAGCACCTCGGACACCGTGTTGGGGGCCGTCGGGGGGAAGAGGCCAAGCCTCCCTGGAGCAGAAATTAAAGGATGGGGAGGCCGATTTGTCACTCTCCCATCCTCCTATTCAGTATTCAGTACAAATGGAAGGGTGTCCTTCCTTGCTGTAACTGTCACAGCTGTTATTTGAAGGTACTGTGGTTTCCCTTTTGAAAGAACGGAGGAACAACTGCAGGAAAAAAGCCACAGAGAAGCTGCAACTCCAAAGGCTGCAATGAGGTGATGGTTCTGCCCTGTGCCAAGCATATCCTTCCTTTTACTCTGAATTCCTAGAGCACGCAACTCACTGGGAACACAAATTCTGCCTCACCTTCTTCCCTCAACCCATGAGCCACTGGCCCTGGGTTTTTGTGTGGACAGTAGTTGGGTTCTGTTCTTCCCTCTGGGACTGAACACCCCAGAAATGCTCCTGATGCCCTAACAGGCTGCAGCAGGGGGAGGTCAGGTATGGAAGGACACTCCACATCAGGTACAGGTTGATTGACTCCAAATAACTGGATATCCAGCTACATCCAAGCAGAAGCAAGACACTTTCCTACCTTGTCTTCATCATCTATTAGTGCACAAATGTATAGGAAAAGCAATTAGGTTTTATCTAGAAAAAGCTGAATGTTTGTTCAAACTGAAGGATTTCTAAATCAAGTTAAACAGACTCCTTCAAAATGCCATTATGCAAAGGCCTTTTGGAACGTTTCTCTTCTGCTACTGATGATCACAGAATCAATTAGGTTAGAAAAGAGTTCTGAGATCGAGTCCAGCCTATGACCGAACACCACCGTGTCAACTAGAGCATGGCACTGAGCGGCGCGTCCGGTCTTTCCATGAACACGCCTAGGGACGGTGTTTGGGGCCCTTTCAGCAGGAAGGGAGCGAGGGCAGCACCTCGGACACCGCTGAGCAGCACGAGGGGGTGTTGGGGGCCGTCGGGGGGAAGAGGCCAAGCCTCCCTGGAGCAGAAATTAAAGGATGGGGAGGCCGATTTGTCACTCTCCCATCCTCCCACCTTCCCGGTGCTGTGTCCCAGGCCAACCCGGCCTGTCCCGGCTGCGGCAGCGCCCTGGCCGAA
Source organism: Pyrgilauda ruficollis (assembly GCF_017590135.1). NCBI lineage: Eukaryota > Metazoa > Chordata > Aves > Passeriformes > Passeridae > Pyrgilauda > Pyrgilauda ruficollis. Next base: position 1,393,726 of record NW_024525378.1, on the reverse strand, counting down.
CGCAGCCCGGGGCCTCCCGAGCGCCGGCACCCGCGGGCAGAGGCGGACCCGGACTCCCGCCGGCCACTCGCCTGTTGGAGTGCTGCAGCACGCAGAAGTCCTCGCACGGCCGCCCCTTCACGTCTGCAAGAAGGGCACAAAGAGGAGTCAGGGCCCCGCCGCCACCCCGGCGCGGCCCGGCCCGGCCCCCGGCGGTACCTGGCTTGTACCAGCGTGTGAAGTAGCGCTCGGCGCCGCCCGGCCCCGCCGCCCCCTCAGCCATGCCCGGCCCGGCCCGGCCCGCCGGCGCGCCGCGATGACGGCGGGAGGGCGGCCCCGGCCCCAGCCCGGCCCTCTCCCCGCCCCGGCACGGGAAACCCGAAGGAAGCACAGTATTTACTACCCGTTGTTTTTTTTTTCTCCAGGCTCTAACGTTTTTCGCCGTATCTGCATCATTGAGAAAAACGCTCAGACGCCTGCGCTTTGGTTCAGTGGTTTATTTTCTCTAGCACACAGCAGTACAGCAACAGCTACAGTGACCATATATACACACACCAGAAACGTACTTTAAATTAAAACAAACAAACAAACAAAAACAACCCACATTCCATTAAAACATCTTTTTGTTTTCTGCTCGTGGAAAACAGAACGACCCAGTTTTCTCACAGATTTTAACTGCACTGGTGTCTCCGTTCAGGCAGCAGGAGGGCCTCTGTGAATTCTATTTCAGCCTTTGAACTCACAGCCTGGGCTCTGTTTTTTATACACATAAAGGAGTTGCATTCCCACAGCACACGTGGCATCACATTTAGGCACAAAGGATGCAGAGAAACCGTACCAGCACCTGATCCCCACAGGCCAGGCAGGGGAGAACTTGGAGAACCTCCACACCTTTGCTCTGACTCCTGCTGCCCAAAGTAACATGACACCTCTTCTGTACAAACACAGGCCAAAACCATTAGAATGTTACAGAAAAAACCCAAACCAAAATAGATTCCAGCACTGTTTGCCTATTCTGTTTACCTGCATCTAGCACAGGCACTAAAGGCAGCACAAAAATTAGTAACAGCAAAAAAATTAAGGTCTGTACCATTATTACGCTACAGACAGATACACAAAGCAGACACTTGCATTTATTATCCAGAGTAGCCAGGCACATTAAAAACTGCTGCAGAAAAATATACACATAAAAATAAAGGGCTACTTAGAGGCTCTGCCCCACCAGTTTGCCAAACCTTGAGTATTTCCAACATGAGTACACTGCAACAGATGCAGATTCTACTTTGTAAGGCCAACAAAGATAAACAACAACAACAACAACTCAAAACAAACAAAAAGAACAACCAACATTTTGTCATCCTGCTGATACAAAACTACAGCAAGTTTTAGTCTGTAGCCTTCTCAGTTATCAATCTGGACAGCTGCCTGTCATGGATGTTTCTCCATCAATGACTGAAGAGCACTGAATGGGTGGAATATGTTTGTGTACAGGATAGAGACATTTCTGCCCACATGCTCTAAAGGCAATTAATTTTTTTTATTCCTAAATTAGCAATGGGTTTTGATACGTGGATATTTTAATGTCAGTCAAGTACATCATAAGCCAGCCAAGAACCCACTGGAAACACGGAAATTTATATTTGTAGATTTAGTCATTAATCTTAAAATCCCTTGAACAACAGTAGGCTACCTGCCCCCTTCCCGTGTCATATCCAGACAAAAGAAATCCAGCTGAACTGGCAGCTACTATGGCTGTACGCCAACAGAAACCAGCAGTGAAAAATTCAAAGCAAACTGAGCTCATCCAAGTCTGAAATGCCTCAGGCCTAGAGAGATGCCTGATTTCTGTAGCAGCCAGGATTGTGGTGCAGAAAGTGGAAGCCCCACAGGCTGAAGTGCACTGTATTTATGGAGTTTTCCCACACCACAGGTAAAAAACCATGCCCAAGCCCTAAAAAGCCCGCTAGGACACAGGGATGCATTAGGAGAGCTGGAGGAAGCACACCTTTCTCAACCCCTGGCTTCCAAGGAGGCACAGAACAGGATTTCATCACTGTGAGCAAAACGTAAATATCAACTATTGCTAACCTGAGGAAAGGCTGAAGGAAGAGACGCTAACAGTCCACTGGCTGCAAAAACTCATGTGGCACCCATTTCTCAACTCCTAAAAGATCCTCAAACCTCTCAATTAATTGAAAACATCTATTTCTGAGGTGATAGAATGGTTGCTGGCTTTCATTGTATGACAGACCAACAAATTGTTTTAACCTGTCATACACGGTATTACCAAACATTTATCTTGTTGTTCAAGCTTTTTATTCAGCTGATGATTTGAAGCAGTGGATCAGAAATAGGTTCTAATTGTTTTATTTCTGGGATTTTTACAGCTAGCTAGTTAGATAGCATAATTCTGTTATTTATTCATCATTAAAGAACTTTGACATGTTCACCTTCCCTGCTAATGCAGAATTTATTTTGCTGTTGTTTTTTTCAACCTTCTTCCTTCACAAGGAAGGTGAAACATATTAAGGGGTGGTTAAACATATTAAGACTGTAGGCTTAAACTACATACTTAAGCATACACTTATCTTTAACACCTTGCTTCTCTAGATATGTTACCAAAGAAATTTTCTTATTTTGGGTTTCTCAGCTTTAGTTCTTGTAAAAAATATAGCACAGGTTTGTGTGCAATCACACTGAACTAGAAGTAGGCAGCTCTCCCACTCAGCTCATTTTCCCAAAGTAAATCAACACTTTACTTCAGGAAGCTTTTGTAGGAAATGACTGTTTATCTCAGCCTGTAGCACTCCTCCTCCTTGATATCAAACAGGCTTTAATACACCTTTGTCACTTCAGGCAGTGTAAGTGGGATACAGCACTGCTTTTAAAGTCTTTTTGATGGAATTCTTAAAGCTTTTTGGCAATTTAAGAGCTGGACTTTTGTTGCTAATTTGAGAAACCAGTGAAGAGCATCTCATATCAGAATGGATGAAACAAGTTAAACATTTGATGTAAACACTTAGAACATGGTTTTACATCAATTTGTTTGGAGTAGAAACCAACTGGAATAAGACACAGGAATCCACAAGCTACTGAGAGAACCAGCACCACCACAAAGGATGGAATAGACTTACCTGCCTTTCTGTATAAACCAGCTGGATGCAGAAGAGGTGAGTTTTTAACAATAAACACATGCTAACCACTACATGTCTTGTTCTTGTTTTACTTTGCTCACTGTGCTTTGTATCCACTGATTTGAATTGTGCTAAAATAAAAACCACTGTTGTTTTACCTCTTTAAACCAGCACAACCACTGAAGTAAAAAACATTACATATAATTGACAGTAAATAAATTCAGTAAAAAAACAACCTAACCCCTCAAACAATACAGACAATAAAAATAATACAGATTTGGCCATGTTTTACTAAGTACCACTTTCCAAGTACCATAAGCAATGCTAAATCCCAAGTAAAAAAAAACAAAAACACAAAAACAAACAAACAAACAAAACACCAACAAACCCCAAACTTTACAGTGTTCCTTTCTATCAGGCAAGAAGGGAGGGAAGTACAAAACAACAAAGCACACCAACAAAAATATCTAGTCTACATCAAATGTACCTTTCCAATAAGGAAATTCGTAGAAAAAAACCCCTACCACTTATAATTTAACACCAAGGTGTCTTCCTGGCAACCAGGATTACAAGTTTATGCTGAATACAATCTTATGTTCAAATACTGAGATAAGCAGCATTATCCCAAACCCCAGGAGAATCCCAGCATTCTGTAACAGGAAGTATCCCCACCGGCTACATCCATGGTCACTGGCATCGTTGTGGAGCATTTCAGGTACCTAAACAAACAAGGAGGTGTTAAATACCTTCAAAAGAAACACTTGCTTCAAATCATTAATTCTTAAGGTGTGTTATACAAAATTCAAGTAGGTGTAGGCACTTACCATATCCACAAGAGCCACATACATGAACAAGCCAGCAGTAAGTGCAAATATCCACATTGAAACGTTGTCTGCATAATGACCAATAAGGATCCCAGTCGCCATACCAAGATAGGCCAGCATAGCTGACAGAGCATTATAAAGCACAGCTTGCTTGACAGTCATACCAGCTTTTAGAAGGACAGCAAAATCTCCTATAAAAGGGAAAAAAAATAGCCAAGGCAGAGTTTTCATTCTTGGGTAAGTACTGCAGTGCTGTCTTATTTACAGTTCTCTTACTTACAGGATTACTAAGCTACTTTTATGCTGTTGTTTGCCTTATTTTTTTTTGCCTTCATAAAATCAGAAATCACTGAGAGACAAATTTAAAGGGTGCACATGAACAACAACACACTAGCAAATACTGTAAGTTTATAACTTTAAAGTCTTTGCCTGAGAGCATTGTCCAATCACTCCTTGAACGCTCAGCCTTGGTGCTGTGACCACTTCCCTGGGGAGCCTGTTCCAGTGCCCAACCACCCTCAGGGTGAAAAACCTTTTCCCAATATCCAACCTAAACCTTCCTGACACAACTTCAGGCCATTCCCTTGGGTCCTGTCACACAACAGAAGAGATGGGTGCCTGCCCCTTGTCTTCCCCTCATGAGAAAGTTGTGGAGTGCAATGAGGTCTCCCCTCAGTCTCCTCCAGGCTGAACAGACCAAGTGACCTCAGCTGCTCTTCAAATGGGTTCCCCTCAAGGCCCTTCCCCATCTCTGTACCCCTCCTTTGGATGGTCTCTAATAGCTTCATATCCTCAAGCAGTTGGAATTTAAACCAACACTGTAAAATGCTGCAGTACCTGATATGCCTGAGTGTTCCTACAGTAAAATATTCCCACTCAGTTGCATATTCCATTTTTTATCCTGTAACTGCTCCTTGTACTTTTAATCTGTTTTATAAATTTAAAGTGATTTCTTTATTAATTTCTGTAAATGATCCTTATTTTTACTTGACGGAATGATAGACCACCAGCCAGAAACAGATTTTCTGTAATTCAGAAAATATTTTTTCTAAACCAGAGTAATATAAGCTTATTATCTGAAAATAAAATGGGTTCTTTTATAAGTTATCTCCAGTTAAAGTAAACAAAAGCGATTTTCAAAGCTGATTTGAGTAATTTATTACAACAGCTTTTCCTACAAGCTATTTCAATTAAGATGAACTGGTATATTAAAAAACATTGTTTAGTATTAACAACAATGGTACAATTTTATTCCCAGCTAACCTCAACTAGTCCCATTTTTTTTAATGTTCCTATAGCACTTCATGTCCTCTAGTAAAGAAGGTATTTTCTATCAAGTTTTCTGTTCTGATTAAAGAAGTATGATTTAAATTTTAAAAGATTTTTGCTATTTCTAAAACCAAGAGAACAGATGAATCTAGAATTATCAGGTTCCTAAGATGAATTTACTTCCTATATTTGAAGTAACAACATTTAGTATGTGTAATTAATGCAAGTTCCATGATTAGTATGAACAAGACTCAGTGTTCCTCCCAACCCACAAAATCAGGTATATTTTCTCCACAATAACATATTTCTGTATAACATTACTGTACAAATATATCAAACTGTTTATATAGAGAGAGTTTAACATTTACACATACTGATTTACAAGCTCCATTAAATGAAACTGAATGTTCTTCCCTCTGGGGAATTAAACCTTAAAAAAAGTGAAAGCAAACTCTTCTTTCTTTATTCTACACACCAAGTGTGTGACTGTGACCATGACAGCTGAGAAATAAACACCAGTTGCACATCCAAAACGATTTGACAACTGGAAAGATCAGCTTTGTCTCAAGTTCAACTAAGCACATCCATCCTGTTCTCACCAGCTGCCCTTCAAAAGGGCCAAATACTCAACTCATATTGTAAGACACGACAATAATCTCTCATGGGACTATGCACAAATTTAAATCACTTGAGCTTGAAAGACAAACTGTTTCCAGAAAGATTTCCAAGTAGTTTCAAGTTTAATTTAGAGCTACAGCAGTCCTTTGCAAGACTTAATGAAAAAGCAGCAAATGTTATGCGGAAAGTACTTTGACTAATCGTGACCTTCCTTTTAGCAGCACAAGCACGAGAATAAAATTAAGGAGAGATGTGAGAAAAGCAAATTCTGTCATGCATTCTCCTGCAATTTACAACTTATGTTACATACAAGGAGAATAAAAACTACAACTAAAGTAGACAGAAAAAGCTGTAACTGCAAGAGACAGTTTTAACCAGAGTAGCTGAAATATTTAGATTTTTAAACTATTAATTCAATTTAGAAATGGTTAAACGGTCTTTAAGTAAATCAGAAGTATCACTGAATAGAGAACCTGACACAGATAAAGTTGTCTGATCAAATTTTTTTTCTCCCACATGTCCCTGTAAGTACATACACATGCAGCATATGGAAATGCTGGGGTCTTACCTAGCTCATGAGGTAATTCATGGCAAAATACAGCCACAGAAGTGCTTAAACCACTAGATAACCCTTCAGTAAAGGCTGCTCCTGTGAAGAGACAGGAAAAAAAAAAAGGCAAACAAAACATTACTACATATTCAGACATCAAGTGCAGAAGAACTGTTGCACATGCTTGTGTCATATTAGGACATATATTTCACTCAAATTTTTCTTTCTGGAAGCATTTAAACTTTAACTGAACAGTTGTTTATGATCCTTAAGTCACAAAATTCTTCTTCAGAATCTTGCTGTTAAAGTAAATCACGTTTCATTATCTTATTTCTGAACTAAGCCAAATACATTCCAACATCACAACCCTTCCCAAAAAAATGCAATAAATGGAAATACCATCAAAAAATACTTTTTTTTTTTTTAAAGACACAAAGGGAACAAAGCAGCTCAACTGCACCTGAGAGTCAGACACCTTAAGAAAGGAAAGTCAGGACAACAGTAAGAGGCTACAAAACCAACAGAGACAGATCAACTTCTAAGCAGCTTGCTTTAAGGTAAATACCACAGCAGGTTGCTTTTAAGTGGAGAAAAAAAGCCCCAAAACCACAAAAACCCCTTAAACTTGTCCAACAGTCCTCATCATTCTTGTCTTCTCTGCTCCTCCTGTTGGCTTGCCATTTTTCTCCTTTGCCAGTAGCTCAGGAGGATGCAGCACACTGCAGAGCTGCAGCACAGCTCACACACAGCATGTCAAGTCCCCAGCTGCATGGAGAGCCTCTCCAAGGGCGCACAGCCACATCCAGCTTCCTCTTCAGCTGCTACCAGGAGCCTGCCAGCAAACAAGATGCTGCCAACAAGCAAAGAGGCACAAAGCCATGTCACAGTGGCTGGCACACAGTGGACCAGGAAGCACTACAATGGCAATGACTCCACTGGAGACAATCCCTTCCTTTCACTGGGGAAGCTACACGCTGACCTAACTCTTGAGGGAGACACGGCTATCCAGGTCTTCAAGTGCAAGAGATGACTGATGTTCCTCCCTGAAGTGATGACAGCAGCTGCTGTCATCCCATTAGGTCTGGGATGTGTGCTGTGGCTTCCAGGCAAGAGGATGCAGGATGTGGTGAGCAGGCACCTTTGTGTAACAAACGGGATCGAGAGAGTCTTCAGAAGAAGCTCTACAGAGGCAAAAGGCAAAGCCCAGTAGACTACAGAGGAAGGCAAGACCAAAGTAGCCCTGGAACAGGAAACATGAACTCTGAGATGAGTAACATTTGAAAACAGTGAAGTCTGGCAACAGGAAGAATCTTCTGTCCCCACTGCAGCTCACTGACCTGAAGAACGTGGGCATGACCCTTGCAGCAGCAAGAGGATAAGTGAGTCCTGCTTTGCCCAGCAGTTCAGTACATCAGATTAGAAGTACAAAATGAAAGGAAAGATTTTTTTTTAGTGATAGGAGATTCCCTCCCATGCAAGACAAAGACAGACCTGCTGACCTGTTGCCAAGGCAAGTCCATCGGTTGCAAAGAGCCTGCCTGAATGATGCTGTGGAGACACCACCAAAGCTTGTCTAGCCTGTCATGGATACATACCATGCCTACAGGGACAGAATAAAATTCACTTTGGGTTTTTTTTGGCTACCTTCATAAAGGGTTGACCACAGAGAGCTCCAGTATAAAAGTATGTGTGAATTGTGGTTCCATTCGTCTGTTCAGTCTCTTGGTCAATCAGAGTAACACTAGGAATAAGGTTACAAATCATCTAACCAAGGAAAGGTGATGGATAAGCCTGCCTATGAACATAGGACATCACCATTCACACAAGGAGTCTTCAGCTGTGGAGGTAACAGTGCTGGGCACACAAACCAGGATGTTCCTTAATTGCATTGGTAATGGTTTCCTACTATAGATGACACAAAAGCCAACCAGGATTAGCATTGTAAACTGACCTGCTGCTCAAAAACAAGGAAAAACTGATGACAAATAGAGAAAAAAATGACATCTTGTGAGCATGAGGTAACTGAGTTCAGGACACAGGAGGAGGCTGGAAGATGAAGAAGCAAAATTAAGACTCTAGACTTTAATGAAGCAGACTTTGACTTATTTAAGGAATTGCAGTGTAGGGAATCAGTCAGAAGAGATAATGCCCAGAAGGGGTGGCCAGTTTGTAGAGCACAGAGATACACAAACAAACAAGCCTGTTTGTGCAGGAACACTTGCAGAAGATGTGCCCAGCTAAGCAGTGTGTCCTAGTAAATTAAGATTCAAAAAGGAAGCATACAAGAAAGAGGAAAAAAAGACTGGCAACTTAGCAAAGAAGCTAAAAGCAGTGGAACAAAAGGGAGGAAGACCAAAGCCCAACTTGATCTAAAACTAACAAGACTCCAAGGATAACAAGAAACAGTTCTACAAGAATGTTAGCTGAGAAACAGAGTTTATGAAAAATTCACAACTGTTGATAACTGAGGAAGGGAAACAAGCAGTAGACATAACAAGAGGCAAAGCACCAGCTCACCCTTCATCTCAGTCTTTGTCAACAAAGCCAGATCCCAGCTCCATTCCATTCCGGAAAGAGACAACAAACCACAGAAGCAACAGTTCAGAGAAATGCAGAAAAATCTGGAAATGCTCAGGTGCATCCCAGGATGGGACTCACCTGAGGGTACTGACAGAGTTACTAGCATGACTAAAAAGCTGCTGTCAATCATGTGTGGAAAACCATGGCTATAGAAGGCCCCACTGGAACTCTGGGAAAAGGATAACATTATTCCCATCTTTAAGAAAGGGCTCAGGAGTGGTCAATGTCATCTCAGTTTCTGAAAAGATCACGTGGAATATCTTCTTAAAATCCCTCTCCAAAAGCTGCATCCAGCTTGAGGAAATAATTGATCATAGAGATGGTAAGTACAACAGAACTTTAGTAGGATTTCTGACACTATCTTCTACAGCAGTCTTATCTGGGCAAAGAGGAAATATGGGCTTGCACGCTGACTGGACTGCTGGGCCAACAGGGCTTGGTGGCTGGTAACAAACAGAGCTCATCAGGACAAAAACTGCAACCCATTTTCTTCAGTATCTGCACTAATGATCTGGATAAAACAGATGACACCAACGGCAAATTTAGGGGAAAGCAGGGAGAAAGTAAGGGCTGCGGTGACACACGAAGCACTAGAACTTTAGACAAGACCATAGCGAACTTAATTCTTATGAAGTTCAAAGAGAAAAAATAAGAAGTAATTAAAGTACAAGCTTAAAGATCAAGAATATTTCTTTTTACTTTTTCACTGCTAAAAAGAAGTCCTGACATGTTAACAAATTGAAGATGAAATTAATATATCTGGCATTATCCCCTCTCAAGACGCTGATTAATCTTAAAATGTATTTTTAAGACATGACTTCTCTCAAAAGCTGAAGAAAAAAAAATATCTATGCAAGACTAGTATAAAAATAGTGTTCTGCATTTTACTTATTTAGTTGTAATTACACATAAAAGTTCAAATCACAGATGATCCTTTTGCACAAATGAGTCAGATGTAACAGTTCCACGCCTTAATAAAAAAATAAGCACTTTTAAATCTTGTTCCTACATAATTAGCACAGCAGATTTGAGGAAAAAAGTAACTGATGGAACTTATGAATAACAAATCACATGAAGTGAATGAACTTAAATGAAGGGTTATGCTGGCTAAAGTTATCTTTACAGAATCGTGCACATCTTCTTTAAAATACAGATTAACTATTACACAAGTAGCACTGGCATTTTCACAACACCAAATGGATGTTTTCCCATAATACTTTTAAAGACATACAGAACTGAAAGAAACCCATATTTCCATTAGCCTGAACAAGCTACACAGCAGGACTTCTGAAAGCTATTGCTCTCACTTGTTTAATAAGCTTTTATTAACCTTTCTCATACTTTTCCCTTCATAACTATAAAGTCATAGCTTCTTCCCAAATCTCCCTAATGCCAAGAGGTAATTGATTCTGAGTCATTTGTATGCAAATCTTCCTTCTACCATATTTTTCACTACTGATCCGCTCAAAAATTTACATTTCATGCTTCAACTTTCATCAAAAATGAGATTAAATCAGAAAGTCTCTTTTCACATTACACTTTGAATTGACTGAATCTGAACAACTGCAAATATTGCTGTGAGAAAATAGTTATTATTGGGTTTCCTTTTCAAACAAGAATGAATTTTTTTCTACAATAAAATTTACAGAAAGACTGATACTGCTGAACTGCCTCCAGTATGCTAAACAGCCTGGAAATGAATCCAATACCTGTAAAGATTAGTCTTAAACACAAGAGTCAAGATCTGGAAAGATTAGCTTAAGTACTGAAGATTATTGATTTGACTTCACTTTCTGTGACTTACTTTAACCTTTTAAATTCAATATACCTGTAATCTAGTTCTCCCCCTAATAAAAACATGAGAGAGTTCCCAAACCTGACCTCCCACAGAGAAGTCCAAAACAAAATATTCAATCTACTATTTTTGTGATAAAGAAATATTTTCGCTGAAGCATTATCAAGAAAGATTGAGCAACTACACGCATTAAGGGAAAAATAGGGGCATGAACTAAGCAGAAACAAAAAGATAAATGTTTTGTTTACAAGTAAAATAACTGTTTATACCTCTTCAACTTTTTAAAAAATGGACTATTATGCTCAACTTTAGGAACAAGGTTTTGAGTATAGTATGACCACTGTTTCAGAAAACAAAACTTTCAGGCTACAACAGACTGAAACCAGAGCCTCATCTCCCTATCCATCAGTGCTCTGGAGGAACACTGACATGTAACCAGGGCCCAGTTACAGGCAGGCAGGCAGACATGCCAAGTATAGAACCTGACCCTGCTGCATCACAAGAGAAGATGAAAGAGAAAAATAAGTAAATCAAGCAATGGTGCCAGTGGCCTGATGGAAGTGAAAAAACCACAGTTACTTTGTTAAACAATACAAGCTTGTCCTAAAAACAATTAAAATTTAAAAAAATTGCTCAGCATTTGCAGGCACCAACTCAATCTTAAATATTTTTGTAAGCCTAGCTTTAGTTTTGAAACACGTTAGCTTTAACTCTCCAAAAGCAGGAAATGAAACTCAGTTTATGGATTTTCTAAAGAAACACAGCTGCAAACACATAATTTCTGTTTCATATATCACTTACCTCCAAGTTGTTAAGCTGGAGATTTTTCTCACTTATTAAGATGATGGGCTCAAAAAAAAGTTTAGACTTTAAAGATCCTCTGCTAATTAGCTACGTCCCTAACAGAGGTAAGAGACAGCTAGAAGACTTCACTGCCTTCACATCCAAGGCTGCAGCACCCGAGTTAGCACTTACCAATTGCCAGTCCATCACTAAAATTGTGCAGTCCATCTCCCATGATCACCATCCAGGCCAGAGTCGCTATCCCTGCGTCCTTCAGCTCTTCGCGCGAGTAGCGCTGACTGTGACTGTGGGGATGATGGTTCTGGTGGTGATGGTGGTGCAGAATGTGATGGTAGTCGTGGTGATGGTGACTTAGATGATCTGTCTGTCCTAGAGTATCATGCAAGTGAGAATGGCATTTGTTTCTACAGCCCCTGGACACATATTCGTTGTCAACCTCCTCTTGATGAGAATGAGCTATCATCACTTCTTCTTCCTCTTGTACAGTTGGCTGCTGAGAAATGAAGGTTGATGGATCTTGAGAGTCTGTCCCTAGATAACCCTCAGGCCCTGTTACAAAAACCCAGAGTACAATGTTACACATTTTTAAAATCACCTAAGAAGCAAAGACACAATAAACAGTCTGGCTATGTGAAGCAGAAAATAAGTTTAGAAGTTGAGACTGATAATCTAATTCCATGAACCAGAAGATTTTTTGGAAATATTTCCACAACTTATTCAGATTTTAGAGATAATTCCCAATAGCTCAAAATAAGTAAAACTTTTAGTTTCTGTCCCCTACTGCTGAAGCAGCCCTTACATTATGGACAAAAATGCTTCCTAAAAGGCAAAAAATCTTTTCTTCTAAGACTCACTGCAATTTAAACAACAGCAAAAGGCCCCAAGTCCCAGTTTCACAGCATGGAGACTGTTAGTTCAATTGTTTCAGAAAAAAACAAGTATCTGAGAAGCATGTGCCATTTAGTTATCTCAGGGCTGAAGAAAAAGGACACAAAGAGATTGTGTTATAGATAATTTTGGAAACGCCTATATTTCAAAATAAATACAAGCACTTAACACCTGGAAAATAAACACTAAAAAACAAAAGTCATCAATATAGACCATGAAATACGCTCATATAAACATTGCTGACACAACACAGTTGGTTCTTTTAACTAATTGCTGAAACCTGAAAATTCTTCCTCTGCAATTAAATGAATAAATATAATTTTTTTTTCTACATTACAGACAAGTATTTCATTAGTTATAAAATTACTCTGGAAAACAGAACATCTCTTTTATCAACAACAGCTAACAAGTAACTAGTCTGGTGTGTTTTGGCTTAAAGCATGATCTTGGGGATAACATGGTCATTTGCACTCCTGAATGCTGAACTTCAGGTATTGTCTACAATTTTGTAATATTACCCTTATAAACAGATAATCAAACTAACAAAAGCTAGAAATCTAAATAATGAGTCATGCATATAACATCCAGCAGTGTAAAGAGAAGTGTAGAAACTGTAGCTGTATTGCAACTTTCACAGAAAGACTTCAAATTCTGCTGCTAAATCCAGAATTAAAAGGCTTAAAGTTCCAAAACTGCAAATTCACTACTTCTAACCCATTGATCCTTTTCAAAGAAAGCAGCAAATATACCTAGTGCTCCACATATCAGCAGACAGACAGGTTTTGCTTTGAAAATAATTCAAATAGGCAGTGATCCAACCTACAGTAAGAAGCAGATCTACGAGCTGCCATCAATCAGGTGTTTTTTAAACAGTGCTGCCACAAAGCAACAACTGTGTGATATTAATGAGACTTACGATCATCCGTATCCAACTTTTCTTCATTTGCTGAAAACTTCTTACTTTCTCCATCATCTTCATTTTTTTTCTTATTCCAAAAGAAAACACTGCAGTTATGAATATTTTACTTATTTTTCAGGATATACATGAGCAACATTATATTCACAACATTTATGCAGCCTGCACAGAAAGAGGACAACATGGAAGCCACATAAAAAGTGCAGAAGAGGAATAATAGAAACCTATTAAAGTAAGATGACAAAGGTTCCTCAGGTTCCATAGGAGGGGACAAAAAACACAACAAAACAAAACAAAGAAGATGATAAACAAACAAAACAACCCACACACACAAATGCCCTACAGATTTTTCACAAGAAATAAGCAGAAGGTTTTCATCTGAGAAGTTAAATGCATCAAATGGTGACTAATTTATTCCACTAATTCTTTTCTATCAAAGAAAATAATTATTTATTTTCTACATGTCAATATAATGTTTTTTAATAATGTCCAGAAGGAAAACGAAGTAAGATCTCTCCTCCTTGCCCACTGAGGTCTGTATCACAACAATTTATGATTAGTGACTCAATATCTAGGAAGGCATAATTAGTCTAACAGGAAATCCATTCCTTATGGTTGGGAGGAGACAAAATTCTTGCTTTGCTTCATGTTCTTTCCTGTCAAACAAATTTAACTAGAGATAGGGAAATCTCTCAGTTAGTTTAGCTTCAGTATAAACCACATCCTCCCATGATCAAAGAGCTTACATTGCATCTTCCCCTTAATGACCAATTTAATGAGAAAACTAAACAGAGATTATCAGTCTTTGAGGTAGCCTAGCAATTAGCTATTTTTAAACTAAGTAATTAGCATTTACTAACTTTCTTCAAGCAAGGCTTAGGATTGGTTGGAACCCGATGACCTTTAAGATACCTTCCAACTCAAACCACTCCATGATTCTATTGTACCACCAACTTCTGCTTAATTTTTCTTACTGAGTCAATTTTGATATCATTCTTTATTCCTGGCTACACAGGTCTTTAAAGAACTGTTACAAGTAATTGGCAAGTTACCAACACTAATGACCTGCCAAAATTCAGTTATTTATCTTACCCATAAAAATCAACATAACAATCTGAGAGCTGCAGTTTTGGTGGAGAGAAGGGAAAGCACCAAAGGACTTGACAGACTGTTTCCTCATGGAATGCTATTCCATAAAGTCACTTTCTAGAGCATACTTGGATGCTTATTTATGTAAGCACTTACTGCCAACCCTTACCTGTCTGCTAAAGTGCCCTCCTTAATAACAATACAATAACTGTACAATGCAAACTTATTGCATCCAGGATTGGAATTAAAATAATAATAAAAAAAACCCAGTTCAGATGGTTACAAATGTCTCAAGACATCAGAAGGAAGTCAGTAATGAAGTGAGTTCTTAAATCACACTGTTAAAACTAAAGATGCAACTGGACATCTTATTAAACAATTCGCTGCAATGTCAAACCCTACACTATATTGTCTGATTATGGAAATAGCAAAGAACCCTTAATAAAAGGTTTATAAGTGTATGTGTCCCTAATAAAAATGACATTCTAACACTAATCCAGTCAGCCATTGCTATGAAATAGAAAGATATATGATGTTCATGGGAGATTTTTTAGTAAGTGTTTTCAGAAATGTAACACAATAGAGCTTCAGAGTAATAGTCTCCCTACCTTTTTCTTCTTGTCTTTAAATTGTTTTATTAAAGTGATCAAATGCTCCACTAGAAACATAAAGTACAAGCCTCCAAGTGCTGTAAGCCCTTTCCATGTAGAATCCAGGTAAGCATTCTCCTCTGTACTTTGAAAAACAAGATGTTTGTACATAGAACTTTTTTGGTCAAGCAGAGGCTTTTCGTGGTGATGGTGATGGTTTCCATGAGACTAAGGGGAGAACAAAAAGGGGAAAGTAATTTTATTCAAAAAAAATGTAATGAAAGAAACATAAAAAGTATTCTTCATATAATTTTCCTCATGTCTGGAGTCCAGACTTGACAATTTTCACAGGGCAAACACTCTGCTTACAGATTCAAACAATTACAAATTAATCCCTTGATTGGAAATTTGTTGATAGGAAGAAACATTGCAAGGACTGAGAACAGCCTGGCACTGACCCACTCAATGAAGCTGCATGGACACTGCTCAATCCAAGGTGTACAGCTGTCCCCACACAAACTCCTGACACCATCAAGGAATCCACATTTTAAGCAGTGGTCACAGCCAGAACACCAGTTAGCTTCCCATCTAAGAAAACTCATAGATGTAAAACAATTTTTTGTACAAGGAAGTTGGCTGTAATTTCTTTCTTTAAAGAAAGTCTGATACTTTCCCTGTCCTTACTGGATACAGGTATGATCAGAAATAAAAAACCTTTTTGCATATCTCATTCACACGTGTTTTGATTTACATCACCTTACACAGCAAATGAAAAATTAACTGAAGGGAAGAAGAACTACCTGGTGGATTACAGGCAGGACTGGGAAACTACAGAATCTGCAGTCACTTTTATCCATTTTATTTGGAAGCTGAAACAAGTTACTTTTGTGGGGGGAAAATGTCTGTTTAAGAACCTCAAGAAAGGCAGAAATTTAGCAATCATATTCCCATTTAATTGTCTCTATTACATGACAGCAATTCCAAAATCTATCAAGTAGTATTTTCTCCAGGACTTCAGAAATGATAGAATCTAGTTAAAAAAAAAAAAATCACAATGGGTAAGCCATCAACATAAGTGGCTTGTGACAAAAAATAGTTGATTATTCATTTCACATTTAAATTGTTCAGTGAGCAATTTCCACAATCTCTAAAGTCCATTAAACTGGGGGGGG